>NC_084853.1:34192037-35515693 GCF_951802175.1 Populus nigra | reverse complement strand
TGTAGTGAGGCTAAAACGAAAGAGAAACCTTTCTTTTTGTTAAATTTATTTTATTGATCATAAACGCTGAGAGGACACAAGGTAAGACCTTGAAGAAGAATAGCAGATAAAACGCTTGAAAAGAATGGCAGAAGGACGAAATACCCAAATGTGCTGACTTGGTGTTTGATATGTACTTTGATCTGATAAAAGAAGAGAGTTCAGAAGCTAAGTTATCAAGAGTTGGAAAATGCGAGGAGTCTGTGTAACATTATTAAATAGGGTGCTGTACGGGGCTTGGGAACAGAAGAGAGAGAGAGAGAGAGAGAGAGAGAGAGAGAGAGAAGTGGGGAGGTTTCTGCTAAGGTGAAGAGAGCTACGGGAGGAAAGAATAGCCTGGATTGGGAAGTGGAATCTCTCTCTCTTCCTCTCTGACAATGATCAGTTTCATGGGCAAATGCATTTCATCTTGGAAGGAGTTTTAACTCTTTGTTCGTTCGTCCACTCTAAAGTCACAAGTGAAGGGCAGTGAGAACTTAATCCTCTGGTTTATCTTTGGATTAATCAGGTTCCCACAGGTTTCAATGCACAGTTCTCCCACTCAAGCAAGGGCTACACTCTCCGATAAGGAGCATTCGATAAAGCGATTTGTTTTTTTTCTTGTCAAGAAATTGAAGTGGTCAAGATGGATAGCCTAATCAGTTTTGGAGAAAGAGGAGAGTCAGATTTGTCAGAGAAGCTGCGCTCGGACGATCAGCTTTGTGATCTTCAATGGCCAACGTGGTAGGATCGTGTGACTTAGAAGCTAAAACCAGTGCCCACTTGGTCTGAACCGCAGTAATTGGCTGTGTTAAATGCTCTGTCCATGCAAAAGGCTGTTTTTTTCCTCTGCTTTCTATAAATAATGGTTATGGGGCTAAAAGCCACTCGTCCTGCATTCTCCACCGCCATTTCCGTGCAATCTGTCACCTTTTCCATCCACTTCTGGCATGCACCGAAGCCTCTTTGTCATGCCCCCGACCAGGGAGAACCCAGAGCTTCGCTTCCAGTACGTCGCCTCCTCACACGTGGCAACCATTAAGAACTTCAATTAAAGATCATCTTGATTCGGCGGTGATTATTCACACGGTTTCGATACAATATAAAGGGAACGATGGCCAGATTTAAGGCAACATGGGACCCGCTCCAATTAGACAAGGACTCCAAATAGACATTCATCTGCAGGGAAGCGACATAAAAAAGACAAGCAAAAGACGCCGCCTATATTCAGTTTTCGATTTTCTCTTCTTTTCTTTTCTTTTCTTTTTTTAAAAAAAGGGAAGACAACGCCACAAACATAAACCACAAGTTCAGAATCCACCTGGGCAGGTGAGAGAGAGAGAGAGAGAGAGACCCCTAACCATGACCCATCATCCCATGAAACCTCAAGGAATCGAAAACGGTGAAGCTATACACAAACGAACATACAAAGTACAAACTCTAAGAAACGGCTCAACTGTTGAGCCGAGTACGTACCTACTGACCGCAATAAATGGAGATAATTACAAATTATCAAGTGTGGTCGAAAATTCCTCTGGCGGTTCACGAAACAGGTATATTCTATCTCGGTTAGTACTCAGTAGACACACCACCACCGAGGAATCTCATCATGCTATACAGGTAGATGAGTACACCTCCACCAAGTCCAGATGGATCCAGTTGAGATTCAGGGACAACCAAAACATTTACTAAAGGAGAAAATACTTGATGGTTCCGTTGACGGCTCTGACTCGGGCTCGGGCTCAAGCTCAAGCTCAAGCTTTTTTCGAGGGAGATGCTTGAAGAATGCTTGTACAGCTCCAGCAACACCATCCTCATTCTCCATGTCTTTGGCAAGCTCCACCGCGCGCTCCTTCACCTGACATGTTAAATTCATCGGGTAAATCCCTCGCCTAGAATCCGTTGCAAAAATATATAGTTTCTTCTAGTTCTAAATGACAGTAATCCTACTCTTGCGGCGACTGGAATCGATGTGGAGGGAAAGCTTACGGTTTGCTTTTTTAGCTCAAAATAACTAGAGGTGTTTTTAAAGCCACATGAGTAAATATTAAAGCTTGAGCTCCCTGATGGCAGCAGAGCCATAAACTGTATCTTTTTGCCAAGATTAGAAAGTTCATAGATGGATCATGTTTTTAATTCCAGATCAAAAGGAGATTGCCCAAGTTCAAACTCTCTTAATGCTCTTCATACATGATGAAGTGAACTGAGGCCCATCAAAAGGAGTTCCCTGGATGAGTAAATAAATATAAAGAGGTCCGCACATGCATTTTTTCCCCTACCCAAAATGAACTTGAGCTTATCAAAAAGAGTTCCTTGTCAAGCTTTTCGCAAGATTATGAATTCTGCCTGGCCAGAAAGGAAAAGAGGACTGTGCGTGTGGATTGTAGATTTTGACCTTTTTTTTTTTTCTTTTTATCCTCGGCTAGTATATGTCCAGTGATTTGACATTACCTTGGGATCTAGCATGAAATGTATCGCCTCAACCAACTTGGTAAGTGAGAACTCATCAACAGGTATGGGTGGAGGACCTACTCCTCTCGCATGCACCCGCTCACCCCAGAAGGGTTGGTCACCAAAGAAAGGCACAATGGTTGTAGGGCACTGCATTCACGAAAGAAGAAGGATAAAGAAAAAAGACAGAAAGGACAGGATACAGAAATCTACAATACAAACAAGCCGCAGCTATTACCGCAGCTTTAAGACCAGCAGCTGTTGTTCCAGCACCTCCATGATGAACCTACAGCAAAGTGCAAGCTAACAACAATGGGACAGCAAGATTGAAAAAGGAAACACAAAAATTGAAGAACCCAATCAACATCATCATCAACTACTCAAACTTTTCACCTCCCAACTCTTTCGCATTTTATAGATTTTGATGAGTGACAGTTGTTTCTCAAGTATTATATCCAACTGACAAAGCTGAAAAATTAAGCCTTACCACTGCCTTGCATTGCAAGAATAGCCAATCATGAGGACAGTTATCCAGTAGGTATATAAAGTCCTTCGGTTCTGCCACTGAGAGGAACCAAAATTAAGCTACATAGATAGCGTACGAAAACCTAAAGATGCATATGCTGTGCTCACGGACAGTGCAACAGGAAAAAGAAACAGCTAGTAAACATACTAAACTCTAAAGAGGGGACCGGAAACTTACAGTTGCCCAGGCCACCCCAGCCTTTATTAATGATGCCCCTCTGCCCAGTTTGCTCCAGTGCTTCAACAATTGTTTGGGTCATTTTTTCTGGTTCTTGGACAGGCTGACATGAATAAGAAGAACGTAAGGACAACATCTAAAAAAATAGTGAGTGAACTGAGAAAATAAATTAAGAAAATGGAGGGGGAAAAAGAGCATGTATGATAGCGACTAGTGTAATCCTATTGCAGAGTCGATCTTCTTGGTATCAACTCCGCGCTTGATTATTGGGCACTGACACTTTAATGTGGACCAAATACGCAAGTATGATTATATCTCAATTCACACACTAATCCACACATAGTGGAGACATCAGCGCACTTACAAATTATTACATATAAGATCAGTTATGTCCCTGGGAGGAAACAACAGGTTTCAAGTCCTATGAAAACAATATGGACTATTTCTATCACATGAGACACCCAGCAGATTACATCAAATGGTAGTATCTGAACAGAAAAGGTTCCACCGCAGTTGATTCTTTTTGTACTGCAGTTGCTTAAACTTCAACAATAATCCACTTCAAACAAACCAAATATGAACAAATAAGTATCATCTTAGCCAGAAAACGCATAGGAACTCTTTATGTTCAAGAGTCTCTTTCATGCCTATGTCTGAACAACATAAGATATAAGAATTATGTTCAGATTCCATAATGCGCATGTCAGAACATACATTTACAATTCTTGAGTAATGTTTGGATAGAAAATAGACCTTAAATTTCCTTTAAATAACAAAATCAAAGAAAGAACTAGGAAATGAACTCACAAGACTGCCAAATCCAATATAAATAGGTTTCTGACCAGCCTCAAGCCATTTCAAAAGCGGTTCAGGAGGTTCATAATTTGATGCTAGGTCAAGAAAGCAGAAGCCTACCACATCAATTTTAGGCCCCCAATCTGCACCCAAGAAAAAAAATGCAAACTATAAATTAGAATCTTTCCATTAAAAGTCATGCCAGCTTGCATACCACCTTGTTTAATATGAAATCGCACATAATATGAAATAAACCATCCGTAAACAGCATGAATCATGACTGATAAAAACTCATTTGTGATCAATTATGAATACTAACAAACTCACTCAAACGTGACCTCAAACTTGTTCAGTAAAGGATCGAAGCTTGGATAAGACTAGGTTCTACAGTTTTAGATTTGCAAGGAGGATCAAGAACAAACTATTTATATGCTCCATCTCAGGATCATTTTATAGATCCCTGTAAACATTGATTTATCTTAGTTATATCCATTAAAGCCATTTGAATTAAAAAAAAAAATCACCGCTGCAGAGGGAATCATCCTCAAAACATTCTATGATTTGTTATATTAGGCGACAGCATATGCAAGTCTTCTATTTTAGAGTATATGATTCCAAGCTAGTTAATGAGATGATATGAGTTTTGAGTTCAGCTATTAAATCATAGATTATTTCAAATAGAATTTGGGATAGCTCTTATAAACTCAAGTGGAGATTCATTCAAGCTCAAACTCAAAAAAGATTTTACCAAACCCAGTGTGAGCAGTCCAAAGCGTTACTTTGACTTGTTGCAACCTTACGAAGGAAACAAGGGTACCTTGATGCTTGGCTAATAGCACAAGTTTCTTATTTTAAAAAAAAAATTATAAAAGGCAAAGCATTTAGTGGCCAAAAAAATCATTCCAAGACATAACTTTCAAGCATATCAAGAAAAGACACTAGATGCTCAGAGCAAAGTGAAGAAATTAGAAGCTCGCTGACCACAAACACACTAATCCAATTACCTAAGAGGATACAATTAGTTATCACAAACAAAACATTTTAAGGTTCAGGTGCTACCAAATAATCATTCTTCTGTCTAAAACAATAACCCTGGTTGTGTAAAATTCATAAAGACACATGAGCGGACATGGTAGAAAACAGTCTAAAGTATACAAAAGGGATATGGCGGAGATATGCAAGCCTCAAGGCACACGCCATAATTTGGTGGGATAAAGGAGAGGACTGCTTGTGGGAGTTGGTTTAAGTTTCTGATGTTGTTTAGTTCCAACAGAGCTGCATCAAAGTTGTCCAGGGCAATTCGATAATTTTACTGAATTGCTGGAATTTTGATAGGAGTCTGTTGTTTTATTTTTCCTGTTCAGATACTTTATTTAGTCCTTAAAAAAGTGGACATGTTTATGTTTCTTATATTGGAATCCTAATGTTTTCCTACATAGGAATCCAAGTCCTGTCAGGATTAGGAGTCATTCGAGCATTATAAATATGCTTGTAGTATTTTGATTTCTAGTAGAGAATTTTTCTATTGAATAAATTGCAGCTTTTGCTAGGCTATGTGAGAGTGAGGCTTCCAATCTAGAAGTGAATCCTAAACCTTTTAGTGTGAGGGTAGAAGTTTTATTCTCTGTTCTGTTTTTCTATTCCTAAAGCCCTAAAACTTCATATTATGCAACCTAACCTAATAAACATCCAGCTACGAACATTCCCCTATATTTGTCCTGCAACAGGAAAAGCACTCAATATGAAATGTTAGCTATAATTATTTAGTATGGCAGAAGATTAGCAGAAGCAGGTAAAACTGTAATGCCAACTTTCGACATTCTCCCTGTATGCAGCACCTTTGGGTTTAGGGACAAGGTGAGGACTCCATATGTATCCATATGGCACGTCAGAATCAGATCCTTGTGAACCACTGAGATAAGTGACAGGTCGTAGCTTCAACTTTTTTTTCCTTAAATCATTTATCATGTCACGTATTCCCAGCCAAATCATCGAATCGACTATTTGATATGAAAGCTACAGAAATTGCACGTGGCCAAAAGTAAGTCAGAAATAACCAGATATTTTAAAGAAATCGAAGCAACAAGGAGAGCTAAAAGGGAAAAAAATCCAGTGGGCTTACTCGATATCCGGCTGATTGCTTGACACGCGACAAGGGATGAGGAAATTCACTAGTTGGCCTGGCAAGAAAAGATTAAAAAAAAAATTGCTTAAAACAGTTGAGGATTTACCCATTGAAGAGAATTATACATGTCAACATTGACAAACAGTAAGAATGTTGAAGCTACATCCTACTAATCAAGATTCCATTACCCAGGGAAAACTTACGTCCATGGCATGGTGAAGAATATATGAAGTGGTACTCTTAGGGCCTCTGCCACGTGAGTATGCCCTAAAGAAAACATTACAAGGGTAAGTTGTAGAATATTGAACATGAAAATATAAATACAGGTTGAATGTATCTATGTAAGAAACAAACAGAGATGTTCCATGCAAAAGAAAAATACACATGCCACATCTGCATAACGTGGTAAGAGCAGACACACACAAGAGAGAGAAATGTAGAGGTGGAAGAGAAAATGATGCAAAACAGCAAAGAACAGCAATATAATGGCCAAAACTTGAAGAAAACTGAGAGAGAGACAGAGAGAGAGGATGCACATCCAAGGAATTTACAAAATATTACCACAGGAGGAACAAGAGCAAGAGGATTGCCCTTTCCTAAAACAAAATTGAGTGAACAGAGAAATATAAGAATCATTTCACAAACCAAAAAAAAACTCCCATTCCTCAACCCCCACTTCAAAATAAAAGGGAGAACAATGCCAAATGATGGAGTTAAAAAATAAATGCTTCAATTACCTTGATCTTCGTGTATTAGGAAAGCAATTTTAGACATAACAAGTGAGATGCCAGATATGAAACCAAAAATTGATAAAGAACGGAAAAAATTTGAGATTGAATAAACGAAGGGAAATGAGGAATTTATCCTAAGGTACAGTGACACACCATTTACAAAATCATGATCCCATTTAATGGAAGAACAAGTACAATTAGGGTTTATGTCGAACAGTTGATTATAGTCAGGAAGAGTTACAGAGGTGCTGGAAACTCAGCAGAGGATTAAGAAAAAAGGTAATGCATGAACATTACAGCAGATTTCAACTGAAGCACAAAACATTATGAGAGTTTCAGAAGAAGTTTTACCATATGCTGGAGGATTGGCAATGATAGCATCTGCCTTAAAAGGGATTTTGGAATCAATATCAGGATCCTTGCAGGCAGGAAGTAAGGAGTATATAATTTCTTTTATTTGATTTCGTTGAATGGATACCTCAGAAGGCCCTGATGGCAAGAATCCTTTATTTTTTACCATGTCTGCTCATTAAAGCCAAACAAAACATGAAAGTTAGTGAAGGAACTTAAATTCTGAATTTGCAAGCATCCAATAAAAGCATAAACTCTAGTAAATCAGACTCGCAATCGACAATGTAATCTTTTGGAGAATCAGTCTCAAATCTATTTGAAGAAATTTGTAACAGAAACTTGTACACAAAGCAACTTACTGGGGCTAGAAAGCTGTCTTGAAAGAAAAATTAATTGTTTCAGATAAACTCCAAAATTCTCCAGTCAAAACTTTTGCAATAAAAAATTTGTCTACAGCACTCTTTTGAACATACAGAAATAAATACAAAGACAAAAGTATGCATTATCTGTTGCTAGTCAGACCGGATTACTATTATTGTTGAAGTATAACTTAAAACTTTTTGTCCATGCTGAGAAATCCACAGGTAGAATCCTACAAATTTGGCAAAAGATCATCCGAACTTCACTTTGTTATAATAAACCAACAGTGCATTTTGCACAAAAAGAATGGTTCATAGGCTGCAGCATGAACAATGAAAACCATTTCCTGGAATTCTTTCAATGACTTAAGAGATATGGAACTATTCCAAAAGACTAAAACATAAAGACTGAGGGGGGGAAAGAGCCCAATAACTTAAAAGAAGTGGCATTTCTAAATACATACAACCAGCAAGAACTTTAGGATCTCCACCCAAAGGATAAAACTCCAACCCAGCTGTCAAGACAAATTCTCTAAAATTTGAATGAGTTGCCAGTCTAACACGATGGCCATAATCCTGCACAAAAAGCCCTTGTAAATGAACCGATATTTGCAAATGATTAGGTCTTGAAAACAAAATAGTTGATAATAATCTGACCTTATATTTACTAACGCTTTCATTGTAAACAATACAGTGAACAAAATGGAACTTAGATTTTCTTTGTTCACAAAACATAGCAAGAAGCAAGCTTTTTCTTTGTTCACACAATCAGCATTGTAGATAAATAAAACCATTAGAAAGATAAGCCAAAAATGATGGGGGTGATCAAATGCAGCAAAAGAATGAATAATGGCTAAGTCAACCCATCCTTCATATTTTTTTAAAGCTTCTGTGGAATAAATAGCAAACATATTACACATGCTTAAATTTGACGATTAAAACTTCAAACAACTGTTCATGAATTGGGCTCCCATTGAAAAGCTGATAATATGAATCATCGACTAACCTGTAGACGTTTACCTATCGCAATAAATGGCTGCACATCTCCTCGCGTGCCAACAATGAGTATTACTATTTGCAGTGGCGGTATATACTGGTCTGTTGCATCAAGAGGCTCGTCATCAGCAACTGTATTACATGCATAATCAGATCCGACCCCAAGAGTTCGGGGTTCGACATCCCCTGGAACCACAACTTCTACAGTTCCATTATCTTTGACAGTTGCCATTCTGTTCAACAATATACGCTGCATATTTAAAAAAAAATCAAATAAAAACTCTAACCATGGTTCCATCATCTTCAACAACTTAAAACACCACAATTATAGGAAATAAAAACCTAAATCAACTAGGAACAACTAATCACTGTCCCAAAATTATCGTAATTAGGAATTGGAGACCGAATATTAGCAGAAGGCTAATAATACCTTCTCCTGATCAGGAAGCTTGTCATCGTAAATTTTTGCAGCCTCTTCAGCAAGTATATTTTGATGCCTTTGCCCCTCAGTTTTGGATCTTTCTAACTTAAGCCGACTCGGAGTTGATTCTGATTTGCTGACACCAGGCTTTTCAGCCCTTGAAGTGTTTGATGTCCCACCGCCGCTGATTCCTAAACAAAGAAATCTATAAGCCCATAAAACCAAGAAATGAGGCAAACACAATAAGAAACAAACTGTCAACGGAAATTTCTCATCCCTATGCTCAACAATGTTATCAGAATCTACTAATTAGAAACGAACTACAGAATTCTGTTTTTGACAACGGAATTAAATTCAACAAATTGACGAATTACCGTTACTAACTGAAGCAACATCAACTGCCTCTCTGCTCTCCAATTCATTACCATCACCGCTGGTTTCAACACCAATGCTGATTTCCCCTTCGATTCTTACCGAGATTTCTCCGGAACTCGAAGAAGACGAAGAAGAAGACGAACTCCGTTGCTGCGACTCCGCCATCGCAGCAACCGGCTCCGGCGAGCTCTTCTTGTTCTGATCCAGATCTGACGGTAGATTCTAGAGAGAACAAAGAGAGTGTTTAGTGCGTGGGAGAGTGTGCTTGGATTTTGGAGGGATTTTTTTTTTCTTTTTCTTTTTCTTTTTTCTTTTTGAGCTGTAGGGAATTAAAGTACAAAAGGATGCCAGAGAGAGAGAGAGAGAGAGAGAGAGAGGAGAGGCACGTTCGATGGAGTGGGTTACGGGCCGCCAAGATTATGGTGACACGTGTGTATTTTAATTTGCCGGCCCTTTTATGATCGATGCGAATTACGGTTCTGTTATTTGTCTTTGCTTGTGGTCTCTGTCTCTGTGTTGGGAAGCGCATTGGGAGTTGGGACGGCTTTTATCAATGTGCCTCTTGGGTATTCGGTTTTAAAAAATATATATATCTCTCTTTAAAAATAGTATTTTAAAAATATTTTGGTGCGTTAAATAAAAATAAAAAATTTATTTGAATACATTTTTAAATAAAAAATATTTTAAAAAATATTATCAAATACATATATATAGATAGATGAATTAAAGCACGTGATATTTTGTATCGCGGGTGAAGGAAATGGCTGCAGACACATCATTGATCCTTGATGCGCTGCGGGGTTCTGGACCAATGGGAAGTGCAGGTCTGAATAATAATACTCTTCTCCTATTGACTTTATGTTTTTGTTTTTTTTTACTGGGGGCACGTGCTGGCTGCGATGAATCTGGAATTTTGCGCTAAGATCCCTAGTTTATCATCAAGATTTAGCTTCATATTTCTTATAAATTGGTTTTTAAGGGTTTTTTTATTTTTGTTATTTATTTTTATATTTTAAAAATATTCTTAAAAAAATTAAAATTTTTTATTTTGTTTCTTCAACTTAATATTTTTTTAATATTTTAAAAATAATTTTTTTAAATAAAAAACATTATTTTAATATATTTTTAAATAAAATATACTTTAAAAAACAATTATAATTACAACCACACTTCTATTTAAAAGTCTTTTCTAATCAAATTTGGGATGGGATGTTGACAAATGTTAAGCAAGTTGTTTACGAGGTATGTCTTCAGTTATAGCTCAGCAATGAATGGAGCCACATTGATAGCCGTGAGCCTCGGGTGCTTGATTCCGATAGTAAATTAACATGTTTCGAGTGCTTAATTATTCTGAAGAAGATGGCGAAAGTGATTTCTCAAAGTGACTATTTGGATTGTGTTTAGTGGTGGCTAGGGGTGATTATTTTTTTGTTCGATTTAGTTTTAATTAAAAAAAATTAAATTGAAATTTTTTTAAAAAAAAACTAAAACCTGTTCAAACCAATCGGTTTCGGTTCGGTTCGGTTTTTTTTCTATTTGGCTCAATTTTTTTCCAGTTTTTTTGGTTTGGGTTCGGTTCGGTTTGGTTCGGTTTTTTGCTTATAAAACCGAAATTGAACCGAACCGGCTGATTTTTTCAAAATTTTAATCGATTTTTTTACGGTTCGATTTTTTCTGTTATTTTTTTCTGGTTTTTGGTTTAATTGGTTTTTTGGTTTTTCTGCTCACCCCCTAGCAGTGACAGTTCAAAGTATTTTTTACTTAAAAATATATTAAAATAAAATTATTTTATTTTTAAAAAATTATTTTTGATACTAGCACATTAAAACGATCTGAAAACATAAAAAAATAAATTAAAACAAAAAACATAAAAAATTTTGGGAATGCAGTCCATATATGCTCTAAATCTTCTTCTTCTTGCATTACGATCAACACTGCTAAGAAATTATCAAATGGAGTATCGATACCTCGTAGGGTAATGAGAAGTTGTCTTGTAATAAAAATAATTTCTAAATTAAGAGCAACATATTTAAGATTGTTAATTCAATTTATTTTCATAAGTATTGCAAACCGTATAATTGAATGCAATTATATGGCTTAGTATTTTATCTCAAACATAAAAATTATATTAAGTTATCAAAATATGCTTATAAGTTGAATTCAATTTAGTATATAATTTAGTTCCAAACAAGTCTTTACAAAATATCAATTTCATAGGAATTGGATGGATATTGGTTTGAATGGTATAATATTTTATAGATAGTTTGTGTTCATGATGGATTTGAGTATAGATAACAAGGACAAAGTTGGGTTTTGAATAGATAATGGATATTGCTTTATTCAATTCAGTTCAGTTCAAATCTCGCATCACTAGATTTTATAGTTTTATCGATGGAAATTTTTGTCAGTATTTACACTCATAGTTTGTTAATAAGTATTTTACCTACGAGCTCACGAATGAAAACCATCAATCGGCAAAACTCTTATTGGTAATTGCACACAAAAAAAATTTACCTGCTTCATTCTGCTATTATTTCCCATGAGATGTTTATCATGTAATTAACAAAATATCATATGCAATTCCATCAGTGTTTTTATTTGTTTGTCGGTATATCTATCGGTAAATGTAACATATCACCAAAGAAATATCATCTATAATTCCATCAAAGAGTTAACCATAACAATGACATTTGCAATAATGATTTTCCAACTCTTTGAAATATACTTACGGAAGTGTTTTGTCAGTAACCCCGTCAGTAATAAATTATAATATTTTTTAAAAAATATATATTGACCATAAGTAGAAGAATAATTAAAAAACATTAAAATCAAATACATAAAATGAAATTAAAATAATATAAAAATTAATTATTTATTACAAATTTAAACATTTGTACTTTCAAATATTGTAATCACCTAACAAAAAAAAGGGTGAAGCTAGAAACGACTCTATCGTCGTTGTTGACTTCTTAATTGGCAGCGACACAGTTTTTCATTGTTGATTTTTGAATCGGCAGCGACATAGTTGTCGTTGATAACTTCTAAGTCAACAGGGGCTGTGTGCGCTGATTAATCCATGCGTCAACTGTGAAATCAGTTTCGTTGATGATTTCTGAGTCGGTAGCAACTCCGTTTTCATTGACAATTTCTAAGTCAACAGTTGCTAAGTATGTTGATAAATCCATGCGTTTTGTAAAACCCGACAATTCTTGTCTTTTGCCAAACCATACTAGGAAGAATTAAAGGGTGAAAAACCAGCCAACTTTGGAGAAAAAATGAAATCCTAACGAAAACTTGAACAAAAGGCCGACCAACACTAAATAAAATTAAGGGAACCAAACCAATTTACTCTTGAGAGACCTTGGGAAGGGGAAAAAACAGTTCTAGGATAACTTAACGAGGAACAAGGATAAGGTTGAACAACCCTCAAACACCCCAGTACATTTATAGGGGCTATAAATACAAGGAAAGAAAAAGGGTGACCCTTCCTCTTCCCAAAGACTAGTTGTAGCAGCTACATGTGTCCAGTTGCATGCTCTTGCTCCTTAAACTCTTCTCTACAAAAAAAACTAGACCCAATCCAGCTGCATGTCCCCTTCATTGATTGTGTGAGTAAAAGAAGAACTTGAGATCAAGGTTACTGGCTGGAATCAATGAAGAAGAGGGGGTGTAACTAGCTGGCTGGACAACATGTGAGAGAGGGAAGAAACTTAAGCAATGTTTCAACCAAAGCATGGAAAAAATGGTTTAAATTCATTTCATTTAATTGACATGAAAATTAGTTTGTATGTTGTTTTTTTATATGAAAAATTAGTGGTTAAAGTGCCAAATGTAAAATTAAAGAAGAAAACCACACCCTCCTTTAGAGAGAAGGTTTCAGTCTAAGATGTGGACATAGGGTTTAAATTTGTTTGATGAAGTTGTTATCAAATTGTGTTTTGATTGTATTCATTTGCATGAAAAATAAGTAAGGAATGTATCAATTATAGAAAATCAAACAATAATTCATACCATTCTTTGTTTATATGGTTCAACAAAAAAGATTAAAGAAGAATTGAAATTTTCAAATTGAAAAGATTTAGAATTTTACATTAATTGATGTTATCAAAAGTAAAGGAAAAGTAGTCAAATGACTACATTGTCTAAAAATCAAAAGGGAATTCGTTCCCTTATTTTGTTTGGTTTAAATTTTGGAATAAAGATGACTTAAATTGGTTAAAATTATCATGGAAGTTGAATTAAATCATGTTTAAATAAGTGTAAAATTAAAGATTTTGATTGATTTAAATGTGTAAAAGCAAAGGGAACCGCTACGTTTCATTAAGTATAATTCGATCAAAATGACCATAAAAGATAAAGAATAAAGAATGGTAACTATGACTGCGATGGTTGTAGAAATGTGTTTTTCTTTGAAAACATATTTGTTCTCTATTGTTGATCATCAATCAAGAGGAAATAAAAGGATGATTAAGGATAATGTTGCTGGTCATTCGGTCGAGATTTGATAATGCAGGTGTTGTTATCCATTTTTAGGTCCTCACGTAAAAAAGAAAAAATACAAAAATATCAAAAAAAATATTCAAAAGAAAACAAAAAAATATATGTAGTAGTGAGAAGAGGATGCTAAAGTGCCTAGAAAATAGTTAAAAATTGGTTGAGGAGGTTTTAAAATACAAAATTGAAATTTGATAGTATATTGTTGATTGATGAGAGCCTTGTTGATAAAGAAAAATCAATGTGAGAAAGAAACATCCAAAATCAAATATTTATGGACTCAATTAAATTTTATTGAAAATTTAATTGAATTTATGGAGGGTTTGATTGCAAGAAAAATTAATTTTTAAGTTGGATGAAATTAAAGTTCAGGGGTCAAATTATAATTTTTAAGAGTTAATTTGGTCAAATTAGGGCTTAATTGCATATATATTGAAATTTGATGGTCAATTAGGGACTTGATTGAAGAAATCCAAAACTAAGGACCAAACTGGAAAAGGCATGCAAATAAAGGGGCTGGCATTGACTGAATTAATTAAGTTCAGGGGCTAAATTGAAGAAATTGAAAGTTTGTTGATCAATTGAGAGTCAAATTGTATAAATCCGAGACCAATGACTAAAGTGAAAAACGGCCAACATTAGGGCCAACATTGGGATTTGGTAGGGATGCAATTGAATTGATTTTTAAAATCAAAATTGCAATTGAGAACTTGATTGAACAAATAAAAAATCAGGGACTAATTTGGAAATTTGCACATTTTAGCCTCATTTCCTTTTAAATGTAACGACATGTTTAGTGCAAAACGACGTCGTTTCATGCATTGTTCATATATATATATATAAAGAAGCACAAAATAATGTCATTTCAAAAGGCATTGTTCTTCTTCTTCCCTTGGACGTGCAGCAGAGGAAGAAGAGGCTTTTTTTTCAAATTTTATTTTCCCGCTCACTCTCTCTATATCCCTCCCCTAACACAACCCACTCCCTTTAACCTACCACCATAATGAGGAAGGAGAGGAACCCTGCAACCGCCTTACGCTGTGCCAAGGCATGGGCAGGGTAGCCACCTTACCTTGCGCCATGGCAGGGGTAAGGTGTCCCTCTCCTCTTGTCCTTTATAAATGCCAGGGGGCAGGGAGGAGCAGGGGGGAAAGAAAAGATTTTTTTAGTGGAAATAAAGAGAAAAGGAGAAAAGAACAAAAAATAAAAACGAAAAAGAAAAGAAAGAAAAATAGAGGACAACTTTGAGAGAGGGGAGGTGAGAACAGAGAAGGTTTTTTTAAGTGAGAAAGATGAAAAAAATAAAAAGGTGGACGAGATATTGTTTTGAAAAGAGGACGAAAAAATAGTGGAGACGTTTTTAGAGAGCGCAAGATTTGGAGAACAAGGATATTCTAAAAAGATTAAAGAGAGAAAAGAATGAAAAACAGCGGGACACAAAACAAAAACAGAGAGGACGAACAAAGAGGGGGGATAACATTTTTACAAAAGAAGGGGAGATGGCATTTTGACAAAAGGAGTAGACATTTTTACACGGGGGAATATCAAAGAGAGAAGGAAACAGGGAGACAAAATAAAGAAAGAGGGAAGAACAAAAACTAAAAAAAGAAGAAATATAGAAAAAACAAAACAAAGAAGGGGCAGACCACTGCCCAACAGCCTAGAACCAATAACTCCAGCTCCAGCAAGAACGGACGACCACCGTAAGCCACCGCAGGTCAGCTTCCCCCTTCTTATTTTTCCTTTTTTCTCCTTCTATATTTGCAACCTCCACTGTTCTGCAAGTAAATAGTGGAGAGTGAATTAATTCACTCTCAATTGTTCACGTTGAATGTGAATAGTCCGAGCCAAACCAAAATGCATTGGGCCAGGTCCGGCCCAGTCCTAAAAAATCCAAATATCCTTTCAAAAAATTTGTGATTTTCCCGAGTATTTTTCTATCAATTTTTTTTAATAGTGGTTTGTATTTTTATACCATAAAGATACAAATTCAGTATTAAAATACCCGATTTCCGTCGAAACATTGCAAAAGATATATTAAAAAAATATCTTGTTTCTATGCATACGGCCAAGTCTCTCAAAGAAAAAAATATATATCATATTTTCATACAACAAAAATTCAAAAATATGTTTTGACATTCATTTTGGCTTAATAACCGGTTTATTAAAGTCATGAGAACTAAGCCAATATTTCAAAAAAACCTAAAAAATATTTTGTTTTCTTTTAGTATCTGAGATCATGAATTTATACGTAAAACATATTTCTGATATTAAAAAGGTATTGCTTTTATAGACATTAGAACGATTGGGTTTTTACCCGATAAGGTAAAGATCTCTTTACCGAGGACTTGTTTTAAACCTTAGACAGACCAACAATTTGAAAACACGACAATACCTTAGTTTTCTATCAGACAATTAAACTATACAACTTACCTTAGGTAGGACGCATTTGGGGGGCTAATACTTTCTCTTTAGCAACCAGCCCTCGTGTCCAATCTTTAAGACCAGTTAGGGTTCCTAGTGATCAAAATACTAGGTGATGACTCTCATTCTCTCTTTCTACTGATAAAAAACAAGAAATCCTTGTCTCCCTAATTTTCAAAAACATTCCAAGAGTTGATGCATTTCGTCACGATGCAGCACATGTGCGACAACAAGGATTAAATGATTTCAATTGGATTGTTATAAGATGTTAATATATTAAATAAATTTGTGTTACTTTTGGACCCAGGTATGGATACAAAATTAATGTAATGATGGTAGTATGATAATCTTGTTTGACAGGGCATATTGTTATGGTCAGACCCTAGGGTGTTGGAGGTACAAGATTAGCACAGCAAATAGACAATCCTACACTTTGATATATTTAAATTACTTTGCTTAAATTGTGTTAGTTGTAGTTTCTTTAGAAATACAATTCATGAACGATAAACAAAAAAGTAATAAGGAGAAAGAAAATATGGAAATTGTGAACTTGATTAGTTGTCCAAGGAAGTTTGGAAGCTAATGATATCGATGTGATACATTATTATCGACATTTACTTGAATAAGAACTTATTTATTCCTGAATATGAAGACTAATGATGTTAATAAGATTTTATTGACATCGACAATCTACCAAAAGTATGGAAAAGAAAATGTTGAGCGTAATTTGATTGGCCTTTCAGGTCGTGAATGCTAATGATACTGACATGATTATATTGGCATCGACCATTAGATGGACTTGATTAGTTATTTCGAGTCATGGAGGATAATGATGTCAGTAAGGTTACATTTGTGTTGACATTATCTGAAAATTTAATTAGTTATCCTTGAAGTGAAAGCTAATGATACCGAGAAAAATGGTATTGACATATTCTTGATTTGTTGTCATTGAAATGATGATTAATGATATCGATTTGGAATCGATATCGGTATTGATTTGATTGACCCAGATTATAGGTGATAAAGGACATTAAGGTGTCTAATATTGAAAATTACATTTGCGTATAAGATGTAATACAAAGAAAAAGATGTACCACATCAAGTTATTACAATGCAATGATTTACATTCTTTTTATTGAAGTTATGTAAGTAACATTAATATTTATAAACTTCATTGTGTCTATGTTTGCTTATAAATTCATCTCATTCGAGTTAGTATTGATCTCCTATTTAGTCCGAACCATCCTGAAACAAAAGGAGCTATAGGAAGACTGACCCATTTTCTAAAAGATATAAAAAAAGAAAGAGAGAAAAGAGCAAGGAAACAAGTTAAATAATAACTATAGAGTTGAAGAAAAATAAAGAAATAAACTTGTGAAAGTAAATTTAAATGGTTAAAGGTTAAGAATAGAAAGATAATAACCTAACCAGAACCATATTGAAAAGTACAAAGAGGGGAAACTAAGTAGCCTAAACAAGTGTAATTAAGAGGGGGGAAAAAGAAGCCAATCCTCTCTTAAGGAGAAAGGCCGACAACTAGAAAGGAAGAAACTTCCATCTTCTTCCATTTTATTAGAGCTACACCGCCTAAATCAACCTTACATGTCACCCCTACACCTTTAAAGAGAGAAAAACAATAAGAGAAAAGGACTAGAAACCTAGAATGAAAACTTGAGTTGCCACAAAGAAGAAATGAAGGACTAGTTAAGCTTAATAAAAAAAGGAACATAAGGAGTAAGAAGAAAATGTGACAAAAAGGGGGGTTCAAGAGAGCTAAAAACACAAACTAAAGTGTTTTGGGCACCTTCTGAATAGAGATTGTAAGTTTGATATAAACATTTCAAATTTGTCTTAGTTAGGGTTCTTGGGCCAATTTGAGAGAAATGTAAAAACTCCATGATTTTATTAATTAGAAAACTAATAACTTAGGAAATGACCTTATTATTCAGAATAATAAAGGAATGTGTAACAACCTCAAAATTTATGTTCAAAACAAAAGGCAAGGACATAATAATTTAGTTAAGATTAGGATAATTTTTTTTTCTTGTAATCAATAAAAAATCTGGCAAAGTTTCCTTCGTATTTTTAGAGACCAAGTTATCGACTCTTCTTTCACCATTCTCAATTATCAAATTTCTTATTTGTCCTATCATCCAAAACTTCCTCCTTTCATTACATCACCATTTCTCAATAATCAAAATCACACATGTTTAAACATTTCAATATAACACATTTACATAGATGCAATTCAATGAATTATTCTACAATTATAATTAAAGTACATTACAAATTCAAAAATTTACAAATAAGGACCATCAACCAAATTATAATTGAAATAAGTACACAATTAAAGAAGAAACTCATAATTAAAATTATACTACAAAAAAAAACTTTTGATAAATTATTAATGCGTTAAATTCTGAAAATTTTATTACATAACAAAATAATAAATTTATTCATTACAAAATGGTACCCAACAAAATATAAGGAAAACTAATTTATTTTTCAGTCTAATATGAAGATGTGCTTAAAAATTGATTTAATATAATAATTCGATTAGACAGATGAAATAAAATATCAATAAATTCTTTCTTACTTTTTTTTTTTTTGAAAATTTGCTCATAAGATCATTAAATTAATTCGTTCATCTAGTATTATATTTCAATTAAAATTTTTAATAATCCTCAGTTTGAACATTAACTAAAAATATAATTCTTCCTATCGCCCATTAACCCGGGCATTAATTCCACTAATAGGTGATTAATTTCTCACTCATCCATTCAACAGGCACTAATTCCATCAACCTGGAAAATTAGTTCAACGATTCACCCATTTATCAAGGTACCAATCTCATTAACTAGGGAATTAATCCCTCATCATGTCTATTCGTCAGGGCAATAATTCCATTAAACTAGGAATTGGTTCAACGATTTACCCATTCACCAGAGTACTAATCACATTAACTAGGAAATTAATTTCTTATCACACTCATTTACTAGGGCACTAATTCCATTAGTCCAGGAATTAGTTCAACAATTTGCCCATTTATCACAACACTAATTCCATTAATCTAGGAATTAGTCATTGCATCATATATCTTATTTCCTCAAGTAAACAATATAACACCTACTAATTTATTACCCATAATTAATCAAATAAATAAATATATTGACCAATAATAAATTCAGGCACTGCATAATTACATAACAACTGAGCTCAAGTTGAAGTTCTCTATCGTTGTGTCGACTTGGCAACTTCTCCTGAATTAACAAGTATATCACATCATTTCTTTTTACATCTACTCTGTGTGTGTGTGTGTGTGTGTGTGTGTGTCGGGCATGAAGATTCAAGCCCACCTTCCCACATAAAAACACTTGGTTAAGAGCATTTTGGGTGACAAAAAATAAAAAAAAGATGGGTTTCAAGTTTCGAGGCTTTAGATAAAAGGATTCTTTAATAACAATCAATACATCATCAAAACTAATTTATAATCAACATTACTTTAAAAGCAAATATGCTTAAAAAAACTATAAATGGTGCCACTGCTATTAAGCAACAATTCATCCACGTAAAAAAAAAATTCTTCATAGTCAGAACCTAAAAAATAATCAATGGTTCAACAAATAACTGAATATCAATAAAGGAACCATGACCAAGGCTAAAAAAAAGGAAAAGAGAAAATAATGAACCTATAATAGAAAAACTTCAAAAATAAAATAAATATCCCCAACATGGAAAGCCCAGGAAAAGTAATAGCATGTTAGAGTAAAGAAATCCAATTAAACAAGAATTAAAATGACAACATATCAAATTAAGGTTGACAAAAAAACAAACTACACTAGAACAATAGAAAAACATCACAAACTTGCTAAGAACCAATTAGCTTAATAACACAAATTAAGGTTGACAAAAAGACAAACTACACTAGAACAATAGAAAAACATCATAAACTTGCTAAGAACCAATTAGCTTAATAACACAAATGGGAAATCAATTGCTCAAATGCAAGTAAATGTCCAATCTCACCAAGTAAACATCAACTTTTCTAATGTTGCAGGAGCATAGGCCCATCTAAGTGGGTAGTGCATTAAATGTATTATCATCGTTATGAGCCATCTTTTCCAAGCCAAAATCTATAATCGAATGAAAATGAACACATCCATAACAATAATAAAGGATCCTTTTAATCCCCAAGTCATTAGGAAATCCTAGAAACATTGCTTTAAAGGAGTTTGAACATACCAAAAGAAAACCCAAGCCAAACCCAACCCAGCTCACCCAAACCTCATAAGAAAACGAAGAAAGATATGTGCAAATTACTCTTTTTAGTCAAAACAAACCAAATGCAACCATAAGAGTCTTCACCAGCCAAAGCTTAGAAAAGAGAAAGCAAGTCCCAACCAAAACCCTCCAAAATCAAATCATATTGCAGCCAAGAGAGAATCGACTTATGTCCTAGAAAGTGAAGAGGTATGAAGACCCATTATGTAAGTCTATAGTTTATTGAATCTTGATACATAATACCCACACAATAAGAAGGTGTTTGGTGTTGCGGTCATGGATGAGGTTGTGTTAAAACACAAAAATCTGGTGTTTGGTGATTGTGCATCAAAAGTATCATTAAGTCTCTTATTTTACATATGTATTTATTATTTTTATTTGGGTTTTTTATAATAATTGATGTGCTTTTTAGTAATGAAGTTTCTTTTAATGTCTCGATAGGTTTTTGGAGCTTAAATGAATTATTTCAGAAAATTCAACGTCGGAATTCGGAACAAAGAATTGAAGAGAAATTTAGTTGAAGATTGAAGCAAATCTTGGTTCAAATAAGTGCTCCAAATTTGCCCCAAAAATCAATTCTAGTCCAATTCTAGAAAAGAATATCATACGATCTATTTCAAGCCCAAACATGCCTTATGTTGTAAGCAAACTTCAACCATCAAACACTCAAGGTTTCAATGTCAATCTTAGCCCAAATAATAGGTACATTTGTATCCTTATTTGATGCTTAAATTCAGCCCCAAATCAGCCCCAAATCAGCCCCAAATCACCCTCCAAATCAGCCCAAACACAATCCATGATCCTACATGTTCACACAATAAATAACATTTGATTTATTTGGGTAATTCATTGATCCAAGAGGGCAAGCACATGGATGGAAAGCTGGAGGGGACATTGTGACATTATTTTGGGTCAAAAGAAGAAAGAGACAACTCATAAAGGAGGAAGAAAAACGTGCACCAAAGTGTTCTCCAAGCTGGCCTGGTTTGATTTTCCAGAACACCTTTCGGTGTTTTGTCCATAACTTTTGACTCAGATGTCCAAATGAGCTGTTCTTTAATGATCTGGAAAGCTAACATAATGGCCTATAAATATGTCTCTAATAGCCATCTCCAGAGGAGGCTTCAAAAAGGGTCGAATTGCTGTCCAAAGTTAGAGTCAGATTTGTGTCCGAATTTTTACTGAAATTGTGTTGTGTTCTTCTTTATAGATTTCGGTTCTTTAGCTTGTAAAACTCATTATTTCAGTTTGATTCAAGTCATTTTATGTTTATTAAAGTGTTATTATATATAATCATGGTTGGCTAATCTTCTTCTTGGATCCAAATCAAGGATGATGGTGGTTGAGGTGAGTTCTTTAAGATATGAATGAATCTTAATGTCTATCTTTTCATTTTCTTCATGAATGTTTATTATTGCAAAGAAATTTTAGAAATCATTTAGGTAATGTTATAATCTTGAATTTTTATGCACAAACCTTAGTTTTGGTATAGAGATTGCTTGATTCAATGTCTTACTTAATATGAAAATACTTGTTCATTCTTAAGCAATAATCAATCTTCATCCTTTTAAACTTCATTGTAATATCTTCCGATCTAATATCACCATCGTTGATATTAGGTTGAGTTATCTTATATATGTTGAAGGAATCACCAATACATCACCATTAAAATTGATTTGGACCAAGACTTACTTTTTCTTGTCATTTAAAATCTATTTACACTTTTTCATCTTTGAAAACAAATCCATCAATCATTTTCAACCAAGTTATTGTTAATTTAATTTCTCTTGAGTTTTGTTTTGTTACCTAGCTTAATTTCCAGATCTAGCTCTCTGTGGATATGACCTCGATCTTACCGAGTTAATTGCTACATCGCACACTCGTGCACTTGCGAGTTAAAACAAGCCGAACATAAAAAGCGGTCAAGCATTTGGTTACCCATGAACCTTTTTTTATGTGGGTTCCACTAGAAACAAAGGTTGAACCTTAATTTTTGAAAAGTAACCTATATCTGCTTTACCTCTCTCTCACCTCTCCACCGACAACTTAAAGACCTCTCTTTCACCTTTTAACAAAAAAAAAATCCATAAAATTATGGAGAAATTAACTGTTGGAAAAAAATTCTAAAACAACCCTTAACAAATCTAAAAATCTTGCCTTACCACCATTGTTAACCACTGTTTGAGATTTATCATCTCATTCCAAAAAACTTTTAGCCTTGTTATTCCTTTTTGTTCTCTTCTCTTCTTTTGATATTTTTTCTTGCTTGCCTCCTATTTCTTTGAGATTACCTTGCCAGATTCATTCTACAAAAGGTAATTTTAAGTGATTATGTAAGCTTATTTATAAAAAAAAAATAAGCATTGTAATGATATTTTTTATAAATTCAAATTTGATAGCCCTAAACCTCCTTCTTTATTTTTTTTCAAATCAAATCAAATCAAATCAAATTTAACTTAGATTTGCCTATGATGTTTCTGATATTGCTTTTTTTTTCTTTTGCATAAATAAACAATAGATTTGTACTGGGGAAACTCAAACACCAACAAGTAAAGGTGTTGGTAAACCTGTTCTCTCGTAACAAGCACTGACTATGAGTTTCTTCCTTATCTCTATCCAAAAATTTGTTTTAATTAACTATAAATTTTAATTTTTGTGATGCTTGATTAATTTATGTTTCTTTAGTCATGTATATCTTCCTTAAATAAACTACAACACTTGCATGTAACCGAGATATATTGTTTACCACTACCTTTTACAATTGATATTCAAATTTGTTCTTGAAGGTGGGTAATTTTTTTTAAAAAAATTCTCTTTTTCATTAATTCATGTTTGATGGAGTTTTGTATGTTTGGTTAGTTTATTAACATTGGTTTTGTCTGCTCTAAGATGGGTTTGCTTTTATTTTTGGCTTAATGCTTGGATTTAGTTGCTACTTTTTTATTTTCTTTTTGTATATAGCCAAAAGGAAATGGAATATTTTGTTTTGTATGAATTGAATTAGGGTGTTGTATAATTGATGAAGTTTTGATTTTTTTTTTAAAAGGAGTAAATAATCATCTTGTTTATAAGAGACATAGTCTTGAATTGCGTATTGGGTTTCATTTATAGAAAGCAGTGTTTGTTGTAACTGGGTGACCTGGTTAGGATTGAATTAAAGGAGGGAAATTTGCAAGAAATTTAAGCATTTCTCTTGAAAAAGAAAGTTTAATACCCCCATCCTCTTTGAACTTTGGACCTTAGTCTGTACTAAATTACTTTGTTGTTAGCCCTTCTAGAAGTCGCTCATGCTTTTAGTTTGCACTTCAAAGGGAAAACATGGCACTGTAAAAAGGCATTCGATTGTAAAAGCAAGCATGTGACGTGCCTTTATTCATCTTTATACTTGTCCCCCACACCTTGATGTTTTTATTTTGTTTTTTTATACAAATTATTAAAAATACATTGCATTAACACCTCATGCTTTTAATTTTTTAAAGAAGGGTTTTTAACACAGTCCAATGTTTTCTCATAATATTGATTTTTGAAGGGTTTTTCTTCTTTTCTTTTTAATAATAGAGAATACCATTTTGTTCTCACTTCTACTAATGCTTTTTGATGAACTATAAGGGTTTTATTAGATAAGATCTCAACACTTTTCTCAATAATTTGCTACTCTCTCATCTTCTGAATTGATAAAGTTGTTTTGGACAGTGCTCTTTCTTGACTCTTTAATTATTATACTAATAACATTAAGTTTAGTCTTTATTGTTGTTTTAGGTCTCTTAGTTTTTCTCATTTTCTTTCCATTCTTATTAATCTCTTCCCTTTGAATTTGTTTATTCTACAGCCTAGTTTAACACTTTTTAATGACTGGATTTTATTGAATAATTTGAAACATTATATTTCAACAAATTTAAATTATTAGGGGTTTTTAAAGTATCTAAATTATGTATAGCAGTGTTGCTTTCAATTACTTTCTAGTATCCATTTCAGCTAACTATAACTGGAGATGAGCAATATATATGCTTATATTCATCATATGTTGTTTGATATAGGTTTTGACGTTGCTTACTAAAATTATGCATGTTAAATTTGGTTATTAATTCGTGCAAAGATTTTCAAAACTGGCACTAGTTAAGATTGGAAAATTATGATAACAATAACAATTTTAATCATGGTCTTGAAATTGATGTTGCCTTGTCAATTATTCAATAACTAAAGTGTTCCATAACATGCATTATATATTATTCAGTTTGTCTTATTATTTATAATAAGTATGCAATGTTTGTGATAATGCTGAATTTTGCATATAAGCATGATATCATTGGTTGTTTCTGTTGCGATGTCGCGGTCGCACAAATTAATTACCCTAACTTCAAACACAACATACAATATAATATAAAGCAAGCAAGGGATCAATCTCACGAGGTAGGTTCAAGTCAGATTTTTATACTAGATAATATGCAATTGGAGGGGTTTGGATGTTATCTAGGCTAAAGCAAAAGAAAATAGAAAACTATCAAACAAAATTTAATACAATCAGAAAATTATCAAAAGAAAAAAACCTTGGTCGCAAACACACATCCACCTACAGAAATCAGAACTGATTATGGAAACGAAGCATCAATTTATATTTTGAATATTTATATCTTCTTAACATTGGTTAGTTAACAGATCTGCCATATAACTAACCTTAACCATCAAACAACCATAGTGTCTGTACTAGTAATTTAATTTAATGTCAGCCTTAAGAACTAGATAAGTTGATTAATCAAGAAAACATAATTGTCCGCAATCTATGTTTGATTTGAATGAATGTTCTCTCTAAGATTAATAACGTAGATTCATTACAATTATTAAACTCAGTTGCTTCACAAGTTCATATACCACAACTCCGGTTTTGATATCAAACTTAGCAATAGATTATCTACAATCATAACTTAGAGTCCGCTCTAGCAATTAAAATAAACAATCATAAAAAAAAATAAGCATAGGAGAACAAACATGTTCATCATATAAACTGAAAAAAAAGGTAAAATAAATCTCACAGTTCTTGAAATCCGAAGGTTTTCATGTCCTTGCAACCAAGAAAAACGAGTTTAGCCTTGCATGTTTGTTGAACAACTAATAAAAAAATGAGGAGGAATGTATGATTTCAGGTTTCTTAGAGTGGGGCATTTTTCTCCTTTTAGGTAGCTGCCCCCCCTTCTCTTTTCTCATTCTTTTTATATCCTATGAAACCTTAGTCTATATTTTACAAAATAGTCCTCCTTTAAGTAGACTGTTTACATTTAAGTACTTCAATAGCTATTTTTCAAAAAAAAAAAATAGCCTTGCATGAAATCTTCAAGCTTTGACTTAGAGGAGCTAAATTGCTGAAATAAAAACTTGGATATCGGTTTAGATGCTTCAGAATGTAATTTGGACTTGTTTCTTCACGAAACCTATTTGTTGGCAAAATTCAGCGGTCATCTTTGAAAAATCATATCTCCCTCATATGATATCATTTTTGGCTTAAATTTGGAGCATTTATAGGCCTTTGAGTCAGGAATCCAAAAAAATTGAGTATGCATCAATTGAACTTCTGTAGCTCCAGATATTCAAGTCGGAATGACTGAAAGTCAACACTAGCAGATTGTGAGATTTGACTTTGAAAGCTGCGATTTCCATGCTCTTTCTTATTTTATCTTCTTGCCTTAGATATCTAGAAATGTATGAATGTTAGTTTTTTAATGCCACTGGAATCACTTCATTTTGACCTCTAGAGCTTACACTCTACACAAAACATCGACTGAAGGTTAAATCTACCAATTATCTCTAATTTACTCTTTTTTGCATCTTTCATCCAAAAATGCCTTCAAAACATAAAACAAAGAATATCAAGACATTTTATATATAAAACATAGGCAAAACACTAGTTAAATGTGGGTGAAACTATCGAATAGTATGGTTGCATCATTTTCCTTAAATGTTTTAAAAGGTACAATGGAAGGTCTAGAATCTATAGATAAGGTTGCTTGGACAAAGAAAATGTTGCATAAATGTTATGCATTAAGGCAATTGACATGGGAATGAGACCTAATACTCATTTCGATAAAACGGGTTGGAAATTTCTTATAACATCATTCAAAGAACAAACCAGCCATGCATTCACCAAAACACAATTGAAAAACAAATAGGATTGATGCAAAAAGGATTGGAGGATATGGACAAAATTTATTTCTAAAACTGGTGTAAGTTGGAGTAGTGAATTAGAAACAATATGGGCTAGTGATGAGTGATGGGAAATGAAAATCCAAGTTATTTTTCATGATCTTAACTATTTCATTTGTTGTTGTTATGTTTTTTAAATTTCTATACTATGTAATATTGCATTAATTACATGTAATTCTTTTATGTAAGAAATAAGAGGAGCAAAAAAATTCAAAAATGTTGATATTGAGTCGTCTTTGAAATTCAAATTTGACCGAATATACTCCAACATTGTTACTACTTGAGAGTATGTGTGGGCACCATCGTTAGGAGTTTTTGGTGGCCATGATGGTGCTGATGCTAGCATTAGCAATGCCAATATTGATAAGGATGATTTGAAATAAGGAAACGATGATTCAGATGAGATATGATCCCAAATTTCAAGAATGACATTTCTCGAATAGTTAGTGGAGTTAATATGTTGAACAACAACAACATAAGGAATAGTGACAAGAGAAAAGAAAAAGATCATTCAGAGGTTCGAGCTGGAAAGAAGAAGACTTCTAAAATTGGCTTACAACTATTATCAGGATGGGATCAGCTTGTTGAGAGCATGTCAACCAAGAGTGATTCCACATCTTTATATATGGATCGAAAAGGATGTAGTATCTTAGAGGTTATGACTGAGTTACACTCAATTCCAAGAGTCACAATTGATGATGATTTTCATAACTTCGTTACTGAGTATCTGAGTTTTAAAAGGAAGAGAGAAATGTGGTAAAGTATGAAAAATCTTGAAAGCAAGCTCAAATGGCTGCAAAGAATGTATACACAGATAGAGTAAATGGGCTTAGCTAACATGATATGCCTTTTTTTTCTTGATGCATTAATTTATTTATTCTTTTGAAATCTTAGCTAAATTCATTGTGTTATGTTGTTTACACATGCTTACACTTGTAGAATATTGAGCTGGTAATTTTGAGAAGATTAATTGTCATTTAATGAATCCTTAAAGTTGGTTTGTATTATTATTCAACATCTCAACTTGTGGGTTATAGACATTTCCATTTCAGTTGGTTATCATTACATTATTTCTTTATTGAAATGTTATTGAAGTTATGAGCTTGTTTCATGAGTTATTTTATTGCAGAGTTGCATGTGTTTGTTTGTTTTCGAATTGTAATTTAAGAGACTAGCTATTAGTTTTAGACAAATTCATCTTTTATCGATGTTGTATTAATGCATTGTTAGGTGAACTTTGTTTAATTAACCTTAGACATGTAATATATTAGTGAGTATAACTATTTCAAAATAAACTTGAAATAAAATAGAGCATCGATTAGTTTGAGGATTAAATTTTAATTCAACCTAAATTTTCATTTTTTATGTATATTGGTTACAATAACTCAATTTGTATTTCTATTGTGAAATTTGGTGAAAATAATATGATAAATTAGAACATTTTATATTATCAAATACCATAAGAAGAAAAAGAAAACAAAAAAAGAAAATAGAGAAAGAAGCAATTGTTGATCATACAATCTTGCATAACAAGAAAAATTATGCTAAAAACAATGAAATAAAGAAAGAAGCAAAACTTTATGACACTATCTGTCAAACTACAAAAATTAGACAAAGAAGAAAAAAAAAACAAAATATAGAAATATGCAAAAAAGGATGACACAACCTGCAATGAATGCATCTTTGACAAAAGAAAATAAAAAAGTTGATGAGCTACATTCTTTGGGGACTTGCATGTGAATACAAAGCATATGATAATGTTATATTTCATTTTTTTTTATAGATGTACTTGACAATGCATGCATAAATAGTCCAAAACTGTAAGGATTTGGTCTCATGAAAAATAAAGAAAGAATAATAACTTGGCAGAAATCACATGAAAAAAAAAAGAGGTTTTATATGATAGGATATTGAAATATAATTTTTCCAACTCATAAACATAAGTTGTGCAGACAATTATTTACAATGAAAAATATATACAGAAGATACATAAATAATAATTCATCAATGTCAGCAAATAATTTCAAATGTTTAATGCTAGGTTACATTTCCTTTTTTATTTATATATAAGGGAAGGCTTCTATTATGTATTGTGATAAAAAAATCTATCTTCACAACGAACATCTCAACTGAAATAGTTATTAGCAAGTGCATCAACTTTTTTGGTTTTGCTAGGTTAGTCATAAAGTCATTCGTTCCAAGTCTTTAATTAATTTTTTCAAGGATGCATATTTTTTTTAATTATGTTATTCTATTAAAAAACTATTAATGTTTCTATTTACATGTGATTGAAGATATGAATGATGCATGGTTTAATGCTATATTTAATGAAGATTTTGATGACTATTATAAAAATATAATGAACCGCATTGTAGACCACATATATTATTGTGGTTGTGAAGGAAATGATGCCTTGGTAAGGAATGGTGATTCTAGAGTTAGCGATAATGAAAACAACAACAACAATGACAACGACAATGATGACAACGACGACGACGACGACAATGACAATGATGAGGATGACGAATCTTTTATAAGGAGATAATTTGATATGCATATATTAATTTTATGCATAGCTGGAGCTATAAACATGTATTATATTAATTATATGCATAAAGAACCTTGTATGGTTTCATACAACACAGACATGCGTTGGTTGAACGAAGTTTTTAAAGGTCATTGGAAATGATGTGTTAACATGTTCAAGATGAACATAATGACTTTGTTGAGCCTATGTAATGATTTAGAAACGCAATATAGGTTAAAACCTTTAAAAAAGATGAGCGTTAATGAAAATGTGACAATGTTTTTATATATAATAGCATTAGGGGCTTTGAATAGGAAAGTGCAGAAGAGATTTCAATATTCAGGTAAAACTGTTAGTAGATACATAAAAGAAGTCCTTATAGTAGTATGTTTGTTTGTTGTAGATGTCATAAAACCAGTTGATTCTGAATTTACAAACACCTTAAAAGAAATTGCAATTAATCCAAGATTTATGCCACATTTCAAGGTAAGATGTATTTTATTTATTATTGGTACAATCAATCTCAATTGTTTAATGAATGTTTATAATTATTTACAATCTAAATGTGTTATTTTTACATGTAGAATTGTGTCGGTGCAATTGATAGCACACATGTTCGTGCCTACATATCATTTAAAAATCAAATTCCATTTATTAAAATAAAAGATGTACCAACACAAAACATTTGGGCTGTTTGTGACATGTCGTTCATGTTTGTGTGGGCAGGATGAGAAAGTAGCGCACACAATATATGTATTTTTCTTGAGGCTATTTAAAATAGCAGTATAAAATTTTCTAAACCACCGAAAGGTATTAATATGATATAAATTGAAGAACAACTACTGTAAGTTTAATAAAATACTTTTTTAGTTGTTAATTTTAATGAAAAACTTATCATGTTGTTCTCAATTGTTGGTAAATACTATTTGGTTGATGCTGAATATCCCAATGAGTATGAGTATTTAGATCCATATAAATGTGAGAAGTATTACTTACAGGATTTTAGGTGTCGTGGACAACCAAGAGACAAGGAAAAAGTGTTTAATCATGCACTTTCATCACTACGTAATGTAATAGAATGTTCTTTTAGAGTATGGAAACAGAGGTGGAGAATTTTACAAAACATGTCTGCTTATCCATATAAAATGCAAGTTCAGATTATAGCTGCATCAATGGCGCTACATAACTATATTAGAATGAGATCACAAGATGATGTGACTCTTGCAGAATATGATCACAATCCTAATTTTGTCATCGATGATTTTTTACCAGATGTTGTTGCTAGCTCAAATAGCCAAGGATTGTAGAGGCCTTCACGTATGGATTTTGTACGCAATGAAATTACAAATAGTTTGATGGGTCAATAAAAAAAGAACCTTCTAAATGGATTATTAATTTAATTATGTAATAATAATTAAATCTGCAATATTTAAATTGAAAATGTCCAATATTATTATATGTCATTTTAAGTAATTTCATTTCCAAACCTCAATATGATAAGCATATTAATCAAATATATTAAACTGTTTTTTATTCAAAATCAATCTCAAATATGTTTTAACTAAACACTTAAATTTATAAAACAATTCTCAACTAAAAATAATTTTTATAAAACTGAATTTTTTCAAACTATAACCACAACATCTATCACAATGTTAAACATAACTAGTAAATTTCCTAGCTGTTTTAGAGTTTTTTGTTATCAATATTTCCATTTGTGAGCTTTATGGATATTATTTTTTAGCTCTTACATATTATAGTTATATTTTCATTTAATTCATTTAACAAGACAAGGTTATAGTTATATTTTCATTTAATTCATTTAACAAGACAAGAACAACTAATTTATAATTTACTAGTTTTATCTCGTACTTAGAAGTGTTTTAAAATATCATGATTTTTTTTTAAAATTTAGAAAAGCAACACATGTTATTTACATTGCAAGTAAGATTTCAAGTCAAATTTAAAATGTAGTAAAAGAATATGTTAATGTTACAAATATGTTTTATTGCATCATATTTTTTTTAATTGAGAAAACAAAGATGTGCTTAAAATAATAAATTATAAAAATATATATATCTATAAACTATGAAAGAGTTAATAATATTAATTGAATACTTAAATAAAAAGCTAATCTTTCTTCTAAAAGCAAAAGATAACTGAATATGCAAATATTTAATCCTGACTATTCTCTTTAATTTTTTTTTATTTTTTTTTAATCTTAGAAGTTGTTTTTTTACCGTGAACACATTATTTTTATTTTTATAAATACATCATGAAAATAAATTCTATTTATATAAAATATAAAAGAAAAAATAATATTTTTTAAAACATTATAAAAATATAAGATAATTTTAAAAAAATACTATTTAAAAAATATAAACTAAAAACTTAAAAACTTAGAGAGAGAAGGTACTGATTTAAATTAAAAAAATAAATTCATCATCCACTAAACTGGGAAATAGTTATTAATATTATTTAAAAGCTATGTAGAAAATTAATCTGTTTTTAAAAGACAAAATATACTAGAGAGTATGCAAACATTTAACCACAACGTTTTCTTTTAATTTATGTATTTTTTATCTTAGATGATAGATTTTTATTTTTATAAATACATCATGCAAATATAATTCTATTTATATCAAATATAAAAGAAAACAATTTAAAATATAAATTAGATCAATCTTTTTGAAATATTATAAAAATAAAAAATAATTTAAAGAATAACTACTATTTAAAAAAATGAATAAGAAAAATAAAAATATTAGAGAGAAAAATGATATTAATTGAAATTCAAATAAAAAATTAATATAAAACACACACTAAAATATAGAGGATATTAATTATTCTTTTTATTGAAAAACTAACAAAAAATAAATAAATAAATTAGATACTGTTAGCTAGGCCCACAAAGCTCAGGCCACTACCTAGTTTTCTTTTTCTCAAAAGCCTGTCATCTCTTTTATTTTTTTGAACTAGACTATATGTTGCACAACTTAATGTTTATCTTTTATTATAAAAAAATTAGTGCTCAAGGTTTTACACTTCAAATATCTAATTTTACAAGTTGTTTATATATGAAAATACTAAAAAATACTATAAAATCCTTTACAAACCATTTATCAATTCCAAAAGACTCGAAAATCAATAAAAAAAAATCCAATGAATCAAAAAAAATTAAATAGATCATCAAAATCATTTTGTTGCGAGCTTGTAAAGTCTATTTTGAGTTTCGATTTAATTTGTAGGCATGTTTATAGAAAAAACTAGTATTATCGAACTTCTCTTATCAAATAAAACATATTAAGACATTGATATTAATTTTTTTTTGTTAGAATATGATTTTTTCTTTCTCTTAAATCTAAGGACCATCAAATTATGTATCAAAAGAAAAATTCTAAAAACTTTGAGATTATATGTATATATATATTATTTTATATTGTGATTTTTTATCTTTTAATTTTATTTTTTTATTATAATTTGAAATTTATCTTATTAAATTAGGTTTTTTTTTTGAAAAAAAAGAAACAGCTGAGAAAATACCCAAATCTTATAGTAAATTGGTTAATCTCACCATTCACAAATCAGGCAAATTAATATTTGGTTGGATGATTCATTTCGGCCAAGGACGGTCAACAACAAGGTTGTTAAAATCACAATTTTAACATGGCACGAAAAATGCAAAACAAACTCGAATCGTAAAATCGTAAGGAATTTTAAAATACATTAAAAAAAATTCATGCTTCAAATAAAAATTCATACATAGTTCAAGCACCTTAAAATACATGCTTCAAATAAAAATTTATACATAACTCAAGCCTTCAAATAAAAATTCATACATAGTTCAAGCATATTAAAATACATTGTTCAAATAAAAATTCATACATAATTTAAATAACTTTTCATTAGCTAATAATTAACAAACTTAAAACAAACAATCTGCTGGTGTGTCATGTAAACTAAAACCAGCTTCATTACCTTCATCTTCCTCATTATTCATCAAGCATTCATCAATATTATTAGCATCAAGAGGATTATTAGTGTCACTACTAGTACCAACACCAATATTATGAACATTAGTGCTACTACTAGTACCAACACCTAGTACCAACACCAATATTATGAACATTAGTGCTACTACTAGTATCAACACCAATATCATCCATTTGAATCTCTAAATCATCTTTAGTACCATGACTCTTCATTTCAGTATCATTAGGAATTTCTTCTTCATCACTTTCATCTTCATTACCATTTTGTTTTCGTGTTACACTGTCAATAACACCAAGCAAATCAAAGTTTGAATGTTTTTCTCTCTCGGTTATCCAATCATCATCAGATAAAAAATCATCTTCTACACCAAAATCATCAGCTTGCTTTTTGACTTGGTTATCATTCAATTTCAGATTGCACATTACAAATACCAAGTCATTCATTTTTTTCTGGTGCAAACGATTTCTTCATTTTGTATGAACCTAAATAAATAATTCAAATTTATATGATTTTTATCAAATATTTCAACATTTAAAATAAAAAAAAACTCACCATTTCAAATGCACTCCAATTACGCTCACATCCAGATGAAGTACAAGTTAAACTTAGAACTTGGATTGCAAACCTTTGTAATTCTGGACATTCATCCCCATAAGAATCCTACCATTGAGCTGGAGTTTTTTTTATCTCTTGCTGTCTTGGTAGCGTCAATGCCAAACAACCATTTTGCATCCTTGAATGATTTAAGTTATAAGTCAATTTTGCACCTTCACTTGCATTAGGCATCATCCTTTCTAAGCATTGATATAATCCAATTTTAATGTTGACATTAACCTTAAAATAGGATTATAATGATAATGAGGATTCAAATAATAAGCTGCTGCATGTAAGGGTCTATGGAGTTGAAGTTCCCATCTTGCATCAATAATATTCCATATAGGTATATAACTATATAAAAAAATAATAAAAATATCATTCAATCTAGGAATATCATAATTGGAAAACATTCATATTAATAGATGACAACATTTGAAATAAAAATTAGCAAGATATACACCATTTTTTCACTGAACCAAAATTCACTTGTATCTTTTCTTTTGCTTCGTCCATTGCTTTATATATAAAACTCATAGTTGGTTTCTCATCTGAATCAACTAATTGAAGAACTTTAATTAGAGGATACGCTACCTTAATAGATATAGTGACATCATGCCAAAACCTGCTGTCCAAAACACAATTTTGAATTCGTTTCCCTTCTTCTATTATTGCAAACCTACATGAACTCCATTGTTTGGAAGTAAACATAGTTATCAGCTGCATTTTATGATCATTCAAACATCCTAAAATCAAATATGCAGTAACAAATCGAGTGGCAGCATGCCTAATCAAATCCCTTCCTTTTGTAAAGTGCCTTAGCATGGAAATAAGAATGATTATTGAATAAATATATGAGGTGATTCTCCTCCCCTTAGCAATAGTTACTTGATGAACCTCTAACTTCTTCTCAAAATCTTCTAATATCAAGTCAATATAATGAGCAGCACATGGTGTCCAAAACAAACTCTTTCTTTTTTCCATCAATAATTGTCCCGCAACCTTATAATTTGCAGCATTATCAGTGACTACTTGGACAACATTTTCCTCCCCAATCCTCTCCACAATGACATCTAGCATCTCAAATACCTTATCAGCAATCTTGGACATATTAGAAGTATCCACCGATGATAAAAAAAACTATCCCTTTAGGACTATTAACCAGAAAGTTATAAATACAACGTCTTTTTTTATCTGTCCATCCATTAGACATTATTGAACAACCTGTTTTTTTCCATTCTGGCTTGTATTCCTCAAGCAATTTCATTGTTTGATCCACTTCTTGCTTCAAATACTTCTCTCTAATATCATCGTAGGATGGAGGCTTGAAACCTGGCCCATGCTTTGCAACCATTTCAAGTGCCTTAATAAACTCAGAGTTTTTTACACAATTAAATGGAATTGCACTAGTGTAGAAAAACCTAGCAATTTGTCAACATGCTTCTTCTCTAATATCTTTTTTTAGCAATTGATTTAGAGTTATTTGTGTACTTCCACTCCCACTAGCTACTCTCTTTCCTTTGCCCTTGGAGCTAATTTCTTTTATTCCATCATCATCATCATCATTCTCACTGTATTGATGGGTCTTTCTTTTCTTTTCAGTTACTTCTAGATTTTTCACTAAAACACCCAAAATCATCTGCTTAACATTTTCTGGTACTTGTTGACATGGCTCAACATCCTTACGAGTGCAAGTCAAATGCTGTTTGAAACGAAAAATACGTTCACTAATAATTTTTTGACAATACCTGCACATAACTTTTCTAAAATTCTTATCAACATCTATACCATACTGCTATCCCATATCAAGCTTATTACCAGAAACATTTTTTTCTAGATGCCATAAGTTTAACAATTCAAGGATCAACTCAAATCAACCCTGTAATCAATCCAAACATTTTATGATTGTAATTAATTTTGATATTAAACATTTAGCTATCAAAAAAACTAATACTGAATTCAGAAACATTTTAGATATTAAACATCCAGCTATCAATAAAGAATTACCATAATACTGAATTCAAAAACTAATTAAAATCAGTAACCAAAACATTGAATCCAAAACGAAAAATGATTTAATTGTTGTTTGTAATGTTTTCCTCTCAAACCTGTAAGCTCTGAAAAATAAACAAGTAAACCATTTTCAAAATCAGAACCTAGTTTTCTGTTAAACCATTCTGTCAAAGTGTTTTCCTCTCTAGTTATCTACTGTGAACCAAAACACTACAAACAAATGCACAGACTTGTTTCTGCCATCTATATAACATTCAAAATCAAAACATTTTTTGTTATCGAAAGTTCGAAACACTGTTATCAAAACAAATGCACAGACTTGTTTAACAGACTTTGTTATCGAAACACTGTTATCAAAACAAATTCACAGACAAATTTAACAAAACAAAACACTGCTAGACAACAGTCAAACGTACTCAACTCAAGCATTCACAAACAATTAGCAAACACTGTTATCAAAAAATTCACAGACTTGTTTTCGAAACCTAACCCATCAAAAAATAAAAATTCAAACAGTTGTGTAAATTATAAAATTCACAGTTCTCTATAAATTCACCGTGTTTGGGATTTGGTGAGAGACCCAAGACATAGGGGACATGAACATATTTGCAATTTTACAAATAAATTACTCTAAACTCTAAATCATGATGCTATTTGCAGAAAGTGAAAAAAGATAAATAGAATAACTTACGATGGCTGATGAAGACTGGATAACTGGAGAGCCGCCGCTGTTGTTGTCTGAAATCTGGATCTCACGGTGGCTAGTGAGAAAAAAGGTTGTTGGTGGTGGACCAGTGGTTGATTTTTGGAACTTGGACAGCTGAGAGAAGGAGAATAAGGATGAAGAAAGCAATTGTTGACTTAGGGATTTTGATTTTTCCTTTTGCTATGTTGTGTGAAAGTTGATGAAGAAAGATGAAGAAAGATGAAGATTGAAGAAAGAACGTGTTAATTATTTGCTTTTGTTCTGTGATTATGTGTAGTGTGTAGTTGTGTATTGTGTAATAGCCAATAAGCCAATACGCGCTTGACACCTGGAGTTGGAGGGAACAGTGGCGCACAATTGTTATTTTCTGCCAAACGCGTAAAATCGCGTGTGAAATCGTGTTTTTACGCGATTTCACCCGATTTTAACGATTTTAACCCGATTTTACCCATTTTCTGAGTTTTATGAACAATTTAGTACGTTTAGCCTATATTGACTCGTAAAATCGAATATCATACGATTTTACGAGTTGAATCGCAATTTTAACAACCTTGATCAACAGTGTCGTCTGGATGAAATTGAAATCTCTAATTTCTCTTGGACAAGATTAAGAATTTCCTAGAACATGAGTGGCTAAAACAAACTTATATTTTTATTTTGGTTTTAAGGAAGAAAAAAACCCGTACAAGAAGTGAAAACTACTGCGAAAGAAAGAAAGAAGGAAAAGGAAAGAATAGGAACGCAGAGAGGAGGAGGCGAGGAGTGATCCGTTGGAACCTGCGAATCGAATCGGAAAACTATTGGGTGATGGGGGAATTCGTCGAGCTTGAAGCTCAGGACGGCGTGAGAATGCCGTGGAACGTACTGCCGGGCACCAAGCAAGAATCGAGCAACTGTGTGGTCCCTGTCTCCGCCATTTACACTCCGATCAAGCCCTTCCCTAACATGCCCGTTCTCCCCTACTCTCCCCTACGCTGCCGCGCCTGCCGCTCCATCCTCAATCCATTCTGCACCGTTGATTTCTCTGCCAAGATCTGGATCTGCCCCTTCTGTTTTCAACGTAACCAGTTCCCTCCTCACTATGCCTCCATCTCCGACGATAACCTCCCCGCCGAGCTCTTCTCTCAGTACACTACTATCGAGTTCGAGGACCCTCAGACGATCTCTTCCTCCGCTCCGTCACCGATGATATTCATGTTCGTGGTGGACACGTGTATGATCGAGGAGGAGATGGCTTTCCTCAAGTCGGCCCTGTCTCAGGCCATCGAACTCCTCCATGAGAACTCCCTGGTGGGTCTGATCACATTTGGTACTCTGGTCCACGTTCACGAGCTTGGCTTTGGTGAAATCACCAAGACCTACGTTTTTAAGGGCTCCAAGGATGTCTCCAAGGAGCAGCTTCTCGAGCAGATGGGATTCTTTCTTAAGAAACCCAAGCCCCCTACTGGTGTCATTGCCGGCGCTAAGGATGGTCTCTCTGCCGATAGCATTTCCCGCTTCCTCTTGCCTGCCTCCCAATGCGAATTTACGCTCAATTCCGTACTTTTTCAATTCCTATTTACACTGCATTTTGTGATAATTACAGTATAATCTTCTTATGGAGTTGTTTAATTAATTTGATAAATTTATTAAATTGAAAAAAGGTGCTGGAGGAACTGCAGAAAGATCCTTGGCCTGTTCCTCCCGATCAGCGGGCTAGCAGGTGCACCAGCACTGCACTCAGTGTTGCTGCTTGTTTGTTAGGAGCTTGTGTTCCTGGTTCCGGTGCTAGAATCTTGGCTTTCATTGGTGGTCCATCTACTGAAGGACTTGGTGCTGTAAGGACTTTGTTTCCTTTGATTTACTGGACTTCACCATGTTTCCTTTTATTTATCTAATACCTCACCATGTTTGTTGGTTCAAAATTCTAATTCTAAACTGGACTTCTGCTTGCTTACATGGATCTTACATGATTTCGCTGCGTCTAAACTTGTGTTTCTCAGTTCTAACTCGTACATTACAGTATAGTCAATTACCCAGATACTGCTTCCATGTTTGCTCTTAGTTAGTTATCCCATTTTCCATTGTAATGTTTCTACTTCATCTCTTGTAACTTTTATGAGTATATTCATGCATTACCTTTTCTTATATTGCATCCTCAATTTTTCTTTTCTTTTTATGTCTTTTTTCCCGGCATTTATTTTTTTATTTATTGCTCATGAATTTCTTCTAGATTGTGTCAAAGAATCTCTCTGAACCAATTCGTTCTCACAAGGACCTCGATAAGGACTCTGCTCCTTATTATCATAAAGCTGTCAAGTTCTATGAGGGACTTGCTAAGCAGCTTGTACATCAAGGCCATGTGCTCGATCTTTTTGCTTGTGCACTTGACCAGGTAATATTCAACTCTTACAAGAAGCACTTACTGGTCTAGTGTGTGTGTAACTTTATGAGTACATTGTATCTATATGTATGGATGGAAGAAAGAAGGGGAATTTTACAATCCATATGATGCTATATATATATCCTTTTTTGTATTCCTTTTGCAAATATCTTGACGAAAGGGCACTCACAAAGTAAAGCACAACTTTCTAGTTTACCTTTTTACTGAAACTGTTTGAATGGATTTTGTAGTTTTAGAAATATTTTTTGTTGTTGGAACAAGATGCACCAACATGGTTATAAGACCCGACCCGGGGATCAACCCGGTCCAAGGCCCGTGTCTCAGGTTGGGTGGGTTGACCACGGCTCAACTCGAGCTTTAAATTTTTTAAAAAACCGTGAAACAACATCATTTCATTTTTATTAATGGTTTTTTGGTAAAAACCCAAAATGACTTTGTTTTGGTAAAAAATCCAGGTTTTTCCACTAACTTGGCCCAGGCCAAGCCCTAGGTCGGCGGGTCACTAGATTGACCTGCTAGGCTGAGTCGAGTCTTATAACATGGTGCTGTAGAGCTACATTGCATGTCAAAAAACTTAATGTCAACAACTAGGCCATTAGCTTTTTTGTGTCAAATACATAAATAACTTTGTATACTACAGTTGCTCCATGGTTGAGTACTTATTCACTAGACATCTATTAATTGAGCTCTTTGCTATCCATCTTTTTTGGTCTAACTTTTCTGGATAGCGTGGCAGTCATAATGCTTTCTTTGTCACTCTCCCTTTGGGCTCTCTAATTATTTTTGTTCTTAGCCATTTGGGGAACAAAGTCAGTATGATGTTGCGACGTTTTTGGTCCCTACACACATTTGATATGCTGCCTTCTGATTTTTAAATATTTATTCTCATCATAATCATTGTTATAGTTGCAACTTTCTTGAATGCTATATGGATTGAAAATCATGATGCGCTTCTTTTGCTTGTCTGTCTTCCTAGGTGGGAGTTGCTGAGCTTAAAGTTGCCATTGAAAAAACTGGTGGGCTTGTTGTGCTTGCAGAAAGCTTTGGCCATTCAGTCTTTAAGGATTCTCTCAGACGTATTTTCCAGTCGGGTGACCATGATCTTGGACTATCATCAAAGTGAGATTTCTTCAATCTCCTTTTATGTTTATCTATGGAGTTTCACATTATTATTTTTGAGATTTCTTAAACTCTGCAATTCTCCTGTCACTTGCCAAACTTTTGGCTTTACTTTAAAGCAACTATAAATCTGGTCATTGTGAGTATGGCCTCGTGCATGTGCTTGCTGTGTTATTGTTGCTGTATGTGATTTTTATTTTTTAGTCTGACTTAATTTTATGGAGATCAAGCAATTAGATTCACATTAGCTGGTGCAAGTAATCAAACCTTTTGACAAAGCATAAGCACTGGATTTCGAAGAAAAATGAACTCCTACATGTTCACAAGTTCTTAACTGGATAATACATTTCTAAGCTTGTTTAAGTTACTGAGTTTTCATTGCCATAACCTTAATAGCAATCAATCTTATCCACCATGGCCAATGAGCTCAAAAACACAAATTAAACGACAAAATATTATTATGATGCAGCAAAAGCCAAGGATGCTCCTTAATTCCTTGTTTTGATATTTAATTCTGTATTTTCTTTTTCTTTTCTTTTGTTCTTTCATTGTTTGGTAACATACCTTACTTGGGAATCTTTTTACAATTTAGGAAACTACAGTACTCCTTAATTATGAGTTTTCTATTAGTTGTAGTTTCCTTTTCGTATTCAGTTTTTGATTTGCTTCTTAGTTTAAGTCAACAAGGGCTTATGTTGCCTTAAAATGTAGAATTATTCTATGTAATTGTAAGGATTCTGAATAATAGATTATAAGTATTTTAGTTTGATTTAACAGTTTTGGCCTTGCTTATCCTCTTCTTTTTTCTCTAAGCACTATTTTTCTTCTTTGTCTTCCCTTTCTTCCTTTTCTTCTTGTTTCAGTAATTGCTTACTATTCCTAACTGCAATAAAACCCCTAATTTCTTCCTAGAATTCCTAATTCTCAATTCTCAGAACCTAGGTCACCATGACTCCTTTGGGGGACGGTAATCCAAAGTTGTCCTACATCATAACACTGAACCTACAATGCAATTATACATGAAAATTTGAGTTAGCTATGAATATAGCATACTGTAGTGTCGTGATTTGTAGCGGTAACAGTAGCATGGACATTAATAAACTGCTGAAACTCCCCCTTATATTCTGAACAAAATAGGAAATAACTTTAGTTTTAGTATTCATTTATGCAAATAAAATGAAAAGGTAATAAAACCATAGTTTTCTTGGGCATGAGTGGCCAACTGACTATGCATCACTCCATCAAACAGCCTAGGTTTGAATTTAAGGAGGAACAAGAGTGTTCATGACTTTATTGGGGTGACTGAATTTTCAGCTTGGAGGAAATTCTGCAGTGGCGACATGCATTTTGTTAGTGTTGATTCGATGATTGAAGTAGTGAACAACTAGGGAAATCTGTGTGGGGTTTAGTCTAAGCCCAAGGATATATGTTCAGTTTTGGATGAAATAAATCAACTTGTAACTGAAAACTCATTTGTCAATCTTCTAATAATTTGTGAATCTAATCCATAAGGATTAGAAACTAACTAATGTAGGAAAAAATTGGTTTAGTGACATACCTAGGGTTTGTGGTGATGCGGTACAGATTAGGGGCTGTTCTGAATCTAAGTTTCAGAGGCTGTTTAGGCTGTGTTGATGTAGATTTCTTGTGGATTATGAGGAAGCATGTGGATGGATTTCTAGGAGTCACACCTAGAGGATAGCAAAACCTAAGATTCACACCTAGGGCTCTTATGAGTAACACTGAAGGCAGATTGAGTCACTTAATCAAAAGAAAATTGCTGAAATTTTATTCATAAACTTCAATTAATAATATTGAAAGACTACATGCTTATTTATAGAGTTTTAGTAGTCCAAATCCTTAAAGGATTTAGATTCCTAAATAAGAAAATACTAGGTCTATGTAGAACGGGAAAAACCTAATAAAGCTAATTCCTCCTAGGACTTATCAAGTTGTAACTACTATAAGTTACAGCTTGGTCCCACTAAAACAGATGCCATGTCATTAAACAATTAAGCCACATCATTAAAATAACACTCTCTCTCTCTTGCCCTTCAACAGACTCTTTCTCTCCATCTCTAGCTTGGTCCCTTCCTTTCCACCCTTCTCTGTTTCAACAAACCCTTTCTGTTGATTTAAAAATGGTACGCGTGTTTTGATTTGATGCACAAATTGTAGAAAGAAGGAATGTCAATCAATAAATTAGTATAAAATACAAAACTTTTGACGAAGAAAAATGAGTTTTGTTTAGTTTAGCATTTTGTTTGGTATAAAGTATGAAAAACCAAGAATTGAAATCAAAGCTATAAACTTTTTAGGGTTTTCTTGTTGATTAATAAAAGGAGTGAATTAGGAGTTGGATTTGCAAAGGTAAAGGGAGAGTTACAATCAAAACTTTTTATCTTTTCTGATTTTTTTGTTAGTTTTTTTAATCTCTTAATCAAGCATAATTAAATAACTTGATAATTTGTTTTAGTGAAGTAAAATTCAGATTCTAATGGGCATAAAGGAAGTTTGTGTTGTTTTTTTCCTTCCCTTTCTCTCTTTTCTCTCTCTTTTTTGAAAGAGATGGAGAGAAAGAGGCTGCGGAAAGAGGGATAGAAAGAGTATGCTGAGAGAGAGTGTGTTTTTTTTTTTAAATTCTTTTTTTTATGAAGTGACATTATTTTCAATTATGTCGAACTCTAATCATAAGTGTTTTAAGTGTATACTGTATCTAACCAAACAATGGATATTTACTAGGTTGTTCTGTTTTGGTTTATTTTTGATTACTTGGACTGCAAAACTATATTAAGAAATTATTTTTCTCACATGCAATGTAGTGGTATATTTGAGGTAAACTGCTCAAAGGATATCAAAGTTCAAGGCATTATTGGTCCTTGTGCATCACTTGAAAAGGTATAATCCAATGGATCTTTGAGTGGTTTTCCTTTTCTTCTTGGGTTTTTTCAATGTTTACTTGTCCGTGAATTTGTGCAGAAAGGTCCTTTGTGCTCAGACACAGTTGTAGGCCAGGGAAATACAAGTGCATGGAAGATGTGTGGCCTGGACAAAGCTACAACTTTATGTCTAATATTTGAAATTGCAAAGAAGGACAGCCCAGATGCTACTGCTCAACAACCCTCAAGCTATCAATTCTACTTCCAATTTTTGACTTAGTATGCCAAGCTTATGATTTTTTGAGTGGTCAGTTACCTGATATTTTTCTTCTTGGAAAAGATGGATGGACCTCTGACTTATTAATGGTAATTTGCTACAGCTATCAGCATGGTAGTGGTCAAATGAGACTTCGTGTAACAACCCTCTCAAGAAGATGGGTTGCTGGACCTGGAAGTGCTCAGGCAAGCTCTGCTGCCCTCTTATATGTGAAGCATTGTTGTTCCATCTATTTTTCTTGGACTAGTTAATCCTATTAGAGCTTAAAACAAGCAGGGATGCTCTTTAATATAATAAAATACAATCTCATTAATAATCAGGGCTCATTTATGAAATAAAAAAGTAACTAGTATATTTCTGGGTGTTTGACTAGAAAGAGGAAAGTCCTGGGTGGCCAAGGATTTTAGACATCAATCTAAGAGACATAATATACTTAATATTCTTACCATGCCATTATTACTAAATTTGTAATTTTTTCATTTGTGTACATGTTGCTTTATTAAAGAGAATATCAATTGTATTTATGAAAAATCTGAGTCCAAAAAGGTATTTCTGATCTTATACTTCTCATATGTATTGTTTTCCTGCCAGCCATTCCTATAGAACTGGGATATATGTGGGAGAAGAATAGAAGTGAAGAAATTATGTTATGAACTTATTTTATGTGTCACACCTATCAGCATTCCTGCGTGATGAGCTGTTATATCTCAAATCCATGAATAGTAGGAAAACAGGTTGCCTTAACAAAACTGTGGCCTACTGAGCTATTCTGACCATACCATACCTGTCCCTCTGTCGCACAAAAATAAAATAAAATAATAAAAAAAACTGCATTCAGGTGACATGGGAAAATGGGTTTTCCTATTCTTTTTCTCTGAATATAGTAGTTCTCCTTTTCATATTTGTTACCGGGAGCTTGAAATTCCCATATGCTTTTAGTGAATTCTGGTGATACTCTCTCTTTATATATTAGCAACAAAGTGCCATCTTGACTTAATCTAGCAATGAAAGGTTATCACATGGTATTATAGGAGATTAGTGTGTTGACAGGCAGTATGTCATGCAGAATAAAATACTGTCAAGCTTCTCAACCTATCTGCCTTCTTGTGTGATGAGCTGTTATATCTCAAATCCATGAATAGTAGGAAAACAGATTGCCTTAATAAAACTGTGGCCTACTGAGCTATTCTGACCATACCATACCATACCTGTCTCTCTGTCACAAAAAAATAAAATAAAATAATAATAAAAAACTGCATTCAGGTGACATGGGGAAATGGGTTTTCCTAATCTTTTTCTCTGAATATAGTAGTTCTCCTTCTCATATTTGTTACCGGGAACTCGAAATTCCCATACATGTTTAATGAATTGTGGTGATACTCTCTCTTTATATATTAGCAACAAAGTGCCATCTTGACTTGATCTAGTGATGAAAGGTGATCACATGGTATTATAGGAGATTAGTGCGTTGACAGGCAGTATGTCATGCAGAATAAAATACTGTCAAGCTTCTCAACCTCTTGTCCCTAAATATATATTTTATTAACAATATCTCCTGTGATCTTCCAGAACAACATGGGCTTCTCAATTATGCTTTTTAATATTGTGTGTGAAAATGCTTAAGGATAGAAGGCTGTGCACATGTTATTTCAGGTTACTGAAGTTTGGTCAGGTAATGGGTGTGTTGACCACACAAATATATCTATTGGTGCTTTAAATCATATTCAATATTTGGTTTACTGTTTGCTCTTTCCACAAATTAATGGAATAGAAATGCTAGGGGGCTCATTCTTTCATCTAATGAAGGGTATGGATCATTTTTTCCCCTCCCTTTTCTTCCAAGTGATTGTGAATTTTTATTTGTAACTCAATCTATTTTTATATGCTTTAGGATTTGATTGCTGGATTTGACCAAGAAGCAGCTGCTGTAGCTATGGCACGCCTAGTGTCTTTCAAAATGGAAAATGAGGTAGCTATAAAATCTTTGATGGCTTTTGAATATTTTTGGATATGAAATAGTGAGACCCAAAGTATGTGCAAGCATTCTTTTTACCATCTATGTTGGTATCTGAATATATTGGATTTGCTCTCACTCTAGTAACTGAGGATTTCTTTTACAAGTTTTAAAGGAGTGTGTAATGATTTATGCTGAGAATTTCTCATAGTTTTTTCTTCTAGGATCCCCTTGGCATCAGAAATTTTAAGCTCTCTGTTGTGCAGAAAGACGCGCACAACTAAATTTAGAAACAAACAGTGATTGATCAAGTCTAGTGAGTGGCTTATGAAACACTAAAATATTAGAATAAGAACCACTCTTTATTTGTTTTTGTAAGTACCACTTATTTGATGGTTTGTGAAGATAAGAATGAGTTAATTGAGATTATGCCACTTCCCAGTTTTAGGGAACCTTCAAACCGTTTTTTTTTTCATGAGGAAGTTATTTTAGCTTCTTCCCTTCTGTTGCTAGCATAATAGAGTGGAACTTTCTTGCTGATTAGTTTCAAAGGGAAAATTTTTTTCATGGAAGACTACATCCCTAGAAACAGATAATGTTTGATTTTCAAGATAAAAAAAATGTTGATTTTCTATATCAAAAACTTTTCCATCTTTTCTGAGGATGTGGATAAAATAGGAAAAAGCATTTTCATGCTCGGGGGTCAAATTTTGAGTGATTGTATGCAAGAATGCTGACATATAAGAGAATTCCAAAAACTCGTGTGAATATGAAGGTTTTGCATGAAAACGAGCTTCTTATGGACTATGTCCAGATAATAAGGGTGCGTGCACGATTAATAATATAAATTGCTGTAACTGCACGCTCCCTCCCTCCCAAAAGGAAGAGGTAAATTGGCTTGGAATCTTAAAGGCATGAGCAGCATTTAAAATATGTCAGATGCTTTCACTCCACCACACCATTTTGTTGTGGAGTGTCAACACAGTTTTGAAAGAACCTTCCATCTTTGAAAATCAGGGTTTCTTTTTTCATGAAATTGTTTTAGCTTTTGTTTTGTTGCTAGCATATTTTAAGGGGTGATAAAAACAGTTGACTGGAAGATACTGATACATGCCAAAGTTATGACAGGTGGAAAAAGGGTCAATTTTTTATATAGGCTTGCCTTATTAAAAGAGTAATATGTATTTGAAATTTTAACCATTCTGCCATTGCATTATTTGATGATACGTGGCAAGCAGGCTGAGTTTGATCCCATAAGATGGCTAGACAAAGCTTTGATACATATATGTGCTCGATTTGGAGACTATCAGAAGGATAGTCCATCTTCTTTCAGCCTATCTTCTCGGCTTTCAATATTTCCTCAATTTATGTTTCATCTACGACGTTCTCAGTTTGTCCAGGTAATATTATGAATTCAAGGTTTATCTGCTAAGCACTTACCCTTACAAAAATTCACTTTGTCCAGGTAATATTATGAATTCAAGGTTTATCTGCTAAGCACTTACCCTTACAAAAATTCACCAGTTAGGTCCATTGAAATCCTCATATGCTCCAGTTAATATTATTCTACAGGTCTTCAACAACAGCCCAGACGAGACAGCATACTTCAGAGTGATATTGAATCGTGAAAATGTTGCCAATTCAGCTGTGATGATACAGCCTTCATTGATATCTTATTCGTTTCATTCAGGACCAGAACCAGCACTTCTTGACGTGGCTGCCATTGCAGCTGATAGAATTCTGCTTCTGGACTCTTATTTCACTGTTGTCATTTTTCATGGGGCAACTATTGCTCAATGGCGGAAAGCTGGGTATCATAATCAACCTGAACATCAGGTACTTTGTTAAGATAACATATAAACCAAATGAAAAAACATGTCTTTTAGTTTAAGTCCAATGTCAGCCCCCTCCATTTTCCTGAAACTGACATATAATCAAGGTCATTCGTAACAGTGAGAGAACCTAAATCCTTGACGTAATTAACATAATCAACTATGTTTGTGAACTTCAGAAAATGAACTTTACTCCCATGACATCAGCATGATGATCACTATCTTGACTAGATCACTGTGATTAGTAAAGGCTTGCTTTGGTCTCTCAAAGTTTATGAAGTGACATGTAAATGTTTAGTAACCATTTCCTATGCTGGTTTTTATTTTTATTTTTTTAAAAAATTGCAGTTCCACCTCTTCATATCACATTTTGTTCTGCAATAATTGAGAACCACTAAATTACCTCATGGTTGCTCATCAAAATCAGCTTTGTTTTCTAACTACTGATAGGATAAAGCTTAGTTTGTCAGTCTTAGCTCTAATGTTAGAGGTGCAAAGAAGCACCATTAAGCTATAAAAATTGTCCTAGATGACAAATCACCTTACCATACATTCAAACAAGTGCATCAGATATTACCTGCAGATGGTCTCATGATTCATCATGGGTATGTGTATGAAATTAGTTTTTCAACTGAATATATGTACTCCTGGGAAAATATCTTCAGAGTTTGGTTTTCGGTTTGCGATTGCAAAATTTTGTCCTAATGGTTCTGGAATCTTGGTTCATTTTGTCCTAACAACTGAATATATGGTTCTGGAATCTTGTGGCAGTGGTGACCCTAATGCTGCCATGGTCTCTCTTTTTTATTCCCCCCCCCCCTTTTTTTTATGTGAATTCATTTTTGTCCTTGCAGGCATTTGCCCAGCTGCTGCAAGCTCCTCATGATGATGCAGATGAAATAATCAAGGAAAGGTTTCCAGTTCCTCGCTTAGTCATTTGTGATCAGCATGGTTCACAGGTTAGCAACTTGTAAATGATCATTTCGTTATGGATAACATGAATTTGAATTTTTTTTTTGATAAGCAACATTGGTTTGCTGTTTGTGACTGGAAGTTCAAGTTTTCACCACAATGTACATTCTGTAGAACCACTGTTGTTAAACATGAACTATAGGCACCATGCAGAAGGTTTCTTCGTGGCTAAACACTTTTAAGTTAGCAAGGCACTTCACCTGCTACCAAGGCTCTTTACCAAGAGCCTGGTCAATCGAGACAAAATGTCTAGTGGAAGAAGATGCCATCATCTCTATCATCAGTCTCATTCTTGTTATTTATAAAAGATAAAGCTTTTATGTAGTTGTTTTGTTAGGCCCACAACTGTTTCCTGAAGTAAGCTGAAAAGGGAGAAATATTTGACAAGTAGGGGGACTTTGGCGTACTCTTTTTTCTTTTTTTGAGAGAGAGAGTTTAATGTTTACCAGTCTTATGCTTTACAAGGATAATGTTTCTATCCTTCTAAGAATGGAATAGATGGTGGTAAATTCATTGCTTGAAACATTTTCTTATCATATACTACATGGTTTTATGCTATTGATAAATTTGATTTTTTGCCTGTTAGTAAACAGAGGTTTCAAACCCTTGTAGCATCTGGGGAAACCTTTATCAACAACATTTGATTGACCATTCGAGCTAAATAGGGTCATTGTTAAGATTGTTTCCCCCATTTTTTAAAAGGGCCTTCTTCTGTCGTGTCTTGCAAATAGTGTTATTACACATTTTACAGATTAAAACTACATACATGCTTTTGCATTTTGCACCTCGTGGCTAGTCTCTAGGGGCTTTTAGTTCCTATGTGCTTGTAGCCAACAATTTGTAGAATCTGAAAACTAACCCCCCAAAACAAACGCATCAGTTTATTGCCAGTTCTCTGAACTGTTTTGAACAGAGTTTTTGCCTTGTATCCTTGACCGAATAAAGACAAGCTTGCTGCATATGCTTTACTATAGGGGGGCCTATGCATCCAAATTGAAACTATTTTCATCAATTGCCATGTGTCTTGGTATTAGATGCATGGTTATTTGGCCTGTTGTAATCAAATTAACTGGTACATGTGTTTAATTTGGTACTGTGTTGCTAACATATTATGTCATTTCAGGCCCGTTTTCTTCTGGCAAAATTGAACCCTTCTGCTACATACAACTCTGATACTCTTCTTCCCGGCGGAGATGTCTTGTTTACAGATGATGTGAGCTTTGAAGTTTTCTTGGATCATCTTCAAAGACTAGCAGTTCAGTGAGATCATCGTTACTAGCAATTTTGTAAAATTTATCATCTGAGAGTTCTGTACAGTTATTTTAGAATTTATTATAGGCTCGCTCGATTTCTGATTCAAGATTCTTGCTACACCTTCGATTTGCTAAAACAGCAAATTCCTGTCCAGTTTGACGAATAGACAATGCAACATTATGATAAATTTATTTAGTTGAAGGTGAAAGTTCCGTTCTCAAGCCTAGAGAGACTTGTATCTTCATCTACGTTCTCCCTAATCAGGTAAAAGGAGGTCATCACACCGAATCAGTGGTTTCCTGAGAAATCCACCCATCCATTACAAGAACCTAGAGTTTGAACACTTCTTTTGCCTTGGCTTCACTGTAACTCTTTTTCGAGGACAGCGAAGGGCAAAATAGAGAGCTAAATTGTGGACCCTGTACACACTAGCACTTGTTAATAGAGCAGGCCTCTAATAGAAAATCAGATAATCAACCAGTTCACGAGTAGGAATCAAATCAAGAAGGGAATTCTTATCAAACAGTTCATGAGCGATTTTTGTAGCTTGAAATTCATGCTCTGACAGAGGCATGGACGACCTGAAGGCTGGTGCTTTGTCGAACTCCAGGTTCTGCATAGTTCGTGTCACAAGAGTCCCGCGGATCAGCAGTGGTATTATAATAAAGTTATTATTATACCCGTTTGTTGATCATAGATGCAATCGCCATTCTTTGGAATATCCTTCAAAATCAAATTGATTTACACATAATCCTATGTTTTGCCATAGTTAGTGTCACCCCCACCTCCTCTTCCCAGGACAAACAGAAATCTCAGCTCCGAAAATTATGCCATGCCGCCGAGTCCAGCAATCCCTCAGTCCACTTCCGATCCCTACCTGTCATGTACATCATTACCATCCAAAGCCGCCCCCCGTCTACCTCCGTCCAACCAATCTGCGTACTTTAATCACTCCTCCAAGTCGTCCTACTGGCAAGCTTGGAGTAACATCGGCAAACTAGGCACCTTCATCCTCCCAGGAAGGAAGAGCACAGATTGGTCATCCAGGCATTCCAACTTAACCGAGGAGAGTCTCGAGGCACATAATAGAAGACAAGAAGCCATTAACATCCTCCATGACAAGAACGCAAAATGCAGTCCCTATTACAAGGGCCTCGTCGATTATTCCCTCATCATCAGCCGCGAGAGACATCATTTGCCAATACCCCCAACCAGTCCCTGCCGTGAAAGCCATGCCACAGCCGTCACTTCCTCTTCTCTTTCAACTTTCATCTTTAAGATGCAAGAGTGGAGTTCTTGCTTTTCGATTTCCTCTAAATCTAACAACGTCAAGGGCAAGGAGAACAATGCCCCGGCTGCAGTAATTGCTACCAGCACTGACAAAATTAAACCTATGAAGCCAAGACCTGCAGCTCCCAGTCATTCTGCCTCCTCCTTCTCTTCTCAACCATCAGGCAGGACGACCTTAGAGAAGGTGACGCTTGACGTTAATGCCTTACGAGTTGTTACTGAAGAGAAGCCATTGAGGGAGAGAGTATCAGAATCAAAACCACCTGCTGCAGCACCATCTCTAACAAATGATGATCATCGTGACATACTGGACTGTCCAAGTACTCATGACGTGATGAATATTGACAGGAAGTTTACGTTGGCAAACAAGTACCAGCCCAAAGCCTTGAAAGATTTCATCTGCAATCGAGATCAAGCCATTAGGATGCAGGGTGTAGTGAGTTTTGTTCTTCTCTCTTTTATTTATTACAAGTGGGAGTGATCAATTTAATTACTAACCAGAGGCGTTTTGAGTCATTACAGCCAAATAATCCGTTCTATATATATAAAATTTACAGATGAGGGACTTTGATTGCAACCATTTCATATTTGAAGGACCTGCAGGCGTTGGAAAGAGAACCATGATAAGGGCCATGCTTCAGGAAGCCTTTGGACAGGAGAGAGTGCAGGTTTTTTTTTTTTCTTGAGTTTTTAACCTTCATAATTAATATTAATTAGTACACACCAATTGCCCTTCATTCATACACGCACTGCTTAATTCTTTTTTCTTGATTCCTTGATTAATCTTAATTAAACCCACTTACGTGCTCGAACAAACAATTCATTGAATTCTTTATGTTTTTCTTCATGCCTTCACAGGCGAGGGAAGAATGCAAGTCATTCAACTTGAAGGTGGTTAATCTCTCAATTAATACACATACATCTGGTAATTAATTAATAAATTAATTAAAAATAAAAAATGATGATTATGGTGGCCGTGCATGGCATGCAGGGGGAACAAATTGGAAGTATACAGGTAAGAGTGAAGGTATCCTCCCAACACGTAGAAGTCAATCTCTCTGATCTCAAAGGCTATGAAAAGCAAGTCATTGTTGAGCTCATCAAGGAAACACATAATAATCATAATAAGAGGATTATTTCCAACAACCCTATGAATCCCAAGTCAAGACTTGATGACTGCCGAGGTATTTATCTATTTTTATTCCTATGATATATTCAATTAAAAACCAAGATCCCTACTGGTTTTTCTTGAAAAAATAAAAAAAAAATGACAATATATATTTGCAGCAATTATTTTGTACGAGGCAGACATGCTATCTACAGATGCCCTCCTCTATATTAAGTGGGTGCTGGAGAGGTATAAAGGATTCAGTAAATTTTTCTTCTGCTGCAACGATGTCTCTAGGCTTCAACCAGTTAGATCACTTTGCACTGTTGTCCAGCTTTTGCCACCTTCAAAAAGAGAGGTGACTATATATTAGCACTGGAATATTAATTACTATATATACTAGCTAGCTAGCTACGATTAATCTCTTTCTTTCTTTCTTTTACAAACGTGTTAACTTTATAATTAGGTTGTTCAAGTTTTGGAATTCATAGCTGAACAAGAAGGCATAGAATTGCCATATCCATTGGCTGAAAAGATTGCTGACAAATCTAAGAACAACCTTCGTCAAGCCATCCGATCATTTGAAGCCTCCTGGCACGGAAGGTGAAGTAATGTATAATTACTCTTAATGTTTAATATCCTTGTCTTCATTAATGTAATTAATTAATTTATACCCTGTTTTCCTGCTTGAAGTTATCCCTTCACGGAAGATCAAGAAATCCTGACTGGATGGGAAGATGATATTGCAAATATCGCCAAGGATATGGTTGAAGAGCAAAGCCCAAAACAGTACGTAATTCAGCTGGGAACTGTTGTCTTTGCCAACTAATTAAGGTATATTAGAGATAAAGAAAATGATAGCTGCTAATTAATTTGCACAAATTTTGCTTAACAACAGGTTGTATATCATCCGTGGGAAGCTTCAAAATCTGATAGAGCATGATGTATCTCCTGATTTCGTTTTCGAGGTAGGTAGCTAGGAACTTTCCTATTTAATTTCTCAAAATTCAGTGTAGGTAGTGATTCAGATCATAGGCTCTGATATATACTGACTAAACGGATCATCCCTGATACAGTCCCTTCTTGGAGAACTGAAGAAGCATTTGGATGAGCCATTTCAGCTCCAACTCGACGGTCTACATAAGGACTACAATGTATGAGAATTAAGCGCGCATATATATATATATATATATGTTTTAATTATCTTATAAGCTTATGTTATTACATTCTTAATTCTTGTTCTCATCATGCACCAGAGAAATGATGGAAACATGTTAGAGATCAGTGAGCACGAACTGATATTTCTGCGCAGTCGACATGAGGAGGCTGGTAAAAGGCTTCATGATCCGGAAAGGAAAAATGCTGATCACATTTTTGTGAGGATTGAAGGTAAAAAAAAAAGAAAAAAAACTATCACTAGAAAAATTCAGTGTTATTTCTCAGTGCTATAAATGTTAATTTGATCGTTTTTTTTTTCTTAAACAGAGTTCATAGCAAAATTTATGAGCTTCTACAAGATATCAGTCACCAATAACAAAAGCATTCAGCATGATGATGACCATGAAGGACCTTCATTAATCTCTCTCTCTCACACACACAGTGAGATATGATCCTTTCTTGCAGAAAATCATATGTGGCAGTACTGTTCGTACAGATTGCGTTTTCTGGATATCACGCAGACGGATTGGACGATTTTCTTAAACAAGTACATGCATAATTATGTAATAAAAATGATGTCATGAGAAAGGTACTGCGCTTTAATTTCTTCTGCATATATATATATATATATATATAGCTGGGTGCATCATGAACAAAAAAAGGCTCCTTCGATTTTGTTATTTTCCAGATGAAGTAGCAAGTGTCTCCATAGCACAAAACATATATTCCACGCTGACTTGTATATTTCAAAAAATGATGGATTGACCATCTAGTAATTACTAGTAGTAAAAGTGTGAGATTAAGAGATTTGTTTTTCTTGTGGTTTCAAGTTCGAGTCCTGAAGTTACTAATATAATGGTTACTGAAAGTTTACATAGTCGTTAACTTCAAGGTCCGTAAGATTAGTCAAGATGCGTGCAACCTGACTTGAACACCAGCAATTACAAAAAAACAAAAGGAAAAAAAATGATGGATTTAATCTCGGTTGATCGGAGGGATAATCCAAAGATACCTTACTAATTAATTACAAAAATATACATAAAAAGAAACAAAACATATTTATGAATTATTGCAAAACTAGGTGTCCCTTTCACCACAAGAATTCTCAAGTTCGTAGCTCTTTTTTATAATTCAAAAGAAAACCCTTCGGCGGATGCGGATCTACAATATTAGTATCCGTTTAAGGCATTAAATGCAAACACACACACTCACATATATAAAATTAATTTGTGAATCTTCTACATTATAAAACAAGCATGTGGATTTTCATCACTAAATAACTGAGGAGCATAGACATAGTCATGTGGATTTTCACCACTAAAAAACTGAGGAGCATAGACATAGTTAACAACATAAGGCGCAACTCTCTCTGCAGTCTTTACCTCCACTGTCTTCTCTGCCTTGAATTCCACCATTTCAGCCTTTTCTTCTTTCTTCTCTGCCTTGAATTCCACCATTTCAGCCTTTTCTTCTTTGGGTTTAGCCTCGACTTTTGGCTTTTCTTTCTTTTCCTCCATTTTCTCAGATTTTGGGAGTATAATCTCTGCATTTTTGTGCACCTTCTTTCGCATGTAAGCTACTAGTTTATCACCCTCCATTGTTCCGTCAACTGTTATAGTTTGTGCTTTCATGTCCGTCTTCACACTGTAAATACCTTCATAATAATTTTACTAATAATTATATAATGATTGAATTAAGTCCGAATTAACATCATTGTTGATTAAAAAATGAAAAAAAGAAGAGAAGAAATCCTTACTTCTGTGCTTCAGTAACTTATCGCGCAGATCTTTCTCACATTTATCACAGTGCAAGTGAACCTTTATGGAATGGGTGCTTAATTTTGGCTTCAAAAATAGAACACAGATAATTAAAATCATTGTTAGCTCAGCATATTTACATGGAAATGAATTAAAGATAGAGCTGTGATAATTGCGTCTTAAACATCAATTAATCTATATATGCTTACAGCTGGTTTGGTTTCAACCTTTACTTCCTTCTTCTCCGTTACAGATTCTGTGACCTTAACCAATGGTGAAACCAGCTCAACCTTTTTCTTGCTCAATTTCTCTAGTAGTTTGTGTATTTTTATCACGTCAATCACCCCTTTAACCTTGATTTCGGACTTCTCAGCATCAGCCTCCACGCTGTGAACCCCTGCATGCATTCATTGCATTTACATATTAATTTTGAGAGTTAAGCGAAGACTAATCAATTCTCCACCTTAATTAACTATGCATGCATGCACGCACCTTGGGTGGACAGAAGAGGCTTCTTGATATCCCGTGCACATTGCTGGCAGTGCAGGTTAACTTTGTAGACAGCGGTGATCACATCTTTCTCAGCTACTTTGGCAGCTTCGGCCATGTTCTTGATCTTGTTGCTAGCTGTTATTACATGTACTCGGTGCCGGCCAACCACAAGTCTAAGTTGATCTGATAGGGGCTGAGGCGCCGGCAATGATGGCTGTTGCTAGCAAGCTAAAGAAACATGAGCGAATTGATTATCGGAGTAAAATAAAACAGGAAGAGATTAATGAATTTAACTAGAAGCATGCATGTTGGTGAGGTTTGCTGGGTGGTTCAGCAGCAACTTTGACATTTGACAAGAAGAAAAACGTACGTACAATTAGTGGGCGGGTATATTTGACCACGAGAGAGGGAGGAGAAGTGTGGTGGTTTAGAGGAAGAGTACGTGAGCACCTAATTAGTTTTATTTTCAGTTGCTTATAAAGCAAGAGACAGAGAGGCACGATGAAGACGCCATTGACAAGATACAGCCACTTGCTTGCTCTCCATTCTTTAAACCTAATCGCAACTGTACCTCATATTTTAGTCAGTCCCCACCTATTTTCGTGGTTAATTTCTTTCAATCTCTGGTAATTTCTTTCAAATGATGATCTCAGATATAATCATTGCTGGCGTGGAGTGCACATTGAAATACATTTCTTCTACTCCACCTAGTTTTCTCGATATAAGACTTATCTTACGCATTTAATTCTATTTTTTCCCATGCATAAAATTAATTAAAGATTCTGAAATAGCCGGGCTTATAAACACAGGTGATTCAGTGTATTAGGCCGAGGATATGAAATTAATTACTAAATAAAATTAATTTGGTCTAGCTTGAATATATAAATTACTTAATAAATATTTTTATAAACTAGTTAAGTTAAATAGGTTTAGGTTTAAAAAAATAATTGAAAAGTCCAGAATTATTTAACTTCTTAAAACTATGATAACAGTATATCTAATTATTAGATCGAGTTTAAATTTTTATAGGTGATTTTACAGGTAATTTTTCCTATAGAAGCTACTGCATCATCATTGAAAAGACCATCAAATTTTTTAGAATTGCTTTTCGAGTGTTGATGCTTTGATGGTTTTTATTTTTTTTTTATGTTTTTTTTATATCATGTTTAATTTTGAATTTCTTTGTTTATTTCATTTGGATTTATAAAGTTTTAATTGTTTTATGTAGAGGTAGAGTTTTCTAATATATTTAAAGGTTTTGTAGACTTTTTAAAATACAGTCACTTTCAAAATAGAATTATAAATTCAAGATTCAAATTTACAATCTTGTTATTTATTAATTTTTTTTATAATTTTTTTTGCGATTCAATATTTACACTCGTAGATTTATGCTATGTTTGGCAGTGTGGTAGCGGTTGCTTTTCAAATAATTTTTCGTGCTGAAATGTATGTCAATAATATTTTTTCATTTTTTAAAAATTATTTTTGACATCAGCACATCAAAACAATTTAAAATATACAAATCATATTAAAATTTAATAAAAAAAATTTAAATATTTTAAAAACACGGTTTGCATCACGTTTCCAAACAGTTTCTTGGTCATGCGGTGATTAAGAAAATTACCGGGACATACAAATATCAATGCATTCTCACTACTACGTGGAGTGATCAAATTACAAAAGACAATTATGTATCGTCCGTGAAATAAAATGAAGCAGAAAATGGAAAAATTAAAGGAAGGAAGCAGCTATTAATTACTGAATTAAAATCAACATATATAGATAGATTTAATATAAACGACCAGTTAATTTTGATCGGACTGGCTTGTTATTGAACTGAAACGTCCATGAGAGAAGAGACGAATCAATATTTGATCAGAGACGACAGAACAGAAGGAGTTCACAAGCGTTCATTGTGAGGAAACGAAGCAGCACGACCAGCACCGGTATAATTTGCAGCAGCAGTGGCATCAGCTGGAGCCCCTGTGAGATTGGTAGTGGCGGCATTACTATTAATAGTGCCGCCGCCGCCGCAGTAGCTGTCAGCTTGAGAAGCATATCCAGCTCCATAGCTTCTGGCATCATCATTTTGAGATCCGTGGTTGTAGACCTTGCCATCCATATTAATATTATTATTTTGAGGCACAATATTATTCTCACTGAATTCATGCTTTGCAATCTCCCTCTCAACCCTTTGCCCAGCCTTGGCCACATGCAGCTCCATTTCTGCCTCGGCCTCTCTCGCCAGTCGAACCTCATGAGCAACATCCATCCGCGCTTTTGCCAATTCCTTCTCCGCCTGCATAAATTATATTATCAACCATATACAGTAATTAGCAAACAAACACTGATTATACGTAGTACGTACTAATTAATCATTACCTTCTCCTCGGCCTTTGCTTCAGCCTTGGCCTGGCGCATGGCGGTCATATCATGTAGTTTATCCTTCACAGCCTGCATTTTCTCTCTACTAATCTGATGATCAACACACCTTAATTCCAAGTACTACTGCCTGCTTTCTTCTTTTCTTAAATTTTAGCATTGCTGTCTCAACACAAATGTTGCAGTTATATACAGCCAAGATTTGCCCTAATTAGGTTGACAAGTGTCAGATTCGTAGCCCTGTTTCGTGTATTACCTACTACCAATTTGTGGCTCAGTGAATGGGCATGGCCACGGATTATTCTGTGCTCAGTTAGTCATCCACACCGGCACCGGAGATGACGCTGCTTCCAAATTATAAAGGTCCTCCAATCCAAGTCCGAGTCGCTCGTTGAATTTATCAACTGAACCAAATCCACAAATTAATCTATTTATGTGAATTTAGTCTGCAGAATTATTTTATTTGCACCAGACAGCCAGAGTTCCTGTAATAATAATAATGGGGTTACCGAAATTCATACATGCAGCTAAAATAATAAAATAAAATTATTTGGAAGTTAATAATATCTTGTTATATAATATTAGAGTTATTTAAAAATTTAATCTTCTTCAGTTTTAAATATTTTTTTTGAAAATTGGGTTGTCACAAACTATAAGTTATCAAATTATCTAGCTTCCAACGATAATTCACACAAATCACCTGTGAGAAATCTTCTAAATCTCTATTTAGAAGAGAGTGATTCCTATGTCTAGAGTGCTTTATTTTATTATTTATATAGCTTTCTTATCTAATAGATAATTTCTTAAAAATAAGAGGCATAACTTTATATTTATAGAGAATATTAAAAACCCTATAAATAATAAAATATTTATTTTCTCCTTAAATAATATTTATATATTATTTAAGGATAATTATAGAAATTTAATCAATCAAGTCCTTACTTGATTATTTTAGGACTAGAATTGTAATTCTTGAATTAAATACATTATAGTGCTTAATTTCTAAATTTATTTTCAATCAAGTCACACTTAATTAATTATCCAAGTTTAATTTCTGACTAATAGTTCTTAATGTGTGTGATCCATTAGCTTCCTAATATGTGAGCATTTTCATAGGCACATGTGATATCTTTATGGAATTCTTATGCGAGTTAGTTTAATATACATATCTTATGATAAACACCTATATATTAGTTTTAGGTATCTCTTATACTTTAGCTTATGAGAATAACTACTTCATTTTCTAAAAAAAAGAACATAATATGTATTAGTTTTTGCGGCTCTAATGAATATCCAATATTTAAAAGAGCATAAACCATAAATATTTCAAGTACATAAACCATAAGAATCCTATAATTATAATAATTTTATAATTTTCTTTGTAAGATATTTTTATCCCATGAACTTTATCTTTACTCTAGATTCATTAATTTAATATTATATGAATATTAAAGATAAATTCAGCCTTTATTAATAATAAATATGTAGTTACATAAATATAATAATGTCACGTATAACTACTCAATTGACTACATGACATATTAAACTAACAATCTCTCACTTACTCTAAAGTCAATCGATCATGTGTCTAATACCATATTGCTCCATGTAGCAATAATCTTATATATGGATAATGACTTAGTATGAGGATCTTCTAAATTATTTTCGGTAGGTACCCTCTCTATCTTTATATCTTTTATCTCATTAATTTATAAAAGCAAATAGAATTGCTTAAGTACTTGTTTGGATCATTAATGAGACCATGGTTCCTATACTTATATAATGGTTCTATTATTATCATAATACATGGCAATTGGATAAACAATGCTAGGAACCAACCTAGTGCATTAATGAACACCTTAATCTAAACAACCTCTTTGTTTCCTCAAACGTGAGGGTATGCTCTTATTTAGTTATAGAATCAATTGTGCTCTCTTGTTTGGAAATCTTCGAAATCAGAGCACTATCATTTAGAGTAAAACATATATTAACTGGTATTTATAATTTTTCTAACATTTCATTGAAAAATCCTTAATTCAAACAATGTTGAACTTCTAATTTATCTTCTCCATTAATAAATCCTATAGCCAAGTATAAGATGTTATTTTCATCATATCTATCTCAATCCATGTCTTAGAACACATGTCTTTGGATGGAGGTGTTCAATACAAAATAGATAAGAATCCAATCATAGATTCTTCCATGCCAAGCTGTTTTATCATCTAGTCTTTATGCATGTATTGAGACAATCTAAACAACCTTTTAGATCTATCTCTATAGATCTCTATATCCAATATATAGGTTACTTGTCCCAATTAATTTATGAAGAAATTCTTGGACAGCCAAAACTTTACTGATTAAAGTAAAGATATGATATTTCTTAACAATAATATGTCATCTACATATAATATTAGAAAAATGACACCACTCTCACTAACCTTTTGTAAACACAATGTTTATCCATATTTTTTTTATGAAATCAAATATATTGATTATACTATCAAAATTAGATATTCCTACTCCTTAAAGCTTGCACTATGCATTTGTACATTGCCTTTCATGTTAGTCTTTCTCTTAAATACCCATTTAGATCCATTGGGTTTTATTCCTTTAGGTGGATCAACCAAGTTTTAAATTTGGTTGGTACATGAAGTCCATAGCTTCAATTAGTTTCTTGGAATCAATATTATATATTTCTTCCAAATATTTGGTAGGCTCATCAATTATAAGCAACATGTCATTCACAGTTTTCATAAGAGGTCCTTATCTCATTGCTGCATGACATGTCTTACCAAATTTATAGAGATTGTGTTTCTTAAGGTTCACGCTAAATATCCAATGTTTTAGTCTTGAAAATATATTTCATCTGACGTAGTGTTATAAAAAGTGTAGAGAATCTCATTTTCTTTTAGATAATCCTTGAAATATTTGGTCAAATATTAACTACCTCGATCCAATCGAAGTTTCTTAATAATTATTTTAGTATGTATTTTATTTTTATTTTTAGATTTTTTAAAACTTTTAAATGATTCAGACTTATATTTCATTAAATAAACATAACCATATCTAGAATGACATAAATAAATATAATGAAATATGTGTATCCACTTATGGAATGAACGTTCATTGGTCCATGTATATTTGTATGTATCAAACCTAACAATTCTTTCAACCTTTCACTCTTTCCAGTAAAGGGTGTTTTGGTCATCTTATCTAATAAATGAGATTCATTAGTACCACATGATTCATAATCGAAAGGATCAAAATATCATTCTTTATGTAGCTTGACGATTTTGTTTCATTGATATGACCTAGTCTGCAGTGCCACAAGTAAGATGGATAAGGATTATTTAATTTATTCCTTTTGATGTTTATATTGAGTGTGGGTATCTCTAGATCAAGTACATACAAGCCATTTGTATAATTACTTGATCCATAATGAACATCATTTTTATAAAAAGAACAATATTTATTCTTAATAATAAATTTAAATCCATTCAAATCTAAATAAGAATGAATGCGATGTTTCGAGCTAGTACTGGAACAAAATAACAATTATCAAACATCCCACTAGGTAAAGTTAAATTATAAGTTCCTACAGCTAATGCAACAACTCTTGCTATATTGCCAACACATATGTCCATTTCACCTTTAAGCAATCTTCTACCTTTTTTTTAGTTCTTGATCATTATTACTAATGTGAAAACCACATCCGGTATCTAATACCCGAGAACTATTATGTGAAGTATTAAGATAGTTTTCATTCATAAACATCACACAAGTATTTACATTAGGACATTCTATTACCATGCTTAGAAACAATTCCTTATAGGTCTCATGCCCCTTAACATCAAACAACTCTTTAAGATGCTTAATCATATTATAGGCATCCATATTCTCATACTCTATTTGAAGTTCGAGTGACATGCCGACTAATATCAAACACGCAGCAACCTGCTCATTGTCACCAATATAATGGTGGTATTTTGTCCTAACTTCAATAAGAGCATCCACATCAGGGACATGAGAATTAAGACTTTCAAGCACATATAATATTCTTTCTTGTTTGAGAAGAAATCTTAAATTTTGGTATCAATTCAAGAAATTTGGTCTAGTCAATTTGTTAGTGTTGGTTATTGGGTTAGGCCTGGTCCGCCCATCATGGATGGCCCTGGTCCAAGTTATTAGAGGAGTTACTAAAGGAAGTAACAACCTCCTCTAATCATATATAAATGGACATAACCCATATGAAAATGTCAAGGTTTTCATTTGTTGAATAATCATTCTCTCCTTTTCTTCTTTCATCTTGGACTCTCTGTATTACTTTGACAAGATTTACAAAGACGTTCGTATTGTGGAGTATCACTTTGGTTCTAGTAATTGAAGTGGCACTGAAGTAATTAATCTATGAATAAGAAAGCGAATTCTCACAAGTAAGTTTTCCTTTCCAATCTACATTAGTATTAGAGCCATGATTTTTAATATTGTTTTTATGTAGTATATCTATTATTACATGAATGATAGATGTAAATTTTGTGTTAAAAGAATACTTCCATTGAGAATTTTGAATTTACAAAATTTTATGAAGTAATTTAGTTATGAATTTGTCTTTTCTATAGTTAATTAGAAAAGACTTTCTGCATGGTAGTTGTACAATTCTATTATCAATTCATGTGTGAATTGATGATGAAAATGGAGATTGGAAACTGCCATTTCCATTTCCATTTTCAATTGACTACAATTGCAATAGTCAATTGGAGTCATTTAGCAGTTAATTAACTGCCATTTGACAGTTTAAAAAAACTCCCAAAAGAACACATCTTTTAAGAGATGTGTAACTGCCATTTGGTAATTAATATTTCTATTTTCAATTGACTACAATCCCAGTAGTCAATTGGAACTGCCATTTGGCAATTGAAAAAAAAACAATTAATATTTTTTTTGTTAATATAAATTGTCAAATTATGGTGCCAATTTATTTACTGTTAAAATAAATTGCTTAATTTATGTATGTTTTTTTAACATATATGATGATACATGCTTTAATTAAATATTAAGTATAATATTTATGTGCGTTTTGGAATATTTTGTTGTAGTTGATAGGCAACAACAAATTGATCATTTATTGAGTTATGCCTTTAACCATGTTCACAAAATTCAAGAGCGCATTGATTATATGTATCATTGGATGAGTAGACTAGCTATGAGTGGTGTTTACTAATTCTACATGGAACATCAAATGTTATTCACTCTCAATTCTCTGCTTGAGGAATGGATGTCGGTGTGACTATCGTTGGAATATAGGCTGGAATCCTTAGATTTCAACAATCTCGCAGATGAAATGTTGCTTGAGAGGGAACATTAGTATGCCGAAAAGGGTATACGACGCACTGGAAGAAGCTCAGGTCATTTGCATGCTGCTGCTAAATTCATTTCATGGTTTGAGCAGAATGAACTTGGAAGAGATGACTTTGATGAAGTGGATGACGTAACTGAAGACCATACTTATGTGCCTACAATATAAAATAATTCTGAAATTTATTATTCTTAATATTGTATTTTTTTTTGTAATTGGTTGTTTATTGTGAACTGTATATTTTATGTAATTTAATTTTTAATTACATTATATATATATATATATGATAATATTTGCAACCTGATTAATGGGAGTTGTTTGTTGATACTAATAACTATAATTTTGCACTCATTTAAATTTCTAATAATAATTAGACCATACAAATGGAAATTGATTAAGTGTTTAACATTATTTTTATTTCTATTGTATGTGTTAGATTATTATTTGTTTAATTTAGAATGGAGTGGCAAAATATGTCAATCAAATTGTACTAGATATTAATATTTGTAATTGCTGTCAATAACGCTTAATATGGCTACATCTAATAATATTATTGCTTATTTAAACCATGGAGACAAACTAAGTGAAAAGAATTACGATGTTTGGCATCTTAAGATTACGTATATCCTGGAAAAGCAAGAAATGCTGGAAACAATCACACAACCGATGGCTGAACCTGAACAAGGAAACACTGTTCAGCACAAGCTTGATATAGAAGCATATCAAACCTATAAACGCAAAGATCATGTAGCTCGTATTTTGATGTTGAGCAGCATGAGAAATGATATTATGTTGCATTTTGAAAGGTATCGTTCAACTCAATCTGTTTGGGACGCAGTAAAGATTCAGTATAGAGGAACCTCCACTACTAGACTTCGCCAACTAACCCTCAAATTGATGGTTATAAGAAGCGCCAAAAATAGACAATGAGGCAGCATCTTACGGTCATGTCTAACATAATCAGTGAATTAAGAGGTGTTGGACATGAGATGGATGATGAACAACAAGTCCAAGTAGTTATCCGCTCTTTACCAAGCAATAGGGAACACATGCGTGTTAACCTTACCCAAAATGAAAACATCAAGACATTTGATGATGTTGCTCGTCATGTCGAGCTTGAAAAAGATCGACTTCACACTGAGAAGCCTATAAACGAGGCTTTTATATCTGAGACTAAGATGCGTGGAAGATATGGCTCTAAATATAAAAAAAGGTAAGGCTAAAGGTCCCAAATATGGCAAAAGAGGAATAAAAGTAAGTAGTAGTGGACATAAGCGCAAGCATGGGAAACGCAGCGGTAAAAAAGACAAGAATATGAGTTGTTTCAATTGTGGTAAACCTGGTGATTTTGCTCGTAATTGCATTGATCCAAAGGTAATGTTTAACCACAATTATCCTTTTAACTTATACGTTAGCAGTTGTTTAATGCTTGTTGAATCTGTTCCCTTTTGGACTATAGACTCAGGAGCAACTGACCACATAGCAAGGGATCGAACAACCTTTATGGAATTCTGTCGAATTCCAAAGAGAAGTAGATATATATACATGGGGAATAATGCTTTCGCTGTTGTGGTTGGGATCGGTACCTGCAAACTGAATTTGTGGGGCGGTCGTATACTTTATCTTCATGATGGTTCAACAGAATCTTGTGTCTATTCTTGCTTAACTCCAATTAGGCTTTAATATTGTGTTTGTTGGTTGTTGTGTAAAAATATATCTGGATAATATTTTTTATGGTTCTGGTTTTATATTAAATAGTTTTATGGTGTTAGACACCATTAATGTATCTATTAATTATTATGCTTCAATTTATGTTGTTCAATATTCCAGCACTATTAATGATAGTAATATCATAACTTGACATGCTAGATTATGACACATTGGGCAAGATCGATTTCATAGATTAGCAAAAGGTGGTCTTTTAGGATCATTTACTAAAGAGAAATTGCCTGTTTGTAAGCATTGCCTTGCTGGAAAAGCAACTAGACTATCATTTGGCAAAGCTAAAAGAGCTAGTAGTCCATTACAACTTATTCATTCAGACATTTGTGGCCCAATGAATATGAGAGCAAGACATGGAGGAAATTATTTCATCATATTTATAGATGATTGTACACGATTTAGTCATGTTTATTTGATCTCACATAAGTCTGAAGCATTGGATTGCTTTATTCGATACATCAATTTGGTGGAGAATAAACTAAGTACCAAGATCAAAGCTTTAAGAACTGATCGAGGACGTGAATATCTGTCTGAACAATTTAAAATTTTTTTTGATGAAAAGGGTATAGCTAGACAGCTAACTATTCCTTATACTCCACAACAAAATGGTATAGCAAAAAGAAGGAATAGAACCCTATTTAACATGGTTAGGTCAATGATGGCGCAAGCTAACTTACCAATTTCCTTTTGGGGAGATGCATTGTTAACTGCTGCTTATATACTTAATCATGTGCCCTCTAAATCTGTCTCATCACTCTATATGAACTATGGAATGGTGTCGAACCTAATCTAGGTTATTTCCATCCACGGGGGTGTGCAGCTTATATTCACAATACTTCTCATGAATATAAGAAAGTTGGTCCTAGAGGAAAGAAGTGTATTTTTATACGATATTCTGAACATTCCAAAGGGTTTGTATTTATTGGTGAAAAAGCTGATGGAAGAGTGACGGAGATTGAATCGCGTGATGTTGTATTCTTATATCTATTTCACGTCAAACATTGTTTCTATCTATATCATGAACTTGATATCTCAAAAATACTCTTAATTTCCAGGGCTGAAATAGATGGAAATAAGAAAAAGTGGCAAGGAAAATCCAAAGGTGGAGTCTAATTACGGGTTTATATTTATATAAGCCCTACTCAATTATTCCTTGTTTCCTCCAGGGTTTACTCCTTTTATCATCACGAACACTCTAAGTGCTCTTCCTCTTTAGGTATGGTTTCCGATCACTCTCCTTCCGTTAAATAAATCTCGCCTTTAGGGTTCTTATTTGTCTTTGACTGTGTTGGTGTTTAGTTAGGGGCGAATTGATTTGCAAGAATGGCGCGATCGATTTTCATTGGAAACTTTCAGCAGGAGACGAGACATTCGGAGTTTGAGCGCTTGTTCAGAAAGTACGGATGGGTGGAGCGAGTTGACATGAAATCTGGTAAACTGTACTTTTTTTATTACTTTATTTGGTGTAGCAGAAAGAAGGAATAGAACCCTATTTAACATGGTTAGGTCAATGATGGCACAAGCTAACTTACCAATTTCCTTTTATGCATTGTTAACTGCTGCTTACATACTTAATCATGTGCCCTCTAAATCTGTCTCATCACCCCATATGAACTATGGAATGGTGTCGAACCTAATCTAGGTTATTTCCATCCACGAGGGTGTGCAGCTTATATTCACAATACTTCTCATGAATATAGAAAAGTTGGTCATAGGGGAAAGAAGTGTATTTTTATACGATATTCTGAACATTCCAAAGGGTTTGTATTTATTGGTGAAAAAGCTGATGGAAGAGTGACGGAGATTGAATCGCGTGATGTTGTATTCTTAGAAAAGGTTTTTCCAAAGACAGGTGAGGTTGAAAAAGATTTTTAATTATATGAAATGAAAACTCTAGATTATGACGCAAGAAGCCATTCAGTAGAGGACTTAGATGAAAGTTTTAATCCTCCTAGAAATAGTGGGAGATATTTTATCTAATCATACTCTTATGGAGCAAGATCATGAGCAATCCCAACCTCGAAGAAGCATTCGTGAACTAATTCCTCGTTGTCGATTTGAGATTGAGGGGGAAGCGTTCATGATTGCTCCACAAGATGATGAAGAGCCTAAAACATTCAGTCATGCTCTATCTGGTCCTAAAGCAAGAGAATGGATTAAAGTTATGGAAGAAGAAATGGAGTCGATGAAAATTAATCAAGTCTGGGACTTGGTTGATTTAGCATCAGGATGAAGATCCATTGGAAATAAATGGGTACTTAAAATTAAACGTAAGACAGATGAGTCAATAAAATGTCATAAGGCTCGACTAGTAGCGAAAGGCTACATTCAAAAAGAGGGGATTGATTATGAAGATACATTCTCACCAGTTGTGAGGATTACTTCAGTTTGCCTCATTTTAACTATAGCTGCATATATGGACCTAGAGTTATACCAAATGGATGTTAGAACTGCGTTTCTCAATGGAGAACTAAATGAGGAGATTTATATGGATCAACCTTTAGGATTCGAGACTAAAGGACAAAAGCGCAAAGTTTGCAAGCTTAAAAGATCCATATATGGTCTTAAGCAAGCCTCTAGACAATGAAACATCAAATGTTTAAGGATGGTTTTACAATGATGGAAGAAGATCATTGCGTGTATTTAAAACGTTCTAACAGTAGTTTTATAATATTGTCATTATATGTTGACAACATCTTAATAATTGGAAATAACAAAGAGATGATTGATACTACTAAAAAGTGGTAATCATCAAACTTTGAAATGAAAGACATGGATGAGGCCAGCTATGTTCTTTGTGTGAAAACCATAAGAGATTGCTCTCAAAGGCTTTTGGGTTTAACTCAAGAGATTTACATAAAAAAGATGTTAGAGCACTATCACATGCAATATAACAAACCAATGGACACCCCTATTAATAAAAGTTTGAGCCTAGGCTGTGATATGTGTCCCAAGACTTTAAAAGAAAAGGAGAAAATGTCCAGAGTACTGTATGCCACTGTTGTCGGTAGTTTGATGTATGCAATGATGTGCACACGTCCTGATATATGTTATGTTGTTGGATTGGTTAGCCGATATCAATCAAACCCTGATCAGAAACACTGGATGACAGTCAAAAGGATTCTACGATATCTGAAAGGAACTTCAAATTACATGCTATATTACCAAGGAAAGAAAGATTTACGATTGATTGGTTACTCTGATGCTAATTGGGGAGGAGATGTCAACCAATCCAAATCAACTTCAAGATGTGCTTTCTTACTTAATGATAGTGCAATACTATGGACGATCAAGAAACAATCCTGCATAGCCTTATCTACCATAGAGGCTGAGTATGTAGCTTATTCCGCAGCAACACAAGATGTTGTTTAGTTAAAAAATTTCCTGTATCATTTGAAAATTGTCAAATCATCATCAAACCTAGTGATAATTTACTTTGATAACACCGCTACAATAGTTGTGGCCAAAGATCCAAAATACCATGGAAAGATCAAACACATCAAGATGAGATATTACTATATTAGAGAAGCAATTACTGAACAAGATGTGATCCTAAAACACATTTCTATAAATTTTATAGTTCCGGATCCACTCATAAAACCAATAGTAAGGGATGTATTTGTTAGACATGTGAGATCCTTTGGCCTATGTAGAATGTAATTAGTAATATAATTAGTTTTAAGGATCATATGAAAGCTTACAGTGATTGAGTAATGAATAAATACCATTAAAATATCATTTTATTCATTATTTGTTTCATGGATTATATTGAGTAGCGTATAGTGCAATTTATTGAAGTATGTCGATAGACTTAGATTGACTCACCCACATAAGTAATCACCTATAGCACTTGTAATGTGAGTAGAGATGAGACTATTTGAGTTTTAATGCTCAATACGCGACTTGGGCGCAGTAGGAGCAATTTTAACTCAAAATGATTATTAAAAAGTCACTTTGATTGGGACCAAAATGAGGTTCTTAAATAAAAAAATCGGCATGAATGAATTCCTACCATTCATTTGTCTATTATGATTGAAGCCGAGTATGAAATTATTCATCTGCCACTAATGAAAAATAAGCAAATGAGAATTTTTTATTTGAAGTCTATGTTTTTAGCAACAAGACTAAGACTCGTATAGTTTATTTTCTTTAACAAGGATAGCAACGACATATACTCTTTGTCTTAAGAAAAGAAAAGAGTAAGCTCCACTATAACATGTATTTCATACTACATGTGCTAGCGACCATTACAGGAATAAAGAATGGATCCCTGCTTCTTTATCATGTGGGTCCTGAAGATCATATCTAAGATCTCAAAATCTTACCCCTTGTGACTTTTAACTATATCATGAGGTGATGTATTAATGATAGCTACTTTAGGAGTATATCATATGGTCATCGAATGATTCGACTTAAAGGAATACTCTTAGAAAAGCGAGTTAATTCAGATCTAATTGATATGAGAGCGAAAGAAAAGGTAATTTTAGTTTTACACCTGTTACTTGTATTCACCGGCCGGGATCATATCACTTGAATAGATTTGATATGATTTAGAATACTTGTAATTGTAAGGATGGTTTGAGTATGAAATTCTTGAGAGATTGAATTATATTCAGTCATATGTAACTAAAAATGCTTAGGGTATGTTAGTACACTTTAAGGAATAATTAATTATGAGGTTGATGTCTCCTATATGGCTTGTATTAGATTTATTTATTGAAGCTCCTTTCACTATGTACTTCAGGTTGCACGGTCTGTTCGTCAATTATAAAATTCTTGTGCAAGTTTGAAATATAATGTATTAGAGAGATTTAGTCCTTCATGGGCAAGTGGGAGATGTTGGTTATTGGATTAGGCTTGATCCAAGTTATTAGAGGAGTTACTAAAGGAAGTAACTGTCTTCTTTAATCATATATAAAGGGACATAACCCATATGGAAAGGTCAATGTTTTCATTTGTTGAATAATCATTCTTTCCTTTTCTTCTTTCATCTTGGACTCTCTACATTACTTTGACAAGATTTACAAAGACGTTCGTAAAGATTTACAAAGATGTTCGTACTGTAGAATATCACTTTGGTTATAATAATTGAAGTGGCACTAAAGTAATTGATCCAGGAATAAGAAAACAAATTCTCACAAGTTAGTTTTCCTTTTCAATCTACCGTTAGCATCAAGTATGCTTTATAGAGATATGTTAATACTTATTTTATTCATCAACCTATTAATGTAAAGATAACGAGAGTATAGTTTCATGCATGTATATTTAAATCTATATTTAGATAATATCTTTAATTCTAATTTGATCTTCCACGATTTATTTTGCAAATTAACAACCATCTTTGTTAACTCAGAAAATCTCAAATAGCAAGACTGTCAGCAGGAGGGATACTTCCTGCAAATCAGAAATTATAAGAAGAGAGTTCTAAAGCAGTAGATTGCTCTCCTTTACTCCAATTATTTCAACATCAATCATCATTATAATGTATTTGTATCATCATCATCATCAATATTTAGTTACATATATATTTATAAGAAAGAACAGTGCTCGACGGAGCAGAAGCAGATGCAGCGTGTTTGGGAAAATAAAAAGCATAGTACTGAATCGAACACGCAATTCCTTTCACTTGTCCAATACAAATCAATAATAAAAAGTAAAAAGAAAACGTAGCAATGTCCAGCAGCCTGCCTTGTTGAATCTGATATCTCAGGCAGCAGCGACGGCTTCATGGAGAGACGCACGAGGAGAGAATCCTTCAGCCTTTCTTTTGCGAATTTGGTGGTGTCCTTCCACAGCATGCCGTATACTCCTCTCCGTTCCTTTCTTTCTCTCTTGTTTTTGTATCTGCGATTGTGGCTGTCTCTCTCACTGCTCCGCTCCTCCTCCTCCTCCTCCTCCTCCTCAAGTGCGAAAAAAGAGCATACCCGGTGGGACTCGAACCCACAGTCGCCTGATTAGAAGTCAGACGCCTTATCCATTAGGCCACGGGTACACTTGATGTCATCGCTAACTATATGTACTTACTTTATTCTGTAATAAAATGGTAATATTTTAATAAAAGTCGGCCAATATGAAATAGAAATTGAGATGGAGATGAATTCAACATAACGCCCTGAGAAAAAAAAATGAGGATTGGAAATAATTTAGCAAAATTACAAGGAAAATATTGTGGCGTGCGAGAACTAGATATAATAACTAGGGATTTGCTCAATTTTTTTTTTAATATAAAAATATTAAGAAATTAAAAATTAAATATACACAAGCCAAAACATTTTTAAAATGTTTAAAAGGTTTAAAACATATTGAGAAGGTGATGCATTGGTCAAGCTAAGTCAACCATGATTAACTCGTGATTTAGGTATGAGATTGTGATAACATCATGAAATTTATATTGAAATAAATTGATCAAAAACAAATCTAAAGTGGAAATTGAAGGTAGAAAGTGAAAAAATATTTAAATTTAAAACAAGACCAAAAAAATGACTCAAGCAAATCTATATCAGTGGTTGGTGCAATACAGCGGGTCGAGTCAAATTTTATAAACATAAGAAGACGAGTTTAGGAGATGCTAGGATTTTTAAAGAAATAAAAAAAATTAGAGACTCGAGTTATTGGGTCGATTTAGTTAATAAGTTTGATTAATTTAATAATATAAAAAATACAACCCTAATTTAATAATATGAGAAGCCAAGAAATCCTAGACAAATCTTCTAAATCAGAGTTAATCTTTGAAATCCATAACTCGTGAAATCATAGATTCAGGTTCAATTAAAAAGCGCAATTCTCAACTAATTTAATGTTGAAGAATGAAATTGAAAAAAAAATAATCTTAATCTAAAAAAATTACCAAAACAAAAAAAAATAAAAAAATGAGCATCAAATCAGAAAGAAACAAATGGATGGATCAAATTTGATAGACTAAAAAATTAAAGAAGGATGAAATTGAAAAAAACTCAATTTTCAAAATTAATTAAAATAAAACAAATAAAAATAAAAAAGAAGAGATAAAATCTAAAAAAAAAAAAGTTGTTCAGCAAATTTGGAGGATGAAGTGTGAATTTTTAGAAGGAAAGAAAAAAAATATTGACACCGAAGCAGAGGTTCGTTGATCACGTGAAATACTCTATTTGTAAAACTCTAAAAACATTAATCTAAGCGATTGTTTGGCGGCTACTTTTAGTCTAAAAGTAAAATTTAGTTAATACATTTTGAAATTAAAACAACTATTAATTGAAAAGAAAATTACTTTGTTTTTGAAATAAAGTAATGTATCCCTACTTTTGATCAAAAGCATCGCTACTTATTTTGAGATTTTTAAAAATATTAAAATAACAACCTTTTCTATTGTTAGTTTTAATACATCTTCCGAAGATATAGTGTTTTACGTAATTATTTATTAATTTTTTGTATATCATTGATTTTATTAAAATGATAGGTTTATATTTTTTTCATCCTATTTAACTTTTTTTTTTAGTTTTTAAAACTTAACATTTACTTTCATTAAAATATGCGCACATGTCATATAATTTAAAATTTTAAAAATTATTTAACATATATATATATATGTTAAAATATTTTTAGTATATTACAATGCTTATAATATTTGATATCTACAAAATAAAATAATAAAATAGAGAAATTACTCTGATGCTTTTGAAGTTTAGTTTTTTATTTTATTTTATTTTATTTTAATTTTAAATTCTAATTTATATTTTTGAATTTATAAGTTAATAACACTTTACATGTACATGTGTACTCTAAAAAATTCAATAAAAAATTAAATTATTTACATCATTGCAATTATATTTCTATAATAATTCTTAGTGGTTAAATTAGCATATTGATCCACGCTCCGCAGCGGATCAATAGCAATTTTTTTTATCAAATGTAGAAAATCTTTTAATTGGTCTGGCAAAAGGACCCACAGCAGAACTCAACGTTGTTAGGTTCAACTGACAGCAGAACCCATCGCTGATGGGTCTCGTTGCATCGGACTTAGAGCTTTTAGGTCCTATTGGGCGCAGGACCCAATGCTGACGGGTGTGGAGTCCTACCCAAGTTCATATTTTTTCAATCTATTAAAAAAATATGGTTTTTAGTGTAATATTTAAAAAATAATACAAAAGTATAAAAGAATATTAATTTGAAGTAAAGAAAAAAATAATTTTTTAAAAATTTCTTAGGTCTCCCCTTTTAGTCAGACACAATCTCAATATATTTTTTTAGAAAATATATTTAAAAAATAATAAAAAAACATAAAAAAATATATTATTTTGAAATAAAAAAATTAAAATTTTAAAATTTTTTAGGTCTGGGTTTGTAGCCAGACACAATCTCAACATAATTTTTTTAAAAAATAATACAAAAATATTAATTTGACGTTAAAAAAACTTAAAAATCGGTAAATTTTTTTCTAATAATTTTTTAAATGCAAAATGAAACATGATTTAATTAGAAAATCCAACCCAACCTGAAATGAAAAAAATATATAATCATCCAATTTTTGTATAATATAAAAAAATCTCATTAATTTATTTTGAAAAATAAATTTAAATTAGAGAAGATGATTAAAAAAAATTTAATTGGGTATAGCTATGAGAAAAAAATAAAGTCGCTTTAAAGTTTATGAGTGATGATGAAATTGTGGAGAATGTCATGAAAGATGTCAAAGAATATAAAGTCGGAGCATGTCTCGTGCAAAGATGCACTCGAAGCAACAATTACGTTGAATAATGTTTTCTTGCAATACACTGGAGCTTATGCTTATTGAAGCACTAAAAAAAGATTAGAGATAAGGTAGAAGGAGACATCCATTTAAACCCATATTTATAAATATCTCCTAATCAAGACATACATGGATATATATAATTCTTGATGTATATGAAGATTATTAATTTATATATCAAGTGAGATATATATATGTTTTTTTCTTCTCAAAATGTATTATCTTGTAGATTTAGCAAATTATTAATTTACCACATTGGATCCAAGCCCGGATCGACCTCAAATATTATTTAATTAAGGTTCTACTATATTTTATATAAAGGTAAATTTGTATTTTTAAATCTTGATGTAAACTATAATTCTCGAGAGGATGGGAACAAAATGAAATAAATAAAAAAACTAGTGATTTTCTCTAATAAAACTTAATATTTTTAATATTTATAAACATAGCATAATATTGTTTATTTTTCACAGCACATAAAAGAGCACAAGTACACAACATAACTCGATGATAATTATATTGGTCGGTATTCTATTGCAGGTTGGATTAATTTTTTAAAAATATATATAAAAAATTAAAAACACAAATAATTTTTTTTATAGTGTTATTAAACTTGACCAAGTGGATTAATTTTGAAACCTCTCGACTTAATTTTTTATCTAACTCAAGTTTTTAATTAAATCATATGAAAGCTAGCTTGACTTAAATCGATCGATTTTATAGGTCAAAATGCAACGTTGATCATCGATAAAAGCATGATTTAGTTTTTTTAAAAAAACTTAAAGATGGAAATATTTTTTTAAAATATTGAGATAATGATCAACCTCGCCCCTCTGCAACCTGGGTGATGGACTCTATTAGGTTTAATAATTTTTTTATATAATTTTTTTATTTAATTACATGATAAAAATAAATGCTCATAAAATTAGACATCAACCTAAAAATAGACACTTATTTGAGACAATTATCTTTAAAAAGCAAACAAAAATCAATAATGCAATCCATTTCTCAACCAATCCAATATTAAATGATGAAATCAAAAAAGAATAAATTAAAAAAAATTAAAAGATCAAAAACAGAAAAAAAAAAACATATCTCATTGGTGGGTAAACTCATCAAACATGTGAATCGGGTAAACCAGACTAATACACTAAACATGTGAGCTGCGTTATGGACTCCACTTAGATTATAATTTTTTTTTTTATTTTTTATTTAACTATATGATAACAAAAATAGATGATTGTGAAATCAAACACCAACCAATTATCAAGATATTTTTTAGATCATGATAACATCATAATAGGCAAAACAAAATCAATTATAAAACTGAATTTTCAATTAACCTTGTATCTAAGGATGAAAAAAACTCATTTAAAAAAGTTAAACTTGTCAGACTCGCAAATTAAGTCAACCAGCCAAATTTGTGAATATGTCAATGGACTTTATAAAGTTTAATAACATAATTTTTTTCTTTGAAACTAGTTTAACTATATAAGAAAAAAAATAGATAATAAAAAAATCAAGTTCAATTAAAAAAAAGACACACCATCGAACTCGTAAACCAGGACAATCTGATTTAATCTGACAAATTAGCAACTATGCTAACCTTATAGAGAGATAAAATAAAAAGAAACAAATTATGAAGTTAAATTCTCAACCATCCCGATATTAAAAGATGAAATCAATAAGAACAAATTTGAAAACAAATCATGACAAAAATTAAAAAAACATAAAGAAAGAAAGAAAGAAAGCAAAACATTATGGGTTATTATTGTCATTCATAGTGCAATGTGTGTGAGTGAACAATGATTTTTTCACTCCTATTAATTTTTGTACTTTATAAAGTTTAATAACATGATTTTTCTCTATAAAAAAATTTAACTATATGAGAAAAAATAGACTATAAAAAAAGTCAAGTTCAATTAAAAAAAAAAACAATCCACCAAACTCATAAACCGATGCAACCTGAGTTACCTTGACAAACCCGTAAATCATGCTAACCTCGTATAAAGAAAAAATAAAAAGAAGCAAATTACGAAGCTAAATAATAAAAAATCTCAATTTTAAAAGATAAAATTGATAAAAATAGACCTGAAAAAAAATCATAACAAAAATTCAAAAAAAAAAAGCAAAACATTGTGGATTACTATTGTAATCCACATTACAATAGGTGTTAAGTGAACAGTAGTTGCCCTCATATCCTTTAATTTTTGTTATTTTATAAAGTTTAATAACATGGTTTTTCTTTAAAATTATTTTTTTAACAACATGAGGAAAAAAATTGACTATAAAAAAATCAAGTTCAATTAAAAAAAAAAATCATACCACATCCATAAACTGGGTTAGCTCAACAAACCACGCTAACCTTATAGAAAGACAAAATAAAAAGAAAAAAAATTACAAAACTAAATTCTGAATTGTCTCGATATTAAAAAAATAAAATCAACAAAAATAATTTTGAAAAAAATGATAACAAATAAAAAGCAAAAAAAACCATGTGTAAAAAAATGTGGGGAAACAATGTAGCAATCCACAAATGTATTGTAAGGAAAGCTACAATGCTTTTCCCACATCATTTAGCTTTTCTTATAATGTAATTCACAGTGCAATGAGTGTTGGGTAAATAGTAATTTCCCTCACATCCTTTAATTTTTAATACTTTATAAAGTTTAATAACATAGTTTTTCTCTAAAACTATTGTTTAAACAATATGAGGAAAAAAAACTATAAAAAGTCAACTTCAATTAAAAAAAACACACTACATCCATAAATTGGGGCAACTTAGGTTACCTCGATAAACCCACAAACCACGCTAACCTCATAGAAAGACAAAATAAAAAGAAAAAAAATTACAAAAAAAAAATTCCCAACCATCTCAATATTAAAAAATAAAATTGACAAAAATAATTTTAAAAAAAAATCATACAAAAAAAACCATGTGAAAAAAAAATAACGTGGGGAAATACTGTAGCAATCCACAGTGTTTTGTGAGGAAAGTTACAGTGTTTTCCCCACATGATTTAACTTTTCTTACTTGTATATTAGTCTGCGCTTTGCCGTAAGTCAATATCAATTTTCTTTTAAAATGTAAAAAAAAATATTAAAAGTACAAAGAATTTTTTAATAGTGTCATTAAACCTAATCAAGTAGATTAATTTTGAAACCTTCCAACTCAACTCTTTGCTTAACTCAAGTTTTTAATTAAGCTGTGTAAGAGCTAACTCGACTTAAATCGATCAATTTTATAAGTCCAAATGCAACCTTGATGATCGATAAAAACATGATTTAGCTTTTAAAAAACTTCAAGATGATAATGTTTTTTTAAAAAATATTGAGACAATGAAAGATTAGATTAACGTCGTTTATTGGATTTAATAACTTTTTTTATATTTTAGTTATTTATTTATATGATAAAAACATATGCTCACAAAATTAAGCACCAACTAAAAATAGACACTTATTTGAGACAATTATCCCTAAAAAGAAAACAAAAATCAATAATGTAGTCCATTTCACAATCAATTTGATATTAAAATGATGAAATCAAAAAGGAATAAATTAAAAATAATTAAAGACTAAAAACACAAACATAAAAAAAAAACATATCATGATGGGTAAACTTGTTAAACTTGTGAATCAGGTAAGTCAGCTAGTACGTCAAACCTGTGAACTGAGTTATGAATTCCACTAAGATTATAATTTGTATTTTTTATTTAATTACATGACAACAAAAATAAATGACTGTGAAATCAAATACCAACCTAATACCGAGATATTTTTTAGATCATGATAACCTCATAAAAGGCAAAATGAAACCAATTATAAAACTGAATTCCAAATTAACATTGAAAAAAAAATTAATTTAAAAAAGTTAAACTTGTCAGACTTGCAAACTAAGTCAATCAGCCAACCTTGTGAATAGGCTAATGGACTAAACAAAGCATCACACTCCTAAAAGTGCACTCACTTTCACTTCATATGAGAAAAAAATAGATGATAAAAAAGTCAAGTTCAATTAAAAAAAAAAAAACTCCACAAAACCCGTAAACCAGGACAACCTGAGTTAATCTGACAAATTCGTAAACCATGTTAATCTTATAAAAAGGTAAAATAAAAAAAAAACAAATTATGAAGTTAAATTCTCAACCATCTCAATATTAAAGGATGAAATCGATAATTTTTTTTTGAAAAACAATCATGATAAAAATTAAAAAAAAACATAAAGAAAAAGAGAAGAAAACAAAACATTGTGGGTTACTATTATCATTCACAATGCAATGTGTGTGGGTGAACAATGGTTTCCGCACACCCTTTAATTTTTGTTATTTTATAAATTTTAATAACATGACTCTTCTCTAAAACTATTTTTTAACTGCATGAGAAAAAAAATATAGTATAAAAAAAGTTAAGTTCAATTAAAGAAAAAAAAACAACCCATTAAATTCCTAAACCGGGACAATCTGAGTTATTTTAGCAAACCTATAAATCATACTAACCTCATATAAAGGAAAAATAAAAAGAAGCAAATTACAAAGAAAAATTCTTAACAATCTCAATTTTAAAAGATGAAACAACAAAAATAGATTTTAAAAAAATCATAATAAAAATTCAAAAAAAAAAGAAAAAAAAAAGCAAAACAATGTAGATTATTATTGTAATCCACAATGCAATGGGTGAACAATGATTTCTCTCATATCCTTTATTTTTTGTTATTCTATAAAGTTTAACAAAATGATTTTTTTAAAAAATTATTTTTTCAACAACATGAGATAAAAGCAGACTATAAAAAAGTTACGTTTAATTAAAAAAAACCTATATAATCTATAAACCGGAACAACCTGAGTTATCTCAACAAATTCGCAAACCACGCCAATTTTATAGAAAAACAAAAATAAAATCTACAAAATTAATTTTAAAAAAATCATAAAAAAAAAGAAAAAAAAGAAAAAAAACCATATATATATATATAAACAATATAAAAAATTATGTAAAAATCAACAATATTTTATAAAAAAACCTATCGTACTTTCCTCACATTATTTGAATTTTCTTATAATAAACTAATAATTTCCCTTATAATTTAACTTTTTTTTTAATATAATATACTAATAATTTCCTCTGGAAAATATGCATGTATCGAGTTACTTTATAAATCGGTCACCCGCAGAGATTCCTTTTAACTGGGTTGTTAACTTCTTAACCCACGATTGATCGGCATATAAATATAATAAATAGACTACCAGAGGAAGGGCAGTGTTTGAAGACTACACTGAAACGCAAAAGAATGGCTTCTCTCGCTTCCTCCAAGCCCCATCCTCACCTCCTCGACCAGGTAGCTGCTACCTCTCTTTTCTTCTTTATTTGTGTTTTTTTCCCCGGAGAATTGAAGAAATGATTTATTTATTTTTTCTTCTTTTAAAAAATTGAATTTGATTTCTCAGGTTCTAGTAGAAGACAACTCCTTCTCAAAAACCTTGATACTGAACAGGCCTAAGCAATTGAATGCCCTTTCCCATCAAATGGTATCGTATTATTCCTCTTTTTTTCACTTACATATAATTTTACTGTTTATAATGATGATGAAAAATGGTAGGTTTCTCGTTTGCTCGAGCTCTTCCTTGCTTGTGAGAAGGATCCTAATGTCAAGTTGCTTCTCCTCAAGGTACTTCTCTACAAATTCATGCGTGTTTCCTATTTCTTGCTAGTAATTCACTATTTCCCTCTTCTTGTTTGGCAGGGAAATGGAAGAGCTTTTTGTGCCGGTGGCGATGTTGCTGCAGTGGTTCGCGATATACGCGAAGGTTGCGTCCCCTTGTACTCTTCATTAATCATAAATACTTGACATTCTTTCTCATCTCAGCTATACAATGCATCAATCAGCTCATTGGAAGTCTGGCGCTGATTTCTTTCGCAAGGAATTCACTCTCAACTACATCATGGCAACATACACTAAACCACAGGTAACTTGCTCTATCCCCCCCCCCCCCCCTGCTGAATGAAATGGGTTTCTAAATAGTGACGTCTCTAATTATCCTTCTCACTTCAAGGTTTCGATTCTTGATGGGATTGTCATGGGAGGTGGGGCTGGAGCTTCGATGCATGGAAGATTCCGTGTTGCAACTGAGAATTCAGTAACTATCTTCTGTTCATTATTTTGAGCCAAGAGAATGAGGGCCCAACTCCTGGAGCTTGCATGATAACCTTATTTATTATTATTTTCTGTAGGTCTTTGCAATGCCTGAAACAGCCCTGGGTCTCTTCCCTGATGTAGGTGCCTCTTATTACTTGTCAAGACTTCCTGGGTTCTTTGGTAATGCCACTTGCATCCTTGTTTTACAGGCTTATAAGAGATATTCTCAAACAATTTTTTCATTTTCATTTTCTAGAAAAAAGAAGATGAAGTTCAGCTTCTTCGCTGCTACGTAGGTTTTAGGGTTTAGACACTGTTATGCTTTCATGGAAGCCATATCATTTCACACTGCCCTTTCGATGTCGTGGTTAGGTCATATGATGGTTCTCATTGTGGCTGGAATACTTTAGGAGCCTTGAAGTGGTCTGAACATACATGAGTTGGAAAAAAAGAAAACACAAAAAATGATCTGCCCAGTGAGCTGGAGTCATACCAGCAACTCATTTGAAGTAAAGAATTGACGAAGCAGAGTTTAGTGGTTTCATTCTAACAAAAAATATGTGAACTTCCACTTCAATTGACGTCAACAAATTCTGCTGGAACTCTAAATTTATCTCCTATTTATCTTTCATTCTTTTAGTAACTAAAATAAAATCATGCTTTTGAGAATTTACCAAATGTTTTATAAAATTTGTCTTTTGCATGCTTGAGAAATTCATTTTGTCTTGCTTCTTGTGAAATTTATAGATTTGGATTTCATTTGTTTATTAGGATCATCATTCTGCATATTGTGGCAGGAGAATATGTTGGGCTTACAGGTGCAAGGTTGGATGGTGCTGAAATGCTCTTGTGTGGTCTTGCAACTCACCTTGTCCCATCTGCGGTATTTCCCCTTTGCAATGAAATCATAAAATGTGTCTGCTCTAAAATTGAAGAGCAAAGTTAAAATATTATGTTAGCCCGAGGTGATAACATATGTAACATGTTTTTGTTCATGTATCAGCTCATGACATGGATGTTACAATTTCTTCTCTACTGTCATGGTAATATTAGCTAGCACAGACATATCATGCTTGCAGAACCTGAGTTGATCTAGAATTCACTGCATCAAGTTCCTTGAACAATTTGAGTTACCCCTCAACTTAAGCTGCATTGCATGTGTTCTGATTTCATTTAATCTATATGAAGCTGCTGACAAGTTATTCACATTCATTTTATCTAGACTGATGGAATCTTTAACGGTGGTAAACAACTTTTAAAATTTTTAGCATCTGTTTTCACTGATGGAAAGCTTTTTGATTTATAGTGCAAGCTGAGATACATCAGATGTTGAATTAATCTGTGGATATTTGTCAAAGTTCAAAACCATGTTATTGTCCATTTAAGTTTACTGTTAGTAGGATGTTGTTTCATCCACTCTGAAAAAGTCCTTCCAGTTTGTTGTGTTTGATAAAAATATTTATATCTTAATATGCATTCCAGTGTTTCAGAGTACGTGTAATTGGTAGGTGTTCAAGTTTTCTTTCTTAATTGGCAGAGTGCTTTTTTTAAAAAGGTGTCTTTCTTGATTGACAGAAATTGCCTCTGTTAGAAGAAGCATTGGTCAACTTAGACTCCAGTGATCCAGCCAGGATTTCAGCAATTATTGATGAATACTCTGAGCGACCATATTTGAAGGGTAAAAGTGCTTATCATCGGTGAGTGTTTTTAATTTGACATCCATCAATCTTATTCTGTCTAATTTATCAACAATGTGTGTGAAAGTTTTGTCATGTCATGACAGACTACATTTGTCAGTAGCAGCTAGCTCAGGGCATGTGCAAGTCTGATCTGTTTAAATCTAGATATTTCTTTATGTATTTAATTGTTTGGTTTCATTATCAATGCAACTTATTTCCTGAATATTTATGGAGACTGTCTGGGAGTTAGTCTTGACATGTTATACTTAATGTTATGTTTTGAGATTCTATTCCAAACTGTAAACAACTACTTCATCCCTTGATAGCTAAATTGATATTTTTCTCACATAAAAATGCTCTAAAGTTTGTTAGTTTTTAGTATCATTTGCTTGTCCAGAGAATAGCATACATGTAAAGATAGAGCAATCCCTTGAGTTATATACGTTCACAAACTCAACTAACAAGGAGTTTACTCCTTCACGGTGCCAAATTGCCTATGTAGACTGCTGTATGTTTCCCAGATCCTCATTTTCTGTTATTACTTGGTTGTAGGTTGGATGTTATTGACAAATGCTTTTCTCTGAGAACCGTTGAAGCGATTTTGTCTGCCCTTGTAAGTTGAAGATGTTTGCATGCTTTATTCAGAGAAAAATAATATAAATTTCTCTTCATGATGCGTAAGATAGTTGCTTTTTACACTGTTAACTGAGTGCTCTTTTTTTTTTTCATTTGTGTTGAGTTGTGCAGTCATGGATATGACTTTTGGTAATAAATTGACTTTCTATGCTTCCTATGTCGCAGGAGAAGGAAGCTGTGAATATAACAGAGGATTGGTTCTCTGCAGCCATTCAATCACTGAAAAAGGCTTCTCCTACAAGTCTTAAAATCTCTCTTAAATCTGTACGACTGCATCATACCTTCGATTGAATTATTTTCATCAATTTCTTGATAAAAAAAGTATTATGTTAGTTATTCAAGTAAAAGAACAAAACATTTTGTATCGTACTCATGGTTCAAGAGGATCACAATACTCACCTCCGTTTTGTTTAGGACATTTGGACTAGTGACTTTTTCTTCCAACCATGAAATTAGATGTCATTAACATCGACATGCATAATTAATGAACTAAAAGATGTAAATCGTTCAAAATTGATCACTGAGGGATATGATTGATATTCAGAGAAACAGTTGGATTTGAAGATCACCTTTTCCACTTTATAATAGAGACAGAAGTCAGATATTAAGTGATTGAGGAGCTTATAATATTGCAACTTAAAAGATGGCTTTGGTACTGTGGTTCCAGATCAGAGAAGGCAGGCTCCAAGGTGTTGGTCAATGTCTGGTTCGAGAATATAGAATGGTTTGTCATGTCATGCAGGGAAAGCTTAGCAAGGATTTCTTCGAGGTTTGTTTTCAGCTGAGCCAAATATTTCCTTTTTCTACCTTTTACTGTTTCTTGACAATATGTCTAAGACCTAACTTTCTAATGTAGGGTTGTAGAGCTATACTGTTGGACAAGGATAAGAACCCAAAGGTGTAGTAAGCTTTCTCTTTATCTCTGCATCTTAGATCCTTTAAACCTCCACAACTTTCCTTTAAGAGTCTACATGTAGATTTTGTTTTCTTCTTCACTAATGAGATATAAAAATTTCCATCTTCCCATTCGTTTATTCAGTGGGAACCTTCTCAATTGGATCTCATCAGTGATGCTGTTGTCGAGGAATACTTTTCAAAAGTAGATGATGAAGAATGGGAAGAATTGAAACTCCCAGCTCTTTTCAACTTGCCTGGACATGCCATTGCAAAGCTTTGATCATCTCTTCCCACCTACCAGTGAAGGCCAAGCTCCGAGGAGAGTATTATTTGATAATTTGAAGGTAGTTCATGAGCTTGAGTTGGCTGATGTTCATTTATGAATATTGGACATAATCAAATAAACAAACACAATCATAATCAACTATTTCTTTGAATAAATAACGAGCAAAAAATGTATAAATGCATTTTCTTACACGGCACAGGTGGGTTGTAGACCTTTGAAACATAGCAAGGAAATGAGTCATGTGAATTGTGATGAGTTGGGATTTGGTTTGCAACCACTTTGAGAGGATGACCTTGTAATAGTTATCTTTAAGGCCCCGTGAAGTCAAGCCAAAAATTGAATCGAACATTTCCAAATCATGAATTTGTTGTTCTGGTAGTTTAACTAAGATTCTGGCTGGTTTATGACAGTCACGCCCACAATAAGGCTGACCCTTTTAGGCCGTAGCCCTTATTTTATCTGGTGGCTTAACTAAGAATCGTGAATTTGTTCTGGTGGTTTAACATTTGTTTGGGATTTAGAGTGGACCACAAGATCAAAAAGGTTTAATCTTGGTTGTCTAACATATGTTTTTCCTACAGCATGAGAGATATATTTTCAAAGATTTCTTTTGAACCATGTTAAAGGGGCATTAAGTTTTTATTACGTTAAAAAAGTTTAAGGAATTATGTATTCTACGTTCCAGCTTGCTTGCAAATCTTTGGATTTTTTAGGAGACGAATGGGTAGATGCTTTATATGAGGCTATTGCAACAGAAACACCTCCACAAATTAGACAGTTTTTGTCAATTCGGTTCTTTTCTGTGAAGTTAGTGACCCAAATGGTTTGTTTCTTCAGTTCTGGAGATCCATACATGATGATATTGAACATCGTTCTAGATCAACTCTGAACATGCCGAATCTTTTAATGTCTGATGATGAGCTTAGAAACTGTGTTTTATGAACTTCAATTGCTTTTCAACGCAATATCAACTGCTCTCGAAAACACATTACAGTTGCCTTTCACAGATTAATCAAGCTTTAAGTTTCCAATTAATGGGTTACATGTTATGGTATTTTTTTTTTTTTTCAAGCCAGCACTGCCGAAACCTTTTTAGATAAACTGGATCATATTATCTCATAGTTTTTCTAAACTACGATAATTTATGACATAACCACCAATATGACAGTATTGGCTTTGCAAAATTTCAGAGGGCCATGACATTCACCTTTTCTCAACATGCATGTTGATGCAGCAGCTACGAGGGAAACTTTCTTGATATATATGCATGGAATGAAGGAGCACAAAAAAGGCTTATCTACTTCTAACAACGTATCCAGCTAATGAACCAAAATTCTAAAAGTTTATTATTATTATTATTATTTTCTCATAGCACCTACAAATGCATGCCCTTTCTCTTGCTTCTTATACAGATGTGGATGACACTCTCTTGATTCTAGCCACACAGTTGTCTGTTGGTCTTGTATGAGGGAGGAACATCCAACGACATTCAGGATTTTCACGTTCGAGCCTGTAACATCAAATACATATAGCATACAATAATGTATCTAGGAGAAAATAATGCGGGATCGTTCATAAATATTAGCAGAGAGACTCACCTATAATCAAGAAGAAAATAATGCAGAAAAATAGATATTTCAAGCTTGGCAAGATCATTTCCAGGGCACAGCCTGCTTCCAGCTCCAAAAGGAAGGAAAGTCCCTGCTTTGGGGGTGTAATTCTACAATTAAGGATGTTAATATATATTTTGATCATCAAAATATAATATATAGTAACCACTGCAGGAGCTGATTGACTTACATCCCATCTTGAAGGATTAAATTCCTTTGGATTTTGATAGATTTCTGGATCCAAATGAACTGTCCTGAACCAAACCAGAACTTTCCAACCCTTTGGAATGATGTATCCTGAAGATCATGACATTATATCCATCAGCGAACGGACTACAGGTCTATCAAAGAATGTAAAATTTTACACTAACTCCCCTAGGGAGAAGATCTTTTAGCAACTAACCGTTTATACTGAAATCTGTTTTTGCTTCTCGGAAAACAGTAAGCGAGAATGTGATCAAACGAAGTGTTTCATCAATCACCTGTAACAAATTACAAAATTGAAATGTGTTGTTATGAACTCGATTGATTTGCAAGAAGCTGAACATAAAATCATCACAGGCTACTGATAAATTGTACCTTGGAAAGATAATCCATTTCTCGAACTTCCTTAAGTGACAATCCCTTTTGTGCTGGTGACCTCTTTTTTACAATCTGTTCTTGCTCTTCCTAAAACGAAATCAAGTGATGGATCAATGCAAGGACATACTTTCAACGGAAATACGGAATGTGTCTTATAATTAATGGAATTACGGTACATACCTTAGCTTTTTGGAGAAATTCTGGATGTTCCTGGAGAAAAATAGTAGCCCATGTTGTGATATGGCCAGAGGATTCATGGCCTGCATTCAAGTACATCAAAATTACATCTATGATTTCTTCATCAGTCAATTTCCTACCATTTTCATCTTCAACACCCAACAGAGAGTCCATCATGTCTTTCTTCTTTGCGTTAAGAGCACCGTTCTTCCTTAAATTTCTACGCTCATCCACTATAGATTGGAATATATCGACAAGTCTTTTGCGGGCCTGGAATTAATGAAAATTCATTAATTTAATCCCCTATTAACAGCAGTAATTAAACAAGGCTAAAGTTAGACGAGTAAAGAATATGAGTAGTAATCAAGAAAAGTGAGATCAACCTTCAATGCTTTATAGTAAGCGAATCCAGGAAGATTGATCGCCATGGCTCTGACTGCATAATTAAGAGTGGTGTAATCCTTCTCCAAAGCCTCCATGACCACCTCACTCTCAGAGCTAAGAAATATATACATGATTATTTTGAAGGTAAGTTTTCTCACTTGAGTCAAGAACTCGATCTTCCCCATTGTGGTCCATTTTTCCAACATAGCTATCACATTTTCTTCTATATATGGAATGTAAACGGACAACGCTTCATGACCATTGACAGGAGCGGACGTCAGGCGGCGAAGGCGCTTGTGCTCTTCATCAGAAATATCAATGAAGGATTTCCTTCCGATAAGCTTCAGTGTGGAAATTGGCCATCCAGGCTTAAATGCATCATCGTTACTTAATACTCTTCTGCATGCTTCAGGTGTTGTTACGAATACACTCGGGTTCCCAAACATGAAGGCCTTGTAGATTCCATTATCTCCATATCTGTATCATATTGTTTCCATTCAATTGAGTAATATATCATTAATTAATTATAGAAAACAATTTCTTCTCATAAGCCAGAGTACTACTGATATTACAGATATGATTCGAGCAACAATAGAGCAATTCAACTGTGTAACTTCAATTACCATGCACCCATGTACGCGTATGAGACCCCTAAGAATGGCAACCAAAGCCGAGATAGAAAAACCACTTTTCTTTTCCTTGGAGAGATAACATAAAAAAGCAGAAAACAGTCAAAATTTCAAGGATACTAGTCAAGGTGTGAAAGGGCAAGGAAATCTTCGAATCACATCCACATGCTTAATATTAGTGGCAAGTAAGATAAGTAAAGGCTAAACATAACAAATATTATTCTGGAACAGAACCAAACGTTACCCTAGATGATGCTGCATACGCACTAAAATATCTATTCATTAGCAGACAGTCAGAAAAAGGACACTTCACACCCACACGCATTCATTTCATAATAATACTATATTTCTCCAGAAATCTGAGCTGGCTAGTCTTGAACTAACTTTACCAAACCCCATCTATAATGATTGTGTGTGTTCTCTTCCCCCTTCTCAGCAAAACAAAAGGAAAAGAGGAAAAGGCATATTGGGGCTGTACTGCAGAGTCCTGTGGGCTACATTTCTTCACTCCTTGTGCTTCACTAAAAGCAGAACATGTAGATATAGCATTCCTACTATTAATTAATTAATCCTTCTGAAAAAGACTCGATCTCTCCATTGTTAACAGATTAAAGAAAAAGTAATTCACCATAACACATGATAAAAAATACGAGTGGAAGAGTTGGTAGGAAAAAAAAACAACTAACTAGGTTGAATCATTTTAAGAGGACAGGGAAAATGACAAAAACAAAGCCAGCTCCTACCCTCTTTATTCCCTTTCCAACATAACTGGTTGCGAGTAAAGTGCATGGCAGATGATGACAGAGACACACACACACATACAAATAAATAAATTTATTTATTTATTGTACCGAATTGCCACTTCCCCTGGAAACAAAGAAGAATGATGGAATGGAATCATGCCTACAGGAAAGCCAGAAGACCGGAAATGCCATGATATATGTATGTACATAAAAAGGAAAGAGAAAGATGTTGAGAAAGAGAAAGAGAAATTAGCAGTATACTTGTTGATGAAGGTGCGCATGAAAGAATCAGGATCGCTGGATTTGAAAGCTCTGAGAAAGGACCACATATTGCCAATGAAAGGCCAGCCCAAATCCCCTGGAGGTAGTGAGTACTGCTTTTCACCCAGTTTGGCTTCATACAACCACCAATTCACTTTCTTTAGAATCCATTTCCCAACCCCTAATCCACCAAATATGACTGCTAGGACCACCCAGATAGATCCCGACTCCATAGCTAGCTAGCTTAATTTGTTACAAGGAACCGGACAGGGGCCACCTGATAAAAGAATTTGATACAAGAGACTACAGTCACAGGTACATGCGTAGGTATATGGATTGTGCAAGAGATTTGCGTGAGCAATAGCCAACCCTCCTATAAAAAAAAAAGTAGAGGAATTATGTCAGAAGGTCATCTAATATAATAAGCCGTAAAGAAAAGCGTGGGACACACACACACACACACACACACACACACATATATATATGGGTAGCTTTAACCAAGAGAATCTGAGAAATATATCATGATGTATAGATGTGAATGTAATGGGAGATGTTTTTAATTGATCGGATGAGTCACAGGGAAAATCTGTTAGATGAAAAAACAAATAGTAACAATAATTTATAGTGGCAAAATATGAGGGGTGCTGGGTTTGAATGAGATGACAACTTTGTTGATGATCATAATTGATATTTGTAGATGAAGCTGCCAACACAAACATCTCAGGAATAGATGTTTAGAATAAATGGAATTGAAAAAAAAAAGCACAATAATTAGCCTTTATGAATGCATTGATGATCCCGAGAGGAGCTATTAACCAAGCAAGGGAAAAAAAATACATTCTGACTATTCAAAGTAGAAAACAACTAAAGTATTCATTTAAAACTAACAAAATGAAAATTTTGTTCAAAACACGTGGTTAATTTTGCGCAAGCCAAGTCTGTCATCATCATGGAACTAACATGACTTTATACATATCTGTTAGTATTTGTGCCAAAGGCATGTTTCATGTATGCTCTTTATCTATAGGAACCGAATCCTATGCCAAGAAAAAGAAGAAGAAGAGAAAGAAAGACAGGGTGTGAGGAGGGTGTGAGGAAAGTACATACTTGTTGATGTAGTGGTGATAATGATTCCAGCCAGGTTTCAATACCTATACATTGCAAAAATAGAAAAATAGGATGAACATGTGGTAAATGTAATGGATTGCACATATAGAAGCATCAAATCTTAGCTTTGAAATGCTGCATACAGCATTGTGCACTTAATAGCACATTTTCTTAATATGACTCTTAGAAAGAAAAGAAAGGATTGGATGACATAGTGCACCATGAATCACAGATTTTGTTTGCAATCATCTCCACTGGAAAAAATCAAAGCAGAGTTTGAAAGCATGGTTTATGTCATTTCAGCAAGTTTGGTATCCCAATGCAGCAAGTTATTAGAGGTGACCAACTGATCCAATAGAGTGAAGCACTAAGGGCAAAATTTAAGAAGAAAAAAATCTGCTAGCCCAGAACATGGCAGTTCTGTTATTCATTGTAGGAACAGCAGTTCCTGACATTTTCTTAGGTGCAATACAGATCATAATCAATCTCCTTTCCCCACCAACTGTAACTTAAAATGTTGTCTATGTTATAACAACTTTGACCCAATCTAATTTTATAAATTCTCAAACTATTTCCTAAAGATATAGGCTGGAACATCACCAATCATCACAATCAAATCAGAAATTGTTCTATGCACAGTGAATATTGACCAGCTTGATATGATTTTTGAATTAAACATTGAAATCTGGCATGAAGATCGACAAAGCAAACACATTGAACACTATCATGGAACGGAGACAAATCTGGTTAATGTTTTTTACATAGAGCACCAGCAAATTTCACAAACAACAGCTAGTGATTTATCCAATTTCTAAGCATTTCTAACAAATCAAGTCCCAATAAAAAGCTCAGAATTTCTTCCAAGTTCTACATTTTAAATTAGCATTAACTTTTGTAAACAACTCATAACAATTCAAGCTAACTAACCTAAACTCGTGAACCCCTCTGTCCAATTACCTGCCTAATCACTGACTTTCCCAAAGCCACAAATTGAAAAACACTTCTAGAAACCAGCCTCTTAATAAATTAAAAATCTAAAAATAATTAGCCTCAATATCATCTGTCTATAGCAAGGGGGAACATTTTGAAATAAAAAACTCTTCCAAAAGTTCTGGAAACCACTGAAAAATTGATTACCTGAACATCAAGAGGGTTCCAATGAATTCCCATACAATTGATCTATCATGCAAGAACCATCCATCACCAACAATGCTAGGAACATGTCAATACCATCAGCAAGACATATCCTCACAACCACCTTGGTTTCGTAACCTGGATCCCCACTCAAAGCTAGGTGAATCAATGGCTTTGAAGGTCAAAGCAACCTGTAACGGAGTAAAAAGGGAAACCAATCAGTATCTCCAAGTAAGAAACAAATAAACAACCAAAACCAAACAGAAAAAAGAACAGTATGGAAAGATAAAACACCAAAGAGCGTGTAGATGCAAAAAAACCTACACGGGGAATCGAAAAACCCATCAACATCAACAAATGAAAATAAAAAAAGCAGACAAAAATCAAAAACTCATCTCTTAAAAACTTTGCGAACCACAAACAAAAGATGGAGATCCATGAAAAAAAAAACAACTTAAAATAATAAGAAAAGAGAAGAAAGAAACGCAACAATATATCTAATATTAATAGATTCAAAGATTCTATTTTCTATTAATTCAAAGAGACCGAGAAGATGAAAAATCAAAATCAGTAGTTTTTCTCACCCGACTTGGCCTCCTTGCTTCTCTCTCTTCTGTCTTCAACTCCTGAATAGAAAAAAGAAGATGCAAAGAAAAATCAACCATAATTTCTGTAAAAAATTCAAAAAACCATCTTTGAAAAATCCCTTAACTTCAAACAAAAAGATGTTGATTCATGAAAAAAAAAAAGCCAACTCTTGATCAGAAACAAAACAACCCCAAAATTAATCGATTAAAATGAAAAGGCTAAGATGAAAAGAGAGAACCAGTGTCGCTTGTGTGAAGAGGGAAGAAAGAAGAGAAAAATCGATTTTCGTCGATGCAGATTAGGAAAGTAAAAGGGGATTGATTGATTCGTATGCTCGTGTGTTGGTGCTGTTGTTTATTAGAGCTTTATATGGACAACATAATGGCTTTGGAAATTGAATTTACAAAAGAGATTGCCGGCACATGTCTTTTACCCTTTGTCATCTTGTCTAATACTTTCCCTTCACCTTCTCATCATCTCCTTTCTCTTCATCCTCTCTCACTTCACTTATTTTACTTATTTTCTAGCTTTCCCAACTCCGCCTTCATATCCGTTTTAATTTCTGATTTGTCCTTTCTTTCTAGGATTATTTCTTCATATAATTACGTAAACAAGCAATTCTTAACCTGTATTCCAAGGACATAACAGGTTGATGAACATAATTAGAATGATTTAATTCCTGTACCAAGGAAGACATAAGCTTAATTCCATGATTATAGAAACAAATCAATTAATTATATAAGTTAAAATTCTCGAGTATTTCAAGGGCACTTGTTTGAAAACCTGTTCTTCAAATCTCGCTGAGAGGAAAAAAAACACTAGTATATAATGAAATTGTTTTCTTTTCAAATCATTTATATTTATTTTGAAATTAATAATGTAGCATGGAAGAACATCTCCGCCCAACATATTGCATAAAAATACAAAGCAATCGCATTTGTTTTCAGCAATAAATGACTCTTTGACAGTTGATACAGAAAGCTTAATTGATAAAATGATTCTAGATTCCACATCACAGAGAGAGAGAGAGAGAGAGAGAGAGAGATTCCTATTTAATTATGCATTGTAGTCTAAAAATCAATTAAATGATGCTTTAATCATTCTTTCATTCATGTATTTCATGTGATGAATATATTCATTACTATATTTTATCATTAAATTTTGGAAAACAAATTATATTTTAACAATTTAAATATATATTTAATTATTAATTTGATGACACAAATATATTAGTTTTTTTAGGCCGTGGCCCGTGTTTTTTTTTTCTTTTTAACTTTTTTTTAGTAGGTTTCCAAGTCTCTTAGTTTTTCTATTATTTTATGTTTTAATTTTTTAAAAATAAATTTTGTATTTTTTATACTTGTAAATCTTTAAGTAACTTCCCCCACCTTTTTTTTTTAAAAAAAAAACAACTTTAGAAATACGTCATCTAGGTGTCAAAATTCTTGCCACTATAATGGTGGCTGAAAAGTCAAGGTTGAGTTTTTTATCTAAAAAATAAAATTTTAATTAGTTTTTAACCCTAAAATATTTAGAAAATACCATAAAAACCTGAGCAAATCCATTTATGGCAACAATTAACCTAAAAATAGGTTAAAAATAAAAAAAAACAATTTGAATTGAAAAAACTTCTTGAGCCTAAATCCACCCTCCCATGCATGTTTACAAAAAAAAAATTCATTATTGAACTTCTCTTATCGAATGAAACTCGTTAATGTCAAGATCAATTATTTTATGGCCAAAATCAGTGTCAATCAATGTTTTCTTTTTTTTCAATCAGAACCCGGTAACTTTCTCTATTATTTCTCATCTTAGAAATTGAAAATGTTAAGAAAATAAATTTTTGGATCACAATGGAAATAACAAAAACTATAGGAACTGTAAAGAAATGTATGAGGACTGAAAGAGACTTTTTTGTTGAATTCTATATTTGCAATGAGATTTATTTTTATTTTACACTCTGTCCTGGTCCTTTTTTTATATACATCTTTTATCCTTAACAAATGTTTTTAAATTATTCATAATTTTGGGCCTAGAATGTTGCAATAAAAAGGAAAAAAAATGTGAAGACAAATTATAAAAAGAGTTTGAGGTCATCTTAATTATGTTCAAAAATATTGGTCCAACCCACTGCATAGCACAAGAAATAATCTAGTTAGGACTTAGGATATAAAGATAAAATCTTTCACTTCACTTTCTTGGGTTAATACATCAAATCCTCGATCTGAGTCATAAACTCTATTGGGTTCAATACCATTCTTAAAATTTATTTATATGATAAAAAAGATATAAAGACCAATTTAAAATCAAATAAGTATTCAAGAATAAAATTAAAAAAAATTAATAAAAATCTAATGTTGAAAGCTGAAATAGAAAAAAAAATTAGGCCACAAGCGTTTGTGAAAACAAAATTAAATGAAATTAATCATTCATTAAATATTAGAATATATTATACAAATAGAAATTAATTTAATTTTTATAATTCCTTGAAACTATTTAATTCATCATAGTAAAACTTAATTAAATTATACTTTGATTATTCTTTTATTCATGCATTTCATGTGGTGAATATATTCATTACTATATTTTAACATTAATTTTAGGAAAAATAATTATATTTTAACAACTTGAATATATCTTTAACTGTTAATTTGGTTGCACAAACATATTAGGTTTTCTTAAGGAAAACCTAAATAAATCTTGATTGGCAATTCAAATATCTAATAAAATAATTGTTTTTTATAAAAAATCTTGTAAACTTTTTTGTCCTTATATATTCATATTTTGTCTTATATGTTTTTTCAAATGTCCCTCAAATAAAAAATTAAAAATTAAGATACTTTAAAAGCCTATAAAAAAAAGATTAGAAGCATAGATCTTTCAATTCAACCTGAATGAATAAGCCTTTTATTTGTGTTTTTTTTTTAAATGAGGGCATCATCCTCTTTTTTTTAAAAGAACAATAGATGACATGTCATCAGAGTGGATAAAAATTTAAGGTTGAGTTTGTTCTTCCAGAAATTATTTTCATTTAGTTTTTGACCTTACAACACTTATAAAACACCTTAGAGACCTAAATAAACTTATTTATAGAATTAATTAATTAAAAAATTGGTTAAAAAACCAATAATGAACCTGATTTGAAAAATCTTTTTGAGCCCATATGTATTGGGCTCAAAAAGAATATTGCCTTCATTTTATAAATTGGGATTTGCTTCTTTTTTCTTTCTTATGCATGCTCATGCATATGTGAAGTGTTTGAGAATATTTCGTTGTTAAATTAAAAATCAATATTATAAAATAAAATTTTAGGTTGTAGTTAAAAAAAATTAAAAGAACAAGAGCAAAAAAATATACTTTAAGAATTATTTTGGACCCTATTATTTTAAAATTTTATGTTTCAGTTTTAAACTTTATTTTTTGAACATTTCAATTCTAAAATACTAAAAAGCAAGAGAGAAAGTCACAGGAAAAAGGAAAGGGGATAGAAATTCTAAATGGTCACATTTTAGTTATAAAAAGAGTCGATATTAATTTCAATAAATTTGTTTTGGAGAGGAGAATTCTATGATGATAGTTTGAAACTTTAATCTTATCATAAAAAGTTAATCATAACTTGAGAATGTTTTTTTTTAATTTAGTTTAATTTTGATTCTTAGCTCAATTATATAGTTTTTTGGGATTGAAAATAAATTTATCGATATTTATATTATTTTTTAGATAAAAACAAGTTGGAAATTAGATTTTGAGTTTCAAAAACTCATATCCAAACTTTCAAATAGCCGAAAATGTTTAGAAATTGACTAGTTGATGTCACATTATTTGTTCAAATGAATGATGTATTGTCCATCCTAATAAAAAGAATATTTGGTGTCGTCAACCCATTTAAAATAAAAAGAAAGAAAGTTAGACACTTAACCTATACTTTGTTTTTTTTAGGAGTGCGTGGACTTATCCTTCCAAGTGTCTCTTCCTAAATGGTTCTTTAATTTTTTATTTACAATTATTTTTAATTTATAATAAAATTCACCATAAATAAATTTAGAAAATCATACAATTTTTTCATATTTTTCAAATAAAATAATAGCTTTTATGGTAAAATTAACAATTACTTTATAAATTATTATAAATCTCATATGCAATTTCTTTTTTTTAAAAAAGTATTGGTTCACGTATTGCCCTTCTTCCTGACTACTGCTTTGGGTTGCACGCCCACGCCACGGAGCACCAAACCAATCCACCACTACGAGATTGACCCCACCACTAAACCAATCCGCCTGCATGATTTGTCATTACATTAGTAGTGCATACTGAAGTAGAATCCAGCTAAAGAAAGCACCGAGCCAGGCAAGTCCAAAGCCCAGGCAACATACTATATTTTTTAAACCAGCTCGACTCGGCGAGTTGACCAGTGACTTGACTAACTCGGAGCTGAAACCAAACCAAATTAATAAAAAAATAGGATAAACCATAATCCGGTATGATCTAGCAACCCGGTTGATCTGGTAAAACCCGATTACAACCCTTTGATTTTTTTTTTTTACTAAAACAACGCTGTTTTTAATTTTTTAAAAAATAAGGATTGACCCGGTCGACACGGTCAAAACCTGAAATCCGAGCCTTAAACCGGACCAGGTTTAAAAACTATACAACATGCACTATATGAAGAAAAAAAAGAGTCTATAGAGATACGAGGATAGTCATCTCCATTCAGGTTCGGGACTGAAACCGAACCAGATTGATGAAAAAATAGGATAAACCATGATTCGGTGTGACCCGGCAACCCGGTTACAACCCGTTGACTTTTGTTTCTTTAACTAAAACGACGCCGTTTTGAATTATTTTAAAAATAGAAATTGACCCGGCCGACCCGGTCCAAAACCCAAAACCTGAGCCTCGAACCAGGCCGGGTTTAAAAACTATACACTGTATAAAGAAAAAAAAAAGAAGTCTATAGAGATATGGGGATAGTCATCTCCAACAAGTAAATAGATAAATAATGTTAGAGGACAAGAGACAAAGATGACGGAATTCCAGCAATTACATTACAGAAGACAATTTGTTCCCATTTCCCAAAAGCTAAACGCCATCCAATGTCAGCATGCATGGCTCAGAGGACAAGAGACAGATGATGGAATTCCAACAAAGTATATTACAGAAGACAATTTGTTCCCATTCTCCAAAAGCTAAACGCCATCCAATATTGTCAGCATGGCTCAGAGGACATCACAATGCATTGCATGCCTTCCAAATAAGAGAAAATCCTTCAAAATTACGAGAACATCAAGCACATCTGTGAATAGCCGTTGTTCTAGATAGGCAGCGGAGCTACTGTTAGCTCCATCTCTCAAACTTTTCTTGCATGTCAGTTTGCACGCCTCTCCTTTTTGTCTGGTTCAAAAAAAGGAAAAGGCAGTGTTAAAGTTGAATACTTTTTTATTTTTGAAGGAAGAAAGCATTTTAGAAAAATGATATAGATTGAAAAAACATTTAGAAAATAACATATTTTAAACACAACATGAACGATGATTCGTGTGTTTTTCGACTTGTTTCAGCACTTGTTTCCTTGCATTCTTTGCATGTGTTGATTGTTTTCCATACTACTTGAATAATCAGTTTCCATTTCTGTTGATCGACTTCACCATCCATAATTTATCCTGCGCCATGATCTTCCTTCTCTGCTCGACCTGCTTCCAGGATCCCTTCAACATCTTCCCCTGCCTTTTTTTATTATTGTAATTTGTCCATTTTTATTAGTGTGATTCGTATATTAAGCTGTTTTTTTTCTCCATCTTTTTGTATTTTCCCACCCCTTCTTCCATGATATTCAGATTTGGCACATCAAATTGGATTCCACTGGCTTTTTTGCATGTTCCTTTTTTCATTTTCACAGGTCTGCTGATATTCTTTCTAGCATGCCCCTAATTTTATGTTTCCACGTTCGCTCTTCATTCGTGCTGTTCACGGTCCAACCCTGTCTTTATCCTTCTGCAATTATATATGTTAGTGGCCTGTTTTGTCTGCTTGATTGGACTTTTATGTCCGTGGCGCCTCACATTGATTCTTCTTGTAAGGGAATCCTTTTTTCACCTTTTACCCTTTCTTGTTATTAATACCTAATACCCGGGTGATGCTACGGATCAATTTGTTTTACATAAAAATTATATAAAAAAAATTTAAAATATTTTATTAAACGTCATAGGAGTAGGAGTTTTACTTGAGGTTTCTCTAGCGCCTGGAAAAAACAAGAAAAAAAGACAAAGAAAAGGGTTTTTGGTGTCAATGATAGACACATGCAGCCAAATATATGGTGCCGAGTGCCGACTGCCGACAATAGGCACACGCTACAGTTTGGTTATGTGTAGCTCATGGCGGAGAACGGGCACTCTGGCTTAAATACAATTATGTGCTAATCGCATGCCCATTAATTTATTTTTCTTAGAAAAGAGAAAATTACATAGTTTAGGGATCCACACAACCTGGAGTAAGTTGTCAATTCCGTTCCGTTTCGTCTGGAATGGTCGAAACATTCCATATCAATTTACAAAACGGAACAAATTTCATCTCATTTTAAATCTCGGTCCGTTCCGGATTTTTCGGCTAAATTCCGCCCGAAACGTTCCGGTTCCATTCCACATGTTCTGTTCCGCTCTTGAAAAGCCATTGAATCAAATTGAATCTTATTTAATTTAATTAATTAAACCACCCAATTATAAAAAACTCTTTTTTATTACTATTTTCTATAACAATGATATTAATAATAACATTGAAAATTATTATTACTATTTTCATTAACAATGATATTTATTTTTTAAAATTAGATTTATCACTAATATATATGGTTTATATTCATGTTGTTTTTTTCATGTTACTTTGTAGGAATTTGAGCAAAACAAGGGATGCTTTAGATTTCATTAGCCTTAATAACATTGACCTAACTTTATATTTAAAATATTTGTGTTAAAACATTTTACTTTCATAATATTTTGATATTTTGTTTAAGTTGAATTACTTTAAGTTAAAGATCTATTTAATCTTGACTATTTAGAAATATTTTAAATTTTAAAATTATATTTGTTTGGCATTGTATTTGTATTGCATAATTTATAATTAATTTATCTTGAATTTGAATTATGTTTGTTGAATATATATATATATATATATGAACAGTACAACCCCGAAACGGCACGCCGAAACACTCCGAAACTGAAACATTCCGTTCAAATTGAAAAAACGAAACACCTACCGAAACGGAATTGACAACCTTGACCTGGAGCTTCCATGTCGCGTCATCTTGGAAGCTGGAACACAGGCTGTATAAATACAAAAGGGTCTTGTTTGTTTGGTCCTCCTTCCTAGAATCAAGGTTGTTAAAATCATGATTTTAACACGGCATGAAAAGTACTAAATAAACTTGGATTGTAAAATCATAAAATTATAAGGAATTTTAAAATACATTAAAAAAAATTCATGCTTCAAATAAAAATTCATAGCACCTTAAAATATATGATAGTTCAAGCACCTTAAAATACATGCTTCAAATAAAAATTCATACATAGTTCAAGCACCTTAAAATACATGGTTCAAATAAAAATTCATACATAATTTAAATAACTTTTCATTAGCTAATAATTAACAAATTTAAAACAAATAATCTGTTGGTGTGTCATGTAAACTAAAACCAGCTTCATTGCCTTCATCTTCATCATTATTCCTCAGACATTCATCAATATCATTAGCATCGAGAGGATTATTAGTGTCACTACTAATACCAACACCAATGTTATGAGCATTAGTGCTGCTACTAGTACCAACACCAATATCATCAATTTGAATCTCCAAATCATCTTCAGTACCATGACTCTCCATTCCAACATCATTAGAAATTTCTTCTTCATCACTTTCATCTTCATTACCATTTTGTCTTCGTGTTGCACTATCAATAGCACCAAGCAAATCAATGTTTGAATGTTTTTCTCCTTCGGTTATCCAATCATCATCAGATTAAAGATCATCTTCTACACCAAAATCATCAGCTTGCTTTTTGACTTGATTATTATTCAATTTTAAATTGCACATTACAAATACCAAATCATTCATTTTTCTCTGGTGCAAACGATTTCTTCGTTTTGTATGAACCTAAATAAACAATTCAAATTGATATGATTTTTATCAAATATTTCAACATTTAAAATAATAAAATAAAAAAAACTTACCATTTCAAATGCACTCCAATTACGCTCACATCCAGATGAAGTACAAGTCAAGCTTAGAATTCGGATTGCAAACCTTTGTAATTCTGGACATTCATCCCCATAAGAATCCCACCATTTAGCTGGAGTTTTTTTTTATCTCTAGTTGTCTTGGCAGCCTCAATGCCAAACAACCCTTTTGCATCCTTGAATGATTCAAGTTGCAAGTCAATTTTGCACCTTTCACTTGCATTAGACACCATCCTTTCTAAGCATTGATATAATCCAATTTTAATGTTGGCATTAACCTTAAAATTGGGATTATAATGATAATGAGGATTCAAATAATAAGCTGCTGCATGTAAGGGTCTGTGGAGTTGAAGTTCCCATCTTGCATCAACAATATTCCATATAGGTATATAACTATATAAAAAAAACAATAAAAATATCATTACTTTATATATGACATTCATATTAATAAATGACAACATTTGAAATAAAAATTAGTAAGATATATACCTTTTTTTCACAGAACCAAAATTCACTTGTATCTTCTCTTTTGCTTCATCCATTGCTTTATATATAAAACCCATAGCTGGTTTCTCATTAGAATCAACTAATCGAAGAACTTTAATTAGAGGAAATGCTGCCTTAATACATATAGTAACATCATGCCAAAACCTGCTGTCCAAAACACAATTTTGATTTCGTTTCCCTTCTTCTATTCTTGCAAACCTATATGAACTCCACTGTTTAGAAGTAAACATGGTCATCAACTGCATTTTATGACATTCAAACATCCCAGAGTCAAATATACAGTAGCAAACCGAGTGGCAGTAGGCCTAATCAAATCCTTTCCTTTCGTAAAGTGCCCTAGCATGGAAATAAGAATAGTTCTTGAATAAATATATGAGGTGATTCTCCTCCCTTTAGCAATAGTTACTTGATGAACCTCTAACTTCTTCTCAAAATCCTCTAATATCAAGTCAATACAATGAGCAGTACATGGTGTCCAAAACAAACTCTTTCTTTTTTTCATTAATAATTGTCCCGCTGCCTTATAATTTGCAGCATTATCGGTGACTACTTGGACAACATTTTCCTCTCTAATCCTCTCTTCAATGGCATCTAACATCTTAAATACCTTATCAGCAGTCTTAGACATATTAGAAGTAACCACTGATGACAAAAAAACCGTCCCTTTAGGATTATTAACCAAAAAGTTACAAATACAACGTCTTTTTTTATCCGTCCATCCATCAGACATTATTGAACAACCAGTTTTTTTTTCATTCTAGCTTGTATTCCTCAAGAAAATTCATTATTTGATCCACTTCTTGCTTCAAATACTTCTCTTTAATATCATAGTAGGATGGAGGCTTGAAACCTGGCCCATGCTTTGCAACCAATTCAAGTGCTTTAAGAAACTCAGGGTTTTTTACACAATTAAATGGAATTGCACTAGTGTAAAAAAACCTTACAATTTGTCGACATGCTTCTTCTCTAATATCCTTTTTTAACAATTGATTTAGGGTTGTTTGTGTACTTCCACTCCCACTAGCTACTCTCTTTCCTTTGTCCTTGGAGCTAATTTTTTTTATTTTATCATCATCATCCTCATTTACACTATATTGAAGGGCCTTTCTTTTCTTTTCAGTTGCTTCTAGATTTTTCACCAAAATACCTAAAATCATCTGCTTAACATTTTCTGGTACTTATTGACATGGCTCAACATCCTTACGAGTGCAAGCCAAATGCTGTTTAAAACGAAAAATACCTCCACTAATAATTTTTTGACAATACTTGCACTGAACTTTTCTAGAATTCTTATTAATATCTATCACATGTTGCCATCCCACATTAAGCCTATTACCAGAAGAATTTTTTCTAGATGCTATAAGTTCAAAAATTCAAGAATCAATTCAAATCAGCCTTGTAATCAATCCAAACATTTTATAACAGGTTACAAACTTGATTTTAGTACACACTCAGCAGCAGAAGCAATGCAGCAGCAGAATACTAATTGATTGAACATAATACATAATGCAAGAACAGTATACCGAATTATGCATTTATAGCATCTTTCTTAGCAATTCACATGAATCACATTGAATAATGTAATACCAAGTAAACAATAAATAAATGAAAGCAATTATAAAGCATTAAAGAAAAGATCATATATTCAGGGAGAAGTATTGAATTGACTTAGAATTCATATATATAATCGAAATCAAGCTTTACAATATTTAATACATAAAATCAAAGTTGAATAAGATCTCAACAATTGTTTTATAAGCTTGGTGATGTTTACGAATAGTTTTATATTACAATTTATACTCTCTAACACGTGGAATGACAACACCTATTTCTACTATAAATCCATTCATCACAAAATCACAATTCACAACTCAGTAGCAGCAGCAATGCAGCATTGAATCTAAAACAGAGTCACACACATGCATGATTAAATTTGAATCTAAAATTCACAAGCAAACTCTCAACAATAAACATTAGACAGACTAATAGAGTCACAGAAACTTTGAATCAAAATATTAATCTTTAACAATTAACATCATTAAACTGTAAAGAAACAGACATGGTAAGAAACTAAGAAGCTTACCTTTGTTCTGAGCAGTGAGCACCGAGGCTGAGCAGATGCAGATCAATATTGCAGTCAAGGTTGGAGCCTGTGAATTCAATCAAAGAAGTACCAGTGAATATTAACATCAAAGTAAGAAACAGCAGGGAAAAAGAGACGCATGTAGTTATCGACAAAGAAGAGAGAACCAGTGAATTTTTATAGGAGATGAAACAAGAAAAACAGAGTAACTTACCTGGTGAAGAATGGAGAGACGCCGTTGTTGTTGTGTGGACTCTGGTTCTCACGGTGGCTGCTGAAAAGGACGCCGTCGATGGTGGAAAAATAAAAAAGATAAGGGGCGAGGGCTGTTGTGGAGGTGGACGGTGGTTGATTGTTGGCTGAGAGAAAGAGATTAAGAGACTGAGTGGCTGAGGATTTCAATTTTAGGGATTTTTTTATGTTCTGATTCTTTGATTTTTGAATGTGAACGGTGAATCTGAAGAGAAGAGAGAAGACTGATTGTTTCAGTGAAATGTCAAATGTGAATTGCTTTTGATCTGGTAAAGCCAATAGGCAGTCGACACTTGGCAGCTGAATTGCATCTTTATTTCCTGCGGGCAAACTCATTCAATCGGGTGTAAAATCGTGATTTTATGCGATTTTACCTGATTTTAACGATTTTACCCGATTTTGACCCGATTTTACCCGATTCCAAGTTTTATAGACGATTTAGCACGTAAAGCCTACATTAACTCGTAAAAATGTACGATTTTACAAGTTGAATCGCGATTTTACAAGTTGAATCGCGATTTTAACAACCTTGCCTAGAATGATTATTGTTGTTTGCCCTGTTTGGGAAGTGAGTTTTAATATATTTTTTGATTAAAATTTAAATATTTTATTAAAATTATTTTTTTTAGTATTTTTAAATAATTTTAATGTACAAATATTAAAAATATGTTTTTTTTAAATAGGTTAAAGACACATTAGCCTATAACACCATAGCTTATAAATTACCAAAAGGCTTATTGCCTGACTTAATTGTTATTTGCCCCTGGGCTTGGAATTTCTTACGAAACTATAAAAAAACATAGATCAAACCAAAAGCAAAAACTACAAGGCAACATCAACAGCAGTTTGCAAAACTCAATTTTACCCCTATTTTTCAATGTATTTTAAAATATATAAAATTTTTTTAAAAATTAATTTTAATGCAATTTAGCTGAATTATAATTGTTTCATGATTTTGGACACTTTTATTCAATATATATATATATATAAGAGATCAAGATGGTGAAGGGTCAAGGAATATAATAACAAATCATGCAAAGGAGAAAAATAAAAATAAATAGAGATTCAAGAAAAAATAGAAAAATTTCATACAAAGATCCTTTTTCAAGAGGGGAATAATATAAAACTACTCATATTTTTTTTTCCAGTTTTGACAAGGAACACCAACAATATAAATTAAAACCTAAAGAAAAGACAAAAACACACACACACACACACACACACGCACACACACACACCCCCATATAAGAAATACTTCAAAAATATCCCAACAAAAAAAAAAAACTCGAATATGTAAAAAATCAATCCCTAAAAAAAACTTATAAAAAAAAAACCTAACTAGAAACCTCTTTTTTCCTCCCTAAACTAGACCAACACTATCCAGCAACGGCAGCATAAACAACAACCTCTCTTTTCCTCTCACAATCGGAATCCATCAACACCAATGCAATACCCTTACAATAGCTCTCTTCTTAATGCATCATAACATAAGCGCCTCTTTCCCTTCCCTTAACAAACACAGCCTGAGAGTATTTGGAACATGTGCAAACCGCGTTCCCTTAAAATTTAATTTTTTTGCTTAAAATAATTTTTTTTATGTTTTCAGATTGTTTTGATGTGCTGATGTCAAAAATAATTTTTAAAAAATAAAAAAACTTCATTTTGATGCATTTCTAAGTGAAAAGCACTTTGAACCGTCACCACTACTACAATCCCAAACACACCCTACGTGTGATAGCCATGCACCGCCATTGCCCGATTTGATTTCAGCAATTTCCAATAAGCTTTAGCAGCCTTAAAAGGTTGTTCCCAAATCCTAACACATTCATTTGTTTATTTTTTTAGAATAACTTGTGACATTATTGTTTTTTTTTTTTTTATGTATATTGATAAATAATATTTGAATTGTTTAAGGCTCGCGTCATTGTATGGAAACCCAAGGGTATGTAGCCATTAGGGATTGATATTTTTTATAGGTGGAATAAGGATGAAAACCAATATCTTATAAAAGGGTTGGGAGGATCAAGTCAAATTTAGAGTATCCAAGGCATAATAGATTGGTCTCGATGTTGAAATTTTATACGTGTTGTCGTTTTAGGTTTGTTTTTGTTTTATGTATGTACACTTGTCTCTTATTCAAGAACTCAACCCAAGATAAGATGGTCTTATCGGCTTGTATCCTTGGATGTTGACTATTGTTATCCATTTTAGGACCCCACATAAATATATAAAATATAAAAAAACAAAAAAAGTTGGAGAAATAAAAAAATATACATCAATATGAAGAATATGAAAAATATCCAGAAAATTTTCAAAGACTGGTTGAGGAGGATCAAAATACCCAAAGTTCAAAACTTGACAACATATTTTCGACTGATGAAGGCTCTATTGGCAAGGAAAATTCAATTTAAGGAGGGAAATTCAAAATTAAATGTTTAAGGAATCAATTAGATTTTTCATGGTTTAATTGAATTTATTGAGGGCATAATTACAATAAAAAATGATTTTTGAAATCAATTCAGGTTTTAATTAGAAAAAATTAAAGTCTGAGGGTCAAATTACAATTTTAAAGAGTTAATTTGGTCAAATCAGAGGCTTAAATGCATAAATATTAAAATTTGATGGGTAATTAGGGACTTGATTGAAAAAATGCGAAACCAATGACCAAATCGAAAAAAGACGTGTGAATGTAGTCGCTGAAATCGATCAAATTAGGGGTCAAATTGAAGAAATTAAAAGTTTGTTAATCAATTGAGGGTTAAAATGCATAATTTCATAACCAAGAACTAAAATGAAACAAACAATGAACTGTGGGGCTAACAATTGAGTTTGATAGGGGTGGAATTGTAACTCCCGAGTAAATTCCTGTATTTTTTACTTATAAAAAAAGGGGGCAAATAATTTTATATATATATAAGTTAATGGAGTAGAAATTATTACCTAATAATGTGAATGTGGGACAATGATTAAATTGAATAAGTCAAACTTTTGGGCCAAATGGTTTTAAAACAAAACAAGGAAGGACTTAAATGAAAAGGGGGGTGGGGAACTTGTAAATATATAAACAAGTGGGGAGTGGAATTTAAGGGGGGAGTGGCCGGTCATGTTAGTGCTTGAGAGGGAGAAGAATTGAGTGAAATTTATCAAAGTTCATCCAAAATAAATTTACAAAAATAAAAAAGGAAGGAGATATAATTAGTGATTAAAGTTTATTAGGAAGGGTTTGAACAAGATAATCTCAAAAAGGGAACAAAAGATTTTTTTATTAAAGAAAGGAGGCATTGAGAGGAAAATAAAGGGGGAAGGAGCAAAGAAATTTGTATGGTGATTTCAAGCTTTCCATCTCTTATTTCTTTGAATTAAAAGGTAACAAATATTTTCCTCTTAATTAAATTGATATATTTAGTATGTTAAGATTTTATTCAATTGTGTTAGTGTATAATTATGGTATGAGTTGTGAGGTTGAATGCGTTAATTTATGAAATTATGATGAATTAATGTTTTAATAAATGAAATAATAGTGGGTAATGTTTCAATTTGTGAAATTGAAGAAAAAAATAATTATGGGTTCTTTGGAGGAGAGGTTTTGGCCTAGAGAAAGAAAATGAATAAAAATGTTGGATCAATAATTAATTGTTGAGTTATGTGATAATATTGATGATGAAAAAATTATATTAGTGATGAGTTAATATTGTTGTTTGATAGTTAAATGAGTTATGTGATAATATTGATGATGAATGAATTATATTAGTGATGAGTTAATATTGTTGAGTGATAATTAAATGAGTCATGTGATAATATTGATGATGAAGAAATTATATTAGTGATGAGTTAATATTGTTGAGTGATAATTATATGAATTATGTGGTGATTTGTTGATGAAGTAATTAAATTAACAATGAGTTGTTTTGCTAGTTTGATAAGTAAAGTGGTTTTGTGGTGATATTGTTGATGAAATAATTAAATTGATGACAAGTTGATTTTGTTGAAATAAAATTTAATTGGTAATGAAATGAACCTACAGGAGTGGACGAGGCTACAGGAACCACTTAGCAGATGGGTTCAGCTAGCAGGATGCAAACACCAGGTAGGTGTTTAATATCTTAAATATTTTTTTCTTTCTCTGAACTTTAGATATTTAAATTTTCTCTCGATCAATGAAATGTTATGTGGAATGCCGGTAGATTTTCCCATGATAATTTATTTTGAAAATGGAAGACTTGTGAGCCATTTATCCTGGAATATAACTAGTGCCCTGTGAATGGGCAGCTTGTGAACCAGTTATCCTGGTATGGTACTGGTGCTCTATGAATGGGCAGCTGGTGGGCCAGCTGTGCTGGTATGAAACTAGTGTTGGTAGTCCAGCTATGCTGGTTTGGAACTGAAGTTCTATGATGTAGACCTGTTTGAATTTTGGATTATTGATTTGTGAATAGTACTTGGAAGATGATAGTAAATGTGGAAATTTTGTGAGTAACTAATGTATATATTTATATGTTAATGCAAATGTAAATGCTCTAATTAACCATGATTATTTTTTAAATCATTATGCAGGTTCATCTCAATACCGCGCTTCCTAGTAGTTTTAGAGTTTACTTCTATTACCAGTAAATCTTTTGGATATGTAAATTGTTGATAATAACATTTCTATCTGTATATTTTGAAGATTATAATGTAGTGTATGTATGAATTTAAATGGACTAACTTATTTAACTTGTATTCTGTTGTGTAATTATTTTCTAATTATAATGGTGATATATATAAGCATGTAGATGTAGTTAATAACTTAATATACTTCCTTCAATCATATATAATCTTTTAAGTATTGTTTAAAAGATTATATATGATTGAAGAAAGTATATTAAGTCTATAATCTATGGTTTGTGTATCATGGTTAAGATAACTCTTCATTTTAGCAAAATAATTATTCGTTGAGTTGATATGTTAGAGAAAGTGAAATATTATTGATTAAGATACGTTGGAGTATAATAAGAACATTGAATTGTGGAAATGGTTGATTAAAGACTGATGTTGATTTTATCGATAACTTGGGATAGGCTAAATTAGGGGAAACTTTGCCAAAATTTTTTGAAAAAAAAAATCATGAATTTTCAAAATATATTGCTGGAAAAGTTTGGGGTTGTTACATGAATTGTATGAAATTAAAAGTTTGGGAGGCAATTATGAGTGCAATTAAAAGCAATTGGAAACACATAGATTAAATTGAAGTTTGCCAAATCCCAAATTAAAAAACCCTAATTTTAGGATTTAACTTAGACGAAGCGTTATTCAGCCACTGTTTAGCTTCTTCTTCGGTAGTTTTAGCTGATCGAGTAGGCAACTTCAGACAAATGAATGTGACGTCTTTGATCGCCTATGGAGTTGTAACCTCCATTATTCAATTGAAAAACACTCACTTTACAAAGATCAACTACTCTCGTCAAACATTTACATTCTATTTTCTTCAACAAACTTAACATCTTGTCCCCGACCAACCATCACTACATTTTCAAATTCTATTGATACTTTCAAATGAATGAAGGTGGAGCTACAAACCTCTAAATTGAGCAAGGATGGATCTAAACGAAAGGTATGCTTTTCCTATACCAAGTTTAGTTGGTTTCCAATGATGTTTACATCGAAACTGCTCTAGCGAAGCCTCAGAATTGATCAACTCAATCAGCCTTGACTAAGATACACTTTGGTGCAAAACCACTCAATTGTTTCGTGTGTTCACACTTAGGAACTTCCTAGAGGTTTCTTATCAAAGACTTAAAACATTTCTCTCAAGATTAGGGGATCAAAAACACCTCACCCTGACTTCTAAGTTTGATAATAATAAAAAAAAACTATTCTTGAGTTTGTTACAGAACCATCATCCTAAAATCATTGAAGTATAGAAGTTCTAGCTGTTAATATTTGATTAAAAGATCAATCTTTGATGAATGAGGATCAATTTTTGATTAAATCCATAAAAATCCTAGCTTGAAACCCTATAAATATCCCCTGGAAAACCAAAGCAGGAGAGGAAATAAAAGGAGAAAAAAGAGAGGAAAAATTGATAAAAAGAACTCCATGTATGAAGGTATCAAATCTATTCTTCATAACTAAGTGTAGATAACCAACATTTAACAAAGAGAGTGGAAACAAGATCTAGTGTGTGATGCAACCATATTATTCAATAGTTTCACCCACATTTAACTAGTGTTTTGCCTATGTTTATATATAAAATGCCTTGATATTCTTTGTTTTATGTTTTGAAGGCACTTTTGGATGAAAGATGCAAAAAGGAGTAAATTGGAGATAATTGGTAGATTTGACCTTCAGTCGATATTTTGTGTAGAGCGTGAGCTCTAGAGGTTGAAATGAAGTGATTCTAGTGGAATTAAAAAGGTAACATCCATACCTTTCTGGACATCTAAGGCAAGAAAATAAAATAAGGAAGAGCATGGAAATCGCAGCCTTCAAAGTCAAATCTCGCAATCTATCAGTGTTGACCTTCGGCCATTCCAACTTGAATATCTGGAGCTACAGAAGTCCAATTGATGTAAACTCAATTTTGTTGGATTCATGACTCAATGTTATATAAACGCTCAAATTTCAGCCAAAAACGATGTCATATGAGGGAGATATGATTTTTCAAAGATGACATCTGAATTCTGCCAGCAAACAGGTTTCGTGAAGAAACGAGTTCAAATTACGTTCCGAAGCATCTAACCCGATATCCAAGTTTTTATATCAGAAATTTAGCTCCTCTAAGTCAAAGCTTGAAGATTTCATGCAAGACTATTTCTTCTTTTTTAGGAAAATAGTTATTGAAGTACTTAAATGTAAACAGTCTACTTAATGGAGGACTATTTTGTAAAATAGAGACCTAGGGTTTCCTAGGATATAAAAAGAATGAGAGAAGAGAAGTGGGGCAGCCAGCCAAGGAGAGAAAAACGCCCCCTTCCTCTAAGAAACCCTAAATTATGCATTCTTCCTTCTTTTTGATTAGTTGTTCAACAAACATGCAAGGCTAAACACTTTTTCTTGGTTGCAAGGACACGGAAACCTTCGAATTTCAAGAACTGTGAGATTTATTTTACCTTTTCTTTTTAGTTTATATGATGAATATGTTTGTTCTCCTATGCTTATTTTTCCTATGATTGTTTATTTTAATTGCTAGAGCGGACTCTAAGTTATTATTGTAGACAATCTATTGTTAAGTTTGATATCAAAACCGGAGTTGTGGTATATGAACTTGTGAAGCAACTGAGTTTAATAATTGTGGCGGATCTACGTTATTAATCTTAGGGAGAACATTCAATCAAATCAAACATAGACTGCGGGCAGTTATGTTTTCTTGATTAATCAACTTATCTAGTTCTTAAGGCTGCCATTGAATTAAATTACTAGTGCGGACACTGTGGTTGTTTGATGGTTAGGGCTAGTTATACGGCGGATCCGTTAACTAACCAATGTTAAGAAGAGATAAATATTCAGAATATAAATTGATGTTTCGTTTCCATGATCAGTTCTGATTTCTGTAGGTGGATGTGTGCTTGTGACAAAGGTTTGTTCTCTTGATAATTTTCTGATTTTATTAAATTTAGTTTGATAGTTTTCTGTTTTCTTTTGCTTTAGCCTAGATAACGTCCAAACCCCCCCCAAATTACATATCATCTAGCATAAAAATCTAACTTGAATCTTCCTCGTGGGATCGACCCCTTGCTTGCTCTATACTATCTTGTGTGTTGTGTTTGAAGCTAGGGTAATTAATTTGTGCGACCGCCACATCGCAACAAATTTTGGCGCCGTTGCTGGGGAAGTAATTTTAGTTGATTCTTGTGCTATTATTTTGATTTGCTGTGATTGTTATTTCTTTTTATGAAAAAAAAAACAGAATTTTTGTTTGCTGCGGTACTGTTCATTACGGCAGCGGTACTATTCAAAACAGATTTTTTGGTGGAATTAGGTATCGGCCATTTGTTTCCTGAAGGGAAACGACGTTCTAAACAGGACTAGTGGTTTACCACTAGACCCACCCTATCGAGGCCAAATTCCGCTTTTTTCTAGGGTTTTGAGGCAGTTTTTGTTTTCTACCGTAGGATTTTCGTACAATTTGCATTGTTTTCGATCTCTTGTGTGGTTGGTTTATTTTGAGTTTTCTTGATGATTTATGCCAGTAACCCGTTCTACTAATCAAAGTCAAGTGCATTTGGATCTCAAAATAGAAAAAACTTTACGCAGGTTACGAAAGGAAGCTCGCCTTAACACCATGGCTGTTGCACGATAACAAACACTCAAGGAGCTTGCTGCTCCTAACGTGAAAAATCAGCCACTGTGCATAAACATCGACAATAATGTAAAGTTTGAGCTCAAATCTGGTTTTATACATTTGCTACCAACTTTCAATGGTCTTGCAGGAGAAGATCCTCATACTCATCTCAAGGAATTCCATATGGTTTGCGTTGGCATGAAACCGAATGGAGTTGATGAAGAACAGATTAAGTTGAAAGCTTTCCCTTTCTCTTTAAAAGGGGCAGCAAAGGTATGGCTTTTCTCCATTCTCCCAGGTTCAATTGGAACGTGGAATGGCATGAAGAAGATCTTCCTTGAGAAGTATTTCCCAGCATCTCGAGTTGCCAATATAAGGAAAGAAATATGTGGGATTCGACAATCTCATGGAGAGACACTTTCCGAGTATTGGGAAAGATTTGAGCAACTGTGTATTCAATGCCCTCATCATCAAATACCCGATCAACTGCTCATTCAATACTTCTATGAAGGATTGATGCCTACTGACCGTAGTATCATTGATGCTGCAAGTGGAGGGGCATTGGTAGATAAGACACCTGAGGCTGCACGCCAATTGATCTCAAACATGGCAGCCAACTCGAAACAGTTTGGCACTCGTGGAGACTTCGCAAATAAACGAGTAAATGAGATAAGTATTTCTAACCTTGAGAATAAAGTTAATGATCTTACTTCTCTTGTGCGTTCTTTGGCTTGTGGCAATGTACAGCAGGTGAAAGTTTGTAGCATATGCTCCTTACAAGGACATGCTTCAGATATGTGCCCAACAATGCAAGAAGATTACATTGAACAAGCTAATGCAGTTGATGGAGCATTCAATGGACAACCTCAGCGTAAGTATGATCCCTTTTCCCACACGTACAATCCTGGATGGAGAGATCATCCCAACCTACGGTATGGGAACCAGCCTCAACAAGGCAATCAAGGCCGACAACTCCATCCCCATGGATTTCAGCCCCAACAGAATTATCAAGCAAGACAACCCCCTCCATTCACAAACTCCAATGTTATGGGGTCGTCATCTAGTGATGATCTTCGTGAGATGATGAAAACTTTGGCTTCTAACACTGTGACCTTGCAACAAAATGTCATGTCTTTTCAACAGGAAACAAGGTCAAGTATTCACAACTTGGAGAAGCAAATGGGGCAAGTAGCTTCAAGTGTGGGGAAATTGGAAGCATAAATGAATGGAAAATTGCCCTCCCAAGCATTGAATCCAAAAGAGAATGTTAGTGCGATCATGCTGCGAAGTGGGAAAGAACTTGAAGAGAAAAGGTTGAAACAAATTGAGATGGAGGAAGAAGAAGAGATAGAAACTGAATTGAGTACAAAAAAGAAACATCCTTCTCCTTCACAAATTGAAACCACGACCAACACTCTAAAGGTAAGTCCTCAATCAATGACTTCTAGTTTTAAAACAATTCCACCCTTTCCTGTGAGTTCTTCTAGGTCAAAGAAAGAGGACAAAGAAAAAGAGATTTTAGAGGTTTTCAAGAAAGTAGAACTCAACATTCCTTTGCTTGATGCTATCAAGCAATTTCCCAAGTATGCAAAATTCTTGAAGGAGTTGTGTACTACCAAGAGAGCTTTCAAACTAAAAGGTCATGAAATGGTAAGTATGGGTGAAGTTATATCTGCTGTTGTTCAAAAGAATCTGCCTTTGAAACAAAAAGACTCAGGTGCGTTTACTATCCCATGTGTTATTGGTAATGCTAGTTTTAAAAGAGCTTTATGCGATTTAGGTGCATCCATTAGTGTTATGCCCAAACATGTTTATGATTCTCTTAGTCTTGAGCCTTTGAATAAAACTAGCATTGTAATACAACTTGCGGATCGTAGTTTTGTTTACCCACTTGGTGTGATAGAAGATGTCCTAGTTAAGATTGATAGTTTGGTCATTCCATGCGACTTTTATATTCTTGATATGGAACATGATTCTTGTGATTCATCAAACAACACTCCTATATTGTTTGGGAGACCATTCTTGAAAACTACCAATACAAGGATAGATTGTGGTAAGGATACTTTGTCTATGGAAGTAGGAGATGAAAAGATTGAATTTAATTTTCATGATGCAATGAAATATCCTTATAGCAATGTTTATTCTATCACATGCTATGACCAAGTTGATAAGTGTGTGCAGCAAGTTTTTGATTTTGATTGTGAGGATGGATTAAGTGTAGCTTTGAGCTATGGCTATGATTTTACCGAGATAGAAGAGATGGAGAGGCACATATGTGTTCCCCAAAACGTGCATGAATCAGCATTGGCTTTGCAATCATTGCAAACTATTCCCCATGGTAATGTCTTTGTTGATTTAGTACTCTCACATAAAAAGTTTTTGCCATCTATTTTACAGGCACCCGAGTTAGAATTGAAACCTTTGCCCGATAATTTGAAGTATGTATTCATTGGCGACAACAATACACTTCCTGTTATTATAGGATCAGGTTTGACAAATACACAAGAGGAAAAACTTGTGAAATTGTTGTGTGATCACAAGACGGCCATTTGATGGACTTTAGCTGACATCAAGGGCATTAGTCCCTCAATGTGTATGCATCACATACTATTGGAGGATAATGCGAAACCAACAAGGGAAATGCAAAGGAGGTTGAACCCGCCTATGATGGAGGTAGTGAAAGCTGAAATTTTAAAATTGTTAGATGCAGGAGTCATTTATCCCATTACGGACAGTAAATGGGTTGCGCCAATCCATGTGGTGCCTAAAAAGACCGGAATCACGTTGGTGAAAAACAAAAATGATGAGCTCATTCCTACTCGCATCTCGAGTGGATGGAGAATGTGTGTTGATTACAGAAAGCTAAATCTTGCTACACGCAAAGATCATTTTCCATTACCATTCATGGATCAAATGCTTGAACGCCTAGCAGGTAAGTCTTTTTATTGCTTTCTTGATGGATATAGTGGATACAATCAAATTGTTATTAATCCTGAGGATCAAGAAAAGACTACATTTACATGTCCATTTGGTACATATGCATATAGGAGAATGCCCTTTGGTCTCTGTAATGCACCTGCAACTTTTCAAAGATGCATGATGAGTATTTTTTCTGACTATGTTGAAAGAATAATTGAGGTTTTCATGGATGATTTCACGGTGTATGGTGATTCTTTTGATAAATGTCTAGAAAATTTATCTTTGATCTTGAAAAGGTGCATTGAAACTAACCTTGTCTTAAACTATGAAAAGTGTTATTTTATGGTAGAACAAGGAATAGTTCTTGGGCATGTTGTGTCTTCACGTAGATTAGAGGTTGATAAAGCTAAAATAGATGTTATTTCATCATTGCCTTACCCCTCCTGCATGAGGGAAATTCATTCTTTTCTTGGCCATGCAGGTTTCTATCGACGCTTTATCAAAGATTTCTCAAAGATTACAGCACCCTTGTGCAAACTATTAGCCAAAGAAGTGGATTTTGTGTTTGATCAAGCATGTAAAGATGCCCATGATGAGCTTAAGAGGCGTGTCACATCTGCCCCTATCATCCAACCACCAAATTGGGATGAGCCTTTTGAGATAATGTGTGATGCAAGTGACTATGCGGTAGGGGCTGTCCTTGGGTAAAGAATTGGGAAGAATTTGCATGTTATCGCCTATGCTTCCCGCATGTTGGACGGTGCACAATGTAATTACCATACAACTGAAAAGGAACTTTTTTGCAGTGGTGTTTGCTCTTGAAAAATTTAGGTCATATCTACTTGGTACAAAAGTCATTGTTTTTACTGATCATGCAGCTTTAAGGTCTCTTTTGAAGAAAAAGGAGTCCAAACCAAGATTGATTAGGTGCATCTTGCTTTTACAAGAATTTGATCTTAAGATCAAAGACAAAAAAGGTGCCGAAAATCATGTGGCTGATCACTTGAGCCGACTGAGGACTGAGGATATACAAACCGAAACAATAAGAGAGACATTCCCCGATGAGCAGTTGTATGTGTTACATTCCTCTACAAGACCATGGTATGCTGATTTGGTGAACTATTTAGTCACCAAAGAATTCCCTCCAGGTTTGTCTATATCCCAAAAAGACAAGTTACGAGCTGATGCTAAATATTATTTTTGGGATACTCCTTATCTGTGAAAATTTTGTGTGGATCAAGTAGTTAGGAGATGTGTACCACAAGATGAATTTCATTCCATTATTACCTTTTGTCATTCTCATTCTTGTGGTGGGCATTTTGGAGCAAAAAGAACGGCCCATAAGGTACTTGAAAGTGGTTTTTATTGGCCTTCTATTTTTAAGGATGCATATCATTTTTGCAAATCATGTGAAAAATGCCAAAAAACAGGTAATATCACTCATAAGAATCAAATGCCTTTAACGAATATTCTTGTGAGTGAAATTTTTGATGTTTGGGGTATTGATTTTATGGGTCCATTTCCTTCTTCTTTTGGCAATCTTTATATCCTTCTTGCTGTTGATTATGTGTCCAAATGGATTGAGGCGAAAGCCACACGAACTAACGATGCTAAGGTTGTTTTAGATTTTGTCAGGACTCACATATTTGACAAGTTTGGAATCCCTAAAGCTATCATTAGTGATCGTGGCACTCATTTTTGCAATCGTTCAATGGAAGCATTGTTACGCAAATATCATGTGACTCATCGAACTTCCACAGCATACCATCCTCAAACGAATGGCCAAGCTGAAATTTCAAATCGAGAAATCAAGTCCATTTTGGAGAAGACAGTGCAACCTAACTGGCGAGATTGGAGTCTATGACTTGGTGATGCACTTTGGGCTTATCGGACTGCTTACAAATCACCTATAGGAATGTCACCTTATAGGATGATTTATGGAAAAGCATGTCATCTACCGGTGGAGCTTGAACACAAAGGTTTTTGGGCCATTAAAAAATGTAACATGGATTATGATGCTGCTGGGATTGCAAGAAAGTTGCAATTGCAAGAGTTGGAAGAGATTCGAAATGATGCTTACAAGAATGCAAGGATTTATAAAGAAAAGACTAAGAGTCTCCATGACCGAATGATTACAAGAAAAGAGTTTAATGTTGGAGACAAAGTCCTTCTTTATCATTCGCGTTTGAAACTTTTTCCTGGAAAGTTACGCTCTCGTTGGATTGGACCATTTGTTGTTTCTAATGTTTTTTCTTATGGTGCAGTTGAAATTACAAGTTTAGAAACCAACAAAGTACTCAAGGTCAATGGGCATCGCTTGAAACCTTTCTATGAAGGTTGGACGACAGAACTCACCGCTTCTGCGGAGTTAGCTGAACTAATCTATGAAGAATAAGCATGCAACATGTCGAGCCAATGACATAAAACAAAAGCGCTTACTGGGAGGCAACCCAGCACAAAAAAAAAAACAGATTTGCTTTCTTTTTCCCTTGTCTTTTATTTTTCGCATTTTACTTTATTTTTGTCATTCTCCAATATTCCTTTTCTTTTATTTCAACATTGAGGACAATGTTATGTTTTAAGTGTGGGGGTATTGGGAGAATGTTGGTTTTCTAATTTTGGTTTTCTTTGTTATTTTTCAAAAAAAAATAAAATTATGTTTGATCTTTTGAACTCCCATTAGTTTTTGAGAATATGAGTATTATGTATGAGAATTAGTTGAGATAGATGAAGATATAAATCGAATGAAGGAGTGTGCATGCAAGTTTTAAGGTTTAATTGGTTTAGGGATTGACTTTGAGAATATGTCATGTTGACTTTATAGTGTTATACCAATGCAAGCTTTTGAGCCTTCAACATTATATTCTTTGATTGTGCCTTCTTTCAATGATATGTATCTTTAGAACTTGCTTCATATCTTGTTGAGATTACATTCATATTACATACATATATGAAGATGATAAAGGCATTAGGAATTTTAACCACTTGAGCCAAAAAGCCAACCTAAAGCATATTATCCTTAGTAAACCCCTTTTGAGCTTGTTTATCTTTTCTTTGCTTTATCCATGTATAAGCCTTAACTTTATATATGTTTTCCTTTTCCCTTGGCCAAGGATTAGTAGAGCATATACTAGTGATATTTCATGGAATTATGGTTGGAAATTATGTGAAAAGAAAGAAGAAGTGATGTTTGATGAAAAGATGGGCAAAGTTGCCAAAGGTAAAAAAAAAAAAAAACAAAAACAGAAAAAAGAAAAAGAAAAGAAAAAGAAAAAGAAAAAAGTGTTCCTTTATGTTCTTAAGATTTTATATTGAAAAAGCTTGAAATCAAAAGAAGTTAAGCATTGGTGATTAAAGATGGAAAATTTATGTGCTTTGATGGAATATCTTGTTTGAAATATCATTTTTCAGAATGCTCTACTTTCTTTGGTTTGAACCTTTTTCTTTTACTCTCTTTTACCTCACCTTTACCTTAGCCCCATTATAACCAGAAAATAAGACCTTTTGATTCATGCATTGTTTGTAATATGTTATTAATGGAGATGAGATTGAAGAGCAAGCTTATAGTAGAACATATTCATTGATTGAATTTGAGAGATTTAAACACATAAGCCCTAAACACGTAAGTGTTGGAGTGTATATCAATGAGAGGACCTATCACTTTGGCATGGCATAGATTTCATTTAAATCCCGACGATTAATTAAGTTTTGAAGTTTGCATGTAAATAAATTCATGAAAATTTATACTCTTTATCCTTCTTAATTGTGTTCTTGTTTATAATGCATATATTCTTGGATATTGATGGGAGATTAGAAGATTAGTCATAGTGATTTCATTTAATTTAACTTCAATTTGGTTTTACCTAACCTTTCTCGAGGACGAGCAAGAGGTAAGTGTGGGGGTATTTGATGCATCATATTATTCAATAGTTTCACCCACATTTAACTAGTGTTTTGCCTATGTTTTATATATAAAATGCCTTGATATTCTTTGTTTTATGTTTTGAAGGCACTTTTGGATGAAAGATGCAAAAAGGAGTAAATTGGAGATAATTGGTAGATTTGACCTTCAGTCGATGTTTTGTGCAGAGCGTGAGCTCTAGAGGTTGAAATGAAGTGATTCCAGTGGAATTAAAAAGGTAACATCCATACCTTTCTGGACATCTAAGGCAAGAAAATAAAATAAGGAAGAGCATGGAAATCGCAGCCTTCAAAGTCAAATCTCGCAATCTGTCAGTGTTGACCTTCGGCCATTCCAACTTGAATATCTGGAGCTACAGAAGTCCAATTGATGTAAACTCAATTTTGTTGGATTCATGACTCAATGTTATATAAACGCTCAAATTTCAGCCAAAAACGATGTCATATGAGGGAGATATGATTTTTCAAAGATGACATCTGAATTCTGCCAGCAAACAGGTTTCGTGAAGAAACGAGTCCAAATTACGTTCCGAAGCATCTAACCCGATATCCAAGTTTTTATATCAGAAATTTAGCTCCTCTAAGTCAAAGCTTGAAGATTTCATGCAAGGCTATTTCTTCTTTTTTAGAAAAATAGTTATTGAAGTACTTAAATGTAAATAGTCTACTTAATGGAGGACTATTTTGTAAAATAGAGACCTAGGGTTTCCTAGGATATAAAAAGAATGAGAGAAGAGAAGTGGGGCAGCCAGCCAAGGAGAGAAAAACGCCCCCTTCCTCTAAGAAACCCTAAATTATGCATTCTTCCTTCTTTTTGATTAGTTGTTCAACAAACATACAAGGCTAAACACTTTTTCTTGGTTGCAAGGACACGGAAACCTTCGAATTTCAAGAACTGTGAGATTTATTTTACCTTTTCTTTTTAGTTTATATAATGAATATGTTTGTTCTCTTATGCTTATTTTTCCTATGATTGTTTATTTTAATTGCTAGAGCGGACTCTAAGTTATTATTGTAGACAATCTATTGTTAAGTTTGATATCAAAACCGGAGTTGTGGTATATGAACTTGTGAAGCAACTGAGTTTAATAATTGTGGCGGATCTACGTTATTAATCTTAGGGAGAACATTCAATCAAATCAAACATAGACTGCGGACAGTTATGTTTTCTTGATTAATCAACTTATCTAGTTCTTAAGGCTGCCATTGAATTAAATTACTAGTACGGACACTGTGGTTGTTTGATGGTTAGGGCTAGTTATACGACGGATCCGTTAACTAACCAATGTTAAGAAAAGATAAATATTTAAAATATAAATTGATGTTTCGTTTCCATGATCAGTTCTGATTTCTGTAGGTGGATGTGTGCTTGTGACCAAGGTTTGTTCTCTTGATAATTTTCTGATTTTATTAAATTTAGTTTGATAGTTTTCTGTTTTCTTTTGATTTAGCCTAGATAACGTCCAAACCCCCCCCCCAAATTACATATCATCTAGCATAAAAATCTAACTTGAATCTTCCTCGTGGGATCCCTTGCTTGCTCTATACTATCTTGTGTGTTGTGTTTGAAGCTAGGGTAATTAATTTGTGCGACCGCGACATCGCAACAGTATGGAAATAGGTATTTCAAGTTTTGAATATACACCTTATATTGTGAAGTCTACTAATCCTAAAAATGGAATGATTTAAGAAAGTGGAATTGAGGGTTCATGTAATCTTGTTCTATTATCCAAGGTACAACATGTTTCATTGAAGCTGATCTGAATGTGTTGGTGACAAGGCTAGCAACCTTTCTTAGAGAGAATCAATTAGTAGAGTCTAATCTATAGTTTTAGAACACATGCCTAAATGGTGGGAGTTTTAAGAGTTTTCCTAAAAAGGTAAGGACTCTATAATAGCAGTAACATAAGTTCAAGTTATTTTATACACTTTAAGCTTAGAGATAGGTTGTTTAAGTAGATGACTGCATATATCTATAGTATACACTAGCAAAAAAAACCAGCACTCTGCTTCTCATTTCTTTATCTCAATTAAAATCTATCAGGTACTCAGCTGCTTATTTCTCGGTATCAATTAATGTTTGTTGTTATTGTACAACTAGGCTTTTCTCTCCACCCAACATGTAACAAGGCTCGTTGAACTCGTTCAAGCTTTGTTTTGTTCTATTCTTCTTGGAAATCTAAGAGAAAATGGAGAAAATTGTGAGGGTGATGGCTAGTTTTTTTTTTTAATGAAAAAATTGCAATAGTATTATCATGAGGGTATTTTAGTCGTTAAATAGAATATAATGAAAAACTTGTAAATAATTCAATATTTTTTGTTGATGTTTTTTTTGGGATGTAAAGTGTTATAAAGTTGTTAAAATTTAGGATGTAAAATATAATTTTCCAAAATATAAAGGCAAAGAAAAAAAGAATCAAACTATAGGAGACTCAATATAATTTTCCTTAAAATCTTTTGGGTTTTTTTTTTTCTTTTGGTTTGCTTAGGGTTTGCTATCAATTTAATATTAAATGATAAAATTCAATAAAAAAACCTATATGGAATTGAAAAAAAAAAGATAAAAAAAGGCTAAAAAACCCAAAAGATTTAGATTAGTGTTTGTTTTTAGGGTTAGCTATTAATTTTAGGGTTTAGTATTTGTTTTTTAGAGTTAAAGATATGGTTTGGGGTAGGGTTTGTTTTTGGGGTTAGAGTTAGGGTTAATTTGTAGTTTGACTCTCTTATTTTTTTGTCAAAATCATTGTTCTCAATTGAATATTTATTAAAGTTAGTATTCACAATCATGTTTTTATTAAAATTATTATTACCAATCATGGTTTTATAAAATTTATATTATTTTTCAAATAGTTTTTTTAGCTTGTATTATTCGAACAAAACTTTTAGAGTGTTGGAGAGGAAAAAAATACTTATTTTCCAATGTCATGTCTTTATACCATGAATATCATAAATATTATAAAGAATAACTTCTAGAAATGCACCGGAGTCATGAGGCAATGGTAGACAGCAGTCTTTGCAAGTACACTTACGATGTATCATTTCAGTTGTAAGCATCCGATATTCCGATTACATTACAGTTAAAAAGAAGCTGCGGGGAGAAAAAAAGGGACAGAAAGGAAAAGCTGGTAACATAAGAGAACCTGCTGTCCAGGCTAATCGCTCGGTTCTCCAAGTGGAACTGGTAGGCCTTTGATATCTGGTGATTGAGAATTGGATATGGAGATCAGTTCAGATCTATACTTTTCTGTTCCATCAAAATAATCTTTCACTTCACTCGGCCTCTCAGTGCTGTTTGAGTTTTCCGGCAACAAGTCCGAGATATCTATGAGCGACTCCCTTGCTGCTACTTCCTCCTCATGAACCTCTTTGCCAGAAGATATCTTATCCATAAAATTAATACCAGTCTGCTGCTATTCCTGTAACATCAAGACACATCATTCTGCTGCGAAAATAAACGAGCTTGAAAGGAATACCATGAGTAGAGCGTTGAATTCCAAGTCAGCAAATAATAACCAGTTCAACACACAAACGCACCAAGAACAAGCATCCCCGTGTAACACCAGCCATGAATGAATATATACTGCATAACCCAATTCCGGACTTCACCAAACCTTTAAGTAAAAGCCAAATACGATTCATCGAAGTTTACAGAGTGATTTAAAAGCCCATATAAGCTTGAGGTTAATCTGCAATCTGCCAGCAAGATTTTGCATTGCCATTTTCACAAGGTAATAAAACCTAGTGCACGGGTGCATAAAAATCAGGTTGGAATTCTACAATTGCGCGGCAATTGTAAGAGTATCAAAGCAAAAGAAAAAAAGAAATCCTCCCTGAGCAATGTAATGAGGAAGCATTTTCCAGTTGCTTCATTAACAATCAGATTATATATATATATATAGAACAACAACAATATTTTAGAAACACCAATCCAATCCACCAAAATCCGAGTTTGATTTACAGAGAATTGAAGCTATGAAAAAGAGCAGAAGCACTCACCCTTCCCTTGGAAACAATTCTCGCTTATGAAACCAAAATCTAAAGTTATTTTCTCGTTGGAAAGAAAGAAAGAATGAAAGAAAATCAATGGTTTTGAATTTATAAATTTAAGAAAGGGTCGAGAAGTTCATAGAACAAGAAACTCTGTTTATGCAAAGCAAACAGGCAACAGCCGGCGAGGCAAAGATTGCAAATTAAGGCGGAGCAAACGTAAAGCAGAAAACAAATCGAATTCGAATTCGCTTTCCTTCCCTCCCACAGAAACCAAGCTTCTTTTTTCTTAAATTGAAAAAAAAATGAATAACATAATAATCAGAATAGAACAGTTGCAGCAGGCAGCAAATTGAAATACGAGAGACAGATAGATCTATATAAAAAAATGATTATTCGAAATGGAGGGTGAATACAATACCTCTGGATCTGGATGGTTGCTTGGCGGGTTGGAGTGTTCACAGTTATGGATTGGCCGAATGATTATCTATGATAAGATAATACAGCGTCAGAAAACGCCAGACGGATGATGCTGGAGTATTTCCATTTCCTATCTTTCTTTTTAACAATAGTTATTAAATATACTATACTAGTTTACTAGCCACAACAATGCCATGGATCGGATTAAAAAAAAATTGAATATGAAAAAAATGTTCAGCTTTCATGAATTTATTTAATATTTTTATTAAATTTAATTTGGTAGAAAAAATCTTTTTACCGATTATTTTTCTAGTTCAAGTTTAAAATTAACCCTTAACAAGGTTATTTTAATGTAATTAGATCAATTTAACAAGTTCAAAAACTACTTAAATGACCAATAAAAATAATGATTTGACTTAAAAAATTTAAGATGATATTTTGTGGTTTAACAAGCCAAACTAACGATCCAAATCATAACAACTTTGTTTTTTTAAAAATATTTTTTTACTTAATAATATGATAGTAAAAATAAACGCAAGTACAATTGAGCAATGATCAAATACTATGATATATGTTTGAAATTGTGATAATCTCATAGAAAACAAATCAATACAAATTATAAAGACTAATTTAAACTAAACTACATGTTAAATAATGAAATTGAAGAAGAAAAAAAGATACAATTTTTCAAAAGAGTAAAAAGAATAAAAAAGGGTCTGACTTAGCGGGTCAACCTTGAAATCTCCTTACCTGACTCTTCACTCAGTCTGGGTTTAAATTTAACACGTGAAGAAGTGACCCCGACATGATTTAGTCAACTTGATGGGTTTGAAAGCAACCTGAATGACCAGTAAAGAGTGTGGTTTGACTTTGAAAAAATTTCAAGGCGGATTGACTCGAGTTTTGCGGTTTAACCCAATTAATTCAAGTTTCGTGACTTAACTCGTCAAACTCATGACCCGGATCATTAACTCCACTGGGTTTAATTTTTTTATTTATTTTAACTATTTTTTATTTAATGATATGATAACAAAAATAGACACTAATAAAATTAATCATCAACCAAATACTAATATGTGTGTTTGAGATTATTATAATCTTATAGAAAGTAAATCAAAACAAATTATAAAGACCAATTAAAAATAAATAAAATGTTGAAAACCAGTTCAAAAATGAAAAAAAAAACCAAAAAGGATACAATCAAAAGAAAAAAAAATGAAAGATAGATTTTCTTAAAAAAAAAAGACCAGCTCCTTTACTATTTATATGAATAATGAAGGAGCTAGGTTTCCCTCAAGTTCTTTTAGTTTTTGATTAATCATTGTCTTGCATTAAATTGCAGATCAGATTAAATTGCTTTAAACATAAAAAAAATATTCAGGTATTTTTTGCGTGACAACTTAAATGTTTTTTTAGTTTCATCCTTAAACTTTACGGTCCAACAAAAACTCAAACAAGTGATAAAAATATAATTTGAGTAAAAAAAATCAAGAAGATATTTAAAATTAAAAATTAAAAATTAAAACGACAACATACTATATTGACTTTGATCAACCCGAGTTTACATATTAAGTCTACACTTAGTTTTTGAGATCATGATAACATATAGAAAATAAATTGAAAAAAATTATGAAGCTCAATTCTCAATTAATCCAATATTGAAGGATGAAATTAAAAAAAAAAATGAGATAACCTAGGTCATAAGACCTAGATAATTTCATAGAAAATAAATCAAAATAAATTATAAAATTCAATTCTCAATCGATCTAATGTTGAAGGAAAACACTAAGAAAAATATTTAATTAAAAAAAACTAAAAAAAAACTTGAGTAAACTAGAGTTAACATGTCAAACCTGTAAATTTATTTGAGCCATAGAGACTGGTACATATTATGTTTTTTCTTTTATGAAAAGAAGCAGTTCTTCTCATAAACTGGGGTATAAGAAATATCTAAAACTAATATGTAGGTACTTGTCATAAGATATATACACTAAACTGACCTGCATTAGAATTCCATATAGAGAGTTTACGTATGTCTATGCAAAGGCTCACGTGACGATTGTGTGAATGATCTTTAGACTTAAGATCACTAAGTTATCTTATGTAAAAAATATTATATTTTGATCATGTTATATGTTATTTTAATCAACGTAACGAACGGGCAAACATTAGGTATAACATGAACTATATAAAGGTATTTGAGTAATCAAGAGATGATTTATTTCCCTAAGTGAATTAGAGAAAATGTTTCGTTTGTTTTCAAATGGTATTGACTGAGAAATCAACCAATGTGGAATGAGATTTGAAAAGAGTTTCAAATCTCATTCAAACATTCAATGATTATTATGTAGAGAACAAACTTGATTTAACATCGTAGACATACTTCATGCTTTAATATTAAATAAAAAAATTATTGATGAAATGATATTTAATTATACTAAAAAATCAATCAGTGAAAGGTTAAGTCAAACCACTAATGACATTTTCTAATATTTAGGGGATCATAACTCGTTGCTAGACGATGCACATGATCTTTAAATATAAATTAATTAATTGTTGAATTAATAGTAAATTAAATTATTTAATAAATTAAATTAGAATTATAATTTATATTTGGGTCAATAAATTAGAAACTTAAAGGGTCACCTACATTAAAAATTATTAGTTAGAAATTAAACTATGATGATTTAATTAAATATGACTTGATTAAAATATATTTTAGAAATTAAAAACTGGAATATAATTAATATAAAGATTATATTTCTAAAATTAAAAAAATCTAAGTAATTACTTGATTTTAAAATTATCCTAAATTAAGCAAGCACGCCAGCCTCAACATGCATTAAATGCCTATCAGTTTAAAAGGCTTAGAAACGCACCCCCTCCAACCTATCTTTAGCATGCGGAACCACCCCCAGCTCGAGCAACCTCTTCAGATACTGTCAAACGCAAGTTACACCCTTAATTCCTGGAAAAGAAAGCTTGTCCGCCGAGAGAATTGCAAGCTGAGCATCCATATACAGAGGAGAAAGACAGAGACCCTGCCTAGCCTAGCCTAGCCTAGCCTAGCCTAGCCAAGCCAAGCCACAGAAAAAACCAATCCTATCAGAAAGAGCCATCCGATAAAGCAAGTCCTGAGAGCCACAAAAAAAGAACTGTTGTAGTGAACAGGTATTTTGACTCAAACGCAACAGTGCTGCCCAGGAAGCACTGTTGCTGTGAGCAGGACTTTTTCCTCAATGTTTACAGTGTATTATTTCCAAGAACTTTCATCCGATAAAGCAAGTCCTGAGAGCCACAAAAGAATCACTGTTGTTGTCTCCATTTCAAAGCAAGTCCAGGGAGCCCCACGACTGAGAAAAACAATAACAAAACTTGCACTGAGCTGCCCAGGAAGCACTGTTGCCGTGAGCAGGACTTTTTCCTCAATGTTTACAGTGTATTATTTCCAAGAACTTTCATCCGATAAAGCAAGTCCTGAGAGCCACAAAAGAATCACTGTTGTTGTCTCCATTTCAAAGCAAGTCCAGGGAGCCCCACGACTGAGAAAAACAATAACAAAACTTGCACTGAGCTGCCCAGGAAGCACTGTTGCTGTGAGCAGGACTTTTCCTCAATGTTTACAGTGTATTATTTCCAAGAACTTTCATCCTATAAAGCAAGTCCTGAGAGCCACAAAAGAATCACTGTTGTTGTCTCCATTTCAAAGCAAGTCCAGGGAGCCCCACGACTGAAAAAAACAATAACAAAACTTGCAAGCAATGAGTTGCCCAGGAAGCACTGTTGTAGTGCACAGGAGTTTTGTCTCTGTGTGTACAGTGTAGTTCCAGGACCTTTTAAAACCCTTGCTATATTGTATTATGGATCTTATGTTGTAATGTTAAGCACATTAAACTGTTTATTAATTAAATAATATGTTGTAAAATCACTCAATTGTTTAATAATGTTGCTTGAACTAAATTGCTATTAAAAGCACAATTTCAATATTTTGATTAAAAAAATTAAAATAAATTACTTGTAAAATAAAAACAGTAAAAATTTATCCCATTCCAACTTCATACTCTAAATTAAATAAATATATCCAAATAATATTGTTTTTTATTTTTAACATCAAAACAATCTAAAAAAACTTATAAAAAAACTTAATTAAAAAAAATAATTTAAAAACACTTACACTACCCAAAACAAAAAATGTTCTCAACACTATATTTCATTCATTCAATGGCTGTGGTGGTTGTCTTTCAAGCACAAGCAGCTTACAGAACAATAACAACCTCTTCACTCTTTTCTTCATCTATTTCACCTCAAACTGGATGACAACATAGTTTACTGCTGTTTCTGACGAGTCTCCTTAATCCATCATCATCCAGCTGCTGCTGCTGCCGCGGCGGCCATCTGCATTGGCTCGCATGCCAAAAGAGTTACACTACTTCGTTCTTACCCACCCGCTACGTAGGCAGCTAGGACGCTTGCTTAAGGGGATTGGCTCTAGCTTCGCTGTTTTCTCTACTTATTTCTTCTCATCTAAATTAAGTTTTTTATATATATTCTGTTTTTTTTTTCTGTGGGAAAATTACTACGTTTCCTGAAAAAAGGGAGGCAACATCCACTCTTAAGCGTAATTGCCCTCGACATGTTCGTAAGATCTCTTCCCCAGTTGCCGCCCAAACCCATGCCGACGACAGCAGGGCCTTCATAATTTTAAATGCGCCAGCTGTTCTGCTTCTTTGCTTCAAATGAGGCCCCGTCATTAAGCATGTCTTGAGCATCGCTTTCCATTCCCAGCTTGGACAGCGCCAGAGCTTGCATGTAGAATGCGGTGGGCCACTCCGGCAAACACACCTGAGCCTGCATTGCATCTCTCAATGCAAGCTCTTCCTGGCCAATCATCAAGTACGACAGGGCTCGCCTCACAACAATAGTACCAGAAGGAACAGACATCATCGATACCAACTGCATTCCCAAAGATGATGATATCAATTAAACTCATGCAGACTTATGGTAATTATACTATTTCAACTAGGAGAGCACAATTCACAGCTCTAAATAAAATGGTCAGTATTTATTGAGATCGAGGACACGAAGAACAAGTTGCATGAAAACTAAAGATGGTTATAAAATTCAGACACGCTGTGCAACTTAGGCAAGATAGATGACACTGGAGAGGCAGAATGATGCTAAATACATCCATCCCAATAAATTGCAGAGAGCCAAACTGACATTTGAGGCTCGCACTGTATGGCAATATAATCATCGAATCTCCATGGATATGTCTAGCTTGTCATATCACATCATTCACTTCTTAATTCTCCTTCCGGAATGGTGTAGGTTAGATAGAAGTTAAGATGATAGGGTTCTGTTTGGGATATCTAATGGCTATCTTGAGCTAGAGAAGGACGTGTATTAGTTACAGGGTTGGATGAAGTAAAAAACATGCAGGCAACCCAGGCTGCCAAAAGGTGGGCTTGAAACCCATCATCAGACGCACTTGGGGGATTTTGTTTGGCACGCAGCTGCTTCTAGGTTGCAAAAGCATTTGCACATTATGCAGATCTAGATTATACTTATGGAACTGAGACATTCACATGGAAGTGCCCTTGAAAAAAAAACTGAAGTTGGAAGAAGAAAATCATGATAAATTTTAGGTTTAAACTTAATGTCATGGTGCATCATTTGGAGCTGTCCAAACAAAACTATAATAGAGTTGAAGTTAATAGATGGTGAGGGTACACTGAGTTTAATCCCCATCTTTAGAACAAGTATCTGATTTGGCCCCTATAATTTTTTATCTTCATATCTATCATTGATTGGCAAATGTTGATCAACTTAGTCCTGTAGTTCACAGGCCTCTACAACGTTACATTTTTTTTTGGCTAGCTCAGCTAATTTTTGTACACATGATACTCCACGGCATGGTAAAGAAGGAACCAAACCACCCATGCCACTCAGCAAAAATTGAAACAGCAAAATAAAACAAGGGAACCCAAAAGTTCAAAAGTCCAATTTTCATGCAAATTAAAATTCATTTTAGATAGAAATCAAGCATGCAATACTAGTTATAACATTCCACGACTTACTGTAAATGAATCAACCAATAGAGAGGGAGATACCTTTGTATAATATTCTATGGCATTTTTAAAATCTTTGTCTCTGAAAGCAATATCCCCAAATTTCTTTGTATTCAGCATATCTTGTACTTGTTGTGTCCACTCTTGAAATGACAACTTCAAAGGAAACAGATATACAGAGAGTTAGACGATGGTAATAAGGACGTCTAATGCCGGCAGCATGCAAAAGAAACATGAAGAAGCAAAGGGTTGATTATATTAAAACAGTACAGGCAACTAAGCGAAACCAACTGGCAATAAATAAAGAAGCCAAATTATGTTACCAAACAATAGAAAGTGAGTAAAACAAAGGAAATCATGCATCGCCACAACCCACCTCATTTTCTGCACCTTCTTCATCTTTATAGCCTGTTTTAAGCAAAATTTCATGCACTGCAGTAAGATCCATCCTTGCACAAGCCTTTCCAAGTGGGGAAAGCATGGTTGGCAGCGCTGCTGGAGTTTTAGATAGACCCATTAGCACATGAGACGCAACCTAGAAGAACCAATTTGAAAGTATGCATTAGTACGGCTACAACACAAGTTCAACTATCCCATTATAGAAAAAAGACCTGTTTTCCATTGATAATAAGATCAAAGAAAAATCACCTCCTTTTGTTTCTGGAGAGGGGCCACTGCTGTAAGGAGAAACTTAATGTCAGGTCGATCTTTGGACTCATACTGTAGACATTTTGAGGCTAGTTCAACCAAAGCAGTTCCGTCTTCATTTGCATATTGTCCTTCCAAGGATGAGTCCATCAGCAATAATAAATTCTTCCCTCTTATCAAGTCCAATGCCTGTAGAAACAAATCTCATATGAAATAATTATTCCAAGTTATAAACACCCAATGACTAGTCACTGGTCAGAATGTCAGAATATGAAGTCCAGCTGATCTATATCACAGAATTAACAATTCACATATGGTAACACGCTATATTTGCTTAGGAAGGAGAAGGCATAATGAGATCCAGGTATTGGGATGCCACTGTAAAACAAATAGTTTCAAAAAGATAAGGATTAGTTACAAGGATAACATACATGGCTTGGAGGGATATGTTTCCCACTCAAAAGATCCAGTAGAACAGTTCCATAACTGTATACCACACTCTCAGGGATGACCCTACCTGCAATAATTGGGCATCCAATCATAAACCGTGATGTAAGTACACAATTTTAATCTCTTTGTATCATCAAAATCAGACATTCGTAGAAGACTGGTTCAATGCTTTTCCTTCCCAGTACTGATAAAAAAAAATCCTGAAATGTCAATATTTTGAGAACAATTTGAGAGAATGGAACGCATGAATAAGATTTTTATTCAAAATCAATGTCAGTAGGATAGGATTCAATACTGTTTTTGACTTGTTTGATGATGTGAATGTACTCCATAAACTCACAGTGGCTGAAGGACAATCAAATGTGAGTTTATGTACAACAGATTAATATTTTAATTTCTAGCTTAATAATCCTTGCAGTTTACGCCCGACATCATATACTGGAAGGTGCAGACTTCCAAGAGTTGATCTGCCTCAGTGCTGGGTTATAAGAATGCACCTGTTCGCAAAAATTCTGGCGGTGTGTAAGCCAAATTTGTGCTGTAGCTTTTCCCATCCCGGCTATTTTTCATCAAGCCAAAACTAGATAATCGGGGGTCACCATCCTGGCATAAAGATGAAACTACGTGAAACAAAAGACCACAAAAGTTCAGAATAAGTTATTAAAGGCGATGTGAAAATTAGTCTGTGTAAACATGTAGGCATTTTACTAGGTAGAAAAACAGAGATATAGAATAATTGGAGAGTTTAACTTCTACAAATGAAAAAGATACTACAGAGGCATATGCAATTCAAGCAAATCACGTAGAGAAATTCTTGACATTTTTGCCAGGTTACAATGACATGCCATACTTCACATTATGCATCCGCAGCAAAAATCATGGACGGTAATGGTTGTCAGTTGTCACAATGATGTGGCAGAGATTAGAGTGATGAGCATGGTGTTAGATAGAGAGTGATTAGATGATAGGTAAATGCCAAAGACATGAACAAGTAGAGAGAGCTGGTAGGCAAAAATAGTCATAACAAGTAGAAGGTAATGCACACAATCCTAATCTTTTTGTATTCAACAAGATTATTGCACAGGTCAATATGCATGCCTAAAGTAATTTTAGAGAATCAAGAAAGATTACATAGTTATTAGAGACTTTATATTGTTCCATTTTCACACGGGAGGATTGCATGTAACAAAAAATCCAGGCTTTAATTTAAAACTGTTCGATGAAACTGTGGCACATTGAACAAGAGGGCAGCAAAACAAGTTTGAGAATGCTAAGTAACCTCATCAAAAAGAACTCTGTAGGCATTCAAATCATGGTAAATCTTGCGGTTCTGGGCATTGCAATGATCAAGCACTTGGGCAATGTAATAAGCAACTCTGACACGCATTTCCCATGGCAAAGGCTGTTTTTCCCCTGCCATAAACAGAGCAACTTGATCATAGAAATCATTTTTCAAAAATGAAAAAATAAATAAAAAGATGATTCTAAAGATGCTTAAAAAAAGAAAAAAAGAAAAAGAAAAAGAAACCCAAAACGTTTTAAAAAAAGAGTAACCAAACAACATCATCTCATAAAAGTAGTAGCAGCAGCAGTACAGTGAAAAAGATGCTTAGAGAGAGTGTCATTAGGCATGTATTCAGCCACCAACAAGCGCTCATCACCCTCCGCACAGCACCCAATCAAATTGACCAATCTGTTATGGCGAACTTTTCCAACCCCAGAAGCCTCAGTGAGAAACTGGTTCGGGTCAGGCCAAGAGAGCCTGGAGAAACGCTTGACAGCAACAAGCCTGTGACTATTGTCATTATTATTACTCTTGAGCTTTCCTCTGTAAACCACATTGGGAGCCTTCTCTCCACTCTCGGATACAATCAAATCGCTGCTGAATCCATTGGTGGCGGCTCGAAGCTCGGCCAAGGAGAACTCCCTGAAGGGAGGGACGAGTTGGTCTTGATCGTGATTTTCTTGGGAGTCAGGTTGGTCATTAGCGGGTAGATCTGGCTTGGCTTCTTCAGGGAGAGGACGGTCTAGATCAGGAGAAGCTAGATGGGTGGTTTTGGACTGAAAACAACCCATTATTACAGGAAGAGGACAGACTATACTATCCCTTTTTTTCTATAAGAGAAATACACAGTAGCAGAAGAACTAGCCTAGTAGCAGTAGTATGAAATCAACATTTATTCATTTATTTTAGTTGGGCGTAAATGAAGTGGTTGGGAAGGAAAGGTTGAAGATTGTGTAAATTTAATGGAGGTTGACTGACTTGGAGTTGGGGTCTTCTTTCTTTGATCGCTACCACTAGACACTGCTACTGCTTTATAATGATACCATCTCCACTCCAATCCAATCCCACTGAGAATGACAAGGTAGTAGTGAAGATGGAACTCAAAAGTCAAAAAGACTTGAAGGAGGGAGGTGATCAGGCCTTCTTCTCTCTCTTGTCTGCATGCTCAAAACACTAGAGACGAGGGAGGTCACATGACTAGTTCATCGCCAGCACGTGAAGAGAGAGAGAACATATATATTAGTTTTTTCTTTTTTCTTTTTTCTGGCTCAGGTTTTTCAGACAGTGAGTGTATGGCGGAGCAAACTGATTTCATTTTTTAATAAATAATTGTTGTTGGAAACTGTTGTTTCGTCATCGTCATCGTCATCTTATGCTTATATTGCTCTGAAACAAGGATGAAGGCAGACATGAAGAAGTTGAGGAGGAGAAGGCAGTTCCAAAACAAGGAAAAAAAGAGTTGAGGAAAGAGAAGGAGATTGTCAAATTTAGAAAAGTAACTCTGTGGGTCTGTTCTAGTAAGATGCTTCCCCCCGAAAAGCGGTGCTAGAGGACAGGAAGGTAGTGTCCGGGAAGGCAGCCCATTTGAAAAAATCAAATATTTAAAAAAAAAAACAACTAATACTAAATATTACTGAAGCTTTTTACTATCTATCTCAAATAAATAAATAAAATATATAAAAAATTTGGTTAGTTTTCATTTTTATTGAATCATAATTTTTTTTAATCCTCTAGGAGTGGACATGCATTAGACCAAAAGATTTTTTCTATTAAAAATAATGTTCACATAGCAAAAATATATTTTAAAAATAAAAAAAATATATAACGAATTGAACTAAATCAAATAAGTTAGTTTTTATTTTTATTAGATAATAAAAAAAGATAATGACAGCAAGTTAATCAAATTTAAAAATAAATAATAATAATAACAATAACTTGTGGAAAAAAAACATTTTTATAAAAAAAAACAAATGATGTAGCTCAATTTTCATCTCACTAAATACAAAAATATAAAGTTTGATAAAAGAATGACAAAAAAATCAACTCGAGTCAATTCGAGGTCGCATGACAAATTTATAACTCGGGGAATAAGGGGCAAGTTAACTAGGATTAACCTGTTAAACCCGTAGCTCAGGTCATGAAATCGGAATAACCCAATAGAAAAGAAAATGTAAGAAACTACAAAGCTAAAAAAAAATAAGTAAAAATGATAAATAAAAAAATCTAACTCGCGTTAACTTTTCAATCCCATGACCCAGAAAATTAGACCAAAAGCACCATGTCTGAAAAAATCATGAAACTCAATTTCTAACCAATTAAATGTTGAAATATTAACTTGGAAAAATAATATCAATTACATAAAAGATCCAAAACAAAAAAAACAAAAAATAAAAGAATTGAAATACAAAAAAATTATTTTTTATTGAACGATGAAATTTTAAAAAAAATTTAAACAAAAGGAGCAAAAAAAACAACCAAAAGAATAAAGATCAAAATTAAAATAACAATAAAAATAAATTTTTGATTGAAAGTTGAAATTGAAAAAAAAAAATCAATTCAACAAAAGACTCAAAATAATAATTAGAGGAATGAAGATCAAATTAGAAAAAGTAATATATGGCAAATTGGGATGGAAGAATAAAATTGAAAATGAATAAAACTTCCACACAAGAGTTAAGAACAAAAATTAGAACTCAAAAGAATAAGGACTAAAGTTGAAATATCAACAATAAAGAAGGTGAAACTGTAATTTTAAGGAGAAGAGAGAGAAAAAAAATAAAGGTTCATCGGCGATAAACTAGACCCCTAGTGCTAACACGCGTCACACCACCAAGAAAAGGACATAACAACTCTTCCAATGACTTAGTGAAAGGACATTTTTGAATGCCGAGAGGCGCTGCATGCGTCGCCTAAAGGGCGCAGACTTTTCCTACACACTAGAGATTGCACCACACACTCCCCAACCTTTTTGTTTTTTTTGTTTTTTATTATTTTGATATTTATTCAAATACCAAATTCCCCCTAAGTTAACATGATAATAACGGAAAAAATCATTACTCGAAGACCAAAAAAACCCCCTTTAACACCAGTAAAATTTGTTACTTATAAGAGTATTTTGGTCATTTCACTCTATATATATTTGGTCAAATATCAAATTTCTCCTTAGCTGAATTGATAATAATAAAAAAAATCATTGTGAAAATATAAAATTGCCCATTGACGTCAATTTTAAAATATTTTGCTTCTAGTGATATTTTGGTTGTTTCACGATGCCTTTGAAATGAAAAAACAATTATTTGTCTCCGGTCAATTTGATAATAATTAATGAAACTTGTGAAAAATATCTAAATACCCCTAATAATCAATATTAATTTTTTTTTAATGGAGAGGCAAAACCATAAAATATAAAATTATAGTTTTAGTAAACAATGATTTCACTCAAAAGCTATAATGAAAATCATGTTTCTTAAACTATTTAGCATGTATTATATGGTTTGTGCATTTGATGTTTTATATTTATTTTATATATGAATCAAATGGTTAAACAAGTTTAGACATACTGGGATTGAACCATTACTTTGCAGAAAGTTTGATAGAATATTCAGCAATGTTGTGGCGACTTTACATTATGCATGGACTCCATCTTCCAAAACTTTACTTGATGATGATGCTGTGAATTAAAGCACTCAGGATGTTAATGTTAATGAAGAAGAAAATCTGAAGGAAGGAAATAGTGATTCAGAGGAGGATGTCATTCCCAATCATACAAACGATGCCTACAATTTAGTTGCTTGAGTTAATATGGGAAATAACATTACTACAAATAAGAGTGGAGAGAGAAAAGCAAGGGAACAATACGGTGGGCAAAGTAGAAAGAAAAACAAAAAACCTTATGAATTTGGAGCTCAATTACTTTCACATTAGGATCATCTACTTGATTGTGTTTCAATCAGGAATGATAGTGGGGATAAGATAAGGTGTAGTATTAGTGAGGTGATAGTAAAGGTCCATTCCATACCTGAAATTACTTTCGGTGATGACTTATATTGTTTTACTACTAAGTACTTGTTTAAGAAGAATAAAAGAGAGATTTGGGCATCAATTAGAGATATTGATAGGAAGTATCAATGGCTTTAAAAAATATACCAGAGAAGTCAAAAGCACTAAATCAAGGTTAATATTACTTTAATGATGCTTTTAGTTTTTGTTCTATCTTGAACAATTATGTTGTGGTTAATTCTTCTATTTTATTGTCAATTGCTTTAACAGCTAGATGTTATGGGAGTTTTGTTGTGGTGCCAAATGATATACAAGCTTAGAATAATGGGACATTGAGTCATAAGGCTGATGTATTGAAGCATGAAAAGTAGTGCTAATTTCAGTAGAGAACCACATTTCTTAATTATGTTTGCGAATTGCTAATCTAACATGTTTTAAATTTACAGCCATATTGTGTTGTTTGATGTTATGTTGAGGGAGAATTATTATGAATGTTCTTAAATCTGTTTGCATATTGCTAATCTAATATGTTTTAAATGTATAACCATATTGGTAAACTTGTTATGTTGTCTGCTATTATGTTGATGGTGAATTATTATGAATGTTCTTATCTAGGTGCCGGAGAAAAATTTCAAATCCTAACTAGTTCTATTATTGTAATGTTATTGATAGCAATAACAATATGGATCCAATTATATGTTAAATTTCTAGTATCAACCTTTATGAAACATGAATGAGAAATCACACATCACCAACAAAATTAAAAATTTATGTATGTTTACGTTGTTTCAAATCATAATAGAATAAAAAAAAATGTGAGACACCAAGAGAAAGAACTGAAAACCAAAACATGAAATTACAACAAGTAAATTGAATTGACAATTCTTTTTATAACATCAATAATTAATAGAGTTATGGTTCTCAGCATAACAATTCTATATTTTTCATCATGTCCAACTTTAGACAAACCAATATGATTAATGCTTGACTTTTGTGACATAAGTCATGTGAAATAAAACTATTCCAACGTTTTTTTCTTGACAGTAATTATATACAAGGCTGCAAGTTGAAAAGAAATTAGAGTACATACAATTGAAAAGCAAACCAAAGTCCAGTAATTATTTATTTATGATCTCATCAAAACATCAAAAGAAATTGGTCATGCCAATATGAAATAGGAATAGTGACAATGAAATAGTGGATATAATGTATGAAAAGTTGGCAAAATATATATACAAGAGAATATATGTCAGACATATTCGTAATTGGGACTGACATATAATATGGGTATTCTATCAATTTATAAAAGTTTTTTATAGTATATTGATGCAGACTATATTTTATATGTTATTTGTTTGGTTATAATAATTTACTAAAACTTGTAAAAGCATTTTTATCATTTTTTTCATCTTACAATACTTGCAGATTCCTATATAATACATGTTGTAACTTCAATATAAAAAATAACCTTCATAAACGTTTCAATACACTACTATAAGAAAACTTTTAGTCTTAGGAGCTCATACAAAATAAATTGTAGTTGTAAATTACTCTTATGTCCTCCAATTTTATCCATAACTTTCAGTGCAAAACAAAGGCTTATTTGTTTTTAAATTCAATGCCAATGAAGTTCAATGGTCTTTCAATACAAGCTTAGTCGTACCTTTTATCAATCTTGTATGAATTATATACAATTCTTTACTAGAGTTTGTCCTCAAACTGTTTCTTTTTATGATGGTTTTTTGCATATAGGTATTTTAGTGATACGCAGCATCAAATGAAGTTTCCAGTCGACCTAACTATTTAAGTCAAAAACAATTGATTGAATTTTTATTTCACGTGAAAAACCTTGCATATAATCTAGTGCGTATTTTTCTTTGTCATACTTTACTTACCATTTCCAAACACGTAAAAAAAACATGAAGTTCATTTTTTTTCTTTTTCTATATATGTTGTGAATAAAATTGATGTTATTAATTTATAACATGATATTATTTTTTTCATATCTTTCAAATTGATAAATAGTGTAGTCAATTGATATATGAAAAGTGATGGATTTTTTTTTGTATGATATGAATTGTAATGAATACAAATATTTGTAATTGAATTTGTGTAGGTAGATATGGCAGATGAATGGGTTCATGCTATGTTTGGTGTTAATTATGACGACAATTATGATAACATGATGAATTGTGTAATTGATCATATTAATTATAGTGGTACCAATGATAGTGGTGGAGCTGCTAGTGATGGTAATGGAGAAGCTAATGCTGTTGGCGATGATGAGGATGATTTCAGCGAAACTAGTGATGATGATGACAATGTTGATGATAGTGATGAAAACGAAGATGAAAATTGTACTGATGACGAGGATGAATCATTTTGGCAACGAGAGTTTGATCGTAAAAAACTATTGTTGTGCACCGCTAGTTCTTTACACATGTATTATGCTACTTATATGCATAAGAAACCTTGTATGATTTCATATAACGTAAGGATGAGATGGTTGAATGAAGTCGTATGAGGACACTGGAAACAATGTGTTAACATGTTTAGGATGGATGCAACTACGTTACAAAATCTTTGTTATGACTTGGAAACAAAGTATAGGTTGAAAACATCGAAAAGGACAAGTGTTATTGAGATTGTGACAATGTTTTTGTACACCATTACATTAGGTGCAACAAATAAGCAAGTCTAAAAAAGATTTCAACATTATGGTAAAACTGTGAGTCGATATTTTAATGAAGTATTGAAGACAATTTGTTTGCTTGTAGTAGATATAATTAAACTAGAGGACTCTGAATTTTTAAACACTCCACGAGAAATTGCGATGAATCCGAGATTTATGCCTCATTTTAAGGTTAGATAAATTGTGTTTATAACAATTATTAAATTTGTTATAATTTTCTTACTTATCATTGCAGGGAAATATTATTTGGTTGATGCTATCCAAATGAGTATGGATATCTCGGTCCATATAAAGGTGAGAGATATCATTTCCAAGATTTTCAACGTCGTGGGCAACCAACAAGCCGGGAAGAGCGATTCAATCGTGCACACTTGTCACTTCGCAATGTCATTAAACGTGCATTTGGAGTGTGGAAACAAAGATGGAGAATTTTGTAGAACATATTGGCATATCCATACATATCATAAGTGCAGATTGTAGTGGCATCAATGACACTACATAACTATATTAGGAGGAAGTCATAATAAGATGTTGCATTTATAGAATATGATTGCAATCCTAATTTTATTCTTGATGATTTTTAGTTGATGTTGTTCCATGTTCTTAAAGCCAAGGCAACCAGAGGTCTTCTTGAATGAATTATGACCTTGATGGAATAATAGATAATTTAATGAGATGATTGAAGAACAACAATAATGTAACATTCTTATTTTTTTTTATGTATTAATAAAAAAATGCTCACAAATGCTACTCATAAATCAAGGAAAGGATTAAATAATGAGTGACGCGGGACAACAAGCAAAAGAATTAAAGCCGGGAAAAGAAAGAAGCTTAGAGGAAGAAGAGGAGAAGAAGAAAGCCAAAGAAGAGAGGAGAGGAGAGTAGGGAGATGCAAAATCTGCAAATTTTCATTAATCATCAAAAATCCCCTAACATTTAGAAAAGTAGGGTATTTATACTAAAACCCTAACTAGAATAAGCAATTGGGCTTATGACCCATTTAAATAAAATATCCAACAATAACTAAACCCAATCCAACAAATAAAACAAAATTCGTAAACCTTAACTAAAAGTTCATATAAATTAAAACAAAAAACATAAGCTAAAGCCCAATTTCTCAATGGTTTGGGCTATCCTCCATCGTCTATAATTATACGCGCGCGTAACCAATGTTTCCGGTTCGGTGTCCCCATCAATTCTCCCGGGGTTGGAAGAACTCGACCCCGTCGAGTATAGGTCAAGGCAGCTCCGATAATGCTCTCAAAGATAAGGATCAAGCTGTTATGATGTCTCTCTGATAATCCAAGTATAGTCTGCATCTGGTCGTCGAGCCCATATACTGGGATTTGTTGAAGTTCACCACCCCTGGTAAAAACAACTTGTGCATTCAAAGTAGCATTAATATGTTCCTTTTGTGCCAAAGATATGGATAATGAGGTAGGCGTATCAAAAGGAGCATCAAGGATAGGCTGTATTTTATAAATACTGAGGTCTTTCATGTTAAAAGTAGAGTTAATATCAAAGTTTAATGGCAATTTAATGACATAATTATTTGATTTAATCATATGCAACACTTTGAATGGTCTAGCACTACTTACTTGCAATTTATGATCGGTTTTCAAAGAATACCGTTCAGGTCTAATCTGAATCATGAAATAATCTCCAACATTAAATGCATCGTGATACTTAAGTAAACCAGCTCGAAACTTGTATTGGTCAAGTGAGAGTAAAGACCAAGAAACAAGGCAATAAACTGAGAACAAGATCAGAGAAGAGAGGGGAGATAAGTTTTAGAAGAGCAGACCAAAACAGCAATGCTTTTGAAGGGAGCAATAATCATCAAGATTTGATTAACAATCAGTTCTTGAATCAGCAGCAGCAACAAGAGGATTTGTCATCCAGGAATCCAAGATGGGTGCATTTGCCTGTGACTATATGTGAAGCTTTAAGGACTTTTGGAGCTGAGTTTAATTGCTTTTTACCTTGCCGGTCTTCATGCATGGCAAGTGAAAAAGAGAAAGAAGAGAAGGCAGCGGCAGCAGGATCTAATAACAATGGCAGTAGCTCTTGTGGGGCGGTGTTTGCTAGGTGGTTGGTGGCAGTGCAAGAGGAAGAAGGGAAAGGGAGGGAGATAGAGTTGGTGGTTGGAGAAGAAGAAGTCGAAGAGGAAAGAGATGAGAGGAGGAGGAGCTATAGGAGACATGTCTATGAAGAGATTCAATTTAAAGATGAGAAATTTGGAGGAAATGAGGATTTGCAAGAAGAGGAAGAAGCAAGGGTAAATATTTGTATACCACCAAAGAATGCTTTGTTGTTGATGAGGTGTAGATCTGATCCTGTTAAAATGGCTGCTCTAGCTAATAAGTTTTGGGAAGCACCTGCTCCACAAGTTGAAGAAGATGAGCAAGAAGATAATGAAAAGGATAGAAATTTGGGAGTAGAAGAAGAAAAGCGTATCAATGTAGAAGATAAAAGAGAAGTTGGGCCAGGTCATGAAGAGGAGGAGCAAATGAAAGTTGTGCAAGAAAGTATAAGGGAGCACAAGAAGGATTTGTTTGTGGCTGAAAATCTGGTCTCTTTCGAAACTGTTGAAGAGCAGCATATTCAAGAAACTGGAGTAGGTTTGGCTCTTTTGGAAGGCGAAGGTGGAGCAGATAGCCAACAAGTCAGAAGCACAGTTGAGAACATTGATGGGGTTCTACAAGAAGGGAATCTGGTGAAGCAAGAAGAGGAACCAGAAATTCATGAGGTCGTGAACTTGCAGCCAACAGCCACAGCACAAGAAACTGTTGGTCTATGCAGTCATCAGTCTTCACAAGATCAAGAAATTGCAGATCCAGAGGCCTTGATGAATCACGAAAATGAAAACAAGATGGTTCAAGAAAATGAGGATAATCAAGAAGACAGAACACTCAAAGCAGAACAAGAAGGCAGGCTGATCGGCGTTTCCAGATTGCTGCATTTTGAGGATGAACAGTATTTTTCAATAGTGAATAGTGAACAGTAAATTCTTGTAATCAGAACAGTAGGTTTTTAACATGGATTTTTTTTTCCAGATCAAACCGGATCTAGGGTTTAGTATAAACATTATAGACCGTTTAATTGTAAGAACAATTAAAAGGCTTCCTTTGATACCAAATTTGACACGGGACAACAAGCAAAAGAATTAAAATCGGGAAAAGAAAGAAGCTTAGAGGAAGAAGAGGAGAAGAAGAAAGCCAAAGAAGAGAAGAGAGGGGAGTAGGGAGATGCAAAATCTGCAAATTTTCATTAATCATCAAAAATCCCCTAAAATTTAGAAAAGTAGGGTATTTATACTAAAACCCTAACTAGAATAAGCAATTGGGCTTATGGCCCATTTAAATAAAATATCCAACAATAATTAAACCCAATCCAACAAATAAAACAAAATTCGTAAACCTTAACTAAAAGTTCATATAAATTAAACCCAAAAACATAAGCTAAAGCCCAATTTCTCAATGGTTTGGGCTATCCTCCATCGTCTATAATTATACGCGTGCGTAACCAATGTTTCCGGTTCGGTGTCCCCATCAATGAGGGAATTGGGTGTGAAATTGAACTTTTAAAGGAAATAAGGGACAAGATAAAGAATGTTTTAGAATTCATGGGTCAAGATGTAAATAGATAAAATAAAGGGGATCAATTTACAATTAAGCAAAATGAAAGGGTCAAATAGTAAATAAAAAAATAAAGAGTATAAATTCCCCTTCCATCTCTTCTTGGCCGACAATTTGAGGGAAAAGAGAGCGTTAAGGTTTTCTTTGAATTTCTTCACCAAATTCTTACTAAATCTCTTGTAAAATGGTAGTTTAAAAGTAATCTAAGGCTTAGTGAGTGATTAAAGGAATAAATAGAGTGATTTTAAAGGGTTTAAAAGCTTGGAAAAGGAGGCTTGGCAAGAGAGAGAGGAAAGCAAAAAGTGGAGAGAGACTTAAATTTCTTGCAAATTCTTCTTTGATTTCTTGTTGTTTAAAGGTAAGAACAACCTATATTGTGTTTTAACTTTGAAAACTTAACATTTGATGTTTTGTGTATTATGAAAAGAATGAATATCTATGGTTAAGAGGTTGAAAGGGTAAATTATTGTTAGAACCAAGTTTAGAAACATGTGTAAAGTAGGGAAAGTAGAAGAATTAAACAAATTAAGAAAAAAAATTAGTCCCTTTCCTTATACACCCATTAGTCTAAAGAGAGAAAGCGGTTAGGGAAGATTTTATTTCAAATATTGATAAGATTCATAAATTTTATGAATATAATAGAATTAAATAAATAAGGAATTACATAAATAAAAGAAAACTCTATTCTATTTCATGCCTATAAGGGTTTCAGCCAAGTGAGGTTGAGAGAGTGTTTACACCAATTATAATTGCATATAGATTATGTGTGTTTAGACACACACACACACACACACAAACAACCATTGCTCTAGATATTTCTATATCTACTGAATCAACTGTCATTAGCTAACATAAATATAATGCATCTTCCCTCTACATACAGATCACATTGAACCGGTATATTCTACATACATCATTTACAAAATTATCCATCCTAAAGATTGGGGACAACCTTTACATCAACCTCTCTCCTTTCCCATACACTTCCATACAAACCCCAGGACTTCAATACTTCCTATACATATTGGGATTACCAACAGGCATGGTTCAATGCCTTCCTCCTACAAAATAAAAACCATAGCCATTCTTGGCTTTTCTACTTCCATAGTGTCATGAATACTGTCGCATGTGTGTGGCGTTGCGGTGATCATCCACTACTCTCAGGGAAAAGATGGAATATGGTGTATTTTTGAAAAAATATGAAGAGACAAGGAATTCTTGTCTCTTATCAGTGGAAAATTTAAATGGGAGTCGCCACCTAGTATTCTGGTCACTAGGAACCCTAACTGGTCTTAGAGAGCAGGTACGAAGACTGGTTGAGTAAAGAGAAGGTATTAGCACTCCAACTACGCTCTACCTAAGGTAAGCTGCATTATTTTAATGTCTGATAAAAGTTATGGTCTTATTGCGTTTTCTAATTGTTGGTCCATCTAAAAGGTCAAGAAAAGCCCTCCTCAATAAGGAGGTTCTTATCTTATCGGGTACAAACCTAATTGTTCTATGTTGTTAACAGAAAATACCTTTTTAATATCGGGAATACGTTTTACATATAAATTTGTAATCCCTGATATTAAAACAAAACAAAATAAAATTTTTGTTGTTTTTGAAATTTTGGCTAATGTTCTCTTGACTTTAATAAACTGGTTATTTAAAGCCAAAATGTATGCTAAAACATTGTTTTTTAGAGTATGAAAAATACAATATGATTTTTTAGCTTTGAGACACTTGGTCGTATTCATAAAAAAACATTTTTTTCTTTTGTTTCATATTTTTTTTGTATTTTTGGCAGTTTTGACGAAAACCGAGTATTTTAATACCGGATTTGTATTTCTACGATATAAAAATACTGCCTGATATTAATCAAAATGACATAAAAAATACGCAGAAAAAATATAAAATGCGGAAACAAATATTTTTAATTTTCTATTGAAATGGGCCGGATCAGGCCCAAATACATTGGTTGGGCCAAACAACCCAACTACATGGGTTGGGCTCGGCTCGGCCCACATTAGGTGGTTACTGTGCATAAGCATAGTAACCAACTTCTCCCCGCCTGCAGATGTGCACTGTGCACGTCTTGCATGGCGAGGGAAGAAGTGAAGGAAAAATAAAAAGGGCAGAGGGCTTACCTAGAGTGGCGGTGATGCTGGCGGTGGAAGCATGGTGGCTGGCGGTTTCTCCTCTTTTTTCCTCTGTGTTTTCTTCTTCCTTCACTGTCTTTTTTTCTTCCTTTTTCTTTCCTTTTCCTCTCATCTTTTCTCTTCTCTTATCTCTTCCCTCTTCTCTGTTGTCTCTCTCTCTCGGTCTTTGGGTCTCTCTCTTCTCTTTATTCTCTCTCTCTCTTTCTTCTCCTTCCCGGGGAGGGAGACGTGGCTGGGGCGGCCACTGCGCTGCCGCCCCTCCACCATCCGTCCAACACGTGGAAAGTGGTTGGCAAGTCGGCATCTTTTAGAGGGGAAGCGGCGTCTTTTTGAAGGTTGGATGGCGGTGACAGAGGAAGGAAGAAAAATCTTCTTCTTCCCCTGTTTCACGCGTCCAGGGGAAGAAGAAGATGGTGCCGTTTCAAAATGACACCATTTCTAGCTTCTTTTTTTTTGTGAACAATAGATGAAACGATGATGTTTTTCCCAAAACGTGTCGTTTCATTTAAATGGGAATTAGCACCAAAAACGCGTCAGATTCAAAATCTAGCCTTCAATTTGCGCATGTTTTGCAAATTGATCATTGGTTTTGGATTTCTTCAATTAAGTCCCTAATTGGCCATCAAACTTCAATACTTATGCTATTAAGCCCCTGATTTGACCAAATTAACTCTCAAAAATTATATTTTGATCCAAGAACTTGAATTTCTTCCAATTAAAGCCCAAATTAACTCCAAAATCAATTTTTCTTGCAATCAAAACCTCCATAAATTCAATTAAACCCCCATAATTTTTGTATTTTTAAACCTCCTCAACCAATTTTTGATCATTTTCTGAACATTCTGACATTCTTTTTTCACAATTCTATTTTTTTGCTAATATTTTTTTGATTTTTTTGATTTTCTCCTTTTTTATGCGGGGACCCAAAAATGAGTTATGACAAATTCTACAAACCTCCCCCTCTGGTTCCTCCAATGGTGGGACTATAAGAAAGCTTTAGAAGGGTGAAACCACAAAAATATTGCACCGACAAATGAAATGATAATATGAATGAGATTTTTATTGTAAAATAATGAAGATTCATTGGTAAAGAGAGAGAGAGGCCATATAGGGTCCTTTATTGTGTCTATGAAAATGTTGATAACATGATTATGGTGTTTTCAGGGACTTTGTTACGGGAAGGACACAACCAAGGGGTGCCGACCTTCACGTACATTAGGTAGGTACATTGGTGTCTAAAATAATAATTTAACCATGTGTTTTATCTTAATATTTATTATCTTATTTAAGATTAATGTCAAAGGATTAGATCATGTAGAAATTTTAGTAAAGGAAAAGATTGTAAAAGCAAAAGAAGGAAAGTGATTTATAGGAAAGAAGTTAGAAACTAAGTTGGTAATTCAAAATAAGAATGACAAAAAAAAATTTGTAGTATTATGCAAATTGATAGATTGATTAGTCACAGTAAAAACAAAGTGACTAACAATAGTCATAAATATTGTTATCGGCATGCATTAATTATCAAGTAAGGGTAATTAATGATATCAAAGGTATTGATATCAACACTAATTGATATGTCACTTAAAAAAGAAAGTGACTAATGATAACATTAAATATCGTTATCGATATTGATTGATTACCAGGCAAGTGTAATTAATGATATCAAAGGTATTGATATCGATATTGATTGATTACCAGGCAAGTGTAATTAATGATATCAAAGGTATTGATTAGTCACTGGAGAAAGAAAATGACTAATGATAACATTGAATAGCGTTATCGACATTGATTAATTACTAAGTAAGGATAATGACTAATGATATCGACAAGTATTATTGTCAGCAGAGATTAATTTTCAGGTGAGGTAAGAAACTAGATCAAATGTATTAATATCGAATTAAATTGAATTGTCATTTGGAGAGACTGGAAAGAGTTAATAAAGATAAAAATATAATTGATTGTATGGTAAATTATCCGATTGAATCATCAAGAATGTTATGAATAATGATATATGTCTTTACGTGCAAAACGTCGAATGACAAACCTGTCTCCTAGAATGAGGAGTGTTTTGAGTTTAACCATAAAATTATGATTTGAGAGAGTCGCCATCTAGTATTATGGTCACTAAGAAACCTATGGTCTGCGAGAGTCTGGGTAAAAGGACTAATTGTGTAAGGAGAAGATGTATCACCCCAATGCTCCTTACCTATGGTAATCTGCGTTATTGATTGATTTTTATTTTAAGTCATGTTTCTAATTATTAGTCTTATCTAAGGTTCAAAGAAGATATCTCTTCGTGAGGAAGTCTCTACCTTATCGGTTAAATCCTAACTATTCTAAAAACTAAATTTTAGCACTGCATTTATTTCATACTTTGTATCTTTAATACTTGAGGATATACTTTACAATGTAATTTTATACTCTCAAATAATAAAGGCTACAACTAATTCCTAACGTTTAATGCTATTAATTCATTTAATTTAATACCGAGAGTATGCATTACGTTGTAAAATTTATACCCTGAATATTAATTAAACAAATTAATTTTTATGGTATTTTTAAACTTTTGGCTAAATCCTAATGGATAATTATAAACTGGTTGCGATATATATATATATGCATGAGAAGTTTTAAAATTTGGTTGTATGCATGAAAAAAAATATTTTTGTATTTTTGAACTGAGAAAATGTTTTTATATATAATTTTGTTTTTTTAGATTTAAGAAAAAAACAGGTGTTTTAAGATCGAATCAGTATTTTACAGTATATATCTACAATCTCAATATTAAGTGAAAAAATTGGAAAATATGTGAGGGACCCATAAATAATTTTAAAATAATCCTTGAACATTTTAAGAATTTTTTGGAAGTTATTTTAGGTTTTTTTTTTACAAAAGCATAAAAAATGAGAATATAAACGTTGTTGAAAAATTAATAGGACATGTTTGTCAAACACGTCATTGACTAAAAGTTAGAGGCTTAAAAGATGCCTTAAGGCCATGTTTGGCAAACACGCCTTAAGGATAAAATATTGAGTTTTTTTCTTTGATAAAAATTGATTTGCCAAACACTATCTTATTGAAAAATAGGCTTATCCCAGCCCTGTGTGCTAGGCTTCCTAGCCCAAAAACCTAAGCCCATAAACACAACCCAAAACCAAAAAGACAAAAAAACGAAGATTAAAAGGAAAAAAATGTTTGAATTTATTCAAGAATACCGAGAACTTACGAAGAAATCCAAAATCGAAGATTAAAAAATAGACCAGATCAAATCAAAATGAAGACATAGAGAAATGTAAACACACAATTCAAATAAGAAACTGAGCTTTAATCATCACGATAATTGACACGATCAAAGAGTTGATGTCTTATCCCAAGTGCAGGAGTGTCAAAGTAATAAATAACTCGGTAAGACCGGGGTTGAACCATAGGGAGGTGAACTATATAAATTACAACAACAACAACAACAACAACAACGAAGATGATGATGATGATGGGTTAAATGAGATGTAAGATAAATATGAAGATTAAACAATGATAAAAACAAATGTCAAGGTTAGAGAATCCACTAATAGTATTAGAGATAAGTAAAGTATAAACTCTTTATAAATTATCAACATAATCATATTAATCATCTTATTTACGTAACACCATACTTATAAATTTTATCAGGTATTCATGATGCTAACTTATATTGATAACAAATCAAATTCCTTTCATAACAACGATGTCGACCGAAGACTATGAAGGATCAAGTATTTGATGTACCAAGTGTTATACAACAAATCTATATTAACCATTTAACAAGTAAGGTATTAAGAATTAATAAGATAAAAATGATAAGACATGTTAGTAGCAAGTTGTTTAGAATATAAGCATTGAAGTCCATATTAAGTTTATATTATACTTATCCTAACACCATTAGTGAAACCTTTTCACCTTGACATGATAAACTTAGCTAAACATTATGAAGAAGAAAAACATAAGTAAACAACATAAGAACATAAACATGAAATAAGTTAATTATAGTAAAAGAAATGAAAAGCATAAACAAGAGATTAATCAAAGCAAAACTTAAGCATTACAAAAATATAAAGAGAGAGCAAGAACATGATCTTGATCTTAAGAACCAAGATTACTAAATGAATGGCAAATGCCTTCTTTTATAGGCTAAAATTTAGAACTATTCATTTGGTAATTGATTATTGATGTAGTGGCCAACTATTGATTTAGTGGACAACAACACTTAAGCATTTTGGCTGGATGAAATGACATTGGTTCAATCAGAATTTGGCAAAGTGTTCTGCATGAAAGTTGTTGGCAATCATCTTATCTTTCCACCCATACAATTTCAGAGCATTTGGATCACTAGAACCCGAGATATGACTAAAATACTGAGTAGTGCTGTTGGTGGAGGTGGTGGATAGCCCTCAAACTCTTTTCTGGATGAAATGTCATTGTTACCATCCAAATTTGAGCAGGTCTTCTCATGAAAGTTGTTGGAAATTGTCTTTTCATTCCACCCACCAAATTTCACATCATTTTGCCTTCTAGAACTCCAGATATGGGTAAACTTCTTAGCAGTGTTTGGGTTGGATTGCAAGACAGATTCTGACTTCTCTTTTGTGGCCAAACTTTGGATTTGAAAATGGCATATTTGGGTCTTCAACTATTCATGAACATTGTAGCCCTATTTCTTAGCTTTCTATCCATATAAATCAAACTGAAATCCAAGATTTATAACAGATATGACCCAATAACTGAACAATATTTTAATTTGAATTGAATCGGCATCTCCTTTCTAAGCTTAGCCTTTTCTTTATCCTTTCACTTTCAATAATTAATCACATCAATCAATCCTTTGAATTGTGAGATATGCCTGCATTTAAAATGAGCATTTACCATAAATTAAAGCTATCTTATATTATCAGACTTGTTATTATAAAACATGCTCTAGTTAAGGGGTTATTGATACTTCAAGTGCAAAATGATGATATAAAACCTTGATAAAAATGCACTTTTAAGTACTAATCAATAATCAAGCAAATGTCATGATTATTTGCTTTTATGCCAAAAAATAAGATAAAAAAAACAAAGATAACAAAAACTCCTCAAGTGGTGTTTTAAGCTATAAAAATCATAAATTAAAGATCAATAGATATGCACACACACATGATAACCATCAATTGACTAAAATGACTAAGAGAACAACGACCTAAGGCAACAGATGTCAACCCATAAAAATTATCAAACCTAAAAACTCAATAAAATGTCTAAACTCAAAAAAATGCAATAAAACTCAGAAAAGCAACATAAATCTTACAACCTAAGCTTAAGTATGCTTAATACGAATGGTTGGGACCATTAAAACAAAAACAAATAAAAGATTAAAAGCAAAAAACAACAAGTAAGAACCAATGATAGCAAGCAGAAAAAGCCTTTCCCAATGTATAAACATTGTTCCATTGATCATAAACAATGTCTTGAAACTGAAACAACATGCTTATAACTTCAGTAAAACTAGTAAACCAAACTAAAACAAACTAAACCACAACAAAAATCAAAACCTAAAACATATTGTCACAACTTTAAACAATGTTAACTCAAAATCAAAGCATGTAAAACAACATTCTTTACTAACATTTGTCATTTCATAATCATATTCTAACACATTAAAACAAAACTTGAGCAAATACAAGTTGTATTCAAAGCATGTCTAAACATTCCAAAATAATAATCATGGCTTTCAAAGTAATAAATGACTTCAAAGGATACATAATAAACATCATAAAATATAAAGATAAAAATAAAGAGGAAGGAGGTGTGCTCATTGAGCACTACCCCCTTATCAAAGTATCAAAGCTTACCTAACAATGAAAAAATTAATTCTTTCTGTGGATTCCTTGCTTATTTCCTCTTGATTTCCAACTGCTTTTCAATATCATATTAATATCCTCATTCTTTTTAAAACACGTATTTGTTACTTTTCTTTCCCTTTTATTCTAGGTATTCTATTGACTTTTTTTGAGTTTTTGTTTTCTCTTTCTTTTCTATGATTTTCTTTGTAATTTCATTTTTGGATCCCTTCTTTGGTGTGCTTAAGAATAACCTTTTATAAGCTAAACAAAACAAGAAATGATAAAAACATGGTTGTTTTGCCAAAAGTTTGTTAGATAAGATTCTTACTCATTCTCTCCTCTAATCTCCCTAAGAAAGTGCATTCTTGTTTTTTTATCTTTTTATGAGCTCAAACCTGTCAAGAGAAGGTAACCACAAAGTCTAAACAATGACAATGGTTTTTTTCTTCAATCATGGCTAACCGAGTGAGCTACTTTAGAGAGATTATTGTGACAAATTGGATGTAAAAGTGAGATAAGAGTAGCTGATCCTTGTAGAGGGAATGTATATCTACCATAAGAATCAAATCTCATTTAATTTGGAGGTCCAAAACTCCACATTCATTGATTGAAAAGTGAGCTATCGATCAGCTTAAACTTGTCAAATGTAGGGGAAGCTAATTAGGGACAAGATGTTGTTGAGTTCATTGAGTCAAAGGAGGAGTAAACATATGATGAGGATAGCTTATTCTTGTAGAGAAGATGTTTCTTAGTTCATTAGTGGTGGTTTGAGCCTTTGAAATGGTCGAAGATACCACTTTCATTCGCTTGAAGATGACAACCCAATCAGACTTTTTGACTGGAAAAAATGACAGACTAGATGACATGTCCCTCATTCTTTTTATTAAAGATGAGTGACATGTTGTTCTGCCTAAACCCTAGAAATTAAGGTTTTCTAATTGGGATTTTATGAACTTCAATTCGATCTTCGTTGTTTTAATTTTGGCATAAACACCCTTAATTTACCCTGAAACTTCTTCTTTGCAATCGCACCCCTAAAAACTTTGATTTGACTCCTCTGATTTAAGCATCCTTTTCAAATTGATCATTGGTTTTGAAATTATTCAATTTTGACCTTTATCGACTATCAAAATTTTAATTTCTTTCAAATTGACCCTTGATTTTGATTGATTTCAATCCTTGAACTTACATGCCTTATGCACTTTGCTCCTTGATTTTAAGATTCTTCAATTTGACCCTTAATTAAAACATGAACTTTGATATTCTTGCAATTTCACCCTTGATTTCATCCAAATAAGCTTGCAAAAGTTAAATTTAGTCCTCTAAAATTCTAATCTTATCAATTAAACTCAAATTAGGCTTCTAAACTTATTTTTTCAACAATTAAATCTTTAATAAAATTAATTTGACCTATTAAAAGTCTAATTAAGTCCTTGTACTTAATTAATTCTTTTATTTTCTATCTAAATTAATTTATAGACTTGATGTTTATGCAATTTTATCCGAAATTCATCTTAAACTTGTATTGTCTTTAACATTTAGATCTTTTAAAGGTGTATTTGAATTTCCAAAGTTACCACAAATTCAATTTGGTCACTCCAGCTCTCATTTATGCATGTTGATCCTTTTTCAGCTTGTTCTTGCTAACCAAATTGCTTGTTTATTTGTATTTCAAGGAACCCTAAAATTAGGTTATGACAATATCGATGATCAAAGGTTAACAAAATAGTTCTTATTGTGTTACAATGATAAAGAAGACCTTGATAGATTCTAATTTTTAAGATTACTTATAGAACAAAAAGAAAATACAATCATGATATTAAATATTTTCTAAGCCAAACATTGTATCTTATTAATTATATATGTATGTGTATGTTTTTATGTTATATGTTCTTTTCAGTCCCGTCTAGAATAGTATCGATTATGCTTATAGTTCATATATATATATATATATATATATATATAGTTTAGGGAGTATTATAATTCCTTTTTGAATTAATGTATTACGATTGTAAACTTAGTAATTTATTAAAAACCTAGTAATTTACTGATGATGTAAACTATTGAATCTGAATAAACTTTCTAGTTTATTTGTTATGATAGGTAATTTAATTAGTTTTCACTTTTAATTTGATGGAATGTAATGTTTTTATATTTCCTTTAATTATATAGTTATAATTTTCTTGACCTTATAATATAATTAGTAATATGTTGTACATTTTTGTGTTATATGATAAGTATAAAGAGTATTTGTAAATTAATATGGTTAAATGAGTTTGGGATGATTATTGACAAGATGTTCATGTTGATTTGGAATATGAGATAAAAGAATGCTTGACACAAGTATTTATGATGTTGATAATTTGGTAGCATTACTGGATAGGGGAAATGTTGTCGGAATTTACAAAAAACATATTAATTTTGTTTTTAAGATGTTACAATTATTCTTCCATATATGTATTTATTTTTCTAAAAAAATATAATATTAACAATTGTTTTTACATTAAGTTCATGTTGTTGATGTATTGGATGATTAAGTTTTCTTATTTGGTTCTTTTCAAATAATGTTTATTTCTATACAACATAATATTTAGTTTTCTTATTCTCTAATTATTATGATTTATTTTCTTGCCCCCTCCCCAACTAATATGTATATGCTGATATGTTTGCACCCATCCCTCATCTTTCCCTACATTTCAAGTTGTTTCATTATGCCGAGTTATTTCTCTTCTTTACCTTTTTATAATTATAGTTTTGTTCCTATTGTTAATTTAAGTTTACTACATATTACCCCTATCTTAACACCTTTTTTATTTTTTGCTATCATTTTGTAATGATGTTACTAGCCCAAACACCTTTACCTTTTCCTTAGACCTTCTAGGGCTTCAAAACAACTTAGGGTAGGTTTTTGTTTCCTACCATCTTCACATGTCAATTTAAACAATTTAGCATTATGTATGAACAACATTTCTTCTTCATTAATCTCCTACCAGCAAAGCAATCCTTAAATATAAAATGGCTTTTTTGCATATATACACCTATATTTTCTAATACAACACATCAACTTTTTTCTATGCTCATATTTATTTTCACCTTCAATTAAGGAAATTATTATTGTTTTGATCTTATCTTGATTTCTTCCATTTTCTTAAGCCATGCATTTTAATTGAATTCAAGTATTTGTATTTTTTTTCATTGTTTAATCTAGAAGAGCTACTTTTTTTTAGTAATGTTTCACTCATTTTCCTTTGTTCTTTCTCCTTTTGTTTTATTTTCCTCTCACCCATTACTTCTTTATGGTTGTGTGTGTGTGCGCGCGCGCGTGTGTATGTGTGTGTGAGAGAGAGAGAGAGACTATCTATTCTTGCAATGGTTAATAAAACTCTTTCTCTACACTATATTCCCTACAACAAAGCACAAAAAGCCAACTAGTAAAAAAAAGAAGATTGAGGGTAATTTTATGGTTTTTTGTACAGTTTACTAAGACATAAATACCATGAATTGCACTATAGAAACAATGTTTTTTTATGGTGAAAGTTCATTTTGATCCCTGAAGTTTTTAACTTTTACGTATTTGGTTTCTATAGTTTAAGGTGTATACATTCCAATTTTTAAGTTTTATTTTTATCATATTTTAGTCTCCTAAAACATAAAAGAAAATTTTGTTGAAAAATAGAGAGAAGAGAGAAAGAATATGACAGGCAATATTCTAACCATAAACAAGAATGATCTTAATGTCAATGAATTCATTTGAAGAGAAGACTTCAATGAATATGGTTTTTGCTTTTTAACCATATAAAAACTAGATTAGGGCTTGTAAAGTTTTTTAGTTTCAACTTTATTTTTTATTTTTAGAGTGATTAAATGATGTTTTGGATTGTAAATAGGGTTATTGAGATTTATAGGATGTTTTTTAGGATATTTTCGTATCAAAATAAGTTGAGATTAAAAACTCAAACTCAATTTTCAATGGAAAAATTTGTTGCAACAACTGAATGTCAATTGTTATAATTTTTATTTCACATTGAACGAGCGATACATCGGCCGCTCATTTAAAAAAAAGTATAAAGAGTTTTTGACCCTTGATACATAAACACTTTTTTGTAATCTAAAATAAACTCCTCTTTAAATTAATAATTACAATAATACTTTTTTAAAATCATCTAATATTATCATACTTTTAAAAAAAGATTAAAGCTTTTATGGTTATATTCTTAATAAACTTGTTAATAATTATACATAGTGTAACATGTAACAAATTGTAAAAACAAATGTACATGGGTATTCAATGAGAATAAAATAGATATTGTTTTTTCATTGTTGATATTTGTATAGTTTTCACAAATTAATTATTCTTTTATTCTTTTCATATAGCTACATAAAAATTATGAAGACATGATTTTTTTTATTTGAATCATGGTTTTTAGATTGTGATAAGTTTTTATTTAAAAAAACATGCTACTAATAAAAAAAAGACATGTTTTTGTAACAAAAAAAAAAAAGAAAAAGAGAATTTTGCCTCAAGAAATAATTGTTTTCCCTCTTTAATTTAAACTATTAAGATTCTTCAGAATATTTATTTTAATTATCTCAAGTTTTTATTAAAAAATAAGATGTTAATAAAAAAATAGTTTTTTGCCGAAACAAAATATACATAAAAAAATGGCTTAGGATGTGTTCGATAATGTCATTCAACTTGTTTTTTACATGAAAAAAACTTTAAATTGATATTTTTATATGTTTTTAATGATTTTATTGTGCTGATATAAAAATTTTAAATATATATATATATATAAATTATTTTAATATATTTTTAATTAAAAAATATTTTTAAAAAATACTTACATACGCTGCATTTAATTACCGAACATACTCTGCCATGTTTTGCTACTAGTACAAATTTGCAATCGCACTTATGGTCTCAGATCTAACATGCTTAGTACACAAATTAAAAAAAGTAAAAGAGCAAAATAAAGAATAAAAAATAAAACGGACTACTAAATTAAAAAACCCAACTAACGACTTATATAATGGACTGTCGGGCCCTTAGCTTACCCAATTATATTTATCTGTTACTCTATGCTTGATCCAGCACATGTAGATGTAAAATGGGCAGGAAGGCACAGCCCACTTGCAAAGATTAAATGGGCTCGATCCAGTTCGTGTCCCGATTTGGGCTAGACTATAGATGGGCCATGCTCTATTGATCCATGGATATACATAAAGGAATTGTTTGGATTTAAATAAATCAACGAAGGATAAATAAGCCCCTTTTTTCTCTCTTTATCAATCCTTCAGATTTCAAGCAATTCGACTTCTTGTTCTATCCGGACTTTTTCCTCTAAATTTTAGGAGTTAACTTGTTATTTACCTGCGCTCCACTATGCATCAGACTGATTTTCTTGAAATATCTTGATTTAATTATCTATTTAAATTAATTTTTTTAATTCAATTGCACTAAAGTTAATTTGAATTAAATTAATTGGCTTCATGGCTTTAAATACAATCTTGATGACTAATAAAAACATAATTTATTTTTTTTAAAATTCAAAATAATATATTTTTTAAAAAATTTTATTGAGACAATAACAGATTGACTTGATTTCAATCCCCAAACGACTCGTGCCATAGACTCCATTGAGTTTAATAACATTTTATTTTTAAACTATTTTTTAATTATATTCATAATTTATTTTTCAACCTATCAAATAGTAAATGAAAAAATCTAAAAAAACTATTAAAAACAATTAAAGGATCAATAACAAAAAAAAACATTTCCGACCAGTTAGTGAACTCGTCAAACCAATGAACCGAGTAATCCGAGCTAGCATGCCAAACCTGTGAACCGAGTTATTGACTTTAGTGAGATTATAATTTTTTTTATAGAAAAACTACTTTTTATTTAACTACATGATAACAAAAATAGACGATCGTAAAATCAAATATCAAGCTAATACTGAGATGCTGAAAACAGTAATGATAACAAAAATTAAACTCATCATACATTTTCTATAAAACTATTTTTTTCTTAAGAATATGAGAAAAGAATAGATGAAAAAAGAGAGACCCAAGTTCAATAATAAAAAAAGAAAAAAAGCACCCAAACAAACCCATTTTGGGTTCATAATTTCTTTTTTAAAGAAAAAATTGAAAAAAATAAAAGACAAATATAGATTAAGATATTTAATATCGTAATATGGATAATTTATCTGGTTGTATTTAATAAATTTGTTTATTCAAATCAAATTGAAATAGAAATCGACAAACATATAAGATTTATTGGATAAAATAAAAAGAAAAAACTATTATGTAAGGTTGTATATATTAAAAAAATCACAATAAATATTTCTCATTTCTAAAATTAAATTATATATATGTAAAATATTTAAAAAAACTACAAATGAATAATATGAATCTCTTAAAATATTAAACAAATCCAATAAATTAAAAACTAATCACTATTTAGAAAGACGATAAATAAGCAAAAAAAAAAAAAACCACGGAGAAATAAAATACAAATTAAAAAAAAAACAAAGAATGAGGTTAGGCCTAACACATAGTCCATAACTAAAGGGCTCGCATGCGAGCCTGCAATGTCGGGCCTTGTCCTATGTTCCAATTCAATTTGAAAAAAAGGATGATGTGTAGTTTGGCATACCCAAATACCAGCTATTGTGGTGGGCGAAAAATCAGAGTGCTTGGTTTTTGTTCCCTAAAGACCAATATTCAACCACAAATACCTAGAAAACACCATCATAACCTTGTTCAACCCATCCTTAAGCTTCAAAAGCGCCAAAAAACCGGTCAAAAACCAAGAAGCAACCTAGAACCCAATTTCTTCTGTAGATCGGATATGTTTTATGAGCCAGTTTCAAGGTAATAAAACACCTAATTCAAACTCCCCTCATCGTATATAACCATTTGGAATAAAAATCTAATATTTTGGTGGCCGAAATCGTTGAAACAACACCTGTTTCTCTTTAGGCCGAATTCTGACAATTACCTCTCTCTCCTCTCACCCAATATTAACTGAAAAATGATGAAATCGAGATTTAGTATCAAAATAAATATTTGAAAAACACAAAGGACTGATCAATTTATAGTAAAAAAAAAATATAAGAGACAAAAATATATTTTACTAAAAAATTTGAACGTGCCATCTATGTCACCCGTTTATTGTACTTCAGTCACATGTCTTGCAATTCAACCCTTATCCTAAAAATACATGCAATTAGACTTTAATTTAAGCTTAATTGTGTAAAAGAAAAGTTTAAAGTTTAAATTAATTTTTTTTAAAAAAATTCCACTATTATAATCCAAAGTAAACAATGATGTGGCTATAGTAAAAACACCAAATCATTTAACCTCATAGATAATTAATAAACAGAATCTAATCAACAACAAAATGAAGTTAATTAATAAACAGAAAAATGCAAACAGAAAAATGCATACTGTCTTTTTTAATTTCAGAATTGGGATTTTAAGATTAATAATCATGATAATTTATTAAATTACTTTAAATATGTGAGACTAGATAGAAAAACCAGTTTATATTTTAAGATCGTTGTAGAGAAACATCCTTAAAATGATTCGAACTAGTTTTAATTAATGCACAATTCAAAGATAATCTTCACCGTTGAATAAATAATTATAATTATTTGTCGTAAACTTTTTTCTTGGATGGGAAAACATTATCTGAAACTCCTAACAAATTTTCCATGAAAGGTTATACATGAAAAGCTGTATATTTTAGATATGTTAACCGCCCATCAGTTACATTAATTTATCTTTTTTTTCATGGAAAAGAAGAATTAAAAAAAAAAATATGTTTTCATAGAGAAAATAAAAGTTGTATCTGATCTAACAAAAAAACTTGTGATTTCTCCTTTAAGTACACATATTAAGGACTTGGAAAGACTATAATATGTTTGAGAGTGTGATTGCGGTTGTTTTTCAAAGTGTTTTTCATTTCAAAACAAATTAAAATAATTTTTTTTTAAAAAAAAATTATTTTTAACAGCAGCTCATCAAAATGATTTGAAAATATATAAAATATATTAATTTACAGAAAAAAATAAAAAAAATTCAATTTTTTTTAAAACTCTTCCAAAACATAATGCCAAACAGAGTTATCAAATGTGTTTCAACATTTTGGTATTTTTGTTTTTTTCTTTCTTGAAATCTGATTGTTATGGCTAGATGTATGTTTTCTTGTGCTTTTGCTTTCAATTTATTAAAACTTTCTGATAATATTGCTAACATTTAGTATCATAGCAGTATCTTCAATTTAGTTTTGATTTTATTTAATATTTTATTTGAGATCTCTTCTATTATTGTTCATAGTTTATTTAATATTTTATGTATTTTATTTGAAACTCTATGGAAGCTAGATTTCTAGTGTTGTTTTACTCAAATATTGTATGCATATAGATATATTCATTAATTGCTTCTATTACAATTTACATCATTAGTTGTTCATCTATAATGACTAATTTTTTAAATTTATGTAATCTATATCTATTGTTTGATGATGATTTTTTTGTGTGTGAATTTTCCTATTGCTTTTAAAAAGATTGCCATGCAAATATCTATTATTAATGTAATGTGCATATTTAGACTAGTAAGTGTGTGTTTGGTATTAGAGTGCATAATATTTTTTAAAAGTATTTTTCACTTGAAAATATATTAAAATTTATTTTTTTATTTTTTATATTAACACATTAAAATCATAAAAAATACTAAAAAAAGTATCAATTTGATATTTTTCAATACTTCTAAAATACAATTTTAAATGAAAAAACAAACTGTGCTTGAGTGTTATTGGAAAAGTAATAATAGGCTATTGGGAATTGAATTTGAAACGTTCAAATTAAAGGATTAAAACACGTATTTTTGGGCTACTACTTGATTTTGAAAGATCCATACATGTTTTATTACATCAATAATTATAATTAATCATGTAGCTGTGATAATTCAACCCCACATAATGATTATTATATTGAAGTAATTAATTAGAATATATATATATATATATATATATATATATATATATATATATATAATCTAATTCCACTTGAAAGATTATAATGACATGTTGATTTATTTTTTAGGATTAATTTACATGGGTAAATGTTCCATATTTGGCTTCATTACAAGTTTTATTTAGTGATCTTTTATTTGCTCAAATTTTATATGCTATGATTTTTATTTATTTAATATTGCTCCTCTAAATGGTGATAATTATACTGCCCGGAAGGAAAAAGTTCTCCTTAAATGTTCAAATGTTCCACATTAATGTGCATGGACCTTCATTTATTACTTTGAGTGGATGAACCTCCAAAGCCCACGAAATCAAGCACTAAGGAAATGAGCAGATCATGAAGATGCGGGATATAATTGCGGTATTCATGTGCAAGAGGAAGGGAGGCGAAGTCAAGAAAAGATTGAAAGTGCACATTTGGCAACTAAAACCATCCGAGAAATAGAAGGGGAAATGCCTCTTAACCAAGTTAATAATGGACTTTTGTATGTCATAATTTAATTTGTGACCCCTAATTTTTTGTATATATTTTGAAAACATTAGAAAAAAATAATATAAAATATGTCTTTTCATTTAAAAATAAAGATGGGAAGAACTAAGGATGAATTTGCAACAAATAATTAAATTTGAAGGAATAAAATTATATATAAAAAAAGAGATTTAGGAATTTCTGAGATACCAAGGACTGAATTGAAATTAGAAAGATCAATTCATTCAATTTAGGGTTTAAATTAAAAGAGATTTCAAGATTAAATATCTTAATTGAATGAAATTGAAAAACTTAAAAGCCAAAGACCGTAATGAAAATGATTAAATATTAAAGAGACCAATTAACTATTTTAATAATTTAATTTTAGTCTTATTTGTTTTAGTCCAACCATTTCAATCCAATTAATCCCAATTAAGTTCAATGGAGTTAAATTATTTCAATTAAGCCCATTTAATTCAAGTTTTAGGTCTAATTTTTTTCAATTGATTCATTTTAGTCCAGAATCCAATTAATCAATCATAGCAATTAATCAAAAATTTCAATATCAATTTTCTATCTCTTAATTCAAGATTTCCAGCCTTCATCATCAATATTTAGCATAAATTTGCAGTCTTAATTTGCAAAGCAAAAACATGAGATTTTAAAGGAAAAGAAAGAATCAAAAGGGGAACAAAGAGCATTTATCACTCAAAGAGCCTCTCAAGGAACAAGACATGAATAACACAAAAGAACTCTAATCCACCATACACAACTACCTGCATCAACACAAAACCTCTCAGGGAGGAAACTAAAAAAAACATAAGAAAAATCACTAGCCTCTCAACCAAAGAACCAACTTATCAACTCAACAACTAGTGGCAAAAAACCAAAGAAAAAACAGTGAAAAAAAACATAAGACTAAGGACCAGCTTCTCAAACCAAAGGAGAAAACTAGTAGTAGCTAACCTTCATTAACACTGGAAAGTTCTCCAATTTTTTCCTCCACCTAAGAACCATCAAACACCTATAAGCCTCAACCTCTCAAATTTCAATACTAGTAACCATATTCCCTTCTCCCTAGTTGAACAAAAAAGCTCTACCACAAAATTAATTCTTATATATATTATTTTAGCAAAATCAGAATCTTTCCTAGCCTTAATCATCTCCTATCACTATCACCATTAATCACATACCCAAGTAACCCACCACTACGACTATATTTTAGTCTCTATCAACCTTTACTGCTTTTCCTCAAAACCTAATAACCACTCAAACCGCCACCAATAACCAAACCTTCTCCATCACAAATTAAAGCCCTTTCTTCATCATGACCACTAACCATACTGACACCAACAACCCCTTCCACAACCCCTTTCATAGAGCCACCAACACCATCATATACAACCAGTTGCCAGTCCTTGACCATCAACCACCGCCAATCAAACTTATCATCACCAAAAAAACATGAAAGATGAAGAACATGCTAACCATGATGCCAATTTCCAAGAAAAGTTGGACTCCATGAAGATTAACATAACTCGCATCACTAACTTGCTCGAGAAAACACTCAATCTTTGGTGAAGCCCGTCCAATAAGCTTTTGACCTTTACTCAAACATAGACAACAATTTAGCCTGAAGAAAGGATGGGTGTACAAGGTTAGGAACCCTAATACAATATAATATTTGTATAATCATTAAAAATTATATCGACCTTAGCAGTCATAGATGCATTCGCTAATGAATCCCACAAAACAAAGTCTTTTAAGGACTTTGATTATGATAAGATAGAAGCATTAGAAACAAGAGTAAAGCTTATCGAGGGTGTGGACTTGTATGACCCTGTACAGGCTGCTAAAATGTGTCTAGTCTTAAACTTGGTAGTACCAAAGAAGTTCTATGTACCTAAGTTTATAAAGTACACCGAAACTTAGTGTCTTGTCACTCACCTCAATTTTTATTGCAATAAGATAACTAAAGTAGTGCATGATGAGAAATTATTGAAGCACTCATTTCAGGACAATTTGAGTAGGGCAGTACTGAGCTAGTATATGAGACTAGATAACATAAAGATCAAACAATAGAAAGACCTTGTGGATGCTTTTATCAAACAGTAGAAGTACAATATGGATATCATCATTGATAGATCAAGTTTGTCTCTTCTAGAGAAAAGAGACAAAGAGACCATGAGAGAGTATGTGCAATGATGGAGGGACTTAGTTGTATAGGTACATCTACCACTCCTAGATAAGGATATGATTACCTTATTTGCAAATACGTTCAAGGTGTCATACTAAGAGCATGTGATGGGTAGTTCAACGCAACAATTTATTAACATTGTAGCCATGAACAAGAATATAGAATAAGGGATAAGGAGTGGTAAAATCTTTGCGCTCATTGAGAAAAAGGGTTTTATGGGAAGAGGAAAGATGTTGATCATATTGAGGGAGGCTAAAGAGGAAAAATGAACCATTTCTAAAACTACAATCCCCTAAACTTTTCATCCCAGATTGCCAACAATAATTTCAACTCATATTTTCCTGTAAAAAAACATGAAACCCAAGTAATCAAGTCATCAACTAAGCTGAAAACCATCAAAAGTTTTTGCTAAAAAACATAAAAACAACTACCCTACTGTCATAATATGAGACGTACCACAAACTATTAAGCATTGGATAGCTAGCTCTAGTACCACTCACGCCACTGTAGCTACCCAATCCTAATTGGTACAAATAAAAACTCACTTCTAAGCATCACGCTGGTGTCACTGGACACAACATCAATACCTATAATGCCTTTAAGAAAAAGCTCATGCAGTTAACCCAACTTAAGTGGATAACATTTGATGAGGCCCCAAATATAAATATAAATCCTCTATCCAATCATGTCACAAGTAGTGGATTAGTAAATGCATTAGCGATGAAAGATCCAAAGAGCTTAAAGGTGTCACTGAATAGGGTTTACAAAATGCTTGTAGAAGCTCAATATAAGAAGGGTAATTATGAAGAAGTGTCAACAAAAAGGAATTTCTGTAGGTATCATCGTGAGAAAGGCCATGTGATCAACTAATATGAAGGCTTCCACAATGAGGTAATACAAATATTGACTCAAAAAACTCTTAGAATTGATGGTGTAATAAATAAATAAATGTACTTGGTAGATGAACCTAGCAGAAATAAGAAAGTCTACTAGGTGCAATTCATTGTAGACGGACTGTCCAAACTGATTTTTATCTAAATCAATAGTGGTAGGTAAAGGAAACTACAATGCCTTACCATATAACTATGGGTAATCCTTTGAGAGAATGCAATCATCACATGTTTTCCAAACAGAAGTCAGAGGCTTGACCTGTAGCGGAAAATGCTTTACCCCCGAAGAGCTCGAGAAACAAAAGATGATGAAATGAAAAGAAATAATTGATCTGACAAAAAAATGAACAAAACCTTCATTGAGGAAAAGACCAATGAGTTCCTAAAGTTGATAAAATATAGTGATTATAGTTTTGTTAAGCAGTTTAATAAGACTCTTATTAGAATATCAATGTTGTCATTACTTTTGAGCTTCAAACCACTTAGAAAAGCTCTGTAAAAAGTGTTGAACAAGGCGTATGTACCTCAAGATATCAACCAAAAAACCATGAAACACCTCGTAAGGAGAATCCAGGCTTTAAATTATTTGTACTTCACTAAAAATGAGTTGGATTTTGATGATACTGGGAATAACAGATCAAAGTACATCACAATGCAATGCAAAAATGTCCTAATAGGAAAAGTACTGATTGACAATGGTTTAACATTAAACATGCTGCTAAGACACATGTTGAGGAAGATGCTCGTCGATGAGTCACATATAAGACCATGTACCATAATGGCAAGAACATATGATGGCTCACCAAGACAAATAATTGAGACCTTAGAAATGGAGCTTTATGTGGGGTCGCAAGTGTTTTTGGTGACGCTATAGGTAATGGATATTCATCATTTCTACATTATATTATTAGGAAGATCATATATCCATGTGGTTGGAGTGGTTACCTCCTCTTTGCATCAATGCTTAAAATATATTATGAATGAGATGTTGGTAATTGTCAAGGTCAAAGAAATAGTTTCCATGATAAAGAATACATTTGTACTATCTATTAAGGTTAAAGATTGTAGGGATAAGAACATTCACACTTTTGAGATCATGAACATTGAGTGGGTTCCACAGGTTACAGTGTTGAGAAGGCTGAAAATTTTGGAAGTAGCAAGGATGACCACTAATTGCTTCCTTAAACATGAAATTCCCTTTCAGTTTAATTCTGACGCTAAGATGTTAGAGCAAGTCAATGTGAAGAAATTAAAATGTGTTTATAAGAGATTTGAGCTTGGATATAAACCTATAAAAGATGACTACATGTAAGTTGTCAGGATCAAAAGGGAAGCAATAATGACATAAATTGAAAGAAATGAGTCAGATAAGGAAGAGCTTATCATCTCGCCACTCTAAATGACCTTTCTAAGACCTACAAAGGTAACAAGATCTAGCATAATAGACCTTCACATTACCGTGTTAGAATGTGAAAACGAGGAACATATGATAAAATTAAGGTCAAAACAGAAGACGAGATCCTATAGCAGCTGTCTATTCACACCGTCAATGAAATGCCAACAAAAGCCTTTGTCAGGATGTTGGCCAGTAGGGAATCATACCAGAATTGAAAAATAGAGCTTGTTTTAGTTGTGTTAAAAAAAGTAATTATTCATGTTTGACCATGCTTTTTAAGGTGTTTTTTCTTTTTATGTTTTGTTGTTTCTACATGTTTCTAGTTTTGATGGCAATTTGGCTCACGATATCATAAGACTTTCTTTATCAATGAGCCTTCTTATTTTAATGAGATCATGCATTTCTTGTGTCTAAAATATCCTCGTTTTCTTTTATTTTTTCATACAAATGACACACTTACACGAGCACTCCTTACGTTTTCAGGAATCCTAAAAGTGAATCTTCCACCAATCCATAAACCCATTACATTAATAATAATTGACCAAATATTGATAACATAATCGCAATGGGTGGTGAAAATTAGGAAGAAGAGAACATAAAAAAGTTTACTAGGTTAGTAAAAAAAAAATGAGAACTTGGAAACCCACTAATAAAGAATTAGAAGTAATAAATCTGGGCACCAAACAAGATAAGAAAAAATTAAAGATTGGTACATTTATTACAATTAAGGAAACGGATGGTTTGATCGCTTTGTTGTAAGAGTATACAGATGTATTTTCTTGGACTTACACAAACATGCATGGATTGGATATTCACATTGTGGTACATTAGATTCCCTTTATGGAAGAGAATGTGTCTAAATGTGTTGTTTAAGGTGAAAGTAGAAATATAGAAGCATTGAGATGCATGATTCCTAGATGTGGTCTATTATCCTTAATAGGTGGCTAATATAGTTGTTGTTTCTAGGAAAGATGGAAAGATAAGGGCATGCATGGATTATAAAAATTTGAACAAGGTAAGCTCAAAGGATGACTTTCATCTACCCTATATAAACATCTTAGTCAACAATGCTACGAAGAGTGCCATGTACTCATTCATGGATGAGTTATCGGGATATAATCAAATCAGGATGACCAAAGAAAACAAAGAGAAAACTACTTTTTTCAAAGGACAATGATCACCTTATTCAATGATATGATGCACAAAGAAGTAGAGATCATACTTACCAAATAAATAAAAAAAGATTATGTGCAAGTATTAAGGAGATTGCTCGAAAAATTGTGAAAATTCCAATGAAAATTGAATCCCATAAATGTTCATTCGGGGTAAAAATGAGAAACCTGTTAGGCCTCGTAGTGAGTGGTCGAGGAATAAAAGTTGATTCGAACAAAGTAAAGGTAATCCAAGATATGCTGGCACCTAAGATAGAGAAGGAAGTGGAAAGTTTTCTTAGCCACTTGAATTATATAGCCCGATTCATATCCCAAGTTACGATGACGTGTGAGCCCATATTCTAACTAATTAGAAAGAAAAATCTCGGGGTATGGGTTAATGACTTCCAAGAAGCATTTGACAAGATTAAGAGATATTTATAGAACCTGTCATTGATAGTACCCTTTATATCAAGAAGATCTTTGATTCTATACTTGACGGTGACAGAAACAACCATAGGATTTGTGCTAGGCTAACATGATGAATCGGGAGGAAAGAACAAACTATTTATTACTTGATCAAGAAGTTCAACGATTATGAATCCCAATATACTATAATAAAAGGTTATATTGTGCATTGATTTAGAGTGTAAAAAGACTCAGGTAGTATATGTTGTATTGCATGACCTGATTGATCTTATAACTGGATCCACTCAAATACATATGTGAAAAGCCCTATTTGTCAAGTAGAATAGTAAGGTGGAAAGTGTTGTTGGCGGAATACGATATTGTCTATATAACAAGGAAGGATGTAAAAGAGAGCATGATTCCTAACCATTTAGCAATAATGCTAAATTTTAACCTTTCTGATGATGATGTATTTGCCTGAAATTTCTATGCAACTTCCATATTTCTAATCATCATGTCTGAGTATAATGGTGTGTGTGTGTGTGTGTGTGTGTGTGTATTGAATCTGTCTAATAATACATCCCATTATTGATTCTTTAGTTTACCAAATTTACAACAGAGTTTCTCTTATAACTTATACATTTCCTTAATTCTTTTCTTATCCTCCTTGGTAACACAATATCAAATAACTCTATTACATACACGCAGTACCCTTTAACCACCCACCGGTTCAATTGTTTCTCCATTTGATTCTTCCATATCGATTCTCACAATTCATCTTATATTCTTTCCATTTTCCATTTACTTAAAACATACGTGTGATGAACACACACGTACACATAATAAAAGAGATGCAATAACTAAATGCTAGAAATACAATTATACGATTTAGTACATTTCAAGGTGAAGTTATTAACACAATTTTAAGTATTCATAGTACAATGACATCTAAGTTCATATATATCACTTTCGACATTGCCTTTATGATGAATTACATAATACATTCAAATCTAAAGTTGCCGACTATACATCACCATGTAGTAACTCATTTTCTTATTTTTTTGATTCCCCAATCAATGATTAATATTTCATTTTCTTAGTTATCAATCTTCTTGGGTACAATCCTTGAAGTAACCACATGTATTAATCTTATGTTTACTCATCACTATAACCGCTTAACATAATTTGTTTGTGACATTACCATGTTTTGTATTTTCTAGGTGTCACAACCGTTTGTTACATTATCACCCCATTAACATTTGCTTTGACTTAGTAGTACAGTAAACAGTATTATGTTTTAAGTTACCAATCAACCCCCCTATCAAATCCATTTTTAAGCATCAATTAATGGTCTTACACAATGGTTTCCATTATACAATCGAGGATAGTTTCAATGATTCCAATTATTTGAAAACAACAACACAATGGTCTCCATTCAAAACAAAGATGACCATATGAATTCTCTTTTTATTAGGGATAATTGAGAAGTAACCTTTGTTCCCCATGATCTAATTTAAAGGACTTGTCAACTTAAATAGAAATATAGGAAAAAGAGAACCTACATCATTATCTTATAATTAACCATATCGTACTTTCCTTCCTTGGTCATTGTTCTTTTGGGCAACTAAACATTAAAAGTTGCCATATTTATAGATATTGGTAATTAATTGTCAACTATCAATTTATATCATGTCTTTAGTCATAGATATTACAAACATTAAATATTGTTTATTTGTTATCCTTAGTCATCGACACAACAACCATTAAGTATCATTCCTATCTCATCCTTAGTCGCCAATACTGTGGACACTAAGTATAATCCGGTCATCCCCTCGCGGATGCCAATAATTATGGTAAACCCATTTGACTGCCAACAAATTCGACTATTAATATCTTTTTATCGAGTCTATCTTTAATATTTACGCCACATCTTTATACAACCTTATGCCGTATTATTTTATTTGAGCTATGTTTAACAAATAACTGATGACATGTATTATAGTCTAGGAATCCTTGTACATATAGAATTCTTTTATGCATAACTATTCATTCCTAACTATGATCAATTTTGTATATGGTTTCTTAAACATTAGTTTTGATTATGATTAACACATCATACTCTTTATTTCATCGTATTAGTAAACGCTTTCAAATGAGATGATTCACAATACTTAATACCGGTGATCCTAGTATGAACCCCATTAACTAGAGTTAACTTCATCTTTTACTCCCGGCCATCCAACATGGATATCATTAGCTAAAGTTAATCTTTAATGCTTATTCTCGGCTATCCAATATGGATGCCATTAGCCAAAACTAATCTTATCATTCATTCCCAATCATCTAACATGGATACCATTAGCTGAAAACTAATATCATGAATCATTCTTGGTTATCCAATATGGATATCATTCGTCGAAGCTAATCTTATCAATGAATTCTGGTTATCCAATATGGATACCATTAGTCGAAGCTAATCACGTTATTTAATCTTGGTTATCCAATATGGATATCATTAGCCAAAACTAATCACATCATTATTCATTATGTTTCATGAGTCTATTAAAATCAGGTAGCAACATTATGTATAAATAATTCAAGGATTTAATAATAATTAGTTAAAAGTGGAAACCACCTACCTATCCCTTCCGTAGTGTGTCCTCGCCCAATCAAAAATCCAATCCCGGTCGCACCTCCTGATACACAAAATGACTATTACTCAGTACATTTTTATTTAAGTAATGTCAAAGACCATTTCTACACATATGCTAGAACACACATACATTCATTTAAACATCTCTCATGTTTGTATAATTGTACAATGATAATATTGTAACATGACATTCATCCCTAATTTTGATGAAGGCCATCTACATAAATTATATCATTATAACACTAAAATTGTCAACAAAACTGAGTCATTTTGACACTGAAAATCATGAGCAAAAACTAAGTCATTCTAACAATGAAAATCATCAACGAAAACTGTCATTCTAACACTAAAAATCATCAACGAAAAACTAGGGTATTTTGACATTGAAAATCATCAATGAAAACTAAGTCATTCTAACATTTTTTTTTTCTAAATTCACGTATATAGTCAATACTAAGTTTTTCTCCTAGTGACCATAGTTCAACCTAGTTTTGGACATAGACCACAACTAAATTCACTTCCAAAGTTTATGAAAAAAAGGAAACATGTAATGTTTATATTACATGACAATATCACACATTCATTAAGCATTTTTAAAGAGGAACCATCATTTATTACTATCTTCATAAGAGTCTTTCTTTGCTATCCTCTATTAAGGTGGCCGAAGCCTATGTCATTCCCCTAACAAAAACATATTTTTATGTTCTTCATGTGGCAACATCAAATTCTCATTCATTATCATGTGACATAAGGTGTTCTTCGCATTCTAATTACAAAGTACTACTAAACATGTTCAAGGATGATATTGTTTTCCATAACCTCATCATAATATTGTCAAGTAGTACCTAATCAAGTTCAACATATATATTCTCAAGGATTCTCCCATCTAAATTTTTATAGGCCGAAACATAGGTATTAACATTCAGTGTTCATTTCATCAATTTTTTTATTACATCATTCCAAGTGTTAGAACCTTCAATCAACAATAAATTTCAAATAAAGATTAAAGCTTGATTAGTCTTAGCTGATTTAGTCCACCCAACCCCGAACACTGTTTGGTGTTTTAATCGTAACTAAAGTTTCAGAACTCTTTTTCAAGCGTGGCTTATCTTTATAGAAAGATAATACATAGGGATATAACTTTCATGAAGGACATAACACCTATATTTGCAATCTACATGTCTAAACTCACTCATTACAGTAGCATAAGAGATATGTCTAGTACTATGTCGGTCGAGACCTTTACTCAATGTTTCTCTCATATTTGGAGTTATACAACTCTAAATAAGTTGATACTAGTCCCAGTTGAAAGATAATATCTATACCTACAACTTTTGTACAGACACCAGCTCTAAATTACATAGATTTAAGGCTCAAATTAACAATTATAGTAGCACCGAAAATCTATCCAGTACTATGTCGATCTGGACCTTTAATAAGTGTTTTTTTTTTTATCATATCTGGAGTTATACAACTCCAAATACATCAAGACTTATTCCATGTAAAAGAAAACATCCATATCGACAATGTTTATAAAGACACTAACTCCAAATTACATTGTTTTCAAGTTGCATTTTTTATTAGATGTTAGCTAGTAAGATTGTCAAAATTTTAATTACATGAGACATAAATTTGAGAAGCACACTAAATGTTTTTATGCATCACAACATCCATTATCATTACTTTATGTTCAAAGAAACTCTCATTTCATACATATTTTCATGAACCCTAGAATCACAATATTGAGAGTTTTTCAATTATCCTTTACTAACTATGAAATCAAGAAGAAAAACTAAGGAATAATATTTTTATAAAAAATTTTGAGTTCAAATTGAAGAGTCTTCTTAATTTTTCAATTGTTCTTCCTCTTCATCATCCATACTTGTCCCTCAAGTTTGTAAGCTTCAATCTCACAATTTAGAAAGATTTCTTAAATGATTTTTGAAGAGAGGCAGGAGAGAAGCCTCTTCCTTTCTTTTAGCTGTTGTTCCACATGAACAGTAGCAACAAGCATGGTTATATTAGGTTTTATGGGTTAATTACTATTATTCTCCAACTTATCCCCCCTAAATTTCAGTTTATTACACTGACCCGATATTGTGTCTTTATTTTTAGAACCTTTCTAAAATTTGATTGACCTTACATTTTACCCCAAGATAAAACAGTATGTCTTAAGACTCCATGTAAAATTTCAGCCCTATCTAATAGTCGGATTGAGAGATATGTTCAATATTGTAAAATTGGACAATTAAATATTCCACGTCAAAAATCTGAATTTCGCATACCATATAATTTACTTAAATCATCTTGGGTCTTAGACTAATTCTCTGAAGATTTCTATTCATAATTATCATAAAATATTTCTGTATGTTTTTTACCATTTTCAATCGCAACAGCATGATTATACGCGAGTTATACTGAAATTCATCATTTCTCGCGTAAAGGGTCATGCATTGATTTATTTGACATTTCCTTCTATTTTACACATAATGTCACCCAATTTACAAAAATTTCCTCCTTCAAATTACTATTTTTACCTAGTTAGGAAGTTTTCATGATTTATCGTTAACTAATATTTCACATATTATGTTATTACTTTAACTTCTCTAAATTTTAAATTAATCTCCCAAAAATGTTCATCCCAATTCATAAGATTTTCTTCCTAATTTATTATTTTTTAATTAATATTTATCCTATTTAACCCATATTTATTTATTTTTTTACTAGGGATTTACAATGTATTAAAGGTTAAGAATAATGGTGGTGTGAATGACTGATGAACCATATATTTTGATGGAGATGTAAATGTAGAAGGGATTGGGGCTAGAGCAGTGATAATTTCCCTAGAAAAGAAATAATATCCTATTTTGGTAAGGTTGCAACTTTTATGCACCAATAACACAATTAAATACGAAGCTTGCATTATCAGCTTAGAATCTGCTTTATAGCTGAAAGTTAAAAAACTTGATCTTTATAGCGATTCTCTACTAATCATATATCAAGTGATAGGGGAATGCAAAAATAAGGATGAGAAACTAAGGCCATGTCAAGATTATCTCTCAAAGTAAGCTAATGATTTTAAAGAGATAAAATTCATTCATATAAGCCGAGACGAGAATCAGTTTGCTGATGCCCTAGCCATTTTAGCTTCGATGACACAAATCAATATTAAGGGCAAGATTTAACCAATAAGCATCAAAGTCATAAATCTCCAAGCTCACTGTTGCATATTTGAAGAGTAACAAGATAGGAAATCAAGGTATAGTGACATCAAACGATTTATGCAATACTGGGAATACCCTTCGGGAGCCTCTAAGATGGATGAAAAGACTTTGAGGAGGATAACAATGGATTATTACTTGGATAATGAAATCTTGTATAAAAGGTTTTTTATGGGACTTTGCTCAGGTGTTTGAATGAGAAGGAGGCTAGACAAGTATTATAGGAAGTCCACGTGGGAATCTGTGCCACACATGCTAATGGCATACAATGGCAAGGCAAATGTAAAGATTTGGATACTTTTGGTTGACCATGGAAGGGGACTATGTGGATTATTTAAGAAAATAATACAAGTGTCAGATACATGGTGACAAAATAAATACACCTCTAACATCAGTATTCAATATGACCTCGCTTTGGCCTTTTGATATGTGGGGAATGGATGTCATATGACCAACCAACCTAAAGGCTAGCAACGAACATAGGTTCATCTTGGTGGCCATCGACTGCTTCATTAAATGGGTACGTGCCTATTCTTGCACTTGTGACATAAAAAATAGTCAAGAGATTCATTGAGAAAGATATGTTTTTTTGCTATGCCTTGCCAGTAACAATGATAAACACCTTAATTCTTCTCCTTATAGACCCAAGATGAATGGTGTTGTTAAGGTAGCCAATAAAAATCTCAAGAAGATCATCCAAAAGATGATAGTCACCTATAAAGACTAGCACGAGATGCTTCTATATGCACTTTATCGCACGTGCATGCCCGGTATGGCGGAACATCAGGGTTAATGAGTCATCACCTAGTTGTTTGGTTTAGGGTCATTAGGAGACCCGAAAGGACTGGTTTTACTAGAAATTCCAAGGTAAGGGATTGATTGTGGCCAAGGAAGGTATTAACACACTTAGTGCACCTTACTTGAGATAAGCTGCATTATGTGGTCTGAACATGGTTTAAAGGTGTTGATGAGTTCCTAACCGATAGTCCATCTATGACTCAGAATAAAGATTTATGCTCATGAACAAAACTGACATGATGAATTTATTATGGGCTCGTATGCCTAGATAAATCCTTATAGAAATAATCTATGTAAGTGCCTTGACAAATTTCACTTATCCTAAAAGGTGAAGGCATTTTCCATAACTTTAATATTGCGAAGAAAAATACTCCCAATTAAAATTAATGAATATTCAAAAAATTTAGAGAACTTCCTAGTCAACTTTTAATATCAAAATACTAGCTTACTTGTAAGTTCAACAATTATACTATAATGTTGATTATTAATTTTCAGAAGAAAAAACAAGTAGAATTATTGAAATGGTGGCTAAATCTTTAAGAAAGTTTACAAACTTGTTGTCAACTCCACAAAAAGCAAAGAAATACAAAAAAAATTCTAAGACAATGCTAGAAAAAATCTCTCTCTCTTTTTTTGTATGAATAAAAATGGATTACGTTGTATATAGCAAGCAAAACTCTTTTTTTTTTAAGGCCATGTTTGGCAAAAACTCAATTTTTTCTAAAAGCAAAACTGTTTAAATAGGTTTAATAAGTGTTTGTCAAACACACGCTTCAGCAAAAAAAAAAAAACCTTCAGCAAAATCATTGCCAACCAACTAGGGTCTAAAATTTTAACCCGACCGGGTTGACCCAAAACTTTTGGTTTGACCCAAAACTTTTGGTTTGACCATAAACTGAACCAAAGTTCACTAGTTTGACCGGAAAAACAAACCAAAACCTATACCAAAATCCAAAACAAAATCAAATTAAAAAAAAAACACAAAAACTCAAAAATGTTTATCAAAATATACCAAAACTTAGAAAAACACTAAATAACATTTAACATGGATCCCGCAACATAAATTTCAAATCAAACTAGATATGTACAAACCAAAGACACAAACATATTGGAAATCATACAAGGATCAATAATATAGCATTCATGCACTTCAATTATCACTAAAAAATCATGATTTTATTTTTGGCTCAAAATCAAAATTCTAGGATTTAAACCTACCGAAAACATGTTATTGATACAAATAAACCCTGGATTATTGACTAATAAAGTAGCACAAAGGATTTTGTGGAAAGAATTGAATAAATACTAGTTCAAATTGAGCTAAGATAATGTTCTTCCTAAAAACCCTACCTAGTCACCCAGAAATAGCCCAGAAACCTAGCACAATGTTAGGCCTCCAAAAGTAGCATTTTTTTACTTCTAAAACATGTTTTTTTCATTCTAACAAGTTACACAACCATAACTAAACATGTTTGAATAAAACAATTAACAAATAACATCAAAATCATGCAAGAGGTCCCAAACTTTAAAATTGCCAATTAGAAATAGCCTACAAAAACATCAAATTTCGATTCAAAACTAACTCTTTAAGCACTTGGAACCCAAACCATGTCTAGGAACTAAGAACACAAACTAACAAAAAAAAAACATCAATAATCCTACGGCCAGATTTCCAAATCATTTTTTTTCATTTAATCTAAACATTAAAGCATATTCTAAACATCTAGCAACCATAATAGATAACTCTAAACAAGATCAAACAAAGAAAAAAAAATTGACATTCTATGCATTAATCAAAATCAAAGCTAAAGATAATAGGGATGCATGACAATAGGGATGTGCACTAAAGCAATAAAAAGCGATAACCTTGTAAACAAAACATAACAAATATTATAGCAATTGACAAACAAAAGGCAAAGTTTAGTCTAAAAGTTCTTAGAGAAATCATCATTTTGTTACACTCAGACATCGCGACGACCAATTAAAAAAAATTCTTGTTGGAAAAGGAAAACATATTTGGCATCTTGTTCTTTGGGTGGAAATGTTCAGTTTAAGGAGTCATCACCTAGTATTTTGGTCACTAGAAACCCTAACTAGTCAACAGAGATTTTATGGTACAGGAGTGGTTACACGAAAGGGAAGATATTATCACCCTTTAAGCGTCCTACCTAAGACAAGCTGCATTGCTGGTTTTATCTAAATTGCTAAGAGTTTTGTTTTTGCTTCATTCTTATGGTTTTCCTATAATATTCATGACTCTGTTGTTAGTGAATATTTCGCCTACGAATATTTCCAACTCTAGCGTTGGTAAATATTGTGTAACAAAAAAAAGTATGGTATTCCTGACTTTGGTGCTAGTGAATAAATCCACAAAGTTTGAATTTGAATTTTAGGAAACTATTTTGTTTTGGGGCTGGATCGAGCCCACCCGTACGGGTCGGGCTGGATCTAGCAGACCCAACCCAATTACTAGCCCAAGCCAATAACTGACTCTCCAACTGTTGCATGTATGTGTGAATAATTCATGTATGCGTGCAACATTAACAATGTAATTAAATTGTTACATGCAATGAAAAAAGACTTACCTGAGCACAGCTATTGCAGGAGGCGAAGAAGGAGATAGTCAAGCACTGCTCACTGTTGATAATCCACCTTATTGTTCATGGTGGAGACAGTGTTGGTGGCATGAAGGAGGGTTTCCAAATGTTGCCTTAATGGAGGACGAGAGGAGCACGATGAAGTTTGCCTATGCTATTTATTGTTGTTGTACTGCAATGCTAGTGTTGCTCCAAATGTTGGACCGAAAAGAAGGTTATTGTTGGACATACAAGGTGCAGCGAATGTCGGTGGTTGCTACTTTAGAAAAGGAGGAAAGGACAGAAGGGTTCCCTCTATTGTTGCTTGATTAGTACTTAAAAGTGCATTTTTATAAAAGTTTTATATTATCATTTTGCACTTAAAGCATCAATAACTCCTTAACTAAAGCATGTTTTATAATAACAAGTCTGATACTATAAGATACCTTTAATTTATGGTAAATATTCATCTTAAATGCAGGATTGATTGATGAGTTTAACTACTGAAATTGAGAAGACAAAGAGAGGGTTAAGCTTAGAAAAGAGATATTGGTTCAGTCCAAACTGGAACACTGTTCAGTCATTGGGTCATATCTGAAGTTATAAATTTTGGATTTCAATTTGATTTATATGGCTAGAAAGCTAAGACATAGGGCTAGAACATTCATGGGAATGAAAGACTCAATTCTGTTGTTTAAAAGTCCAAATCTTAGCAACAACGGAGAAGTCAGAATCTGTCCTACAACCCAAACATTGTTCAGTGATCAGCCCATATCTCGAGTTTTAGAAGTCCAAATGCACTGATTCTTTTTTAGTTAGAAAGCTGAGATAATTTCCTAGAACTTTCATGGTAAAAATCTATTCAAATTCTGACATTATCAATGATATTTTGTTCAGACAAAAAGATAAGGATTGTCATCAAGTCAAGATGTGGCCACCTACTCAACAATTAGTCATCAAATTAATAGTTTCAAATTTTGGCCTATAAAAGGAGGCATTTGCCATGCATTTAGGCATCTTGGTTTTCATATCAAGATCATGTTATTGCTCTCTCTCTCTTTATGTGTTTGTAATGTTGAAGTTTTGTTTATATTAATATCTTGTTTATGCTTTTCATTTCATTTCCTTTACTTAGTTAACTTATATCTTGTTTATGTTCTTATCTTGTTTATTTATATTTCTCTTCTTCATTATGTTTAGCTAAGTTTATTATGTCAAGGTGAAAAGGTTACATTAATGGTGTAAGAATAAGTATAGTATAAACTCAACATGTACTTTAATGTTTGATACTAACATGTTTTGTATTTGTTATCTTGTTCACTCTTAATACTTTGCTTGTTAAATGGTTAATCTAGATTTATATTGTATAACCTTGGTACAACAAATACTTGGCACTTTCTAGCCCAAACCGTATGGTATAACCGACACTTGTGCTATGAAAGGAACTTGATTTGTTGTTAACATAAGTTATAATCATGAATACCTGACAACATTTACAAGTATTAGCATTATTCGAATAAGATAACTAATGTAATAATGTTAACAATTTATAATCCAATTGGAACCTCCTTTGTATGTGGTTTCTAGTTGAGTAATAAGAGTTTATACTATACTTGTTTGAAATACCATTAGTGAATCCTCTAACCTTGATAACTATTTTTTTTTATCATTGTTTAATCCTTATATCAATATCACATCTCAAAGCTCTCTTCAACTTATTATTATTATTATTATTATTATATAGTTAACCTCCCTGTGGTTCGACCGCGGTCTTGCCAGGTTATTTATTACTTTGACACTCCTACACTTGGAATCAATCTTTTGGTCGTGTCATTGCTGCTAACTTGTGTTTGCTCCCGGTTGCTGGAGTTATTGATGGTGTTGAGATAGTAAAGGAGCTCCTGATTTCGGCCGGGATGATGAAGACTCTACTGTTGTCGTGACTGGAAATAACCAAGCTTTATTGCTGCTATTGAGAAAGGATGTTGTCTCGAGCACGGTTTGTTGGGGGGGAATGGCAGGAAGAAGAAGGTGAAACACCATGTTTCTTCCTTCTTCTTTTTTTGTGAGTATAGGGTGGCTTAGTCCCTTTTTTGTGAGTACTGGGGGAGAAAAAAGTGGGCTCTGGACTTTATTTGCTTCCTCCCAATGAAAAGGAGTTGTAACTTATGGGGGAAGTCTAGCTTGCGGGGGGAGGTTTAATGCGCGCCAGTTATAGTGATTTAAAAAAAAACAATGAATTATGCAGGAGGGTAGCGACATTATAGGAAGAAAATAGGTTTTTGTTCTCCTCTTTTTTTTATATAGTTTACTTCAAGGTTTTTTTTTGTAATATCTTCCCCCGGTCCTTTTCATGATGTCTCTTTTAGGGTTTCTTATAGTGGACTCCCTCTGTTTTCTTGTAATGGCTCCCTCTTTGTGCACATGCACTAGGATTTGTATTTATAATGCAAAAGTTTTATTGCATATAAGAAAGAAAGTTCCAATCAAATCCATTCTCTCTTTTTAAAATTTAAATTTGATAAAGAATAAAATTTAAAAACGGATAACTATCATTATCTTAATGATAAGAAGAGAATAATAAAAGCACATGGTAGTCCATAGTTTCCTCATAAGTTGATTCTTATCTCTGCTTATATGAGTGAATTTTATTTCTTTGAATTTGCCAGCTAATTTCAAAAGATAATTTCGATATGGCTTTAACTTTTCATACTTGGTTTGCCACTCCCCTTCTACTTGATAGATGATTAGTAGGGAATCCTCATAGACCTTAAGCTTTCCAACTCTAAGTTCTAAAGCAACTTTCAGACCGATAATGGAGCCTTTATACTCGATCATGTTATTGGTGCATCTAAATTGCAACCTTACTGAAATAAGGTATTGCTTCTTTTCTAAGAAAATTACATCTACTTCAGCCCTATTTCCTGATACATTCAATGCCCTATCAAAGTACAAGGTCCACCAGTCATTCATCTCATTATTATCTTTAACTATTAGCACATCCTCATCGGAAAGGTCAAAACTCAATGGCTCGTAATCTTTCACAGCATGACCTGCATGATGATTAACAATCACACTCTCTTTTACAACCTTCCTTATTATAAAAAAAAATGTCATATTATGTCAACAACACTTGCCACCTTGTTATTATACTCGACAAGTAAGGCTTTTCACAAATGCACTTGAGAGGATCCAATTTTAAGATCAACTAGGTTGTGTAGTATAGCATATACTGCATAAGCCTTTTTATGCTCCACACCAAGGCATAACATAACCTTTCGATTGTTGTATATCATGGTTCACGGTCATTGAACTTTTTATTCAAGTAGTAGATAGCTTGTTCTTTCTTCCTTGACTCATCATGTAAACCCAATACGCATCTCATGGCTATTTTTGTCACTATCAAATATAGGATAAAAGGTCTTCCTAATGTAGGAGGCGTTATCAATGGTAGATTTTGCCAATACCTTTTTATCATATCGAAGGCTTTGTAGCAATCATTGTTCCATACCCCATGATTTTTCTTTCTAAGCAAAAGGAAAATTAGCTTGCACAATATTATTAGCTGAGATATGAACCGAGCTATATAGTTCAAATGTCTAAGGAAAATTCTTACTTCTTTCTCTATTTTAGGCATCAATATAACCTGGATAACCTTTGCTTTATCCAAATCAACTTTTATTCCTTGACTACTTACTACAAAACCCAATAATCCAACTCTTACTAAACGAGCATTTTACAGGATTCAATCTTAATTGGTATTTTTTCAGCCTCTCAAATAATTTTCTCAATACTTGCACGTGATCTTTTTCTTTATTTGATTTGACAAGTATATCATCTACGTAGACTTCCACTCTCGATTCGTCATATCATGGAAGAAAGTGATATCGCTCTTTGATACGTGGCACCGATAATCTTTAATCTGAATGGCATCACTTTATAACAAAAGGTTCCCCATGGTGTAACAAAAGTGGTTTTCTCTTTGTCTTTTTTTGCACGAAGGAAAGTCATTCTTCGAACTTGCTTTGTTCAAGTCTTTATAATCCACACACACTCGGATCTTGCCATCCTTTTTGGCAACTACAACCACATTAGCTACACATTGAGGGTAGTGGACCACATCCAAAAATCTTGCATCCCATTGTTTCTGTATCTCTATCTTTACTTTAAATAGCATAACTGAGTGCATTCATCTGGTTTTCTGTTTATCTGGCTTACTACTTTCTACTAAAAGAATCCTATAGTCCACTATGTTAGTGTCCAAACCAGGCATATCAATATAAATCCAAGCAAAAATGTATGCATACTAATGTAGTAGAGAGATTATCATATCTCTTTCCTCAACTGTAATACGAATGTCAATCTTCAATTCTTTCTTTTCTTGCTTAGTTCCTAAATTTATAATTTATAGCTCTTCATTAGCGAGTTTTTAGATTTTTTCAGACTTTTCCACCAACCTAGTAAACTCTTTCATATCCTTTTCTTCCCAATCTTCATCATCTATTGTAATAATATTATCAAAGTTTGGCTAATTATTCTTAGTGCAATGGGTTTGTGAATTGATGGAACTTTCAGGATTTCTAAACGTGTAAAATATGCTCATATAAGCATGTTATTTGCAAAGAAAATGAAAACTCATTATGAAAATAAAGAAATGCATGATCTCATTAAAAAAAAAAGCCTCATTTAATAGAGAAGGTCTTGTGGCATTATGAGCCAAATTACCATCAAGACTAAAACATGTCAAAATAACATAATAAGTAAAAACACTTCTTGTAGACATGATCATCCATCTTCCAATTCTGATATGTTTCTCCTCTAGTCAGTTTCTACATAAAAGCTTTTGCATAGACCTCATCAATAGTGTGGACAAACAGCTGTGGTAGGATTTTTTGTCTTTTATTTCAACCTTTACCTCTTCAATTTGTTTCTTATCTTGACGCACCAAAGTACTGATTGAACATCTGTCATACCGAATCCAATCACCTCTATAGACCTTGGAAAGATCATTCAGAGTGGTGGGAAAATGAGTTCCTCCTCTTCTAGTTCTCGTCCTTTAATCTTTGTCATTCTTGCTTTCCTTTTGATTTTGAATGCCCACTTGTAGTCATCTTTCTTGGGCTTATATCCAAGATCAAATCTTTAGTCTGCACATTTCAATTTCATCATATTGATCAGTTTTGGTATCCTGGTTTTTGGGTTATATTATATAGGAATCTCATTCTTTAAAAAGCAATTAGCAACTATCCTTGGAGCTTCTAAAATTTCCAGCCTTCTGAACACCGTACCTTCAGGAACTCATTCAACATTCATGATTTTAAAAGTGTGAATGTTCCCATCTTTAAAATCTTCCACCTTGATAACGGTCCAACCATATTTTTTTTTATCATAGAAACTATCTTTTTAGCCTTGACAGTTATCAGCATTCCATTCATAATACATTTTAAACATTGGTGTAGTGAGGAAGTTACTTCTCCAGCCACATGGATTCATGGTCTTCCCAACAATATGTTGTAAAATGGATGAATATCCATCACCTACAATGTAACCATGAACATTTATGGCCTCACGTACAATTCCACCTCCAAGCTCCCATTTATTTTCCTCGGCGAGTCATCATATGCTCTTGTCATCATAATATTGGGTTTCATGTGCGACTCATCGACATGCATTTCTTTCAACATGTATCTTGGTAGCATATTTAGTATAATATTGTTGTCAACCATTACCTTCCCAATCAGGACGTCTTTATATTATATTATAATGTATAGTGGCTTGTTATGCCTAGTACCGTTAAGACCTTATTCATCTTTAGTGAAGTACAAATAATTTAAGGCTTGGATTTTCTCACTAGATACTTCATGGTTTCTTGGTTAATATCTTGAGTTATGTAAACCTCATTTAACACCTTTTACAAGGCCTTTCTTAGTGGCCTAGAGCTTAAAATCAATAACAATAATGATATTTCTGGCAGGAGTTTTCTTAAGTTGCTTAATAACACTATATTCATTATGTTTCATCAGTTTTAAAAACTCACTGGTCTCTTCTCGATAACTGGTTTATTCATTAGTCAGGTCGACCACTTATTTTCCCTTACCCTTTCTTTGTTTCTTAAGTTCTTCTAAGATGAAGCATCTTCCACTACAAGTTAAGCCTCCGATTTTCTCTTGAAAGATAGGTGTTGCCTGCGTGCTCTAGAAGGAGTACCCGTAGTTATGAGATAAGGCATTGTAGTTTCTTTTATGTGCCATTATAGGTTTGGACAAGACCAATTTAGGCAATCCGCCTATAGTAAATTACGTTCAGCACACTTTTTTTCTATTTTGTTAGATTCATCTACCATGGACACCTCTCTATTCATTCCTTTTTCATTTCAAAGAATTCCTTGAATCATCATTTGCATCACTTTATTGTAGAAGCCTTTGCATTGGTTGATCATATGGCTTTTTTACCATGATACTTATAAAAATTCATACTTGTTAGTCTTTTATAATTACCTTCTTTATACCCAACTTTTACCATCATCTCATAAACTTTATCCATCGATACTTTTAAACACATTGGGTATTCCACTTCTAGTGTGTTTACCGACCCACTACCCGCGGCATGATTGGGTAAGGGTTTGTACTCATATTTGGAGCTTCTTCAAATGATATTCACTAAGCTTTAATTAATTGCAAGAGCTTTTTCTTGTAGACATTGCAAGTATGAATCTTATGTCCTGCAATGCCAACATGGTACTCATAAGTGAGGTATGGCTTGTCTCAGTTGGGGTAAAGTGGCTGCAGAGACGTGAGTGGTACTGGAGCTACATGTCCACTACTTAGTAGCTTTGGTACATCTTGTTTAAAGGTCGTGGTAATAGGGGTAGCTGTTTTTGGACTCTTTGGTAATTTTTCTTTGGCAAATTTTTATCTTAGCTTTTTACTTGGTTATTTTAAGGCTCAGATTTTCTAGCATAAAATGAAGAGTTAAAATTGATGTTGGCAATTTCGGATGAAGGGGATAGGGTGTTGTAGTTTAGGAATTGATTTTTCTTGCTTCTAAAGCCACCTTCTTCTTCCTTCTGAAGCCTTTTTTTCTCAATAAGTGCGAAGATTCTTCCGCTCCTTATCTTTTTCTCTATGCGCTCGATGATTGCTACAGTGTTAGTGAATTATTATGTTGAACTACCCGTCGCGTACTTGTAGTACAACTCTTGAACGTATTTGCGAGTAAGGTAACCATTTTTTATTTATCTAAAAGTGGAGGATGTACTTATGTAGTCATATCTCTCTATTTTTTAGCATACTCTTTTATGTTTTCTTTATCCCCTTCTCTAGATGGGACACGCTGGTTCTATTAAGAGAAATATTCATGTTGAACTTATATTGTTTAATGAGAGCGTCCATTAGATCTTTCCATCTTTGAATCTTTGTGTTGTCTAGTCTTATATACCAACTCAGCGCTACCCCACTCAAATTATCCTGAAAGAAATGTATTAGTAGTTTTTCATCGTGTACTACTTCTGTTATTTAGTTATAATAGGATTTGAGACGGGTAATAAAGCATTGTGTTCCATTATATTTAATGAACTCGGGAATATGAAACTTATTTAGTACAACCGTGTTTAGGACTAGACATATTTATATGGCTTATACTAGATCATACAAATCTCCTCCCTCAATAACCCTTATTTTGGCTTCTAATACTACCATTTTATCCTGATCAATATCTTCAGATGATTTTGTCTTGTGAGATTCATTGACAAATGCATCTACAACTGCAGAGGCTAGTGCCGATACTGTCAACTGCACAAATATTGCTTTATATTAGGGGTCCTGACCTTGTTCGCTCATCTTTTTTTTGGGCTGAATTGTTGTTTAAGTTTGAACAAAAATGACGAACTGATTGGAAAGGCCTTCACCAGAGGCATTTCTAAGCTTTCACTCGAGTAAGCTAGCGATGTGAGCCATACTAACCTTCAGACCAATTCTTCTTGGAAATGAGTATCACCATAAGCGCGCTTCATCTTTCAAATTTCTTTGTTGGGGTGGTGTGTTATAGATTTTATGGATTAAAGCTCTTTGGGGACATATATTTCAACCTGGAATGTATTCATGTCATTTAAAAATGAATATATGAGTGCTTATGAATGCAAATGTATATTGAACAAAGAATTATCTTGAAGAAATGTACTATTGTTTGTGGCTAATGATTTGTTATTCCTATCTAACATCTGAATTGTCTTCTCTAACTATTAGATCTAGTTTCCAGCCTTTTAAAGTTATTTCATATCTATATCGAGCTCGACTATCTTTGTATTTAATTGTGCATTGAAATTGCCGACATTGTTCCACCACTCCTTAAATTGCTCTTTCATTCTCTCTACCTCTTCTTCCCAAAACTCCAACTCATACTGGATTATAGAGACCCGGTCTCTCAAGGGCTTTGCCCTATTCTGGTATTCCTTCATATCTAACTCAAATGTCTTTTACGCTTCTCTCTCATTATCAACTCGAGCCTTGTATTGAGCTTTTAAGAAATAATTTGGAGATGGAGTATATGAAGAACATTTAATAAGCTTTCAAAGTTGGAAGTTTAATGTATGCTCAAGTTTGTATAAGACCTGACATTGCATATGCAATTGAGATGTTAGACAAATATTAAAGCAACCCAAGTTTAAACCATTAAAGGGTTACATAGAAAGTCATGTGATACATTCAAGAGAACAAAGACTGCAAGTTTAAATATAGATGATCAGATCATTTATAAATGATTGAATATTCAAATTCTGACTTCCCTGATTTCTTTGACTCGAGAAAATAGACATCAGGATATGTCTTTTTATTAGCTAGAGGGTCTATTTCTTAGAGAAGTGAAAACTAATCTTTGGTTACTACTTGTACCACTAAAATAGAGTTTGTATTATATTTTGAAGTGACATCACAAGTTATAAGATTAATTTTTATTTTTTTGACATAATTTTCTAGCCACTGAGGATTTATTGCGATAATTTGCAATGTTTCTGGCCAAAGCAAAAGTCACAATAAACACATCAACATTAAGTATCAAGCTATTCCATAACATGTGAAAAAAAAATGGTTCTTGAACACATCATCATAGATTGATGTTTATTTATCTGTTGATAGAATATTTACCACCTATTTTTTATAAGAAACATATTGAGCATACGGGACTCAATTTTATTATGTAGTTTTATTTGATTAAGATATCCTTTATGTTTGTAGCATATTTTGTCAATTTAAAAGACTCAATTAATTTCATATTTGTTTTTTCTTGTTTAGTTGTATTCATAAAGTGTAGAGAATGACAATATCTATTTGGATTTTATTTGTGACCATGAATGAACATTTGAATGTTCATCCATAAATATACATACAACATCTGATTTTCACTAAAAAAAAAATATATGCTTAAAATAATTTATTGCCACCATTTATGCAATTTAAACTCTTTTATTTTAGGTACATGGTTATTGTATTCATGGAGATTTTCTTGAGAATGTATTAATATTAAATTGAAACATATTAAGTGTTAAATAAGCCACACACGGGTGTATCTATCTTTTAATTTTTAAGTAAAATTTAATTTTGTAACCCATTATTCATTAATATTTAAATAATAATTTTTTCCACATTAATAATTTTTTCATGAAAGGTTGTATGTTTTGGATATGTTAAGTACCCATTAGTTTTATATATATATATATATATATATATATATATATATATATATAGAAAAGAAGAATTAATAAGAAGAAAAATATATTTTCATAGAAAAAATAAAATGCGTCTCTAGTCTACCACTGAAAACATGTGAATTTTGTGAAGGACAAGGGATCTATTGACAGATAGAACCTGTCTGCTTTCTTGCTGCACCAAAAAGCTTCAAAAGGACAAGAAAAAGGGTGGGGGGAAAATGGCCGTCAAGCAGAAAGCAGCCTGAAAGGTCCAAGAAGTCGTAAGCTTCCCTGTCAATGTTATCATCATTGTCCCCACATGAATAATATGAGCTCGACGAGGACATATATCTAATCCTCTTCCCTGTAGGTAGATAATGAGGTCTAGCCAGTAACTAAATTAACCTCAGCACAAACATCATCTTTAATTAAACTAATAAAGATGAGGATTAATTAAGTGAATATTCATTATTGATGGCCATAGGTGACATGTATGCTCAGCTGTAATCACAGCCGTGGAAAGACTGCGCGCACAGCGATTCCATTTGATTCATCAAATCAAGAGGGTCAATCGTGCTCATCCATGCATGAAAGTGAATGATAAAAGAGACATGTAATTTGAAGAGAGGCAACTTGCTGGATAGGCGGCCGGCCTGGCTTTTGTTTTTCTAAACATGATAAGCAAGCTTTACAGAAGATATTTACTTGTGCTTATTCATGGATATATGTCTGTGTATGTATTGACCATTTTTTAATGTTTATGGGACGTAGGTTGTGCGACTTTTAGTGATAAGCAATTATGGATATAGCAGCCGTGCATGACTTGAATTCGAGCTGCTTTTCAATTCCATTGATGTCTCTTTCCGGCAAGGAAAAAAGGGTGGTGGAAAGGGATAGAGAAGGCGGATTCAAAGCCTGGCCTACCACTTTGCAGCTCTTCTGGGCTCCAAAGTAGACTCCATTAATGTCATATTCCACGTCTTCTCTAAGCAATGACATAATTGACAGTTTTGTTTTCTTCGCATCGATCCTCGCAGTTTCTTTAAAATGACATGTTCTAGCTATTTATTAGTAAATAAATAAATAAATAGTCGGTTTCTTTCAAGCTGCATAAATGGTGGGTGCTCTGTGTCTAGAGATAGCTAGCTGGAATCTTTTGGGTTTATTGGCTGCAAGTGCGTCTTAATTTTGTTATGTATAAGATATTGATTAATTAATTAGCTTGTACTTTATCATTTCTGAATTATTATATTATATATTCTGAGAAGTGGGTTGTTGATTAAATAAATTGTTTTTTTAAGTATTGTGTTAAAATAATATATTTTTTTATTTTTTAAAAATTATTTTTAATATCAACACATTAAAATGATTTCAAAACACTAAAAAATAAATTAATTTATAATAAATATAAAAATTTTAAATTTTTTTAAAAGAAGTTACTACGTCTTTTAACTTTTTAAATTTTAAAACTAATATTCTTTAAAAACATTAAATTACTTTCAATATATGCATGAAAAACTATACTTGATGTCGTTGAAAAAGCATACTATATTTCTTGTATGTCCCTTCAACAATTGGACTAAAGGAACGACTCAATCTGTACATGTAATTATAGCGGTCGTGATAATCTCAAGCAGCTGAGAAAACGGAGAAAGAAGAGCTTTTTCTTTCATTTTTTGAACAGAAAGTGATGGTTATCATTTCTCACACGAATGCCGTCCTCTGTTTCAAGGAAAAACAGGCGGTGTTAACGTGGCGGCAGCCAGTGGCAGCAGCCAGTGGCGGTTAGGTTATGGACCAGACAGACCTGTTTGAATTAATTCGTAAATCCTTGACATTTCCGGGATGTCATGCTCGCTGAATTGTCAAGGTACTGCCTTCCTCTTTACGCTTGTATGGATGGATTCCATAGCAAGAAAATATGAATTTGCACGTTAATTCAATACTAAGTTCTCTTTTTTTTCACATAGATTTGGAAGATACATCTTCTATATTCCGTATTAAATTTAGTGCATAAGAATTAATAAATAAATAAATAATGATGTTTTTCTTCTTACGTACGCGGTGGTTCCTTGTGTTTGCAGGGAAACAAAACAGACTTTCTGTTCCATTTTTCCTAGATCCAGGGGTGCATGCGTGTCGGGCACTGGATCGAGGTTTCTTGCATGCTACTAACTACAGCGGAGGCATACATATCTGTGCTTAGCGTGTAAATCTTAAGTAACGTACAAAATTGAGAAAAAATTGTTAGTTTAATATTAGCAGGTAATTGCTTGGATAGATATGGTGTTATTATATTTATGTAAATATATATATTAATTATTAATAAAAGATTAATTTATTTTTAATATTTATATAATATTAGATTAATAAATTTAGAGTTAAGATAAAATCCATGTAACAAAAATATTTTGCAAAAAAAAAATTATAAAGTTGTTATAATTATGAGATTCCTATTGCATCAAAGTATTTTCTCAAATGTAACTGGTCGATGCTCTCTTAAAAACTGGACATTCATTAAAGTTGTAGAGATTGATACATATTATGTTCTTTCTTTTATGAAAGAAAACAGTTGCTCTCAAAAGCTGAGGTATAAGAGATATCTAGAACTAATATGTAGGTGTTTGTTATAAGACATATACATTGAACTGACTCACATGAGAATTTTATATGGAGAGATCACCTATGTTTATAGAAAGACTCATGTGATGGTTGTGTAAGTGATTCTTAGATTTGAGATCACTAAATCATCTTATATAGAAAATGTTATGCTTTGATCATGTTAGATGTTATTTTAATCGAGGTAACGAAGGGGCAAACATTAGGTGTAGCATGAACTACATGAAGGTACTTGAATGATCAAGAGAGGATTCATCACCCAAGGTGAATTAGAAAAAATGTTTCATCTATTCTCAAATAGTATTGACTGATAAATCCTTGGTTAAGGTGGAATGAGATTTGAAAAGAGTTTCAAATCTTATTCAAATGTTTGATGACTATTATATGAAAACAAACATAATTTAACATGACAAATATACTTCATGCTTTAATGTTAAATCAGAACATTATTAATGAAATGATATTAATTACATTAAGAAATCAATCACTGAAAGGTTAAGTTAAACCACTAATGACTTTTCTAATATTATGGGGATCATGACACGTTGTTTGACGATGATCTTCAAATATAAATTAATCAATTATTGAGTTAATAATAAAATAAATTGTTTAATTTATTTAATTATAATTATAATTTATATTTGAACCAACATATTAGGAACCTAATGGGTCACACATATTAAGAACCATTAGTCAAAAATTAAACTAGAATGATTTAATTAAGTGTGACTTGATTAAAATATATTTTAGAAATTAAGGACAAGAATATAATTAATATAGGAGTTATATTTCTAGATTTATAAAAATCAAGTAAGGACTTGATTGATTAAATTTCTAAAATTATCCTTAAATAATATATGGATATTATTTAAGGGGCAAATATATATTTTGTCATTTATAGGGTTTTTAAGATTCCCTATAAATATAAAGCTAAGCATGTTATTTTGTAGGTATAGGAGGAGTGGTTGTCTGTTAGACAGAAAAAATACTAAAATACAATAAGGGATTTAAGAGATTTCTTATAGGTGGTTCGTATAGATTACTGTTGGAGGCCGGACAATTGGACGGCTTGTAGTTTGTGACAATTCAACCTTTAAGAAATTATTCAAAGCTAAAGAAGATCAAATCTTCAGGTAATAAATTCCTCAACAACTCTAGATCTATTTAAAAGAATCCTAAAAACTCCCAAATAATTTTGCTCCATAGTTTTCATTACGTGTATGATGTTCGAAAACCCAACAAAGTTATCATCATGAATTATAAGCTCTCCTTTTTGGAATTAAATTATAAGTGGTGTTTTTGTTATTACTCGAAGAGATGCTTCAAAGGCACCTAATAATCATTTAACTAAGGTAATGCTTGAGAATGTGGTAACAGTTGTTTTTTAAAGTAATTTCTGCTCGGAAATACAGGAAAATAATGTTTTTTTTTAACATCTGCACAACAAAACAATCTAAAAACACCAAAAACAATTAATTTCAAGCAAACAAAAATTTCCAAAAAAATCATGAAACATAGTTTCAATCACAAAAACAAATAGCCCCTAAATAATGCACAGGTGAGGGATCACAATGGGTCCAAAATTGGATATATCCATCCCATACCCAGTTGTTTTTCACTAATATTTATTTTAGCCTTTTCAATCTTGGGAAAAGCTATTTAGTCCTTTTATTAATATTCATTGCCTAAACAAAGTGCTCGATTATCTTTGTTTATGAGATTATCTTTGTTTTATGATCCAAGTAGCGAGTTTACTAGTTAACCTCAGTTAACTCAAGTCATTTTCTTTTGTTTCCTTTTCTTTAATTGATTTTTTTTCAAACTCATTCTTCAGCATTAAGTTGACTGGAAATTAGACTTCATAATTTGTTTTTATTTGTTTTCTATGAGATTATCCTGATCTCATATCCCATATCATAGATTTAGCAAGTTAACCCGATCGATTTGGGTCATTTTTTAGTCATTCTTTTAATTGATTTTTTTTCAATTACATCCTTTAACATGGATTTGATTAGAAATTAAGCTTCATAATTTATTTTAATTTATTTTCTATGCGTCATAGTCTCATGACTCGAGTCGTATATTTGGTAAGTTGAGCTGAATCAATCTAATATATTACCGTCTCAATATTTTATTTTATTTTTTAAAAAAAGGACATCTTGAATTTTTTTTTTAAAAGGCAATCTACAATTGTACTGGTCGTTTTTGTTATTTTTGGATCCGTCAAGTTCACCAGGTCATATTATACCAATCCACATGGTTTTTTTTTAAAAAAAAAACATTCTACTAAAAAGACATGATAAAAACACCTAGATATTTTTTTTAATATATATATATATATATATATATATAAAACATTTAATCGTACTCACAACATGTGCTGAGGATTTAGTATATTATCCAAATCTATTGGATTCTTAATCCTTACTACCTTATCATATGATGCAAAATTTGATTTGATTTTAGAGAGGCAAACTAAAGAGAAGTTTTTTTATTTTTAGTCCTAAACTAAATTGGTGGCCTTCATTATGTCGCGGGCTAAATTAAATTTTTCCCAACATACAAAAGAATGTTTAGGTGATGTTAGTGTTTTTAAATAAGAAATAAAAGTTTGAGACTCGGGTCATTGACTTGACTGAATTCAATAAGCTCGGTTAATTTGATAATATGATTAAACAAAAAAGACAATTACAGTAAATAAACTGAACTAAACAAAAAAATGACAATGATCAACTCAAAAAATAAACGCTTATCGATACCACGAAAATATATCCTTCTGATATTCTTAAAAGATCTCTATGATCTTATTTGATAACAAAGAAAAAATTAAATGAGAACGTAATAATCCCATAAAATAAAATAAAATTTTAAGCTCAATTCGTAGCACAACAAATGTTAAAGGATAAAAATTTAAAAAGAAAACCAAATTAAGAAAAGTACAAAAAAACTATACTCGAGTCCACCCGAGTCAGCTTGCCAAATTCATAACTTGTCCGTGAGACCATGATAACCTTGTAGAAAGAAAATTGAATAAAATTATGAAGTTCAATTCTCAAACAACCCAATATTAAAGGACAAAACTAAAAAATATATTATTTTTAAAAAAACAATAATAAAAAAGACTTATGGCAACTCGTGTTAACTTGCCTAGATTGTAGTTGAGGACATGATATCGAGATAACTCCATATAAAGAAAAGTGAAAACAAAAATCATAAAGCTCAATTTCAAACCATCCCAACATTGAAAACAAACCAATGTGAAAAAATGACCTCAAAAAATATCAAAATCAACTTGGACTAATCCTCGAAACTCGTAACCCGAGTCATGACCCCGAGACTAACCCTATAAAAGGCAAACCTAAAAAAAATATTCACGAAGCCAAATTCCTAATCAATCAAACATTAAGGGGTGGAATTGAAGGGAAAAAAAGATTCAATGGAAAAAAGGAACCAAAAACAAATAGCAATCAAAAGAATGATGACCAAATTTGACATAAAAATAAACTTAAATCGCATGTTGAAAGATTAAATTGAAAAAACAATTAATTTAAAAAATAGCAATCAAAAGAATGAGAGTCGCATCTAATATAAAAATTAAATAACTTCAAATTCTAAGGAATTAAATTGAAAAACAAAATCATTTTAAAAAATTACTCAAAACAAAATAAATAGCAATCTAAAGAACGAGAACCAAATTTAATACAAAAATAGAATAGTATGACACCTTTCAATTTTGATAGACCAAAGTGAATCTCAATAAAAGAGAAAATAGAGGGAGAAGAAAAAAAAGGTCATTATAGCCCAATCGTCACATCGCCGCTAACACATATTATACCACTAAGAAGTGGAAGGCAAGCCATATCCACTGCCACCTCAGAAACCAGTGTTTGGCCATTGTGTGATGTCTAAAAATAAAAGTTAAGGGATGAAAAAAAAAACTGAACATGAATTTTTTCTTGACCGTGCAAATCAATTCTTGATGTTAACAAAAAAAAAAGGATTGGACATTTTTTTAAGCTTCAAATTCGGTCCCTAAGCTCTAATTATTTTAAATCAATTAAATTAAATTTTATTTCGGTAAACCAAGAATTAACCGAGTGACAAAATAATTTTTTAGCACCTTGAGATCCTATACACATGCATGAAAAATAAATCACATAAACAAATTACAAACCAAAACGATTTTAAAAGACCAAATCAAAAGACAAAGAAATTGAGAGACAAAAGTGTTAAAAAACCTAAAAACTACAAAAAAAAAGAGAGAGAGCACAATTCATTTCCCTCACTACCCATGGTAAAAGAATGAGGAGGCTTAGTTTTTTTATATAATTTATAGAATTTGTAAAATAAACCATTATTTTATAAAAATTATATATTTTTCTTGAGTTTTTTTTTCAAAATAGCACAGTAAAAATAAAGAAAAGGAAATTAATACAGTTTAAAACTTATTTTAAAAAATAATATAATTCAGTGAATAAACCAGTAGAAGCAAATTTAAAAACCATTTTAAATTTTATATATTCAAATTCAAAAATAAATCAAACTCTATTTAAATATTCAAATAGAATTTGGTTTATTTTGAAATTGAAAGAGATTAGATTTATTTTTTAAAAAAAAAAAAAACTCTATTTTGTCTCCAATATTTTTTTCTATGATATCCATTTTACATAACTTGGAGAACGTAGAACTCAAACTACAAAATTAATTGCAATTAGAATGAAGTGAAACTCACAGCTGGAAAGGTTGAGAAAATTGAATTTAAGTTTAAACAGATTTGATGATAATTTTAACCTTGAAAAAAGGGAGTCTTGTTTGTTTTTCACACTTCATCAATGGATACGCAATTTCAATTTTAAAGGCTGTCAACATTCAATTTCATATGGATTCTCTTGGCCACTAATTTGAAATTAAGTGTGATGCATGATCACATCAAGCTGTGGAGAACATTGACTAAATTAACATCAGCCTTCTGTTTGTTTGTCTTCTCATGCCTTGTATTAAATTTCCCAACCTACCAAGAACATTGACAGGATATAGACATGGTACAGTCCCCACGTTGAACTACTATCCCACTTTCTGTCGCGACATCAACCTGCTTTGAGCTCATGTCGTGGATTCTGTTTTGATAGGTATTTTTTGTTTTTTTAATTGAAATGAAAACAATAATAATAATTTTTATTTTTATTATTGTTATTGAAAATAGTAATGAAAAATAGTTTTTTATACTTGGATGGTTTAATTGTTAAATTGAACCAGGTTCAATTTGATTCCATGGTTTTTCAAGACCGGAACGGAACATGTGAAATGAAACCGGAACATTCTGACCGAAATGTAGCTGAAAAATCCGGAACGGACCGAGATTTAAAATGAGATGAAAATTATTCTGTTTTGTTCTGTTTTTTAAATTTATATGAAATGTTTCGATCATTCCAGACGAAACAGAATAGAATTGACAACCTTGCTTTAAACTAATATATATAATCTTCCACTGCATGGATTAGGTAGTGAAGATCTTAATTGTGCTTGAAATTGTGTGTGTGTGTGTGTGAGAGAGAGAGAGAGAGAGAGTATTTTTTGTTATATATCTTTATGAATAGAAAAAAATTTAAAAACAAAATGTATTTGGTAAACATGTTAAACTAAAAAAACTTAGATTTGATAATCAGTCAAGTCCAAAATAACATGTCAAACATATCAGATTCAAAGAACTTGAGTCTAGCAGTCAATCAATTCCAAAGTAGCATGGGTCTGGCACACATGCTAAACTCATAAAACTTAGGTTTGTCAATCAACCAAACCCACGATAGTATGGGTTTGACAAATATGTTAGACCCAAAATACTTGGGTTTGACAGTCAGACAAGTTCAAGATAGCGTGGTCTAGCAAATATGTCAAACCCAAAGCATTTGGATTCAAACATTACTAAGTTTTAAGGCTATATGTTTGATCCTAGATGATCCCCTAAATTAAAAGTATTGTAGGTGTCGCACGTGTGCGGCGTCGCGGCGAAAACATCCATGCTTAAAATTATATCTTATCTATTTATCTGGCAAATATGGAGAGACAAGGAATTCTTGTCTTTTATCTGTGGAAAAATAGAATGGGAGTCGCCACCTAGTATTTTGGTCACTAGGAACCCCAACTGGTCTCAGAGATCAGATATGGGGACTAGTTGCGTAAAGAGAAGGTATTAGCATCCCAAATACGCCCTACCTAAGGTAGGCTGTATTGTTTTATTGTCTGATAAAATCTAAGGTCTTGTCGTGTTTTCTAGTTATTGGTCCGTCTGTGGTTTAAGAAAAGTTCTTCTCGGTAAGGAGATCCTTATTTTATTGGGAAAAATCTAACCATTCTAACTTCAACAAAAGAATTTAATATACGGAATACGTCTTAAGTATAAGGTCGTAACCCTAGATATTAAAAGAAAACAAAATATTTTTTTTGGAATTTTTAAAATATTGGCCCCATTCTCACGACTTTAATAAACTGATTATTAAAGTCAAAATGCATGCTAATACATATTTTTAAAATTTTTGTTGTTGTATGAAAATACAATATGATGATTTTTTTTTTAATTTTTGAGATACTTGGCCGTATGTATGAAAACAAAACATTTTATTTTTTTTGTTTTGACAAAAACCAGGTATCTTAATATCGGATTTGTATCTCTATAGTATAAAAATACAAACCAATATTGATCAAAATGCAATAAAAAATACGTGGGGAAATCATAAATTTTCTTAAAAAAAATTTTGAAATTTTTTTCACCTGTTTTGGGCTGGGTCGGCACTGCCTGGCCCAGTAAACAAAAAAAACAGCGGAGAACTCTCCATTGTTCACATGCAACGTGAACAGTGCAGCAACCCGGGCGAGGAAGAAGTAGAAGAAGAGAAGTGGAGGCTTACTTGGCGGTCGTCCGTTCTTGCGGGAGCTGGAGCTGCCGGTTCTATGCTGTTGGACGATAGTTCTATTTATGTGTTCCTTCTTTTACCCACTTCTGTCTCTTGTTTCTCCTTTTCTTCTTCTGTTTCTAATGGTGGTTGTGTCATTGTTGATGGTGGCGCTGGTGGCTGCAGACGATGGCGGGCATTGTTTGCTCATGTTCTTCCTGTCTGTGCAGAGGCGCAGGCTTCTTCTTCTTCTTCATAGGTGTTGCAGCAGGGGAAGGAAGATGGTGAGAGGCTGACGATGGCGTTGCTCCAAACAGCGAAGAGAGAGAGAGAGAGAGAGAGAGAGAGAGAGAGACCAGAGAGATTAAGGTTATTGTTATTCCCTTCTCTTTTATGTTCTTGTTTTTTTGTTCCTTTCCATCTCCCTCATATCAAACTCTTTCCCCGTCTACTCTATTTCTCGTTTTTTTTCTCTTTATGTCGTCTTCTTCGTTCTCTCCTCCCTATCCTCTCCTCTCTCCTGTTCTGCTCTCTTCTTTTTCTTTCTGTCTTTTTTTATTTTCTCTGTATTTCGTTCGTCTCCCTTTCTCGGTTTTCTTTCCTCTCTTCACTGTACTCTCTTTGTTTTCCCTCTTGTTTTTTCTCCTCCTCTTACCCCTCTATTTCTCCTGCTTTTATAGGCTAGAGACCTTGTGCTGGTAATGGCCAGCTTGATAACGTTTACAGAGGGATGACAATCGTGACATATGCCCCATAATTAAAATGAATTGGCGTTGTTGCTGCTGTAATGTCTCACAGCCGGCTGTATGGAATTGTTACTGATGAAGAAGGCAGTGAACAGCCAGCTGCATGAAACCGTTGCTGATGAAGAAAGTAGTGAACAGTCTTCAGTGAAACGACACTGTTTTGCCATTTTAAATGATATTTCTGATTTGGTCCTTGGATGTTTTTACAATCTTGTAATCAAACCCCTGGATAAATTATAATTGAATCCCTTGATTCTAGCACCTTTTTTGGTTTGATCCTTGGTTTTGGATTGTTTCAATTAAGTCTATAATTGGCCATCAAACTTCAATAATTATGCAATTAAACCCCTGATTTGACCAAATTAACTCTTCAAAATTATAATTAGACCCCAGAACTTTAGTTTCATCCAATAAAAGCCAAATTGCTTAAAAATCAATTTTACTTGTAATCAAACACTCCATAAATTCAATTAAACCTTAGATAAGATTTAATTAAGTCCATAAACATCTGATTTTGGACTTTTCTTCCTCAAATTGAATTTTCCTTGTCAACAGGGCTCTCATCAGGCAAAAATATACTGTCAAATTTCAACTTTTTGCATTTTTGTACCCCCTTAACCAATTTTGGCCTTTTTTCGGCATTCCACCATCCTTTTCTCGCTTCTATTATTTTTTGGATTTCTTCCAAATATTTTTTCTTTTGATATATATTTTTTTGTATTTTCATTTTTTTTTGTTGGAACCCAAAAATGGGTAACAACAATAGACATTATAAAATATCATGTCTCTTCATCTAGAATAGTTATACGAGTCATTCATATCCGATGTAATGATTTTTCTATACTCAGAGGTGTACAAAAGATCTCTTAAAGGATCTATCATACTTATTATCTCATTAATGATATGTAAGGAATATTTGTCCTCCATTAATATCACCAAAAACAGAGAACTTTTTGGTCCTTTCCTTCTCTAAAAACAACAAGGTTTAAGGAGTATAAATACATCATAAACCATCAAGGTAAAAGTTCATAACTTTTTATATCTTAAGATAAACTTATATAGATTTCAGAGTATTAATTATCTTAAAACTCAAGAACTGAATTTAAGACTCTTTTAAGTCATTTATTATTTTTTTTATAAAGATATTGACTTTATCATGAAAGAGTCTTTAAATCCTCTTGATTAGGACTGTTTTCACATGTACTTGAGCTTTTAATAAAATTATGTAATCTAAAAAGAAAAAAATTCAATTATAAATATATTGATTAACTATCATTCTAATATTGTCAGTGTTTTTAAATATTCATACATAAAATTTAAAAAGGTGTGAGAATTTATAGTTTTTTCTAAAAAAATATTAGTTAATTTCTTTAACTAGAAAAATGTTAAGCGAGACTAATATACTCAACCAATTTCTTAATGAATGTAATAATAGTTATTTTTAAAGTGTTTTTTATTTGAAAATATATTAAAATAATATTTTTTAAAAAAATTATTTTTAACATCAAGAAATTAAAATAATTTAAAAATAAAATACTTTTAAATAATAAAAATAAAATATCCTTAAAATTGTCTTTTCAATCCATCAATACTTCAAATATTTTCGTTAGTGATTGATGTGTTTAACGTGTAGTGCTAAAAAAGTTAAGCTTTAGCATTGCTCACGCTTGGTGTAAACAGACAGAGCTGTATTTTAATTTACTCTCATTGCCACGGATCAACACGTTGTGAATGTTTAGAAATGTAATGGTGGGTATTTTTTATTTTAAAATGTATTAAAATAATATTTTTTTTATTTTTTTACAAATTATTTTTGACATAAACATATTAAAATAATTTAAAAATATAAAAAATATACTAATTTTAAAAAAAAAAATTCAATATTTTTAAAAACACATTACCGAACACTGTGGATGCGGTTCAAATTCAGAGTGTCGGCCTCCTGGACCGTCACCAAGGCATCTTCGTAGCATTTATATTAATTATAGTTAATCTAATATTAATTATAGTTAATTAGATGAAGTTGATCAATATCCCAGCTGGATGCACTATAAATCCCATCACAGTTGGACTCCACCAGTACGACTGATGGCCGAAAGCTAAACAACTTTCACCACTGCACTGCAGCGGTGCTGGCAGGTGCTCAGACTCCAAAATAGTAACCAATAAAAATCCTCAAATTAAAATTCATTTTGTTCGCTGAAGTAATTTTTTAAAAAGTAGGTTATGGGAAGTTAAATTATTTTTAGATATTTAATAGTATAATAAAAAATAAATTGAAAAATATTTTATAGTGTTTGGTTATGTCATGAAAAATAAACTAGAAAATAATTTATTAATGTTTTATTCTTTTCAAGTTTATTAAAATAATGAGTAACAAATATTACAAATTAAAAAGTTAAATGAAAATAAAATAAAAAAATATAATTTCATAAGTTATCTCAAATAAAATAAATAATAATCAAAATAATAGAAATCAAATCTAAAAAATAAAAAAAATTAAAAGATGAAGAAATTAAAATAATAATAATTAACATTTCATAAATTATTTCAAATAAAATAAGTAACAATCCAAAGAACAAAGATCAAATTTGATAGATAAAAAAATTTAATTAAAAAATGATAAGGGAGGACCAAAGTTAATAGAAAAATTAAATTATAAGGGATGAAATTAAAAAATAAATATTCAAAACAAAATATATACAACAATCAAAAATTTGAAGATTAAATTTGATATAATCAGCAAATAATATGATATTTCTAAATTTTTCATAACTTCCGAAAAATATTTTCCTCTCAAAATAAAAAAAGAAAATTTCGTGAAAACCAAATCAAATTTTTTGTTGACCAACTTTTTTAACAGCAAAAATAAAAAAAATAAAAAAATTAACTTTTTAAAAATAATATTTTAAAAAACAGACACACGGTAAAAAAAAAAAAAAACTGAATCAGACTAATAAATATATAGAGCATAATGGGAGCTGCAGAGATGAATCTAATATGTTGTCTGCCTGAAACAACATGCATGGTAGCCAGCAGAGAGAAGAATGTCCACATGCTCTGTACCAAATTATTCTCTTACGGATCAACTGGATCCAAGTCCCGATATTTCTCAGAAAAATTCAAGAAACTCTCAAGATCATCTTCTCAACTAGGAGCAAAACATGGCGTTACACTCGTACGATTCGATCCGAAGAACTAAGAAGGCAATACCACCAGCACTGGAATTTCTGGATCGCATGTAATTCGTGGTGATCTCTGTTCTTTCAACAAACACACAAGACACTCCCCCAGATGGAAACAACACTAGCTAGCTAGCTAGCTAGCTAGCTAAAAACAGCACATCATGAATGATTAATGATTGAAAATTGCGTTCAGTACTGTACTATTTTTTTATAACGCATGATTACCGACTGATAAACATGCATGAGCATGTAATTTGTCATCAAATTGCATGCATTTTAAGCAGCAATATAGCTAGGGGCCTCCTCCTCTCGGAGGGGTCGGTCACAACCACAGAGAGAGATTCGCTTGTCGACTCCTAGTAGCCTGGAACCATCTTACTGACTAGGCATTTTCCTGGGAGGGTTTTGCTTAAAGAGATGGAAAAGGAGATCAAAACCAAGGCCATCACGCAGAAAATGCATGTTTCAAACATGTCCTAATCAAAGACAGCTAATGCTTAACAGCATCGCCTGTCCCTAATTACGTGAATGAGACAATATTATATTAGTCATCGATGATTCATCATATATAGCCGATGCTAATGAACTCTGCATGACTGTGTTCAACGTTCTCACGCTACTTCCCTTTTTTCCCTTGGCAATAAAGATATTTTTAAACAATCTGGATCAAGGGAGTTAGTGTTTGGATGCTCTTTTTTGAAAGTTTTTTTTAATGTATTTATGTTAAAAATTAAAAAGAAATTTTAAAAAATTATTTTAATATATTTAAAATAAAAAAATAACTTTAAAAAATATCATATTGTTTAGGTCAGCTTACGTGTATTTTAACTGATTTCATGAATCTTGAAATTAACAATGATGTAAACCTTTACTGATCTTAAACAATTTGCATCAAGGAAGTAGTGTTTGGATGCTCTTTTGAAAGTTTTTTTTTTAATATATTGATGTTAAAAATTAAAAAGAATTTTGAAAAAAAAATATTTTAATATATTTAAAATAAAAAATAACTTTAAAAAACATCATATTATTAATGAATATGTAAGTTTTTAAATTCTTAATTATTAAAAAACAATCTCTGACTAGATGAGCAACTTGTTGTCGATTTCCTCATTTTCATATACAGTTGGAGTAGTTTTCCTTAACTTTATCCATGTAATCTCAGCCGTTAGTTGCTTCATGCCATCCTCTATATATAGAGTGCATGCACCATCTTCTCCTTCACACACTTCGAGTTCATCAAAAAATCCCTCCCTTCCTCCCTCCTCTCTAATCAAAGCCAGCCTTCCTTATGATTATCGAGTTCCTTTCTCCTTAACTCAATTCATATATATATCTCCTCTCTGCAGCTCTAATTAATTATTGCGCGCCTTGCATTTCTGAAAAAAATATATACATAGTGATCGATCAGAGTTAAGGCAGCTCTAACATGGCCTGCTTAAATATTTGCAAAGAGGTTGGTGAAGCTTATTGTAATTTCTCTGCATTGCTTGCAACCTCTCTCCTTGTGTTATGTTTTTCATGGCTAGGTGTAGGTGTAAATGAATTCATGCTCTTCCAGCGGGCAGCTTAGGAATTACTGGCAATTTTCTGATTCTGGTATATACTTTAATTAAAGACTAATTAAAATCAATCTAGTAATTAAAAAACAAATTCGCTATATTGAAATTAATTTATCGGCTTCATTTTGATTTCTGAATATAATTAATTCTTAATGTAATTAAATATTAATCAACATCAGCTGGCCCATATATAATAGTACTGTGCATGCATGTTAAAACCTGCAGGAAGGAAGCGTGAAGGGAAAGCTCGTGAAGAAGGAGCAGGAGGTTTGCACTAGGGATGGAAGCGTTGATCGACATGGCGATCCTGCAATCCGGGGGAGGACTGGGACTTGGTTCGCTGGAATCCTCATATTAGGTATGGAGCTACCGATTAATCAACAGCTGATCAATATTTATCTCCTCTTCTAATCACTAGCTTGTTCAAGCAATTAAGAAACAATTAGATAATCAAGCTTCATTAATGAATTAATTATGCATGCATATGCAGTGAATCAAGGGCTGGCGACGTTGGCCTTCTTTGGGGTAGGAGTGAACTTGGTTCTGTTTTTGACAAGAGTGTTGGGTCAAGACAATGCCGACGCTGCAAACAACGTCAGCAAATGGACTGGAACTGTTTACATATTCTCTCTTCTCGGCGCCTTCCTCAGCGACTCTTACTGGGGGAGGTACAAGACTTGTGCTATCTTCCAGGCCATCTTCGTCACTGTAAGTAATTAATCCCCACCTCAATTCCATTGATAATGAGTTAACTTGATTCGCTTAATCAGGAGTTATTGTTTTTTCTTTATTATTTCATCTGGAATTAATTTCTATCCCTTGGCATGCAGGGTCTGGTATTGTTGTCACTGTCTTCCTACTTATTCTTACTAAAGCCGAGGGGCTGTGGTGATGAACATTCTCCATGTGGATCCCATTCAACATACCAGATTGTCTTTTTCTACTTCTCCATCTATCTTGTTGCCCTTGGAAATGGAGGCTACCAGCCTAACATTGCTACCTTTGGGGCTGATCAGTTTGATGAAGAGGACCCTAAAGAAGGCCACTCTAAGATAGCTTTCTTTAGCTACTTTTACTTGGCTCTCAACCTTGGTTCTCTCTTTTCGAACACCATATTGGGCTATTTTGAGGACCGGGGCATGTGGGCGTTAGGATTCTGGTCATCTGCTGGCTCTGCTCTTTTGGCACTGGTCTTGTTTCTCATTGGGACTCCCAGGTATAGACACTTCACCCCCAAGGGAAACCCCCTCTCTAGGTGTTGCCAGGTGATGGTTGCTGCAACAAGAAAATGGAAGGTTCAGAGGATACCAAATCAAGATGATGATCAGTTTGAATCGGATGTCCCAAAGGACCGTTCCAAAAATGGGGATAGAAAGATACTACACACCCAAGGATTCAGGTATATTATTTGCTATTCATCAAGAAAATTAATGTTCCCTCATAAATACGCCGTACTCATATAAATTACTAAAATCTTACCAGATTCTTGGATAGAGCTGCAATTATTACATCCAAGGATTATACAGAGAATCGCATTCACGATCCATGGCGTGTCTGCACAGTAACTCAAGTTGAAGAATTTAAATGCATCCTACGACTCCTCCCTATCTGGCTGTGCACGATTCTTTACTCTGTAGTTTTCACTCAAATGGCATCACTCTTCGTCGAACAAGGTGCTGATATGAAAACTACGATTTCGAAATTCCACATTCCTCCAGCAAGCATGTCTAGTTTCGACATACTCAGTGTTGCGGCTTTCATATTCATCTATAGGAGAGTTCTTGATCCCCTTGTTGCCAGAATAAGAAAGGACCCTAAGGGCCTGACAGAGCTTCAGAGGATGGGGATTGGTCTAGTTATCGCAATAATTGCAATGGTTTCGGCAGGGATTGTAGAGCTATTCAGGTTGAAGTACGCAAGAAAAGACTGTCCAAGATGCGAAAGTGCGAGTTCGTTGAGCATACTTTGGCAAATTCCTCAATATGTTCTGATAGGAGCATCTGAGGTGTTCATGTATGTGGGGCAATTGGAATTCTTCAATGGGCAAGCACCTGATGGATTGAAGAGCTTTGGCAGTGCACTTTGCATGACATCAATATCTCTAGGCAACTATGTGAGTAGCTTGCTAGTAACAGTCGTAATGAAGATATCTACCAGAGATGAGATGCCAGGATGGATCCCAGGAAACCTCAACAAGGGTCATCTAGACAGATTTTACTTCCTCTTGGCAGTTTTGACAACCGCAGATCTTGTTGTGTACATTATCTGTGCTAGATGGTACAAGTACATCAAGTTTGAGAGGCAGCAGGAAGCGGATAGTATATTAAGCAATGAAGAGGCAGACCTCAGAGTTTGATCAAATTCGGCCTTGCAGCGGGAATTTAAGAAGGCAGAAGAAATCTATATATATTGTGTCATAAATAAAGTGAAAAGTGGGTGAGGGATTCATGATAGTGAATAGGAGGGTTTAATTTTCAGCGATGAGACTAGACAAGGGCATTATATTTTTCACTTTGTCCAGGTTGAGCTCGAGAAATTGTGGAACTACTAGCCAGTACCAGCCTGTAAGGCTTAAAATCTGATTTCAGAGTCTAAGAGGAAGAAGAGGAAGAAAAAGGGCTAGCTGGTGTAAATTTCCATCCCAGCAAGCAGTGATATAATCCCTTTGTAAAACCTTCTCAGTGGCATTTTGTAATTTGCGTTCTTTTATCAGTTTTTTCAAATCCTTAAATTATATATATATATATATATATATACAGACACCGTGTGTTCTTCTGACATTCAAGAGAATAAACGTGTTCTTTCGTTCCATGTCGGTCTCGCAAAACGACATCGATCACTACTAGTCCATAAATTAAATAGCAGGAAGAGTGTCGTGCTTGCGTAGCAAATTAAAGCGTAATAAACTACAAAACTGCCTAACTTCTTAGCTGTAACGTACAATGCAAATTGCAAGTCGCTCCAACTCCAAGTATATTGACAAGACACCCTTTGATTTCCACATAGGCATTCCTTCTCTAGTTCATGGAAACTAGCTGGTTATTTATTCTTTATATATGAGAAAAATAAGAACTTTTATGCTAAACCATCTAATCCATGAATAATTTTTTGACGTGTGAAAGTTTAAGACTAATTGAGTTGTAATTCATCGACCAATTGTACCTAATTTTCAACAAACACTACCATTACAACAAAATAAAATATACACCAAACTTTATTACCTATAATCTAAAGCATTTGGGGAAACTATTGTAATAATAGTGTTTTTCCCCCACATGTTTTGGTACATTTGTCTTTGTTTATTTTTATGTTTTTTTTATTTTTTTAATATTATATTTTTTTTATTGGATTATCTCATTCTCAAGACATGGATCACAGGTTTGGCGGGTTAATCTAATTGGTTGAGGTTTTATTCCTCCTTATTTAACGTTGTTTTTTTAACTTTATCATTTAATATTGGTTTAATTAAGAATTAGGCTTCATCTTTTGTTTCATTTGCTTTCTATTAGGTTAATCAAGTCTCATGTCCTAGGAATAGTGCTTAACGGGTTAATCTCGAGTTTACTCGGGTCGTTTTTGTGTAATGGAATTTCTTTTCAATTTTATCATTCAATATTAGGTCGGTTAGAAATTGAGCTTTCATAATCTGTTTTGAAAAGGGCTAGCCTCCGATGAGGACAATGCTGATGTGGATGACAGTGAAGGGGTCGCTGGAGACGGGGAAGATCTGTGAGGTCTAGCCGGGTATAAAGGGAAGATGGAGTGAGTTAGTGGCTCTGGTTTTGGAAGACCTTGGCTGAGAGAGGGAGGTTCTAGTGAGGCCAAGACACGGGGGGCTCTGAGAGGGGAAATGTGGGAAGGACTAGGAAGATGAAGGATGAGGGCAGTGTGTGGCTTTTATTGGAGATGTCGAAATGGTAGAAGGGGACAGGCTGGCCTATTAGAAATGGGAAGAAGCGGCGGCTGCTGGAAGAGAAAAGGTGAGATGGCTTGGGGGTGCGACCACTTGTCTTTGGTAGAGATAATTTAGGTTTAGGGTTTTTTGTGGTTGCCTTAAATTTCTCTGTCTTAAAATTGTCCCCTCCTTGTGTGTGTTGTGTACACTAGTATTTATAAGAGAAGTGTGGCTTGGCCACAAACATATTGGTTTCTCAATTTCTTTATTTTTTGTAAATTTTGATTTTTCTATTTTTTGTATTTTCTTTGAAAATAAGCAATATCAATATCGACTTGACGATGAAAATCAATGATTGTAAAAATAACATGTTAAAAGTTGAACGCATTCAAAATACCTTTGAAAATTTAAATTCTTTTGAGACGACATTGAAAATGCTAAAAACGATGCAAATATATCCAAAATGCATTTTTTTTAGTTTTCGTTGTTTTTTGCTATTTTTTATTTTTTTCTAAAAATTTATCAAAAACATAGATAAAAAATTGGGCAACAACAATGTTTATGCTCATTTTTTTTTATTTTGTGATCTTTCTTGCTGGGCTGATATTTTTTCTAGGTTACTAGCATTCACTTTATTACAACTGTTGTTTTGAACAAATGGAATGATTGTTGTTAATGATGATTTTAAATTGTTTATAGATTGCTTTGTGTTTTTTATTCAATGTCAGTTACCTCATAAAAGCATTATGATCATAAACATTTGAAACTATTAACCTTCGTTTCTCTTCCTTACTCATATTAAATCTCCTCCGATCAGCCCTACTAATATGTTGCTTCATCGAATCCATAACATCTTTCAGCTTCTTTGTCTCTGAATAGTCACGACAATAAAAAAATCCAATCCACCTTTTTCACCCACTCCAAATATACCTCGGGATCATTTTTACCTTGAAAGTTAGGAATTTTCTGTTTAATAGTGTCCAAGTCCCCGTCCATATCTTCATAATTTCTCATGCCACATAAATTCACATTCCTCCTAGCCCTATTCGGTCCAGACCTGATTCCTAGCCAACAGATCCAAAATCATAGTCATCTTCACCCGTATCTGTGTTTTCATTAACAAACTTTTCAAAATCAGATCTAACATTCCGTATGACTTTATATACCGTATTTCCTCGGCGATCAACCCCATTATTCTGTTGCTTTATCGAATTCACCTCATCTTTCAGATCCTTGTACGTTCTAGACATGAGCTCAAGTTGTTGGCCTATGACTTACAATTAGAAAGAGACATCAACATTTTGTGTAGTTGATTTGTTGTTTTCGGACATTCTTTGAATCTGTAGAATTTGGTTAGGGGCGTAAAATATATGCTCACACCTCTCGTTTTTCACACACAAATCAAGGCTTTCACTCTAATAAGTTAATTACATCTTTTACCTAACAACTTGCTTTCTTTTAGTTATTTAGGAACTGAAATCAACAAATCAAAGTTAGTAGCCTTCACAACACAATCCAATTATAATTTTCAGACTTAAGAATCAATAAATATACTGAAAACAAAGCAAAACAAAACTATGATTATGATTTCGCGAGTAGCAATGCAAATTCGTACGAAACGAAACCACAAAATAAAACAAAAGCGAATACTAGCGAAAACAATTACTTGACTCCTAAATAACCCAATTATAATAAAAAGAGAAAGATTTGGATGAAAACAAATAGTAAGGATTGTGTTTTGGAACTTGACGCAAATATAACCTATTACATAATTTTTACATAATAGAATTGAAACTCAGATCAAATGATATTGGAATGATCTCAAATTCAATATTTAGTATTTTGATATCAAACAAACAACAAATCTCTATTTATAGGTCGTTCTCTTATGTCTAGGTACCCAAACCCCTTGTATGATCAATTTGCGGTAGAATTGAACCTCGAATTAAAATCTCAAGAAAATGATATCAAAATAAGCCCAAACTTAATATATGGTGCAATATCACCCCCAATAGACAGAATATAAAGTTTTAATTTATTCTAAGGTGGTTTGTGGTTCACTAAGAGTTGTATTTCTACGGAAGAATTGAACTACGAATTAAAACCCCAAGCAAACGATATCAAAATAAGCTCAAATTTAATATATGATGCAATCTCACCCCCAATAGACAGAATATGAATTTTTAATTGATTTTAAGGTGGTTTGCTTATGGCTCACTAAGAGTTGTATTTCTACGGCAGAATTGAACCACGAATTAAAACCTCAAGTTAACGATATTAAAATAAGCCCAAATTTAATATATGGTGCCATCTCACCCCCGTAGATAGAATATGAAGTTTAAATTGATTCTGAGGTAGTTTTCTTATGGTTCACTAAGAGTTGTGTTTTTGCAGCAGAATTGAATCAACCTTCAAATTTCATTTATTCTCTCTTTTGTTTATGCTACTGATATGATTAGAGACAGTAACATGATGAAATATAACTTCTTTTTTCTTAGATGTTGCAGATATAAAGAAAAGAAGATGAACGATGCAAATATTGAAAAACTTAAAGGAACACTAAAAAAACAAAAATAACATAAGGATATGACCTTGTTTCGGAGCCTAGCTTTGATACCAACTTATGCAAACCTCGTGATCATGTGGTCATGCAACCCATAATCAAGATTAAGATCTGATCCTAGAAAGCTAAAATAGGTTTAATAAGAGTGTGACCTAATGGAAACCTACCCCAAGGCACCAACACTATTGGAATAAAGTAGAATGACATCACAAAGCCAGTTAATCTTTGATAGGTTAAATTCAGTTTGTTCAAGAACTAAAAAAATACAAGAATCACTCTCACACATTAAAACTGAAAAATTCAGAAGTGTTATTTATCAATGGTTGCCAAAATTTAGGCTTATAAGTGTTTAAATAATTCTGAAAAATCTACCCTAATGGGCTTCAGTTTTTTACCCATATACAAAAACTAACCCAAAACCTTTACTAGTAACCTAAACTCTGATCCAAATAAGTCTTGGATCTTAGCTGTAAACAAAGTTTTAATTAAGCCCAAACATGAAAGAAAATAATAAAAATAATTAATTTGTCATTAAATACCACCAACCCTCCTTTCCTTATGTAGTTAGGATGAATAAGGAATCCTTATAAGAAAAGGATTCTGGAACATTAATGAATCTTTGCCATACTTAAAATTATGTTGCATTTTATTAAAGATCCTTATGGAACTAGGAAATTCCCAAAACAAGGTCTCACATCCTCGTAGGAAAAGGATCCTTGCCAAATAAGAAGTCCATAAGTCAAAAGAAAGTAAAAAATAAAATTTGTACAGCTTGTTCTGACCAATATTGCAAGTCCTTCCTGAACTCCGATTTACCTGACATTTTACCTCAACATAGAAACATACCTCTAGAATCTTCTGGTAAAGTTTCAGCTTGACCCAATAGTTTAGTTTTGAGTTATGCTCAATAGCGTAAAACTGGATAGAAAAATTTTTTACGTCAAAATCTAAATTTGACCTTACTTGGATTGTATCATTGAACACCGATTTAGACTTGAAATTGCAAATCTGACTTTTGTTAAAACCAGAACTGATTGTAAACAAACAGATGTGTAGGTGATGAAAATGACTTAAACAACAACCAAATATCCCAAACATGATGATAATATACTGGCATGAACGAAATCAACAAAAACAAAATAAGTTTTGAAAGCTAACGCAAAACATACCCATTACAACAAGACAAAACCCAATTCTGAAACCTAAAGAAAACTATATCCAAATGACCTCAAATTTAATTTATTTTGTGATTAGGATCCCAGTAAACAGAATATAAATTTTGAGTTGATTTCGAGTTGATTTGATATATGGACACGAAATAGCCTCTTTAAAACACGAATTTAGAACTTAGGCCCAATGATGTCCAATGACTTGAAACTTGATATTTAGTGCGATTTCACTCTAAATAACAAGAATATCAATTTTGAGTTAATTACAATAAGTTTTGATATGCTACCATGAAACAAATGTGTACAAACCTGTCTTAACCCAAATTACATTTTATGATTGCTTCCTTTTTTTTCTTTTTTCTTTTGTACTCAAAATAGAACGCAATAAACACAAAATAACAAGAATAAACATAAGAAACAAAACAAATACTGACCCAAAACAAAAAAAAATAGACAAAAAGAAACTGATACGAAACAAATAGATAACGAAAATAAGAAGGATATAACCTGATTTCAAAACCTAGCTCTGATACCAACTATTGCAAACCTTGTGATGACGTAGTCACACAACCCACAATCAAGATAAAGATCTGATCTTGGAAAGTCAAAAAAGATTTGATAGGAGTGTGAAACAATGGAAATATGCCCCTAAGACACCAATACTAATGGAATGAAGTAGAATGATATCACGAAGCCAGTTAATCTTTGATAAGTCAGATTTAGTTCGTTCAAGAACTGAAGAATGCAAGAATCACTCTAACATGTTAAAACTAAAAAATCAAGAGTATTATTCATTAATGGCTACCGAAATTTAAGCTTATAAGTGTTTAAATAGTTTTGAAAATTAACCGTAATGGATCTACTCTTATGGGCTTCAGTTTTTGACCCACATACAAAAAAGACCCAAAATCTATACTAGTAAGCCCAAACTCTGATCCAAACAAGCCTTGGATCCTAGCTAAAAACAAAGTTTTAATTAAGCCCAAACATGAAAGAAAATAATAAAAATAACTAATTTGTCATTAAATACCACAATCCCTCATTTCCTTGTGTAGCTATTATGAATAAGGAATCCTTATAAGAAAAGAATTCTGGAACATTAATGAATCTTTGCTACACTAGAAAATTATGTTGCAGCTCATTAAAGATCCTTGTGAAACTAGAAAATTCCCAAAACAAGCTCTTATATCCTTGTAGGAAAGGGATTCATGCTAAATAGGAAGTCCACAAGTCAAAAGAAAGTAAAAAACAAAATTTATACAGCTTGTTCTGACCTATATTGTAAGTCCTTTCCAAACTCCGATTCACCTGAAATTTTACCCCAACATAGAAACATACCTTTGAAATCTTCTAGTAAAGTTTCAGCTTAATCCAACAGTTTAATTTAGAGTTATGTTCAATAATGTAAAATTAAATGGTTAAAAATTTTACATCAAAATCTGAATCTGACCTTACTTGGATCGTATCACAGTATAACAAATCTATCTATATTTATTTTCATACTCTTTATCTACAAATTTGCTCAAAGATTTAAATGTTGTGACATTGCGTAGATAACATAACTATTATAAGCTAAATAAGAGAAAGGCAAAGAAACTAACAATATGTTAGGAAATATAGATTCAACCAAGAAAGACCCAATAAGTGAAGCTTTGAATCCTGTTTGTTTAAAAAGTTTCTCATTTAGTCCTCATCTTATATATTATATAATGTAATTTAGTCTAATTACATTAAATTTATAAAATCTAGGAAACACAGGGTAAGATATGACCAAGTCTTTTTCACTGAAGCTTATTAGTAGAATTCTTACAAATATAAAACTATTTTTAGGAAGTCATTTAATGGAAAGTAAAAAAAAAATGATGTGTCATTTTGAAAACTACAACATTTTCCAAGTGTTTTGATCAATTTTCTTCTTCTTCTTTGCAAATTTATCACAATTGATTTTCTAAAAAAAATAAAGTCTTAATGATATGAACCCAGAGGATAAGAATCTTTAAACCCATAAATAAGATAGAAACTAGAATTATATTTAAAATAATCCAACCTAATGATTACTTAAACCAAGAAACTTAAGTTATTAGATAAAAAACTATAAACCTTTGATTACAACGAATCAAGAACTAAAAGTATAAGGATGAATGCCACAAATATAAAATTCTTTGATAAGTTTGAAGAGTTCAATAAAAAACCAAAAGTATGAGAAACCTTGGACACATACAATATTATTTCTGAATAAAACCAAGTCTCTAAAAAGTTTATGGGTTCAAGAGTTCTTACCTTTCGAGCTCGCATCACCTAAAATTTTCCATTTACTAAGATATATAGAACAACACATCAAAGTTAGTACCAAACCCTGATTATCATCACAATCATCTAAAATCTTCTCTGTCTAATTTCAATTGAAATAATATTGTTTTTGGGCCACAATCACTATTACTTATTCTCATCATCACCAATTATGATTCCTTAAAATTAGGTATTTCAAATCACAAATCTGATGGAACTCGAGCTATTCATTGACTATAACATATGTTTAGGAATATAGAAAATGCTAATGATGGAGTTTAGCTATAGACACTCATAAGTCTGACTTTTAACATAGAAACATGGTTTTGATTTATAATAGATGCAACCTTTTATGGGCTATGCTTATTCTAGTTTTCCTAGTAATGATCCCACAACACTTCAAAATGAGTAAGTCACTTTAAATGAATATCACTTTAATGTTACTTAAGTGAAGAGATAGTAAACAAGTATTTCCTTAAATATAGATCTAAGGCCAACATCTAGTAAGAACACATTCTAAGATGAAAAAGGAAAACCATTAAGTAATTATAGGAATAGTTGCCAATTAATGGAGTCTCTCTCATAAAAAGTGACAAAGAAACATTATTATTTAAAATTGAAAAAGGATTTTAATCCTCTAATAGGGTTAACTTTTATGTTTTAAATGTTTCTAGCTCCATAGAATCTTGATTTTTCAGATAAGCTACAACTTCTGGCTAGGTTTCATTGAACTTTATGATTCTTCCGTTGGTCCTATTTATGGCCCTCACATATCTATGTTATAATGATTATGTTACTAAAAGGTATTGTTGACCTGTGAGTCACATGTTAATATTTATATATTTTGATGATAATAATTAAATAAAAATAGATTTATGATATACTTGGTTGAGATTAAGTTTAAACAAGTTTATATGAAGATCATCAACAAGTATAGAGAATTAAATGAAGAAACAAATCAATAAGTCCAAGAAACAAGGTAAATAAAGACTTAGTTCTTAAGGATTCATTTTAGTGTTTATTATGTAAATATTTATATCTTATTTGATGGCATAAATTAAAATGAATTTACAAATTTCACATTGCATGTATTATAGGATTGATATGCATTTAGTCGGTTCAAGATTCACTAGGCTTGTAATTGTTAAAACTAGATTTTAAGTTGAATTGGTAAACCGCTTGGCCATTTCAAATGAACCAATTGATTGCTTTTTCATTAGAGATGAACACCTGAGAATCTACAGGAACTAGTCGACTGATTGACTTGACCAATTTGAACTGTTGGCCTTTTAGCTATTAGAGGAATAGTAACGGCTATAAAATGACTAGTTTTTACTAGAAATATATATATATAATTTATCTAATTGAAGAATTAAGTAAAAAATTTGAATATATATTATATAGAAGCTATTTTAAGAGCAAAAACGACTTCAAATCATCAATCTCAAGAGTATAAATTCCCACATTTACTATACATACTTAAACACCTTTATACATTCTAAATGTTATTGAGTAAGCCATAAAGATATAAGCTTCAATTTTATTATCTACTTTTTGAGATAGTGTTATTACATTTTAAACAATTGCAATCCTTTAAGAGTTTAAGTGAAAAAAGTCTTGGCCATTGGTGAGGTACTTCACCAAGATAAAAAAATCTTAAAGAAGGTATTTATTCAAGTGGAGAAAAAAGGGTTTGGTGAAGATTTATTAAGGACATTGTAATCTTTAGCTTGGATTAGTAAAGAATATAATACTTAAGACCGGTTTAGTACTTGGGGTGTGGATGTAAGTTTGTCAAACCTCGTTAAAAATCGAGTTTGCAATGTCTATTCCTATACTCTTTACTTTAATTATATTTTTGGTTAATTGTGTTAATTGTATTTAATTGAGTTAATTGTAATATTTGTTATTATTAGTGAAACACCTAATTCACGCTCTCCTTTTAAGTGTTATTGTTATCTTAATCCTAGAATAACATGTATGCCCCATGATTTAAAGTACTTTTCCATGAAAGCATTTTTTTTCATCAATTTTAGTATAATACCACATATGAAACTGGTCTCTGATTTGTTTTCATAATGTTTAATTTTCCTATACATTTGTCTTTATGTTTCATACCTTATAACTTATCACTACTTATACCAACTTTTAGCAAGTATTGGCAGTTAAGAATGTTGAAAGTGATTATTTTTTAAAGGAATGTTGGATGTTAGGCATATAATTGATGGTTTCAAACTCTTCAATGACATCTACTTGGCTTTTTCTTTCTTTTTTCTTTTCTTTTTCTTTTATCTTTTATGACATCTTTAGGTTCAAAATACTCTCTTGTTGTTATTGTTGGTTAAAGGACTATTGTAGTATCTATAAGGAACTGCATATATCTAGTTTCATAAAGGCTTTTGGCCTATAATTGTAAGTTCCGGTCCTAAATGAAAAGACTTTTCCATTCTTTTTAGTTTTTTCATTTGTTTTTCTATAAAAGATTCCCTAATGTTTGCAATTGTCATGCATTTTTTTCCAGTTAAATCATTAATGACATTGTTTTTGATTTTTCAAACCTTTTAACTTAAAGTTTTATCCAATGAGCAAATTCTTATACAATATCAATAACATTGATAGTTATTCAATTAATTGACTATTAAGTTCATCTTATAATCAAATTTGTCTTTCTATGGTCATTGTATCTCATATAATAATGCATATTTGTGAACTTTATGGAATGCTTAGATAGGTTGTAACTTTAGGTTTTATGGTTTTCATTAAATATAAAGATTAAGAATCATTACATGAATTGCACTTACATATGTTGTAACCTTTTTCAGGTTATAAGGTTTGCTTTAAACATAAATTTTAGTATTGAATTGGTTATTCTATATGTCTAATCACATGCAAAAAGAGTTGCTTGTATTAGCAGAGCTGTCCTTGGACCACTTTACATGTGGTTTATGTTACGTGCATTATTTTATGGTTTCATATCTATATTTTTTTACCGTATTAATCACATATAGTTGTCTTATTTATAAATAACAACTTTATAATTATATATTTTAATAGAATCAATTGTGTTGATGTGATTTTAAAGTTGTCAACTTAGGATGTTTGATGAGTTTTTTTGAGATTTTTTTCTTTGGCATGTGTTGCCTTACAACATTGTTGAATAAGCTTTATGAAAGGAGTCTGGTTACCAAGTACTAACTTTCTATTGTACCAATATGATGTGAATTAATGTTTTTTGTTGAGCATATCTAGATGTTGTCTGGGGATTCAAATCAACATTTGAATATTTATGCAGCAGGCATGACATCTAGATAGTTTTGTCTCAAATCAACATTTCTTACTCTAGCAATTAATGCCTCATTATTTTCTTTCTATCAAGATTGAAGTACATAGAATGTAAGGAGGATATTTCATACTAACTTTTTGTACCTTTCTATATTCATGTATGGGTTTCTTCTTCACCATATCCTCAATAACCAACAATATCTTTTAGAATATAATTTAGATAGGATCATTGAGTTGGAGGCTATAACACAAAGCAGCAAAAACCTTAAGCATAGGGACAAGTAACACACGTTTTGTAATTGGCAAGCAAACATGCACATTTAGGACATGTTTAAGATTGTGGTAGCGGTTGCGGTTCAAAGTGTTTTTCGCTTAGAAATGCATCAAAATAATATTTTTTTTTCTTAAAATTATTTTGGAGATCAGCACATTAAAATAACCTGAAAATAAAAAAAAATCACAAATTTTTTTTAAAAAAAATTAAGGGAACACGGTTTGCATCGCATTCCCAAACGAGCAATTATAACATATGCTTTTACTACACCATTTCCTTTCCTGTCTGCTTTTACATATGCAAGTTTCTAAGTTATGGGTTTTGTATTAGTTCAATAAGCAGGAAAGCAAACCCAAAGGTTCTTATGTCATGTCTACTCCAATATTTTTTTGAGTTGATTTTTCCCTTCTTTAATATAGAGGGTTTATTTTCTTATTCTTTTTTTCTTAGGGGGGGGATGGTTGATATAATAGGTTAATATATATTAGGTGATATGGTTGTAAATATGTATAGTAAGAATGATAGTAGCTTAGGTGATTTGATATTGACAGATTTTATTGATCTTTGGTTTTGGGATTAATTGATGGGTTGGCTGAAAAAGTATTATCATGTAAAAAAATGTATATTTAGGATATGGACATGACAATTTGCAATTGTAATTTTGAAACAACAAATTGAATGAAATTCAAAGGATTAGATATAAATTTAAATGAGAATCTTCATGTTTAATAGTAATTGGGTTGTAAATAAAAATATTCTAATGAAGAAGTGCCTAGTCAATTGATTCATTATTTATCGCAAGTCAGATCAAAAGTTTTTGTTAATATATAAAAATAAATATGCATGTGTTGTCATCATGTTTTTTGACATCAACAAAAAAAAATTATGAATTGAAAATTTAGTGTATATATTTAATAAAATAAATTGAAAACCACATACACCAATAAATGTTAAAAAGTATTCACACTACACTGCATGTAGGATTCCAAGTTAATTTTTAACATTGTAGAAGAAAGTGCCACTGTTGTTGATGCGTATTATTGCATCATGATTTTTTTAATTGAGAAATGTAATGGTGCTAGTTATCCTTAATTAAATAAATTTAAAAATATATAAACTAGTAAATTAAAAAAGAGTTGTTAATAATAATTAAATACTAAAATAAAAGGATAATCTATATTTAAAGTGGAATAGATAAGTCCTTAAAACAAAAAATAGATAAGTATGCAAATATTTAAATTGATGTTTTATTTTAATTTATATGTTTTTATTTTTTTTATCTCGGAGATTATTGTTCTTACCAAGAATAAATTATTTTTATTTTTATAAATAAATTATGCAAATACAATTTATTTATATCAAATATAAAAGAAAACAACTTAAAGATGAATTACAATAATCTATTTAAAACATTATAAAAATAAAAAATCATTAAAAAAATATAATCGCTATTTAAAAAAGGTTGGCTAAACATTTAAAAATTAAAGACAAATATTATTAATTTAATTTAAATTAAAATAAAAATCAATGCAAATTATATATATATATATATATATATAAAAGAATAATTAAAATTACAAAAACAAAAAACAAAAGAGGTTAGGTGCTAATAGACCTAGTAGGCCAAGCTTGTGTACCTAGCCAGCTGCCTAAAAGTCTACACATGCCTGGGTTGATTTTTTTTTATGGAGCGAATAACACATCATCCACTTTATTATTATTTTTAGTTGACAATAGGTTGTTTGAAATATTTCTCGGTAACTTCTAATAATTGAAAAATCAAGGTTCGAGTTTTGAACCTCAAAAACTTATTTTCACATAATAAATATCTTTATAATATCAATAAATCAATCCCTCGTCTCAAAACGCCTTTAATTTATCCAAAAACAAACTAGAAAAAAAATTATGTCTTAATTTTAATTTGCTTTTTTCCAGTATGATGAAAGATAAAAAACACTTCAATGAAACCTACCTCGTAAAATGGAACCAGTTGAAATTAAGAATGATATTTTTGTTGCTGCAATGTGAGAACTGATGATTTTCTCTCTTTTTTGGTATTTTTTAACAACTTTCTCTCTTCATCTTTAAACCTATGGGCTGAAAAATAAATAAAATAAAAATTTAGACACAAAAAACTACAAAGATTGTAGAGGAAGAACATGAAAAATAGGTGGATTACAAAGAGCTTTTTCATGTGAATTTAAGATTGGATACATAGTTTTTCATTGTTTTACAGTTTGGTTCTTTTTCTTTTAATTTTGTTTTTTTACTATAAATTATAAGATATTGGTCATTAAATTAATCATAAAAAGATGCAATTAAAAAAAAAATAAACAACAAAAACAACTATGAATTACTATAATAAAAACCCATTGGCTTTTAGTTTATAATTAATTATTTTCTCCATGCAATTGTATTGTTAATTCTCGTAAAGGATAAGAAGTCTTAATCAAGTAAAGTTATTCAATATTTTTGCCAAATTTTCTTGAAATTTACATCATTTCAATGCATAAATATGCATGTTAGAATGAAAATATAAGTGTTCAACTATTCATCAACTTTTTCATCAAATTCTCTCTGGTACATAAAACATAGAAATTAGACGTAAATTGTATAAAAAAAATTAAACAAAATGATTCAATTGAGAAAAGTAGAAAATGTTTTGGATTTAATTATTAAAATTTACAGATTTGGATGCAATTGAAAGTGAGTATATAGGTTTGGACTAAGTTGAGGTTTCCCCCTCCAATTTTCAGGCAAGGTGGTTTTGTTAATGAATGAAGTATCTGTCACAAGGACCCAATTGCATAAATAAAAACCTCTCTGCTGCCACTAGAACCTTTGGATGTGGGTCAAACCAAATGTTATTTCAAGCGAGGAAAGGAGCGGCATGTCGTTGATCCACACCTAGCAGAAATGGTTCGCTAAGTTGACATGTCGGCGGGTAGCGCGTTAAAGAAGAAGGGAAAAAAGGACCCTTCTCAAGCCAAAGCCAGCCATTGTTGAAGGAAAGAGTGAAGATGGGAGGAGTGAGACAGAGAGCGATGACTACAACACTTCCAAAGCTGATACAAAGTCTCCGAAAGGAATGCCCAAAGCCAAGAATAAAGCAGTTGCCATCGCTGAGACGCGCTTTCTCTCTCTACGATCAGATCAATCTCATCGACAACGTCCCTGAAGACCAACTCCGTTTTCAAGGGTATTATTAATGATTTCCTTTATATTTTAGTAAATCAATTTTATAATTTATTCAAATAATCAAAATCCTTTTCTTTTTTTTGAAAGGTATACTGATACGGGATTCAGAGTGAATGGGGTGGAGTATGAAGGTAGCTTGCTTTGTGTGGGCAACCTGCTCACCTCTTGGGCACCCAGTTCCTTCTCTCAGATTACTCCTGACAGGTCTCGTCTCTTCTCTTCCGTTCCTTTTTTTTTCCTTCCTTTCTGGGTTTCTTTTTTATCTTTGTTTTATTAAGCCATCCCATCAATCAGTGCTGAGGGTACTTTTTTGTTCACATATAAGGGGAATTGATAAAGATTATTAAGTTTAGTTAGCCCAAACTGATTTTAGTTACTGTTTTATAATGTTCAAAACCATGTATTCTTTCTTGGTAAACTGATAACTCGTGCATATTCGCAATGAAAGTTCAAATGTTAGGCTTTTTATTTGCTCCTTTTTGTGACATTTCGTCATTGTTGTGGCCATTTTGCAGTTTATCCATCTTTCAAATTGTGCGGCCTATACCAGGTGAGAGAGTGGGAGACTTCAATACCATTATATAAATGCGATTCTATAGGAGTGTTGTTTTAGCACTTTTACTTGATTTATTCCTTGGCTCATTGCATGCTGCTTAAAATCGCAAATAATGTGATGAGAGAAAATCATCTGGAACACAACTCGTGCTCATTTTTCTACTTTTGCATGCTCTCGTGCTATTTAGTATTTTTATTGTTTGTTCACATTAAACATTAAATTCATATTGAATGTTTGATCCCAAGTTGGCTTGGTAGACAATTTTTTGTCGGGACTCCAACTGTGGGCACAATTAGAGTTGAGGAGGTAGAAAGTTTCAAACATATCTTTTGTAATCATAGAATGTAAAGGATTGGTGGATTTTAATTAGAGGCCAATGAGGGGAAGGACTAGTGAATTTTAGTGCAGAGACCATCGAGGGGAAAGTTGAAGTTTCGTTGAAATCCAAAGAGGAGGAGACGTAAAAGAAGACATTTTATGGGGATGAATCCAAGCATGCTACTTACAATGGACAATCAAAAGCAAAGGTGAAGGGCAAAGGGTTCATAGCCAAATTCAGGTTGCTTTATTTGCAATGGAAAACACTTTGCAAGGGATTGCCTAAAAAGGGTACAACTTAAGTTGTAAATAGCACACATTAATCCATACTAATTGTCATAAAGACAAAATATTCACACAAATTTTAGCCCATTGTGTGACAATCTAATCCCCTTATACTCAAACCTTTTTCTCACTAATTCGCTTGTGTTTGCCTACAACTAAGTGTTTCACTCACTCGAAGAGGATTTCCTCACTCTTGTTGTAAACAAGTGGAATATACATAAGCAAATGAACAGAACAATGCACAAAAATTATACAAAAAATATCATTTTTATTATACTTTTAACAAAAGAATTACACAACCATGTGTGTGCTATGGACTTAACTTGCATGCTATATAACATTTTATAGTTTATTTAAAGAACAAAATAAGCAAGTTACAAATGAAAACTGTCTCGCCAATTTCTAGTAAACTTTTGAATATATAACTACAAGTTTTGGCTAGTTTTATCCCAATAAATAATTGTCGATAACTGCTGCAACTTCATTGTTTTGCCTTCCACAAACAATTAGGCCAATTTGTCAAAGCCCATGTTGTCAGAATTGTTGTGTTTTTGCTTGTGTTGGACAATCCATCATTCAAGTCAAAATTCACGCAATGTATGAACCTAATGCTCGCACATACTGTTTTACGATACCTGTTGATTTTGCCACTGTCCATGTGGGTTGCCAATGCATGTGGCATCTTTTAGGTAGTGTTTTCATTGGTGTGACTTTGCAACTAGACTTTTAACAAACCTCTCTTACCAGAAAAACCGGAAGCCCTCGTCAAAATATAGATGCAAGGTACTCTTATACGTTGTCTTTAAACTATCATAAATTTGTGTTCGCCCCACTTCACCAAGAGCTCCATTCATTGATTTTTTTATGTTGGTCAAGTCTATGGTGGTCTAGGACTTTGACATTCCCATTGTCAAACTACTTTTGAATCGTAGGAGGTGCACATTGTGACTTACTTCTCTTTGGATTTTCATGAAATGATTTCAAGTAGCTTGCGTGGAATATAAGATGAAGTTTCAGCCGTTCCGGTAACTTTAGCCTATACACCACTGCTCCCACCTTTTCCATGACTTCAAAAGGCTCGTCGTATCTTGACACCAGCCCTTGATGTCATGATGCTTAGATTGTTTGATCTAGAATAACTGAGAATAAGGGATTGCTCTAGTACTAAGATGGACTTAAGAACAAGAGACACATAAGACAAACAAAGGCAAAACTAGGATTGTGCTGAGAAAGTCTCTGATACCGTGACAAACTTAGAAAATTTTGAGCATGAAAAGTTATGTTCCCTTTATGGAGAATCGTTATTTATCTTGAATATGATTACAAGTTAAATTTTAGCTCCTATAAAATAATTAACCTACCATATATATATTTTCCGAACAACTAACCTACAACTAGTATTTACTAAAAAAGGAAAGAATAAGATATTTACAAATATAGAAGGTAATTGTCAAATGTTTTTAAAAGACAACTAATTCTTTTGACAGGTTGTGGATGCTCTAAGTAGGCGAGTGTTTGCTATTATGCAGTTGGAGTCTGATAGGGTGGAGAGACTACACTAGGCAACCAAGGAAGACATAACCTATACGAAGTTAATCGACCTCATATGAGAAGGGACAATATGACAATGTTGGTTGGAGAATGGCCTTTTTAATGCAAAAGGGGGTTAGATATATGTTCTGAGTGGGAAGCTGAGGAAGCACTTCATGTCAGAGACTCATGACCCATAATAAGTAGGCTATCTAGGACAAGAAAAATGTTGGTTCTCTTGTCCCAAACATATCATTGGCTGAAGATGGAAGAAGTCATAGAGTTGTAAGCAAGACATGTCTTATGTGCCAACAAGACAAAGTGTTGCGGCAAAAAGAAGTGGCTTGTTTCAGCCTATGCCAATTCCAGCAAGACCTTAGGTATCGGTCTTGATAGATTTTGTTGTGGGGTTTTCGAAAGATGATGGAATGAATGTTGTAATGATGGTCGTGGACATGTTCACTAAGTATGCAAAATTCATTGCCACTGCGACACTATGCTAGGCTAAGGTAGTTGTGGGGTTCTACCAAAATGTGGTGAAATATTTCAGAATTTCATTGGACATTGTCAACAATTGTGATGTTTGATTCACGCTCAAATTTTGGACAACACGTTTAACTTGTGGAACTAGGCTAAAAATGGGTAGATTAAGAGATGAAAGCTTTGTTGGAGGAGTGCATGAGACATATGTGACGACAATGCAAAGAAACTAGTTAGAGTTGTTGGATAGTGCTTAGTTATGCTACAACCTCCTCAAATCTTTAGCAACAAAAGCAAGTCCATTCGAGTTGGTGTTGGGAGGACAACCCTAAAAAGCAAGTCCATTCGAGTTGGTGTTGGGAGCACAACCCCAAACTCTTGTGGAGATAGTGATATAGAGATTTGGTGTGAAAAGTCCAACTACATGCAAGTTTGCTAAGGAGAGGCTTGAGCTGTTTGAATAGGTTGATGATAACTTGCGTAAAGTGAGCAAGAGGATGCAAAAGTACGTAGGCCTGAAGAGGAGACCCCTGGAGTTTGACAAAGGTGACAAGGTGATGTTCAAGTTAACTTTGCAGATTTAGAAGAAAATCATTAGGCAGAATAGGGATAGAGGGTTGCATTTAGGTTAAAAGTTACTGGAGTGGCTAAAACTTTATCATATATTCCTTGTGAACTATTTAAAATCATTCCATGAAAATCTAGTGAGAAGCAAGTCCAGCGGACACCTCCTATAATTTAGAAGTACTTTGACAATAGGATTGTCACAATCCTGAATCACCGCATTCTTGGTCATGCATAAGAAAAATTGGCGAACCAAATTCTTGGTGAAGTGGGAGAAGAACCAAGAAGTTTTGTGGTAGTTTGAAGACAAAGTACAGAAGTACTTAGCTTCTATACCCCGACAAGGGTGTCAGACTTTTCTAGTAGAGGAGGTTTGTTAGAGACCTAGTTGCAAGGGCATGCCAACAAAAACGTTGTAACAAAGGATGTCGTGGGTATTGACAGCTTGTATGGAGAAGGACAAAATTAGTAGACAGCATACAACATTATGTGCGAGCATTGGATTAATGTCTTGCACGAATTCTGACTTGGATGATAGATTGTCCAAGACAAGTAGAAACATGATAATTATAGCAACATGGGTGTTGATAGAGTGACCTAATTGTTTGTGGGAGGCAAACCAAGAAAGTTGCAATAGTTATCGGCAGTTACTTGCTGGAATAAAACTAGCTTAAACTTGTAATTATCTATTAAAAAGCTTGTTGGAAATTAGCGAGACAGTTTTTATTTGTAACTTGCATATTTTGTTCTTTAAATAGGCTGTAAAATGCTATATAGGAAGTAAGTTATGTGCATAGAGTACACACAAGGGGCTTGTGTAATTTCTTTGTCAAGAGTTTAATAAAGATTGTGATTTTTTCTATAATTATTTTGCATTGTTCTGCTCATTTGCTTATGTATATTCCGCTTGTTTACAACAAGTAAGAATGGGGAAATCCTTTTAAAGTGAAGGAAACACCTAGTCATAGGCAAACATGACTGAATTGGTGAGTATGGGTAGAGTCTAAGTGGACTAGATTACCGTACAATGAGCTAAAATTTGTCGTGTGATAATTGATAGAGTAATGATGAAAAAGAGATGACTAGTGAAAAATATATATGAATTGTGCTTAATTGGATGTTGGATGTGGGAGGGTCCTATATATGAATTGTGTTTAATTTACCCCTTTCATGCTAACAAATGTATTTTTGGAGACTGGGCAAACTGGCTAGAAGACTTTTATTAGTGACATCTAGTCAAAATGTGTAGTGACAGCATGTCTCACCTGAATGGTATGTTTCTGAGGTTAATAATACTAGCAGGATCCATGCGTTGCACCATACTTATGGATGAAATTCCTGCTATATCCACCATGCACTTGTGCATGAGTTTATTGTTTGACAAGGCATAGCAAAGGAGATTTCTTTGTTGCTTTCCTGTGGTGTTATTTACTTGCTCCTCGCACCATGATGTGCCCAGCTTGATCTCTGTTTCCTTTTAAAAAATGTTCGCCCTTGTTTCCTGGAAAATGGTTTTTGAAAAGTGCACAGTCAAACCAATATACATGGAATGTTGATAAATATAATGCAGCATTTACCACTTAAGAGTGCAACAGAGTACATAAGGGGCAGACTTATTCCTAGTGTGAATTCAGGAACTTAGGATGTAGCATGGTCATGTTGAATGGGAATGCCATGTTGGACTGGTAACTAGATAATATAAGTTCCTTCACTAGTATTTCTATGACTTGATTCATAAAATGACTACCTGTGATACTAGCAGTGTGAAATAATTGGGGAATATTTTAACTAGAAGTTTCACTTAGTGTTTGTGAATTTTTGGACTTTACTTTTCTAACTATACTTGATTGTTAACAAACATATAATAATTGGATCACTGAGAGTTCTTTTCAAGATTTATCACCCAAAGATATGAAATGCTCTCTCAAGTAGGTGTGGAAAATTGTCATATCTTACTGTGACTCTGCTGGTTTCATTATAAATGTTGTTTTGACTCCTGACTCCCTTTGTTAGCCGATTCACCTGTGAATTTTTGTTTCAGAGATTTTGATTATTGGTTGTGGAAGATACACTCAACCAGTAGATCCTGAACTCAGGCGCTTCATTCGGTCTACTGGCATGAAGTTGGAAGCTGTTGACTCGGTATTCTTTTTTATATAGCTTTTTCTATGTATGAGAAAAAGTAAACCAAAATTTTGAAATGACTAGCAATGAGTTTAAACAATGACAAACTTACATACCAGGTTTGTTTGATCCATATGAATTTTGTAATTGTTTATGGAATTTTCCAAATTGTAAATTGCCTTCTTGTAATCTCTGGATGATTAAATAGCAGTAAATGTTCTGTTTGGAAAGGAAAAACCTGATAACCTTCCCAGAAAAACTGATGACAGATGTCAAATGCATTCCTCCCGCATTTTAAACTTGATGAAATGTTGCTGACTTCCACTACAATTTTTATGATACCTTAGCTTTATTTTGTTGCAGAGGAATGCTGCATCAACCTACAACATACTGAATGAGGAAGGGAGGCCCGTGGCTGCTGCACTTCTCCCATATGGAGTATCTTCATAATGCCTAAATTCTTGAGTTGCATCCTTTTCCAGTCAAATCTCCATGATTACTTGGCTGATTTCACCTTTATTTCACGCGAGGCCTCTGGAAAGTCCTTAACTTGCTACATAGCCAGTAGCGACTTGCATAAGATTGTCAATTTACATGTATTTAGAGAAAGGTTTTTGTTAGGATGTGTAATGTTCTGCATTTCTTGTGCTGATAAGAGAGGCTCATGCTACAAATGACTCTACTGACATTTTAATATCATCCATTCCTTTTGATTTCCTTGCTGGTTGTTATTTATTTGTTTATTATCAGCCTTCTTGGTGGGATGTTACGCTCTGATCTTGAAATATCGGTATTTTTTCACTAATATTTTGGGTGAGAGGTTGTTAGACCCTATCCTTGATTCAATGTCTAGGTTTCGATACTTGTGAAATGGGCAATAACTCCATTACTTTGTTCTTGTTCTTGTTCTCGTTCTTGTTATTTGTTTAGTGGAGATTTCATCATTATTAAGAATGGGTTTCCTATTATTTGATAATTATCCCATTTCTACAGCTATCCAACGATAATAAATACATGGATGTTTACATTCCAAATATAAAATGATAAATAATTAACACATTTTTAAATTTTGCTTTTTTTTTTTTCCATTCATATTAGAAATATGTATTTGGTAAGAACATGAAACCTCATAGTTGGGATGGCAATGTATTAATTTCATAGCTAGTTAGATTAAAAATATTTTAAAAGTAAGAAAATTGTTTAGGCCACAAAAAATTATTAGATATTTTTATTAAACTCAACATATTGAGTCAATCTTAAATTCTCTTGACCTGACTTCTTACTTAACTCGGGTTTAAAATTAACTCAAGCGAGAATTGATCTAACATGATCTTGTTGACTTGATGAGTCTGAACGCAATAGATGACCAGTAAAGAGTATGGTTTAACTTGAAAAATTTTAAAGATAATATTTTTTTTAATAAAAACATCTACATATGCAGGTTGACTCAGGTTTCTCAGCTTAACCAGCTAATCCTGTGACCTAGATCACGAACTTCACTGGGTTTAACTATTTTTTACTTAATAATATGATAACAAAAATAAACGCCCATAAAATTGAGCGTAAACCAAATATAGGGACAATTGTTTTAGACTGCGATAATCTCATAGAAAACAAATTAAAACAAAATTATAAAGACCAATTCAAAATTAACCAGATGTGAATTGAAAGATGAAACTTAAAAACAAAGAAATTATTTGATATTGTTATTAAACCGGACCTAGCAGGTCAACCTCAAAATCTTGACTCCTTGCGTAACTTAGGTTCGAAATTAACTCGGGGGTTGCTCTTATTGGACCCAATCAACTTAACGTGTTTAAAGGCAATCAAGATGATCAGTAAGAGTGTGGTTTGACTTTAAAAATTTTTCAGGATTACATCTTTTTTTTATTATTAAAACAACAATATATTGGATCGACTTAGATTTTGTGGCTTAACTCTCCAAACACATAATCCGGATCATGAGCTCCATCGAGTTTAAAATCTTTATTTTTAAAAACTATTTTTTATTTATGATATGGTAACAAAAATAAACGCTTGTAAAATTAAATATCAATATGTTTGTTTAAAACTATGATAATCTTATAAAAAATAAACTAAAATAAATTATGACAACCTATTCAAAATCAATAAAATATTAAATAATAAAATTTTTTAAAAAAACAAAAGCATTCGATCAAGAAGAAAAATTTGATGATATATTTAAAAAACAAAAAAGGAAAAAAAGGGTCCATGAATAGTGAAGTAGGTAGGAAAAACCCAACTTTTTAAAAAAAAACAAAAAAGGAAAAATTCGATCAAGAAGAAAAATTTGATGATATATTTAAAAAACAAAAAAGGAAAAAAAGGGTCCATGAATAGTGAAGTAGGTAGGAAAAACCCAACTTTTTTTAATATATATTAGTTAATTTCTAATTTAATTGAAAATTTTATATAATACAATTAGGCCCAAAAAATCAAATTAAAAGAGAAAAAAGTCTAAGGACCAATTTGTAAAAAAAATGAAAAGAAGAGAGAAAAAGGTACCAAATCGAATGGAGAAAACAATCTAAGTACTAATCTAAAAACCAAAAAAATAAAATAAAAATTTGATGAAAGAATGTCTAGATAATACTTTCCTTGTTCCTACTTTATATTTAACAGGGTTTGGGCCGATGAAAGAATTTTTCTATTGATAAAAGGAATATAGTGATTTGTGATTACAATATCACATTTAATAGTTAATATAAAAATAAATATTGAGTTTTATCTTAAACTATTGCATATGAAAATATAAATAATTAAATAAAAAATTAATTGCTGAAGAAATAAATTTGATGAAAAAACCAATATATTTCCCGGCTTCCTTTCTCATTTGTTAATATATATATATATATATATATATATATATATATATATATATATATATATAAATGCTTTTCATACCCGCTCACATGGGTGAATAACCACCAGGATGATTAATTTTGCCCTAAGGTATTAACACCTTTTTTTTTTTATGATCTGCAAATTGACACTCACAAATACAAAGTAATATTCAATTTTTTTCTCTCAAATTAGATAATACTAGATTACATGCATCGGCAATCCAAATTATTATTTTTTAAAATATAAAAAAAAATATTTAGGACATCAAAATTATTTGACATTATTATTAAACTTAACCCAACAAGTGAATATTGAAATCTTTCGATCCGACTTCTTGCCTAACCCGAATTTAAAATTAAACCATATAGGAGCTATCCTGATGTGACCTTGTCAACTTGGCAGGTCTAAAGATTACTCAAACAACCGGTAAAAAATGTGGTTTGAATTAGAAAAAAATAATTCAACATGATATATTTTTTTAATATTGGGATGTTAACATATTAGATTGACTCGGACCTTGAAGTTAATCTGTCAACTTCAAGATCTTAATGATGAACTCCATTGGTTTTAATAAAAAAAAAATTTAAAAATATTTCTCACTTAATTATATAATAACAAAAACAGACACTCGTAAAATCAAATATAAGACCAATATTTGGAATTTATTTAAGATTATAATAATTTCATTAAAAGTAAATAAAAAAAACCTGTCTCTTTCACAATAAAAGATGCGCTTGACACCCAACTCTCGTAAATGCATTACTTGTGATTTTATTTGCGCTTCGTCGTGGGTTGAATATTTTTTTCAACAAAAAAATAGACATGCAAGCTTTTCAATGTCTTTTTTTTTACATAAAAAAATCCTAATTATAAATTAAAAAAAACTAATGCATGAATCTAATTAAAAAAAATCAAGAATTATCTATGTCAATAAATGAAAAAAAATCATTGACGATAATTAAAAACGAAACTAAAAAAATAAGAGACAAATATAAATCAAAATATTTGATCTTGCAACATATGATATTTACCTAGTCATGTTTACCGAGTTTGTTTATTAAATTTAATTTCTTATTTAATCAAACAATAATAAAAATAGACTTGCACATGAAATTGATTGAATAAAAAAATATTATGAAAAGCTAAAATAAATAAATATATTATTTAAAAATAAATGTATATTATTTTTTAAAATAAAGTTCATCTATTTAAAAGATTTAAAAAAATATAGATGAATCAGAATTATCCTTTCAAAAATTAAGTACATATAATTTATTTTTTTAAAATCTCTATTTTAAAAATGTTAAATAACCTACAACAAAAAAAAAAATCATAGAGAAGGGATATTAATTGAAAAATAAATAAATAAAATATTTTAAAAAGAGAAATATAAAAAAGTTTCAATTAAAAAAAATAGCCGAGATGTTGTGGCTTAACCCATTAAACTTGAGATCTAGGTTATGAACTCAACCATGATCAATAATATTTTTGTTTATTTTTTTAACCTAAATATAAAATTAAAATATTAACAAAAGCTCAAAAAAAAGCCCAAGTGCGCGGTCTTATGACCCAACATGCTTGGGCCATGTAAGGAAGAGTCCATATTTGTCGCCTGCTCCTACTTTTTTGAAAAAAAAAATACATGAATGACATGTCATCTGCTGAAGTGAATGATGTGCCATCTGTGAGCTTAGATTCCAATCATAATTGTAATGGCTGGAAAATAAGGGCATTATTGTTTTTAGCAAAAAAAAAAAAAAAAACCCAAATTTTAAACTATTTCAACTAAAAAACACTTGATTAAACATTCTTAAAATACTTACAAACCAATCCATTAACTCAAGTTCAAAAATCCAAAATCAAACGGGTTAGATTTGGCTTTATTTACTTAAATCTATTTTTTCAAGCGACATTAGGTTCTAAACAAACATTATCAAGCCCCATTTCATCGTATAAAACCCGTGGAAGCTATTTTGGCGGTCAGAAATGGCATGGATGATGACTTTTTCTCTCATTACTAGAATTTAACAGTCTCTCTCTTTCCTCTCTCTAACTAGGAGACAAAAATAATAAAAATTAATTTTTGTACAAAAATTGAAATTTTAAAATTAAAAGGACCTAAATTGTACAAATTGTATTGTTTTTAAAGATGGAAAACCTAAGTGTATTTTTTGCAAAAACTCCGGACATGCACCTATATCGGTGCCTTTTAAATCTCGGTCATCTTTTAATTCCACTATTGCTTAAGAAATCAAAAGTAATTAACTTTCAATTAGGATCAAATTGCCTAAAATAAAAGCTTGAGGACCAAATTGAACAAAAAAGAACAAATAACATACAATAAGAGCCCGTTTGTTTTTACGTTTTAAAAGCGCTTTTGAAAAAAATTAAATTTTATTTATTTATTTAAAATTAGTTTTTTTTTCATATTATTTTACGTGCTAATATCAAAATAAATTTTAAAAAATAAAAAATTATTATTTTAATATATTTTTAAATAAAAAATATTTTAAAAAATAACTATTATTATTATTATTATTATTATGAATTAACTGTCTAAACATTGTCATTCCACGTTGAGAAGGCCATTCTTTTTAGTGATTTATAATACAATAATGAAATTTTAATTTTAAAAGAACTGGAAAAAAGAAATGAAAAAAGAAAAAGAAAAAGAAAAGAAAAATGAAAAGAGAGAGGATCAACAAAATTTAGTCACTGGTGGAGGAGAGCCAACAGAATGAATGCTGAGAACCTAATGAAGCTATAAAACCTCTTCCTCTCTCTCTCTCTCTCTCTTTCTCTCTCTCTACACGCATATACACCTGGAAAGAAAGAAAAAGGAAAAAAAAGCAAGAAATAAAGAAGGCTTCCGCAAGTAATGGCATCACTGCTTCAGTGTCCTACTTCATCATTTCCTTCTTTCTCCTCCAACAACCCCCGCTCCCCCTTCCCCCGCTTTAACTTCCATCTCCGTCACGCCGTCGTAAGTTCCTCTTTCTCTTTCCTTTTTTTCCCCTTTCTCAGTTCTTGATTGATCTACCATACTATTAATCCCTTAAAGAATTCTTGGAATAATTGCTTTCTTTTCTTTTGTATTTATTTGGTGTTGATTACTGCTGCTGCTACGAATACTCTTTTGATGCGTTGATTTTCTGTATCAGAGGTGTAATCTGGTGGAGCCCATCAAGTTTGCCAACGGCAAGCCTTACATCCCGCTCCTCAACACCTCGGCTCATCATTTATCCTCCACTGCCACTTCCCATTTAGATAACACTCTTCCACCTTTCAACAAACATGACACCAGGCTCCGCATTTTCTCTGGCACTGCTAATCCTGCTCTCTCTCAGGTAATTACTTCTTCTTCTTCTTGTTTTTTTTTTCTTTTACTTCTTGGAATGATTATTGCTGTTAATCTTTATCCAATAATTTTTTTTATAGGAAATTGCTTGCTACATGGGTTTGGAGCTTGGCAAGATTAAAATTAAGCGTTTTGCGGACGGGGAGATTTATGTCCAATTGCAAGAAAGTGTCAGAGGCTGTGATGTTTTTCTTGTCCAACCCACCTGTCCTCCTGCCAATGAGAACCTCATGGAGCTGCTGATTATGATTGATGCTTGTCGCAGGGCGTCTGCTAAGAATATTACTGCTGTTATTCCTTATTTCGGCTACGCCAGGGCCGATAGAAAGGTAATGCTTCCGGGAGCTGAATCGATAGATACTCTTGTTTCTTAGTTAATTTTTTATTCATTGTTTCAACTTTCTGGATTTTCAGACTCAAGGGCGAGAATCTATTGCTGCCAAGCTTGTTGCGAATTTGATTACTGAAGCAGGTGCAAATCGTGTTCTTGCCTGTGATCTTCATTCCGGGCAGTCCATGGGGTATTTTGACATTCCTGTGGATCATGTGTATGGTCAGGTAAAGAATCCACTCTACCTTCGACGGCTATTTCATTGCATTATTCCAAGATATAGCTATTGGAGTATGATATAGAGTTTTGAAATTATTTTAACAGTTCTTGTTATGCTGTCAGTATGGACCAGTGAGAAAGCCATGAAAACCTTAATTGCTGTAATTGTCTGTTCAATGGTAATTATTTGTTTTTTCTTTTGTGCATCACCAGCCTGTGATACTCGATTACCTTGCTAGCAAGACTATATGTTCTGATGACTTGGTGGTGGTCTCCCCTGACGTTGGAGGTGTAGCAAGAGCTCGTGCTTTTGCCAAGAAATTATCAGATGCACCTCTAGCCATTGTTGATAAAAGACGTCATGGACACAATGTTGCAGAGGTAAAATATGCCAAATATGCTGCTCTTTTCTTATGCTTCAAGATGGTCTGGTTGTATTGAGAATTGAGATAAAGATAGAAGCACTGTTTATATGCTTTTAGGTTCAGCCATGCTCTTTAAAGTTGAAGATCGAGTGCTCCCCTAATTCCTACCACCATCTGCTTTTCCCTTTGTTTCATGCGTTGAGGATTGAAATATCCATATCATGTTCCCTTCTTTTTATTTCCTCCTTTTTTATGGGGTTGAAACGGACACAACCTGATTTCTTCATATGCATTGAATTCACTAGATTGTATTTAATGATGTTACTGTCTGCTGAATGTCATCTTTCAGGTGATGAATTTGATTGGTGATGTGAAGGGGAAAGTTGCAGTTATGGTAGATGACATGATTGACACAGCTGGTGAGTTTTGCTCAAATCTTATTTGCTGTCCTTATCATGTATTGGAAAATGCATGCTGCAGAAGCTATGCCTTTATATCCTAGGTGACGTAGTTTGGGAAGAGGAAAAAAAATAAACACTAGTAGTTTGCCTTTTCTTCCGGCATCACTAGGATACTGTAGTCAAAGTTATCAGTACCACACATGAAGATGACTCACAGAAGGCTGAGGTCATGGTTTTCACTGGTCCAGCTGTTGGTAAACTAATTGTACCTTTGATCTGTTAGTGATAAATCTAACATTTAAAGTAACTTATCCAGGAAATCTTTAAAAATTAGTCTTAAAACAGTATCTTTGTGCCTAGTATTTTGAAACGGTGGATTTTTTTAATCTTATCTGGTTAAGTATTTGTTCCATAATTCAGTTTTGTCTGCTATAGTGTCAAAAACAGGGTCAAAGTTACTGAAGTCAGTTTTGTCTGTATAGTGTGCCAAAATCAGGCTCAAAGTTGCAGAAGTAAATATAAATTTCGAAGGTGTTACTAGAGGGTAATAATTATAACAGTATAAATGTAAAGTGCATTTGGTCATTCAATAGCCAATGTGTAATTTATGTGTAAAAGTTATGAAAATTTACGGTGTTTCACCTTTTTCCCTCTTCAATTTCTCACATGGTCCCGACGAATAAGCAAAGATTCTGATTCACAGTCGAACCAGTCTAGTCTTTGATTTGATCAGATGCTGATAGCCATTGTTCTTGCCTTTTTTTTCCCTGGTGATCTTACCCTATGTTAGTTGCCTAACATTTCAAATTCTTGTTTATTCATTGTTAAATGTTTCCTATGCACTATTTGTTGCAGGAACTATTACCAAAGGTGCAGCTCTATTACATCAAGAGGGGGCAAGGGAGGTCTATGCATGCACTACACATGCTGTTTTCAGGTATCTGGATATTATCCATTTCACTAATCTATGTAATGCGTGCTAGTATAAGATTATCTAATATCTTTAATAAATTGACACATCAGTTAGTAAATTTTTTTGTAAAAAAGAATTAAGCTAAATTTCTAGCATTATTTCTAGGAAAATTGTTTTCTCCTCAAAGAGTTGGTGCACATTTTGGACAGCATTGGTGTTGGGTTAAAAAATTAGAAAAGCATTGATAGCTTGGATTTCTAATGATGCATTGGATGTAGATAATATGCAGGTAACACTAGCATACTATCTCCATGTGGTCTCCGATCACTACAAATGAAGTCAAACTTACATACCAGATTTGACAGCAGCCATATATTTATCAACCAATAGATAGAACTTCTATAGGTCAAATTGATTTCTGTAGATCATAGATACTTTCCTCTTATCAATTATTAGAGCATATGATCGAATGTTCAGCAAACCTGCAACTGTGCATGTTAACCATGCATCTGATTGTTGTTGCTCAGATTTTCACTACCTTTTTCTGTTTGCAGCCCTCCTGCCATTGAGAGGTTATCGAGTGGTCTTTTTCAAGAGGTTATCATAACAAACACGATTCCAGTGTCAGAGCAGAACTATTTTCCCCAGCTCACAGTCTTGTCAGTAGCAAACCTCTTGGGCGAGACCATATGGCGTGTTCATGATGACTGCTCTGTGAGTAGCATCTTTCAGTAAAATTGGATCTATATGATCAATTACAAGTGAAATTAACACTCCACCCCAATGAAATTCTTTCATTTTTTCTTCCTGCATGAGGTGTCAATGTGTTGCAGATTTTGTTTTATTCTTTTCTTGGCGATGCATGCATCTGGAAGAATGAATGGTGCTGACATAGTGTAGCCCAAATTGTAGTCAAGAAGTTTGAAATAAAAAAAACCAAGGATTTAAGAAAAAAAGCCATTCCTTTTTAATTTAAAAACTAAAATGAATATCCTTACCATTCTTTTGATAGATTCTCAACTATTGCCATTGCTCCACATTTTGCCATGTGTCGTTCTTCCTTTAGGGTTCTATCCAAGTCATTGTAGTTTGGGGAGTTCAGATCATAGATTTATAACTTAATGGTACCAATAGATCAGATTCATTCTCGGTTTTTTTCTCATTGTCAGGGTGGCATTGAACCCTATTCCAGCTTGGGCATTGATTGATCAATTTACATGGTGTGTCTCCCAGCTTGAACTACTGCCAAATTTAGATTCGTCCTCGGGAAGTGTTACTGGATTGTAGAAAACTCAAACAACTTTATGTTTAGAGAAGTCATATCTTTAGTTTTGTATGGAGGACATGGGGTTGATTGGCAGATTTTTGGTAGCTTGAATTAGATTCCTTGTTTAGGTTTTTTCCATGTTTCTTATACTCCCGAATGTTTTGACTCCCGAATGTTTTGATGAGAAACTTTTGGAACAGATTTTTGCTTTATAAATGATGTATGCATAAAGGTATATCAGTGTTGGGTTGATTTCGTATCAATGGAAGCTCCAGCTCCACCGTTGTTATCTATATTTAACATGGATTGGTTTCTTGCTCGGGGAAAAATTCTCGTGAGAATTGAGAATGACTCGCCAGTTGGGTTAGTTAGTGTTTTCTGCACCTGGCAATGCTCGCCGATTTGGTGCTTCAGTGAAGTTAAAGGCCTATGAATTGTAATCTGCGCTGGATGATGTCGGAATGCATGGCTGCTTGCTGAAGAGCTAATTCCTAGTTTATTTACTGAAAGCAAAACCCCTTCCTTTCTTGCATGAAGCAGCTGAGCATTCCTTTTCCTTCTTTCTTTTTCTCCTCAAACTCAAGACGGTCAAAAAGTCAAAAATATCATTTTAGGACAAGTTAAAAATTGTAAACTTAATCTTTTTTTATTTACCATACCGCAGTGCTCGTAAATTCATTCGGCTACAGCCACCATTTTATTTTTTTGGTTTTAAGTTAATTTATTCTTTTATCATGTATCTAAAATAATTTTTTAAAAATAAAAAAATCTATTATTTTGATAAAAATAACTCTACCACAGTGCGAACCCCCAACAGACTCACAGTCACTCACTACCTCACCGTCACTGATATGGAAAACCTCCTGAGGCTAGGGTTTGTTTTCTTTTTGCAAATCTGATTTAATCTGTCTGTCCCTTTTGTTTTCTTGGCGGGAATTAACTCTACCCTCTTTCTAAAAAACAATCCCCAAATTAAAATACAAAAAGAAACCCTAAAAAGCAAAAGAAGAGTAGCATATCATATCCAAGTTGAAGAAATAAAGAGGAGAGGGTGATGGGGAAAGACGAAGACGAAATGAGGGGAGAGATAGAAGAACGATTGATAAACGAAGAGTACAAGATATGGAAAAAGAACACACCTTTCCTCTACGACCTTGTCATCACTCATGCCCTCGAATGGCCTTCTCTCACTGTCGAATGGCTTCCCGATCGCGAGGAGCCTCCTGGCAAGGACTACTCCGTTCAAAAGATGATTCTTGGCACTCACACCTCCGAGAACGAGCCTAACTATCTCATGCTTGCCCAGGTCCAGCTTCCTCTTGACGACGCCGAAAACGACGCCCGTCACTACGATGACGATCGCTCCGATTTTGGCGGATTTGGCGCCGCCAATGGCAAGGTTTTGCTTTTGTTTTTGTGGCTCTTCAAGATTTTGGTTTCATTTTGTTTCTCAGATTTGATGTGATCGATTTTAATTTTGTAGGTGCAAATAATTCAGCAAATAAATCATGATGGGGAGGTGAATAGGGCGCGGTATATGCCGCAAAACCCATTCATGATAGCTACCAAGACTGTTAGTGCTGAAGTTTATGTCTTTGACTATAGCAAGCACCCATCTAAGCCGCCTCTTGATGGTGCTTGTACTCCTGATTTGAGATTGAGGGGTCACAGCACTGAAGGCTATGGTTTGTCTTGGAGTAAGTTTAAAGAAGGGTATTTGCTTAGTGGTTCTGATGATGCTCAAATTTGCTTGTGGGACATTAACACCACTCCTAAGAATAAGTCTCTTGATGCCATGCAAATCTTTAAGGTTGGTTTGCTTGCCCATATGTTCACTATGATGTTTCTTTTTGAGTAGTTATTGAGAAATAAAGCATAAATTTTTGTGTTTTTTTAAAGATATGCCAATGTGTGTGATGATTTAAAGTACTGTCTTATAGGTTCACGAAGGTGTTGTAGAAGATGTAGCGTGGCATCTGAGACATGAACATTTGTTTGGTTCTGTTGGGGATGATCAATACCTGCTTATATGGGATCTCCGAACTCCATCTGTTACTAAGCCTGTCCATTCCGTAGTTGCTCACCAGAGTGAGGTATGCCATAGCATTTTTGTGATTCCTTCGTGAATTAATAAACTAATTGTTCAGTGGCTAAGACATGGTTTTTTACCTTCATATGCAACTCTACTATCTGAAACCTGTGACTTGACATGTTCCATGTGAAATGATCTGTAATTGTGCTATTAATTGCTCAAAAACTTGTGCCTTGCAATCAGAAGGTTCTGTATGACATATTGTAGGTGAACTCGTATTTGTCAAAAGGATTCCTCATACACATGCGAGTTTTTGTTGCTTTGAAAGCTGATGAGTTTTTTTTTATTCTTATTCTAAAAACCATGCTGTTTGCCAGTGTTGACATGCCATGAGGCTTATATCTCTTTTTTTATTTTATTTGATGTGATTTCTTTTTATGTTCTTGTCTTAGGTTAACTGCTTGGCTTTTAATCCTTTTAATGAATGGGTTGTGGCAACGGGGTCTACTGATAAGACTGTCAAGTTATTTGACATACGGAAGATCAATACTGCACTTCATACATTTAACTGTCACAAGTAAGCATATCTGTGGTGTGTATTGTTTACGAGTGGCACTCACTTGCAGCATGGATGCATGTACAGATCACCTCAAAACTTGTTATTTAATATCTTCTGTACTTTATTTATTCCGTGATGTACACAGGGAGGAGGTTTTCCAAGTCGGGTGGAATCCAACGAATGAGACTATCTTAGCTTCTTGTTGCCTTGGTAGAAGGCTCATGGTCTGGGATCTTAGCAGGTTTGTGTTTGAAAAAACCCAGTGAGCTGTTAGTTGATATTTCTTAGGTTTACTTGTTGCCGGATTTGAGGTTTGCTTTGAGCTTTTATTTGGATAACCCAACACCACATGAGGATTGTTTTGAGCTACATTTGCTTTGTTTAATGTGGGGCTATACCTTTGCAGGATTGATGATGAGCAGACACCAGAGGATGCTGAAGATGGCCCTCCAGAATTGCTTTTCATTCATGGTGGTCACACCAGTAAAATATCAGATTTTTCATGGAACCCATGTGAAGATTGGGTTGTTGCTAGTGTAGCTGAAGATAACATCCTTCAAATATGGCAGATGGCAGAGAATATCTACCATGATGAAGATGATATACCAGCAGATGAATCAACAAAAGATTCCTAGTGTATTTACCAGGCTTTAATAGTATATTATCAATCACACAACGGGTGCTTGTAGGATCTATTTGGTTTTTTAGTCGCCCTTTGTTTTTGGTTAGCCTCCAATAGATCTCCCGTGTATGGAGGCTTTTTTTCGATCCTTGTTCCGACTGATGTGTAATAACCTATAAATAGCTTTTTTATTTTATTTATTTTGCAAATGTGGTTGCTTGTGCGTTGTTTGGATGATGCTTAGCTGCGGCGTTGCCCAGGTCATAATCTGGTTTAAAAGATGAAGCTACTGCTGGAGAAAATCATATAACAGAAGAAGTTTCAGTGGGATTCTTCTTAAGCCTGGCACACAATGTGTCCCAAGGATTAGTATGTATTCATGGACGTCCGATGCTATGCTAGAAAAAGCTACTGTGTGCGGTGTTTTTATTTATTTTTTATTTTTTTGTTTTAAAATGAATTAACATAAATTTTTAATGATTTTTTTGTTTACTTTTTTTTTATGCCAAACATGCTTAACGCAACGCAATTTGAAACAAAATGATAAACAATCTCTTCGTTACAGTGACAGCAGCTTTCTTCACATCAAATCTAAAATTTACACAACCTGAACACAGAATGCAAATTTGGAAGCTGCTTCGGCCAAAATTATCTGCTGAATCTTCAGATGTCATGGTTTGAATCCAAATCTTCTCCGTCGAGAGTCCCCCCGGCAGCTGTACTCTTAGCGGGTGTCTGATGCTGCTGCGGTTGGTTTTTGGTGTCATCAGAAGCCATCATGAAGTGGAAGCCCATGATATACCTATACTCTCCAGTTCCAAGGCAACGGGAGCAGTAGCTGAGGCCACTGCCACCACAAGTCCTGCACCTGCAACAAAACAAGTGTAATTGCTTTTACAATGGAGTTGTTGACTTTGATATATTAACAGCAGTAGCAGTACTGATTCCATTAATCCACTTAAGAAATCAATCTGCTGATAGCTCACCATTTAGGCCATTCACCTTCAGGAAGCATTGCTAAATGCACACAGTTAGTCCTGCCTACAGAATTTACATAGAGTTACAACCAATTTTAAATCAAATGCATGTAAATGGCAGTAAACACCATTATTATCATTATCATATCAGAATAAAAAGAAAAGAGATACTGGGAGGTTGGTTGACACCTTGTCCAGAACAATGGGGGCAATCAACTCTACCAGTTCCATGGCAGACCTCACAAGGTGGGTCTGGCCTCTTCCTTACTTCTTTCCGTACATTTGACTGTCCAAAGTATACAAGTATTAGCAGTGAAGGGAGTTATAATGGGAAGAAAAGGGGAAGAACGGAAATGAAATTGATAGTTACATACCTCTGTTCTGACAATCCAAGATGGCTTTGTGAGGGAAAGGTGGAGTGGGTTTCTTCTACTTGTACCAAAACTTTCTTGTTTTCCAGCAACAACCGCTGTCTTCTTACTATTCTTTGCGCTGTCCAATTCTAGTTGATCCAACCAGACAGCCGTCAGCAGAGTCGCCGCCGCCGCGCTCCCTGCCATTATCGTTTCATCTACTTACACCTACTGCCACTGTGGCACATCGACAGACAGACATATTGATAATCTTTTTTTAATTTATCATAATTGATTCTGTATTAATTTACCTTACTTGAAAAAAAAATCCTTTTCTTTTTGGGATTTATATATCTAACAAATGGTATAAAAAGAAAAAAAAGGAAAAGAAAGCCCTAAACACAAAATTACCTCTTAAACCCTAATAACTTACAAAATCCCTCCCCCAATCCCCTAAGAAAACCCAGTATCTGCAGAACTGATTCCACTTGACGAAAGCCAAAACGAGAAGCAAACGGGCTACAGAAGAGATTGATGGACACAATCAAGCCGAGGGAGTATCAGGACAGAGTAAACCAGTGGCTCATGACACAGAGTTGGGGAGGGAGGGGAACGCAGGGAAGGCACCGATTGCATTGCTGGCTTCAAGCCAAATGAACTCAGAATGTAAAAGCTGACACTGATCTTTCGCTTGTTGAGAAAGTATTGGTTGCAGAAGCCCGTTCATAATATCCCCTCAGATACATAACAGTACAAGGTTTCCCTTTGTTTCTCTAACGGTTTTGTTTTTTTGTTTTCTTGCAACGTTTGGAATGGAATTGTTTGGAACCAAATAATCAATTCTTTAGTTTAGAATATGAAGAGATATTAATTTAAATTATAAATAGAATTCAATTGCTACAAAATAATAAAAATTAAATTACAGAAAAGACCTTCTAATTTACTATAGTAATTTCTCTTAAAATCGACAATAAAAACAATATTCTAAAAATATACATCTTGTCTAAATTGGTTGCTAGTATCTATGGAATCCTTCTCTTTCTCATCAAAGATTATTTGGGTTTGTTAATTTTGCATTCAATTCTCATAATCATGTTTGTGTTTTTGTTTATATCTATTGGTATATATGTACAAAGTACTAGCTAATTAATAGTTGATATTTTCTTCTGGTATGTTGCAAGAAAGGAAATGTGCTAGGTTCATAAAGAAACCAGACTAGTTTCTTGATGCAATCTGTCACATGTGTACGGTGTTGCGGTGATTGTCTTACCGAAGCGAGATCTTTATAGTGGGTGAAAAAAATAAAAAATTCTTGATCTTTATCAGTTAAAAAAGAATCGAGTCATCACCTTGTATTTGATTACTAGTAATTCTAACTAGTTTCATAGTCTAGATAAGAAGACTGATTATATATAAGGATGATGTATGATCTCTAATACATCTTACTTTAGATAAACTTTATTGTTTTTTATTTGATATAAAATAAGGTATTGTTGTGTTTTTTAACCGTTTGTCAGTCTAAGATTTAAGAAAAGTCATCATTGGTAAGGAGTAAAAAGATCTTTATCTTATCAGGTTAAAACCTAACTATTCTAAAGTAATAAATGTAAAAATAAAAGAAAGTGTATTTTTATTCAATATCAGGAATACATTTTACGTATAAGTTCATAGTTCCGTATATTAAAAGAAACAAAATATGTTTTTTTGGTATTTTTTAAATATAGATTAAGTTCTCATGACTTTAATAAACTGGTTATTAAATCCAAAAATATATGCAAATTTATCAACAAAACTATTATGTTTTTTGAATTTTTGTATTTAAAGATGTTAAATCATGCCTTGTATTTTTTTAATATTATTTATGCAAATGTGATTTTTTTTAAATTTTTGAGAGATTTAGCCATATGCAATTTAAAATAAAGTTGTATTTTTGAAAGAAAGATTTTTTTTTTGTTTTTTATGGAAAGAAATTGATTTATTTAATACCGAAAAAACATCTCACCTATAGGTCACAATTTTAGATATAAAATATGTGAGGGTAAAAAATGTGAGGAAGTCAAAATTAATCGCAAAATGATCTTTTAAAGATTTTGAAAATTTATTAAAATTAAACAAAGTCCATATTTGGCAAAACACAAAAATACATTTTAATCAAGCTATTTTAACCACGATATCAATTAAAGATGAATTATCGTTCATCAACTTGAAACTAAATAACACCAAAAACTCACATGAATCTTGTTAATTTCACAAACTTTGTTCAAATTTCTTTCTGATTCTAATAAGTCAACACAAATCCAAATATAAATTATGCACTAACATTTAATGTTCAAAGGGCAATCACACAAAAAAAAACTCACAATTCAACAAAACATATCAAATAAAAAACATACATCAATTCAAATCAAATAATGTCCAAACAATCCAAAATTTATACACAACAATAAGCATTTTGTCCAAAATTTCACAATATTTTAGCAATTTGATCAAAAAATAATTTGAGGTTATGAATTGACCTTCCAAGATGTTCAGCGTGTCCAGAAGCTACTCGAATCGAGGTTGAAGGTCTGCTGGAACAGTGGTGGTGCGAGTATCCATGCGCCACCACAATTTCCAGCACGTGGCTTTATACATCGCTGTTGCTGGAGGAGCATGAGCTATTGGATTTGAAGCTTCTTTGCCTCCTCTTTTCTCCTACATCGGCAGTGCTCCTTCACACTATATGAGGAGAGAGATCTGGCTTTATTGTGGTGCTCCTACTGCAAGTGATTGATGGAGATGTTGTAATTTATTGTGGTTGAGGAAGAAGAAGAAAAGGCAGCGTAGGAAACAAAAGAAAAAAAACTAATGGTCGTGGTTATGGTTTGGGCCAAAATGGGTGGCCGAGGGTCACAATTGTATGTGTTTTCTTTGGGAAGTGAAGTCATGGTTGATGATGGAAGAAAGGCTGGTTTTGGTTGTTGAGTTGAAGGTTGTTGATGGGGTGCCAATTATGAGGAACTTAAGGAGAGGCTAAGGACTATAACTAGGTGTAGCAATTGCTGATGTTGGGCTTATGTGATTAACAGTGCGTGGTTGGGTCATGGTAAAGAGAGGCTAGAGTTGTGGTCGTTGATGTGGGGACTGCTCGTGGGGAGGGGAAATTGGACTCTTGGCTAAGGTGGTGGTTCTTTGGTTCTAGTGGTTGGTATGTTGGGGCTTGAAGAAAGTTTGGGGAAGATGGTTATTTTTGGCTTGTGCTTAAAGGCAGTAATACTCGTCTAGCCTAAAAATAAAGGAGTTGTTGAGTGGTGAGCTTGATAGTGAAAAAGAGGGGTTGTGCTGATGTTGTGGAGAGGAGGGAAAGTTGAGGGAGGTTGTTGGAAAATGAGAAGAAAATGGGTCCTTGTTGGGAGCTGAGATTATGAGCTGAATGGCGTGGATTTGGGGAAGGGAAAAGATGTTACCGTGCTGATGGTTATTGAGCTTAATTTTTTGCTGTTAGTTACTACCGAAGAGAAGGTAGGACCGTGGCTGACGATTGAGTTTAGAAATAATGGGTTTAAGGTTTTTTGTGTATTACTTTTAGGAGAGTGTGTAAGCTGTAGAGAGTTCTTTATTTTTTTTGTATTTTCTTTTAGCTTTTTTTATTGTAATGGCCTCCCTCAAAATTCCCCTCCTTCTTGTGTGGTACAACTACCTATAAATAGGAAAAATAATTTGTGATTTTCTTTCCAATTGCTTGGTTCTCAAACAACTAAAAAATTACTCTAGTCTTTCATTTTTCTTCCTTTGCATTTTTATTCTCCTTTTCTAATTTTTTTTATTTTTCTTATTTTTTATTTTGATATTTAAAAAAAAAAGATAATGTCAACATCGACTCTATGAAATTGATTAATGATTTTGAAATGGGTGTGTTAAAAACCGAACGCGTCGAAAGTAAATTTTTGATTTCTTAATTATTTTGAAAAGACACTAAAAATGACATAAACGATGCAAATACATCAATATATATATATTTTTTGGATTTTTTTGTTGTTTTCTTTTGCTATTTTTTGGATTTTTTTAAAACAAGTAAGAAAATGAGGGTAAAAAATCGGATTATGATAGTTGCCCTCCTTTTTACAATACTAGCAATATAAAATGTTGTAAGGGAATTTAGAAAGTAAGTTTGTAAAGAAAAAAAAATGTATGAAAGTTTTCCCAAGTTGAGATAAAAATCAAGAGATGGTTTTATAAAGCGATTGTCTCAAAGATCTAGTCATTTTAAAGATTGACAAACTCGAAGATAGAATGGCCTGTGTTCGAGTGACCTGCCTGTGACGTGAAAAATATCTAGGATTTATCACAAATGGTCTCTGATTGGGTGAATTGCCTATGGTTCATGATTGGGTAACTTGCCTGTGGTTTTTGTTCTGGTAACTTGCTCGTGGTCTCCAATCGAGTGACTTGCTCTTGGTCTCTGATCAGGTGACCTGTTCATTATTTGTGTTTAGGTAATCTAATTGTGGTCTTTGACCGAGTGACCTACCCATGGTCTCTACACCTGCCCGTGGTTTGAAAAATATCAAAGATTTTTCATGAATGATGGTATTTTGGATCTTCTTATGAGGACTTTGGCCTCCCTTTTTCCAAGATGGTTCAAATTTTGTTTTGTCCATGCACTTTTAGTCATCCTTAGATTGAATTCTTAATGGTTCAAATTTGTTGAACCTTTTTGGTTGCTTTTAAGAAATCTTCCTTGAAAACTCCTGCAAATATGCTTATAATGTTTATGTATGCATTTTACTTATCTTGAAATATACCCCCTTATTTTAATCAAATTCTTGAATCCTTTCGGTTGTTTGGCTTTTAACCTATTTAAGCCAACATGTAACATGTAGGCCTTTGCATAATGTTCACTATGCCTTTAGTGACCTTTTGAGATTTTTTGACCTTACAACTTTGAGAAAATCATTCCATGCTTCAAAAAATAGTTATCTGGAAGCGATTAAGAGAAAGTTGCCCTTTTCCTTCTTGATTGTCATGAGAAGAACCTTACTTCTTTTTAGATTGTTCGTTGTTGCATTTGTGCACGCGATGTTGTGGTGTTAAGATTAAGGAATCGCCTCTTAGTTGTTTGGTTCAGAGTCACTAGAAGACCCATATAGACTGGTCTTATCTGAAATTCTGGGATAAGGTATTGGCTGTGGCTAGGAAATGTATGAGCATCCCTAGTGCACCTTACCTAAGGTAAATTGCATTATGTGGTTTGGATATAGTTTAAAGGTGTTGATGGTTTCCTAATTGGTAGTTCATTTATGGCTCAGAACAAAGATATACACTCATGAATAAATATGACATTTCAAATTTATTATAAACTTGTATGTCCAGGTAAATTCTTATAGGAATAATCCATGTAGATGTCATGACAGGGTTCACCTATCCTAGAAGGAGAAAATGTTGTCCACAACTTGTATATTGTGGTGAAAAATAATCCCATTTAAAATTGGTGAATATCCAAAATAATTATAAGAATTTTTTAATTAACTCTTAGTACTTAAATACCAGTCTACTGATAGGTCCAACATTTATACCTGAATATTAATATTAATTTTCAAGAATTAAAATTTTTTTGGATTACTGAAATAAATGCCAAACCTTAAGGAAATTTACAAACTTATTGTAAATTCCAAAAAAATGCACATAAATTTTCTAAAACAATGTTATAAAAAAACTTCTTACCTCCTTTTTTAAAATGCAATTTTTGTAAGGATTGGGCCATAAGCAACAAGCAAAATTTTATTTATTTATGTAAGATTATATTTAAAAAACTCATTTCTTTTTTTTAAAAAACCAAAACTGTCAAAATATGCATACATGTATTTGAACATGGTGGGCCAATAAAATCTATTTTGTAAGATTTTTACAGCTGTCTTTTTTGACGAGAAATGACCCCCACATGCATTAGAATGACAAAATTTAATGGCACTACTTACCTCATTGTCGGGAATGCATCTTCGAAATATTTGATCAGGACAATATTTGAATAAGGGTCATCCCAATAAAAAATTTTCACTTCGTTCAAAAACTTTCTTTTGTCTTGGGTACTCTAATGAGTTGGCGAATCTCATATTGCAAGAAAATTATCAAACCAAGGCATTGGACTAAGAGAAAGTAAGGATTCGTCAGGAAAGTAATCATCGATTGGTGGGATGTCAGTTGCCGAATCTATTGTCAATTTTGACAAATGATCTACGACAACATTTTCGGTGCCTTTCTTGTCCTTGATTTCTTCCTGAAAATAAATCATTTGAAATTCTTCAGATTTATCAAACTCAGTTTTACTCAAGGTAGATTCAAATTGATCATAAACTAATTCTTCAATAAGATCTACTTCTTGTAAATCATTATCATCTCCAGGTTGCTTGCAAATGTTGAAAATATTCATCTCTAATGTCATGTTTCTAAATGATAGCTTCATCAGTCCATTCCTTCAATTAATCAATGCATTAGAAGTTGCAAGAAATAGACGTCCTAAAATAATTGGAATTGAATTACATGCTTCAACAGGTTGTGTATCCAAGATAATAAAATCCACAAGATAAATGAATTTATCAACTTGTACTAACACATCCTCAACTATTCCTCTATGAATTGTTACAGATCTATCAGCAAGTAAGAGAGTTACATAAGTTGGTTTTAACTCATCTAGATTGAGACTTTGATAAATTGAATATGAAAGTAAACTCACACTAGCTTCAAGATCAAGTAAAGCTCTTTCAATTTTATGTTCTCCAATAAAACAAGAAATTGTAGGACAACCAGGGTCTTTATATTTCAAAGCATTATTGTTTTGAAGAATGACACTTACTTGTTCGGCTAAAAAGGCTTTCTTTTTCACATTCAGTTTTCTCTTCACGGTGCACAAGTCTTTCAAAAATTTAGCATAAGAAGGTACCTATTTAATAGCATCCAACAAAGGTATATTGATCCTTACATGTTTGAAAGTTTCAAAGATTTCAGAGTTGTGATTGACTTTCCTTTGTTTGGTCATGGCATGAGGAAATGGAAGTGCTGGCAAAGAATCAGTCTTTTATTTGCAATGTTTATATTCAACCCCTTCCTTACCCTCAGAGATTAACTCATCATCTTTCTCACAAGGTTCAAGAGTGGATTTTTTAATAACCTTACCACTACGAAGAGTGATGACTGATTTGACTTGATCCATGTGTTGACTTCTGGAACTACTTGCATTTGCATTGTATTGCCCTTTGGGATTTTGCTGTGATTGAGATGGAAACTTACCTTTCTCTTGAAAACTGAGAGCAGATGTGAATTTTGCAAGAGCATCTTTAAAATATGTTATGCTTTGAGCAAGTTGAGTGTTGATTGTCTCTTGCTTTTCAATGAATGCACACAAAGTTTCCTCAAGATTTTTTCTAGGAGGGGGAACATAAGGAGATGCATATCCATGAGAATTTTGGAAATTATGGTGTGCTTGAAACGGTGGTTGTGAAGTTTGTGCAATATTGTTATCACTCTTTCAACTGAAATTTGGGTGATTTCTCCAACCAGGGTTATACGTTTGTGAGTATGGATTATGATTTGGCCTTTGGAATGTGTTTAAAGCATTGGCTTGTTCATGGAGACATTCCTTGAAAAAAGGCAAAGTTGGACAATCATTGGTTACATATTCATTCGTTTCATAAATTTGACATACAATATCTTGAATAAATTTCAATTGACCACTCATTTTCAATTCCAGTGCCTCGACTTTTCTAGCTAAAGATGCAAATTTGGCTTGGAGGTTATGATCTTCCTTAAGGTTATACATACCTCCACTAGATGTATGAGGTTGAGTTTTACCTGGTGCCTCACAAGTACCTGTAGTGTCCTAATTTTGAGCATTTTTAGCTAACAAGTCTAGGTACTCCATTGCTTCATCAGGGTCTTTATCTTCAAAAATTCCATTGCACAACAACTCCATCATTTGCCTATCTTTAGGTGTTAACCCTTCATAAAATGTGAAACCAATCTCTATGTTTCAAAACCATGATGAGGGCAAGTATTAAGCAAGTCTCGATACCTATCCCAATATTGGTAAAATGTTTCTCCTGGTTTTTGAGTGAAAGTGGTGATTTGTCTTTTGAAAGGGTTTGTTCTATGAGATGGAAAAAACTTCTTCAAAAACTATCGTTGCATTTCATCCCAAGCATGAATGGATCTTGACCTAAGATTTTGTAGCCATGTTTTAGCTTTATCTTTTAATGAAAAAGGAAAAAAACTTTAATATGATGGTGTTCATACTACAATTTAAGTCATTATAGGTGTTACAAACCTCCTCAAATTCCCTTAAATGCAAGTATGGATTTTCTAAATCTAAGCGATGAAAAGAAGGTAAAAGTTGAATAATGCCTAACTTAAAATTAAAATAAGATGCATCAGGAGGGAAAACTATACATGAGGGTGCAGTTGTTCTTGTGGGATTCAAGTGGTGTATAAGTGTTCTAACTCGATTATTCTCATTATGAAGCGATTGGTTATCTTCTTTGGCCATATTTTCTGAAAATGATGAGGATACCCTACAAAGTCTACCATTTAATGTACGTGACTAAACTCTTATGCACGTGTAGGAAGAGAATAAAATGGAAGAAAAGAAAAGAAACAAAAAAGAAACAAAACAAGACAAAACAAAAGAAACATAAGTTAGATAAAAGGAAAGAAAAGTAAAGACAATAAAATAAAATATATAATTTATACAGTAATTTACCTCCCCGGCAACGACGCTAAAAACTTGACATGACCAAAAGATTGATGTCTTATCCCAAGTGCAGGAGTGTCGAAGTAATAAATAACCCGGCAAGATTAGGGTCGAACCACAATGAGGTTAACTATGTAAATTATAAATAATGATGATGATGATGATGATGATGATGATGATGAGGAGTTAAAGAGGACTTTGAGATGTAAGATTAATGTGAAGACTAAACAATGATAAAACCAGTTGTCAAGGTTAGAGGATCCACTAATAGTATTTCAAATAAGTATAATATAAACTTGTTTTATTACTTAACTGGAAACCACACACAAAGAAGGTTCCAATCAGATGATTTGTCATTAATAGCTCATTATAAATTATTAACATGATCATATTAATTATCTTATTTAAGTAACACCAAACTTTTAAATATTGTCAGGAATTCATGATGCTAACTTATGTTAACAACAAATCAAGTTCCTTTCATAGCACATGTGTAGGTTATACCATACGGTTGGCTATGAAAGTGCCAAGCATTTGTTGTACCAACTGTTATACAACACAAATCTAGATAAACCATTTAACGAGTAAGGTATTAAGAATTAATAAGATAAAAATGATAAGACATGTTAATAGCAAGTTGTTATCGATATAATCATTGAAGTCTATATTGAGTTTATATTATATTTATCCTAACACCATTAGTGAAACCTTTTCACCTTGACATATTAAACTTAGCTAAATATTATAAAGAAGAGAAACATAAATAAACAAGATGAGAACATAATTATATAAGTATAGTAAAGAAAATGAAAGACATAAAACAAGATATTAATGAAACTATAACATGAAATAAAACTAGAACATTAAAACTACAAAAAAATAAAGCAAGTAAGGAAATGATCTTGATCTGAAAATCAAGATGCCTAAATGCATGACAAATGCCTCCTTTTATAGGCCAAAATTCATAACTATTGATTTGATGACTAATTGTTGAGTATGACCACCTCTTGACTTGGTAACAATCCTTATATTCTTGTCTGCAGAAAGCGTCATTGCTAACATCTGAATTTGAACAGATAGTCTTCATGAAAGTTGTGGAAAATTGTGGAAAATTGTCTCAGCTTTCCAACAAAAACAAGAATCAATGCATTTGGACTTCTAGAACTCGAGATAGGGGCTGAACACTAAACAGTGTCTGGGCTGCAGGACAAATTCCGACTTCTCTGTTGTTGCTATAATTTGAACTTGAAAACGGTCCTTTTGAATCTTGGACTCTTTATGAAAGTTTTAGGCCTATGTCTTAGCTTTCCATACATATAAACCATACCTAAATCCAAGTTCTACAGCTCCAGTTATGATCCACTAACCAAATAATAATCTAGTTTGGACTGAACCAACATCTCTTTTCTAAGCTTAGCCCTCTCTTTGTCTTCTCAATTTCAGTAGTTAAACTCATCAATCAATCCCTTGATTTATGTGATAGGCTTGTATTTAAGATGAACATTTATCATAAATTAAAGGTATCTTATATTATTAGACATGTTATTATAAAACATGCTCTAGTTAAGGAGTTATTGATACTTCAAGTGTAAAATGATTATATAAAACCTTGATAAAAATTCACTTTTAAGTACTAATCAGTAGCTGATCTTTGTAGAGAGGGTGTTTCTCAATTAAATGGTGGCGGCTATAGCTCTTGAGGTGGTCGGAAATACCATATTCATTCGCTTGAAGATACCTACTCGATTAGCTAAACTACCAAAGAAAAAGATACACAATGGCCATATGACGCATTGTCCAGGTCAAACCTTAAAAAATAGGGTTTTTAATTTGAGATTTTGGAACATTGAAATTTAGTCTCTTTTCTTCCATTTGCTTTTAATTGCACATATAATTGCCTCATAAACTCTTAATTTCATGTAATTACACCTTTGCCAAACTCAATTGTCAGCCCTAAAGCCTGTTTCATTTTAGTTAGTGGTTATGAAATTATGTATTTTGACCCTTAATTGATCATCAAACTTTTAATTTATTTAATTTTTCCCTTGATTTGATCAATTTCAACCCTGCATTAACACACATTTTTCAATATGCTTCTTGGTTTTGAATTTCTTTAATCAAGTCCTTAATTGCTCATCAAACTTCAATATTTATGCAACTAAGCCACTAATTTGACCAAATTAACTTTTTAAAATTACAATTCGACCTTCAGAATTTAATTTCTTCTAATTAAAGCTTAGATTAACTTCAAAAATCAAATTTTCTTGTAATTAAATCCTTAATAAAATTAATTAAGCCTTCTAAAATTCTCATTGAGTCCTTACCTATTTAAATTTGTACTTCTTTACCTGTTAAAGAAAATGATCTCATTATCACGGTTAACTTGCCCCTTTTAAAATTAAAAAATTAGCATATCTTCACTGGTAACCTACTCTTTTTTTAAATTTCAAAAGAATTTCAGCAAGCCTCCATACTTCTATGAAATTGGTCTATTTTCACGGGTGACCTACTTATCTTGAAATTCAAAAATTGATTTATTTTCACGGGTGACCTACTTTTTTTCAAATTTCAAAAAGAATTTCAACAAGCCTTCATACTTTTCTAAAACTAGTCTATTTTCATGGGCAAGCTGCCCATTTTAAAATTAAAAAATTGATCTATTTTCACGGGCGATATGTTATTTTTCAATTTAAAAAAGAATTTCAGCAAGCCTCTATGCTTTCTTGAAATTCATCTATTTTGACGAGCGACCTGCCCGTTTTAAAATTTTAAAATTGAGTTATTTTTACAGGTGACCTATCCTTTTTCAAATTCCAAAAACTAGTATTTACATTGGATCATTCCAAAACTTTTCTAAGACAAAATTTAAAACAAAATACCCTTAAAAGGTGAAATCTTAAAATAAATGCCTTGTCTTATGGCCTTAGTAATCCACACCTTATGGATGAGATTCTTTGCCATTTCTTGACTTTCTTTCACCCATGCAGATTTCACAGCCTTTCCTCTTGATTGACAAATCCTATGCCAACACTATTTCAAAGTTGCGGTTAAACCATATGCAATGCATGCCTTCTGAAATATAGCCCCTGATGTAACCATATTATTCGATAGTTTCACCCACATCTACCTAATGTTTTGTCCATGTTTTATATACAAAATGCCTTGATATTCTTTGTTTTATGTTTTGAAGGCATTTTTGGATGAAAGATGCAAAAAGGAGTAAATTGGAGGTAATTGACAAATTTGACGTTTAGTCGATGTTTTGTGCAGAGCGTGAGTTCTAGAGATCGAAATGAAGTGATTCTAGTGACAATAAAAATATAACATCCATACCTTTTTAGAAATGTAATGCAAGAAAAATAAAAGGAGAAAGTTCATGGAAATCACATCCTGGAAAGTCAAATCTCGCATTCTGCCAGTGTTGACCTTTGGCCATTCAAAATTTAATATCTGAAGCTACAGAAGTCCAATTGATGCAAACTCAATTTTCTTAGATTCCTAATTCAAAGACCTATCCACGCTCCAAATGTCAGCAAAAAATGATGTCATATGAGGGAGATATGATTTTCCAAAGATGACAACTGAATTTTACATGCAAACAGGTTTCGTGAAGAAACGAGTCCAAATTACATTCCGAAGCATCTAAACCGACATCCAAGTTTTTATATCAGAAATTTAGCTCCTCTAAGCCAGATTTTGAAGATTTCATGCAAGGCTATTTCTTCTTTTTAGGAAAAATAGTTATTGAAGTACTTAAATGTAAACTGCCAACTTAAGGAAGGACTATTTTGTAAAATAGAGACTAGGGTTTCTTAGCATATAAAAAGAAAGAGAGAAGGGGCAGCAGCCAGCAAAAAAGAGGGAGAGCAGAAGGAGGTAGCAGCCAGCAGAGAATAAACACAAAATTCTCTCCTCTACAAACCTAAAAATCATGCTCTTTTCATTCTTTAGTTGTTCAATAGTTATGCAACGCTAAGCTCTTTTCTTGGTTGCAAGGACACAACAAACCTTCGGATTTCAAGAACCGTGAGATTTATTCTTCCTTTTATTTTCAGTTTATGTTATGAATGAGTATGATTGTTTTCCTATGCATATTTCCTATGATTGTTGTTGATGATTGCTAGAGCAGACTCTAAGTTATTGTTGTGAACAATCTATTGCTAAGTTTAATATCAAAACCGGAGTTGTGATATATGAACTTGTGAAGCAACTAAGCTTGATAATTGTGGCGGAACTACGTTATTGAACTTAGGGAGAACATTAGAACTTGTATGTTAATCTTGATGAAATTATCTAGTTCTTAAAGCTACCATTAAATTGAATCATTAGTGCGGACACTTTGATTGTTTGTTGGTTAGGATTAGTTATACGGCGGATCCGTTAATTTATCAGCATTAAGAAAAGATAAAATTTCAGAACATAAACTGTAATTTTTGTTTCAAGGATCAGTTCTAATTTCTGTTGGTGGATGTGTGCTTGCGACCAATGTTTGTTTTCTTGATACGTTTCGATTTTAATTGATTTTGTTTGCTAGTTTAATTGCTGCCATAGTTTAGATAATCACAAACCAAATCCCCCCAATTACATAACGTACAACATAAAAATCTGACTTGAAACTTCCTCGTGGGATCGACCCCTTGCTTGCTCTATACTATCTTGTGTGTTTTAAGTTAGGGTAATTAATTTGTGCGACCGCGACATCGCAACAGCCCCCCCCCTTTTCACATTTTTTTATATTGCTGAGGGTTGTAATTTATGAGGTGGTCTCTCTTGCTGACTCACCCTTCCAGTTTATTCGATCAAATCTATGCGAGTTACTTTTCAATCTTGAGTGTCGGGCTACCTTTGTAGCCTTTTTTTTTTAGTATTTAGGTGATGATGAATGCTATTATATTTTTCCTATTTGGGAATGAATTAAAACTCTATCTTATGACAACATTATTTTTTGTGTGCTTTTTTCAAATAATTCGTGATCCACGTTTTGATTTTTATTTTAAGGTGTTTTCCCTAACAAAAAAATCGCAAGATTTACAAAGACGAATAGTTATTCACTTCATCATGACTCTCATAAATGTTTCCTTACATTTTGAGAGCTATTTATTGTCTTTCGTGCTCGCTTAATTAGAATGGACTTTTCAAGGCATATAATAAAGGTTTAGTTTCATGGATACCAGATGAAAGGACTTCATAGGCTCAAATGGTATTTGGGGTTATTTATTTCATATTCTATACCAAAGCCTTCATTTTTAAAAGTTGAGATAAAAGATCTTCCAAGGTTTTTCTTTTCACTCTAAACCTTTGATTAAACACCTAATCGTCTTTTCTTTCTCAAAATCTCTTTATCTGCTCATATCAAGATACCAATGCCCTTTTTATTCCATTTGCAAGTTCCTCAATGATTTTCCTTTTCTTTGTTCGTCGAAGTTGTAGGAAAAGCTTTTGCTTGTTTTTTAGACACCCGTGTGTCTTTTCAAGATTTGTCATTTATCAAAGCCCCTTCCTTTTTGGGCTTGTTGGGCTTTCCTATTCTGCAGCCTCAATCAAGATCTCATGGATTCCGTTAATAGGTATTCTACATTTTTTAGGTTTTCTGACCACTTTCCCATTGTTAGTGGGCATTTTTAGATACTTTCATTCTCATCATTTTCTAATATTTGATCCCAGTATAGGGTATGATCCTAGACAAGGTTATCTTACAAAGAAAAAAAACTTCATTTTAGCTCAATTTAGGACTGCAAGGGATATATTCATCTTTAGGGGATATAAAAAATGGTTTTTCCTCATTTCAAAAAAGATTGGTAAGGACTTATAAATTTTAACTCATTACCATAGCAATTTGCATGAAATGTTTTTTGAGTTTATGACTCATGAAATCTTCATCGTCTTTGTTTCATGTAGCTTTTTCACATCAAACTTTAATGGTTGGGTTTCTGGGTATTTAGCCATCTCCAAGGGAGTTACTAGGTGAATTGTTGCTCTTGACAGATCATTGATTTTTTGTTTTCTTAAAATCATTAGCCTAGGCAAGATTTCTTTATAGAGATCATTTGCAAAATACACAAGATGTAACGAGAATGAATAACTAAACTTTATTGATTTAAAGAAGATGAGTACACTACGTATAATATTTCTTTATAAAGTCGAGTTCATAAGCCCAGGCATGTCATCTCCATCCATTCTTGTCAACAATAGAGCTCCCCAAGAGAATACTTTCTTCACTATATGCAGGCCTTCGTAGTTAGGTGCTTACTTATTCTAATTTTTACCGGGTATAGGTAAGATCTTTCTCAGTACTAAATACCCTTCTGAAATACCATTTGTCTGACTTTTTTTTCATATGCTTTAGCCATTATTTGTTGATACAACTGGTGATGATAGATTGCAACTAATCTATTTTCACCGATCAACTTTAATTGTCTATATCTTATCATAACTCAATAAACTTCCTTAAGTTCTGATTCCATTAATACTTTAGAGATGAGATTTCTGCTTCTAGCAACACTACTGCTTTCATCTTGTAAACTAAGGAATAAGGTGTAGCTCCTGTAGACATCTTTATTGCGGTACAATATACATGGAGAGCAAAAGGAAGCATTTCATGTCAATTCTTTTATGTGAATACCATCTTTTGCATAATTTTCTTGATATTCTTGTTGGTAGCTTCTACAACACCATTTATCTTTGGTCTGTATGGAGATTAATTCAAGTGCTTGATTTTCTATTTTGCGCAAAGCTCTACTATCATTCTTCCATTGAAGTTCTGACCATTATCAATCACTATATTCTCATGTACTATATATCGACATATTAAATCTTGTTTAATGAATCTCTTTACTACCTTTTAGGTTACATGAGCTTATGAACTAACTTTCACCTTTTTTGTGAAGTAGTCAATGGCCACTAGGATAAACTGATTTCTGTTGCTGGCTTTTAGATTGACAAGCCCAATTATATCGATTCCCCATATTGTAAATGGCCATGAAGATGCCAAATTGAATAGAGGTATGATGTAACCATATTATTCGATAGTTTCACCCACATTCAACTAATGTTTTGCCTATGTTTTATGTATAAAGTGTCTTGATATTTTTTATTTTATGTTTTGAAGACACTTTTGGATGAAAAATGCAAAAAGGAGTAAATTGAGGTAATTGGCAGATTTGACCCTCAGTCGATGTTTTGTGCAGAGCGTGAGTTCTAAAAGTCAAAACGAAGTGATTCTAGTGGAATTAGAAAGCTAACATCCATACCTTTTTGGAAATATAAGTCAAGAAAAATAAAATAAGGAAGAGCATGGAAATCACATCCTTCAAAGTCAAATCTCGCATTCTGCCAATGTTGACCTTTGGTCATTCAAAATTAAATATCTGGAGCTGTAGAAATCCGATTGATGTAAACTCAATTTAGTTAGATTCCTGACTCAAAGGCCTATAAATGTTCAAAATTTCATCCAAAAACGATGTCATATGAGGGAGATATGAGTTTTCAAAGATGACAACTGAATTCTGCCAGCAAACAAGTTTCGTGAAGAAACGAATCCAAATTACATCCTGAAGCATCCAAACCGACATCCAAGTTTTTATTTCAGCAATTTAGCTCATCTAGTAAATCAATCCAGAAGGTCAAGGAAGGCATCCACCAACCTCAAGCCACCAACCTCAAACCACCAACCACAAACCAGTCGCCAGCCACCAGTCGCTAGCCGCCACCAGCCTTCACATTACCACCATCTATTGATGTTCACACTTGAACTTTGATTTTTCTTACTTACATTTTGTGTATAAATAGATAGCTAAGTTTATGCTATTAAGAGAGCTAAAAGAGAGGGAGAGAGTGCAGTAGAATCAAAGAAAGAAGGGTGGCAGCCATAAGAGAAGAAACACAAACTCTCCCCTCTACAAACTAGAAATAATGCTTTCTTCTATCTTTAGGAGTAGTTGTTCAATAAGTGAAGAAACACAAATATTTGATTTGTCTCATATACACCCCTAATTGACTTCAAACTTTCAATTTTATGCAATTGAGTCCCTAGAAAAACATTAATTTTAACCCCGGATTGGCACTCCTTTTTCAATATGATCCCTGGTCTCGGATTTATGTAATTTAATCCTTAATTAACCATTAAACTTTTAATTTTCTTCAATTTCACCCTCGGTTTTTATGAATTAAGCGCCCATAGTTTGACACTTTTTACAGATTGGTCCTTAGCTGTGAAATTGTTCAATTTAACCTTTAATTGACCCCAAAACTTTAATTTTCTTGTGATTTTGCCCCTGATTTCAATCAATTAACTTGGTAACAATTAAATTTGGTCTCTTAAAATTCTAATATTCTCAATTAAGCTCAAATTGGGCACCCAAACTTAATTTTCTACCAAATAAGCCCCAAATAAAATTAATTTGACCCATTTAAATTGTAATTAAGTCCTTGCACTTAATTAAATCCTTCAATTGGACCAAAATTAGTTCTTAAACATAATTAAAAATCAATTGGGCCCATGATTAAATCAAATTGGCCTATTAAAAATTTAATTATGTCCCTGAACTTAATTTTTATGCCAATTCGTTCAATAATCATTTAATTTGACCTTGAATTTGCATTGTTTCTTCACTTTTGGGTGTAATGGGGTATGATTAGGCCTTAAATTTCCTCCAAAATTGTAGCTTATTTCTTGGCCTGCTTTCTCCACGTTGCCAACCTTTATTTTATTTTGAAAAAAAAAAGTGAATTTTGGGGAATAACCCAGAATTGGGTTATGATAGTTGCCCTCCTCTTTACAATACTTACAATAGAAAGTTTTGTAAAAGACTTTAGATAGTAAGCTTTGTTAAGAAGAAAAAGAAAGAGAGATAACAAACTCACCATATCAAGAAATGATGAATCCTTCTGAAAGTATTTGAAGTGAAGGCTAGGAAGCACTCTCAGAGAACAAACAGAAAGGTTTTTCAAATATTTTAAAATGGTCGAATTGTCATGGGTGACTTACCCAGGAAAAAATGAAAAAGAGTTTTCAAGGTGGTGAAAAATGCGAAGATTTTTCAAAATGGTCTTGTTATAATGGGCGACTTGCTTAGGTGAAAAGCACAAAGATTTTTCAAAGAGGTGAAAAGTATGAAGATTTTTTAAAGTGGTCTTGTTGTAATGGGTGACGAGTCCAGGTGAAAAATGAAATGAGTTTTTAAAGAGGTGAAAAATGAGAGAACTTTTCGAAATGGTTTCATTGAATTAAGCAACCGACCAAAATGGAAGATTCTGAAGTTAGTGAGAAATGCGACGACTTCTCAAAATGATTTCATTGTAATGGGCAATCAGTCCAGATGGAAGATTTTGGAAGTGATAAGAAATGTGAAGATTTTTCAAAATGGTTTCATTGTAACGGGCCACCGACCCAAATGGAAGATGAAAAGAGTTTTCAAAGAGGTTTGATTGTGATGGGTGACCTACCTAGGCAAAAAAAATGAAATGTCTTGAAGGGATGACATGATAGGGCTCGTAGGCACACTATTCAAGAGATGGAAGCTCAAAGGAGCATTACTCGAAAGAAGGCAGGGTTATAAAACACACTACTTGAGGCGTGAGGGCTCGAAAGCGCACTCAAAGGGAGGTAGGGTTAGAAAACACACTGTCCAAGGGGTGAGGGCTCAAAGGCGTACTTGAAAAGAGGTAGGGTTAGAAAACACACTACCCAAGAGGTGAGGGCTTAGAGGTGCGCTCGAAGGGAGGTAAGGTTAGAAAATGTACTACTTGAGGGGTGAGGGCTCGAAGGCACACTAAAAAAGATGCATGGTTAAAAAACACACTACCTTAGGGGTGAGGGCTCGAAAACGCACTCGAAAGGAGGTAGGGTTAGAAAATACACTATCCAAGGGGTGAGGACTCAAAGGCGCACTTGAAAAGAGGTAGGGTTAAAAAACACACTACCTAAGAGGTGAGGGCTTAGAGGCGCACTCGAAGGGAGGTAAGGTTAGAAAACACACTACTTGAGGGGTGAGGGCTTGAAGGCGCGCTTGAAGGCGCACTTGAAAGAAGGCAGGGTTAGAAAACACACTACTTGAGGCGTGAGGGCTCGAAAATGCACTCGAAGAGAGGTAGGATTAGAAATCGCAAATACGTCCAATAATCATTTAATTTGACCTTGAATTTGCGTTGTTTATTTATTTTTTAGCATAATGCGGCACGATTAGGCCTTGAATTTCCTCCAAAATTGAAGCTGTATTCCCTAACCTGTTTTCTCCACGTTGCCAACCTTTATTTTATTTTTTGATTTTTATTTTGAAAAAAAAGTGAATTTTAAGTAATAACCCAGAATTGGGTTATAACAATCACCATGGATTTTGTGTCGGGATTTCCTAAAGGAAAGAAAGGGAATGATGCAATATGAGTGATCGTAGATCACTTGACGAAATCTGCGTTATTCCTGCCAATAAAGATGACCGTCCGGTAGACAAACTTGCCAAGATATACATAAATGAGGTAATGCGGCTCTATAAGATGCTTGTATCTATTATCTTGTATTGGGATCCTAGGTTTATCCCTGTCTTTGGCCTAGCGTACAACACACCTTAGGGATAAGATTGGATGAGTACTACATTTCATCCCCAGACTGATGGCCAATCAAAAAGAGTCATCCAAGTTTTGGAGGACTTATTAAAGACGTGTGTGTTGGAGTTTGGAGGAAACTGGGAGGAGCACATAGCACTGGTGAAGTTCACATACAACAATAGTCACCAAGCCACAATAAAAATGGCCCCGTATGAAGCCTTGTATGGTAGGAGGTACACAACTCCTTTATGTTAAGAAGAAATCGGGTACAAGAGGTTATATGGCATGGAATTGGTTCAGGTCCCCACTGAGAAAGTAAGAACCATCAAGGATCAGATAAAAGCCGCACAAGACAAATATAAGAAATATATAGATAAAAGAAGGAGGCCTTTCAAGTTTAGTGTGGGTGATCAAGTATTTCTGAATGTAGCCCTATGAAGAACATGTTAAGGTTTGGATCGAAAGGGAAGCTAGCTCCCCGTTTCATAGGGCTCTTTAAAATCTTGCGGCGAATTAGGTTGGTTGCTTATAAAGTAGACTTGCCCCCGTAGTTAGCCAAGGTCCACGATGTGTTCCATGTCTTTTTGCTATGAAACACTGACGTGGATCCCACTCGAGTTCTATCCCAAGTTTCAGTAGAAGTCAAGGAAGACTTAACGCTTGAAGTGAGGCCCATAAGGATTCTAGATTGGGGAGTGAAAGAACTACAAAATAAGAAGATTTCCATCATCAGGGTCTTATGGTGGAGTACTCAAATAGAAGAGGAAACTTGGGAAAAAGGAGTCCGAAATGAGAAAAAAGTATCTCGAACTATTCAAACAGTCAGGTATAAAATACGAGGCCCTGTAATTATGAGGATGAAATTTATATTAGGAGGGGAGAATGTAAAACCCAAAAAAAAGATAGTATTAAGCCGGCCTATGCTAGGAAAGAATTAAAGGAAACAAACCGACCTACTCTAGGTGGAAAGTGTGGAGGAAAACTAGTCTATCCTAGGTGGGAATTGTGGGGTGGTAACGATAAGAACAACCATGACCAGCACCCAAACACCCCTATCTCAATTAAAAGGAGTATAATGCATCCTTTCGAGTGCGCCTTGGAGCCCTCACCCCTATCTCAACCATGAAAACTTTTATTGGCCTAACATGAGAAGAGATGTGCAAAGAATTTGTGATAGGTGCATAACATGTTGTCAAGGTAAGTCTATAGTAATGTCTCATGGGTTATACACACCTTTACATGTTCCTAAGAAACCTTGGGTTAATGTTTCTATGGATTTTATTTTAAGTCTACCTAAGTTTATGAAAGGAAAAGACTCTATATTTGTTGTTGTTTTTTAAGATGAGATATTTCATTGCTTACTATAAAACTGATGATGCAACAAATATAGCTGACCTATTCTTTAGAGAGGTCATCTGGCTACATGGTGTTCCTTGGAGCATTGTGTCTAATTGAGATAAGTTTTTACGTAATTTTTGGAAGGTTTTGTGTGGTAAGTTAAAGACTAAGTTTTTATATTCTACTACTTGTCATCCATAAATAGATGGCCAAACTGAAGTTGTTAACCGAACTTTAACTCAATTGTTAAGGGCAATCATTCAAAAGAATCTTAAAAATTAGAAAGATTGTTTATCATTTATTGAATTTGAATATAATCGTAGTGTGTGCATTCTACCACTAACTATTCACCATTTGAGATTGTATATGGTTTTAATCCTTTGACACTAACATGATCAAAAGATTGATGTCTTATCCCAAGTGCAGGAGTGTCGAAGTAATAAATAACCTGATAAGATCGGGGTCGAACCGCAGGGAGGTGAACTATATAAAATTATAAACAATAAATGAAAAGGAGTTGAATAGAACTTTTGAGATGTGATATTGATGTAAGGATTAAACAAGGATAAAATAATTGTCAAGGTTAGAGGATCCACTAATAGTATTTCAAACAAGTATAGTATAAACTCTTTTTATTGTTTGACTGGAAATCACACACAAAGGAGGTTCCAATCGGATTATAAATTGTTAACATGATTACATTAATTATCTTATTCGAGTAATGTCAATACTTGTAAATATTATCAGGTATTAATGGTGATAACTTATGTTAACAACAAATCAAGTTCCTTTCATAGCTCAGGTGTCGGTTATACCATACAGTTAGCTATGAAAGTGCCAAGTATTTGTTGTACCAAGGGTTGTATAACACAAATCTAGATTAACCATTTAACAAGTAAGGTATTAAAATTGAGTAAGATAACAAATACAAAACATGTTAGTATCAAACATTAAAGTCCATGTGGAGTTTATATTATACTTATTTTTACACCATTACTGTACCTTTTTCACTTCGACAAAATTAACTTAGCTAAACATCATGAAGAAGAAAAACATAAATAAACAATATAAGAACATAAACATGATATAAGTTAACTAACTATAGTAAAGAAAATGAAAAGCATAAACAAGAGATTAATATAACATAACATAAAACTTGAACATTACAAAATACAAAGAGAGAGAGTGATCTTGATCTGAACACCAAGATGTCTAAATGTATGGTAAATGCCTCCTTTTATAGGCTAAAATTCGGAATTATTGATTTGATGACTAATTATTGAGTGGGTGTCACCTTTTGACTTGGTGACAACCATTATCTTCTTGTCTAAACAAAATGTCATTGGTAACGTCAGAATTGGAACAAATAGTCCTCTGAACGTTCTGGGCATTTGTCTCAGCTTTCCAACAAAACAAGAATGAGCTCATTTGGACTTCTAGAAATCGAGATATGGGCTGAATACTGAACAGTGTCTGGGTTGCAGGACAGATTCCGACATATCTTTTGTTGCTACAATTTGAGCTTGAAAACGACTGTTTTGAATCTTGGGCTCTCCATGAAAGTTTTAGGCCTGTGTCTTAGCTTTCCATCTATATAAACCAGACCTAAATCCAAGTTCTATAGATCTAGTTATGATCCAATAACCGAATGATGTTTCAATTTGAATTGAACCAACATCTCTTCTCCAAGCTTAGCCCTCTCTTTATCTTCTCAATTTCAATAGTTAAACAAATGAATCAATCCTTTGAATTGTGAAACATGCCTGCATTTGAAATGAGCATTTACCATAAGTTAAAGATATCTTATACTATCAGACTTGTTATTATAAAACGTGCTTAAGTTAAGGAATTTAATGATACTTTAAGTGCAATATGATGATATAAAACCTTAATAAAAATGCACTTTTAAGTACTAATCACCCCCCAATCAGTTTATTACTAGTCCCTAGTAATTAAAGCGTTAAAATAGAAAAACAATGTAAAAAATCCAAAAAACAAGGCATTCATCATTCAACTTCCATTAATCCATCCAAATAAATAAACTCTCATTAGATTTATTTATCTGCTTCATAATTCTTAAACAAGATATTAATAAACCTTCCTTTTGTGCTTAATATATCAACACATAGTTATAGGGCTTTGCTTGGATGAAAAAACAATTTTGTTCTAATGTTTTTCTAAGGTTAACTTCCTTGGGTTGTGATTTATCTTCTTTTATTTTCTTTTATTTTTCCTTTTTTCCTTTTTTTTGTTATGTTTTTTTAATATATATACATATAACTTAAAACACAATGCATCTTTAACCCATGTAACGAGTTTTAGGCTAATGACTCCTAGACCAGTTGGTCTTAGGGCATGAGGTGTTGAGACACCCCTACGAGCTTAGTAACTCGGGTTGCAGATACTGATACGTAGATAGTGCAATGTTTGATTCCCTTAAGCTTTTCTTCTCAACCCATGTAACAAGCAATGGGCCAATAGCTCCCAAATCAGTTGACTTTAGGGTATTGGGTGTTAAAACACCCCTTCAGGCTTAATTGCTTAGGTTAGGGAGACTACGAAACCAAACTTATCTACGTTTTTATTATCATCAATATTATATGTAATTTTTTTTTACGAATTATATCTTATCCCTTTCCCTTAGTTGTTACCTGTAACAAATGAACATAATTAATGTAATAATCCAATGTGCAACCCACAATCATATGTTAAAGTGTGTGTGTGAAAATGAAGGTTTAAGCATACTTGTTAAAAGAGTATATGAGCATAATCAAGTGATAAAAATGTAAGAGTTTGTAAACCTGAATATTTCAAGAAGTGTTATGATAGACCTTGATAAAAATGTTTACTAAGATGCGTCTCAAGAGTCAATAAAATTCCTCTTTACTCTACCATCATAACAATAACAGTTTTGTCAAATGGTTTTAATAACAACAAAAGTTAGTTTTTTTTTAACTTAGGACTACTACTCTCTCCCCCCAACCAAAATGAGACATTGTCCTCAATGTTCTAAGATAGAAAGGTAGAGTATATAAGACATCACCTGAAACAACGAACATTGACAAACCTGGAACACACTTAAACAAATATAAGAAATAACAAAACAAAATAATATGCTATTAATAAAACCAAAAGACACAAGGTTTCACAAACGAAGGCTCAAATCCAATCTAAGCTTTTTACGGCTTTCCATAGTTGACCAATTTATGCGACTCATGGAGGGATCAATTACAGGGATGAAAGACTGTAGTTGATCAAGTAGTTGTTCAGTAGCAGCAGCAAAGATTATGATTTGTCGTGTCGAAGATGTTAGAAATTTCTGTTCCATAGCTTGATCAAGAAAAGACAATAAATTATCATAAAAACCATTAACATTTAACAAACTTATAGGTTTATGGTGAATGTGAAGTTGAGCCTAAGAGGAAATATGAAAGATCTCTTCCAATGTGCCCAGACCACCTGGTAAGGCAATGAAGGCGTCAGCATGGTTAAACATTGCATTCATTTGATCAAACATTGTGGAGACCTATAGTTCCTCTCCAATTGTTTTTCCAATGAAGTCCCCTTTTGCTAAAGCTTTGAGGACGACCCCCAAAACTTGACTGCCTCCTAAAAATGCAGTTATTGACACACATCCTATTAACCTAAGGTTACCTCCCCCATACACTAAATGCATCTTTCTCTCAGCTAGTACCTGACCAAGATGATTTGCTGATTCTAAAAACTCCCTTTCTTTCCCAGGATTGGATCCACCAAAAACACAAATATTTCTTATTTGATGACTTGAGGAACCTGCCATTTCTACACTCTTCTATATCTGTTGAATGTATGGGTTGAGTAGAAATGAAGGGAGGGAAGAGAAGATTTTATAGATGAGAAATTAAAAATGCAATCATACCACCTATATGTAGGCCAGCTAGAGTTGCACTTTCTCTCTTTCTCTCTCGTTTATTTTGAGAACATGTGTATGTACAAGTAGTTGTGATTGTGGCTCACATCTTCCCGTGGTTTTACGTCCAAGAACAGCTTAAACGCCCTCTATGGGTCGGGGATAAGCTTCCCATCTAGTTTTCTTAAAAAATGACAAACAAGGTCTTTTTTAGTCAGATTCCCAAGACTAAGTTGATCATGTTTTTTTTTATGAAAATGAGGCCATAAATCATGAATAACACAATGCACATCTCTACTAGGATGCGTCTTAAGAGTTAATAGAAGATTATCTAAAGACTCCTTACTCAGGCCATCCTTAATGAATTGTATTTTATCCTCACGGTTTATAGATACCATTCCTAAAAAATAACATTATGCATTACAAGTCAATCCGGCACATTGGTGACAGACTTTCAATCATTTTGCACGATGTTTCTTTGCAAAAGTGCTTTTACCTGTCCTAGGCATGTATGAAATAAAAGAATTGGAAGACTCACCTGATAATTGGACCTTTGCTTCAATCATCCAATGAATATCTTCAGGAATTCCATGTTCATTAACAACCTTAATCTTTCACACCTACACAATAAATTTTTGCAATCACATTTGGAGGCAAAACGAGAAAATACTTTTTCAATTTTTCAAGAGTGGTGTCCATTTTTTAGATGAGAAGTGGAAAAGAAATGCGAAGAAAAGAGAAAGGAACAAAGAATTGAACAAATATATACACAAATATCAGTTATCATGGGAAACTGAAAGAACTGACTTAAGAGTCACAGAGTACCGTTATCCGCTATTTGACCAGGGTTAGAGAAAGACTAGCAAAACGAGTCATACAAAAAAGAAACACAAAAACAATGTAAGAAAAACAAAATAATCAACCTTTATATACATGATCATTCAAACCAATGGATTCATTTTCACTAGGAAAATTATCAAAGTAAGCTTTCAAACGATGTCCATTTACCTTAAAAACATTATCATTCTTTGGATTCTCAATATCAAAGGCCCTATAAGGATACACATGTTTCACAATAAATGGACCGCTCCATCTTAATCTTAGCTTTCTAGAAAATAAATGGAGACGAGAATTATAAAGCAAAACTTTTTGACCAACATCAAATGTTTTTCTCAAGATTCTTTTGTCATGAAACTCTTTGATTCTTGCTTTATGAATTTTTGAATTCTCATATGCATTATTTCTTATTTCCTCAAGCTCATTTATTTGTAAGTTACGCAGCTAGCTAGCATCATCAAGGTTTGAATTGAAAGCTTTGATAGCCCAATAAGCTTTATGTTCAAGTTCTACAGGCAAGTGACAAGTTTTTCCATAAACCAACCTATAAGGTGACATAACTAATGATGTTTTAAAAGCAATACGATAAGCCCAAAGTGCATCATTAAGTCTTAAAGACCAGTCCTTCCTATTAGGGTTCATTATTTTTTCCAAGATTTGTTTGATCTCCCTATTAGCAAGTTCTACTTATCCAATTGTCTGAGGGTGATAAGGGGTGGCAACTTTGTGTGTGATTCCATATTTTTTCATTAAAGACTTAAATGGATTGTTGCAGAAATGTGTTCCTCCATCACTTATCATTGCTCGAGGGATTCCAAACCAACTCAAAATATTTTCTTTCAAAAACTTGATCACTGTTTTATGATCATTGTTTTGACTTGGAATTGCCTCTATCTATTTTGAAACATAATCCACTGCGACTAGTATGTACACAAAACCAAATGATGGAGGAAATGGACCCATGAAATCTATACCCCAACAGTTAAAGATTTCAATCACAAGAATAGGATTTAAAGGCATTATATGATGTTTTGAAATAGATCCTAACTTTTGATAATTTTCACAAGTTTTGCAGGTTACATGCGTGTCCTTAAACATGGTGGGCCAATAAAATCCATATTGTAAGATTTTTGAAGTCGTCTTCTTTGATGAGAAATGACCCCCACATGCCTTAGAATGAAAACGTTTATGACACTACTTACCTCATTGTCGAGAATGCATCTTCAAAATATTTGATTAGGATAATATTTGAATAAGTAAGGGTCATCCCAATTAAAGTTCTTCACTTCGTTCAAAAACTTTCTTTTTTCTTGGGTACTCTAATGAGCTGGCAAATCTCTTGTTGCAAGAAAATTGACAATGTTAGCAAACCAAGGCATTGTAGAGATAGAAAGTAAAGATTTGTCAGGAAAGTAATTATTGATTTGTGTGATGTCAGATGTGGAATCTATTGTCAATCTTGACAAATGATTCGCGACAACATTTTCGGTGCCTTTCTTGTCCTTAATTGTGATATCAAATTCTTGAAGTAACAAAATCCACCGCACCAATCTAGCCTTAGAATCCTTCTTAGAAAGAAGATATTTTAATGCTGCATGATCACTGAAAAGAACAACAGGTGAGCCAACAAGATAAGACCTGAATTTTTCACATGCAAATACCACTGCAAGTAATTCTTTTTCAGTGGTAGTGTAATTCACTTGAGAACTATTTTACTTGCATAGTAAATCACATAAGGTTTCTTATCTTTTCTTTGTCCCAAGACAGCACCCACGGCATAATCACTAGCGTCACACATTATTTCAAAAGGTAATGACCAATCTGGATGTTGAATGACATGAATAGAAGTAAGCAAGTTTTTAAGTTTAACAAATGATTCTTCACAATGTTCAGTCCATTCAAAAATATTATATTTTATTAGAAGGTTACTCAATGGCTTAGATATTACACTAAAATCTTTGATGAACCTTTTATAAAAACTAGCATGTCCTAAAAATGATCTAACATCTTTAACAGATTTTGGTGTTAGTAAGTTGGCAATTAACTTGATTTTAGATTTGTCAACCTCAATTCCTGTTGATGAAACAATGTGACCAAGTACAATGTCGTTTATTACCATAAAATGATATTTTTCCCAATTCAGCATAAGATTCTTCTCTTCACACCTGTTCAAAACTTTTTCCAAGTTAGTTAAATAATCATCAAATGAATCACCAAAAACAAAAAAATCATCCATAAAAATCTCAAGAAAACGTTCAACCATATCACTGAATATGCTAAGCATGCTTCTTTAAAACGTGGCTGGTGCATTACATAATCTAGAGGCATCCTTCGATATGCAAAAGTACCAAATGGATGTTGCGATGTCGCGGTCGCCGTATAACTATAAACGAAACATCAATTTATATTCTGAATATTTATCTCTTCTTAACATTGGTTAGTTAACGGATCCGCCGTATAACTAGCCCTAACCATCAAACAACCACAGTGTCCGCACTAGTAATTTAATTCAATGGCAGCCTTAAGAACTAGATAAGTTGATTAATCAAGAAAACATAATTGTCCGCAGTCTATGTTTGATTTGATTGAATGTTCTCCCTAAGATTAATAACGTAGATCCGCCACAATTATTAAACTCAGTTGCTTCACAAGTTCATATACCACAACTCCGGTTTTGATATCAAACTTAACAATAGATTGTCTACAATAATAACTTAGAGTCCGCTCTAGCAATTAAAATAAACAATCATAGGAAAAATAAGCATAGGAGAACAAACATATTCATCATATAAACTGAAAAGAAAAGGTAAAATAAATCTCACAGTTCTTGAAATCCGAAGGTTTCCGTGTCCTTGCAACCAAGAAAAAGTGTTTAGCCTTGCATGTTTGTTGAACAACTAATCAAAAAGAAGAAAGAATGCATAATTTAGGGTTTCTTAGAGGAAGGGGGCGTTTTTCTCTCCTTGGCTGGCTGCTCCCCTTCTCTTCTCTCATTCTTTTTATATCCTAGGAAACCCTAGGTCTCTATTTTACAAAATAGTCCTCCATTAAGTAGACTGTTTACATTTAAGTACTTCAATAACTATTTTCCTAAAAAGGAGAAATAGCCTTGCATGAAATCTTCAAGCTTTGATTTAGAGGAGCTAAATTGCTGAAATAAAAACTTGGATATCGGTTTAAATGCTTCGGAATGTCATTTGGACTCGTTTCTTCACGAAACCTGTTTGCTGGAAGAATTCAGATGTCATCTTTGAAAAATCATATCTCCCTCATATGACATCGTTTTTGGCTGCAATTTTGAGCGTTTATATAACTTTGAGTCATGAATCCAACAAAATTGAGTTTGCATCAATTGGACTTCTGTAGCTCCAGATATTCAAGTTGGAATGGCCAAAGGTCAACACTGGCAGATTGCGAGATTTGACTTTGAAGGCTGCGATTTCCATGCTCTTCCTTATTTTATTTTCTTGCCTTAGATTTCCAGAAAGGTATGGATGTTACCTTTTTAATTCCACTGGAATCACTTCATTTCAACCTCTAGAGCTCACGCTCTGCACAAAACATCGACTGAAGGTCAAATCTGCCAATTATCTCCAATTTACTCCTTTTTGCATCTTTCATCCAAAAGTGCCTTCAAAACATAAAACAAAGAATATCAAGGCATTTTATATATAAAACATAGGCAAAACACTAGTTAAATGTGGGTGAAACTATTGAATAATATGGTTGCATCAATGGACATGTGAAAATAGTCTTCTCTTGATCTTCCAATGCAATTTCAATTTGGTTGTAACTTGAATAGCCATCTAGGAAACAATAAAATTCATGACCTACAACTCTTTCTAGGATTTGATCCATGAGAGGTAAAGGAAAATGATCTTTTCTAGTCATTGAATTAAGTTTCCTATAGTTAATGCACATGCACCAACTAGCAATAGTCCTAGTTGGAATTAACTCATTTTTCTCATTTGTTATTATAGTGACTCCAGACTTTTTAGGTACAACTTAGGTAGGACTTACCCATTTTATATCAGAAATAGGATAAATGATTCCATTATCTAGAAGCGTAATGACTTCATTCATCACTACTTCTTTCATATTAGGATTAAGCCTTCGTTGCATTTCTCTAAAGGGTTTAGCATTTTCCTCTAAATAAATCCTGTGTGTGTAAATCAAAGGACTAATTCCTTTTATGTCAGCTATGGTCCATCTTAATGCATTTTTGTGCATTTTCAGCGTCTGTAATAACTTACCTTCTTGATGTGCATTGAGTTTGGAAGAGATTATTACCGGAAAAGTTTCATTTTCTCCTAAAAATGAGTATTTAAGATTGAATGGTAATGACTTTAAATCAGGTTTTGGTGATTGAACACTTGAAGTATGGACTCAATTGATCGTGGTGGCAATTCCTTAATTTTTGGTCTCCAACTATTTGCCTTTGATTCTTCCTGAAAATAAACCATTTTGGTCTTCAAATGTTCAGATTCATTAAACTCAATTTCACTAGAAGTAGTTTCAAATTGATCGTAAACTAATTTTTCAATAAAGTCTACTTCCTATAAATCATTATCATCTCCAAGTTGCTTGCAAATGTTAAAAACATTCATCTCCAATGTCATGTTTCCAAAAGATAACTTCATCACTCCATTCCCACAGTTAATCAATGCATTAGAAGTTGCAAGAAATGAATGTCCTAAAATAATAGGAATTAAATTACATGCTTCAACAGGTTGTGTATCCATGACAATAAAATTCACAGGATAAATGGATTTATCAACTTGTATTAACACATTTTCAACTATTCCTCTAGGCATTTTCACTGATCTATCAGCAAGTAAAAAAGTTATAGAAGTTAGTTTTAACTCACCTAGATTGAGACTTTGAAAAACCGAATATGAAAGTAAATTCTCACTAGCTCCAAGATCAAGTAAAGCTTTTTCAATTTTATGTTCTCCAATAAAACATGAAATTGTAGGACAACCAGGGTCTTTATATTTCAAAGCATTATTGTTTTGAAGAATAGCACTTACTTGTTCGGCTAAAAAGGTTTTCTTTTTCACATTCAATTTTCTCTTCACGGTGCACAAGTCTTTCAAAAATATAGCATAAGAAGGTACTTGTTGAATAGCATCCAACAAAGGTATATTGATCCTTACCAGCTTGAAAGTTTCAAATATTTCATTGTGATTGACTTTCCTTTATTTGGTCATGGCATGAGGAAATGGAAGTACTAGAGGGGAATGAGTCTTTTCTTTGCAATGTTCATGTTCAACCATTTCCTTACCCTAAGAGATTAACTCATCATCTTTCTCGCAAGGTTCAAGAATAGGTTTTTCAATAACCTTACCACTGCGGAGAGTAGTGACTGATTTGACTTGATTCATATGTTGGCTTCTGGAGCTACTTGCACTTGAATTGTATTGCCCTTTGGGATTTTGCTATGATTGAGATGCAAACTTACCTTTCTCCCTAAAACTGAGAGTAGATGTGAACTTTGCAAGATTATCTTTCAAATCTGCCATAGTTTGAGCATTTTGAGTGTTGATTGTCTCTTGCTTTTCAATGAATGCATGCAGTGTTTCCTCAAGATTTCTTCCAAGAGATGGAGCATAAGGAGGTACATATCCATGAGAATTTTGAAAATTATGGTGTGCTTAAAATGGTGGCTGTGAAGTTTGTGCATTATTGTTACCACTCTTCCAACTAAAATTTGGGTGATTTCTCCAACCAGGGTTATACATTTGTGAGTATGGATTATGATTTGGCCTTTGAAAATTGTTTAAAGCATTGGCTTGTTCATGGAGACATTCCTTGAAAAAAGGCAAAGTTGGACAATCATTGGTTGCATATTCATTCGTTTCACAGATTTGACACACAATGTCTTCAATAAATTTCAATTGACCACTCATTTTCAATTCTAATGCCTCGACTTTTCTAGCTAAAGATGCAAATTTGGCGGCCATGCAAATTTGATGCGTGGTCCCTGGCCCCTTGTCGGGTCTCTGCTTTGTTAGCTTATTCCTACTATTCTTCAGTGGGTGGAGGCTGGTTTGTGTTGCTTATTACTCTTGTGACAGTCTGTTGGACATGTCCTTGGACCACCACTTTGGTGCTATTGCTGCTTTATGCAGGATGTTCTGTTCCTGGCTTTCTCGCTGGGGTTTTGTATGCCTCTGTTGGCTTTTTGGATGTTTAGTTATGCCCCTGCATGAGGGATGTTCATGCTCTTTGTCTATGGGATCCTATTCCCTCTATGTTCCTGTTTGCTCAATGCACATGGCTTGGTTGCTAGTACATGAGAGCCTGTTCCCGTTGTTCTAGGTTTCTGTTCTGCAAGCTTGTCTTGCTATGGTTTGTTCAAGGGAGCCTGTTCCCTTTAATTGATTATGTATATCCTATGTATTGCTGGTCTCCAGCTTGTACTGCAAGCTTGTCTTGCTATTTTTTATTTATACATTTCTTACATTTGATAAAAAAAAAGAGTATCAAGAAAGAGTAGTCATAGTGGTTAGTCAAGAGAGAGAATCTAGAGAGAGATGCTCTCCTCCCTAATGGAGATGGTTCCACTGCTTGTACTGATGAGGGCTAGAGATTGCTTCTCTTCTTACTACTCTGTTTTGGTTTCGTGATCTGATCCTCCTTCTTTGCTCTTTCTTCTCCATTTCTCAACTTTTTCAAATTCTCGGTTCCCCCTCTTTTCTCTTTTTTCCCGCCTGTCCTCCATTTTAAATGGCTAAAAGCAAGAGGAGGGTTCAATCATGTGGCAAAGCCATCATGCGTTCCTCTGTTCTCGATGATCATCATCATGCTCGATCTATTGTTCTTGCTCTCCAAGCACCCTCGACCATTCTCCCCTCTTCATCCTCCACTTTTCTTCAACCTGCACCCTCACCACCGGCATGTGCTTTATGTCCTGTGGTTCACCCGCTTCATCCAGCGATTACTCTTGTTCCTGGCCCCTTGGAGTCTGTTACTGTTGAAGATTGCTCCCTAGACGACGGTTTGGATGAAGCTCTCTTGGAAGAGGAACAATTAGATTTCTCTTTCACTGATGAAGATGGTGCAGACATGACACGACCAAAAGATTGATGTCTTTTTCCAAGTGTAGGAGTGTCGAAGTAATAAATAACCCGGCAAGACCGGGGTCTAACCACAAGAAGGTTAATTGTATAAATTATAAACAACAATAATACAACAACAATAGTAACAACAATAACAATGACAATGACAACAACAATAATAATAATAATAATAATAATAATAATAATAATAATAATAATACTAGTAGTAGTAGTAATAATAATAATAATACCAATAATACTATTAATAATGATAATAATAAAGATGAAGAAGAAGAAGTTGATGACAACTTTGAGATGGAAGATTAACGTAAGGATTAAACAATGATAACAACAAATGTCAAGGTTAGAGGATCCACTAATGGTATTTCAAACAAGTATAATATAAACTCTTATTATTCAATTGGAAACCACACACAAGGAAGTTCCAATCAGATTATAAATTGTTAACATGATTACATTAGTTATCTTATTCGAATAATGCTAATACTTGTAAATGTTGTCAGGCATTCATGATTATAACTTATGTTAACAACAAATCAAGTTCCTTTCATGGCTCAGGTGTCGGTTATACCATACAGTATGGGCTATGAAAGTGCCAAGTATTTGTTGTGCCAAGTGTTATACAACATAAATCTAGATTAACCATTTAACAAGCAAAGTATTAAAAGTGAACAAGATAACAAATACAAAGCATGTTAGTATCCAACATTAAGGTCCATGTTAAGTTTATATTATACTTATTCTTACACCATTAGGGTACCCTTTTCACCTTGACATAATTAACTTAGTTAAACATAATGAAAGAAAGAAACATAAATAAACAAGATAAGAACATAAATGAGAAAGAAGTTAACTAAGTAAAGAAAAGGAAATGAAAGGCATAAACAAGAGATTAATATAAACAAAACTTAAGTATTACAAAAGAGAGAGCAAGAGCATGATCTTGATCTGAACACCAAGATGCCTAAATACATGGCAAATGCCTCCTTTTATAGGCCAAAATTCAGAACTATTGATTTGTTGACTAATTGATGAATGGATGGCCACATCTTGACTTGGTGACAATTCTTATCTTCTTGTCTGCCAAAAACATCATTGATAACGTCATAATTTGAATAGACTTCAATCATGAAAGTTCTAGGAAATTGTCTCATCTTTCGAGGGTAAAACTTTGAGATCATTTGGACTTCTAGAACTCAATATATGAGTTGAATACTGAACAGTGTCTGAGCTACATGACAGATTCGGACTTCTTCATTGTTGCTACAATTTGGACTTGAAAACGGCCTTGTTAAATCTTAGGCTCCCCATGAAAGTTGTAAGCCTATGTCTTACCTTTCCATCCATATAAAGTATACCTAAATCTGAGATCTACAGCTCTAGATATGACCCGATTACCTAATAATGTTCCAGTTTGGACTGCACCAACATCTCTTTTCTAAGTTTGGCCATCTCTTTGTCCTTTCAATTTCAGTACTTCAACTTATCAATCAATTCTTTCATTTATGTGATAGGCCTACATTTAAGATGAACATTTACCATAAATTAAAGGTATCTTATATTATTAGATATGTTATTATAAAACATGCTTTAGTTAAGGAGTTATTGATACTTCAAGTGCAAAATGATGATATAGAACCTTGATAAAAATGTGATGTAACCATATTATTCGATAGTTTCACCCACATCTACCTAATGTTTTGTCCATGTTTTATATATATAATGCCTTGATAATCTTTGTTTTATGTTTTGAAGGTATTTTTGGATGAAAGATGCAAAAAGGAGTAAATTGGAGGTAATTGGCAGATTTGACGTTCAGTCGATGTTTTGTGCAGAGCGTGAGTTCTAGAGATCGAAATGAAGTGATTCCAGTAGCACTAAAAAGATAACATCCATAACTTTCTGGAAATGTAATGCAAGAAAAATAAAAGGAGAAAGATCATAGAAATCACATCCTGCAAAGTCAAATCTCGCATTCTGCCAGTGTTGACCTTTGGCCATTCAAAATTTAATATCTGGAGCTACAGAAGTCTAATTGATGCAAACTCAATTTTATTGGATTCCTAATTCAAAGAACTATCCACGCTCTAAATTTCGGTAAAAAACGATGTCATATGAGGGAGACAGGTTTCGTGAAGAAACGATGTCATATGATTTTCCAAAGATGAAAACTGAATTCTGCCAGCAAACAGGTTTCGTGAAGAAACGAGTTCAAATTACATTCCGAAGCATCTAAACCGACATCCAAGTTTTTATATCAGCAATTTAGCTCCTCTAAGTCGGAGTTTGAAGATTTCATGCAAGGCTATTTCTTCTTTTTAGGAAAAATAGTTATTGAAGTACTTAAATGTAAACTGTCAACTTAAGGAAGGACTATTTTGTAAAATAGAGACTAGGATTTCTTAGCATATAAAAAGAAAGAGAGAAGGGGCAGCAGCCAGCAGAAAAGAGGGAGAGCAGAAGGAGGCAGCAGCCAGCAGAGAATAAACACAAATTCTCTCCTCTACAAACCCAAAAATCATGCTCTTTTCATTCTTTAGAAGTAGTTGTTCAATAGTTATGCAAGGGTAAGCTCTTTTCTTGGTTGCAAGGACACAACAAACCTTCGGATTTCAAGAACCGTGAGATTTATTCTTCCTTTTATTTTCAGTTTATGTTATGAATGAGTATGATTGTTTTCCTATGCATATTTCCTATGATTGTTGTTGATGATTGCTAGAGCAGACTCTAAGTTATTGTTGTGAACAATCTATTGCTAAGTTTAATATCAAAACCGGAGTTGTGATATATGAACTTGTGAAGCAACTAAGCTTGATAATTGTGGCGGAACTACGTTATTGAACTTAGGGAGAACATTAGAACAAAGTGACACAAGCTGCGGACAGCTTGTATGTTAATCTTGATGAAATTATCTAGTTTTTAAAGCTACCATTAAATTGAATTATTAGTGCGGACACTTTGATTGTTTATTGGTTAGGATTAGTTATACGGCGGATCCGTTAATTAATCAACGTTAAGAAAAGATAAAATTTCAAAACATAAACTGCAATTTTCGTTTCAAGGATCGGTTCTAATTTCCGTCGGTGGATGTGTGCTTGCGACCAAGGTTTGTTTTCTTGATAAGTTTCGGTTTTAATTGATTTTGTTTGCTAGTTTAATTGCTGCCATAGTTTAGATAATCACAAACCAAATCCCCCCAATTACATAGCGTACAACATAAAAATCTGACTTGAAACTTCCTTGTGGGATCGACCCCTTACTTGCTCTATACTATCTTGTGTGTTTTAAGCTAGGGTAATTAATTTGTGCATCCGCGTCATCGCAACAAATTTTGGCGCCGTTGCCGGGGAGGTAATTTGAGTTGATTGTTGTGCTTGTAATGTTATTTTTATTTGCTGTGATTAAAAAAAAAAAAGAAAAACAGAATTTTTTCTTGCGACGGTACTGTTCACTTGCGGCAGCGGTACTGTTCAAAACAGAGTTTTTGGTGGAATTAGATACAGATTGTTTTTGAAATAGAAAGCACTTTACGCAGGTTAAGAAAGGAAGCTCGCCTCAACACCATGGCTATTGCACGACAACAAACACTCAAGGAGCTTGCTGCTCCTAATGTGGGAAATCAACCATTGTGCATAAACATTGACAATAATGTAAACTTTGAGCTCAAATCTGGTTTTATACATTTGTTACCAACATTTAATGGTCTTGCAGGAGAAGATCCTCATACTCATCTTAAGGAGTTCCATATGGTTTGTGTTGGCATGAAACCGAATGGAGTTGATGAAGAACAAGTTAAGTTGAAAGCTTTCCCTTTCTCTTTGAAAGGGGCAACAAAGGCATGACTTTTCTCTATTCTCCCAGGATCTATTGGAACTTGGAATGCTATGAAGAAGATTTTCCTTGAGAAGTATTTCCCAGCATCTCGAGTTGCCAACATAAGGAAAGAAATATGTGGGATTCGACAATCTCATGGAGAGACACTCTCTGAATATTGGGAAAGATTTGAACAACTCTGCATTCAATGTCCTCATCATCAAATACCCGATCAGCTGCTCATTTAATATTTCTATGAAGGATTGATGCCTACTGACCGTAGTATCATTGATGCTGCAAGTGGAGGCGCATTGGTGGATAAGACACCTGAGGTTGCACGCTAATTAATCTCAAACATGGCAGCAAACTCAAAACAGTTTGGCACTCGTGGAGACTTCTCCAACAAACGAGTAAATGAGGTAAGTATTTCTAACCTTGAAAATAAAGTTAATGATCTTACTTCTCTTGTGCGTTCTTTGGCTTGTGGAAATGTGCAGCAGGTGAAAGTTTGTAGCATATGCTCCTTACAAGGACATGCTTCGGATATGTGCCCAACAATGCAAGAAGATTACATTGAACAAGCTTATGTAATTGATGGAGCATTCAACGGACAACCCCAGCGTAAATATGATCCCTTTTCCAACACGTATAATCCCGGATGGAGAGATCATCCCAACTTACGTTACGGCAACCCATCCCAACAAGGCAATCAAGGCCGACAGTTCCATCCCCATGGATTTCAACCCCAACAAAATTATCAAGCAAGACAGCCCCCTCCATTTACAAACTCCAATGTTATGGGGTCATCATCCAATGATGATCTTCGTGAGATGATGAAAACTTTGGCTTCTAACACTGTGACCTTGCAACAAAATGTCATGTCTTTTCAACAGGAAACAAGGTCAAGTATTCACAACTTAGAAAAGCAAATGGGGCAAGTAGCTTCAAGTGTAGGGAAATTGGAAGCACAAATGAATGGAAAGTTGCCCTCCCAAGCATTGAATCCAAAAGAGAATGTTAGTGCTATCATGCTGCGAAGTGGGAAAGAACTTGAAGAGAAAAAGTTGAAACAAATTAAGATGGAGGAGGAAGAAGAGATAGAAACTGAATTGAGTACAAAGAAAGAACATCCTCCTCCTCCACAAACTGAAACAAAGACCAACACTCCAAAGGTAACTTCTCACTCAATTAATTTCAGTTTTAAAACAATTCCACCCTTTCCTGTGAGTTCTTCTAGGTCAAAGAAAGAAGACAAAGAAAAAGAGATCTTAGAGGTTTTCAAGAAAGTGAAACTGAACATTCCTTTGCTTGATGCTATCAAGCAAATTCCCAAGTATGCAAAATTCTTGAAGGAGTTGTGTACTACCAAGAGAGCTTTCAAACTGAAAGGTCATGAAACGGTAAGTATGGGTGAAGTTGTATCTGCCGTTGTTCAAAAGAATCTGCCTTAGAAACAAAAAGACCCAGATGCGTTTACTATCCCATGTGTTATTGGTAATGCTAGTTTTAAAAGAGCTTTATGCGATTTAGGTGCATCCATTAGTGTTATGCTGAAACATGTTTATGATTCTCTTAGTCTTGAGCCTTTGAATAAAACCAGCATTGTAATACAACTTGCGGATCGTAGTTTTGTTTACCCACTTGGTGTGATAGAAGATGTCCTAGTCAAGATTGATAGTTTGGTTATTCCATGTGATTTTTATATTCTTGATATGGAACATGATTCTTGTGATTCATCAACCAGCACTCCTATATTGTTTGGGAGACCATTCTTGAAAACCGCCAACATAAAGATTGATTGTGGTAAGGATACCTTGTCTATAGAAGTAGGAGATGAAAAAATTGAATTCAATTTTCATGATGCAATGAAATATCCTTATAGCAATGTTTATTTTATCACATGCTATGACCAAATTGATAAGTGTGTGCAACAAGTTTGTGATTTTGATTGTGAAGATGGATTAAGCATAGCTTTGAGCTATGGCTATGATTTCACCAAGATAGAAGAGATGGAGAGGCACGTGTGCGTTCCCCAAAACATGCACGAATCAGTATTGACCTTACAAGCTTTGCAAACCATTCCCCATGGTAATGTCTTTGTTGATTTAGTACTCTCACATAAAAAACTTTTCCCATCTATTTTACAGGCTCCTGAGTTAGAATTAAAACCTTTGCCTGATAATTTGAAGTATGTATTCATTGGCGACAACAATACACTTCCCGTTATCATAGCAAAAGGTTTGACAAGTATGCAAGAGGAAAAACTTGTGAAGTTGTTGTGTGATCGCAAGACAGCTATTGGATGGACTTTAGCCGACATAAAGGGCATTAGTCCCTCAATGTGTATGCATCACATACTATTGGAGGACAACGCAAAACCAACAAGGGAAATGCAAAGGAGATTGAACCCGCCTATGATGGAGGTAGTGAAAGCTGAAATTTTGAAATTGTTAGATGCAGGAGTCATTTACCCCATCACTGACAGTAAATGGGTCGCGCCAATCCATGTGGTGCCCAAAAAGACCGGAATCACGTTGGTGAAAAACAAAAATGATGAGCTCATTCCTACTTGCATCTTGAGTGGATGGAGAATGTGTGTTGATTACAGAAAGCTCAATCTTTCTACACGCAAAGATCATTTCCCATTACCATTCATGGATCAAATGCTTGAACGCCTAACAGGTAAGTCTTTTTATTGCTTTCTTGATGGATATAGTGGATACAATCAGATTGTTATTAATCCTGAGGATCAATAAAAGACTACATTTACATGTCCATTTGGTACATATGCATATAGGAGAATGCCTTTTGGTCTCTGTAATGCTCCTGCAACTTTTCAAAGATGCATGATGAGTATTTTTTCTGACTATGTTGAAAGAATAATTGAGGTTTTTATGGATGATTTCACGGTGTATGGTGATTCTTTTGATAAATGTCTAGAAAATTTATCTTTGATCCTGAAAAGGTGCACTGAAACTAACCTTGTCTTGAACTATGAAAAGTGTTATTTTATGGTAGAACAAGGAATAGTTCTTGGGCATGTTGTGTCTTCACATGGATTAGAGGTTGATAAAGCTAAGATAGATGTTATTTCATCATTGTCTTACCCCTCATGCGTGAGGGAAGTTCGTTCTTTTCTAGGCCATGCAGATTTCTATCAACGCTTTATCAAAGATTTCTTGAAGATTACAGCACCCTTGTACAGACTATTAGCCAAAGAAGTGGATTTTGTGTTTGATCAAGCATGTAAAGATGCCTATGATGAGCTTAAGAGACATGTCACATCTGCCTCTATCATCCAACCACCAAATTGGGATGAACCTTTTGAGATAATGTGTGATGCGAGTGACTATGCGGTAGGAGTTGTGCTTGGGCAAAGAATTGGGAAGAATTTGCATGTTATCGCCTATGCTTCTCGCATGTTGGATGAAGCACAATGTAATTACCATACAACTGAAAAGGAACTTTTTGCAGTGGTGTTTGCTCTTGAAAAATTCAGGTTATATCTACTTGGTACAAAAGTCATTGTTTTTACTGACCATGCAGCTCTCAGGTATCTTTTGAAGAAGGAGTCCAAACCAAGACTGATTAGGTGGATCTTGCTTTTACAAGAATTCAATCTTGAGATCAAAGACAAAAAAGGTGTTGAAAACCATATGGCTGATCACTTGAGCCGACTGAGGACCGAGGATATACAGATCGAAACAATAAGAGAGACATTCCCCGATGAGCAGTTGTATATGTTGCATTCCTCTACAAGACCATGGTATGCTGATTTGGTAAGTCACCAAAGAATTCCCTCCAGGTTTGTCTAAACCCTAAAAAGATAAGTTACGAGCTGATGCTAAATATTATTTTTGGGACGATCCTTACCTTTGAAAATTTTGTGCGGATCAAGTAGTTAGGAGGTGTGTACCACAAGATGAATTTCATTCCATTCTCACTTTTTGTCATTCTCATTCTTGTGGTGGGCATTTTGGAGCAAAAAGAACAGCCCACAAGGTACTTAAAAGTGGTTTCTATTAGCCTTCTATTTTTAAAGATGCATATCACTTTTGCAAATCATGTGAAAAATGCCAAAGAACAGGTAATATCACTCACAAGAATCAAATGCCTTTAACGAATATTCTTATAAGTGAAATTTTTTATGTTTGGGGTATTGACTTTATGGGTCCATTTCCTTCTTCATTTGGCAATCTTTATATTCTTCTTGCTGTTGATTATGTGTCTAAATGGAATGAGGCGAAAGCCACACGAACTAACGATGCTAAGATTGTTTTAGATTTTGTTAGGACTCACATATTTGACAGGTTTGGAATCCTTAAAGCTATCATTAGCGATCGTGGCACTCATTTCTGTAATCGTTCCATGGAAGCATTGCTACGCAAATATCATGTGACTCATCGAACTTCCACAGCATATCATCCTCAAACGAATGGCCAAGCTGAAATTTCAAATCGAGAAATCAAGTCCATTTTGGAGAAAACAGTGCAACCTAACCGGCGAGATGGGAGTCTACGTCTTGGAGATGCACTTTGGGCTTATCGGACTGCTTATAAATCACCTATAGGAATGTCACCTTATAGAATGATTTATGGGAAAGCATGTCATCTACCGGTGGAGCTTGAACACAAAGCTTTTTGGGCCATTAAACAATGTAACATGGATTATGATACTGCTGGGATTGCAAGAAAACTGCAACTACAAGAGTTGGAAGAAATTCGAAATGATGCTTACGAGAATGCAAGGATTTACAAAGAAAAGACTAAGAATCTTCATGAATGAATGCTTACAAGAAAGGAGTTTCATGTTGGAGACAAAGTCCTTCTTTATCATTCGCGTTTGAAACTTTTTCCTGGAAAATTGCGCTCTCGTTGGATTGGACCCTTTGTTGTTTCTAATGTTTTTCCTTATGGTGCAGTTGAAATTACAAGTTTAGAAACCAACAAAGTACTCAAGGTTAATTGACATTGTTTGAAACCTTTCTATGAAGGTTGGATGGCAGAACTCACTGCTTCTATAGAGTTAGCTGAACCAATCTATGAAAAATGAGCATGCCACATGTCAAGCTAATGACATAAAACAAAAGCGCTTATTGGGAGGCAACCTAGCACAAAAAAAAATCAGATTTGCTTTCTTTTTCCCTATCTTTTATTTTTTCGCATTTTAATTTATTTTCTATCATTCTCTTATGTTCCTTTGCTTTTATTTCAACATTAAGGACAATGTTGTGTTTTAAGTGTGGGGGCATTGGGAGAATTTTAGTTTTCTTTGTTGTTCTAAAAAAAAAAATTGTGTTTGATCTTTTTAACTCCCATTGGTTTTTGAGAATATGAGTATTATGTATGAGAATTAATTGAGATAGATGAAGATATAAATCAAATGAAGAAATATGCATGCAAATTTTAAGGTTTAATTGGTTTAGGGATTGACTTTGAGAATATGTCATGTTGACTTTATAGTGTTATACCAATGCAAGCTTTTGAGTCTTCAACATTATATTTTTTGAGTGTGCATTCTTTCAATAATATGTATCTCTAGAACTTGCTTCATATCTTATTGAGATTATATTCCATTACAAATATACATGAAGATGATAAAGGCATTAGGAATTTTAATCACTTGAACCAAAAAGTCAACCTAAAGCATATTATCCTTAGTGAGCCCCTTTTGAGCTTGTTTATCTTTTCTTTGCTTTATCCATGTATAAGCCTTAACTTTTTATATGTTTTCCTTTTCCCCTGGCCAAGGATTAGTAGAGCATATAGTTATGATATCTCATGGAATTATGGTTGGAAATTATGTGAAAAGAAAGAAGAAGTGATGCTTGATAAAAAGATGGGCAAAGTTGCCAAAGGTAAAAAAAAAAGAGAAAAAAAAAGGAAAAAAAAAAGAAAAAAGTGTTCCTTTATGTTCTTAAGATTTTATGTTGAAAGAGCTTGAAATCAAAAGAAGTTAAGCATTTGTGATTAAAGATGAAAAATTTATGTGCTTTGATGGAATATCTTGTTTGAAATATCATTTTTCATAATGCTCTACTTTCTTTGGTTTGAACCTTTCCTTTTACTTTCTTTTACCTCACCTTAACCTTAGCCCCATTATAACCGGAAAATAAGACCTTTTGATTCATGTAGTACTTGTAATAAGTTGCTAATGGAGATGAGATTGAAAAGCAAGTTGATGGTAGAACATACTCTTTGATTGAATTTGAGAGATTTAAACACATAAACCCTAAACACATGAGTGTTGGAGTTTATATCAATGAGAGGACCTATCACTTTGGCATGACATCGATTTCATTTAAATCCCGACGATTGATTGAGTTTTGAAGTTTGCATGTAAATGAATTCATAAGAATTATACTATTTATCCTTCATTATTGTATTCTTTTTTATAATGCATATATTCTTGGACATTGATGGGAGATTAAGAGATTGATCATAGTTTTTTTCAATTTGATTTTATTTATCCTTTCTCGAGGACCAACAAGAGCTAAGTGTGGGGGTATTTGATGTAACCATATTATTCGATAGTTTCACCCACATCTACCTAATGTTTTGTCCATGTTTTATATATATAATGCCTTGATATTCTTTGTTTTATGTTTTGAAGGTATTTTTGGATGAAAGATGCGAAAAGGAGTAAATTGGAGGTAATTGACAGATTTGATGTTCAGTCGATGTTTTGTGCAGAGCGTGAGTTCTAGAGATCGAAATGAAGTGATTCTAGTGGCACTAAAAAGATAACATCCATACCTTTCTGGAAATGTAATGCAAGAAAAATAAAAGGAGAAAGATCATGGAAATCACATCTTGCAAAGTCAAATCTTGCATTCTGCCAGTGTTGACCTTTGGCCATTCAAAATTTAATATCTGGAGCTACAGAAGTCTAATTGATGCAAACTCAATTTTATTGGATTCCTAATTCAAAGACCTATCCACGCTCTATATTTCGGTAAAAAACGATGTCATATGAGGGAGACATGATTTTCCAAAGATGACAACTGAATTCTGCCAGCAAACAGGTTTCGTGAAGAAACGAGTTCAAATTACATTCTGAAGCATCTAAACCGACATCCAAGTTTTTATATCAGCAATTTAGCTCCTCTAAGTCAGAGTTTGAAGATTTCATGCAAGGCTATTTCTTCTTTTTAGGAAAAATAGTTATTGAAGTACTTAAATGTAAACTGTCAACTTAAGGAAGGACTATTTTGTAAAATAGAGACTAGGGTTTCTTAGCATATAAAAAGAAAGAGAGAAGGGGTAGCAGCCAGCAGAAAAGCGGGAGAGCAGAAGGAGGCAGCAGCCAGCAGAGAATAAACACAAATTCTCTCCTCTACAAACCCAAAAATCATGCTCTTTTCATTCTTTAGAAGTAGTTGTTCAATAGTTATGCAAGGGTAAGCTCTTTTCTTGGTTGCAAGGACACAACAAACCTTTGGATTTCAAGAACCGTGAGATTTATTCTTCCTTTTATTTTCAGTTTATGTTATGAATGAGTATGATTGTTTTCCTATGCATATTTCCTATGATTGTTGTTGATGATTGCTAGAGCAGACTCTAAGTTATTGTTGTGAACAATCTATTGCTAAGTTTAATATCAAAACCGGAGTTGTGATATATGAACTTGTGAAGCAACTAAGCTTGATAATTGTGGCGGAACTACGTTATTGAACTTAGGGAGAACATTAGAACAAAGTGACACAAGCTGCGGACAGCTTGTATGTTAATCTTGATGAAATTATCTAGTTTTTAAAGCTACCATTAAATTGAATCATTAGTGCGGACACTTTGATTGTTTATTGGTTAGGATTAGTTATACGGCGGATCCGTTAATTAATCAACGTTAAGAAAAGATAAAATTTCAGAATATAAACTGCAATTTTCATTTCAAGGATCGGTTCTAATTTCCGTTGGTGGATGTGTGCTTGCGACCAAGGTTTGTTTTCTTGATAAGTTTCGGTTTTAATTGATTTTGTTTGCTAGTTTAATTGCTGCCATAGTTTAGATAATCACAAACCAAATCCCCCCCAATTACATAGCGTACAACATAAAAATCTGACTTGAAACTTCCTTGTGGGATCGACCCCTTGCTTGCTCTATACTATCTTGTGTGTTTTAAGCTAGGGTAATTAATTTGTGCGACCGCGACATCGCAATAAAATGCACTTTTAAGTACTAATCACACCCCCTAACCAGCTTATTACTAGTCCCCAGTAATCAAAGTGTTAAAATAGAGAAACAATTTGCAAATTCCACAAAGCAAGGCATTCATCATTCAACTTCCATTAATCTATTTAGATAAACAAACTCTCATTAAATTTTATATATCTGCTCAATATCTCTTAAACAAAATATTAATAAACCTTCCTTGTTATGTGCTCAATGTATAAAACATAGATGATTGGGGCTTTTATTGGAAGAAAACAATATTTTGTTCTAATGTTTAAGGTTAACTTCCTTGGGTTGAGATTATTTTATTTTATTTTATTTTTTCTTTTTTTAATATATATACATATAACTTAAAACACAATGCATCTTTAACCCATGTAACGAGCTTTCGGCTAAGGACTCCCAGACTAGTTGATCTTAGGGCATTAGGTGTTGAGACACCCGTACGAGCTTAATAACTCGGGTTGCAGATACTGATACGTAGATAGTGCAATGTTTGATTCCCTTAATCTTTTCTCCTTTACCCATGTAACAAGCTTTGGGCCAATAGCTCCCAAGTCAGTTGCCTTTAGGGTATTAGGTGTTAAAACACCCCTTCGGGCTTAATTGCTTAGGTTAGGGAGGCTACGAAATCAAACTTATCTACGTTTTTATTATCATCATTTTCTTTTTTCTTTTTCTTCTTTTTTTTTCTTTTTTTCTTTTTTCTTTTTTGTTTTTTTTACAAATTATAGACTATCCCTATCCCTTAGTTGTTACTTTTAACAAAAGAACATAAATAATGTAATAATCCAATGTGCAACCCACAATCATATGTTACAGTGTGTGTGTGAAAATAAAGGTTTAAGAATACTTGTTAAATGAGTATATGAGTAGAATCAAGTGATAATAATGCGAGAGTTTGTAAACCTGAATATTTCAAGAAGTATTCTAATAGGCCTTGTTATGAATATTGCAAATAACCATTGGAAAATGTTTACTAAGATGCGTCTCAAGAGTCACTAAAATTCCTCCTTACTCTGCTATCCTAGTAATAACAGTTTTGTCAAATGGCTTTAATAATAGCAAAAACGGTTAGTAAGTTAGTTTTTTTTTAGAACTATTGATTTGTTGACTAATTGATGAATGGGTGGCCACATCTTGACTTGGTGACAATTCTTATCTTCTTGTCTGCCAAAAACGTCATTGATAACGTCATAATTTGAACATACTTCAATCATGAAAGTTCTAGGAAATTGTCTCATCTTTCTAGGGTAAAAATTTGAGATCAACACCTAATGCCCTAAGATCAACTAGTCTGGGAGTCATTAGCTGAAAGCTCGTTACATGGGTTAAAGATGCATTGTGTTTTAAGTTATATGTATATATATTAAAAAAAGAAAATAAAGAAAATAAAATAAAATAAAATAATCCAAACCCAAGGAAGTTAACCTTAAACATTAGAACAAAATATTGTTTTCTTCCAATAAAAGCCCCATCATCTATGTTTTATACATTGAGCACATAACAAGGACCCTTAGTTGTTACTTTTAACAAAAGAACATAAATAATGTAACAAAAATACACAAGGCTTCACAAACGAAGGCTCAAATCCAATCTAAGCTTTTTACGGCTTTTCTTAGGTGACCAATTTATGCAACTCATGGAAGGATCAATTACAGGGGTGAAAGATTGTAGTTGGTCGATCAATTGTTCAGCAGTAGCAGCAGAGATTATGATTTGTCATGTCGAAGATGTTAGAAATTTCTGTTCCACAGCTTGATCAAGAAAAGACAACAAATTATCATAAAAACCATTAACATTGAGCAAACCTATAGGTTTATGGTGAATGTGAAGTTGGGCCCAAGAGGAAATATGAAAGATCTCTTCTAATGTACCCAGACCACCTGGTAAGGCAATGAAGGCGTCAACATAGTTAAACATTGCATTCATTCGATCAAACATTGTGGAGACCTGTAGTTCCTCTCCAATTGTTTTTCCAATGATGTCCCCTTTTGCTAAAGCTTTGGGGATGACCCCCAAAACTTGACTTCCTCCTAAAAATACAGCTATTGACACACCCCCCATTAACCCAAGGCTGACTCCCCCATACACTAAATGAATCTTTCTCTCACCTAGTACTTGACCAAGATGATTTGCTGATTCTAAAAACGCTATTTCCTTTCCAGGATTGGATCCACCGAAAACACAAATATTTTTTATGTGATAACTTGAGGAACCTGCCATTTCTACACACTTCTATATTTGTCTAATGTAAAGGTTGAGTAGAAATGAGGGGAAGGAAGAGAAGATTTTATAGATGAGAAATTGAAGATGCAATCATACCATCTATATGTAGGCCAGCTGGAGTCTCACTCTCTCTCTCTCTCTCTCTCTCTCTCTCTCTCTTTTTATTTATTTATTTTGAAAAAGCATGTGTATGTACAGGTAGTTGTGATTGTGGCTCACATCTTCCCTTGGTTTTACGTCCAAGAACGACTTAAATACCCTCTATGGGTCGGGGATAGGCTTCCCATCTAGTTTTCTTAAAAATTGGCAAACATGGTCTTTTATAGTCAGATTCCCAAGACTAAGTCAATCATGTTCTTTATGGAATTGTGGCCATAAATCATGAATAGCACGATGCACATCTCCACTAGGATGCGTCTCAAAGGTTAATGGAAGATTATCTAAAGACCCCTTACTCAGGCCATCCTTAATGAATTGTATTTTATCTTCACAGTTTATAGATACCATTCCTAAAGAACAACATGTTGCATTACAAGTCCATCTAGCACATCTGTGACAGACTTTCAGTCTTTTTGCATGATGTTTCTTTGCAAAAGTGCTTTTACCTGTTCCAGGCATGTGTGAAATGAAAGAATTGGAGGACTCACCTGATAATCGGACCTTTGCTTCAATCAACCAACGAATATCTTCAGGAATTCCATGATTCATTAACAACTTCAATCTTGCACACCTAGCATGGTAAATTTTTGTAATCGCATTCTGAGGCAGAGCGGGAAAGTACTTTTTCAATTTTTCAAGAGTGGTGTCCATTTTCAAATGAGAATTGGAGACCATTTTCAAATGAGAATTGGAGAAGAGAGTCAAAGAGGGGAGAAAGAGCAAAGTATTGCACAAATATATACAGATATTAGTTGTTATGGGAAATTGAAAGAACCGACTGAAGTCACGTAGTACCGTTATCCGCCATTTAACCGGGGTGAGAGAGACTAGCAAAACAAAGTTCACACCAAAACGAAACACAAAACAATGTGAGAAAAAGAATCATTCTTCATATACAAGATCACCCAATTTAATAGAGTCATTTTCAACTGAAAAATTGTCAAAGTAAACTTTCAAACGATGTCCATTTACCTTAAAAACATTGTCATTCTTTGGATTCTCAATATCACAGGCCCCATAAGGATACACATGTTTCACAATAAAAGGACCGCTCCATCTTGATCTTAGCTTTCCAGGAAATAAATGGAGTTGAGAATTATAAAGCAAAACTTTTTGACCAACATCAAATGTTTTTCTCAAGATTCTCCTATCATGAAATTCTTTGATTCTTGCTTTATGAATTTTTGAATTCTCATATGCATCATTTCTTATTTCCTCAAGCTCATTTATTTGTAACTTACGCAGCTGACTAGCATCATCAAGGTTTGAATTGAAAGCTTTAATAGCCCAATAAGCTTTATGTTCAACTTCCACAGGCAAGTGACAAGGTTTTCCATAAACTAGTCTATAAGGTGACATACCTATTGATGTTTTATAAGCAGTTCGATAAGCCCAAAGTGCATCATTAAGTCTTAAAGACCAGTCTTTCCTATTATGGTTCACTGTTTTTTCCAAGATTTGTTTGATCTCCCTATTAGCAAGCTCTACTTGTCCACTTGTTTGAGGGTGATAAGGGATGGCAACTTTGTCTGTGATTCCATATTTCTTCATTAAAAACTCAAATGGCTTGTTGTAGAAATGTGTTCCACCATCACTTATCATAGCTCGAGGGATTCCAAATTGACTCAAAATATTTTCTTTCAAAAACTTTATCACTATTTTGTGATCATTGTTTCGACTTGGAATTGCCTCTATCCATTTTGAAACATAATCTACTACAACTAATATGTACAAGAAACCAAATGAAGGAGGAAATGGACCCATGAAATCTATACCCTAACAGTCAAAGATCTCAATGACAAGAATAGGATGTAAAGGCATCATGTGACTTTTTGAAATAGATCCCAACTTTAGACAGTTTTCACAAGTCTTGCAGAATGCATGTGAGTCCTTGAACATGGTGGGCCAGTAAAATCCACTTTGTAGGATTTTTGCAGTAGTCTTTCTTGATGAGAAATGACTCCCACATGCTTTAGAATTACAAAATTTAATGACACTACTTACCTCATTGTCAGGAATGCATCTTCAAAATATTTGATCAGGATAATATTTGAATAAATAAGGGTCATCCCAATAAAAGTTCTTTACTTCGTTCAAGAACTTTCTTTTGTCTTGGGTACTCCAATGAGTCGGCAATTGTCCTGAAACAAGAAAATTAACAATATTAGCATACCAAGGCATTGTAGAGACAGAAAATAAAGATTCATCAGGAAAGTAGTCATCGATTGGTGTGATGTCAGATTTCGAATCTGTTGTCAATCTTGACAAGCATTTTCGGTGCCTTTCTTGTCTTTAATTGTGATATCAAATTCTTGAAGTAACAAAATCCACCAAACCAATCTAGCCTTAGAATCTTTCTGAGAAAGAAGATATTTCAATGCTGCATGATCACTAAAAACAACAACAGGTGAGCCAACAAGATAAGACCTGAATTTTTCACATGCAAATACTACTGCAAGTAATTCTTTTTCAGTGGTGGTGTAATTCATTTGAGCACTATTCAAAGTTTTACTTGCATAGTAAATCACATAGGGTTTCTTATCTTTTCTGTCCCAAGACAGCACCCACGGCATAATCACTAGCATCACGCATTATTTCAAAAGGTAATGACTAATCAGGAGGTTGAATAACAGGAGCAGAAGTAAGCAGGTTTTTAAGTTTAACAAAGGTTTCTTCACAATGTTCAGTCCATTCAAAAATATTATCCTTTGTTAGAAGGTTACTCAAGGGCTTAGATATCACACTAAAATATTTGATGAACCTTCTATAAAAACCAGCATGTCCTAAGAATGATCTAACATCTTTAACATATTTTGGTGTTGGCAAGTTAGCAATTAACTCGATTTTAGATTTGTCAACCTCAATTCCTTTTGATAAAACAATGTGACCAAGTACAATGCCATTTGTTACCATAAAGTGACATTTTTCCCAATTCAGTACAAGATTCTTCTCTTCACACCTGCTCAAAACCTTTTCTAAGTTAGTCAAACAATCATCAAATGAATCGCCAAAAACAGAAAAATCATCCATAAAAATTTCAAGAAAACGTTCAACCATATCACTAAATATACTAAGCATGCATCTTTGAAACATGGCTGGTGCATTACATAATCCAAAAGGCATCCTTCGACATGCAAAAGTACCAAATGAACATGTGAAAGTAGTCTTCTCTTGATCTTCCATTGCAATTTCAATTTGGTTATAACCTGAATAGCCATCTAGGAAATAATAAAATTCATGACCTGCAACTCTTTCTAGGATTTGATCCATGAAAGGTAAAGGAAAATGATCTTTTCTAGTCATTGAATTAAGTTTCCTATAGTCAATGCACATGCGCCAACCAGTAATAGTCCTAGTTGGAATTAACTCATTTTTCTCATTTGTTATCATAGTGACTCTAGACTTCTTGGGTACAACTTGGGTAGGACTTACCCATTTGCTGTCAGAAATAGGATAAATGATTCCATTATCTAGAAGCTTAATGACTTCATTTTTCACTAATTCTTTCATATTAGGATTAAGCCTTCGTTGCATTTCTCTAGAGGGTTTAGCATTTTCCTCAAGATAAATCTTGTGTGTGCAAATCAAAGGACTAATTCCTTTTATGTCAGCTATGGTCCATCCTAATGCATTTTTGTGCATTTTCAGAGTTTGCAATAACTTGCCTTCTTGATGTGCATTAAGTTTGGAAGAGATTATTACCAGAAAAGTTTCATTTTCTCCCAAAAATGAGTATTTGAGATTGAATGGTAACGAATTCAAATCCAGTTTTGGTGGTTGAACACTTGAAGGTATGGACTCAATTGATCGTGGTGGCAATTCCTCAATTTTCGGTCTCCAACTATTTGCCTTTTATTCTTCCTGAAAATAAACCATTTGCAAATCATCAGATTCATCAATCTCAATTTCACTGTAAGTGGTTTGAAATTGGTCATGAACTAATTTTTCAATAAATTCCACTTCCTGTAAATCATTATCATCTTCAGGTTGCTTGCAAATGTTGAAAATATTCATCTCCAATGTCATGTTTCCAAAAGATAGCTTCATCAGTCCATTCCTACAATTAATCAATGCATTAGAAGTTGCAAGAAATGGACGTCCTAAAATAACAGGAAATGAATTACATGCTTCAACAGGTTGTGTATCCAAGACAATAAAATCTACAGGATAAATGAATTTATCGACTTGTACTAACACATCTTCAACTATTCCTCTAGGCACTTTTACAGATCTATAGGCAAGTAAAAGAGTTACAGAAGTTGGTTTTAACTCACCTAGATTGAGACTTTGAAAAACTGAATATGAAAGTAAATTCACACTAGCTCCAAGATCAAGTAAGGCTCTTTCAATTTTATGTTCTCCAATAAAGCAAGAAATTGTAGGACAACCAGGGTCTTTATATTTCAATTCATTATTGTTTTGAAGAATAGCACTTACTTGTTCGGCTAAAATGGCTTTCTTTTTCACATTCAGTTTTCTCTTCACAATGCACAGATCTTTCAAAAATTTAGCATAAGAAGGAACCTGTTTAATAGCATCCAACAAAGGTATATTGATCCTTACCTGTTTGAAAGTTTCAAAGATTTTAGAGTTGTGATTGACTTTCCTTTGTTTGGTCATGGCATGAGGAAATGGAAGTGCTGGCGAAAATTCCCTTCCTTACCCTCAGAGATTGACTCATCATTTTTCTCACAAGGTTCAAGAATGGGTTTTTCAATAACCTTACCACTGCGAAGAGTGATGACTGATTTGGCTTGATCCATGTGTTGGCTTCCAGAACTACTTGCATTCACATTGTATTGCCCCTTGGGATTTTGTTGTGGTTGAGATGGAAACTTACCTTTCTCTTGGAAACTAAGAGCAGATGTCAATTTTGCAAGAGTATCTTTAAAATCTGTCATGCTTTGAGCAAGTTGAGTGTTGATCGTCTCTTGCTTTTCAATGAATGCATGCAATGTTTCCTCAAGATTTCTTCTAGGAGGTGGAGCATAAGGAGGTGCATATCCATGAGAATTTTGGAAATTATGGTGTGCTTGAAACGGTGGCTGTGAAGTTTGTGCATTATTGTTATCACTCTTCCAATTGAAATTTAGGTGATTTCTCCAACCAAGATTGTATGTTTGCGAGTATGGGTTATGATTGGGCCTTTGGAAACTGTTTAAAGCATGAGATTGTTCATGGAGACATTCCTTAAAAGAAGGCAAAGTTGGACAATCATTGGTTGAATGTTCATTGGTTTCACAGATTTGACACACAATGTCTTGAACAGATTTTAGTTGACCACTCTTTTTTAATTCTAGTGCCTCAACTTTTCTAGCTAAAGATGCAAACTTGGCTTGGAGGTCATGATCTTCCCTAAGGTTGTACATACCTCCACTAGATGTATGAGGTTGGGTTTTACTTGGTGCCTCATAAGTTCCTGTAGTGTCCCAATTTTGCGCATTTTCAGCTAGCAAGTCTAGGTATTCCATTGCTTCATTAGGGTCTTTATCCTTAAAAGTTCCATTACACATCAATTCAACCATTTGCCTATCTCTAGGAGTTAACCCTTCATAAAAATGTGACACCAATCTCCATGTTTCAAAACCATGATGAGGGCAAGTATTAAGCAAGTCTCGATACCTATCCCAACATTGGTAAAATGTTTCTCCTGGTTTTTGAGTGAAAGCGATTATTTGTCTTTTGAAAGAGTTTGTTCTGTGAGATGGAAAAAACTTCTTTAAAAATTGTTGTTGCATTTCATCCCAAGCACGAATAGATCCAGGTTTCAAATTTTGTAGCCATGTTTTAGCTTTATCTTTTAATGAAAAAGGAAAAAGCTTTAACCTGATGGTGTTCATGCTACAATTTAAGTCATTATAGGTGTTACAGACCTCCTCAAATTCCCTTAAATGCAAGTATGGATTTTCTAAATCTAAACCATGAAAAGAAGGTAAAAGTTGAATAATGCCTGGCTTAAAATTAAAATGAGATGCATCAGGTGGAAAAACTATGCATGAGGGTGCACTTGTTCTTGTGGGACTCATGTGGTCTCTAAGTGTTCTCATCCGAATATTCTCATTATTCTTAATATGAAGCGATTGGTTATCTTCTTCGGCCATATTTTCTGAAAATGATGAGGATACCCTACAAAGTCTACCACTTAATGTACGTGACCAGACTCTTATGCACGTGTAAAAAGAGAAGAAAAAGAAGAAGAAAACAAAACAAAAAATAAACAAAGTTAGATACAAGAAAAGTGAAAAGAGAAAATAAAATAAATACTATAATTTGTACAAGAATTTACCTCCCCAGCAACGGCGCCAAAAACTTGACACGACCAAAATATTGATGTATTTTCCTAAGTGTAGGAGTGTCGAAATAATAAATAACCCAGCAAAACCGGGGACGAACCACATGGAGGTTAATTGTATAAATTATAAACAACAATAATACAACAACAATAACAATGACAATAATAATAATAATAATAATAATAATAATAATAATAATAATACTAGTAGTAGTAATAATAATAATAATACCAACAATACTATTAATAATGATAATAATAAAGATGATGAAGAAGAAGTTGATGAGAACTTTGAGATGGAAGATTAACGTAAGGATTAAACAATGAAAACAATAAATGTCAAGATTAGAGGATCCACTAATGGTATTTCAAACAAGTATAGTATAAACTCTTATTATTCAATTGGAAGCCACACACAAGGAAGTTCCAATCAGATTATAAATTGTTAACATGATTACATTAGTTATCTTATTCGAATAATACTAATACTTGTAAATGTTGTCAGGCATTCATGATTATAACTTATGTTAACAACAAATCAAGTTCCTTTCATAGCTCAGGTGTCGGTTATACCATACAGTATGGGCTATGAAAGTGCCAAGTATTTGTTGTACCAAATGTTATATAACATAAATCTAGATTAACCATTTAACAAGCAAAGTATTAAAAGTGAACAAGATAACAAATACAAAGCATGTTAGTATCCAACATTAAGGTCCATGTTAAGTTTATATTATACTTATTCTTACACCATTAGTGTACCCTTTTCACATTGACATAATTAACTTAGTTAAACATAATGAAAGAAAGAAACATAAAAAAACAAGATAAGAACATAAATGAGAAAGAAGTTAACTAAGTAAAGAAAAGGAAATGAAAGGCATAAACAAGAGATTAATATAAACAAAACTTAAGTATTACAAAAGAGAGAGCAAGAGCATGATCTTGATCTGAACACCAAGATGCCTAAATACATGGCAAATGCCTCCTTTTATAGGCCAAAATTCAGAACTATTGATTTGTTGACTAATTGATGAATGAGTGGCCACATCTTAACTTGGTGACAATTCTTATCTTCTTGTCTGCCAAAAATGTCATTGATAACGTCATAATTTGAACAGACTTCAATCATGAAAGTTCTAGGAAATTGTCTCATCTTTCGAGGGTAAACCTTTGAGATCATTTGGACTTCTAGAACTCGAGATATGGGCTGAACACTGAACAGTGTCTAGGCTGTAGGACAGATTCAGACTTTTTTGTTGTTGCTATAATTTGGACTTGAAAAAAGCCTTGTTAAATCTTGGGCTACTCATAAAAGTTGTAGGCCTATGTCTTACCTTTCCATCCATATAAATTAGACCCAAATCCGAGATCTACAGCTCTAGATATGACTCGATTACCAAACAATGTTCCAGTTTGGACTGCACCAACATCTCTTTTCTAAGTTTGGCCATCTCTTTGTCCTTTCAATTTCAGCACTTCAACTCATCAATCAATTCTTTCATTTATGTGATAGGCCTGCATTTAAGATGAGCATTTACCATAAATTAAAGGTATCTTATATTATTAGATATGTTATTATAAAATATGCTTTAGTTAAGGAGTTATTGATACTTCAAGTGCAAAATGATGATATAGAACCTTGATAAAAATGCACTTTTAAGTACTAATCAAGACACCCCTCTACTTTCACCTACTGCTGGACTCCATGATGGTCGTCCTCCTTCTCCTTCTGTGGTGGTTGAAGGTTGTGCTTCTCCTACCAACGGCGTTGCAGGTACCTCTCTTGCATCTCCCCCTGACAACAGAGTCTGGAAAAATCTTTTCTCTGCTAGTAAGCAGTCTGCTCCATGCACAAAGCTTCAAAATTTCTCTCTCAACCACCTCACCAAGTCCTGTGCCATCTCCCTTGAAGATATTCAACTCAGTTTGATGTCTGGAACTTGTGTGTAGTAGGATATGTTTTGGGTAAAAGCTCGGGCTTCAGGGCTCTCAACGGAATTATCTCCTCTGTCTGGAAGTGTGCAGCTACACTTTCTATTCATGATTCTGGATGGCTGGTATATAGATTCAACTGTGAGGAAGACAAACTTTTTGTTCTCCATGGAGGTCCATACCTGGTTTATGGGAAACCTCTCATTTTGCGTCCTATGACTAGATTCTTCGATTTCTCTACTGAAGAGATGTCATGGGTTTCGATTTGGGTCAGATTCCCAAACCTTCCTCTATGTTGTTGGTCTCCCCCCTGCTTGTCTAAGATAGCTAGTGTTCTAGGAAAACCAATCCAAAGTGATCATATGACCTCTTCTCTTTCTCGTCTTTCCTATGCTAGAGTGTTGGTTGAAATTGACCTTCGTGAGGACCTTCAACACTCTGTTGCAGTGTCTCTGCTGGCTGGGCCTCTCCTTTATCAGCAAGTTGTCTATGAAGCTCTGCCTAAATTTTGTAACTCCTGTAATGTCCTTGGACATACCCGACTTCTCTGCCCTAAAGCTGCTGCTAGTATAGTTATGGCTGCAGTGGTCAAAGCTCAGCCTGTACAAGGTAAGAAAGGGAATGTCTTTGGTCGTCTGGGCCCTTAGTTTGTGCCTACTCCAGCAGGGGTGCAGGAACCAAATACTTCATTGGCTTCAACTCCTTTTGTGGCTCTCACGACAACCGTTCCCAAGGATGCTGCAATGGCTCCTAGTGCTGCTGAAGGTTGGACTACAGTAGAGCCTATGCGAAAATCCGTTAAACACATACGTGGCAATCCAAAAGGGAAGGAAGTTATTGAAGTTGCAGTAGTGCCTAACATGACTCCAAGTACAGGTCTACCTGTCTATACTGCTGTGATTGATTCCCTAGGTGCAGCGACATCAGTTGGTGCGGCTGTGAATTCAGGGTCTAACATTTGTTTAGCACTCCCAAGCCTAGGTGAAGATTCTCCTAATGTTGTTCCAATGATGGACTTGGTCTTGGGTTGCATGAACCATCGCAATTCATCAAAAAATGCTGGTAGTAGGAAGGCCTCAACCCCCTTTTCTATAGGGGATGGCTAACATTTGTTCCTTCTCTGGCAATAGCTTATGTCCTTGACATATGCACGCTTCTGATGGTTTTTTTTTTTGGACTCTGAGTTCATTTGGATTTTGTCATTGTTTGCTTAGGAATGGATGGCTACCTTTCCGTCTTTGGTGTGCCCCTTTGTGGGGCTTTGCTTGCTCAGGGGTTGCAGATAGCGATCCAGGTTGTTTGGATGTTTCTCTTGCTGTTGGTTTTTCGCTTTTTGTCCGGCTTAGAGGGAGCATGTTCCCCTACGTCTTTTGTTTTTGCTTTCTCCATTGCCCTACATAAGGGCTGTTTATGCTTGTGCAGGGGAGAATGTTCCTCTTCACTCGCCTTTTGTTAGCTACGGTTTGTTCAAGGGTGTTTATTCCCCTTGCTGGTGCATGTTCTGTTCTGCTGGTTTCCAACTTGTACTGCAAGCTTGTTTTGCTCTTTTTTGATCTATAAAATTTCTTACATTTGATAGAAAAAGAAGAAAGAGCTCTCAGTAAAGAGCTCTCAGTCATCGTACCAAGTAGCAGCTAGAGAGAGAATTTAGAGAGAGATGCTCTCCTTCCCTTGAAGTTTCTCCTCCCGATCCTACTGCTGAGCTTCGTGAGATCTTCTCTTCATGCCTCCCATGGCCAGTCCAACATCGGTGCCTCTGTTCCAACAACCACGGAGCGTTCGATGGATCTTGTTCGAAACCCTAACGGGTTTCTGGTCTGAAGCTTCCAATGATGGGGGTTTTGCTGGTTCATCTATGGCTCCTCTCTCCGACGAGTTAGACGACTCTACATGCTTGCTGGGGTTGATCTGTCCCGTTCATTGCCTTGGAGATGGCCAATTTGATGGGTGTCCCCATTGTTTAGGTACTGTTCAGCGTTGTGCTTTTCTTAGATTTGGAAGTGGTAGACCAGTTCCTGCCTCTCCCACTTCATAATTTATACCTAGCTGGATCTTTAAGGGGGTTCATCTCCCTCTGCATCATCATGGGGTTCTTCCCTCATGAATTGTCCTGTATCCAGTCTTAGTGCTGGTTCTCTACTCTGTCTTTCCCTGGGTTAGTGTTTGCTGTTGTTGCTTTCTGTCCCGTGCTTTTGCTGTCAATAATGCTTGTCTACTAGAGCCAAGGGCATGCTTAGTTGGTCTACAGTTTTTTAGTGGTGTGAACCTTGTATTGGGATGTTGGGACTGGTTCCCTCCTTCCCCTGTTCCTGCTGATTGGAGTTGGTGGAATCTGTTTTGCTTGTTGTCTCTGTGAATACTGCTTGTTGATAGTCATATGGTCAGCTAGTACATAGCACGCATTGCTTTTGGTTGGTTTATTTGATTTGGCTGCTCTGCTTTTGTGTTGCATGGTTTGTGGTTGAACTCTACACAAGCTGTTTTCTATTGAGCTTCTCTGGATTGGCTTGTTGGGATTTCTTGCTGTCCTGCTTATGAGGTTTCCTACCTGAACCCTCTCTTGGGAGTTGTTGTTGCTATAGGCAGGTTCAATGTTGTGCTCTTGTAGCTGCAGCTGGGTTTGCTATTGCTGAAGTTTTGCTTGTTGCTGCTATATGCAGCCTGACATTCTCTTCGATTGCATATACAATTGGAGATTGCCGGACTCTGTCCTTGACCTGCAGGTTCTCTGCAGATTGCTTGTGATGTTGGGCCTCTTGGGGCTGGTTTTGTTGTCTGCTCCAGTCTGCGCTTTGCTGGTTCTGGCTGGTTGGCCTAGGCTTCCTTGATGGTAGTGGATGGTTTATGTGTGCATATCAAGCTAATTCAGCTGTGGATACTTGGTCACTCTGCAGATTTGTTTTGGCTGCCTTTTCTTAGGCTCTTAAGGAGTTTGCTCCCATTATGCTCATTTTGTTGATGCCATGGATTCCATCAGTTTAGGTGGGGGTCTCTGCCCAATTGCTTGGACTACTGATGTAGTGTTCTCTGTCGCAGCTCTGCTAGTATGCTGGTTTGATTGAAGGATATTGAGGGATCTTTCATTCTTCAGCTCACTTCTAAGTGCTGGATAGAGACTATTCTAGTATCAATCAAGTTAATGACGTGGTGTAGATCAGGGCTTCTGGAGATGATGTGCGGATGGTTCACTACTCTTGTGTTGCTTGGTAAATAGCTCTGTTTGGGTGAAGGTCTCTCCCTAAATGCTTTGTCCTCTTGCCTGTTACCGTTCTGGTGTAGCTGGTTTGCTTTTTTGGTTGCTGCTATATGCAGCTTGGTATACTATGCTTCCTGAAGCTAGCTGGAACGCTTTGGTTTTTGAAGCTAGCTGATCTAATGGTTTGCTAGAGCTGCTATATTCTTTTGTGGCATGTTTTTGTTGCCTATCCTTTCGCTAGCTTTGGTTTGTGAAGAGTTGGTCTGAATGGATGTTGTCTTATATGGGAGATATAATGACAGTGTGGCTTTTTGCTTGTGTGCTTTGTCACTCTTGTGTATGTCTGCTACTACCTTGGTTGCAGGTGGAACTGTTGGATTGCTGCTGCCACCCTGAGGTGGAGCTGTTTTCTGTGGTGCACAGAGGAGCTTTGGTTTATTGCAAAGGTTGAAGCTTCTTTATCTGCCAGTGGGGATCAGTCAGGCTACTGCTGTAGCGTGCCGTCAGCTGGGTTGGAAGGGGTTTCACTACTGGTTTTTGGGTCTCTTACCAGATGTTTTCGTTGTATGCTAGTTTGGTTTGCTTTATGGCTTTCATGCTTGTTCAAGGGAGCCTGTTCCCTCTGATTCTAGGTTGATCGAGGGAGTCTCTTCCCTTAGCCTTTCTATTCAGCAAGCTTGTCTTGCTTATGGTTTGTACAAGGGAGTCCGTTCCCTTTGCTTTTTGTTCAGCAAGCTTGTCTTGCTTTTGATTTGATCAAGGGACTTTGTTCCTTTTTCCCTGTATTACTGGTCTCCAGCACATTTTTTATCTATAATATTCTTACATTTGATCCAAAAAAAGAGAGCTCTCAGTAGTGCCTTGAGAGAGAAACAAGAGAGCAAGAGAGAGAAGCTCTCCTTCCCCCACGGAATGGTTTCCTTTGTTCATGGCGCCAGCTGAAAATTTGAATTTCCGGTTACTGTAGCTTCCCCCCCCCCCACCTTCAAGCTTCTCTTTTGCTCTACACTTTCTTCATGGCCAAAAACAAATGCAATACACGCTGACCCCATGTTTAGAATCAGCTCCACGTAGATCTACCTAACAACTCTGTTCTTGTTTTGGCTGCACCACCCCTTACTCCTCCTCCCCCTCTCCCCACCCCTTCGGTTCCCACCCCCTCTTCAAGGGCGGTGACCAGCGGGTCCAGCCCTGACAAATTTCTGATTTTTGCTGAGGAAGGGTCTACTCCCTCACCGATTGTTACTTCTCCCTCTACCCTGGATCATGTGCTTATAGAGGACTGCTCTGATGAAGATGACTATGATGAAGATGAAGTGGATTACTCTGCCTTTAGAGGAAGTTCTAAGTTTTTTCGCTCCCCTGTGCCACTTTCTACAGGCCCTAACTTAGATGCACCTCGTAATAGTGTTTCGAGGGTCTCACCCGTGAGTGGTTCTAGACAATCAGTAGTACCAGCGGCTATTTCTCTGAAGAAGGGACTCTCTCCTATGCCTGCTCCCCAACCCATTAGCCCAGCGGGCCACAACCTTCCCACTGTAGTCTCCTCCCCTGCAGAGGCTCCTCCTTCAGGTACTTCTCATTCTCCTGCCCTTGTTGAGAAATGGCGAGACCTCTTTGCATCCAACCGTAACATTATCAAACGTCCTAAATTGCCGCATTTCTCATCTTCTTCTTGTGATGATCTACCCTGTGACTTGTTCTCTAATGATTTAGAGAATAATTATGATGTATGGCAACTCTGTATTGTGGGCTATGTTGCTGGCAAGTCCCCTGGTTTTAAGGCTTTGAGCAATATTATCTCCAGTTCTTGGAAGTGTGAAGCCTCTTTGGCTATTCATGAGTCTGGCTGGTTAGTTTACAGATTCAAAAATGTTGATGACAAACTTGTTGTTCTTGCTAATGGTCCTTACTTGATCTATGGCCAGCCCCTGATTCTCAAAGCTATGCCAGAGTACTTTGATTTTGGGACGGATGAGATGTCATGTGTTCCTATATGGGTTAAGTTTCCAAATTTGTCGTTAAAATGCTGGTCTCCTAGATTTCTTTCTAAGATTGCTAGCAAATTAGGCACACCTATACAAAGTGACCAGCTCACCTTTACCGTGTCGCGAATTTCCTATGCTAGAGTCCTTGTAGAATTAGACCTGCTTACTGATCTTAAATCTTCTATTGTCATTAACTTACCCAATGGTTCCACTCTGAATCAACTTGTGATATATGAGACACTTCCTCGATTTTGCAAGTTGTGTAAAGTCTTTGGGCACAACACGGGCACTTGCACCTCTCCTCCTACCACTGCGATGGCAAGACCTTTGGCTAAGGAAAGCCATCCATCTATTGTTACAAATAAAAGTTGTAATGTTTTTTGCTCAACTAAGGCCTATTGCAGAGCCGAGTCTAGGAAAAGCTAAAGGCCAAATAAGGGAGGCTTTCCCTAGTTCTGATCCCATGACCACTGAAGTTATCGTGGCCTCTGGTGAATGGGAAATTGTCAAAAGAAAGAAAGCAAAGAAATCTCCTGGCATACCAGTAGAAGCCACACACACAGCTGCTTAGGTTTCAGTCATTCCTCCTAGAGGCAAAGCATCTGCTGTCTCATCTTCAGAAGGTTTTTGCAACTCTAATCGTCAACCCCCCATCATCCACCCTGAGAAAGAACCAGTTGGCACAGTCCCATGCAGGCAAGTTCCCACTGTAGTTCCTGTTGGAGTAACCACTACACGTGATCAGCGAAGGAGTACATCTCGAGCATCTGGGGGTGGTAGGGTCCCCCCTCCACCCCTTCTTATGTAATGTTATTATTCACTTGGAATGTCAGAGGACTTAACAGTCCTCTGAAGCAGCATGAGTTGGTTCGTCTCATGCAAAAACATAAGTTTGATGTGTGTGGTCTCCTGGAGAGAAAGCTGGTTTCTTCCAAGCTTCAGTTTATGCATAGATCTCGGCTGAAGCACTGGAAGATAGTTTCAAATGTGGAAGCTGTTGGCACTGCTAGAGTTGTTGTGTTGTGGAATCCTTCTACTGTTCATGTTGATCTGCTTGATGCTTCTCCCCAATTTATTCACGTTTCCATTCGATGCGTGTCCACTCATTTCACTTTTGCTGCTTCATTTGTTTATGGTTACAATACCATTATTGCTCGTAGAACTCTGTGGGATGGCATTAAATCTTGGGCTCCAACTGGTCCCTAGCTTGTGTTGGGAGATTTCAATTCCACTTTTTCTTAGGACGACAAGTACAATGGTGAACCGGTCTCCTCTTATGAAGTCTCTGATTTCAGAGCATGTTGCTCAGAGCTTAGCCTCTCAAATTTAAATTACACTGGCTGTCACTATACTTGGTCCAATGGGACTATTTGGACCAAACTTGACCATGTCCTAGCCAATCCTTCATGGAGCACTCTTCAGCTCACTACCCATGTGCATTTCCAACCTCCGGGCGCTTTCTCTTACCACTAAGGAGCTCATATCCACATTGGTGGCACCTATTCCCCAGGTTGTCGGCCATTTAAGTTCTTTAATATGTGGGTTGATCACCCACAGTATGCTGGCTTAATTTCTGATAGATGGCAACTCCCAGTCGAAGGTTCTCCCATGTTTGTTTTGTGTAGGAAACTTAAATCTCTTAAGCACCCCTGGAAGAGTCTAAACAAGCTCCACTTCAGCCACATTTCAGAGCGAGTGGCTAGAATGGAGACTGACTTGGAGCATCACCAACGCCTTTTGCATGAATCCCGTGATGATGTTTCTCTTCTGCGCAGGGTAAATCAACTGAAGATTAGTCTTTTCAATCTCAAATATGCTGAAAAATCTTTCTTTTCTCAGAAGCTCAAGTGCAATTTTCTAAAAGACAGTGATCGGGGCACAAGTTTTTTTCATGCTTTGATGAGCCACAGACATAGAAAAAGCTTCATTCCTACTCTCCAACGTAACAACGGGGTTATAACTACCACTATGGATGAAGTTGGTGCTGAGTTTGTCCATTTTTATCAAAGTCTCCTTGGCACCTCCTCGGTTGTTTCTCCTCTTGATGAGGATGTTGTTTATAGCAGGCCTTGCCTGGATCCCACTCAATCTGATTTCCTTCTGGCTCCTATCACCAACGACGCCATTAAGGAGGCTCTCTTCAGTATTGGAGATAAGAAAGCCCCTAGTCCTGACGGATTTTCTTCTCTGTTTTTCAAGCAGTCTTGGGATGTTGTTGGAGCTGATTTCTGTGCGGCAGTTCGGGATTTCTTCTCCTCTGGCCGGATCCTCTAGCAGATAAATCATTCCATTATTACTCTGGTTCCAAAATCTGCCAATGTTAATTCTGCCAATGATTTTCGTCCCATTTCATGTTGCAATGTTAATCTAAAAAATTCTTGCAGGAAGGCTTGGGCGTGCCCTCCAGGGCATCATCAGTCCAGCTCAAAACGCCTCTCTTGGTGGGCAAAACATGATTGATAAGGTTAATATGACTCAAGAGTTGCTCCGGCAATATGGTAGGAAGAGAACCTCCCCCCGATGCCTTCTCAACGTTGACTTTAGGAAAGCATTTGATTTGGTGCAGTGGCCCTTTCTCAGAGCTCTTCTTCAACTGTTGGGTTTCCCTCCGAGATTTGTTCATCTGGTGATGCTATGCGTGGAAACCTCCTCATTCTCTGTTGCTGTCAATGGAAATCTCTATGGTTTCTTCCTTGGGAAATGTGGCATTTGCCGGGAACACCCTCTCTCTCCCTATCTTTTCCTCATCTGCATGAAGTATTTCTCTCGTATGATGGGAATGGCCACCCAACAGCCAGCTTTTCACTACCACCCAAAGTGTGCACTTCATTATATTTTTCATCTTGCTTTTGCTGATGACGTTCTTTTATTATGTCATGGAGATTGCTCCTCTGTTCGGATTCTTCTTGAGCAACTTCATGCTTTTGGCCGGGTTTCAGGGCTGCATATTAATGCAAGGAAATCCTTTATATATTTTGGTGGTGTTGGTTACAACCTCAAGCAGCAAATCCTTCAGGACTCTGGCTTTTCTGAAGGTAGCTTCCCTTTCAAATACCTTAGAGTCCCCCTCAGCCCCCACAGGCTTCTGGCTGGCCAGTTTTCTCCCCTCCTGCATCAAATTGAGTCTGTTATTCAAGGCTGGATGGACAAGCACTTATCCTATGTTGGGCGGTTGGAATAAATCCGCTCTGTTTTATTTGGAATGGTCCAATTCTGGCTTAGTGTCTTTCCCATGTCAGAGAGTGTTATGAATCAAATTACTTGTCTCTACAGGAATTTTCTTTGGACTGGTAGTACAACCGGAAATAAGTCTGCATTGTTCGTTTGGAAGAACATTTGCTTGCCAAAAGCTGAAGGAGGTCTTGGTCTACATGACATCAAAGCAAGGAATAATTGCTTTCTTGTAAAGCAGCTATGGAATATTCATTTGAAAGCTAACTTTATTTGGATTAGATGGGTGCACCGTTTTTATTTGCAGGACAACAACATCTGGACCGTTCCCCCTCATCAAACCTCCTCCCCCTTATGGAAATCCTTCATTCAATTACGTGACCGACTCCTTGATGATTGTGGGGGGCAACCAAAAGTAATCTCCATGCTGCAAAGTTGGGATGCTACTACAACACCATTTTCGGCTAATGCTTATGAATATTTGAGAACCAAAGGAACCCTGGTCCCTTGGGTAAATGTAGTTTGGGAGTCTTGGTGTCTTCCACGACAAAGTTTTATTCTGTGGTTTGCCTTGCTTAAGCGGCTGAGAACAAGAGACAGGCTGCATTTTGTTGACATTGATGCTAGTTGTGTTTTCTGTCAGGACCATGAAGAGTGCCATAGTCACCTGTTCTTTGCATGCAGTTGGACATCCTCTTTGTGGATACAAGTTAAATCCTGGCTTGGGCTTAGTAGAGGAATGTCCACCATCAACAGTGCAGTTCGGGGTTGTTCAAGGGAGCCTATTCCCTTTGATTCTAGGTTGATCCAGGGAGTCTGTTCCTTTAGCCTTTCTATTCAGCAAGCTTGTCTTGCTTATGGTTTGTACAAGGGAGTCTGTTCCCTTTGCCTTTTGTTCAGCAAGCTTGTCTTGCTTTTGATTTGGTCAAGGGACTTTGTTCCTTTTTCCCTGTAATGCTGGTCTCCAGCGCATTTTTGATCTATAATATTCTTACATTTGATAAAAAAAAAGATGCAAATTTGGCTTGGAGGTCATGATCTTCCCTAAGGTTGTACATACCTCCACTAGATGTGTGAGGTCATTTTCAGCTAACAAGTCTAGGTACTCCATTGCTTCATCAGGGTCTTTATCTTCAAAAATTCCATTACACAACAACTCCATCATTTGCCTATCTTTAGGTGTTAACCCTTCATAAAAATGTGAAACCAATCTCCATGTTTCAAAACCATGATGAGGACAAGTATTAAGCAAGTCTTTATACCTATCCCAACACTGGTAAAATGTTTCTCCTGACTTGAGTGAATGTGGTGATTTGTCTTTTGAAAGAGTTTGTTCTATGAGAAGGGAAAAATTTCTTTAAAAATTGTTATTACATTGCATCCCAAACACGAATGGATCCTAACCTAAGATTTTGTAGTCATGTTTTAACTTTATCTTTTCATGAAAAAGGAAAAAGCTTTAATCTGATGTTGTTCATGCTACAATTTAAGTCATTATAAGTGTTACAAACTTCTTTAAATTCTCTCAAATGCAAGTAGGGATTTTCTAGATCTAAGCCATGAAAAGTAGGTAAAAGTTGAATAATGCCTAACTTAAAATTGAAATGAGATGCATCAGGAGGGAAAACTATACATGATGGTGCACTTGTTCTTGTTGGATTCATGTGGTCTCTTAGTGTTCTAACTCGATTATTCTCATTACTCTCATTATGAAGCAATTGATTATCCTCTTCGGCCATGTTTTCTGAAAATGATGAGGATTTCTTAGAAAGTCTACCACTTAATGTACGTGACCAAACTCTCATGCACGTGTAGGAAGAGAATAAAATGAAAAAGAAAACAAAAGAAAAAAAAACATAACAAAAGAAACAAAAGTTAGATGCAAGAAAAGTGAAAAGAGAAAATAAAATAAATATTATAATTTATACAGAAATTTACCTCCCCGACAACGACGCCAAAAACTTAACACGATCAAAAGATTGATGTCTTATCCCAAATGCAGGAGTGTCGAAGTAATAAATAACCCAGTATGACTAGGTCGAACCGCAGGGAGGTGAACTATATAAAATTATAAACAATAAATGAAAAGGAGTTGAATAGAACTTTTGAGATGTGATATTGATGTAAGGATTAAACAAAGATAAAATAATTGTCAAAGTTAGAGGATCCACTAATGGTATTTCAAACAAGTATAGTATAAACTCTTTTTATTACTTGACTAGAAACCACACACAAAGGAGATTCCAATCGGATTATAAATTGTTAACATGATTACATTAATTATCTTATTCCAGTAATGCCAATACTTGTAAATATTATCAGGTATTCATGGTGATAACTTATGTTAACAACAAATCAAATTCCTTTTATAACTCAGGTGTTGGTTATACCATACAGTTGGCTATAAAAGTGCCAAGTATTTGTTGTACTAATTGTTGTACAACACAAATCTAGATTAAACATTTAACAAGCAAGGTATTAAAAATGAGTAAGATAACAAATATAAAACATGTTAGTATCAAACATTAAAGTCCATGTTGAGTTTATATTATACTTATTTTTACACCATTAGTGTACCCTTTTCACCTTGATAAAATTAACTTAGTTAAACATCATGAAGAAGAAAAACATAAATAAACAATATAAGAACATAAATATAATATAAGTTAACTAAGTATAGTAAAGGAAATGAAAAGCATAAACAAGAGATTAATATAACATAAAATAAAACTTGAACATTACAAAATACAAAGAGAGAGTGATCTTGATCTGAGCACCAAGATGTCTAAATGTATGGCAAATGCCTCCTTTTATAGGCTAAAATTCAGAACTATTGATTTGATGACTAATTATTAAGTGGGTGGTCACCTCTTGACTTGGTGATAACCATTATCTTCTTGTTTGAGTAAAACATCATTGCTAATGTCAGAATTTGAAGAGATAGTCCTCTCAACGTTCTGGGCATTTGTCTTAGCTTTCCAACAAAACAAGAATGAGCTCATTTAGACTTCTATAACTTAAGATATGGGTTGAACACTGAACAGTGTCTGGGCTGCAGGACAGATTCCAACATCTCTTTTGTTGCTATAATTTGAGCTTGAAAATGGCCGTTTTGAATCTTGGACTCTTCATGAAAGTTTTAGGCTTATATCTTAGCTTTCCATCCATATAAACCAGACCTAAATCCAAGTTCTACAGCTCCAGTTATGATTCAATAACTGAATGGTGTTCCAGTTTGAATTGAGTCAGCATCTCTTCTCCAAGCTTAGCCATCTCTTTGTCTTCCCAATTTCAAGTTAAATAAATCAATCAATCCTTTAAATTGTGAAACATGCCTGCATTTAAAATGAGTATTTACCATAAATTAAAGATATCTTATAGTATCAGACTTGTTATTATAAAATGTGCTTAAGTTAGGGAATTTAATGATACTTTAAGTGCAATATGATGATATAAAACCTTGATAAAATTGCACTTTTAAGTATTAATCAGACACCATTAGATTTGATTCATTTACCTGTTAATGAAAAGGTTAGTCTTGATGGAACTCAAAAAGCACAGGTGATGAAGGATTTACATGCAAAGATTTGGCAACAAATAGATAAAAAGAATGAACAATATGCACACAAGGCTAATCGAGGACAGAAATTGGTGAGGTTTGAACCAAGTGATTGGGTTTAGGTGCATATGAGGAAGAAAAGTTTTCCTGGACAAAGGAGATCAAAGTTGATGCCTCGAGGAGATGGTTCTTTTCAAATCATAAAAGGATTAATGATAATGCCTACAAAGTGGATCTACCAGGTGAGTATAGTGTTAGTGTTACATTTAATGTTACTAATCTTTCTTTGTTTGATGTAAATGATGATTCGAGATCAAATCTTTTTAAGGAGAGAGAGGATGTTGTGATCCAAGCACCAAAGGATCTATTGGAGGTTCCGGTTGGTCCAGTTATAAGCCTTAGAGCTAAAAAGTTCAAAGAGGCTTTCAATGGACTTTTTCAAGATACGTGAGCTAAGGTGAACTTCAAAAGGATATTAAATAATAAGGAGCAAGCCGTGATTAATTTGATTTATGTTCAAGAGGGGTTTGTTGGTGGAACCAAGACTATTACACAAGGATTGGGAGAAGAAGACTAAATTCGGTCAGTTTGACCTTTTTCTCTACCTTTTTTTATCATAACTAGAGCTACAGGTTGACATTTTAGGTGATTCTAGTTAGGCTGGAAACTAGACTTCCATACCTTTCCAATGGTATATGGCACACCTTTTAATTCTTTAAGACGAGAGAGAACCATCCGTTTGAAGTTGGGCTTTGCTGCTGCCAGATAAAATACATAAATAACCGAACTTGTCTTATTAAATTAGTTGAGCTATTAAACTTTCTTTATTTTATGAGGAAACACTTGTTTGGGTTTCATAATTGTTTATTTTATTTATTTTTATTAATTTGGGCTAGTTTTAGCTTAGGTTGATTATTATTTAAATTAGGTTTATATGTGACTCATTAGGAAAACTAGAGTTTTTGGCTTGAGGTATAAACACTCTTGAGAATAATTTTCAACACACTTTTTTTGGCTAATAATATTCTGATTTTTGCAGACCTTTGGTTGTCAATTTTGGTTCTTAATTGAACTTTCAACTCTTCAAAAAATTGACCAATCTTTGTTATGAATTTATACTTCTTTTGCTCATCTCCAGGTGTAGGCGTTGTGCTTGCGTTGGTTTATAGTCTTGTTGCCTTTGAGAAAGTCTTCCATTGTGATAAGCTCATCCTAATTTAAACAAACTTGGGTTAGATCGATTTTGGGTTCATGAATTCTATTCAATTCTGCTAGGGTTCGCATCAGTTCCATTCACAATAAACTTCAAACACTAATCCAAAGATGATGCCACGACGCCAATGGTGTGCATCCAAGGCCTTCCTAATAACATGTTATATGACAGGTGACTGTATATCACTTGCAAGGTTGCTAAAAACACTTACGGGCCAATGAACAACTCTATTTCAATGGTCCCCACCATTTGCTTTGGGAACCATCATAAGCTCTAGATGTCATGGTGCTTGACAACATATGCGTTGAATCAACTGGCATTTCATCCAGCACATGCTTTGGGTGTATATTTAAAGTTGAATCGTTGTCCACCATTTCTTTGGCAGTGGTGCAATCTTTGCACCTAACAGTGATGCATAGAGGTTTATTATGACTCGTTCCTCCAACATTGAGCTCGTCTTCATTGAAGTATAGGTAATGTTTTGCATGGATTCTTCTGACTAGATTCTTCATAGTCCTGTAGGCCATGACTTGGGGCACATTTGACTCGTTTAACACTCTTTGCAATGCATTACGATGAGGCTCAAAGCTCAGGATAAGAGACATCAGGGATATCCTAATAGAGGTTTTCTTCAACTACTCTACCACACTATACTCACTATTCTTTGTCAGCTTTAAGAATTCACCAGCTTCTTCCTTACTCACGAGTTTGTTTATTTTTATATATTTGATAGCATTTATAACTTCTTTGCCTTTGATTTTTGGCTACCTTTCTAGTTCTTTAGGTATAAAACACCTACCACTTCAATTAATCCATCAATCTCGGCATGTAACATAGGAGCAGGACTCTTAATATTCAAAGGATGTTTGTAATTATGAGGTAATGCCTTATAGTTCCTATTATAGGAAATGGCAGGCCATGTCAGGATAAGTTTCGATGGACCACTCTCGATATGTTGAAACGTACATATCTCTTTTTTCTTGTATTGGAAACTTATCATGCTTATAACATCATCATTTTCCCCATTCTCTATTTTTAAAAGAGTATAAGTCATCATATGTATCACCTTTTGGTGAAACTCTTCACATTCATTGATATTATGTCTCATTGCTTCGTGAAACCTACAAAAATTATCACTCTTTCTTAAACCTGATTCATTTTTTATTGGCAAACACCTGACTTGCACTAACATGTCATAAAACCTATCCATATTTACCCTTAAAACCTTCTATTTCTTTCTTCCAAACTCCACTTCATTTACTCCCTCACTATTAGAAGCATGATTAGACAGGGGGTAGAATTGATGTTGAGGGTATCCCTCCCTCACTAGTGGAAGCATAATTAGACAGGGGGTAGAATTGATGTTGAGGGTATCTTCAAAGGTTATCCATCCTGTTTTGAATAATTGCAAAAGCTTCCACTTGAATGCTAAACAAGTATCAATATTGTTGCTAGGGTTTTCGACATGGTACTTATAGGTTAGATCTAGTTTGTACTAATTTGGGAAGGGAGGCTTTAATACTGGAAATGGAAGAGGGGTCACATGACCTGTGCTTAACAAATTTGCATACATTTCTTTTAAGGGCATAGGTAGAGGTGAGAGTTGTTTTGCGTTCTTTGGTAGGCTTTTCTTGGATTGTTTCCGGCTTGGTTTTTTGATGGGTTGGTGGATTGGTTTACTAGAAGAGGCTTAGCAAAGTTAAATACTGGATATTTAGGAGATAGGGTCTAGTAGCTTTGGGTTTGATAATTCTTTTTACTCTTATACCTTCTTTCCATATTGCTCACCTTAATATCCTTTTTCCTTTTAGTCAACCTTTTCTTCTTGGTACGTTCTAATATTCTACCAGCTCTTATCTTTTTTTTCTATTCTTTCAGCAATAACAACAATATCATAAAAATATTGGGTAGAACTACCCATTAGATGCTCATAATAAAGGGATTTGAAAGTATTCTCAAATAGAGTCACCATCTCTTTCTCCAACAAAGGTAGGTGTACATGTATTGTCTTGTTTTTTTCACCTATGAGTGCACTCCCTTATAGTTTCTTTGTTGCTCTTCTCCATCACCATCAAGCTCTTCTAGTCCAGAATGATGTCAATATTGAACTTGTATTGTTTCATGAAAGCATCAACAAGATCACTCCATTTCTTAACCCTTGTGTTATCTATGGTCATGTACCAACTTAATGCAAAACTGGTTAAACTATCTTGGAAGACATGGATGAGCAACTTCGCATCGTGTATGACTTCTGTTATTTTGTTGTAGTATGACTTCAAGTGCATATTAGGGCATTTTAGTCCTATATACTTGATAAATTTTGGCACCAATCGTATCTCAATTGCTCTAACCGAAGACGTCAAATCCCTCAACAACCCTTAATCTTCCCTCTTAGGCAACCCACGTATCTTTTTCGGGATGATTAGAGGATTTAACCTCGTAGGATCCCTCTATTGCTAAATCTATTGTGGCTAGCACCTGAACAGGCATGATTGGGTGAGTCATCAGAATGCTTGTTGTTTATTGTGGTCTAGTAATGGGATTTGCCCCCAAGTTTTGTGAGTTGAGGATAACTGGAGTTGTTGGCAATGGTAACATGGTTGGCTGTTGATTGGATGTCCCTTCCTCAAACTGCGCTCATAGGATTTGCTTGAGTAAGCTAGCCATTCAAGCTATATTATTTTTAACATCTTCTAGCTCTTTTTAGTAGTGGGCCTCAAGATGAGTCCTCTCTTTGTTCTCCATCCTTTTACAAATCCTAGTATTGTAGACTATAGCAAGGGGACTTATATTTCGAGTATCTTCTATGCACATTCCATAATTCATAAACATAAATGCATATGGATGTATGATTATGCATGATGATGTATGTTGGATATGGATTAACTATACTCGGGCCTGATATATAACCACCATTCTTGTATAAATAAGTAGGGTTCTGATCCTTTTGTAACTATCAAGATAATTTAATCTGAGCCAGCTCACTTTCCTGCATCACATGCTTATTGTATAACCTTTCATACTACTCATTCCAGCTCTCTAACTTAGTTTGGGTCCTTGAATACATATCAACCCTTTCTTGGCAATTGTTGAAATTAGCATTCAAAACCTCTAGCTCAGTACTAGTTGGCATCCAATGTGTTCCTAATTCTCCTCGCTCTTTCTTAGTGTTGTTACCTATTTTTAAGCCATACGTGCTAATGGAGACCTTTTTTACCAACCAGATTGCTGCCATTTTCTGTTGTTTTTTAAAAAAATGTTTTCTCACTTCGAATCCTTCGTCAAAGTTGTAGTTCTAGATGCATAGATGAATTTAGGTTTTTGAGTCGTTTAATTTTGATATCAGAAGCTCAAGATATTCACGTTTGAATATCTAATGAGAAAGCGAAAATTCTGCCGCAAAACAAATTCTGCCGCAAGAAGGATTTTGCCCCCCAAGTTTGCAGGACTGAATTGAAAAAAAGATTGAAATAAGGGAGGTAATTGCCAATATAAATTGGAAGAAACGTGGCTGGGTTTTGAAGAAATAGAAAAAATAGGGAAAGGACCAGCAAATGACAGGTCACGTTTCTGCTTATTTTCTAACAACAAACGACACCGTCTTTTCCTTTGTTGCATTGATTCTCTTCTTTAGCTAGACGGTGCCGTATGAGAACAACCCCATTTTGAATTAATGAGCATGGTACTGTACCTCTATCTGCAACCTTTTCCCACCTCTGCAGCCGCTTCCTGCCATTTCTCACGTCCTTGTACTGCACAAGACAGCCCCTTTTCTCATGTTAGGATGACAGCTGCGAAAGGAAACAGCATTGTACCTCCAGTGCTAGCTGGGGAAGAGGACGCAGTCACGCAGAGGGAGCCTCGCCATCATCTAATGGTTGGAATTCCATCCCTAACACAGACGGCTGGGATGAGAGGGAGTTCAGGTTAGCCTCCAAGTGTTTTGCTCGGCTATATATATGGGGTTGTGCAGCAAAAAAAAAGGGAGAAAAAAAAGAAAGAAAACGGAAAGAAAGAGGAGGGAAGAAAGAAAAGAGAGAGCAGAGACAGAAAAAGAGAAGGAGGGAGACGGGGGAGAGTTTAAATACAAAGGAAAAAAGAGTAAAGAACAGAGAGACCTAGCATAGAAAAAAAACAAAGAGAACGAGAGGGACAATCATCTCCAGTCTATCCTACATTGTCAAAAAGAGTTCACCAAACCTACGGGTTTTCTAGAAACTCTTAACGGCAAAAAGAGGAAGGCTTTCTTCAGTTTCAGAGGCAGAAAAGCAAAGGTTTCCACCTGCCTGCACCTCACTTTCTGCATTCGAAACAGCCGCATCAGCAGGTATAGTTCCTAGTCTTCCTTTTCTTTGCTATTATTTAAGCTTGGCATTTGGTGTGTGGTTTTTTCTTTCCCAAACCCTGTTATGGTTTTTGCTAGATGTCCAGTTTTATTGCGGTTTGAACAAAAGGATTGTGTTTGCCCACTGTCACTACCATGCTTTATAGTTTGGATTTACTTTGTCTATGTTACAGCTGCGTTTTTTTCTTGATTTTACGTTAAGGCTATAGGCTCTTTGTTTTGGTTCATCACTGTGAGAGACCGTGAGTTTATGGCCCAGCAGCATTCGCAGATATAGCTGCCAGTTTCTGCTGTATTGAAACTTGGCACCGGTTGCTTGCTTATTTTCCAAAAAATATGTTCCTCGCTTTGCTCTAGTTTCAGTTTTGGTTTGAACAAAAAGGTGGTGCTTGCCCACTGTCACTGCCATACTTTGTAGTTTGGATTATTTGTCTACGTTACAGCTGCGTTTTTTCTTGGTCTGTTGTTCTGAGTGACTGTTTTTCATGGTCTCCCTGCTGGAGCTGTCTCCTTGCCGGGAAGGTTGCATATATAGGAATGTTAGTGGCTTAGAAACATAGTTTCTACGAAGAAGGGAAAACAAAGAGAGTAGGGGAGACGGAGAGAGTAAACACAGATAAGAAAAACAAACAGAAAAAACAGAGAGAGGAAACAATGAAAAATGGAAGAGAAAAAAGAAACAGAAGCTAGGGAAAAGAAAAGGAAGAGAACCGAGAGAACAAGAAGGTTTGAGAGTAAAAATCATGGGAAACAACGAAAGAGAGAGGAGGTTAACCTGGCCTCCAGTTTTCTTCTTTACTGCAAGCAGGAGCTGCAGAATGTAACGGGAGAAGTTTTTGTTGTTAAACAAAGCTTTTGGCTAGTGAAGGATGTATATGACGTGAGGGAAGTTTTGGGAGGAGAAAGTAAAAAGGGCATGAGGGAAATCCCTTTTCAGGCAGGGTGATTTTCTTTGCAGACCGTTAGATCACAGTTTTTTCCTTTACAAGATAGCTGGTCGTTGGCTTCTTTAGCTTAGTCTTTAATACATGGTATAAAAGCATGCTCCCTCAGGTTTCTTTACTTTCGCAAGCATGACAGTTTTCAAGATTAGGGAAACAGAGTATGAGTCGTGGGGCACCGATACTGACGTAGGATTTTGAGTTTAAAATGTTACTTTCAGAATTTTAGCTGACAAGTTTATTCTTGTGATGGTTTAATAATTTTAACTGTGATGATAGTGTTTAATTGTTGCGATTAACTGTTCTTTTGAGTTCGAAATGTTAATTTCAGGACTTTCAGAATTTATTTTTGTGATGTTTGGCTAGCTTCAACTATGATGTTTGCATTTAATAGTTGTGATAAATAATGTTTTTAATCAAAATATAAAAAATATTTTTATGTGTTGCATACGGCCAATACCCTAACATGCTTTTAACGTTTTTTTTATTTAAAAAAAAACAAATATTTAAAGTTTCAAAAATGTGTTTTCGCATGGATTTCTTAAACACAACAAAAAATATTTTCTTGCATTTCTGGATTTTACAACATGTTTGTAAATTCCAAAGGGTGTTGGCCAATATTCCAAAAATATAAAAATCTTATTTTTGGGAATTTGTCTATATTCACTATTAATGTTTGGATAAAGAAATCCCAAAGAGGTTAATATCCAAAATATTATTAGGAATAATTTGTTATTATTCACTACAAATGTTTGGATAAAGAAACCCCAAAGAGGTTAATATCCAAAATATTATTAGGAATAATTTGTTATTATTCACTACAAATATTTGGATAAAGAAACCCCCAAAAAGGGGTTAATATTCAAAATATTATTGGGAATAATTCGTCATTGTTCACTGTTAATATTTAGATAAAGAAACCCCTAAGGGGTAAATATCAAAATATTTTTTAGGAACAACAAAGTCATTATCCCTTAATAATATAAGGGCAAATAAACCTATGAAAGGTAAATGTCCAAAATATTATTAATAGGAATACAACTTGTTTATTTTTAACATAAGGGCAGATTTATGCCTAAAATTTTATTTAGGACAATTTATTTGCTTATCCTTGAAAGAAGCCTCAATCATAATTGGGGACATTTCAAATTTTGATTCCACGATTTATAAGTTATGAAAACATGAAATACTAAGGCAAAAATGGGCTTTTAAAGCACCTTGAATTTCCTTAGATTTCTAACTTAGTCTTTCTTGTTTCTCTTCCTTGTGATTTACGAGTCACAAACACTTGAAATACTAAGGGAAAAATGAGCTCTTAAACTCATTGAATCTCCTCAGATTTCTATCTCAAATGTCTCTAAATTCATAAATTCTAAATTTATTTCAAATCAAGCATGGACTTCAAGAGTTCTGCACCGTTTCTCTTTGGCACTCTATAAACATATCTAAAGGTATGATTCATATTGGCCAAGGATTCTTTCCCTTAAACTTTGAACTCAAGTTTGTACATCATAGCAGACTTATCCTAGGGAACTGATGGGATTAGAGAACATCAACACCATAGCAATTATAGGCAAACCAAACACCAAGCAGCTTACCTTAGGTAGGGCGTACTAGGGGTGTTAAAACCTTCCCTTTACGCAACCAGTCCCTTGCCTTAGAATCTCTGAAAGACCAGTTAGGTTTCCTAGTGACCATAATACTAGGTGGCGACTCCTTTTTTCATAAAACAAAAACCCCGAACATCAATCCCTGCTACCAGGAAGGGTCGTCGCGACGTCGAGCTCTCGAGAGGGTACGACACTTAGCATGGTTTCTAACTACCTTTTATGCTTTTAGTTGTTTATCTAAGGACATGATTTTCTTGTCCTTTTCCTCTAGTTGTTGCTCTATAAAATTTATCAATTTCTTTTTAGTGAGGATTTGCTCCTCGAGGGATATCCTAAAGGTTTTACAGGTGTTTAACTCCATTTGAACCTTTTCTAGTTGTTCTTTTAACCCTTCCTCATTGCTAATCCTCTTTCTTTTAGTTTGTTTAACAACTTGTGAAGTATCGACTTTAAATCCAAGAGTCATGGGGATGGTGACTAGTGATAGATTTCTTCACTTTGGATACTTTTCACTAGTAACTGGATCTTTCAAACCATTTGATTCCTTATTGACCAATACCAGAAGCTTCCATTCTTGCTTGATGTTCTCCATAACTTTCAAAGCAGATTGGTCCTTAAATAACCCAAAGAATTAGGATAACTCAACTATCATTGACATATGTTGTACGCTTCCAAGTTGTTTTACAACCACAGTGACGCATAGCTGACATATCTAGTCACTTCAATCAGAGACACTCATCGTCTTTTCCCATAACTCATCAAGCAATTTGTTGCTCCCATCCACGGAGCTTACCACTTCACTTCTCCTTATAGGATTCCTTGAAATTTTACTTTTCAATTTTCCTTACTCAGGTCCTTCCACGAGTAGTGTGTTTTTCGAGGCTAAGAGAGAAAAGGAGAAGAAAGAAAGAAAAAGTCGTTGAAGCCAAACTGCCAAATGAACTACCACTTTGTGCCCCCTCATTTGGAAGGAGACATCGTGATCTTTTTAATGCCCATCATGGATGGGAAATTGCCACCTCCTAACATCGCTCCACGTGCTGCTTGAAGCGTGTAGAGAGGCCTCACACACTGGCTCGTGCACTATCTGCGCCAACAACATTTCCATTTTAAATATTAATTATTTTTTCTAAAATACAAAACTACCCGTGTCTTGACCCCATAATTACAAAAAAAACCACAATAAAAGACGAATAAACCCTTAGACCCAAGTTTAGAAGTTTTTTATTCAAGGGGTAGCCAAGTAAATTCACTATGCTTTTTTTAAACCAAAAGATGAATCTGCCCCTATCTTTACCTTATAATTACAAAAGGATCACAATAAAAAGACGAATAAGCCCATAGATCCAAGTTTAAAAATTTTTTATTTAAGTGTTAACCATGTAAATTCATTGTGCATTTTTAAACAAAAAGACGAATTCATCCTTGCATCAAAGGTAGATTTATTTTGATTTCAAAAGTATTCTAGTCATTACACTGTGCAATTAAAAAACAAAAAGACATCCTTGATCCTAATCAATATGATAATAATGAATATTTATGTAATTACAATTCTACTCCAAACACTATACAAATGAGTTTCTTGGGAAGAGCAAAATAGTAATATACTATTCCTGTCCACAATGTGTTGGTCTAGATGCACAATAATTTCACCACATAAGCAGTTAGTTTTTTTTTTTCACTTGTTTTTAATTTTTTTTAATTTTTTTGCACGAATAGCCTTATCTTAAATGACAGATTGAACACAGTTACTTGATTTTGATATGAAATTTGTTCGTGGGGGCATCTATGAAGTAGGGTTTTTTTCTTCTTCTATCCACGTATCTAATTTGTTTTGATGGTATTATTGTTTTTGGTAAATTCAAAAAAAAAATCTACTTTGGTTGGTTGACACTGCTGGCACTGTTGTGACGAGGGCTGAACCTCATAATCAGGTTTTTATAATAAGTTGTATCTAATGAAAACTGTAATTATAGAAATAAATATTGAACTTCATTCAAGTATAAGCTATTTTTGTAGTTTACCCTTCACCAAGAACAAGACCGAGCACTCACGATCTGTGAAAAAGCGAGATTACAAGGATTCCTAGATTGCTATCAACTTTATGGCCATGTCAAGGAGAGGGCAGAATTCTCATATGGGCAGATTCGTTAATAATAAAATCATCTTCTTTGTTTTTATAAAAGAAGGTTAAGGTTGAAATGGCACAAGCCTGCTAGGAAAGCATTTTGAGTCTTTTGTTGGCACCTCCAGACATTGGAGCTCCGTAGCATAGGTTTCGTTCTATTTGCAGGTACATACAAGTTGGGAATGCTGTTGCTATTCCAGTTGCACAATGGGATATAGCATTGGTTTGGCATGACAAAGATTTTATGATGACACGCCACTGATGACTTTGTCTTTCAAGTTTCCCGAATGCCCTGAAAACTCATCTTTTGCACAAGTCAGAGGAAAAGATTCTGATTAAAGAAGAAGTTAGGGGAATACATTGTGCACTGACGCATTGTTACGAGAATAGCTATTGGGATTTTTTTTCTTTTTAATGTTCTTTGGCTGGTTTAGAGAAGCTTTCATGCACTCAAAGTATTGGTATTCGTTCCTTTCTTAGTACTGTTATCCAATATAATATAACTTTATAGCTGTATGATTTTAATTTTCTACAGAAAAGCTTCCTTGTTTAGGACTCAATTCATGGATCTAAAAAATCAAGGCTACCCGTATAGCTGACTGAATTTGTATTGTCATGTCATTAAAGCACTGAATTCTATTCTCTATTGCAGCCTGGCAGGGAGGTTGTACGAGTGGTGATGGTGTGGATCGTGGACTTGCTGATTGGGCACTGTTTATGGTGGCAATCCTATTGGTTTGTATGCTGAAGAGCAGATCCTTCCTGCAGACAGGGTTGTGAATGATCCTTCTTCCACAAGTCCTATTGCAGCACATGACTGGTTAGATACTACTCCGTGGTTGCTTCAAAGTAGGTTATAGACTGTAGGGCCAGCATCTGGGCTTCAAGAAATTTTCCTAATTCATTATACTGCTTTTAAATATTTAAGGTTGTGAAGTCTATTTTGATAAATATATTTTTTAATTAAAATAAAATATTTTGGTTTCGGAACATTTTGGTGTGTCATTTCAGCCTTTTAAAGTTGTATTGCTCAATATATATATATATATATATATATATTCAACAAACATAATTCAAATTCAAGATAAATTAATTATAAATTATGCAATACATACACAATGTCAAATAAATATAATTTTAAATTTTAAAATATTTCTAAATAGTCAAGATTAGATAGAACTTTAACTTAAACAAAATACCAAAATATTATGGAAAAAAAATGTTTTAACACAAAAGAAACATAAATCAAACACCATCTCCGTCACTAACATAGAAATAAAGATCTTGATCTTGTGGTGGTATGTAGGGAAAGTCATCAACTAAACATTCCAATAGTTGATCATTTCCACCAAGCTCATTCTCGTCATTAAAACATATCCCTTCATCCTCTAAAGTCAAAGGAGACAAAGATGCTTCAATAGTCTCCCAACTTATATACTCTTTATCTAGAAGGTTAGGTTCTTCACAAATCCATTCATTCAATAAGTCAATATTATCAAGGCTAATGAGATCTAAAGCATCCCTTATTTTGCTCAAATTCCTACAAAGTATAAACATGAAAAAAATAATATGAATATAAACCATATTTATTAATAATAAATCTAATTTTAAAAAATTAATATCATTGTTAATGAAAATAGTAATAATCATTTTCAATATTACTATTAATATCATTGTTATTGAAAATAGTAATGAAAAAGAGCTTTTTATACCTAGGTGGTTTAATTAATCAAATTGAACCGGGTTCAATTTGATTCAATGACTTTTCAAGTCCGGAACGGAACATGTGAAATGAAACCGGAACATTCCGGCTGAAATTTATCCAAAAAATCCAAAACATACCGAAATTTGAAATGAGGTGAAAATTATTCTGTTTTTTGAATTGATATGAAATGTTTCGGTCATTTCAGACGAAACGGAAATAAATTGACAACCTTGCTTTTATCAGGCTGCAAAATATTGCTGCTATGAAAACATGAGAAATGATGTCATTAATTTAATTATGGTAGTTATCATTCAGTGCTTGCATTTATGCGCAAGTATTTTAATGATACAAGAAGAATATCGATATTGGTGTTCATGTCATGATACAAATCCAAGTTACGATCTTAATGGTGTTATTTTTTTTTAAGTTAAGAAGTATAAAGTTAATTTTTTTTTATTGTTTATTAAAAGTAAAATAGTCTTTATTTTTTTTTTAGTTTTCTTTGTTTAGCCTATATATAGTCTCTTTGTATTTAGGTTACACCTATTCTTTTTTATTATTTTAATTATTATGTAGTATCAATGAAACCCTAGTCTAATCCTTTCTTATTTTTATATTTCTCTTTATTTACTTGGTTTGTTTAACAAGATATCAAAGCGAGGTTTTATAGAAAGAGGTTTAATTTCGAACACTACTTTCGCAGATCCAACTGGTATTTTTTGTGTGGAATGACTAAACAATTTTGAGAGGGTATTCTTTCAGTTTCTTCAATCTGGAATTTTATTTCCCTTTGTTTCTACAATCTGATATTTCATTTTCCTTTCTTTTGCATTTTGGTTTTCTTTGTTTGTTGTTTATGGCTACCGAAAAAGACAATTCACTTCAATATATGAGTGTGAAGTTGTATAGAAAGAATTATTTGTATTAGAGTTATGTGATAAGAAATGTTTTTTAGGATAAAAGGATGTCGGCATATGTTAGTGGAACTTCTGTGAAACTTATGAATATTGATGAGGGTTATGTTGCCTTGATAGATGTTTGGGAAGCAAACAATGCAAAAATTATTACTTGGATTAACAATTCTATTGAGCATTCTATAGGTACATAATTGGTGAAATATGAGACAACAAATGAGGTTTGGAATCATCTGCAGATGTTATTCACTCAATCAAAATTTGCAAAGCAGTATCAATTGGAGAATGATATACGAGCTCTTCACTATAAGAATATGAGTATTCATGAGTTTTATTTTGCTATAACAGATCTTTGGAATCAATTTGCTCTTACATAATTGACAAAATTAAAGGCATGTGGTGCCTATATTGCTCGTAAAGAGTAGTAATGATTGGTATTGTTTTTAACGGTAGTTCATAGTGATTTTGAAGGACTTAGAGGTTTAATTTTGTATCGTTCTCCATTTTCTTCTATTGACTTAGTTGCCAATGAGATATTGGCTGAAGAAATATGTCTTCAGTCTTATTCTGAATGAATCTTGGATTATAGTGCTTCATATCATATGTCTCCAGATTCTTCATCTTTTGCTTATGTCTCCTTCGTCTTCTATTCTTGTTATGACTACTAATGGCACTTCTATGCCTTTAGCAGATGTTGGTTCTGTTGTCGCATCTCACTTGTCTCTCCCTAATATTTATCTTATTCTGAAACTCACATTGAATCTTACTTATATTGGTCAGTTATGTGATTCTGGTAATTATTTAGTTATTTTTTTCTTTTCTTTTTGTTGTGTTCAAGATCTACAGTCTTAAAAGCTAATTCAAACAGGTCGTAAGAAGGAGGGACTATATATTCTGAATGAGTTAAAAGTGTCAGTTGTTGTTGCTACTACTAGTGTTGATTTATCTTTTTTTTTAATTTGAGTCCTCCTTCTTCTAGTTTTTATTATGACATTCTCATCTAGGTCATGTTTTGTCTTCTCATTTGAGATTTTTAGCATCCACATGAGTTTAAGAAATTTGCAAACTTATGATATTTTTTATTATAGTGGATGTAAACTGACAAAATTTTTTGTTTTACCTTCTAATTGAAGTATTTTTTTTGTTCTTCTCCATTAGATTTGATTCATTTTGATGTATAGGGACCTTCTCATGTTGCCACAAAAAAAGATCTTGATATTATGTTTTTTTTAATTGATGATCATACTTGTTATTGTTAGATTATTTAATAAAACATCATTCTAAATTCTTTGAGCTATATACAATCTTTTATGCTTTTGTCAAAACTCAACATTCTACTATTATCAAATGTTTAGGTGTGATTTAGATAGGGAATATACCTCTAATAAATTTTATGAATTGCTTACCTTATATAGAACTATTCACCAAACTTCGTGTAAGATACTTCTAAGTAAAATGGCATTGTTGAAGGAAAACATAAGCACATTGTTGAAACTACTTGTTTCTCTTGTTGTCTACTTTTGTTCCTGGTGTGTTTTGGGGTGAAGTTATTCTTATTGCTATAGGTTTGATTAATACAATTTCATTTTCTCATATTTCAGGTTTTTCTCATTTCAAAAGGTCATATAAGTATGCCCTTGATTATTCTTTCCTTAGAGTTTTTAGTTGTACTTGTTTCATTCTTTATCCTCATGTAGAATGCATTAAGTTGTACTCTCAATCTGTTATTTGTGTTTTTCTTAGTTATGATAAAGGTTAAAAAGGGTATCATTGTTTTGATAACTCAGAAACTTTATATGTCTCATCATGTTGTTTTTCTTGAGCTTATACATTTCTTTTCTATTCCATCCACTACTCATAACTTGACTAGATTTGATATTATTTGTATAGATCTCTTTTATGAAGATTCTAATAGTTTATCATCTTAGGTTCCTATTACTTCAAATCCCCCCCTCAAGTTACTCAACCAATTCATACTAATCATTCTACAGGTACTGACACTTTACTCTCTGGTACACTTGAAGCTCCCTTTTCTTCTATGGTGCCTCGAGCTCCATTTGAGATTGTGAATCCACCTCTAAGTCAATCCATACACACTCGTAAATCTATAAAGTTACAAGATTTTGTCTATTCTTGTTATTCTCCATCTTTTACTTTCTTTTTAGCTTCTATTTATTGTCTCTCTAAGCTCTCTTCCTATAAAGAGGCAATTCTTGATCTTATTTGGTAGCAAGCTATGAATGAGGATTTTTCAGCTTTGTATAAAACAGTACTTGGGATTTGGTTCCTCTACCTCCTAGTAAGAATGTTGTTGGGTGTATAAGATCAAAATTAATTTTGATGGGTCTATTGAGTGATACAAAACTAAGTTGGTTGCAAAAGGATTCTCTCAACAGTATGGTATGGATTATCAAGAAACTTTTGCTCCTGTTGAAAAAATGACTATTATTCATACTCTCATTATTGTAGCTTCGATTCGTCAATGTCATATCTCTCAACTTAATGTTAAAAATGCTTTCTTGAATGGAGATCTTCAAGAAGAAGTTCATATGATTCTAAGTATGTTTGCAAGCTTAATAAAGCATTATATGGTCTCAAACAAGCATCTCATGCTTGGTTTGAGAGATTTTTTTGTTGTGATCTCTTTCATTGGATTTGTTTCTAGTAGTTATGATTATGTTCTTGTTATTAAATGCATTGATGCAAGTCGTATCATTCTATCTTTATATATTGATAACATGATTATTGCTAGTGGTAATGATATTGATAGTATTTCAATTTTGAAGACAAAGTTAGGTAGATAGTTTGAAATGAAGAATTTGAGTTCTCTATAATATTTCTTGGGTATTAAAGTAGTCTACTCACCTAGAGTTTATCTTCTTTCTCAGTCAAAATATGTTATAGATATTCTTAAGCGGGATAGACTTACTGATAATAAAACTGTAAATACTCTTATTGAGGTTAACATAAAGAATTCTTCTTCTGCTAATTTACTTTTGTCATATCCTACTTTATATCATACTATTGTTAAGAGCTTGACATATCTCACTATTACTCGTCTATATATTGTCTATGTTGTTAGTCAGTTTGTTGCTTCTCCTACTAATGTTAATTAGACATCTATTCTTTGTATTTTGCAATATCTTCGGGGTACAGTCTTTTAGAGTCTTTTACTTCCATCCATCTCGTCCTTGGAGCTGCGTGCATATTCTGATGCTGATCATGGTATTGATCCCACGAATCGCAAGTCTGATACAGGTTTTTAATTATTTTTTTGGTGATTCTATTATTTCTTGGAAGAGAAAGAAACGTGTAATGTTTTGAATTAAAGGGATAGGAAAAGGCTAGAAAGCCCTTGAAGGCTTAAGATGTAGGAATAAAATAAATGAAGGGTATTGTAGTAATTGTATAAAGAGATGATATATATAAATAGAAAGAAGAAAAAAAAAGAAGAAGAGATCTGAATATTTGAGAGAGCAAACCGTGAGAGAAGGGAGAAAGAAGAAGAAGAAGAGAAAAGAGGGAAATTAGAAAGGAAATAGAAAGGAGTTGGAGGAAATAAGTAAAAATGTAAGATTATGTATAAATATGTGTTAATTAAGCTTTAATTTCGATTTTGATAAATGTTAGGGTTATGAAATTTGTGTTTTGAGTTTGATTGATGAGTTAATTTGGATGTTGTAGGGTTAATTGTTGTGGGTATTTGATTATTTGGATGATTTTGAGAGATTGAATTGAAAGATGATGATTTTAAGTTATAGTTTTGTTTGAATGGTGAATTTTGAGTTAAATATCAGGGGAGAACAGTAGGTTTCTGTTAAAATTCTGGATTGGAGGTTGAAGATGATGAAAATTCAATTTAGTCCCTCAATTTGCGAAAATTACAGTTTAGTCCTCGAACTTTGGGAAATTACAAATTGATCCCTGGAGCATATTCTGAGATTCTGAACAGAATAGCATATGAATTATGGGCAGAATTACTGTATAGATATGAAAATTTAACACATTCAATTTGGTCCTCCAATTCGACAAAAATTACAATTTGACCCTAAAATTTTGGTAAAATTCCAGAATGGTCCCTGGAGTATAATGAGATGATCTGGACAGAAATGAGGATTAATTATGGTCAGAATTTCAGTATATTCATGGATTTATGACAAATTTTAGTTTGGTCCTCCATTTGACAAAAATTACAATTTGACCCTAAAAATTAGGAAAAATTCCAGAATGGTCCCTGGAGCATAATTAGAGGTTCTGAACAAAAATGAGGATGAATTATGGACATAATTCCATTATAGTCATGAATTTATGATATGTTTAGTTTGGTCCTCCAATTAGACAAAAATTACAATTTGGCCCTAAAAATATGATAAATTCCAGATTAGTCCCTAGCTGTAATATTATCCTTTTCAGATTGGTTTGATGAATAAATGAGGGTTATTTAGTGAATTATTATGAAGTTTTATTATTTGCTTTATTATGGATTAGATTTCGGGAAAACCGTTAGATTTTGGGTTTTTGAGAAAATAACTAGTTTAGTCTAAAAACATATAGGGTTATGGAATATACCCTTAGATAAGTGTATTAAATAGGTTATACGTTCTTTTGAGTCATTCTTGAATATGTCTCCTTTGTATTCAGATAATCTTGATATTCTACCGACAGGACGTCAATAGGATTTTCTTTGGTGTCTGCTTTTGGCTTCTGTTTGCTTTTAAGTCAGGTGAGTGGATAATTTTCCATATGCTTGAGAAATAGTATAAATATTTGATTTGTTAATATGAATTGAATCATGCTTCTTGATAATATATATGTTGATTATTATCCTTGTTATGATAAAGCATGATCAATTATTGAATCTGAATTCTTGATATGAACCAACATATATTTTGAATTGACTTCTGAATTGATAGCTCCTCATTTGATTGATGTCATGAGTTGAGCTTTGAGATATGAATATGTTTGTTAGATTATGATTATGAACATATGGTATGTCAATCAGAATACCCATGCTAACAAGGTAGTGTTAGTCTTTGTGCACATCGTATCTGAACCCTAGTTGGTCGGGGGAGTCACCAACCTGTGTGAACTGATCATCCCACAGTACGGAGCCTCATGCTCATTGCATTTTGATTTTCTGACGAACTTTACCATTTGATCTTCTTGTTATGGCCTATTTGAGAGACCTTCATATAAGAACCTATAGTCATACTTGTATATATATTTCTCATTGTTGTATTACCTCGTGTGTGTATATTGAACGTTATCTACTCACTGAGTTGTTGAACTCACCATCTCATTATTTATCCTTTTCAGGCTTATAGCTTGATAGCAGGTCATTTTGTTGGACCTTCAGAACCTGCTTTTTGGTTGTACTTTGTACCTTTCCTTTATGTCTAGTTAGTGCTCCAAAAATCTGAACTTATATAAACTCTTGTATTAAGACAATTCAATTATATTATGAAGTTGATTTTGTTATTAATGCTGCGTTGAACTCTGATTGAGTTAGGATAAGTTTGTGTGTAAGTTTGGATTCGCATAGGTATGGAACCTTGGAAAGGAACCTTGCCTATGTGCCGGTCATGGATCCGGGGATCGGGTCGTGACAAAACAATCTATTGTTTCTCAATTTTCAACCAAAACAAAAAAAAATATCGTGATATGGCATTTACTAACAAAGAGATTCTTTGATTATTTTAGTTGCTTGCAAATATTAGATTTTCTCTTTCTTATCTCATTTTTATATATTATGACAATCAGATTTTTATTCAGATTACTCACAACTTGATTTTTCATGAACGAACCAAGCATATTGAGATCGATTATTATCTTACTCGTCATCATCTCAAGTATGACACCATTTCTTTACCTTTTGTTCCTTCTTCTTTACAGATTGCATATCTCTTTACCAAGTTGCATTTTATTTTTCGCTTTTGTTTTCTAGTTGGCAAACTCTCGATATTTGTAGTTGTCGCAATGTGAGTTTGAGGGGAAATATTAAGAAATATAGGATTATTTTGTTTTATTGTTTATGAAGGGTAGAATAGTCTTTACATTTTCTTTTTAATTTCTTTTATTTAGTCTATATATAGTCTCTTTATATTTAGATTAAATATATTTCTTTAGATTATTTTAATTATATTATGTAGTATCAATAAAATCCTAGCATTCTTCTTTTTTTTTATTTTTGTATTTCTATATGGATTGTTTAACAAACTTTAGCCTAACTGTCCTTTGAGTTATGATAAGGACCTTGTTTTTAAATTGTTGAATCATGTCCCGTAAAGAATTGTAAACAGCAGTTCGCTTTAGTTGTTTCCCATAGAAACCTACAGTCTCTTTGAATTACAAGTTGAACCTGGGCATTATATACTTTGTTCATGCAGCGGCTGGTGGAGTTGGCATTTACTATGTCAGTGGGAAATGCCCTTGATGCTACTGCTATTGGTAACTGTCTCAACCACCGGGAAAGAGGCACAAGCCAAGGAGGAGGATGCCACCATGTTATCAACCACGACTTTATTGTTCATGTCAATGAGATAACATCCAGAAATGGGGTGGTTGATGTTGTCTCAGATTCTGTCAGAAAAAGATACATCTCAGGTGATGACAATTCTTTTCTCCTACCATTACCATGTTTTTGTTGGAAATAGTTGATTTTTCAAATGGCATTTGATGAGGATACAAAAATATCTCGGGATATTCTAGAATGAATTATTCCTAAATATCCTTGCACATCATTCACAGTGTATTCTACGGTGTTCACTTCAAGACTGCATTAGCTTCTTCTTTAATGGTTGTCCTCAGAGGGTGTTAATTTCTTCTTGAATACATATCTGCATAAAGTCTCCTGGAGATGTTGATGGGTGACCATTCGAAGATCAAGTCAGTACTGGGTATTTTTATATGATAAAGGACATTAATAAAAGTATTAATGAGTTTTTATGAAGATAAAAAAGAGAAAGGGGAAGAAGATGTGGAATTAAGGAGGAGGAAGCAGAGAATATATTTATATCTCAGAGTATAAGGTTTCGAACCCCCATTAATATATTCCTGTCTTCTTTTATGTTACCTGACTTGACCTGTTTCATGCAACGGAAAAGAGGTAGAAATGTAATCTTGTATGAGTAAAATAATATTATTTTACTGCTTGTACCATCACATATAATTAATATAAACATGGATTGCTTATTTTATTAAATAGAATATAACGAGTATCATAATTATTAACCCAGACCCAAGGTATGGGAGGCTCAATGTGGAATTACCTTTTATCCGTGCACTCAACTTGAGGGACGTTGGGTTCAACTCACACACTGAGCCCAGAAGTTGAGTTCAGTTTGTGACTGCACCCAAGAATGGTTAGGGACAAACACGTCATAGTTCAATGTGAAGTTGTGTGTGGTCGCGTCCCTGATCCAATAGGAGATTGGGCGCGGACGCATCCTGGCCCAACGTTGAGTGGGGTGCGGACGCGTTACGGCTCAACCTAGAGCTAGGCATGGGCGTGCCCCTACCCAATTTAAAATTGGGCGTGGTTATGCTATGGCCTAACATGGAGTTGAGCATTGAGAAAGACACATTTCTATTTTAGATTGTATGGCTTTTAAATAGGGTTGGTTTACATAAATCATGACCTATCAGCATTCATCTTTTGATGATTTGATTTTTCATTTTATGTGTTTATGAGATGTCACCTTATTTTAGCAGCACTTGTTTGAGTCTTGGTCCTCGTGGAACATGGGACCTGAAATATTCTCCTGGGAGGATGAAATCCTCTGTTTGGAAAGGTACAGCACGTACAGCAGTTAGTATTACCCTCTGAATATACGTATTCTGCAATTGTACAGTTCTTACTTCAACTAAAGCAAACATTTGCCTTTTTATTCACTAGAAAGACACTGCAATTCCATTACCCCCCTTCTCCCCACCCGCCACCCGCCACAAAGGCTAGGCCGCTGCATTCTGTATCCACTTGCATACACACTGTTGGTGGGCTCGTAAATCATTGAATTCGTTTTCATAAATGATTAATTGGCTAATGGATGCTCTGTGGCCTGGTTATTTTCTGTCTACTTTTACCAATCATCATCATCATCATCATCTCTACCATTGCTCTACCAAATGTTCCAACTACTTGATTATGCATGCACGTTTGTTAAGCTGTTGAAGCTCTGAGATCTCATGGAATACTCTTTTATAAGCTTTGAAAAGAAAGATTCCTCCCTTTCTAGTAGCCTTGCTGGCGTATCAAACTCTGCAACTCTCCCTGATCACAAAAACAGAAGAAATCATTTGCATTCTCTTCTCTGATTAACAATCTAAATAATCGTATTATTCATTTGTCTTTGACCTGGTACTTACCATCACTAAGGACCAAAACAAGATCACTGTCTATGACTGTGTGGATTCTGTGAGCTATTGTGACCACTGTTCGATCTTTGAATTCTTGACTGATGATCTTTTGTATCACCCCATCAGTTGCTGAATCGACTGATGCTGTTGCTTCATCCAGTACAAGAATCCTGCTTTTCTTTAGCAATGCTCTTCCCAAACAGAATAGTTGCCTTTGACCCACACTCCAATTTTCTCCATTTTCCACCACTGTCATTAATATAACAGCTCACTAGTTACCACTACTACTTCCACACACGCGCACGCACACGCACACACACAGACATGAATTGTCTATCCATACCTGGGGAGTCCAACTTTTCATCTTTTGCGCGCACCAAATCTCCTAGTTGACACTTTTCTAGAGCCTGAAACATGGTGGGAGTTATTTCTATTACCACTGCTATCAAAGTTTTGAACCTCAAATAATTTTAAATCAATCTAGCAAGAAAAAATGCTTACCTCCCATATTTCATAGTCAGAGTACTGACCCAGTGGGTCAAGGTTTCCCCTCACTGTTCCCTCAAACATTGTTGGGTCTTGGGGGATGATGCTAAGCCTTGATCTCAAGTCTTGAAGACCTATCTTTGAAATGTCCACATCATCGATGATAATGCTTCCCTCTCTGGGTTCCACAATTCTGAAAATTGCCTGTATGAGGGTTGATTTCCCACTTCCTGTCCTTCCTACAACTCCAACCTTTTTTCTTCCAGGAAATGCACAGTTAATGTTTTTCAGAACAGATGGTAGATGCTCTGCGTAGCGAATCTGCAATACAGTCAAAATGTCTGTTATAAAACATATGCAGAGCACGTTTTTGTCTGATAACAAGTAGATGCCGAAGTTTCTGCACTTGTTATCCTTTTCATATAGTGAATGAAAGCCTCGCCAAAGGGGATTACCTGCAAATCTTTGAAGCAGATCGCTCCTACTTCTGGCCACTTGTTTGGAGGCCTGCTCTCCTCAAGCACAAGGGGCGCTTCACTCGTTATGCTGGAGTACTGAAGTACTCTTTCTATTGAGATCATTTTATTTTCTGCATTGCATATGTTCCATATGACGGAAGCTTGCAAAACATTCAAGTTTATTCCATATGTTACAGCTAACCCAGCAATGCCTACAAGAAGGGAAAAGTTCCAATCTTAATTAGAACTCAATACTTTTATGATCCGTTGTCTGTGTGTTGGAGATGCTGTTCACTTCCACTTTCGATTGTTCCTTTTGAGATTTTTTACCACATCAGTCTAAGCAAATGATTTAATGGCGACTACTTTTAAGGTCATTCCAAGCAATTATTTTTATTTTCTTAAATTGAACGTCATACTCACTTGGACTGATTACTCCATCAGGAAGGCTCACCAGCAAAACCAATGAGAAGGCAAACACAAAATTGGATAGCAAATTCAGCCTGAAAGAAAGCCATTCCATTGCAGATACATTATGAAACCATGGCCTTGAGTGGTTGTCTATCAGATCAAGGTTTGAACAATAAAAACGTTCTTGTTGATCAAAAGCACGAATTGTTGCTGCTCCTGCTAGTGATTCTGAAAAATGATGGAGGATCGGGGCTTGTTGTATCCCTGCTAAGCGAGCCAGTTCTCTTGCTGTTGGCGTGTAATATTGCTGACAAGACACAATATTATAGATTGATTCCCATAGCAAAACAGCAATTCCAAAGGTAATAATGAAGTTAATATTTTTTTGTGTTCATTATTGTTATTCTTATTATCTTAGTGACGTTTCAAGCATGCTTATTTTTAATCCATTTTTCCTCTTTCTGTGAGAATTTTCCTGGCGTGACGAGATGAGACAATTAAAATGCCATATAACCTAAATTGGTCTTTGTTTATTGTGCTTTTAGTGCGGTAAAGAAGCACGTTTGGATACGTTATATACCGAAGGTGAAATAAATTCTTACTTGGTACCATATGCAGACTGCAGTTACTGGAATGAAGATCACAAACACTTCCCATGCGACCTGGGACATCACTGCAATGGTCCCTAGAATCTGTATTATTGAGAAAGCACACCAGCCGAGTCTTTGTGCTATTTCCATGTCTATGACGCTTTGATCCATTGATGCCTGCAAAAGTGATGACGTTTGATAAATTTGTAAAAGGTACATCTTTGAAATCTTATTTATGTGTCTATAACTGTCTTGACTTGAAATGATAGAAGCTTGATCTTCAAACTCTAGAGAGTTGAAAATGATAACTTCTTCCTGTACTTGTCATTTAAGATTTAGTATGCTAGTCGGCCCAGCATTGATTTCTGTAATCTGACTTGAAGATGTTTTCACTTTCTCACCTAGTCTTTCTACCGAAAAAAGAGTTCTTCAGATGATCTTTGTTTATAAAGTGTTGTGGTTGGTTTAAGTGATGCAAGTAATTAGGAATTCATAGCCCATTTATTTGTTTCCTAGCATATTTGATTAACAATCGCACCTCCTAAATGGTAGTTTGCTTATAATAAACTACTAGTTCAGAATTCCTTGTTTTCATGTTCTTCCACTACAATCTTCTTCTGCAAAGGAAATCATCGTTTGTGCACCGATTGTAGAATGTTGTCACATCAAATATATCCTAAAAATTGACATTATGTTAAATCATGCTCTGACATAAAATTCTGCTACTCTGTAGATTACTCACTCGGTTTAATATTCTTCCGGTTGGGGTTGAATCAAAAAATGCCATTGGAGCTCGGAGTAGACTATGCAGCATGTTTGTGAAGAGCTTTTGTGCTGTTGAAAGTCCTGCTATTGCTACTAGTGTGGCTCGGACCAGGACACATAGTGAACTACTAATAGAAAGTAGTGTATAAACAAGCAATATGAAATTCATCCCATATACTGGAGCAGTGTCACTTGTAGGAGGAGAAGACCATGCCATCCAGTAGTTACTAACTATCTGTAATATTTGGAATAATGACTGTGCTAAGATTATACATGGGACCAGGGCACCACCTTTCACAGTGGTCAAGTATGACCAGTAAACTTCTTTTCCAATGCTTCCTTTCTCTCTCTCTTCATCTTGCACGAATTTTCCTCCCTTTTCTGTTATTTCTACAGAGAGGTCATGGTCCGAGTCGTAATGTGAGAGACAGTTTGAGTTTGAAGTGGATTCTGTATTAGATTCACTGTCAGGTTCTGGATCTTGAGATGTTCTCCTCGAATTCTCAACTGTAAGGACTGATTCTAGAGCTTGGCTATGAGCACCGACTAAAGCTTCAAATCCTACGTTCTGCTTCAAAAGTTCACTAAATGTTCCAGCCTCTGCTATTCTTCCATTTTGCATCACCTGTTCAGATTCATGTCAGGTATAATCTCAGCATATTCCTAAAATCCACTATCCTTAACACTTGTAATCAAATAATTTGTAGGGCAAAGTTATCACACAAAGCATGCATTTACAACATGGTCCTATGGTGTATAACAGTTTAGTTTTTACTAATTGAACAATATTCAGAACCGAATTTATCTTAAAATTATTTTATAAGCTTCTTTAATTTAGTATTTGTGCTCTACCTTCCTCAAAGTTATACTTCCTAAAAAGGCTGAAAAAATGGGCAGTAAACTTTGTAGCATTTCTCTTACCAGAATGATGTCTGCAGCAGGAAGAAACTCCACTTGGTGGGTGACATAAATTATAGTCTTATCTTTGAGAATTCCCATTAGGCATTCCTGCAAAGTATATATAAAGCAACTTCAATGTCAAACTTCTGGGAATCCGGTGAAGAAGATGTAGAAGAATGGTTGAGATACTTTACACTTGCACCTTACTTGAAGGTCATTCTCATAACACTGTTGGAAGGTCAGGAAATAAGTACTAACCTGAAAGAGTTGGGTTCCTGTATGAGCATCTACAGCACTGAAAGGGTCATCAAATAAATATATATCAGCATCCTGGTAAACTGCACGAGCTATCTGTATCCTCTGCTTCTGTCCCCCGCTCATGTTTATCCCTCTTTCTCCAATATCAGTTAAGTCACCACTGGAGAACAGTTCAAAATCCTTCAATAAAGCACATGCTTTAACTGTTCTGTAATACCTGACACTGTCATATGGATTCCCAAATAGTATGTTCTCCCTGATATTTCCTGTCAGTATCCATGGAGATTGAGGAACGTAAGCTTTTGCGCCACTGATCTTCACTGTCCCTGACAACTTCTGTATTTCTCCAAGAATGCAAGAAAGCAGGCTGGACTTGCCTGATCCCACGGTCCCACAAATTGCGACTTTCATACCCCTCTTCACTTTCAACCGTATTTCATCAAGGGTTGGGTTGCTTGAATCGGAGTCCCAGCAGAATCGTCCATCATCAATACTAATTGCATACTCTGCTTGATCTTTTGGAACATGCTCAGTGGCATCATGCTGAATTTCACCTTCCTGAAGGAAGGAAGCAACTCTATCTGCTGAAACTTTTCCCTGTGCAATCACAGAGAGCAGGTCAGGTAGATTGAATATGGGATCCTGCAACATTCGGAAGGTAGCCAATGCTGATAGGACTCTTCCTGCTGTGAGTTGGATTCCCATTAGCATACATGCACCAAACGTGACCACAGAGATAAACGTGGGTGATCCCCAGAAGACAAAAGCTGAAATTGCTGAAAGCCTGAGAGACTTCCATAGACAATTATACTCTATTTTCCTCAAGCTTTCTATCTTGTGTAGGAATTGAGTGTCCCATGCTTGGAGTTTTAGTATCTTCATGTTCCGAAGGACTTCTGAAGTGGCTTTCATTCTTTTGTCCTTGGCTTCCATGATCTTAGTCTGGTATCTTTTCTGGAATCTTGTTATGGGTATGTTGCAAGCCATCACTGCTAAAGTTGCAGTTAATGCTGCCATCGACCCCAAACCTAGAGTTGTATGTAGAATGTAGATTGCCAAGGTAATTTGTATAGGCAACATCCATATATAGTTCAAGTACCAGATGAAATCTGTAATTCGTTGGATATCTACACTCATGTAGTTCATTATCTCTCCACTGGTGTGGCTTTGGCGGGATTGGCTTGACAAGAGTAGGCCCTTCTTGTAAATGTGAGATATCAGGGAGGCTCTAAGACGAAGGCCGAGCTGTCGGGCTCCAAAAATCCACTGTCTCTGCGCTATTGTCTCCACTGTCTTTGCACCTAGAAACCCTAATGCAAGAAGGTATCCACTCTGTAAGCTCCTGGTTTTCTTCTCGGTTAGGAAATTCACGAAGTCATCAATGAGGTAGGGACCAACATATGATGCTGCTGCACTGGTAACTGCGAATAATGCATTAATTGCTGCTTTCTTTCTGATGAACAAAAAGATTGCCTTGTAGATAGAGGGGTTGGCGGTTCTATCTTTCTCCTTAACTTGATTTAGATTCTCATCAAAGGAGGAGGAGAGGAATCCAGCAGAGTCCTTGATATAAACATCTGGGATTTCATCCTGTTCAAGAGGTTTCTTGTAACCAACAGCAAACAACGGGGTGAGCCAAGAGAAGGTAATCAGCTGGAGGAGTGTAGCTTTTCCATATGGTGATTCTCTCTTGGTGTCTGAATCTTTATCACTCTTTTCATGGAGAAGTGGGTCGGTGACGCCATTAAATGCATTAAAGACTATGCCTGTCTTCCCTCGAACTGAAATAGCTAGCAGGAATGTGGATGGGAGGAGAGCAAAGAGGTCTGCATAATCTCGTAGCCTAAGATGTCCATGGTTTGTAATTTTGAAGTTGATATCTAGAGATGTGCAGACAATGGACAGCATGAAGCTGCAAAGCCACCATGCTCTTATAATCCAAGGGAACTTGACATACCTTCTACTCGGAAAAATCCGAAAGACTGCAACCAGTGTAATTGCCCATGATATCATTTGCAAGACCTCAGCTGAAAAGACTCGTGCTATGGAGTTGCAACTGGTCTCTTGACCATTTAACAGCACCAGTAGCATTGAGATATGGACTCCCAGCAGAAAAGTCGAACAAACCATGCTCGCTTTGTAAGAGTTGCTGAACTTCAATCCAATGTGGTAATTCTCCTTGCCTTGATCTGTGGTCTTTGTTCCACCATTGAAAGCTAGGTCTACGCATTTTCGTAGAAGATGAAGTAACAAGATTCCGAGGAACCCAAGCTGTACACCTATGGTTATGTGCTCCCGCAAACAGGGTGACTGTAGCTGCGGCCAATCCATCCGAGTTAATAGCTTAAGATCTGCACGTATTGTAGAGGGTTAAAACATACTTCCGTAACTAATTGCCTACATTTGTAATGGATTAATTCTTGACGCCCCAGGGCTGTGCTGTCCCTATTACACATGCTCAAATCATTGTATAATTTGCTTAATTCCGTGTAATTAATTTTTCATGCTTACGGTATAGCATATGGGTTTCTATGGCCTAAAGCTAGAGGCTGCGTCAGGACAATATGCGTGGTCTGACTGTCTGTCAACACTACTGGTCAAAATTAGAAATTAGAACAGGAACGTGGAGAAATTTGTATATATCCTGGCTGGCCATAAACTTGTAATTGTCCTTTAATGTCTTGTAGTGACTACTTTCTACAAATTCCAAACAGTATTCCGAGATTCCTGTCGACCAATTGAGTACTCTGCTTTTGTTTTGTTGAAGTGCACCATTAGCCTACACCGTGCAGTATCTTAGAGGTGTTGGATTCACTATTTTATGCTCTCGTCTGGGTTCGAATCCAAAAACAATAATAATCATAAATGCAATAGTAACAGTGTGAACTGTGATGGCACATCTAAAACTCGATCCAGTAGAGACTTTAGTTTTGGTTCTACTAAAGCTCGCCGGTGTTCCTAACAATGCATGTTCATGATGAAATTGGAAATAACCAAGTCGTCAATGGTAGAATAATTGGGCAAGAAATGCAGATTGAGAAATCGGAAATATTGTATTAATATTAAAGGGTAGATAATTTACTTTAATTACAGATAGTTGTTTCCAGGCAAAAGCAGCTGATGGAGAAATAATGTAGTTAATGGGAATGATTCAGTCTAATAAATAAAAAAAGACTTTGAAAGAAATAAACATTCAAGTCAGAAATATTGGAGCCACAGCCCACAGGTTAACCACTGAACTTCCAAACCTTATGCCGACAACAAATAAGACCATTAATTAATATTATTCCTCTTTCTCACATTGAAGCAATCGTAGCTAGCAGCTGAAAGAACCCAGGAGATGCAGCGGCTCATGTTGCACCTTGGGCTGTCCGGCTGGTTGCTTAATTACACAGGCGTGTGTGTATACAGAGAGAAAGAGGAGGAGGATATATCTTTTGAGAAAGAAAAGAAAAGGAGAGAGCAGAAGCGCTTACTTGCAGCAGCAGCAGCAGCACCTAAATCTAACATATTGCCCGGAAGCTCAGCTGGTTTTATATATATCTTAATCCTGGCTAGCTTCAGTATAGCAGTAATTCAGACTAGAATAAAAATACGTGTATCAGCTCTTCTCTTCTCTTCTGGCTGGAGGAGGAGGAGCCCGCTAGAGATAGAGACGCAGGTGCATGGTGTGATTGAAGAGACAAGTTTGAGCTAGTTAGAAAACAAAAATTAATCATGTCACTTTTCTTGAGGGGATATCAACCGATGGAGCTAGCTAGACGGGGACCATATTACTGTGAGAATTATTCATAAGGGGATGGGAGAAAGGGAGAGATCAAGCTTTCTTTAAAGATTCCTTCTGATCAGCTGAAGAATAATAAATCTTTGATGGAATGGAATTGTGGGTAGGATCCCGTACGTATGCGTCTCTCCCCCATGCGTCGGTCTCTGTGGCAATGCACACTGTGGTCTTTTTGTACATGGCTTAATTTCTTTCGTTGCCAGCTAAATTTCTTAATTTCTAGTCACGCTCACAACAAGTAATTAAAACATTGTTATGCTTGACTCTTCACTTAAATTAAGAAGGTAATTACTTGTTATGCTAATCACCATTCTTTCCTCGCAATCTCCCAAGATGCTCTTTATTTTGACCGTAGATCTTTCGCAAAATAAACCTTAATTAGGGGTCTTGTAAGAAAATACATGACTTGATATTTTCATTACAGCTAGTATTTTGAACAAATAAAAATAACCAACCAAACGTGATGATACAGCTGATGAGCTAGGAATGGTTCGGACGGTCGTTTCGGCTCTCCTCTTGTTTGGACTAGGATTACTTGTCCTGTTCTCGTTTATGGTGGAATTTTAAATGGAAAGCATATTCTGAGAAGCAAACAAAACATTGCTGCTGATTTTCCGATGGATAGTCAGTCGTCTCATACTAGCAGACAGAAATTCTTCTTTAATAACAATGGCTTGATTTTCTTTTATATTTAATTTTTATTTTGATTCTAGCTGCACCGTAGATCAACTACGTAAACATTAACAATGGCTTGATTTTCTTTTATATTTAATTTTTATTTTGATTCTAGCTGCACCGTAGATCAACTACGTAAACATTAACAATGGCTTGATTTTCTTTTATATTTAATTTTTATTTTGATTCTAGCTGCACCGTAGATCAACTACGTAAACATCGTGGGTCACTGTATACTAGTTGTTCTTTCAGCTTTTTAGTGCAGCATTTATGTCTTTAGTGGCAACCCAGTCATGTTCCACCGCGCGCTCATCGAGGCAACTCTTCAAATACTTATGAGTTATTCTCCTTGAACATTTTGCACTTGGGGCCAAGGTTTTTTTTTTTTTTTTTCTAGTTGCCAAGTTAGCTTATAACATTTTAATCCGCACTGCATTGAGGGTCAGGCTAAAATTTTATAAACATAAAAAAAAATGATCATGCAGTATAAATATTTTTAAAAAAACTAAAAAAAATCTAAGAACTTAATAAGATTATACAGGCTGTTAGAGAAGTGACTCGGATGGAAAATAAAAACAAAACACAATAAATTAAATATTTCATGTTTATTTTCATGTAATTAATTTAATTTAATTTAATTTAAAAATAAAATTTCTTTTAAAAAAGTTAGATTCAACAAAAGTCAGAAAAAAAAATTCTAAGTCAATCCTTAGTACTTTTAAAATCATCGAAAAATCCCATATAAAGAGAATAAAAAAATAACAAAATATTGGTTGATGAAACTAGAAAAAAATCAAGTTCGGGTTAACCTCGTAACCTCAGATTAATCTCTCAAACTCGTAACTCGTTAAATTGTATACTTGAGCTAAGTTAGAAGCTCAACACCCGTCAAATTAATAAGTTCGATCTAATTAAAACAAAAAAATAAAATTTTATGAAAATTTAATAATTAAGAAATATAATCCAAAATCCAATGATAAAAAAGAGACAATAGATAAGACAATGTGGCAAGAGAGAGAAATGAAAAAGAATAAAAAGTAAAAAAAAGAACGGGTTACCAAGAACATACTGGAGCTTTGTTTTTAACATACCGGGTATCTTTATAAAAATCTTAACCAAACGATTTTAAAAGCACTTTCAACACTATGGAAGATCACCAAACAATTTTTTTTTTTCTTTTAAAACAAGTTCATAACTTGGTGTATAACTGGATGTTCACTCACTTCACTTGGCATCATTTGTTTTTGTAGTGTAAAAATATTTTAAAAAAATAGTTTTTTCAATTTAATTTATATATATATATAATATCAAAAATAAATTTTAAAAATATATATAAAAATAATATTTTAATATATTTTTAAATAAAAATAATATTTTAAAAAATATCTCCTGTCCTATTAAATATGATATCGTATGCATACACTTGCTATACCAGAGTACGACGCAAGCTTCTACTTTTAGCAGAGACAACAGCAGTTGGCTCAGATGCTTCTGACCATCTGCTTTCTTTTAATCTGTCACATTGTGTAGAAATGACAAGCGTGGCATGTGCACCCCAATCAATGATATCGATTTTCCAACACCACAGCCGATGCTCACTGTTTTCTAACAGCCCCACCTAACTCTTTTTTCTGTCCTAAATTATAACAAACGACGCGTGTCCTAAACTATGTGTACGTGAAGAAATTCATCTCAATCTTTTCTAGTTTTCATTTCGAGATCATGTACGTCCAAACAAGAATGCCTCTATATATTAATTACAAGTTATGAAATTAATCTCTTTCTTAAGCATATTAACTAATTAATTACATTAATTTTACAGGGATTGACAGATTTAAACTAAGTACGGCTATCTCATGTCCTCCGTGAATACATAAGACTCTATTTCAGAAGTAATACAAATTATGTTTTTTAAAAATTTAATTTTTTTTATTAAAATTTAATTTTTGTTGTATGTTTTGAATTGTTTTGATGTGCTGATCTCAAAAATAATTTTTTAAAAAATAAAAAATATATCATTTTAATATATTTCAATATAAAAAGTATTTTAAAAAATAACTGTAACTACACTCGTGACTAGTTCGAGAAATGTTGTCAAATGTCTGCACTAGCTCTTCACGTGAATGCTCTTGTTTTGGTCTCACGAGAATGTTTAATTGCCTTGTTATCTAATTGAACTATGTCTTTAGCATATAATTAGATAACTTTCCAGCGCAATGCTCGGACTGCATCAAGTTATTATAATATTAAAAAAATATCTAGATATTTTTAATTTTTTTAATAAAAAAATTTAAATAATATGAGGATTGATCCGCTGTGATTTAGTCATCTTGACAAGTCTAAAAACAACTTGAATTATCGATAAAAATATAATTTGACTTAAAATAAAATTCAATAGGAGAATTTTTATATAAATATTTAAACGGAAACATATTTGATCAATTTAAGTTAATCTGTGTTAACCTTTCAATCGACATGTTGGGCATGAGACCATGACAATCCTATAAAAAGTAAATCAAAAATAAATTATGAAACTAATTTCTAATAAACCAAATGTTAAAATATGAGATTGAAAAAAAATTAAAAAAGAACTTAATAAAATGACTTAAGTTAACCTGTCAAAATTACGGCTCGAGTTATGAGACCGAGATAACCTGATAGAAATAAAACTTAAATAAATTAAGAAGTTCAATTCTCAATCAACTTAGTGTTGAAAGATAAAATTAAAAAATAAAATATTTTTTTTAAAAGGATATAAAAAATATTCGAGTTAATTCGGGTTAACCTACTAAACCCGTTATCGGGAGTCATGAGACAAGGATATTCTCATAAAAAACAAAACAAATAACGAAGTTTAATTCTCAATCAACTTAAATCAACTTAATACTGAATGATGAATTTAGAAAAAAATCAATTATAAAAGAAAAAAAACTTGAGTCAACCAAATTAACTTGTCAAACTTGTAGTTTGGGTTATGAGACAGGAATAGCCTCATAAAAAATAAATTGAAAAAAAATTATAAAGTCAAATATTTAATAAACCAAATGTTAAAGAATAAAATTAAAATTAAAAAAAATTAAAGAGTGGGGAAGGAAACAATGTTCCAGCAAATAAAATTTTAAGAAGAGAAGTGCAAAGAAAACTCTTTTCTTTTAGATTTTTATTAATAAATATAGTAATAGAGGGTTGATCTCTTCCATATTCCACTCCTAAAATATAATTAAAAAATTAAAAAATTTAAGAGATTTTTTTTTTCTTTAGATATATGAAAATAGTGATTTAATGTATTTTGTTTAGTATCGATATAATTGGTATTTTCTTAGTATATAGAAAGAACGAGAATTGCCATTTTAGGTTATTATTAATTAATCGGTACGGTCCAATGATCAGGCTGTATACAGTGAGTCAGTGATGTTGCATCTTTGCAGAGACAGAACTTGAGTAATTAAAACCAGATTTTTTTTAAAAAAAAATCAGATTCTTTTTTTTTAAAAAAAAAAAATCAGATTCTTAATTGCGGCAGTGGCAGAGGCATGTGCAATAAGGGTGGAGGTAGGAGTCACGATCCTCTTACAAGTTTTGAGTGGCTCATTTCAGCAATCCTAGGGCAACTTTGTCTTTTGCACAGGTTTTGAGTGGTTGTTTAAGGTTCATTTCAGCAGTCCGAGAGCAAGTTTGTCTTTTGCCAAACATACACATGTATGACCTATTTACCTCTGCTAACTGCATATACTAATGATGCCGTGCCATCTGTACCATTTATACCCCCCATCGTTTCATCCCATCAAGCCCCGGTTAGTAATTGACATGTCTTTTGACTCTTAATTAGATTTATTATTATTATTATTATTTTTAGATTAGCGGCAGTGTTCGACCAACTTGTACGCATCTCGATTAATATTATGGATTCTGAAATTAATAATCATGTAATTTTTTAGTGATCTTAAAATTTATAGAACTCGAACTAGTGATATTTGAAGAGCAAATTTAGAAACTAAATAGTTAAATTTATAACATTTTCGCACACTAGCTATAACACATGGAATATTCTTCCCATTGATGCATCTTTACTGAACAAGGTGGTTTGATGACCAATGCTTTTTTGCTTTGCTTTATCTTTTAGATGCATGTGTGGAAGTGGCCATCCATTTGCACGAGCTTGTATCAGTTTCGCACGCTAGCTATAACAAAGTATTTTAAAATGATAAATTTCCTGAGTAGCTTAGTATCTTCTACGGAAGTGCTATTAATATATATTATTTCAAACAATTGTCTTTATTTTACTTTTAGTTACAATAATTAGGGTGTGTGTATATATATATAAACACAAGGCATTTGTTGACTATAATTTTTAAGAAAAGAGTAACTAAAAAAAAATTCATTGTTATATTATAACGCCATAAATAAGAATAAATGCTTTCACTAAAAACAATTGATTGAGAATCTTATGCTTTTGGTTTTATTGTTTTTATCTTTTGTTAAAGCGAGCGAAATTCAGCATTTTTAGAAGTGAGATTACAGTTGTTTTTTAAAGCGTTTTTCACTCAGAAATATATTAAAATAATATATTTTTTTATTTTTTTAAATTATTTTTAACATCAACACATTAAAATGATCTAAAAACATCAAAAAATATTAATTTAAAACAAAAATAATAAAAAATTTTAAATTTTTTCACAAACTTTTTTAAAACATGAAAAAAATCTAACAGGAATCAGTTTCAGCTAATTAATGAAATAAACAAGTGGGTCCTTCAAATTTGGAGACATCACAGGAAAAAACAATTCCTTCGATTTATGAGCGTGCATTTTCATCTCAACCCTGTCCCACCTGTTTTTTTTCTTCTTCTTCTTTTTCTAATGTTAAATTATATGTAGGAGGTCGAATTCCTTCGCATCTCGACGTAAGTACATGTCTCTGACAAATTCTCAATAAATATAAGAATTAATACCATGAAGATTCGAAGCAATTTGCCCTCCAATATATAATTAAGTTAACATCGAGAAATTATAAAAAATAAATAAAATAAAAACAACACTACGTGTTTTGATGATCTCTGGAGTGAGACGTCCATCGATCTTATGCAAGAATACCAATTAATGCAGAGAGGCATGAGGGTGGCTGAAAATTAAAATTAATTAGAATTAATCGTAGATAATATACTTAATTTTAAGTATCCTTGCTGCTCTGCAGCTGGATCGAGGGACATGTATATAGAATTAAAGGTTAGGTGCATGTGGAATTTTATCACTCCAAGTTTGAATTTTTTTTTTTTTTTAAGCTAAAGTTGAGAGAGATGGGCGCCCTGATGCATTGAATTAGCCCTTGGAATCTTAGGATATGCTGCAGGGTTGGCCGGTGAGAAATTAAAGAAATTTCTTTGAATATATCAACTATGTATTGGAATTAATTATAATATGTTTCTTAATGCAACTTGAACAGCTAATTAAACATAAGATTCAGCTATAATACAAGTATATAATTATCTAGTAGGTGACACGGTGGTAACAATTTGAAACTAAAAAGTTTGCTTTCCTGTTGTTCCAGGTTCGAACCATATGGTTACTAATATAATGATCACTAGAGATTTACATTATCATTAACTTAAAGGTTTGTAAAATTAATTGAAATACACATTAATTAATTTAGAATAAAAAAAAAAGAGAAAGAGAAATGTGACGGGGAACAAGAAAAGAATGTCTGTAAGTTTTCGTTGTTTGTAATGATTGGTTGCCTGAAATTAATTAAGGAGGGTAATTAATTGTTTCAGAAATAATTCTATAAATGCAACTTCCACGACGTGATCATATATATAGATGGTAATGGATTAATTATGAGTTCGTAATTGCGTTTAAGGAGTATAAACCCATGAGATAAATATTTATGTAAATTTCCTATGAATTATTGAACACGGAGCTTTTTTTTTTAAATAATAATAAAACAAGATGGATTCTTATCTAATAACTAAAGAATTGGTATGCACGTCTTGATAAAATTTTTTTTATTAATATAGATGTTTGAACTAGTTTATATAAATTTTAATTAATTTTATAGATTCTAAAAATTAATAATCATATAAGTTTCCAGTGATTTTGAGGTTTATAAAACTCGAACTGGTAATTTAAAAAAAACAAATCTAGAACCTGACCAGTTGAATTATACCTTTAAAATCTAACTAGTTAAGTTACAAATCTAATTCTTGGAAAATGAGGTCCAAAGAGATTCGTAGATGCCCAGTTTATTATTTTGGTAAAGAACAAAATATTGTTTTAAAAATATTAATGATTTATTAAGTCATGCTAAATTAATTATTAATTAATTTGATAGCTCAAATATGCTTTATTATCGAAACAAGTGTTTTTCACCCCACGTGATAGATACAAACAAATTCTTTGTTATTTATTATTATTATTATTTTCCTAATTCCAACTCTTTTGTTCTATTATACCGGTAGGTCCCTACTCTTTTGATTCCAAGTCTTCTTTTGACATTGTCCAAATATAAAAATATGTTTTATTTCATGGGGAAATTAACATTTTTATACATAAAAGAAATGTTTTTTTTAATTAATGTTTTTGTTTTGTTCTTACGTTTGTTTTCTATATATAATTGCTTAAAAGAAATAAGAAGAAAGTTTTGGAGTATGCGTCTAAACTTTCTGTAATTACTTATTTTTTTCAAACCCCAAGAGATCTTCAACGGTGAATTAATTTTTATTCTGGGTGAAATTATTTACCTTGAACATTTCATATATATATATATATATATATCGAAGAAATCTAGATTTCTTTATTGCCAAAGTCTAACAATATTTACCCTTCAAGTGATCGGCTAAGCAATCAATGAAACCATGTATAATCGATAACAATTATCAGCTCAAATCTCACTGCATTTTCGTAAGCCAACATAAAACTATATGTAATGTGCAAGGATTTGTCTTAATCCTTGTTAGGCAAGAGATTAATTCTTGGTTATCGTATTTAAAAATAATATAAATTATATTTTAGAATTTTATCTAACAACTTAATTAAGTTGTTAAACTGAAATGGTTTTTGTAACATGGTATCATAGTCTTGATTACCAATAGCAGTCACGAGTTCGAATCTCACCATTCTCATTTATTTGATAAAAATTAAACACAAGATAATATGAATTTGTATAAGTTTCAAGCCTAGATGATTTTTATTTGAGGGGGTGTGTTAGAAAATAATATAAATCATATCTTGAGACCTCACCTAACAGCTTAAGCTATTGAGTTGAGATAGTTCTTTAACACTCAAGTGTGATTAGCACAAAATAACATCAAAAGATCCACTAAAAACCCTAACAAATCAACAACAATTGTAATAACTTTACATCAAACAACAAATTTAAAAGGCATCCGTGGACGAAAGAGTGATGTTTCAGAATTGGTCTCCTAATTAATAAAAATAGTATTATTATTAATAGTACAAATTAAGTAATTATTATATTAATTATATTCTAGTTACAAAATGCATACCTAACATACATATTTTGGAATTTCTTGTTTTCTAACATATTAATTACACGAAGATACCTGTTTATTATTTAAACAATGATTTATGGTTTCTTAGTCACCAAGGATTTCCTCGAACCCCACGTACGAAACTTCTAGGAGAATATTACCATTACAGTACTTACAAAAGAAACTAAAATATTCCGGGTTTCCTAGCAGATGCAGAGTAAAAAACACTGTGGAATAGTGTAATAGCGTAACATGTTTATTTTTATTCTTTTATCACTCAAGTTTTTTTTTTTTTAATTTTCTTTCCACTTAATCCTTTTCAAATTAAGTTGATTAATTAGAATCGGACTTGATGGTTTCGATTTTGATTGGCTTCAAGTGGGGTTCTCGTGGTATCGCGAAAATAATATGGTGCTCAATTGATACTTGAATTGATAAAATAAAATTTAATTTCATTGATTTAGATTAATTGAATCTTTAAAGATCGAATTTAAAATTAAAATAAGCGTTCAGAAACTAAATTAAACAAAAGAAGAAAAAGTAATGCACCTGAAAGGCATATACGGCGGCCATTGCATCCGAAGATAGCCTTCCTTGGATTAAGTTTTATTTTCAGTTTTGTTATTCAACACTGAGTTGGTTGAGAATAAAGTTATCTTAGTATCATGACCTGATTTATGAGTTTGACAGGTTAATCCGAATTGATTTAGGTTATATTTTTATATTTTTTTTTAATTTCATTCTTCAACATTGAATTTATTGAGAATTGATATTTTTGAATTCTTTTTAAATTTTTATTTTATGAGATTATTTCGATATTATGGCCAAGTTCATTTGTATGGAAAGTTAGCTCAGGTTAACACTGGTCATTGTTTTTTTGGTACTTTTTTTAAAAAAATTTATCATTCAATATTAGATTTGATTAATTCTTTTTCAAAATTATCATTTTTTTATTCAAGTGATTTTTTGCTTTGACAACAAAACATTTTATTATTAGCAGCATATTTCATTGAATAAAAAGCAATAATAATAAGAAAGAAAATTTTCAAGGGAATTATAACAACGTCCTCATCTAAAAATAGAAAAAACATATATCTTTTTCTTATTCATGCATTTCTTTTTATTTGAAAAAAGCATTTTTTTATGAGAAGCCTTTTTAAAAATCTATTATGATTGTGAAAGCAAGTTTCAATTAAAAACATTAATTTATCATTGCTATACACTTCTATGAAAAAAATATGAGATCAATAAATTTGATAAAATTATATATACAATTAAGAATAAGATATTTTATTCTTATTCAATATTACTAATATAAAAATTATTTTAAAAATTATATGTATGAGGCTAATACATAATTATTCATAAAATAATCATTAGCATCATAATAAAAAAAAGCCCCAATCTTCTTAAAAACAATGCCATAATTGGACAATTACTTAAATATTATTTTAATAAATTAATTCAAATAATTTTTTTTTGTAAAAAAATTTAAAAGAAATCATAAATCTCTAGATTGGATATTCAATCAATAACCTTAATTATAACACATTTCCTGATGATAAAAGCAATTTCCATGAGCCTTGAACTTAGAAAAAATAAGGATTTTGTTTTTAATATCTATAACGTTTTAGTTCCCCGCACAATGTACCATAATAAATAATAAATGGTTAAGAAAATAAATTAGCATTTGATGTAATAGAAACATAATGGCTAAGAAATGAGAAAAACATAAATACTTTTCCCATTTAGTTACAACACCCAGAAATTTAATAATATTCTAACTACTTCTAAAACAACTGTCTCATAATGAAAAACTTCTTCTTGTCATTTATGGTAGGAGTCTTGCATAAACTAATATTTATGTAAATCTGAAAAATTATAATTATATAAAAGTAGAACCACTGATTCCCTACACTTTTATGATATTGTTATATTATAAGTCACAACATGCTTTTTGTCCGCAAGACCTCAACATGTTTTGTCCACAAGATCTCAATGTCATTAAAGTATATTGCACCTCCGTATCTTCGCAACTTCACTCATTCTTGCTCATGCTAGTTAGGTATACCACTCATTATTTCTGAAACAATTATCCCTTATCTTTACGCAGAATCACCCCTTTATTTCACGTTTCCTAGTAATGAAATCGACTAATCACTTTAGTACAGTTATCACTATGCCAATGACCATCTCAATTACTCTATTCGGCATTATCTCAAATATCCATCTTGAGATTTACGCATTCAACCATTTGATCACGTCATCCTGCTAACCAACATTATAAAACTATTTTACTATTCGTCATATTTAACGAGAGCACTCTCCATTACTGATACCCCATACTATCACATCACATCTTTCTTTTTAACAATTTCATTTCTAACACTAAATAAACACTAGTTCCTATGAAAGGAACCAGGTTCCCTTTCGGTTCCATCAATTACAGTTCTTATCTCCTTGTTCGAGTCACTAATGCCTTGTAACAACATTATAGGCCAAGACACCAACCTTTCAATCTAGACCTTCAATTAGAATTTGTGTTAAAAGCCTTGATCCCTAATGCCCTTTCATTAACGTCTTCAATAATTCCTGAATACTAATAAATAGTATCACTTTAGTAAATAGTGTCATGTACTAGCACTAAATGATAAATACCAAGTAATAACTCCTCATCCAGGATTACCCTAACAATCTGGTCACGGAATGCACGACCCTGATGTTGTCCTCCTGTAGGCAACTCTCTTGTACTAACATGAATTACTAAATCACTTATATAATTATTTCTTTCTAAAATAATTTAAATTTATTTCGACATTGTAAAATTAAATTTAAACTTCATATTTATAAATCATTAATAAACTACTTCCAATTCATATACCCATAATAAATTATTTTATTTATAATAACATTTATCACCATGATTTATCCAACAAATAAATTGGTTGTATTGTCCATTTCATGACTTCAATTCCACCATTTTCCCTAATCCTTATATATTACAACAATAAGATTAAACAAGGATTTTATCACAATTTAACAACTTTAACAACCCAATTCATTTATTTTCATGAACTTGGCTAAACCTTTATAAGATGGAAAATTAAAATTTTCCTTTCATCCTATTTAATTTGCAATTCAATCCTTCTCACCATGTTTCTTAATGTATTTCAATACTAATTTTATCATTACCCACATCCACATTCTATTCTTTTATTTCTTTCTTCACTTTGCCAAACTTCTTACTTTTATAAGGATGACATTTTTATTTTCCGTTTACATCCTACTTGTTTATGCATTACTTAACCCCATTAAATATATTTTCATCTAGACTAAAATCCTAACTTAGTCAAATACAATTTTCCTCTTCTTCCATTTTGCCTTGGAAATTTTATTTTTATTTTTAACATCCAATGAGGAATCAATTCTTCTTTGATTCTAGTTTTCAAAACCTCATCTAAGGTTAATTTTTATTCATTTGAGCATGGTAATTTTTCATTTCATCAATAACATACATTCCCTATATTTTTCTACCAGTGCCAAAATTTCAAGTAAAGTGTAGCATGAAATTTTTTCAACTTTTTTCTTAATTAAACACTAACACATTCAATTCTCATGCCAACAAACATAATTCATCACAACATCACAAATTACCACAACCAATATGCTAATCACAAAGTTCCATAATCAAGCACATCATCACTCAAGTATACATGTATGAAATTTCTACAATCAACACAATAGAATCATACTTGTTACTAAGATAACAAAGAATTTACTTATAAGAAACCTCAAGGTGAAACTACCCTTTATCTCCCTCCTTCTTCTTCCTTTCTCCACACTTTATTCTTCCTCCACAAGCTTTAAAACCCTTAGATCACTCAAATATTTAGTGTAGCTCACCATAAACCTTCTTAATTAACTTAACTCTCCATAATCATGCATTATTTTCAAGAATTGATGAGATAATTGTAAAGAAGATGTAAGAAAATCCCTAACTCTCCTTTCTCTCCTTGTAACCCGCTGGACACCCCGAGCAAAATGGGGTTTATATAGTAAAATTTTTATTATTTGCATTTAAGCCCTTGCCTTTTATGTTTAAATTTATCTAGTCCCCATGAATCATTTTCTTTTCTTCTTTTCTTTTTCCTTTTGGTCGGCTGGAAACAGCCCTTTGAAGGCTGACTTTTCAATTAATTTATACCATTTTTCTTTTAATTATATCACTATGTGTCTCTGGTATATTTTGTTTTTACCTGGTTACAGTACTTTTTCATGAAAATTTTAAAAGTCACCAGACAAAATATTCTAAAAATTCTTAAACTTTACCCCATGGCAAAATAATATATCAGAATGCTCCACACAAAGTTTCAACTCAATTTTTCAATCATATTAAAAGTTATACGCGATAGCGTAAAACTGGTCAAATTGTAATTTTTCTAAAAGAATTCTCAGTTTCTCCCAAAAATTCTGAAATTTTAACGAAAGCTAATAAAATATATTAGAAGGCTCCACGAAAATTTTCATATTTTTCTGACTACCAGATCAAGAGTTACAATTTTTTAACGTAAAACTAGTTGATTTATGATGATTCGTCCAAAAATCAAAATCTCCTTATTTCATCCCTGCGTAAAGCATCCAATCATTTTACTGTCTCCCCAGAGCCACTTTACTATATTTATTTTTCTTTTTTAGTCATTTACAGCTTATTCTTGTGCCATAACAACATTATCAATTTCTTGCCGGTGTTTACACTAGCACTTTTTGTACCATTCTTTTCTTTTTAACAGGGGGGGGGTGACATTTACATTTCAATAAAAACACTTTAACCACAATTTAGATTACTCTCAATTTATTAATCATAAAATTTATCCCTATGCCCATACTTGATTATCACCACTTATAAGAACAATTTAACCCTTTACTTGCCATTCTCATACTTCTTTATTCCCAAATTTCTAATTTCAAGGATGACTAATGGATCTTCCATACCCTTAATCTTCAGCTTATTGATTTCTCGGGCGATTAAGTTAATTCATTTAGCCCTTAGTTTTCGAATACACAGGCAACTAAGTTATATTTTCCATGCCTTTAATCTCCGACTTCATGGAAGATTAAGTTAATTATCTAGCTCTTAGTTTTCTAAATACACGGACAACTACGTTTTATCATTGATCTCCGACTTCATGAGAGATTAAGTTAATTATCTAACCCTTAGTTTTCCGAGTACATGAACAACTAAGTTATATTTTGCATGCTCTTAATCTCCAACTTCACAGGAGATTAAGTTAATTAATTAATTAATTAATTGACACAAGGAATTTCCTTTATTCATCCCATTCACAATGCAATAATTTCCTCTATATTTACCATACGCAAGTCATTTTCATACGTTACATGCTTCCATATACATATTTCAATTCTCTTTCTTTCCAACAATTTAACAATAGAATTTAACAGTTTAAAGGTAATAAACACCTACTTGTTGTTCCTTGTACCGAAGTCCCGACTTTGAATGTTCCTCCTAACATTTAATGGAAGACATCCGTATTAGTCAAACCAATAATGTTTCCCCTTTATCATAATATATACTTCAAGCTTAGTCATATATATATATATATATATATATATATATATATTCTTCGAATAAACATTCCAATAATATCTTCAATATATTTTATGTGATTTCTATTTATAAATTTAACATTTGATTTATCATTTAATCTCTTATCCTATTTACCATTCCTCATATAACAATATTTATTTCATTTCCAAAGCTTTACATATCAATAACAACAACTTTAGCATAATTCATGTTTATAAATACATATAATTATTCTTTCATAACAATTACACAATATGAACACCTTAAGTTTAATCCTTTTCATGACATACTTTCCTACAATTTCATACATAGTTTTGAAACTCGGCCCGGCCCGGTAGGTCGACCTGGGACTCGGCCGATCCGAGGCTGGAACCGGACCGGGTTGATAAAAAAATAAGATAAGCCATGACCCGGTGTGACCTGGCCGGCCCAGCGGGTTGACCCAGCGACCCAGTTGACCCGGCAAAACCTGGTCAACAATCTAATTGCAACCCGTTGACTTTTTTTTTTTTACTAAAACGACGCCGTTTTGAACTTTTTTTAAAATAGGAATTGACCCGGCCGACCCGGTCAAAACCCAGTGACCCGGTCAAAACCCGAAACCCGGGCCTTGGACCAGACCGGGTTTAAAAGCTTTGATTTCATAGTTTTACTTTCTTCCACTTATATGTTATAGCATATACACCCATTCCAATAATTTATACACACAAAACACACTCCTTTACACCCTCCATTACTCTATCCTTCTATCATCTTCCATAAAACCACACTTTCATTTCCTAAAACTCTTCTGCTCTACTTAGGGTGTGTTTGGTATTGCGGTTGCTGTTGTAGTTGTAGTTTTAAAAAAGTTGTTTTATAAAAAGTACTTTAGTTGAGGTTGGTTTGGAAAAATATATGTTTGGTTAAAACTGTGGTTGAAATTGAGGTTGAATAAAAAGTTGTTTAATGTGTTTGGTTAAAAAAATACTTTTTAAATTGAGGTTATAAAATAATTTAAAAATATTTTTAATTTAAATATTGTAGATTTAACTACTATTATTACATCATGAAATAAATAATATTGATATCAAATATTTTTTTTATTATTCAATTAAACTATATGCAATGTCATCACATACGAAATCTACCCAACAATGACTATATTTTTCATGGTTTCTTAAGCACGCAACAACAAAAACTGAATTTTCTGTTACGTCATCAAGCGATATTCTTCTAATTTTTTGAATAAAACACAATTAAAATAAAAATAAAAACTGAATTTTTTTTAACTGAGTCGGACCCGGCAAGAACATAATTAGAATTGCGATCAAATTCTACAAATGTTACGTCATTATGCGATATCCTTCTAATTTATATAGTGTTATTAAATAATATTAAATACTAGTTTTTCGAGTAAAACTCAATTTTTTAAAAAAAAATTTCCAATTTCATTACGTACAAAATTCATTCGACAAGATAAAATATAATTTTCATGATTTTTTGAGCATGCAATAAAATTAGGTAAAATATTATCAGAAATAAAATTGGAATTACAGTATAAGTAAATTTAATTCATCTTAAACTATTTTTTTAACAAAAAAAAAATATTATTCACGTTCACATGAATAGTGTGAGTGAAATCAATTAATTGGACTAATTTTTTTTTTTAAAAAAACCCTAAACTTTTAACAGTGTAGCACACTGGTTTTTCAAAATTAAAAAAAAAAACACTGCTTCACCCTTTATAGTGACACAGCTACAGTGGAGCATGGCTCCACTGTTCACTGTTCAGTGAACAGTGGAGCCACGCTCCACTGTTAGATGAGAAGCATCAAAATGCTACTTCTCATGAAACTACAGTTTCATGTGGGTTCTATCCATCAAAAACAATTTTTTTTGGGTTACCAAACGTTAATTAACGTGGCTGCAGGTAAACCTCGCCCGTAGCTACGTTCCCAAACAGCCACTTAAGCTATTTCTTTCTTCTCCAACACTTTTTTTCTTTTTTCAATAACACACTCTAAACTCAACATCATCATTAATAAACACAAGAAACCCATTTAATTTGCACAAGGACAATATTAATATAAACCCTAACTTCCTCACAAATTAGGAATTTCTAAGTGTCATGCCAAAAACATAATTAACTGTGAAACTGTTGCTTAAAAACTACTTTCCTAAGTGTATTGGATACGATTCAAAGGTCATTCATTGTATTGCCTAGTTTAGTATTCACCTTCTTCCTCTTTAAACTCTCATTTTCTCTCACTAAAACCCCACTTTGATTTCTAAACTCCCTTGCCCTCTATTTTCTTTCTTGTTACTTGAAGAATCCTAGCTAAAATCACTCATCGTACCCATTTTCAAGTTTTTTCTTTGCATTTTTCCTCTCTTTCAAGCTTCTCTTCTTCCTCTTTTTTTTTTTTTTTTTTTTATTCTCTTGGTCGGTGACCTTGGCTGGAATAAAAAGGTTGATTCCCTCATATTATTTTATTTTCAATTAACCCATTTCATTACCAGGTTATTCTCGACATATTTACCAATACTGTAAAGTTTTAACCGGGGCTTACAACCCCAATGCTTGTCTCATTTCATTTTTAATACCAAAAATAAATATTTAATAATTGGAAATTCCCTTTCCAATTATTCACCTCTATTTCTATTTTATTTTCCATTATTTAATTTATCACGATAAAATTTTTTATTAGAAATTTACAACATGTCTTCTCTATCAAATCATATTTATTCTGAACATCATAATTATTGATTTTTTAAATAAAACTTGAAATTTTTTTCAAATCTTATTCTACTTTATGCAAGAATTTCATAATCAATACTATTTAAAAACATGTAGAATATTTTTTTTAATTTACCTGGGATGATAAATATTTACTCAAATATCTTCATATAATTCATATTATATCAAATATATGTTAATTTATTACCCTTAATTAAGACAATGTGTTCTCAATATCAAAGCATGAGATTCCATATAACTTGGTGACCTCAAGTATAGGGATTACTTACACAATTATTACGTGAGTTTTTTCATAAACACAAAGATCTCTCCAAATTACACAAAATATATAAAATTTTTATGTGGGTTATTTCAATGTATATGTCATCTGACAAACATCTATATATTAGTTTTAGGTATCATTTATATTTCATCTTACGAAAACAATTACTTCTTTTTATAATGAAAAAAAAAACACTAGTTTAAAACTGGGTTAATTTAAAACTAAGCATCATAATTACTAACCTTAATATACCAATAGCGCTACATTACTAACCTTAATAAACCAAAGTTCGATATATATGTATGATATTGAATCTATTACAATGAATTAAACTGGGTTAATTTAAAACTAAGCATTTTACAATCTAGTTTATCTCTTTTAATTTTTATTTTTTTAATAACATTTATATAAATATTTTTTATAAATATCAAATCAATAACAAACACTAGTTTCACTTTACCTCACTGTACTTTTTTATTTCTTTGATGATTAAAATATTTTTAAACTAATTTATACATCAATCAAGACAAGACTCTAAACATTTGACAAGCTAAGCATTCCCACAATTTTTTATTTGATGTTTTATCATTATTAAATTTATATGAAAGAAATTACAAAATACCTTCATAGAATTATAGTTTTAAATACATTTTTTTTGAGTAATTTTTAATTAATATCGTACAATATTTTCGTTATCTATGTTATGCAAATATAGAAATACAAATGAATGGCGCTGGTTGATACCGGATTCAGATGTAAAAAATAAATAAATTATTGCTTAAACCTTAATATCTAAGAGCTCAGTTAACAAGTTGTTCTCAAAGTCCAAATTACAAATTTTAACTGGTATAAACTGCACAAACCTTGGTAAGAGCATTTGGATGATAATTCTTAAAGTAACTTTGTCCGCCGTGAGGATGCGATCTTCACATTTTTCTTTCTTCTAGTCGCATATTTCCTAATGCTACAAAAAGTCAGTGATCTCATTACCTACACAATCTTTACCGCCCCAAACGCCAAATCTTTGGCGTAATGAGAAGAAGCCAATTCATGCCGTCACCCGTTTTTCTTTTCTTTTTCCTTTTTGGTGAACTGAAAGCAGTAATCATCTGATTTGAGAACATCTTTTCAGCTCTCCTTTGTGCTCTTCGTAGTTGATATCTGTCTTGGACACGTTGACAATGCCTGATTGCTCTTCAACCTTCTCAACAAGAAGCTTCAGCAGCGGGACCTTTGACAGGGTTTTGCACGACCCTACTAAGATCAACTTTTTCTGTGGATACAATACATACAATGACACAAATATTATATCGTGAGACTTTTACTGCTAAATACTCAACTCAGTTGATGTTTGGAATGCTCTTCATCATTATTTCTTTTTTCCTTTTTTTTTCTCTCTCACCATAATGCAACAATTTCTTTTCAAGCAAAGCACAAAACAAATCCAAATTAACTGCTATAACAGGAAAGACTAATATTAGTAAGAGCATTTATGCTGCCTACCTTGGCTCGTGTGAGTGCCACATTAATCCTATGCCAATCTCCAAGCAACGAAGAAGTACCATTTCTTGGATTTTCACTGGACCTAGCAAAGGATACCAGTATGCATTCCTTGTCTCTTCCCTGGGCAAACAAAACAGAGCATGTAAGAGACGCCTAGGAAAAAAAGAAAAAGAAAAGGGTGAGCAGTCATTAATCTCCAGTTAAAAGAATGGCATAATGGGATTGGTCTCAAATTTATATAAGATACGTGCTATCATCTTTTGACATTAAAAAAAAATTATAATGCTTTAGTTTTGTAAGATATTATTCATCCATACCTGGTATTTATCAATGGTATGAATCTCCACAGAGCTTACGTTAACAGAAGCTCGGATGAGATTTGCCTGGGAATTATAAGGGGTAATAATGCCAATATCATCACCTACAATCCCATTATTAAGTAATTCCTTTGTGACCTATATTGAAGGTGAAAAAATGAATGAATACTGTTCATTATATCCATACACCACTTATATTGCTTGCAGCACAAAAAATCACAGCCATGTCGAATCATGGATGGCAATGCAATTTACATGACTCTTGGAGAGAAAATACCTCTGCAACTATGTAAGCTTCTATTGGGTTATTCACAGTTTTGGAGTCCTTTGCCTCGTAAGCTGGCAGCATATCTTGAGTTTAAGAAAATGACTTGGTGAAAAAAGTGAAGCCATGTGATAGAAACCTATTTTCAATAGCAAAGACAGGAGGGTTGAAAATTTCTTGCAGACCTGTGTTAATAAATATGACGGGTCTGCCAGGATTTAATACCTGCAACCATAAATAAAAGAAGCAAGTTTAGACAGGACCTAGATAAGCCCAAATCTACCACATCAATTTCAACCACAGTCAAACAAGGTTTTTAGATTTACTTTAAGCCAATTTCTACCACATCCTCCACAAAAAGGGCATGGTGATCTCTAAAATTTAGACTAGAAGAAATGCACAGGATCAGATCTTTAAAAGAAATGTGTCATATTTCTTTGAATGTGCATGGCCAGCTAGAAGATCAATCAACTTGCTTAGACAGAACCTAGATAAGCCCCAATGTATGAGTGCATACATAAGCAATACGTATCCAGTTATTTATAAACACAAATGACTTTGATATCAGAACAGAATGTCCTCAGAGCTAAATGCCTGCTCATGGAAAAACCATATGGTTTCAAGTTTCAACAATTATATAAAATGAAAATACAAGTCATTCTATACTTACATTTTGATCGAAAAAAAAAAAAATACAAGTCATTCATGCACAAAGATATGAGCTACAAAAAAAAGAGAATGATTACCTCCTTTAGCCATGATGAACAGGACTGTAAACCTGAAAATTTAAGCCTGGCATTTGCTATCTCAGAAGAACCACAACGCAGTCTGTCACCATATATCAAGGCATTTGATAGTTCCATAATGTCTTGACACATGCGGTACTGCATGAGAACAAAACTCATTTTTTAGTGACCTACAAGAATCCAAAGAAAAAGAAATCAATTCTGAAGTTAAAGAAACCTGGCTTTGCAAAGCTGAAATTGCTTGAGGATGTGCCTCAGAAAGCCTACAAAACAAACTTATCCCCATTCCATTCTCGCGAGCCTCTGTACTCTAGAAAATTTTGCATAATAGTTTCAATTAGAGTAAGCCAAAGATAAGAATATTTAAACAATTGGAATCTAAGAAAACTTTATACCTGGACAAGTGGAGGCAGTTGATAGTGATCACCAACAAGAACAAACTTTGAAGCAAACATCAAGGGTCCCAAAGCTATCTGAAAGGACAAATCATTCATTAACCTAAAGTTTAAACATCTGCTCTTCAGTAACTCCGCATACAAATTACTATCTCCTCATTCATTCCCCAGAAGGCTGATTAATTCACCCCAACAAAACAGGTGTTAATTTTAGCAAATCTATAGGCAAATATTTAGATATATATATATAAAAGTTACTGTTGCAAATCTCTCAACTAACTGATTCATGCTACAGAAAACAGACACTTCACACATTCTACCACAACTACTGACATTAGAAGAATCAACTTCTTATAGAAATCCAGTCAGTATAAGAAAGAATACATACTGGGAGGGTAATTTGTCCAGCTTCATCCATAATGCATACATCAAATTTCTTTTTGGCAAGCAAGGGACTAGAAATCCCCAAGCAGGTTACTGCAACAACCTTGACTTGCTCTAATCTTAATTTAATGTCTTCTACACTGTGTACATCCATTGCTGTCATAAGCTCTATGGTTAGAAATGGAAGAAAAATCAAATGTTGTGTTGGAAATAAGCAGAAAAATCTTAACTCACCAAAAACGCAATTGGCACGGACTTCCTCATGGACAACTTCATGTCTTCCAATTCGTAGAAAATCAATACCCTGCAACCTTTTTTTCAGTAATGTGCAAGAAGAGTAATAGCGATTCAATGTGAAACAAAGATGCTACAATTATACCCTACAACTGTAGAAATGCTTAAAAGCATAACATGGTGTTCAAGTCCACCAGAAAATTTCTCATCCCGAGTTGGGAAGCTTTAAACAATAGACTGTACAACTGGCATCTAATGTTTGGACATGCGAAAAGAAGATAGGTTGAGATGAGATTAGGGATGATTGCAAATGATGAAACAGCAGTTATGGTGCATGGAAAATTTATTGGCAACTGACGTTTTATGTATCCAGAAAGTTAGGGCTGAAGATGGCAGGGGCATCCCAGAGTTTAATGCTTTAAATCACACAACTAAAAGTGAAATTGACTGGAAAATCATTCCCAATGGTTTAAAACCTTGTTTATAGAATGATACTACTATCATGTACTCTGTCCCTTCAGTTATTGAAGTTTCTCCTTTTCTACGCCAAAATCACAGCTAGTGGACAATTTCTTGTGCTAGATATACAAAACATTCCAAATAAACTACCTATAATCCAAAGTTCCAAACTGAATGTCCTAGGTATAGACAGTGACAAATTTGCAAAAGACATTAAATACAATGGACAGGTGACATTTTCAATTAAAAAAATAGCAGAAATGATAAGAGGTGACCTGAGCTTTTAATTTGATTAGTAAATTATCAATTGCAGAGTTTGTGTAGGACGTGAGCAAAATGGATGCACCTCTCATCAACATGGCCTTGACAGCATGTACCAAGGTCGATGTCTTTCCAGTTCCAGGCATCCCTAGTATCAGAGCATAATCCTTAGCTGTAAGAGTCTGGAACAGTATATTTGTGGATTAATAAAAATAAAATTGTCCAGAATTATACCAATAAAAAAGTAACACAATTTTCACATTTCAAGAGATTGCAACTAATTTAACAACAGAAATAACTACAAGAAGCATATATATGCTTGTGTTTGTGTGTGTGGGTGACAAACCTTCAGAATTGCCCGACGCTGATCTCCATTTAAATTCTTCACTGACCATATATAAGATAGGGCTGGATCTTGACTAAATATACATCCACTGTCAAATCGAGGAGCCTAAAAAGAATGCAAATGTTTAGACCAGGAAAAGACAAATATAGGGAAAACAGAGAGCAATGGGATTTGACTGGGAAAAACAACAAAACAAAACAATTTAGTGATTCAGCATCTAGAATTCACCTCAAGATCAACAATCATCTTCCTAAGGTGAGAACTTTGTTCACTTTGGAGAAACAGTTGTACAAGGTTGAACCTTCAGCAATGAAAACAAGTATAGATTGAGCCAAAGTATAATGTACCAATCCGATGACAGTTCTGATGCTATAGGTGAAATGAAAATTTCTTAGGTGCTAAGAAAAAGACAAAAATTACCGCATAACTGAAAATGAAGTCATAAACTCGTCCTTGTCAATCTGCCAGACCTCCCTAAAGAGATCATGTGCTTCTGACGAAGAATTGCTGCCAGGGAGTCTTAAGTGCTTAGGAAAAGAAACCTACAAGTTTTGGCAAAAGAAGGATCAGCTTTGAAATAACTCTTGTGAATATGACAGTTTTAACAACAGCCAATGCTGCTACTTTCATAGGCAATAATATGCCATCCCTGTAAAGCAGGGTAAACGATAATAAGCCAGCTTTTCAGTTTCTTACTTGGCAAAGGTTCATACAAAGAGTAAGAAAAAATACTGTGCTTACAGAAACATGGGACCGACTGATATCTGTTATGAACCCACTTGCTACAGTTTGATGGCCAAATTTGGTACTAATAATCTACACATAGAAAACAACAAATCAATTAATTGCCTATAAAATAAGTAAATATGACTACGCTCTGTAACAAATGTTTAATAAAGTGGAACATTTCACAGATGCATCAGCAGCTCATAAATTGTCAATTTCAAGCTCTCAAACATATGCAGTTCATGCATCAAAATAGAAAGTGGGATCCAAGCAATCAAGAAAAAAGAAAACTTTTGGCATATAAACTAAACCAGGACCATATGTTTGGACTCCAAAACTACATCTGAAATTTACTTCTAGAATATGCTTGACAAATACTACAAAAATTTAATATTCTGATAATCACAGATAATATGTGAGTACTTGAAACGACAGGAAGAGGTAAAATACTGGACCATTAAGAATTAAACATATGGGAAATGATATTGTTCAGGAATCACTTGGATACCACAACTTAAATGGAAAAATCAACTTTTGAACATTTGAAGAATAATCCATAAAAGATGGCTTGGTAAAGAGAATGTGTGAGGCTGTGAGAGAAGAAATACAGTCCCCATTCGAACAGCAATAAGATCTAAGACTCGAACTCTTTAAGATATAATCTCACAGTTGGTGCATAAAAGATAGTCAAGGTTATCATGCAAATGATTTCTACAATAGTACGAAGAAATTCAGCACCAAGAGGAGAAAAATTCCAAAAAAAGTTCATAGATTCCATTGTAACAGGTTTTGCATATCATAAAAGGAAACGTAAAGAAACTGGACAGGTAGACAAGAGGAAATAGAATATAAATCTAAAACGTAAAATAAAAATTACTAAGCACAGTACCCTATGAAAGATCTTTAGCAACAGAACAAACATCGTCCACTATAAAGGACAGATCCTCTTAAAATCTTAATATGCTAGCCCCTTTACAATTGTCTCTTAAGTTGCAAAAGTAATATAAATCCAATGAAAAATGACAATTTAGGATAGCCAATGGCCATTATAATATGTCAGAGATAGATAAGGGCACTGATAAAAAATAAGATGCAAACTGTACAGAAATGTGAAATGAACATAAACATGCTTAAGAGATAGAAAAATCTTAAAAGCAGAAAATGCATAACACCTACAAAAATACACTTCTCAAATTATTTTAAAATTTTGACCTACGTTATGATAATTCAACAATAGCATTACCATTGGCCTTGGAGCCAAATGGCAACTGGGATCAGGTATAAACAAGGGGATGCCAATTCAACCCCCTCCACACTACTGCTGATAAAAAAATGAAAAAAGAAGAAGAAAGAAATATAATTGCATCATGCACCACATTTTTTTTTCAGAATTACTGTACCACATAGTCTCCACTTTTAAGTGTATAATCGAAATCTTCTGCTGAAGAAGAAGGAAAACTCAAAGATTCTCCCCCAGAAGCATGCACGTCATGAAGAGGCATTTTTTTATGGACAAAACGATAAATGAATCGGTTGTCTTTGAGAGATTTCTGATATGGAACTCGATCTGAAGTATCAAGAACAACAGAAGAAAGGCAACTAGTGGAATGATCACTCTTCAAACTATGTGGACGCCATATTCTGTTTTTTACAAGCTGCAACAGTTGACAAAGGAAAAGGGCACATCATTTTACTAGAACTAAATTTATGGGGTTTACTACCTGTATTTCTTAAAAAGTGATTTCACCTGTGTCTCTTTAGCCTCTAAGTCAATCAACTGATCCCAGCGTTGAAGGAAACTGTAATGAGCAGTTGTCAGATGATGAACACGTGAATCAAACAGATCACCTAGTCCACTACTCTCTTTGCTTCCACCATGCACCTGCAGCATTTGAGACGATTGAAGATGAGATTTTCTTACCAACTACACAAAACAATTTGCATTCCTTAAGCTCAAGGAACAAAACTTTACCTTATGATAGATTGTACAGACATCAAGATGGCGGCAACTTCTGCACATATTTAGGCTCTGAAATGGAAACATTTATGAAATTAAATAGAATTTTCCACAAACTCGTCATTCTAATAGTTCAATAGCAGTCATACCTGTAGCATTGGAGGCAATTGCTGAGTTCTTGATGCCTTAAGGATGTCATTTGCAAGCCCATTTCGACGCATGATTAGCCCAACCACATCAGACCTTTGAACCGTGATTCCCTTCACAAAATTAGGACACAAATACTAAATCATCTTAAAATATGCAGAGTAATAGTTCTCAAAGATGTAGGCGAATCATCTTCAAATATGCAGAGAACTAGTTGGCAGGGATGTATGTGATTATACCCGTGTCTGATCTGATTGGAGGTAATACAGAAGACCAGAATCAATATGTTTCAGATACCTGGAAGCATGACAAGTAAAAGGAAAATAAAGAATGATCCCTCAATTGTTCACCAAATTAGATGCCTACACCACCACCACTCTTTATTCCAAGAAAAAGGGTACAATACAGGCATACACACCTCTCAGACATGAGAAGAGTGTACAAAATCACTTGGGCTACATGTTCCATGGATGACTGCAAAGAAGACATTTATAAGTCGAGGAAAAAACATCAGAAATAGAATTCTTTGCAAGGTTTCTCAAATAATTTAGGAATCCTTAGCACATACTTTTCAGCAAAGACCATAACTTGCCTGCCCATTGGAAACTTTCCCAGTTTTAAACTCTAGAGGCACAATCTTCTCATCTGCTTTATTTCTGCCTGACTCTACTTTAACGCGGACAGAAGCATCAATCATTCCTTTCAACCCATATTTTGGGGCCCATGCCATCTCCTCGATATCAATCACCTGCATTTAACATGGATCATTATTGCAAACTTGTCGGGTATTGTTACAGCACAGCACTAACAAATTCAAAGCTAATGCTACAGTTTTATGACAGGTAAGTGAAAAATAAACTTAGATATACTTCAGTAACAACAAAACAACTGCCAGTTGTGGGCAAATCCTGAATCAAGGCAGACTACACAGGTACAGAAAATATTTGTAAGCATAAATATGAAAGACTAAATATACCTATGTACAAATATTTGTGCAGTAAGTAGCAGTGAAGCCAATTGGCATGGGATAGTAAGCAATTTAAACAAGAATAAGCGAAATGCTAACCTCAGATATACTTAGCTTTTTCAATCCATTGTCAGGACCAAAATCAATAATGGGGGCTTTTGAATCCTGCATACAACTTATGAATCATCAGCCTTGAGAATAGATGGTCTGCATAATTTCATATGACAGGGACACAAACTCAAGTTTGTGCCTCATAGAGATTGTTTTCATCGTCTGACAGGAAGACAAGGTCCCTGTGGGACTAAGATAGTAGGAGAGAGGTGATATTTGATGAATGCATACAGCACTTCATGTAGGAGGTGAAAGAAACTACTTTATTGAGTTAAAAAATAACATGGTTACAATCAAAGGATGCAGAGGAGAAAAGATATGTCAAATCAATTTTGAAAAACTTTTTTATAATTAATGAGAATGACAATTTCTGATGCCATGAAGAGATTTCTTGATCCTAGAGAAATCAGAATTTCTTATATGTTGCATCCAAATAATCTCTTTGTCATGAACTACTGATTTTAACTGTCTTTCAGATTTCAGAGAAGAAAAACAATTAAAAATCAGTAGTTTATAATAAATAGAAATAGATCCAACACAACCTAGCTGATAAATATCAAGATTAACATTGCAAAAGGACAAGTTCAAGCAAGGATTTCCCAGCTAAACAGATGGAACCAAAATGACAACAATGCTACAATGATACAATAAATCAAATAAAGCATACCTGTGAATCTTTGAACAGGTTGATCCAATTTATTAGTTTAGGAATTGCCTCAACCAAAGTATTGAAGATATCATTTTCAATTACTGCAAAATTCCAGATAATGATCAGCAAGGTTCAACCTTCATATTAAAATGACAAAAATAAGACAATACTAGCATGATAAGGCACACTGAACTATAATAAGAGCATTTGACTTGAAAAGTTCAACAACTTGGTGAACCTAGATGATACTGCCAGGGTGAGGTTTTTTTTTTTAAGAAAAAAAACTTAATAAATTGGCATTAATATAAATACCCACCTCCACATGCATGCAGGCTTTCAATATTTTTCTGGAGTACTATTCTAGCATATTCCTCCAAAAAGTTTATGGTAGGATTATCTTGCATGAGTCCTGCCTGGAAAAGGAAAGAGATATCACACATCATGAAAATGCATCACATAGAAGCTCGTTCAGGAATACAAGTAAACCTGGAATAAAAATATTTCAGCAATTATAAGGGAAATGTTATAACATGAAACCTGAAAAATTTGGTGCAGCAAGGTACCAATTAATGCAGCAGTTGAATGCTCACTGCATTTTAGTCTCTCATCTAAAACAGTTCGACGTGGACAACTGAAACTAGCAGCAACCTGAAAGTGTTCTTATCCATTAGGAAAAAATTATCATAAAATAACAGAAGAAACATAAGCAACAGACATCTCTGCAAATATTGCAGCTAATTTACCATTAGAGGAAAGTTCAATAGAACATCAATAAAAATATGTATTTTTAAATTTTGACACCAAGGCGATGAATTACCCAAGTTCCAGAGACTAGAATGTCAGGATGAACAATTAAGAGATTATTGTCACGATCCACGTCACACTTTCCTTGGTCATCAAATTCACCAATCACATTTACAGTATCTCCAGGTGCAATGACACTATAGAACCTAAAATATATTCAAGCAACACTTAGCATATTTGTAGTGCAAACCAATACAACAAGCAGTTAGAATTCAAATCCCAATTTAACCAGCATGATATCAAAAGCAGCAAAAAGCCAGCCCCAAAAAGATTTCGAAAGATGAAGATATCATGTTCTTTTTCTTCTCTTATTTTCTTTTCCTTTTTTTTTGGTGGTGGAAGATATCATGTTCTTAGGACAGCATTAACAAACCACTAACAATAATTCATGCTAAAAAGAATCTGAAATAAAAGAGAACTTTGTATTCATTAATTTTAATATCCAAACTCAAGTCCCAAACTATTATGCAATCTCCCATTTAGATTTAGTTGATTTCAGTTGTACATTTTACTAATTTAATCCATTAGCATCCAAGCAATCACGTGGAAAACCTCACATATAACCATTAACAAGGTTGGCATGGAAGATAAGTTCTAGGCTTGCACTTGTTGAGTATGATTTGACAATGGTTATCTTGCATATAAAACACAGCATCAATAAAGTTCATCCCAACTACAATTTAGTCAACATTTGTAAGGAGTTACTAAATTGCACTTGGCTCAGTAGTGTTTGGCACTCTTGAGATCAGCTAAGCAGACAACTGCAGTCATGATTTGGGCCATGTTTACATTTTTTTTATTAGCTTGTGATGGTTCTGGAGAAGAGGACCTTAGGTCTCCATAGCCCTGAGAAACAAACAGAGAAAAAAACTTACCACTCTTCCCACAAATAGACAGTTCGCTCTTCTCCACTTTGCTCATTCAACAATCGAAGAACCTGAAAGGAAATTGATTACCTTAAGTACTTTATCAGGTCTTTGGAAGCAGTGGAGTAATTTTGACTAGAGCTTACAAAGAAACCTTATAAGGGCATTGAGCACCAGATGAATCCGCGGGCCTGTGCTTCTCAGATACCTAACAACAAGATGCATGAGAAGGTATCATGTAGAAGTATTTGGTATTTTCCAAATAAGGGATATAAAATGAGGATGCATGTGGAGCAATAAGTAAAGAGTACCTCCAATACAAGAAAATTATAATTTGACAATGGCACAGCAACACTTTCTGGTGGATCTATTGCTGCTTCATTTACTAGAGATCCAGCATTGCAGGGCATGTCATAACCATTTCCATCTTGAGTTTTAGATGAATTGACAGTACTAGGTTCTGAATCTTCAACAGAAATTGCATCTTCTACTTGATCCAAAAGCTCAAGCAATGCCTGAGAGGATAAAAAAATACAGACAGGCATATGATCAGTACTGGATTATGTGAACCAGAGCTATTTCAAACTACTAGAATAGAATGGTTCAGTGAATGGAAATAAAAAAAAAATTTATAATCCTAAGCAAAACCTTTTTGTGTTGCCTTTGATCCAGTTGATCTGATGCTCCATTGCATTCAGCAACATTAGAAAGCTGCACTTACAAACAAACCAGAAATAACGAAATCACACACCATATATTTAATGAGTGAAGCCTAAAACAACAAAGAAAGAAGCAACTTTCATATGTCGTTTAATGTTCTCATAGAATCCATTAAAAAAACATGAAGAATTCTGTACTTAATAAACAGTCAAAATATAAGACATTATAGTTACCTTTTCGTGACAATATGAAAGGGACGGCGGAGTTCTGAAAGGACTTTGTCGACCAGCAAGCGAGCAATTAACATCAGTCAAATTTACATCCTGACGTGGGTTTATTCTTTTCAATCCAACTCTACTAGCAGGCACCAAAGATCTGTCAGCACCCTTCCATGGAGGTGAAGGAACCTGCTTATCAACCTTGCCAGCAGTACCAGATGAAATCTGCCCAATTCATTGCTATCATCAAAACAGATGCACACAGGAAATTTAACAATTTAGCACAAGTTAATGGATTGGAATTGAAAAGCATACCTCGTCATTTAAAGAGGAACAAGGACGAATGCTGAAAGAATTAAGCTTTGAAGTTTCAGCTAAGAGTTGAATGAGTTGGGGCATTTGCTTGGAGACAGCTTGGAGTCTTTCACTAACCGGAGATATCTTCCATGTGACCTCATCGCCACCATCATCCTGGCTCTGCTTTATCAACTGTTTCCACAATAAATTAAAATAAATCGCCTAATTGAATAATAGGTAATTAATTAATTAAAAGAAAACGGAGAAAAATAAATAGTACCATTCCAGGAGAGAACTTGAAGCGTTGGAGAGACACCGACTTGGTGATTTCAGGTGAGACATCCATCACGTTATCGTCGGCATCGAGGTGGTGAGAATCGGAGGGTGGCGCAAATTTAGGGTTTAGAGAATTAGGGGAAATTATAGGGTTTTGAGAGAGGGTTTGGGGAATTGGAGGAGTGGGTGGAGGTTGGGGATTTTGAGAGAGGGAAAGTGCGTTTTGTGTGTGGAGATTGAAGAAATGTTGGATTCCAAACTTGGAAGGTTGTTGTTGCTGCTGCTGCTGCTGCTGTGAGTTTTGCTGGTTTTTCTTCGCTGATGAGGTTGAAGAAGAAGACGACTTGGATTTCTTCTTTGGAGGCATTTCCTTCTTCCAATTCGCAGCTCTGAAGGAAATGCAGCAAAGTCGATTTGGGATTGAGGTTTAGTTCAGTTACTACTGATTTGGGGCTCTGCGATTTCCCGCCCAGACTCAAAGGCGGCTATTTTTCATTGACCACTATTGCCTTTTTTTTCTCCTCATTCCATCCGACACCGTTTGGCCCAACCAGCCTTCAATACAACTGGCGATATTTATTGTTTATAAAATAATTAACAAAACGTAACCATTAACAAATTATTATTACTAATAGATTAACAAAAAAAAAAAAAAAATTGAGTTTTTTTCGTGTTCATTGTTGCAAAATACGCTTTGGTCTATATAGTTTTTGTTCTTTGCATTACCTGGTCCTTGTAATTTTAGTTTACCTTTCAAATATAAAAAATTGTTTTTCTAATGTTTAACTCCCTTGATGTTGTATTAAAATTTAATTTGGTCCTTAAAGCTTTTGAAAAAGTTTAATTTAGTCTCTAAAGTTCTTTACTTTTACATTTTTTGTCCCTATAGTTTTAGGTGTTAATGTTTGAGTCCTTGAATGTAGCAAATAGTGTGATTTATTCCTTGAAATTTTTGCAAATATTCAATTTGATTCTTAAATATTTTTTTTATTTTTATATTTTTTTTGTCATTTCTGTTTAGTTTTAGGTGTTTAAGTTAAATTTTATTTTTCTCACATTTAATTCCCTAAATATTAAGAGATATAGAGAAATTCCCTAAAATAATAAAGAATAAGAAACATTACGGTAAATTTCATTCAAGCCACAATAAAGATATATATTTTCATTAAAAAAAACAAAATGAATAAGAAAAAGGGATTTTTAACTAAAGAAATTTTTTTCATGAATTTAAATTATTAGAATTCATGCCAATATTTATTTAAATCATCTTAAGTTTTTATTTAAAAATTCATGTTGTTAATATATATATATATATATATATATATATATATATATATATATATATATATATGTTTTGTCAAAATAGGAAAAAATGCATAAATAAAAAAATGAGAATTTTGACTAAAGAAAATTTTTTTTCCATGATTTAAATCCTCCAAATCCTTTTGAATATTTATTTAAATTTTCATAGAATTAAATTAAAATTAGCTTTGAAAATAAAAATTGCCTTTGCTTTTTTCTCTATTTCAAATTTGATTGCACCAATGTTATTGTCGGCCATTACACTCTCTGGAACCTATACTTATAAAATATTTACAAGTTCATCTATCATTTATTTCTTATTATTTTTCAATTTAATCTTTAATTAACTAATGTGAACCCTAGCAAAATTGGAAGGAATTTGCGAATTCAAGATCTACCTAATCCAAGTTTGCTGAAAATAGAATGAGCTTATTACAATGAAAGATCTGCTCCAAGGTAACAAGACTATAAACCAACTCCATCACAACGCCTATATCTGTAGACGAGCAAAAAAAGTATAAATTCACAACAAAAATTAGTCAATTTTTTGAAGAGTTGAAAGTTCAATCAAGAACTAAGATTGACAACCAAATGTCAACAAAAATTAGAATATTATTAATAAAAAAAAGTGTGCTGAAAATTATTCTCAAGAGTATTTATACCCTAAGCCAAAAACTCAAACAAGTCTGAAACCCAAACAAGTGTTTTCTTACAAAATAAAGAAAGTTTAATAGCCCAACTAATTTAATAAGACAAGTTTGGTTATTTCCGCATTCTGTTTGACAGCAACAAAGCTCAACTTCAAACGGATGGTTCTCTCTCGTCTTAAAGAATTATAAGACGTGCGATATACCGTTGGAAAGGTACGAAAGTCTAGTTTTCAACCCATCTGGAATAACCTAAAATTTCGACCTGTAGATCCAATTATGATAAAAAAAAAGGTAGCGAAAGGTCAAACTGATCAAATCTAGTTTTCTTCTCTCAATCCTTGTGTAATGGTCTTGGTTCTACCAACAAGCCCCTCTTGAACATGAATAAGATTAATCACAACTTGCTCCCTATTATTTAATATCCTCCTGAAGTCTATCTTAGCCCATGTATCTTGAAGAAGTCCATTGAAAGCCTCTTTGAACCTCTTAGCTCTAAGCCTTGTAACTGGACCAACCGGAACCTCTAATGAATCCTTTGGTACTTGAATCACATCATTAACTTTCATCACTCTTTTTATAAATTATTAGTTCATATATTATTTATTTATTATATTAAGCACGCACATCATTTTTCCATTCCTTAATTAACAAAATTCATGATACTATAAAAACATATTTATAACGTTGATATTGTCTTCTCTTACATTATAAATTAACTTGTAATCTTGCCCGCAACATAATACGAGCACAATAACAACTACTAGTAATTTTTTTTTTAAAAAAACTAAAAGGTATGAATGAATAAAACACTATAGTAGTCCACAATGTTTTCCCACCCTTTCTTTTAACAATAATTGAAATTGAAAACAAACCCAACAACGATGTATAAAATCCTGGCACACCACGCTTTTTTTGTTTTTTCCCTTTGAAATTTCCTTGGTGAATACATTTCAAAGTTGTATTTAGGGTCAAATCCTATAAACATATCATATCCTTGGTTATATTATTACAAAATATGGATATATCTATGCAGTCTCTTATAATACTCCTTATGAATTCCTTTCATAAACTATTTAGCCTTAATTTTAGCTCTTCATAGTTGTATTGGTGTGCTTAATCCTAAAATCATCATCCAATATTGTATTAAATGCTTCATTGGATATGTTTAGGTACGCAATAATAATCATAAGCAATTTTTTAGCTATCCAAGTAGAATTAATTACTTTTGTAACAACCCGAAGTTTCATATCAACTCATAATCAAATTTGGTGTTGTGTGTGTGTGTGTCATTACGTCACTGATGATGCTCACAACGGTATCCAAGGGTTCATCATAACAGAATTCATCTCTTAGTATAATGTAATACTCATGTAATTTCACAATACAATAACCTCATAAAAGAGAATATCATATACATACATTCATAACATTGTGTTTACATATTCATACATTCATATTTGTGTTCCATTACAATTATCGATACAAGTCATTTTAGAAGTGCCAAATGGCAACTAGTACATTCGCTCCTTCCAAATACATAACACCTAAAACATGCTATTACATAGTTTCTTTCAAAATATATGGAATCGTGGAAAGGACTTTCCTATGCACCTTAATTATGTGATGTCCCTGTTACAAAAGCAAAATGGATACAAGAGTTATAAATAATCTAATATGACAACAGATAACTAAAAGCATATCGGTATTACTTCCGTTTATAGTCTAAATGAGTATAATCTTTTCGTTACCCCTTACATACATAATAAAACCTTAATATTTCTTCAACTATAATATCCTTACTCTCACATCCCAACCTTCCCATAGGTGTTGTAGGGACCAGAGTTAATTCATTTATCATAGTTATTTTAATCCGTTTTATTCTGGTCATTTTTTGCGAGACCACTAATACGTTTATCCACCTTATTTCAACCCAGTCATCCATTTGAATGCCGTTAACCATGGCTAATCCTAATATAACCACCCGGTCATCCATCTCGGATGTCATTAGCCGTAACTAATCACAATATACACTCTGTTATCCATCTCGGATACTATTAGCCATAACTAATCACAATATATACACTTGGTCATCCATTTTGAATGCCATTAGCCGTATCGAATCACAATATACACACCTGGTCATCTATTCAGATGCCATTGGTCGTAGTTAATCACAATATACACACCTGATCATCCATTTCAGATGTCATTGGTTGTAGTTAATCACAATATACACACTCAGTCATCCATCTCGGATGCAATTAGCCATAGCTAATCACAATATACACACCCAGTCATCCATCTCAGATGTCATTAGCCATAGCTAATCACAACTTCCAATCCAGTCGTCCATCTCGGATGTCATTGGCCGAAGCTAATCATAATACTCATTCGAACAATCCATAATAGTTTAGCATTCCCTATAACTCAATAATAAGCCCTTCATAACACTCATACAAACATTTCATAATAGTTTAACATTCATTATAACATAATAATAGACCATTCATAATACTCGTTCAAACATTCCATAACAGTTTAATATTCACTATAACATAATATTATATCCTTCGTAATACTCATACAAACATTTCATGATAGTTTAATATTCATTATAACACAATAGTAGATCCTTCATAATACTCGTTCAAACATTCCATAATGGTTAACATTCATTAATATACAATAATAGACTCTTCGCAATACTCATTCAAACATTCCATAACAGTTTAGTATTCACTATAACATAATATTATATCTTTCGTAATACTCATTCAAACATTCCATAACAATTTTGTAAGGCCTAACCCACTTCCCCTTGTAGATTATTGTCCGTTATGGCTCAGCCTAACTCGACTTCCACGCCTTACGGTTTTGTTCCTGGTAGCTTATAGGCCCCAAAACGTGTCCCACAAGATTAAGTATCAATTGCCTTAATATGCCATGGCTCTAGACACTCTTCTCTCGATGTTGGATGTTACAATCCCCCTACCTTAAGAACGAGCCATCCTCATATCTGATACCATATATAAGACCCAGCCCACTCCCCATTGCAGAATATTATCCGTTATGGCTCAGCCCAACCCGGTTTCCATGCCTCATGATTTTGTTTCTGGTAGCCCATAGGCTCCAAAACGTGTCCTACAAGGTTAGGTACCAACTGTCTTAATATGCCCTAGCTCTGGACACTCTTCTCTCGATGTGGGATGTTATAAGTTCAATATTCACTATAACATAATATTATATCCTTCATAATACTCATACAATAATAGAGTATTCCATGACAGTTTAGTATTCACTATAACATGATAATAGATCCTTTGTAATGCTTATTCAAATATTCTATAATGGTTAGCATTCCTTAATATACAATAATAGACCCTTCGTAATACCCATTCAAATATTTCATAATAGTTTAGTATTCACTATAACATAATATTATATCCTTCGTAATACTCATACAACATTCAATAACAATTTAATATTCATTATAACACAATAATAGATCATTCATAATGCTTATTCAAACATTACATAATGGTTTGGTATTCACTATAGTACGATAACTGATTTTTCATAGTGAATTCATTTTGGGAAATTATCATTATGCTAGAAGGAGGTGGAAGTCACCTACCCGTTCCTCCCGTAGGGTGTCCTTGTCTAGTCGAAGGTCCAATCCTGGTTGCACCACCTAACACATCAATGGTCACAAATCAGCACATTTGCATTCCGTAATCACACAACTCATCACCATATATATTTCAAGAATACATATGTTCACATTCAAGTGTTCCATATTACACAATCATACAATAAAATAGTTACAAGCATTTAAGTCCATTCCAGTATGGAAGTTTGTCGCACAAAATCGTTAGTGAAAGCTGGTTCACTGGTGGTGTGGAAAATCATTAGTGAAAGCTGGTTCACTGGTGGTGCGGAATTTGTGAGTGAAAACTAGTTGGTAACATAGAATTCGTCAATGACAACTGATTTGCTGGTGACACAGAATTCGTCAATGAGAACTGATTCACTGGAGACACCAAATTCATCAATGAAAGTTGATTTGTTGGTGCTATAAAATTCGTCAGCGAAAACTGATTTGTTGGTGTTACATAATTCATTAGAGAAAATGATTCATGGGAGACACCGAATTCGTCAGCGAAAGCTGATTTGCTAGTGACATATAATTCGTCAGCGAAAACTGATTCACTGATGATATTGAATTCATCAGCGAAAACTGATTTGCTGGTGACATAGAATTCATTAGTGAAAATTGATTCGCTTGTGGCATAAGATTTGTTAGTGAGAACTAGGTCGTTGTCGACCTAGAAATCATGTTTGATGCAATCCAGTTCTATGGTTGACACAAGAAATCATCAGCGTACTTAGTCTACTATTAACTTAGAAATCAATGACAAAAACTACATTGCTGCCGACCAAAAATCATCAATGTGATCATGTTTTATGGCTGACGCTGAGGTCGTGAGTGCTCATAAGTTACTGTTGATTCAGAAATCATCAACTCAACTCAATTCTATAGCTGGCGCTGAAATCGTTAGTGCAAATAGGTTACTGCTAACTCATAAATTGTTGACAAAAATTGAGTCGCTGTTGACCTAGAATCATCAACACAACCCAGTTCTACAGCTGATGCTGAAATCATCAGCACACATAGGCTACTACTGACTCAAAAATCATTGATGAAAACTAAGTCGTTATCAACCAAGAAATCCTCAATGCAACCCAGTTCTACGGCTGACACTAGAATCATCAGCGCATATAGGCTATTACTGACTCAGAAATCGTTGACGAAAACTAAGTCGTTTCTGACCTAGAAATCATCAACGCAACCCAGTTCTGCAATTAACGCTGAAATCGTCAGCACATATAGGTTATTGCCAACTCAGAAATTGTTGGCGAAAACTAAGTCATTGTCGACTCAGAAATCATCAACGCAATCCATGTCGCTGTCGATTTAGAAATCGTCAGCGATGAGGGAGTCGCTTTTGGTTTTACTCTTTGCCTCAACTAAACATAAGGTCTACGTTAAACTTTCCCCCTTCATAACTCACCCCCAACCAAGTTCAAACATAAATTCAATCTCATTCAAATTTTATCACAAGATCATCAACAATGCAAATCAAATCTCCACATGCATATTCTTCTAAAGAATTCCCTAATCATTACTTCAAATTCTCAATGGTATTATCCAAATTTATCAATATAATTAGAGCAATTCAACAACACATTTTTGGCAGTAACAATTTTTGGCTGCCGATTTCTGAATCGGTAGTGACACTGTAAAACCCAACAAAAATTAGTGTTGGACTGCCCTATTCTAGAGGAGAATTGGAATAGAAACCAGCCTAAGATAACCCAAAATGGTGATAAGGATAACCTTGTGCAGTACCCAAACATCCTACCTTATTAAGAGGGGGTATAAATGCAAAGGAGAGAGAAAATGTGACCTTTCCTCTCCCTAAGATCCAACTATAACTCTATTGGAAACAACTCTCTCTCCCAAAAAGAAAACTGAAAGCAACCAGCAGCATGCAAATCTACTAGGGTGCTGTGTGAGAATAGAGTTAAATGGAAGGAGAAGTGACTAAAAACATGGCGGAAGCAGGAGCCGAGACCTTCTTCTAGAACCAACAGCAGTTATTGCTGCAACACACATACCCCTCCTCTAAGCAGAAATCAAACCCAACCAGCCTGCATGCCACTTTTTTTGAGTGTAGAGTGAAAAGTAAGTTAGGATATGGATAAAAAACCAAAACCATGGGAGAAAAAGGAGCCTAGAGGGCCAGTTGGACAACAAGAGAGGGAAGGAAGAAGACCAAAAAAAGAGAGGAAGAATAGACCACCGAAACCTACAAAGAACTTGTTAAATTCATGAGGTATGAACTATACCACTTCTCCACTTGTTCTTGGGGCTTTGGAATTGAAAGGGAAGAAGAAAACCCTAAGAAAAACCAACGAAAATGGGGCTAGATAGGGGACCAAATTTCAGAACAGTTAACAAAGAAAGTGAACAATTTTGAATCCACAAACTTAGGATGATGGCCGAATATAGTGAGGGCTGGATATAATATGTGTTAAAAGGGTAAATATAAAGATGATGACTTTGTTAAAGTTGTTGGACCATGCTGGAATCAAAACAAAAGGTGTATTTGGTGCTAATGACAACAATTCTGCTTGTGTTTGATGAAATTATATGATAATATGTTAGAATGATGTTATATATAGAATTATGTTATCTTCAAACCTTGAAGAGCATGCTAGAGCTGGAAAAAAACAGAGACTATGTTAGGTTAATACCCAAATTCTATTTGTATGATTAGTGAAATTGCATGTTTATGAACCATATGAATGAATGTATGATTATGTGTGCTAACGATCTCAGCGTCAAATGTGAAATTATGTTACGTTGATGATCTCTGAGTCGATAGCAACTCAATTTTTGTCAATGATTTATGAGTTAACTATGAACCATGAATGTTGATGATTTCAGCATGAGCTGTGAAATTGTGTTGTGTGGATGATTTCTAAGTGGGCAGCGACTTAGTTAGGTATGAACCATGCACGCTGATGATTTTAGTGTCAGCTATGAAATTGTGTTGCGTTGACGATCTCAGTCGGCAACAACTCAATTTTGTCAACAATTTCTGATTTAGTTATGAACCACGTACATTGACAATTTCAACGTCAACTGTGAAATTGTGTTGTGTTGATGATCTCTAAGTTGGCAGCGACTCAATTTTCATCACTGATTTTTGAGTTAACTGTGAACCATGTACGCTTATGATTTCAACGTCAGCTATGAAATTGTGTTGCGTTGACAATTTCTAAGTCGGTAGCTACTTAGTTTTTGTCAATGATTTCTGAATTAGTTGTGAACCATGTACACTAACGATTTCAACGCCAACTGTGAAACTATGTTGCATTGGTGATTTCTGAGTCAGTAGCAACTTGGTTTTCATCAATGATTTCTGAGATAGCAGTAGCCCATATGGGCTGGTGATTTCTATCAAGTACATTGTTAGCAGCGAATCAGTTTTCATTGCCGAATTGTGTTGTTAGCAGTGAATCCGTTTTCGCTGCCAGATTGTGTTGTCTACAACAAATTAGTTTTCGCTGTGGAATTACGGTGTCAACAATGAATCAGTTTTTGTTGTCGAATTGTGGTGTCAGTAGTGAATTAGTTTTCGATGTCGCTTTGGGTTATTTATAGCGAATTAGTTTTCGTTACCGAATTATAGTGTCAGTGGCGAATCAGTTTTTGCTGTTGAATTATGTTGTCTACAGTGAATCAATTTTCGCTGCCGAATTGTGGTGTCACCAACGAATCAATTTTTGATGCTGAATAGTGGTGTCTGCAGCGGCTATCGAATTCTAGGTCACCAGCGAATCAGATTTCGCTACTGATTTTTTTGCGATAGACTCCTATGGCAGAAATGAATTAAATGCTTGTAATGATTTCATTGTATGATTGTGTAAAATATGAAACACTTAAATGTGAACATATGGATTCTTAAATAGGTATGGTGATGAGTCATGTGATTTCAGAATGCAAATGTGTTGATTTAGATGTTTCAAAATGTAATCGGGTTATGATTGTTGATTAGCTTTGGCTAATAGCATACAAGATGGATGATCGAGTTATGCTTGATGATTAGCTTGGGCTAATGGCATTCAAAATGAATGACTGGGTTGTGATCGTTGATTAGCTTCGGCTAATGGCATCTGAGATGGATGACCGCCTTGTGATTGATGATTAGCTTTGGCTAATGGTATTCAAAATGAATGACCGGGTTGTGATTGTTGATTAGTGTTACGATATCGCGGTCGCACAAATTAATTACCCTAGCTTAAAACACAACACACAAGATAATATAGAGCAAGCAAGGGGTCAATCCCACGAGGAAGGTTCAAGTCAGATTTTTATGCTATATGATATGTAATTTAGGGGGTTTGGAAGTTATCTAGGCTAAAGCAAAAGAAAACAGAAAACTATCAAGAGAAAATTAAATAAAACTGAAATTTATCAAGAAAACAAACCTTGGTCGCAAGTAAACATCCACCTACAGAAATCAGAACTGATCATGGAAATGAAACATCAATTTATATTTTAAATATTTATCTCTTCTTAACATTGGTTAGTTAACGAATCCGCCGTATAACTAACCCTAACCATCAAACAACTACAATGTTCACACTAATAATTTAATTCAATGACAACCTTAAGAACTAGATAAGTTGATTAATTAAGAAAACATAACTGTCCGCAGTCCATGTTTGATTTGATTGAATGTTCTCTCTAAGATTAATAATGTAGATCCGCCACAATTATTAAACTCAGTTGCTTCACAAGTTCATATACCACAACTCCAATTTTGATATCAAACTTAGCAATAGATTATGTACAATAATAGCTTAGAGTTTGCTCTAACAATTAAAATAAACAATCATAGGAAAAATAAACATAGAAGAACGAATATATTCATTATATAAATTGAAAAGAAAAGGTAAAATAAATCTCACAGTTCTTGAAATTTGAAGGTTTCCATGTCCTCACAACCAAGCAAAAGAGTTTAGCCTTGCATGTTTGTTGAACAACTAATCAAAAAGAAAGAAAGAAAACATGATTTCAAGTTTGTGGAGGAGAAGGGGTGTTTTTTCTCTCTTGGTTGACTATTCTCCCTTCTCTTCTCTCATTCTTTTTATATCCTAGAGAGCCCTAGTCTCTATTTTACAAAATAGTCCTCCCTTAAGTAGACAATTTACATTTAAGTACTTCAATAACTATTTTTCTAAAAAAGAAGAAATAACCTTGCATGAAGTCTTTAAGCTTTGACATAGAGGACCTAAATTGCTGAAATAAAAATTTGGATGTCGTTTTAGATGCTTCAGAACGTAATTTGGACTCGTTTCTTCATAAAACCTGTTTGTTGGCAGAATTCAGTTGTCATCTTTGAAAAATCATATCTCCCTTATATGACATCTTTTTTGGTTAACATTTGGAGCGTTGATAGGTATTTTAGTTAGGAATCTAAAAAATTAAATTTGCATCCAACGGACTTCTGTAGCTCAAGATATTCAAGTTGGAATGCTTGAAGGTCAACACTAGCAGATTGCAAGATTTGACTTTAAAGGCTGCAATTTCCATTCTCTTCCTTATTTTATCTACTTGCCTTAGATGTCCAGAAATGTATGGATGTTAGCTGTTTATGCTACTGGAATCACTTCATTTTGACATTTAGAGCTCACGCTCTACACAAAACATCGATTGAAGGTCAAATCTTCCAATTACCTCCAATTTACTCCAATTTGCATCTTTCATCCAAAAGCGCATTCAAAACATAAAACAAAGAATATCAAGGCATTATATATATATATATAAAACATAGGTAAAACACTAGTTAAATGTGGGTGAAACTATCGAATAATATGGTTGCATCAATTAGTTTCGGCTAATGGCATCCGAGATGGATGTTGGGTTGTGCTTGATGATTAGCTTCAATAATGGCATCCGAGATGGATGGCCGGGTTGTGATTGTTGATTAGCTTAGGCTAATAGCATCCGAGATGGATGAGCGGGTTATGGTTGATAATTAGTTTTGGTAAATGGCATCCTAGATGAATGGCCGAGTTGATTATGACGATTGGCTTCAACTAATGGTATTTGTAAGAGATGACGAGTTCGACTTTTATGATTAGTTTTGGTTAATAACATTCAAGATGGATGATCAAGTTTAGATATTGCAATTAACTATGATTAAAAGCATCCAAGGTGGATGACTGAGTTAAGGTGAAGTAATTAACCTCGACCGAAGATTAAACTTCGGCCCTACCACTCTTATGGAGAGGTTGAGGCATATGAATGAGGATAATGCGTCTAGCAAAATAATGAGAATTAGACAATGTATATGAGAAGTGAATGAAAGAATGTACTCACCTTCGGTTGATAATAGAAAGTACTGATAACGTCTTTCTAGTTGTTATTATTATGTTTAGATTATTTACAATTCTTATATCCGTATTGTTTTTGTAACAGGGACATCACACAATCAAGGTGAGTAGGAAAATCGTTCCACAGGTTCACATATTTTGAAAGGTGCTATGTATATCTTAGGTGTTATGTTGAATATTTGCCATTCAACACTTTTGTAAGGACTTATAATGAAAACTGTAATGGAACATGGACGTGGATGTGCGGACATGTAGATACGATGTTATGAATATATTTATGTGGTACTCTATTTTATAAGGATGTTGTGTTGTGAATTCACATGAGGATCATATAAAAGAAAGTACTAGTTGTGTAAAATTACCGTTCAACACTTTTGTATAAACTCGTGTTGATAACGAGACTAGAACATAAATGCAAACTCATGAGTATATCAATATGATGTAAGGCAAATGTAGGAATATGAAAATATAATATTATGGGTATGTGTATTGAGTATCCATCTAATGGAAATGTTGATTTATGAAAACTATATTTGTTTAATGCCATGATAAGGAAAGGAACCTAATTACTAATTCATGGAATGTCATTGTGAGAAGTATTGAGAACTTATATATATATATTCCATCGATTTTGGCTTTGAAAAAAATCCGAGTTGTTACAGTTGGTATCAAAGCGCTTGGTTTAGATCCTGAGGATTGATGAAAATGGTGTTGTTGCGATTTATTTTAGGATGGTGCACACTCTTTAAGGGGCACGAACCAAGCTACCCTCCATAGAAAAGAGGAGTAGAGGCTGAAATGCCCAAGATTGGCAGGATGCGTATCCATTGGATGATGCTGCTTCCCACACTCCAACAAGAGCATCTGGGTCCTTGCGAGGAAGAACCACAAGAGTTTAAGAAGAATGGGTACCAAATCGGACGAAAGAAATACCTCTAGCAGAGATGGGGTAGAAGAAAAAATAAAGGCTTATATCCATTTATTGTAACAACAAGGGTGCCCCCGCTGTGTGGAGACCCAGAACTTCTAGCCCAGATTGTAAAGCAGTGATGGAGGGCATGGCTAGCTCTACGACATAAGAAGTTCCAACCACACAAATTTTACAGGTAGCCCCTGGAAGTGTCGTGACCACGGGCAGTATGGTATTACTCGTACGGTTGGTTAAAAGCATAAGAGAAATGGATTGCGAACTGTATTTGAGGGAACAAGATGCTGAGATAGGCGAGAGGTGGATTAGGAAAGTGGAGAAGACTATGATCAAGATTAATATACCCGAGGGCTTACAGGTAAATTATGCTACTCAATTATTATTCGACCAGGCCATTACATGGTGGGAAACTGTTTAACTGCGGTGGGCAACCAAAACACTGACCTATGGCGACTTCAAATTAGAGTTTGAAAATCAGTTCTATTCCAAATACCATCGCAAGGTGAAAGAACAAGTGTTCTTAGCATTAAGACAATGTGGTATGTCAGTAGGACTATGAAAGGAGATTCCATGATCTCTCACTATTTGCTCCACACTACATCCTAACTGAAGGGCATATGATTGAGAAGTTGAGAGATGGGCTTTGACAAGAATTGAGGCAATGGTTGATTGCCTTACAGTTTAAATAAGTGAGAGAACTGATTGAGGTGGCACAAGCTTTGAAAGCCTGTATTAGAGAGGGTTTATAAGGACATTAGGGAACAAGTAAGAAGAGAGATGATGATGATTTTACCAGTACACTGCCGTTTCTAAAGAAGGGAAAAAATGGAATGTTTGAGGCATCTATTAGGAAGGGAACGGTAGTGATGTTGTTTCACTAACAGTCAGGTGAAAGAGTGATGGGTGGACAGACTCACCCAAGAACAAACCCATCAGGGGGGACTAGTAACTAGAAGAATGTGCATTACCCTCACTGTGTGAAGTGCGAACAAAGGCATTCGAGAGACTGCTCTATGTCACTAGGATGATGTTTTATATGTAAGGGAGAGGGTCATAAATGAAGAAACTGTTAGTACTTGGGGAAAAGATGTCATTACTATGGTGAAAGAGGCCATTATAAAAAGGAATACCCTAACAGAAACATTCGAGAAGCACGGAGTATGCGACAACCAAGTCAAAGTTACCAACAGCCCGTCACAGTAAATAAGCTGGTGAGGTCTTCCCAATCAGGAGCAAACTCTAACCGAGGAAGGCTAGGGGCACAAAATGACTGGACTCCAGAAAGAGTCTTCCACCTAACATAGGAAGAAGTTAGGGTTGCATCCGATGTGGTAGCAGGTACACTACCAATGAATAACTTTAAAGTGCTTATGTTTTTTGAACTAGGTGCTACCCACTTATTTAGTACTAGGAGAATTGTCACCAAAATTGAAAGGGGGATTCATAATTGGAACTTCAACAAGAAATAGGGTATGAAATAGAAGTAAATCTGATGCCCTAGAATTACATGATTTCGATATAATCCTAGGCATGATTAGCTGAGTAAGCACAAGGCTAGGTGAACTGTTCTACTAAAACTGGTACGTTCCAAATACCGAGGGTTTCGTAGTTAGTGATGATGCCTTGAAAAGAGGACTTGGGGGTGATTAATGTAACATGGGGAAGTGATCACTTATGTGTCAAGATAGTTAAAGAATCACGTAGAGAATTACCTGATACATGAAAGCAATTGACCCTGATAGATGATTAAACTTCGGCCCCACCACTCCTATGGAAAGGTTAGGGTATATGAACGAGGATAATACATTTAGCAAAATAATAAGTATTGTACAATGCATATGAGAAGTAAATGAAAGAATGTACTTACCTTCAGTTGATAATGGAAAGTAACGATAATGTCCTTTTAATTATATATTATTATGTTTAGATTATTTACAATTCTTGTATCCATATTGTTTTTGTAACAGGAACATCACACAATCAAGGTACATAGGAAAGCCATTCTTCGGGCTCACATACTTTGAGAGGTGCTATATGCTATGTAATAGTATGTTTTAGGAGTTATGTGTTTGATAAGAATGAACAAACTAGTTGAATGTTTGCTATCCGACACTTTTGTAAGGACATGTAATGAAAACTGTAATGGAACAAGGATGTGGATGTGCGAACATGCAGACACGATGTTATGAATATATTTATGTGGTATTCTCTTTTATGAGGATGTTGCGTTGTGAAATCACATGAGGATTGTATGAAGTAAGGTACTGTTTATGTAAAATTATCTTTTGACACTCATGTATAAACTCATATTGATAACAAGACTAGAATAGGAATGCAAACTTATGAGTATGTCAATATGATGTAATGTAAATATATGAATATGAGAATATAATATTATAGGCATGTGTATTGAGTATCTGTTTTATGGGAATGTTGACTCATGAAAACTGTATCCGTATGATGCTATGATAAGGAAGGGAACTTAATTACTAATTCACGGAATGTCATTGTGAAAAGCATCGAGAACTTAATAAAAAAAATTTCACTGATTTTGGCTTTGAAAAAGTCGGGTCGTTACAATAAGAAAGAAGATAAGCTCGATATCATTTTCATAGATGTTTTAGACCAAAATTATTGATATGTTAGCTGTCATTAAATCATTAATTCCCTTTGGATGGATCATTACAAGTGTTCATTTTTCATGTTTTTCTGTTATTTATTAGTATTTGTAGCCTTAAGATATTCATAGTTATTTTTGTCATCTTAGCAATCTTTTTTGTCATTTCTTTTTGCTACATGTGTGCAATATTGAATTAAAAAAAAAAAGGTCTTCCACATGCTCATTTACTACTTTAACTAGATTTTAATTTCAAGTGTTGAACATACAAAGCTGTGGATTTAATTGTATCAATAAATATTCTTAACAAGCACATCGATCCTATTTATTACAATAATGTTTCAAGATTTATGATATATTGTTCTTGTGGGATTTCAAATGCAAAAGCTGTTGAGGATTCTAACCGGTGATGTTCTGATAGTTGCCAATTGGAGGCTTAGCACACTAGCACACAATATTTAACGTGGTTCGGCAAATTGCCTACATCCATGGGAGAGGCCCATATTATTAGAGATAGAGAAATGATACAATACAAATACATGGAGGAGGAGGATCACATCCACTCTACTCAACTCCTTTCTCTCATTGCTGCACTTGCAACTGCTGCCATTACAGCCCTACTCTCTTTCTCTTTTCTCTCTTACACACACTCACACACTCTCTCTCATTTTGCTCTCTAAATGACGCCTCTATTTATAGGCTTCAATGACAGCTCCTCTTGCTTCTTTGTCAACAATGGTAGCTGCAAACTTTGACATTTAGGATGGGCTGCTGCATTTGTCAATGGACGGTGTCATCCCTTAATGGTTGCTGCATATTAATGGCAACAATCCTAACAATCACCCTCTTTGCTATTCATGTGGGGCAATTGTCCTCTTGCTTTTTCAACATAAGCTAGCACCTAGCAGCTCTTCCAAGCTTACCATTCTAAGAGCATCTTCAGCTAAGTTTACAGGTACTTGCCACACCTTTTAATCACCAGAGTCACCAAAGCACAACTTTTCTCACACCAAAGGATCACTACAACCAAATGGTCTGCCACATCACATATGAAGAGTGTTAACGTTTGTCTCTAGGACACATAACATTCCTTTTTGAGAGTATCAACCATGCTCGGTCCGAAATTATTTATCAAGCCTCACATCAAGGCTTACAACACCCATTCAAACAGAAATATCTATTTCCAAGTGCGATAGTCAATATGTGAGTATTTTAATGTGATCACGAGCTCACCACTCTTCCAAGAGTCTACTCATTCAGGAGATGCGCATGCCTTCTGTTCCACCCTAGGAACCACGCCTTACTTCTCCGTGAGTCTCTCGTTCTTAGTCCTAAGAGTTCAGGTAGCTCTCTACCTTTAACCATGGGGGCAACCCATTAAAGGCTGATCCATATTTGTCTTCATACTCTAAGTATTACAATGTCATCACCGAGCTCACCACTTTGATAAGTGTTAACTTGTTCCCGGAACCTGCGCATGCCCTCTGCTCATTCCTAGTAGTTGCGTCTTAATGCTTCACAATTCATCCACTTATTGTCCAAGGCAAATGTTATCTAGCTTATTGATCTTTAGCATGAGGGTAACATCCATCAAAGTCAATTCGGTATTTGTCTTCATAGTCATCATAGCCACTTCATTGGCTATCCATACATCTGTCACTCATATCTAGCCATTACATCGACTCTGGGGTGTTTTGAACTTGAGCTAATATCATGACCCTCATACCTTCTCTCTAAGGTGCCTTCGCCTGTTGTCATTTGGCGGTTTAAACTTGGGCTCATAACAAGGCCCTTACACCTTCTCTAAGGTGTCTTTACCTTTTATAGGCGGTCGCATCCTCGTTCAGCTGAGATGCTTTAAAGTGGCTCTAAGATTCTCTACCACCATATGGACTATGAGCAAGATTACTACCATTAATTATATAGAAAGAGAGAGTTGCGATATACTCCTCGCAATCCTCCATCTCGATTTCTATGTTTGGAGCTTCTACGTCTTTCTACTTGACAGCTCCACCTACACCAACTCTCTTTGGTGTCTTCGCCTTTCACAGGCGGTTGCATCCCCTTAATTAGGTGTTTCTGCAACAACTCATCTTTCTATCATTGCATGCGAAAAGGTCTTCACTTATTGTCTTCATCAAGAGCACAAGAGACTTCCTGTTGTACAATTTCTACATAGTCTCTGCTATGAGCTTCATTTAGGAACTCTTTTTCTCCTTGCACTTGTTGTCTCATTACAGTACCTCATTGGATCCTATGAGTACTCTTGCACAATATCTATGTGCCCTCATGCAATTTCTGTTCTCCAAATTCTCCCTATTCCCTGCTTATGTTTGACAGCAGCTCATCCTGTCATAACGCCTATCCAAGTCAAAATAGGGTGCCAATCTTTATCCCCTTGCTGTATTTCTCTTTCATTATCATGGTCTTCATCAATTCTCCCTTTGAGAAATCATAGTCACCGAATCTAACTTCTTTGGAGAAATCACCACTCCATCAGATCCTTGAACAAACAGAACCCAACTGTTTCCTTGTGCCGTCATCTTGCTAGTCTTCACCAGTTTCATTACAAACTGTTACATATATGAAAATAGTATCGTATGGATAATCCTTCAACTAAGCAAGTGCCTAGGAAAGATTGGAGGGGTCACACCGGTCCCACTTAAAACCCAATCTCCCAGTTAGAACTTCTTAGGCCATATCTATCCATCGTATTGTCTTTTCGTATATACAACCATTTGTTAACTTTGTCGCGACTTTCCTTTACAAGTGATCTGGAATATCTTGGTTTTATACCTGATTTCTCAACATCTGGCGAGACTACCAGTGCTTAGATTCGTCAAGATTGGTCTTCATCAATTTCTACTCTACACCTCTAATTGTCCACATGATCGGGTGTCCAGAGTGTCCTCATTTTGTCTTCCCTCAAGACAATTAAAATTCCTCCACTTAGCAATTCAACACACGTAATTAGGCAAACATGTGCGACTTCTTCTTCTTCATCTCCATCGACCACTATGTTGACCTTCAGATGCCTCCTCATCGGGCAATCTCTCTTAATAATTCACCACCATCATTTTTTATCTCAATCTCAACAATCAAACCATACCATTGCATCCGGAACGATCAAATTAGCTGGAAACAAATCTGAAATCATCCAAATCACATTTCAGATGGCTAAGATTTGCTTAAAACAATTCTGGCTTGAAAAACAACCCAGATTCAATCTCAAAACTGGTTGCACGTAGGATCAGCTACACTCGATCCTATCCCTCGGCTCGCAGCTCAGCTCAAACTCAGCTCTGCTTAACCCAGCCGGCTCGCGGGTGATAAAATGGTTGGTGGGCCCCACTGTGCTGGCGTGTCAGCTGACATGGCATGCCATAGTGCATGCTGATGCCATAATTACATCATGCTGATGTCATCATCATCTGGGTCAGTGATGTGGGTTGGGTCAACTGGTATTCGAGTCGGATAAGCCCATTTGGGTGAAGAAGACGCGTGGCTCGTGTCGTCGTGCATGGGCAGCCTCCTCGTCGGCGCGTGTAGCCATGTCCCACATCAGAATTTTATGTCGTTTTCACCAGTGTGCTCATCTCTTCGTCCTCTTCAAAGTGGTATGGTAAAAACACCATTTTGACAACTTTTATTTTTTTTTAGCAAAGATCAAACATCACTTTAAACCATATGCTCTGATACCAATTGTAGGAAATTCTGACCGATGATGTTCTGATAGTTGCCCATTGAAGGCTTAACACACTAGCACACAATATTTAACGTGGTTCGGCAAATTGCCTGCATCCACGGGAAAGGCCCATATTATTAGAGATAGAAAAATGATACAATACAAATACATGGAGGAGGAGGATCACATCCATTCTACTCAACTCTCTTCTCTCATTGCTGCACTTGTAGTTGCTGCAATGGCAGCAAGGCTGCACTCTCTCTCATTTTGCTCTCTAAGTGATGCCTCTATTTATAGGCTTCAATGACAGCTTCTTTTGCTCCTTTGACAATAATGGTGGCTGCAAACTTTGACATTTAGGATGTGCTGCTGCATTTGTTAATGGACTGTGCCGTCCATTAATGATTACTACATATTAATGGCAACAATCCTGACAAAAGCTTCTTGCATAAAGGAAGGATAATGTTCAAATTCTTCCCTAAAACATTCAAGTTTGAGATTGTTTTTGATGAAAATGGGTTTGCGTATTATATGTGTTGTGATCATCATCATAATTTTATTGTTAAGAAAGGTTTTGTGCTCTGTAATAGCCATGCCATTTCACATGATATAGAGCTTTTGATAATGTACAATGCTCACATTAATATTGTAATCTGCTACCAATAAATGTTGATCAAGTACTTGTTCAAATATGTTAGCAAAGGGTCGGATAAATGTAGTATGGTTGTCTAGAAGGAAAGTTACGATTAAATTCAAGCATATCTTAATTATCATTTCATTTTCCCTTATAAAGTTATTTGGTGGCTTCTATAATTCCTTATTCATCCAATAAACCATTTTATCGAATGAATACAAGTTCATTTATCATTGAAACAACTAATTGTCTTTTCAAGCAATGAATCTCTTCCATGGGTTCTTATGAGGCTAGGTCTAAACAATGCTTACCAAATAGTTTAGAATAAAAAAAAATGATTCAAACTTACAATCTCTTTATTATTCATAATTCCCAAACAAATATGTATGGGATGCTAGCTAGAAAGAGTGGCTTCTAAGATCAAGCTTTGTGCTTAGGGTTTTTATGAAGCTATTGAAACTACCACATTCCTGTAGTTTAGATAGTTCTTTGTTATCGTTGTCCCTGTTTGTGAAGTTGCTGGCCTAAAGATTCTTTTCTCTCAATTCTAGAATTCAACACACAATCATACAATATTCCATCTAAAAGCTTCTTTTACTATGTTGAATCTATATTTTTTTGGATGCAATCTTAAAAATTATATTTAGTATGAACTTGAACAACTTTTTAATGTTGAGTCACATCTTTTATGGACCACGATTTATCAATTTCTGATGTCTATCTCTTGGTTGAAAAAATAAATAAACTTTTGAGAGGAGAGCTTAATTATGATGTAGCAGCTAGTAATTTTCCTTTTTTCCTATTTCTTAATTAGTGTAATAGAAATATGTCTATGAATATGTTCGCAATGTTGTGACGGCAAAGGAATATGCCTTCATCTTTGTCCATGGTCATGGAGGAATTAGAAAAACATTTTTTATGGCATAAAATAATCAATCAAAGGGCTTGATTGTGTTGCCTTATCTAATATTAATTAGTCTATTACTTGGTGAACAAACCACTCTTTCAAGATTCAAATTTCCTTTTACTATTGATAAAAATCAACTTGTGAGATAAAAAAAACACGCATCTCTCATGACCCCTTAAGACGATGACACTTATTGCATAAGATGAAACTCCAATGAATAATAGCTGTTGTTTTGAAGCATTATATTGTTTATTATGTGATGTTCTTGAAAATAGTAATGTTGATTATAAAAATAGACCTTTTAATGGAAAAACAGTGTTATTGAGAAGGGATTTTATCGAGTTCTACCTATTATTCTTATAAGAATAAAGGAAGAAATGATTCACGTTTCTTTAAGCAGCTCATCACATTGGTCAAAATTCATTGTTTTTAATCATTAAAGGAATATGGATATTTCATTTGATGGTCTAGATGATGACAAAAAAAAAAGAAGAGAAGCTCTCCTTACCTTCACTAATTGGATTTTCTTGACTGGTAATGGAGAAAATACAACTTTTCATTCTTTAATGATTGCGATGCATGCTTTGTTAAATTCCCTTTTGATCATCTGTTTGACTAGATTTGACTGATTTCAGCTATTGTTTTGGCTATTTATCCTAATATAAATATGAATGAACTTAATGATTTCCATTTTAGAGAAGGAGTAATTGTGACATTGAAAAGTATTACAATTACTGAAATAAATGATATCATCATTAATATTGCACGTGGGTCCAAACATGTTTATTTAAGCACAAATTCAATTTGCACATCATCTAGAGAAATTTGGCAATGTTGATATGTTATATCCAACGAAGTTGATCAATTAATTAGAGTTCAACAATGTCCCTTTGTATATATTGTCTTTGAAAATTGGCACACAAATTATGTTATTACAAAATATTAATCCATTGATCGAATTATGCAAAGAGACAAGACTTGTTATAACATCACTTGTGGAGAAAGATATCAAGACACGTATAATAACAAGGTTGAATATAGAAAGTCGTGTGTTCATCCCAAGAATGTTCCCAATGAATGAAGGAAAATGTCCATTCATGATAAAACAAAGACAAATCCCTTTAAGGTAAGGTTATATAATGACAATAAACAAAAGCCAAAGGAAATCACTGAAGATGGATGGTGTTTTCCTCAAAGAACAAGTTTTCACATATAACAAATTATATGTTGTTGTTTCAAGAGTAAACTCAAAAAATGGATCAAAATTATCACATGTGATCATAGGAAAAAGCCTTTTAAATATCAAAATATTATTTACAAGAATGTTTTGAGTGACTTTACTCGAAGTATATTCTTTCAAATGTCATGTCTTACTGAATATGTTGTTACTTACTTCTCCCCTCATGCATTTAATTTCCTCCATTATTGGTATATATTTGATTTTAAATGGTATTTAAAATGGTCATTGTTCTTTAAAAAGGTCACGTTCGATTGAAGTTCATTTTCAAATTTAACCAAGTAGTATCCATCTTGGGTTTTACCAAAGAAAAAAAGTGAGAAAAGGCCTAGCAAATGCATCTATGTTTTATTTTCCATTAAATATTTTGCTTTATATTCTTTTTCCTCTACATTGATCCATTTGTTTTCTACATTTATAGAGTTGTGTTGATGTCAATATAGAGCATTAAGAAATAAAGCTTTTATCCATCGATTTGAGCTTTTGTATGATTTGTATGGATACTGAAACTCAATGGCCAACCAAATAGCTTTAAATGTTTTTTATTGGCACTTAGGTGAATGTGTTGATATGTATACATGCGTTTGGATTTTTTTTTCTTTTTTTCTTCTTGCCATATTTCTCATCATAACCCATCTAGTGTAAACGTTTATGAATAATCACTCTTTAAAAAACTTTATGGCTTTTCATTCATTTATGTTTGAAGAGGTTACTCGATTTAATCACTCAATCTAATTAAGCCATATTGATTGTTTATATTGGTTATGATCTTTTTTCTTTTCTCTTTGCTAATTAAGCTACCCATTTAGTATGCACATGGTGGAGTTGGAGCTTATACATGGATTTGTAAGAAAAAGGGATATCCTAATTTTCATAGCTGCTATCATCAACAATTCTTTCTTTGAGATAAGAAATTCTTTGAGATAAGAAATTACTACACCCACGAGAACAAATTCACAAACACATTTGTTTATCATTAAGCTATAATTGGCCTCAAATCCAATACAAGGGTATCTTGCTTTGTTTTTACGACACAACCTATCTCGAGTACTATTACAACTTCACCAACTTTATAAATTATTTTGATGTGCTGATCTCAAAAATAATTTTAAAAAAATAAAAAAATATTATTGGCATACTTTTCTGAGTGAAAAGTATTTTAAAAAACAACCACAACCACATTTCCAAACACGCACTTCATGTACATAACTTTCTTATTGTAGCTTTTTTTTATATATCTATTTAATATCTTCCTTATTCCTTCTGATAAAGATATTGCTGGCAAGTTAAAGGTAATGCAACCACTTAAATAGGTTTTAGTGGTCGGTACGTTAACGTCTTGAAAGCAATAAAGCAAGGTTGTCAATTCCGTTCCGTTCCGTCCGGAATGGCCGAAACATTCCATACCAATTCAAAAAACGGAACAAAACGGAACAAATTTCATCTCATTTTAAATCTCGGTCCGTTCCGGATTTTTCGGCTAAATTCCGCCCGAAACGTTCCGGTTCCATTCCACATGTTCCGTTCCGCTCTTGAAAAGCCATTGAATCAAATTGAACCTTATTCAATTTAATTAATTAAACCACCCAATTATAAAAATCTCTTTTTTATTACTATTTTCTATAACAATGATATTAATAATAACATTGAAAATTATTATTACTATTTTCATTAACAATGATATTAATTTTTTAAAATTAGATTTATCACTAATATATATGGTTTATATTCATGTTGTTTTTTTCATGTTTATACTTTGTAGGAATTTGAGCAAAACAAGGGATGCTTTAGATTTCATTAGCCTTAATAACATTGACCTAACTTTATATTTAAAATATTTGTGTTAAAACATTTTACTTTCATAATATTTTGATATTTTGTTTAAGTTGAATTACTTTAAGTTAAAGATCTATTTATTCTTGACTATTTAGAAATATTTTAAATTTTGAAATTATATTTGTTTGGCATTGTGTTTGTATTGTATAATTTATAATTAATTTATCTTGAATTTGAATTATGTTTGTTGAATATATATATATATATATATATATGAACAGTACAATCCCGAAACGGCACGCCGAAACACTCCGAAACTGAAACATTCCGTTCCAATTGAAAAAACGAAACACCTACCGAAACGGAATTGACAACCTTGCAATAAAGAGTTCATTCTTGAAAAAACTTGGCATGTTATAATTCATTAATTCCTTTTCTACTAATTAATGGTTCAAGTAGCATCCATATTGCATGCATTCAATTCCATTTGCATTAGCCTTTTTACAATTCTTCAGGGTAGTTAATGAGCTTGTGTCACTCTCTGGGCCAACTTTGCAATAACTTTGATGAGGCTACTCTCCTCTCCGCTAACTCTAGTCTCCGATCATCATTACATTTGCTAGCTTTAATGTCATTGAGTTTTGTGGTTTGTTGTTTTACTCATTAATGTGTTTTGTTTTACACAATAACTATTTTAATTCTTTAATTTCAGCTTTCAACTACATCTTGCCGAGCTTCTATAACAAACTTTGATTTATTCAAAGTTTGGTGGTACCGAAGCTATCCACGATGGGACAAGATGCTTACAGGAGGTCAAAATAATCTTACATGTCTAGAATCCAATGTTACCAACTCTGCTGCACTAGTGCCATGGTTAGAGAACCGATTTATTAATATCCTTTTTGAGATTTCAAGTGAAGTAAGGGAAAAAAAAAAAAGGTTCTATATAAGCTCAAGGAAGAGACCATCACCATAGCTGATAAAAGAGGTTTTTTTAAACCATTGAAATAAATGGAGAAACTAGAAGGACAGAACCAAAGGAAGTTAGACTTTGCAATAGAGTGCGTGTTCAACCGATTCTAAACAAAAGAGTTTTTATTCTTCTTTGTAATTTTTCTTTCTTTGATGTATTTCAATTAGAACATGAATTATTTCAAATTAATTATGATCTAAATTTTAATTTTTATGGCTTTGATGAAGTTTAGTTTTGATTACACACTTTAAATTTCAAATTTGCTTACTTTCAAATTTTTTAATGTTGAATGTTTATCCTTGATCTTATTGCTTAATTTTTGGCTAATTATTGTATTGTTTATTGAATCATAATAAGATCGAGGTGTAATTTATGATTAAAAGCTTTCAAAATTAAACACCATTATTTTAACAAAAGTTAGAAATACTTTACCGCGATTAGAGTGATTTTAGATTAAGAAAAATCCAAAGAACTCAACGAAGCTTCAATTAATTTAATTTGCATAGAGATATATTGAATTATTAGGTGAAAATATTTTAGTGTTGTTCAAGAGAAAACACTGAATAATTAAAGGATCTTTTAATCATCAACATGAAGGTATAAAATTTTATAACAGGGAATAATAAAATGTGTGGGAATAACTAAGTGAAATCAAAAGCTCTAGAATTTTTTTTATCTTTGTTGTAACCCATTTTTGGATCCCTGCACAAAAAAATAAAAAATATATATATATAGTTGGAAGAAATCCAAAAAAATAATAATAGTAATAATAATAATAATAGTGAGAAAAGGATGTCGGAGCGCCTAGAAAATAGTTAGAAATTGATTGAGGAGGTTCAAAAATACAAAGATTAAAATTTAACAGTATATACTTGACTAATGAGAGCCCTGTTGAAAAAACAAATTCAATTGGAGGAGAAAAGTCCAAAATCAAATGTTTATAGACTCAATTGGATTTTATTGAAGGGTTAATTGAGTTTATAAAAGGTTTGATTGTATGAAAAATTGTTTTTTAGGTTAGTTTGGGCTTTAATTGGAAGAATTAAAGTTCAAGTGTCAAATTATAATTTTTAAGAGTTGATTTTATCAGATCAGGGGCTTAATTGCATGAATAGAGGGACTAAAGTTTAATGGTCAATTGGGGACTTCATTAAATAAATAAAAAACTAAGGACCAAACTAGAAAAGACGTGTAAATAGAGAGACTGAAATAGACCGAATCAGGGACCAAATTGAAAAAATGCATAAATTCAAAACCAAGGACTAAAGTGAAAAAGACGACCAACTTTAGGGTCGGCGATTGAAGTTGGCAGGGATGTAATTAAATTGATTCTTAAAATCAAAATTGCATTTGAGGACTGATTTGGAAGTTGATGTTTTTTGACGCCATTTTTATTTAAATGAAACGACACGTTTTGTCCAAAACGACGTCGTTTCATGTACAAAAAAAATCAGTGTCGTTTTAAGCAACAACGTTCCTTCTTCTTCTTTCCTTGGACGTGCAACAGAGGAAGATAAATTTTTTGTTTTTTCTTCTTTTTTTCTTCATGCCTCTCTCTCTCTCTCTCCCCATGTGTTCTATCAAAACCCAAAGCCCGACGCCACCCACGCCCCTTCATGATGAGAAACCTGGGGGTCATGCCATGCAAGCGATGCCCATTGGCCACCTCGCTCGGCGTCGTGACAGGGCAGGAAGCTAACACTCCTTATGCGCAACGATAGGGTGAGGATAAGGTTGATCTCGCTCCCCTTTTCCCCTATAAATACCACCCAAAAGCAACACAGAAGGGAGGAAAAAAAGGACAGAGACGAAAGAAGGAGAGCAATGAAAAAAGACAGGGAAGTTTGAAATAGGGGGGATTTGAGAGGAAAAGAAATAGGGAATGATAGGAGAAAGAAAATCGGGAGAGTAACTAGAGTTAAACATCAAGAATCGGGGAAGAAAGAAATGAAAAAGACTGAAAAGAAAGAAAAACAAAAGAGAGAAAGAAACAAGGCAGAACATGGAGTACAGAAGGGGGACCCGATTGACAATGAAAGAAGAGAAAACAAAACAAACACCTGAAAAAGAGGAGTGGACGGTTGCGCCTCGCCGTTGCTTGGAGCTTCTGTCCATGAGCCATGACACCACCACCCATATTCTTCCCGGTCGCCACCACGAGCCACCACCAGTTCCGTTACTAGAGCCCCTTTGTTCCAGGTAACACTCTCCTTCTTCTTGTCGATTTCTTGTTGTTTATTTGCATGCAGAAATGTGCGCTATTCATGTTTCTGTAGCAAGGAATATAATTAGCTGGTTACTATACATGAGCATAGTAACCAGTTCATAGTCACTCCGGGCTGGGCAATCAGCCCAGTCCACGCGCCTGGGTTGAGTCTGACCTTATAGAAATAAGTTTTTTGGCTGATCTCGACTCAATTTTTCTAATGGGCTTGCTGTGGTCGGATACCTTTTCTTTCCTTTTGGGCTGGTCATGGCCCATATCTTATTGGGCTAAGACTCAACCCATATATCTTGGGCTAGCCCAATGCCACCATAAATACATTAATATTATATCATTTAATATTATATATTATACACTATATATATAAAGAAAAAAAACAATCCAAAAATTTTCAAAAATCTTTCTAACAAATTTGTGATTTTCTAGTGTATTTTTCTATCTATTTTGCATAATAGTGGATTGTATTTTATACCATAAAGATACAAATCCGGTATTAAAATACTCGATTTTCTTCAAAACATTGTAAAAAAATTATAAAACAAAAAAAATTATTTTATTTTCATGCATACGACCAAGTCTCTCAAAGATAAGAAAAATCATCATATCGTATTTTTATACAACAAGAAAATAATAATATATGCTTTAACATGTTTTTTTTACTTTAATAACTAGTTTATTAAAGCTATGAGAAGTAGGCAAATATTTCAAAAAAATACACAAAAAAATATTTTGTTTTTTTCTTTTAGTATCTGGATTATGAATTTATACGTAAAACATATTCCTGATATTAAAAAGGAAGTTCTTTTTTATTGATGTTAGAATGGTTAGATTTTTTACCTGTTAAAACAAGGACCTTCTTATTGAGGATGACTTTTTTTTAAACCATAGATAAACCAACAATTAGAAACACAATAACACCTTAGTTTTTTTATCAAACAATCAAACAATGCAGCTTACCTTAACTAAGATGTATTTAGGGTGCTAATACATTTTCTTAACGCAATCAGTCCCCGTACCTGATTTCTGAGATCAATTAGGGTTTTTAGTGACCGAAATACTAGGTGGCGACTCCCTTTCCCGCTTTCCACTAATAAAAGACAAGAAATCCTTGTCTCCCTATATTTCTCGATTTTCATATACTTACATGAGAGTGAAATATTCGCCGCGACGCCGCACACGTGTGACAATCTTAACAACCTTAAATTTTATTCTCTATTCTTTTAATTTACTTTTTTCAAATACTTTAGTTTAATTTATGTGGTCAACTTTATAAAATTTAACTTATATTTCTAAATAATAATTAATTTGATAAATTTCAGTACTTAATAGCATAATTAGTTCTTGTGGGTTTGACACTCTTTTCTTTATAAAAGATTTACTGCTTGTTGTGATTTTTTTCATTTGCAAAGATTAATGACATCATGTTTCTTTTCTCTAATTTAAAGTTTTCATTTATGATAAGTTGTTTATTCATATAGGTTTAAGGTCAATTACATTGTAATCCATGAAGAGAATATCATAAATTCTCTTATGGTTGGCAGGGCAACTCAAACATTTATTTGGATCATCAACACATAACACATTACTATGTATATGCTGAGAAATCCAATGGCATGTTTGTTGTTATGCCTCTAAAATAGCTAAATTGAACAAAAAAAACAGATTTTCTAGCTATGCTTAGAGCTTTTAGGTCAACCAATGTGACATTATCATAGCAAACGATGTGATACTATCTCACCATCAATTCCTTCAATTTTCATAAAAATCATCCCACCACATATAATCACACGCGGTTCCTTGCCAGCCATACCTTCTTCAATTCCATTTGAAGTTTGCTCAAAACGGCCTCTTCAAACAAGAAAAGGCTGCAATTTCAGACTGATAATACTACACAAAGCAGGTTTATGATATTTATTTTCCACGTTTCGCTTTTAAAAAATTGACTATTTTTTTTTAAAATCTTTTTAGTGCAACAACATTCAAACCTGTGTTGTTTTATATTTGAATAACACATATGAACAGCCTTTTCACCCACTAAATTCTTCTTTCTAGGCATCAATTTCATTGATTTCCATGTCAAGACAAAAAAAAAAAACTTAACATGCGAAGTTGTTTGTTGGAAATGACATGCGAAGTTGTTTGTTGTTGATTACCATATTTTTTATATGGTTACTTTTGCTACATAATTGTTGCCAATAAAGTTGTAGGTTTTTTTTTTTTTGGGTTTGAGGACAGAGAAACATAAGTAGTAACAGATGCAGTGGTTGATTAGTTGGCTTAATTTAATGATTTCATATATTGGTTTGGAATGTTAATTATAAGCTGTTTTAGGGTTTTTCAATGTTGTTTTCCTCACTTAAGGTATGGTTTAAGCGTTGTTGTGTTGTGGATTGTCGCTGACCTCTTTTGTATAACGTTTACATATGCTTGCCCTAGTCTTGTTTGTTCATTTTGCTTTTTTTCTTTTTCCCTCTCCCTTATATTTTTTCTTACTTTTGTTGTTGTTTTGCTTAAGCTTTTTTTCAGGCGCCATTATTTGACCTCCTATCTCTTGCAATTTGTAACTTTGGCAACTCAGTTTCTTGCTTCTCTTTTTTACCTTGATCAATGACACATATATTGCACTATAGGGCTAGTAGCTGCACATTTTGCCTAGAATTTTACAACGTTGAAGCAGCTTTGTTTGTCTGCTTTGCAAAAGTTTCTTCATCAGTTTCTTGTTGTAAGCTCTTCTTTTTTATTTTTGGCAAAATTGTAAGGTAGATTTTTTGTATCAAAATCTAGAAAAAATTATTTTTTTTCAAAAAAACATCAAATTAATATAAATGGCAGGCTTTTAGATTGTTTGTAGAGAAAATTTGATAAAGCGTAAACTCATTAAAACATAAAATAAAAAATAAAAATAATGTTATACAAATAAATTTTTTAAACCAAATTTTCATACATGTGGCTGTTAAATGTTTTATAATGAAAGACCAATCATTTAAATTTATCAAAATTCATACTTTATTATTTACACATTGACATGTCATAACCTAATTTTTGACCCTTTTATTTTAATTATTATTATTATTTTATTTACTGAAAAGGATAAAAAAATGATGATGAAAAAATAATATTGATGAAAAACAAGTAAAATGAAATAAATGAAGAATGAATTAAAATTTGGGTTAAGGGCAACATGATTGGAAGTTTTGGGGTTTAATTAAACTTTGGAATTAATCTAATTAATCCAATCAAGGGTTTAATTGGAGAATTGATAAGTTTGGAGACTTAATTAAAATTGAAATTAATTTAATTAATCAAATCAAGGTTTTAATTGGAGAATTGATAAGTTTTGAGACTTAATTAAGCTTGGATTTAATTTAAGTAATCCAATCAAGGGTTTAATTGGAGAATTGACAAGTTTTAGACTTAGTTGAGCTTGGAATTAATTTATTCAGGGACTTAATTGAAAAACTATCAAGGTATAGGGCTGATTCTGGTCAAAGTTGCAAGAAATTAAAACCCAAGGACCAATGTGTAAATAACATTGAGATGCAGGGGTTCAATTACAATTTACCCAAGGACTGGACTGCAAAAATTCAAAATGTCAAGGATCAAAACGCAAATGGCCATTAACATCAGCATTGTTCATCTTCTTCACCCAAAAAAAAAAAAAACGGATGCCTTTATTGCAATAAAATCCATGCGACCGCATGGCATTCTCTGGTTATAAAAACCAGAGGAGGAAAACCGGCATGGAGGTGGGGGGAAGAAAACAAATTGTTTTCCTTGTTTCTTCCCAGAGAACAGGGACAAAGAAAAATAAATAGGGGAATAGATAGGGAGTAGATAGAGAGAGACCAGAGAACAAAACATAGGGAAGAACAAAAGGGAACAAACCAGGGGTTGGAGAGGGAGAGACGAAAGAAACCCGAAATAAGACTGATGTAAAGAAACCAGAGGGACTTTTAAGTGTTTTTAACCCCATACCAGAAGTGAACCTTTTCCCTCACCAATACCGGCCTAAAACAATGAAAATCAAAACAGACCGAGAGAGAGAGAGTAGAGACGTGTTCTGAAAACAGAGCAAAGAAACGAAAAAAAAAACAAGCCGAAATAGAGACACAAGAAAGGAATACAACGTGAGAGACAAGCAAAAGGAGTAAGAGGAAATTCAAAAGCAGAGGCATCACCCTCACGCAAATTCTCTACAAAAGAACTAGGTAAGTCTTCTGCTATATTTTCCTCGTTTTTCATTATTCATTTTCGCCGCCTGTTTTGAATTAAACATCAAAGGCCCTGCACGCGTGATTTGGATCACGCGTGCCTTATGTGGCCCAATCAGGTCACTGGCTTGGGCTAGTGACTGGGCCAGGCTGGCTAGGTCTAGCCCAGTCCATGTGGGCTGAGCTGGGCCCATCCTCAAAAAATAATAAAAAAATAGAAAATATAAAAATATAAAAACTAAAAAATATGCATGCATATATTTAAATTTATTTTTATTTGGTTTATTTAAAGAGCTAAAGTCAGCAACACCATTTATTTTTGTTTTGGGTTACGTAATACTTACCAACGCTAGAGTTGGAAGTATCCGTAGTCGAATATTCACTAACGTTAGAGTCAGGAATATTATAAGCAAATCATCATAACATAAACTACTAAACGTTTAGCAATTTAAGACAAAACCAGCAATGCAGTTTGCCTCAGGCAGAATGTTTAAGGGGTGATAATATCTTTCTTTTTACATAACCAGTCTCGTACCATACAATCTCTGTTGACCAGTTAGGGTTCCTAGTGACCATAATATTAGGTGGCGACTCCTTAAACAAGATATTTTCCTTTAAAAGAACCAGATGCCAAAAATCTGTTCTTTTTTCATAATTCAAGATTATTTTTTAAGGTCGCCGCGATGTCGGGTGCGACTGAATGGCGACTCCACTGAGGACCCTTAGGATTAAGCTTTGTCTTTTGTCTTATTATTGATATTTTGTTTGTTGTGTTTATTTGTTTATTCTTCTTGCATTTACTGCTTTAGCATGCATCCTTGTTTATGTTGTCATGCATCACTTTAAGAGCACACACTTTACATCCTAGGATAAATGAGGGAGTAACGGTACCCCAATGGCTTTAGCCTAGGTAAGACTCGTGAAACCATTCAACTCTCGCTTGATTGTTTACTTGGAAGTGGTTGATATGCCAAACTGATATTACTCAGGGCCTCTATTTTCACACTACTTGTAAGCCTTATATCGACCTTTCATGGACGATCACTGATGCGAGAGACCCTTTTAAACTAGATAATGACCAACCGTTTAATGCACTCAACAATTAGGATCTTCCTATTAGGTTGTCATCCCGTGAAGGGCGAGTCTGCATTACATACATAGTTTTTAATTGCTTCAGCATTGTTGCATAATTGCATGATTTACATTTAGCAGGTTGAAATATAGATTCCTGTTGCGATGTCGCGGTGGCACAAATTAATTACCCTAGCTTCAAGCACAACACACAAGATAGTATAGAGCAAGCAAGGAGTCGATCCCATGAGGAAGATTCAAGTCAGATTTTTATGCTAAATGATATGCAATTTGGGGGGGTTTGGACGTTATCTAGGCTAAAGCAAAAGAAAACAGAAAACTATCAAATGAAATTTAATAAAATCAGAAAATTATCAAGAGAACAAACCTTGGTCACAAGCACACATCCACCTACAAAAATCAGAACTGATCATGGAAACAAAATATCAATTTATATTCTAAATATTTATCTCTTCTTAACATTGGTTAGTTAACGGATCTGCCGTATAACTAACCCTAACCATCAAACAACCACAATGTCCGCACTAATAATTTAATTCAATGGCAGCCTTAAGAACTAGATAAGTTGATTAATCAAGAAAACATAACTGTCCGTAGTCTATGTTTGATTTGATTGAATGTTCTCCCTAAGATTAATAACGTAGATCTGCCACAATTATTAAACTCAGTTGCTTCACAAGTTCATATACCACAACTTCGGTTTTGATATAAAACTTAGCAATATATTGTCTACAATAATAACTTAGAGTCCGCTCTAGCAATTAAAATAAACAATCATAGAAAAATAATCATAGGAGAACAAACATATTCATCATATAAATTGAAAAGAAAAGGTAAAATAAATCTCACAGTTCTTGAAATCCAAAGGTTTCCGTGTCCTTGCAACCAAGAAAAAGTGTTTAGCCTTGCATGTTTGTTGAAAAACTAATCAAAAAGAAGGAAGAATGCATGATTTAGGGTTTCTTAGAGGAAGGGGGCGTTTTTCTCTTCTTGGCTGGCTGCCCCCCTTCTCTTCTCTCATTCTTTTTATATCCCAGGAAACCTTAGGTCTCTATTTTACAAAATAGTCCTCCATTAAGTAGACTGTTTACATTTAAGTACTTCAATAACTATTTTCCTAAAAAAAGAGAAATAGCCTTGCATGAAATCTTCAAGCTTTGACTTAGAGGAGCTAAATTGCTGAAATAAAAACTTGGATATCGGTTTAGATGCTTCGGAATGTAATTTGTACTCGTTTCTTCACGAAACTTGTTTGCTGGCAGAATTCAGATGTCATCTTTGAAAAATCATATCTCTCTAATATGACATCTTTTTTGGCTGAAATTTGGCGCGTTTATAGACCTTTGAGTCATGAATCCAAAACAATTGAGTTTGCATCAATTGGACTTCTGTAGCTCCAGATATTCAAGTTGGAATGGTCAAAGGTCAACACTGGCAGATTACGAGATTTGACTTTGAAGGCTGCGATTTCCATGCTCTTCTTTATTTTATTTTCTTGCCTTAGATGTCCAGAAAGGTATGGATGTTAGCTTTTTAATTCCACTGGAATCACTTCATTTCAACCTCTAGAGCTCACGCTCTGCACAAAACATCGACTGAAGGTCAAATCTGCCAATTATCTCCAATTTACTCTTTTTTGCATCTTTCATCCAAAAGTGCCTTCAAAACATAAAATAAAGAATATCAAGGCATTTTATATATAAAACATAGGCAAAACACTAGTTAAATGTGGGTGAAACTATTGAATAATATGGTTGCATCAATTCCCTATTGAAACCCATCTATAACACTCGTTCGAGAAAAAAGACAAATGAAAAACAAAGAAAGAGCCCAGTTGGAAGCCTAACATCAAAAAGAGGTGGACAATCTTAAAGAAGAAGTTGCAAGTCTTACTAGTCTACTCGAGTAGGCCTTGAGAGATAAATCCGGAAAAGCAACACTCATAGCTCAGCCTGAAGATATGCATGTAACTCATTTCGATCCACATAATCTGGGGGTAAATAGGGTATCATCTGAATTTTAACAAGCTATGCATTTCCAGCCAGCATACCCCGCGAGAATTTCATCTACCATTGATTCTACAGAGATAGAATTGCAAAAGGGCAAGATGGTGAAAAAAGAGGGTTTGGAAAAATGGACGGCCCTAGAAGAGAGGACAAGGGCAGTTGAGGGAAACCATTTGTGTGGCTTGATGGAAACTCTTAATATGTGTTTGGTACCTAACATAGTCATTCCTAAGAAGTTTAGAGTGCCAGAATTTGTCAAATATACGGGAACTCAATGCCCTATAACTCATCTCAAAGCATACTGCAACAAAATGGTTGAGGTGGTTGATGATGAGAAATTGCTGATTCATTTCTTTCAAGACAGTTTAAGTGGCGCTGCCCTTACTTGGTATATGCGATTGGATAATACCAAGGTTAAAAAATGGAAGGATTTAGTTGATGCCTTTATGAGGTAATATAAGTTCAAAATAGACGTGGGCCCTGATCGGTTAAGCTTACAAGCTATGAAAAAAAACGACATGTAGTCCATAAGAGAATACGCCCGAAGATGGAGTGAGGTAGCTGCACAAGTTAACCCTCCCATGTTGGAAAAGGAGATGATTAGTTTATTTTCTAACACCTTTAAAGTTCTGTACTTTGAATACTTGGTTAGAAGCTCTGCACAACATTTTACTGACCTGGTTATTATAGCTGAGAGGATTGAACAAGCCATTGGGTTAGGTAAAATTGATGATCTGACTAAAAAGAATGGTTTCATCGAAAAAGGAAAGGACACTAAAGGGGGTTGCCAAGGCACTTACCATTCCTATATTTAATTTCTTTGCACCGACTCCCAAAAATCAACTATCTTGAAGAGAAAGCTATGGTGATATTAGGTCGAGAATGATCTACATATGACTTCAATTGATTGTTGAAAAGATGCCCTTGTTGAGGAGAATGAATGATTGAAAGATTCCAGAAATTCCAATTAATGATTATTAAATGTTTAGCCCCTTTATGTGTTATCATGCCAGCATTCATGGTGGCATAAAATCTTTGTTGTTGAACTTCTTTTCCTAAGCTTCAATGAAATAATGAGTTTGTCATTCAATCGTGTTCACGACCAAGCATTACTGATCTAATTAAGAGAGTTTTCTTATAAGAACTCACGAATACACTTTTGAAGCCTCACGTGATCTCATAGATGCAATTCATCTCTTTTACCAAAATCAGTTTCCCTATTGGAGTTTTGAAAATTGAACTTGCATGTTAATTTAAAAAATAATTTGATGTTTATTCAAAACAATAATTTTGACATTCTACTTGTAGAATGACACATGAATCAAGCAACTCCATCATTGAGGTGACTAAATTATAAACCAAAGAATATTGGATAAAAAAGAAAAAAGAAAAAAGAAATGAATAAACACCCTTACCCCATGACTCTTGAATCATGTGTTTTTAAATGTATGAATAATGATATGTAGTGAACTCATTGCTCATGATTCATGAAATGCATCTTTGCAAAGACCAAACCATCATACTAGATGAGGTCAAAGTTTATTGATCTTAACTGCTTGCGCTTGAAATGAGGAAAGGCCATCTTTGTTATTCCTTTCACTTTTTGAAATAGTACATGCCTTGCGATCTCTTTTTGAGCCTTTCATGAAAAAAAAATCCTAACTAGGATCACACCCCACACCAGGGGGCAAGAGAAAATTTCAATGAGAAAAAAGAAAAAACCGTGAGAAAGCCAAAAAGGCATAAGAGCTCAAGAAACTCAAATGCTAGGGGGCATGCCCAAATCACTAGAAAAAGTGACATCCAAGATAAAGCGAGTATACCCTAGCAAAGCAATAAAAAAGAAAAAAAAGAAAAAAAGGAAAAAACACATTAAAGAAGAGCAGTAAAAAAAGTATGAATGACGTCAAGAGTCAAACTGTTGATTAGTGATCATCGGTCTTTGAAACCTTGAAATACTCTTTGAGCCTTATGAATCCTTTTCTTTCATAGCCAAAAACCACAACCTACGTTACGTGCCTGTAGAAGTCCTTTCTAACCAAGCAAGCAAGCAACTTGAAACAATAAACAATGCTATCAAAATGTAAAGAATACTTTTTCATAAGATTCATGACATCAAGAATAAACTACTCATTATTATTCATGCTGATAAAAATGAATGTTCAAAAAGAGACAAGTTTTTCTCATACAAAACCTCGAGCTTTCCACTTTGAAAACCTATAAAAACAAAAGGTCATCTCATGACGTATTTTCATCAAAGACTTTAGTGCCAAACACGAGCAAATAATCTCTTTTCCAAGAAAGAAAATAACCAAGGAGTTGCAAGATTTCAAAAGCAAATTGTTTTAAACTCACACCGAAACAATTTTTGTTTTCAAAATGCAAGATCAAGATTTCAAGACCCATATTCCTTCATCAAAATGAACAAAAAGAGAAATGAGAGAATGGTCTTTTAAAACCATTATTTGTCTAAATCGTTAGTAAAGCACATTTGGGGGCAATAACCAGTACAAGGGGGCAACATTGTATTTAAGGAAAATCTATCTTTTTTTTAAAAAGAGAGGAATATTTCCTACAACAAGGCAAGAGGTTCTTTTAGTTTATGAAAGACAGTTTGATCCTTTCAACAAGTGACACCGAATGTTTTTAGTAGTGAAACGAGGAGTAATGAATGATCCTCTCAAATTATTTGACGAGACAAAAAATCTCTAGCAAGCAAGTGGGTCATGATGGATACCACAAAGGCTGAATTGTGCAAACAAATCTTGAAATAGACTTACATGGGCCAACTTGAGTAGGCTAGAAGCCAAGCGACAAAGAGGACCCAAATCAGAGGTAGCAAGTCCTCATCAGTTAAGCAACAAGTAGACTAAAAAGAAATGGGGGCATATATTTCAAAACAGGTAAAGATGCGTGCATATCATCTAAACTTTGAGACATTAGACAATGAGTTTTGCAAATTTCATATGAGAAAATTCCAACGGAATCAATCAAGTGGAAGGCCAACTTAAAATGGCCAAAGATAGAAATAACTGTTGAAAATTTTTCATTTTTGAGAATTTGTCAATTTAGGCAGGCTGCCTATGAGAAATAGGCCATCTAAAAAATCTCTATGTTTTCCACCTTTTTTGAGCACGCCTTTGAGCCCTCGCTTTCCTCTTCGAGCGCTTTTGAGCCCTCGCTTTCCTCCTCGAGCGCCTTTGAGCCCTCGCTTCACTCTTCAAGCGCCTTTGAGCACTCGCTTCACTCTTCAAGCGCCTTTGAGCCCTCGCTTTCCTCTTCGAGCACCTTTGAGCCCTCGCTTCTCTTGGAGCTCCTTTGAGCCCTCGCTTTCCTCTTTGAGCGCCTTTGAGCCCTCGTTTCCCTTCGATTGCGCCTTTGAGCCCTCGCTTTCTTTGTTCGAGCACGCCTTTCAGCCCTCGCTTCCTCTTCGAACGCCTTTGAGCCTTTGCTTCCTCTTCGAGTGGCTTTGAGCCCTCGCTTCCCTTCGAACGCGCCTTTGAGCCCTCACTTCTCTTCGAGTGCCTTTGATCCCTCGCTTCCCTTCAAGCGCGCCTTTGAGCCATCACTTTCTTTTTTCGAGAGCGCCTTTGAGCCCTCGCTTCCTTTTCGAGCGCCTTTTAGCCCTCGCTTCCCTTCGAGCGCCTTTTAGCCCTCGCTTCCCTTCGAGCACGCTTTTGAGCCCTCGTTTCCTCTTCGAGTGCCTTTGAGCCCTCGCTTTCTGAGAATTTTTCATTTTTGAGAATTTTTCAACCTGGGCAGGCTGCCCATGAAAAATAGGCCATCTGAAAAATCTCTATGTTTTTCCACCTCCTTCGAATGTGCCTTCAAGCCTTTGATCATCATTTTTAGGGCACTTTCAAGCCCTTATCTCCTTTCAAGTGTGCCTTCGAGCCACCTCCCTTTAAATGCATCTTTAAGCCTTTTATCATCATTTTAGGGCACTTTTAAGCCTTTATCTCTTTTCAAGTGCGCCTTCGAGCACTTGACCATCCAAGGTATTGCGTTTCCTAACCCTACCTCCGTTTTCGAGAACACCTTTAATCCTTACCTCCCTTCAAATGCTTCCTCGAGCCTTTGATCATTATTTTTAGGGCGTTTTCAAGCCCTTATTTCCGTTCGAGCGCGCCTTTGGGCCCTCGCTTTCCTTTCAAGGGCGTCTTTGAGCCCTTGCTTCTTTTCGAGCGTGCCTTTGAGTCCTCGCTTCTTTTCGAGCATGCCTTTGAGTCCTTGCTTCTTTTTGAGCATGCCTTTGAGCCCTTGCTTTCCTTTCGAGCATGCCTTTGAGCCCTCGCTTGCCTTTCAAGCGCGCTTTTGAGCCCTCGCTTCTCTTCAAGCGCGCCTTTGGGCCCGCGTTTCCTCTTCGAGCGCCTTTGAGCCCTCGCTTCCCTTCGAGCGCGCCTTTGAGCCCTCACTTTCTTTTTTCGAGCAGGCCTTTGAGCCTTCACTTCTCTTCGAGTGCCTTTGAGCCCTTGCTTCTCTTCGAGCGCGCCTTTGAGCCCTCACTTCTTTTTGAGCACCTTTGAGCCCTCGCTTCCCTTCAAGCGCGCCTTTGAGCCCTCGCTTTCTTTTTTCGAGTGCGCCTTTGAGCCCTCGCTTCCTCTTCGAGTGCCTTTAAGCCCTCGCTTCTCTTCGAGCGCGCCTTTGAGCCCTCGCTTCCTCTTCGAGCATCTTTGAGCCCTCACTTCCTCGTCGAGAGCCTTTGAGCCCTCGCTTCCTCGTCGAGAGCTTTGAGCCCTCGCTTCCTCGTCGAGAGCTTTGAGCGCTCGCTTCCTTTCGAGCGCGCCTTCGAGCCCTCGACCATTCTTTTGAGTGTGCCTTCGAGCCCTGATTTTCCTTTTTTTACTTGAGTAGGTCACCCATCATAATGAGACCCTTTCTTTGTATTTTTCCACTTGGGTAGGTCACCCATTACAATGAGACCACTTCTAAAAAAATAAAAAAAGGGTCGTCTTCCAACTGACTTATTTCTTGATTTCTACATCTCTCTGTAAAGGTCGTATGTCAATCTCCTGTTTTCAATGTTTTCAAGACTAAAAAAAAAAAGCAAAGGTTTTTTCTGTATCTACTTTTTTTTATAAATTTACTACACAAAGCTAAAAGAAAATGTAATTTTCCAATATCTTTGCATAGTAAATATTATGAAGAGGGGGTAACTGTCATAACCTAATTTTGACCCTTTTATTTAATTATTATTATTATTATTTTATTTACTGAGAGTTTGTTTATCTGGATAGATTAATGGAAGTTGAATGATGAATGCCTTGCTTTGTGGAATTTGCAAATTTTTTTTCTATTTTAACGCTTTAATTACTAGGGACTAGTAATAAGCTGGTTGGGGGGTGTGATTAGTACTTAAAAGTGCATTTTTATCAAGGTTTTATATCATCATTTTGAACTTGAAGTATCAATAACTCCTTAACTAAAGCATGTTTTATAATAACATATCTAATTACATAAGATACCTTTAATTTATGGTAAATGTTCATCTTAAATGCAGGCCTATCATATAAATGAAAGAATTGATTGATGAGTTGAAGTACTGAAATTGAAAGGACAAAGAGATGGCCAAAGAGATGTTGGTGCAGTCCAAATTGGAACACAGTTCGGTAATTGGGTCATATCTGGAGTTGTAGATCTTGGATTTAGGTCCATTTTATATGGATAGAAAGATGAGACATAGGCCTACAACTTTCATGTGGAGCCCAAGATTTAACAAGGCCGTTTTCAAGTCCAAATTGTAGCAACAAAGAAGAAGTCCGAATCTATCCTGCAGCCCAGACACTGTTCAGTGTTCAGCCCATATCTCGAGTTCTAGAAGTTCAAATGATCTCAAAGTTTTACCTTGGAAAGATGAGACAATTTCCTAGAACTTTCATGATTCAAGTTTGTTCAAATTATGACGTCATCAATGACGTTTTTGGAAGACAAGAAGATAAGAATTGTCACCAAGTCAAGATGTGGCCTCCCACTCATCAATTAGTCAACAAATCAATAGCTCCGAATTTTGGCCTATAAAAGGAGGCATTTGCCATGTATTTAGGCATCTTGGTGTTCAGATCAAGATCATGCTCTTGCTCTCTCTTTATATTTTGTAATGCTTAAGTTTTGCTTATATTAATTTCTTGCTTATGCTTTTCATTTCCTTTCCTTGTTTATTTATGTTTCTTTCTTTCATTATGTGTAGCTAAGTTAATTATGTCAAGGTGAAAAGGGTACACTAATGATGTAAGAATAAGTATAATATAAACTTAACATGGACTTTAATGTTGGATACTAACATGCTTTATATTTGTTATCTTGTTCACTTTTAATACTTTGCTTGTTAAATGGTTAATCTAGATTTATGTTGTATAACACTTGGTACAACAAATACTTGGCACTTTCATAGCCCATACTGTATGGTATAACCGACACCTGAGCTATGAAAGGAACTTGTTTTTTTGTTAACATAAGTTATAATCATGAATGCCTGACAACATTTACAAGTATTAGCATTATTCAAATAAGATAACTAATGTAATCATGTTAACAGTTTATAATCTGATTGGAACCTCCTTTGTGTGTGGTTTCCAATTGAATAAAAAGAGTTTATACTATACTTGTTTGAAATACCATTAGTGGATCCTCTAACCTTGACATTTGTTGTTATCATTGTTTAATCCTTACGTTAATCTTCCATCTCAAAAGTACTCATCAACTTCTTCCTCTTCTTCTTCACTATTATTATTATCACTATTATTATTATTATTATTATTATTGTTGTTGTTGTTGTTATTGTTATTATTGTTGTTATTGTTACTTTTGTATTATTGTTATCTATAATTTATACTATTAACCTCCCTGTGGTTCGACCCCGGTCTTGCCGGGTTATTTATTACTTCGACACTCCTGCACTTGGGAAAAGACATCAATCTTTTGGTCGTGTCAAGTTTTTGGCGCCGTTGCCGGGGAGGTAAATTCTTGTACAAATTATAGTATTTATTTTATTTTCGCTTTTTACTTTTTTTGTATTTAACTTTGTTTCTTTGGTGTTGTTTCATTTTCTTTTGTTTTCTTCTTCCTTTTATTCTCTTCTTATACGTGCATGAGAGTGTGGTCACGTACATTAAGTGGTAGACTTTGTAGGGTATCCTCATCATTTTTAGAAAATATGGCTGAAGAAGATAACCAATCACTTCATAATGAAAATAATGAGAATATTCGAGTTAGAACTCTTAGAGACCACATGAATCCCACAAGAACAAGTGCACCCTCATGCATAGTTTTTCCTCCTGATGCATCTCATTTTAATTTTAAGACAGACATTATTCAACTTTTATCATTTTTTCATGGCTTAGATTTGGAAAATCCATACTTGCATTTAAGGGAATTTGAGGAGGTTTGCAACACGTATAATGACTCAAATTGTAGCATGAACACCATTAGATTGAAGCTTTTTCCTTTTTCATTAAAAGATAAAGCTAAAACATGGCTACGAAATTTGAGACCTGGATCCATTCGTGCTTGGGATGAAATGTAACAACAATTTTTAAAGAAGTTTTTTCCATCCCACAGAACAAATTCTTTCAAAAGAAAAATCATTACTTTCTCTAAAAAACCAGGAGAAACATTTTACCAATGTTGGGATAGGTATCGAGACTTGCTTAATACTTGCCCCCATCACAGTTTTGAAACATGGAGATTAGTTTCACATTTTTATGAAGGGTTAACTCCTAGAGATAGGCAAATGGTTGAATTGATGTGCAATGGAACTTTTGAGGATAAAGACCCTAATGAAGCAATGGAATACCTAGACTTGCTAGCTGAAAATGCGCAAAATTGGGACACTACAGGAACTTATGAGGCACCAAGTAAAACCCAACCTCATACATCTAGTGGGGGTATGTACAACCTTAGGGAAGATCATGACCTCCAAGCCAAGTTTGCATCTTTAGCTAAAAAAGTCGAAGCGCTAGAATTGAAAAAGAGTGGTCAATTAAAATCTGTTCAAGACATTGCATGTCAAATCTGTGAAACCAACGAACATTCAACCAATGACTGTCCAACCTTGCCTTCTTTTAAAGAATGTCTCCATGAACAAGCCCATGCATTAAACAGTTTTCAAAGGCCCAACCATAACCCATATTTGCAAACATATAACCTTGGTTGGAGAAATCATCCAAATTTCAGTTGGAAGAGTGAGAACAATAATGCTCAAACATCACAACCACCGTTTCAAGCACATCATAATTTCCAAAATTCTCATGGATATGCACCTCCTTATGCTCCACCTCCAAGAAGAAATCTTGAGGAAACATTGCATGCATTTATGGAAAAGCAAGAGGCAATTAACACTCAACTTGCTCAAAGCATGACAGATTTTAAAGATACTCTTGCAAAATTGACATCTGCTCTCAGTTTCCAAGAGAAAGGTAAGTTTTCATCTTAACCACAACAAAATCCAAAAGGGCAATACAATGTGAATGCAAGTAGTTCGGAAAGCCAACACATGGATCACGTAAAATCAGTCATCACTCTTCGCAGTGGTAAGGTTATTGAAAAACCCATTCTTGAACCTTGTGAGAATGATGATGAATCAATCTCTGAGGGTAAGGAAGGGGTTGAATCTGATCATTGCAAAGAAAAGACTGATTCTCCGCCAGCACTTCCATTTCCTCATGCCATGACCAAACAAAGGAAAGTCAATCACAACTCTGAAATGTTTGAAACTTTCAAACAGGTAAGGATCAATATACCTTTGCTGGATGCTATCAAACATGTTCCTTCTTATGCTAAATTTTTGAAAGATCTGTGCACTGTGAAGAGAAAACTGAATGTGAAAAAGAAAGCCTTTTTAGCCGAACAAGTAAGTGCCATTCTTCAGAACAATAATGCTTTGAAATATAAAGACCCTGGTTGTCCTACAATTTCTTGCTTTATTGGAGAACATAAAATTGAAAGAGCCTTACTTGATCTTGGAGCTAGTGTGAATTTACTTCCATATTCAGTTTTTCAAAGTCTCAATCTAGGTGAGTTAAAACCAACTTCTGTAACTCTTTTACTTGCCGATAGATCTGTAAAAGTGCCTAGAGGAATAGTTGAAGATGTGTTAGTACAAGTCGATAAGTTCATTTATCCTGTGGATTTTATTGTCTTGGACACACAACCTGTTGAAGCATGCAATTCATTTCCTATTATTTTAGGGCGTCCATTTCTTGCAACTTCTAATGCATTGATTAATTGTAGGAATGGACTGATGAAGCTATCATTTGGGAACATGACATTGGAGATGAATATTTTCAACTTTTGCAAGCAACCTAGAGATGATAATGATTTACAAGAAGTAGATCTTATTGAAGAATTAGTTTGTGATCAACTTGAATCTACTTTGAGTAATACTGAGTTTGATGATTTGCAAATGACTTATTCTCAGGAAGAAATCACGGATGAAAAAGACACCGAAAATGTTGATGCGAATCTTTTGTCAAGAGTGACAACAGATTCGATATCTGACATCACACCAACCAATGATTACTTTCCTGATAAATCCTTACTTTCTCTTAGTTCAATCCCTTGGTTTGCTAAAAATATCAATTTCCTTGCCTCAGGAGACTTGCCAACTCATTGGAGTACCGAAGACAAAGGTAAGTTTTTGAATGAAGTGAAGAAATTTTATTGGGATGACCCTTACTTATTCGAATATTGTCCTGATCAAATATTTCAAAGATGCATTGCGGACAATGAGGTAAGTAGTGTCATTAAATTTTGTCATTCAGAAGCATGTGGGAGTCATTTCTCGTCAAAAAAGACCATTGCAAAAATCTTTCAAAATGGATTTTATTGGCCTTCCATGTTCAAGGACACGCATGCATTCTGCAAAGCTTGTGAAAATTGTCAAAAGTCAGGATTTATTTCAAAACATAAGGAATGTTTAGATAATCTTTTGTTGACCCTTGAGACGCATCCTAGTGGAGATGTGCATCGTGTAATTCATGATTTATGGCCTCAATTTCATAAAGAACATGATAGACTTAGTCTTGGGAATCTGACTAAAAAAGACCCTGTTTGCCAGTTTTTAAGAAAACTGGATGGGAAGCCTATCCCCGACCCATAGAGGGTGTTTAAGCCGTTCTTGGATGTAAAATCAAGGGAAGATGTGAGCCACAATCACAACTACCTGTACATACACATGCTTTTTCAAAATAAATAAATAAATAAAGAGAGAGAGTGTGTGAGACTCCAACTGGCCTACATATAGGTGGTATGATTGCATCTTCAATTTCTTATCTATAAAATCTTCTCTTTCTTCCCCTCATCTCTACTCATCCCTTACATTAGACAGATATAGAAGCGTGTAGAAATGGCAGGTTCCTCAAGTTATCACATAAAAAATATTTGTGTTTTCGGTGGATCCAGTCCTGGGAAGGAAATAGTTTTTTTAGAAGCAGCAAATCATCTTGGTCAGGTACTAGCTGAGAAAAAGATTCATTTAGTGTATGGGGGAGGCAGCCTTGGGTTAATGGGGGGTGTGGCAATAGCTGCATTTTTAGGAGGTAGTCAAGTTTTGGGGGTCGTCCCCGAAGCTTTAACAAAAGGGGACATCATTGGAAGAACAATTGGAGAGGAACTACAGGTCTCCACAATGTTTGATCGAATGAATACAATGTTTAACCATGCTGATGCCTTCATTGCCTTACCAGGTGGTCTGGGCACATTGGAAGAGATCTTTCATATTTCCTCTTGGGCTCAACTTCACATTCACCATAAACCTATAGGTTTGCTCAATGTTAATGGTTTTTATGATACTTTGTTGTCTTTTCTTGATCAAGCTGTGGAACAGGAATTTCTAACATCTTCGGCACGACAAATCATAATCTCTGCTGCTACTGCTGAACAATTGATCGACAAACTATAATCTTTCACCCCTGTAATTGATCCTTCCATGAGTCGCATCAATTGGTCAACTATAGAAAGCCATAAAAAGCTTAGATTGGATTTGAGCCTTCGTTTGTGAATCCTTGTGTCTTTTGGTTTTATTTCTAACATAGTATTTTGTTCTGTTATTTCTTATATTTGTTTAAGTGTGTTTCAGGTTTGTCAGTGTTCGTTGTTTCAGGTGATGTCTTCTATACTCTATCTTTCTACCTTAGAACATTGAGGACAATGTCTCGTTTTGGTTGGGGGGAGAGGGTAGTAGTATTAAAAAAAAAAACTAACCAACTAACTGTTTTTGTTTTGAACACCATTTGGCAAAACTGTTATTACTAGGATAGTAGAGTAAGGGGGAATGACTCTTAAGACGCATCTTAGTAAACATTTTCTAATGGTTATTTGCAATATTTATAACAAGGCCTATTAGAATACTTCTTGAAATATTCAGGTTTACAAACTCTCGCATTGTTATCACTTGGTTCTGCTCATATACTCATTTAACAAGTATTCTTAAACCTTCATTTTCACACACACACTTTAACATATGATTGTGGGTTGCACATTGGATTATTACATTATTTATGTTCTTTTGTTAAAGGTAACAACTAAGGGATAGGGATAGTCTATAATTTGCACAAAAAAAACAAAAAAATAAAAAATAAAAAAAAAATAAAAAAAAACAAAAAAAACAAAAAAACAAAAAGAAGAAGAAAAAAATGATGATAAAAAAAACGTAGATAAGTTTGGTTTCGTAGCCTCCCTAACCTAAGCAATTAAGCCCGAAGGGGTGTTTTAACACCTAATACACTAAAGTCAACTGACTTGGGAGCTATTGGCCCAAAGCTTGTTACAAGGGTTAAGGAGAAAAGCTTAAGGGAATCAAACATTGCACTATCTACGTATCAGTATCTGCAACCCGAGTTACTAAGCTCGTAGGGGTGTCTCAACACCTAATGCCCTAAGACCAACTGGTCTGGGAGTCATTAGCCGAAAGCTCGTTACATGGGTTAAAGATGCATTGTGTTTTAAGTCATATGTATAGATATTAAAAAAAAAAGAGTAAAATAAAATAAAATAATCCCAACCCAAGGAAGTTAACCTTAAACATTAGAACAAAATATTGTTTTCTTCCAATAAAAGCCCCATCATCTATGTTTCATACATTGAGCACATAACAAGGAAGGTTTATTAATATTTTATTTAAGAGATATTGAGCAGATATATAAATTTAATGAGAGTTTGTTTATCTGGATAGATTAATGGAAGTTGAATGATGAATGCCTTGCTTTGTGGAATTTGCAAATTGTTTTTCTATTTTAACGCTTTAATTACTAGGGACTAGTAATAAGCTGGTTGGGGGGTGTGATTAGTACTTAAAAGTGCATTTTTATCAAGGTTTTATATCATCATTTTGAACTTGAAGTATCAATAACTCCTTAACTAAAGCATGTTTTATAATAACATATCTAATTACATAAGATACCTTTAATTTATGGTAAATGTTCATCTTAAATGCAGGCCTATCATATAAATGAAAGAATTGATTGATGAGTTGAAGTACTGAAATTGAAAGGACAAAGAGATGGCCAAAGAGATGTTGGTGCAGTCCAAATTGGAACACAGTTCGGTAATTGGGTCATATCTGGAGCTGTAGATCTTGGATTTAGGTCCATTTTATATGGATAGAAAGATGAGACATAGGCCTACAACTTTCATGTGGAGCCCAAGATTTAACAAGGCCGTTTTCAAGTCCAAATTGTAGCAACAAAGAAGAAGTCCGAATCTATCCTGCAGCCCAGACACTGTTCAGTGTTCAGCCCATATCTCGAGTTCTAGAAGTTCAAATGATCTCAAAGTTTTACCTTGGAAAGATGAGACAATTTCCTAGAACTTTCATGATTCAAGTTTGTTCAAATTATGACTTCATCAATGACGTTTTTGGCAGACAAGAAGATAAGAATTGTCACCAAGTCAAGATGTGGCCTCCCACTCATCAATTAGTCAACAAATCAATAGCTCCGAATTTTGGCCTATAAAAGGAGGCATTTGCCATGTATTTAGGCATCTTGGTGTTCAGATCAAGATCATGCTCTTGCTCTCTCTTTATATTTTGTAATGCTTAAGTTTTGCTTATATTAATTTCTTGCTTATGCTTTTCATTTCCTTTCCTTGTTTATTTATGTTTCTTTCTTTCATTATGTGTAGCTAAGTTAATTATGTCAAGGTGAAAAGGGTACACTAATGATGTAAGAATAAGTATAATATAAACTTAACATGGACTTTAATGTTGGATACTAACATGCTTTATATTTGTTATCTTGTTCACTTTTAATACTTTGCTTGTTAAATGGTTAATCTAGATTTATGTTGTATAACACTTGGTACAACAAATACTTGGCACTTTCATAGCCCATACTGTATGGTATAACCGACACCTGAGCTATGAAAGGAACTTGATTTGTTGTTAACATAAGTTATAATCATGAATGCCTGACAACATTTACAAGTATTAGCATTATTCGAATAAGATAACTAATGTAATCATGTTAACAGTTTATAATCTGATTGGAACCTCCTTTGTGTGTGGTTTCCAATTGAATAAAAAGAGTTTATACTATACTTGTTTGAAATACCATTAGTGGATCCTCTAACCTTGACATTTGTTGTTATCATTGTTTAATCCTTACGTTAATCTTCCATCTCAAAAGTACTCATCAACTTCTTCCTCTTCTTCTTCACTATTATTATTATCACTATTATTATTATTATTATTATTGTTGTTGTTGTTGTTATTGTTATTATTGTTGTTATTGTTACTTTTGTATTATTGTTATCTATAATTTATACAATTAACCTCCCTGTGGTTCGACCCCGGTCTTGCCGGGTTATTTATTACTTCGACACTCCTGCACTTGGGAAAAGACATCAATCTTTTGGTCGTGTCACGTCACCCTCAGCAATCTCGTGCAAATTCTCTACAAAAGAACTAGGTAAGTCTTCTGCTCTATTTTCCCGCTTTTCATTATTCATTTTCGTCGCCTGTTTTGAATTTAACACCAAAGGCCCTGCACACGTGATTTGGATCACGCGTGCCTTATGTGGCCCAGCCGAGTCACTGGCTTGGGCCAGTGACCGGGCCAGGTTGGCGGGGTCTAGCCCAGCCCATGTGGGCTGAGCTGGGCCCAGCCCAAAAAAATAATAAAAAAATAGAAAATAAAAAAATAGAAAAAATAAAAAATATGCATGCATATATTTAAATTTATTTTTATTTGGTTTATTTAAAGAGCTAAAGTCAACAACACCATTTATTTTTGTTTTGGGTTACGTAATACTTACCAACGCCAGAGTTGAAAGTATCCGTAGTCGAATATTCACTAACGTCAGAATTAGGAATATTATAAGCAAATCATCATAACATAAACTACTAAACGTTTAGCAATTTAAGACAAAACCAGAAATGCAGTTTGCCTCAGGCAGAACGTTTAAAAGGTGATAATATCTTCCTTTTTACGTAACCAGTCCCGTACCATAGAATCTCTGTTGACCTGTTAGGGTTCCTAGTGACCATAATACTACGTGGCGATTCCTTAAACAAGACATTTTCCTTTAAAAGAACCAGATGCCAAAAATCTGCTCTTTTTCCATAATTCAAGATTATTTTTTAAGGTCGTCGCGATGTCGGGTGCGATTGACACCAATTTTTGTAGGTATGAAAAAATTTATGATGCATCCATATTATTTGATAATTTTACCCATATTTACCTAGTATTTTGCATATGTTTTATATATAAAATGTCTTGATATTTTTTGTTTTATGTTTTAAAGGTACTTTTGGATGTAAGATTAAAAAAGAAGTAAATTGGAGATAATTAATAGATTTGACCTTCGATCTATTTTTTGCGCAGAGCTTGAGCTCTAGAAGGTAAAATGAAATGATTACAGTGAAATTAAAAAGCTAACATCCATACTTTTCTGTACACATATGGCAAGAAAAATAAAAAGAGAAAGAGGATGGATATTGCTAGAGCGGACTCTAAGTTATTATTGTAGATAATCTATTGCTAAGTTTGATATCAAAACCGGAGTGTGGTATATGAACTTGTGAAACAACTGAGTTTAATAATTGTGATAGATTTACGTTATTAACCTTAGGGAGAACATTCGAACAAATCAAACATAGACTGCAAACAGTCATGTTGTCAAGATTAATCAATTTATCTAGTTCTTAAGGTTGTCATCGAATTAAATTACTATTGCGGACACTGTAGTTATTTGATAGTTAAGGTTAGTTTTATGGTAGATCCATTAACTAACTAATGTTAAGAAATGATAAATATTCAAAATATAAAATTAATGTATCGTTTCAGTGATTAGTTTTGATTTCTGTAGGTGGATGTTTATTTGAAACCAAGGTTTGTTTTCTTGATAATTTTCTAATTTTATTTAATTTTGCTTAATAGTTTTTTGTCTTCTTTTGCTTTAGCTTAGATAACTTCCAAACAACCCCCCAAATTGCATATCATATAGCATAAAAATCTAACTTGAACCTTCCTCTTATAATAATATGTTATGCCAGATCTGTAAACAATTATTATACATCATCATGATCATTATAGTAGTAAAGTTGTATTATGAATCAACTTGTTATGTTTGTAGCTAGAAAAATAATTGACAATAAAAAAAGAAAAATAATTGGCTACTTCCAACTAATTTTGAGAATTTAATAAGCATGGATGCTAGAAAAACCAACACCAGATTTATCGAAGTGTTCATTGAGATGAATTAATTCGAGTGAAAAGGGACAATTTGGTAACCTCAAATCCATGAAACGCATCTCTCTCCATTAAGGTTGTCGCACGTGTGCAGCGTCGCTGACGAATATTCCAACTCTCATGTAATGTATCTGACAAATATGAAATATGGGGAGACAAGGAATTCTTGTCTTTTGACACGACCAAAAGATTGATGTCTTTTCCCAAGTGCAGGAGTGTCGAAGTAATAAATAACCCGGCAAGACCGGGGTCGAACCACAAGGAGGTTACTTGTATAAATTATAAGCAACAATAATATAACAACAATAGTAACAACAACAACAATAATAATAGTAGTAGTAGTAGTAGTAATAATAATAATAACACCAATAATACTATTAATAATGATAATAATAACGAAGAAGAAGAAGTTGATGAGAACTTTGAGATGGAAGATTAACGTAAGGATTAAACAATGATAACAACAAATGTCAAGGTTAGAGGATCCACTAATGGTACTTCAAACAAGTATAGTATAAACTCTTATTATTAAATTGGAAACCACACACAAAGGAGGTTCCAATCAGGTTATAAATTGTTAACATGATTACATTAGTTATCTTATTCGAATAATGCTAATACTTGTAAATGTTGTCAGGCATTCATGATTATAACTTATGTTAACAACAAATCAAGTTCCTTTCATAGCTCAGGTGTCGGTTATACCATACAGGATGGGCTATGAAAGTGCCAAGTATTTGTTGTACAAAGTGTTATACAACATAAATCTAGATTAACCATTTAACAAGCAAAGTATTAAAAGTGAACAAGATAACAAATATAAAGCATGTTAGTATCCAACATTAAGGTCCATGTTAAGTTTATATTATACTTATTCTTACACCATTAGTGTACCCTTTTCACCTTGACATAATTAATTTAGCTAGACATAATGAAAGAAAGAAACATAAATAAACAAGATAAGAACATAAATGAGAAAGAAGTTAACTAAGTAAAGAAAAGGAAATGAAAGGCATAAACTTAATATTAATGAAAGCAAAGCATAAGCAATACAAAGAGAGAAAGCAAGAGCATGATCTTGATCTGAACACCAAGATGCCTAAATACATGGCAAATGCCTCCTTTTATAGGCCAAAATTCAGAACTATTGATTTGTTGACTAATTGATGAGTGGGTGGCCACATCTTGACTTGGTGACAATTCTTATCTTCTTGTCTGCCAAAAACGTCACTGATGACGTCATACTTTGAACAAACTTGAATCATGAAAGTTCTAGGAAATTGTCTCATCTTTCCAGGGTAAAAATTTGAGATCATTTGGACTTCTAGAACTTGAGATATGGGCTGAACACGGAACAGTGTCTGGGCTGCAGAACAGATTCGAACTTCTTTGTTGTTGCTACAATTTGGACTTGAAAACGGCCTTGTTAAATCTTGGGCTCCACATGAAAGTTGTAGGCCTATGTCTTATCTTTCCATCCATATAAAATGGACCTAAATCGAAGATCTACAGCTCCAGATATGACCCAATTACCGAACTATGTTCCAATTTGGACTGCACCAACATCTCTTTGGCCATCTCTTTGTCCTTTCAATTTCAGTACTTCAACTCATCAATCAATTCTTTCATTTATGTGATAGGCCTGCATTTAAGATGAACATTTACCATAAATTAAAGGTATCTTATGTAATTAGATATGTTATTATAAAACATGCTTTAGTTAAGGAGTTATTGATACTTCAAGTGCAAAATGATGATATAAAACCTTGATAAAAATGCACTTTTAAGTACTAATCATCTTTTATTTGTGAGAAGCGGGAATGGGAGTCGCCACCTAGTATTTTGATCACTAGAAACCCTAATTGGTTTCAGAGATCGGGTATGAAGACTTGTTGCGTAAAGGGAATGCATTAGCACCCCAAATACGTCATACCTAAGGTAAGTTGCATTGTTTAATTGTCTGATAAAAAAAACTAAGGTCTTGTCGTGTTTTCTAAATGGTGGTCTATCTAAGGTTTAAGAAAAGTTTTTCTCTGTAAGAAGATCCTTATCTTATCGGGTAAAAGTCTATTCGTTCTAATATCTATAAAAGAAATATGTTTAATATCAGGAATACGTTTTACATATAAATTCGTAATCCCAGATACTAAAAGAAAACAAAATATTTTTTTTGAAATTTTGACCTAGTTCTCATGGTTCTAATAAACTTGTTATTAAAGCTAAAATGCATGCCAAAACATATTTTTGAATTTTAATGTTTTCTATATAAAAAAATGATATGATTTTTTTTTAATCTTTGAGAGACTTGGTCGTATGCATGAAAACAAAATATTTTTTTTGTTTTATAATTTTTTGCAATGTTTTGACAAAAACCGGGTATTTTAGTACCAGATTTGTATCATTACGGTGTAAAAATACAAACCAATATTACGCAAAATAGATAGAAAAATACACGAGAAAATCACAAATTTTTTAGAAAGACTTTTTTGAAATATTTTATTTTATTTATTTATTTTGAATAGTGGATTACTCTCCATTGTTCATATGAACAATTGAGAGTGAATTAATTCACTCTCCACTATTTTATTTTATTTAATTCACTCTCCACTATTCACATGCTATGTGAACAATGGAAGAAGAAGAAGAATAAGAAAAGGAAGGGGAAGGAGGCTGACCTGCGATGGAAGCTTGGCTGCGACGAGGAGGTTCAGCTGGTGGCTTGGTAGGCTTCGGTGGAGGGAATGGTGGCCGTTGTCAGTTGTTGGTGAAGGAAGAAGAAAAGTTGTAGAGAAAAGAGGCTCGACAGCGAGCTCACTATATGAGGTGTTCGAGCGGTTGCTTGTGATGGAGATGGAGGTGTTCAAGCTGGTGGTGATGATGTTGGTGGCTAAATGCTGCGGTGAAGAGAGAGAGAGAGAAGAAAAAGTTCTGTTGGCAACAGAAAATGAGGGAGGGAGGCTGGTTTTTTGGCTGTCTTTGGACCAAAATTTCTCCACCCTTGGAGCATGAAAATCACATCTATTTATAGGTGGTGGAAGAGGAACACTTTGTCTCTTCTAGTGCCAAATGCAGGCCCTTGGTTCGACCCGAAAGCACTCCAACCATTGCTTTAAAGAAGCAATAATGAACTGCCAGTTTTGTGCAGGAAAATGGCTGGTCGGGTTGCCTACTTTGGAGCAGTTCCGCTGCCTCGATAAACCCGAACGGCTTATACTAGTGTATAGTCAGGTATCACAGGATCGTTTTCGTACAGGTTTCATCTAATTTGGGGGAAGAAACGAGGCGTCAAACGCCTTGGGAAGGAGGCCCCTCGGGCACCTTCAATGGAGAAGAAGATGAATAGTAACTTTTCTGCCAATTACGCTTTAGTCTTTCAATTTGTGACTTATCTCTAATTACACCTATAATTGGTTTCAAACTTTCAATTTCACCCTTGACGAACTTCAATTCAAACCCCTAATTTCATTGCTTTTCCAGTTTGGTCCTTGGTTTTGAATTTATTCAATTAAGTCTTTCACTAACCATCAACTTTAATATTTATGCAATTAAACACCTGATTTGACCAAATCAACTCTCAAAAATTCTAATTTAACCCCAAAACTTTAATTTCTTCCAATTAAAGCTCAAATTTACTTAAAAATCAATTTTCTTGCAATCAAACCCTTTATAAATTCAATTAAACCTCCAATAAAATTTAATTAAGTCTTTAAATATTTGTTTTTGGACTTGTCTTCTTCAAATTGAATTTTCTTTGTTAACAAGGCTCTTCATCTGTCAAAAATATAATGTAAAATTTTAATCTTTGCATTTTTGAACCTCCTCAACCAATTTCTACCTATTTTCTGGGCACTCTAGCATCCTCCTCTCATTATTATTATTTTTTAGATTTTTTTGTTTTTTAGTCCGAATATATATTTTTTGATTTTTGGAAGAGAAAAGGTGAATTTGGGGAATAACCTAAAAATAGGTTATGACAAAGGTTTCAGAGATCGGGCTACCTAACCTGCCCTCCTAGGCATGGGTAGGAATTTAGGGCTAGTAGACCCATACCAAATGGAAACCGGGACAATTCCAGGCCTATCAAGTTTTTTTTAGACTGGACCGGTCCAACCAAATACAATAGGTGTTTAAAAACCTTATTCCATTGTTTTATGTTCATTTATGCAAATTGACGCCTCTCTGTTCATTAAAAGAAACCTAAAAGCCCCAGGCTTTTATTATTAAAAAAATATATCTTAAAAACACAATGTATCAAGAATACTTTTATTGTAGATTCATACAATAATTCAAGTCCAATTTCTTTTTCTTTTTTTTGAGAAAACAACTTTTGTTTTCTATTATTTTATCTACGTGACCTATTCTTTCTCGCATCTTCTCTTTCTATTTTTTATTTTTTTCAACTCCAATCATAATTTTTTTTTAATTCATCTTTCTTTCTATAAACCACATCAAAGAGATCTTAAAAACAATGTGGATCATGACTTTTTTACAAAGGATTCATGACAAGTGCAAATATACATATGTTTTTACTCCTTTTACGCTATAGTTTTAATATGTTTTGACCTTATTTGAGTTTATTAGAAGTTATTTTTATGAGTTTGACATGCCTAAGAGACTTGTGAATTAATTGCTAAAGATAAGAAATTCTACATTTTATATTTTTGGACCTAGCTTCTTGTGATAGGTTTTTCACCAAGTTAGAGCTCCAGAATGAGAACGCGGGCTTAATCTAAGTCTAAATACACATGTCAAGCTTTCTAGGAAGGTATTATTGGGCAAAAATCTGATCTCATTTGGACCTCTAATTAAACCTACAAACTCGGGCCAAAATCCTAGTCGCAGCTGGATTTTCTACTTTCAAACGAGAATATCTTAAGCTTTAGATATTGAAATCAGGAAATTCAAAAGATCAAATTCATATACATATCAAGGGCTAAAACTATTATGAGGGACTCTAAGTAAGATAAAATCATTTTGAAGGCCAAAATTCGGACGCAATCTGAAGGACGAGATGAGTCTCCTGATCGATGAGGAAACTAACGGTGCCAAGCATCCCACTTCAGCTGAGATTTTGACAAAAAAAAAATAGGGGGCCTTAGGACCCAAGAAAGGTTTAGATCAAGCCTCTAACATGCCATGAACGAAAGAATACTCCTGGGATGGACGAGTATTGCAAGAAACCAAGCTAGAAACAAAGTCTAAATTGCAGCAGAGATGAAATTATAGCAGAGTTGTAACAGCAATAAAGTCAGTTTTTTACACAAGTTTTGAGAGATTTATCCAACCTTAAGGACTAGAAAAAGAAGGAACAAATTAAGTCTAATAGTTACCCTCCTCTTTATAATGTTTACGATAGAAAGTCTTGTAAAAGACTTTAAATAGTAAGCTTTGTAAAGAATAAAAAGAAATGAGTTAAGATGGAATCACCAGATCAAGAAATGATCAATCCTTCTAAAAGTGTTTAAAGTGAGGGCTCAAAAGCATGCTCAGAGAAAAAAATGACAGGGCTAGGAAACACATTATTCAAGGACTCGAAAACGTACTCGAAGGAAAAATGAGATTGGATTTGTAAAGAAAAATATAATCTTTGAAAAAGACCTTTTGAATTGGTATGGTTGCACCAGGGAACCTGCCTCTTGGTAGAATTCAAAATTTTTAGAATGGTCAAATTATCGTGGGCGATCTGTCCAGGTGAAAAATGCAAAGACTTTTCCAAAGTGATCTTATTATAAAGGGTGATATACCCAAGCAAAAAAAAATGCACGGATTTTATTCGAGTGGTGTCATTGTAATGGGCGACCTGCTCAGAAGGAAGATTCGACTTTCATAGCAAAATGATTTGGCTAAAAATGTCTTAAAGGGATAACGAGATAGGGCTTGAGAGGGGAACAAAAAGAGATAGGTCATAAAAAGCGTACTATCTGGTATATGAAGGTTGGAAAGCGCACTCACAATGAGGTAAAGTTAGAAAACATACTATTAGAGAAACAAGGGGCCAAAAAGCGCACTATTCTAATATGTAAGGGCTAGAAAGATTACTACGACGAAGACAAGGTTAGAAAGTGCACTATTTTGATATGTGAGGGCTAGAAAGCGCACCCAAAAAGACGAGAAATAGGGTTATGAAGCTTCTCCTTTATGATGGTTGAGGGCTCAAAGGCATACTCAAATAGATATGGTTGGTAAAGTACTGACCCATCAAGGATTATTTTTCCTAATTTCATAATGTGCAATGCATAATGATGTATGTGTACTTACCTAAGAAATATAAGTCCCCTTTTCTTCATGGAGTTTCCACTTGAAAGTTTGAGTCTTTATAGTAAACTTTGTTGCCTCTTTTGTTCTTGCTTCGAGTCACAACTTGTGATCTTGACCTCTAGGAAGGGCCCAATATCATAAACTTCTTTGCCCTCAACCTTTATCTTAAAGGTCGCCAGCTCTGCCTTATATTTTCTATTTTCTTAGAAAGGAAATTATAGAGCCAACTCTATTATGTATTTTTTGGATTGCCCCCCAGCCTAATCATGCCCCTAAATTTAGGTTTTCTATGGAGCTGAGGCTGTGCGGAAGAAGATTTGATTATTTACAAAGAGTTATTTTCATGGAGAATTTTTGGAATTTTCAAAACTATTCCAAATACAAAAACCATTTGGACATCAATTTAAAGCAAACTTGTTATGAAGAAATTCAAATGATTCCTAAGGAAAGGTCTTCATAAGTGTTGAAAATTTTTGTTTTGCTTTTGGTGAAAATACAAAGTAACATTTTGTTGGTCAAAGGGGTTCAAGCTTCAATTTGAGGGTTTTAGAGAACCACTCTTCAAAGCATTCATGTTATTTGTATGAATAATATAACTCGTTTCGCAAGAGAAAGCATTGCTTACCGATCCAAATTGTCTGCCTTAGATCAAAAAGGGCTTGATTAGGCACATAACATAGGCTTTGGCTATTGGCTATGAAGATTATAGGCTCAAAAGGTGTTTAAGGAATTTCAAGACTAAGGATCACTAGTGCTTGTTTCTAAACCTCTTTTGGTCCAAGTATTTCTAGACCTTGCAAAATGGTTCATCGTGTTCCCCGGTGCCGAGCTTATGGCTTTTCATCTTTGTTTTTTCTTCATTTAGTTTTGAGCATTATCATCATATAAGTTATTTTTGTGGTATGCTCAAAACATTTTTGATTCTTTAGTTTTTTTTATGCCCCCTAACTCTGTTTGGGTACCTTTAATCATTGAGGATTTTTTTTTCCTTTTGCACTTGCCTCCCAATTTAGGGTGTAATCCTAGCCAAGATTATTTTTCAAGAAAAACACATTAGACTCAAAAGGGGACTATAAAGGATTTTTTTAGTATTGTTAAAGGACTATCAAAGATGACATTTCCTCATTTGAAACACATGTATTCAAAATTGGTAAGCTTTGTTTTCTTTCATGCGAATATGCAAAATGGTTTCTCACTATTCATTCAACTTAAACTTGGCTTTGAAGTCATCTCATGGTTTTCAAGTTGTTCTTCAGGTTTTTCTAAGTGTATGGTCACCTTTCTAGGATATCACTTGAATTTCCAGAAGTTATTTGATATAACAAACAACAATTTGATTTTTTTTTATACTAAAACCTTGATTTCCCAAAAATTCTTGTGAAAACATGGGATCATGTATAGTTTTTTAAGGAAAAGGACTCACACCAAAGAAATCTTGGCCAAATTTTGATTTTATTGATTAATGATAATAATACATCAAGCATGGTATTTATTTATAACGTCAGAGTTTACAAGTCTATGTAGATTTTCTCCGTCCATATTTTTCAGAATTAAGGCTCCTCATAAAAAACCTTTCTCACCACATATGGTTCCTTGTAGTTTGGCATCCATTTACTTTGATCTTCTCCTGATGCTAGTGAGATCTTCTTCAACACTAGATCTCCTTCCTTAAATACCCTTTGCCTAACCTTACTGTTATATGATTTCACCATTTTGCTTTGATTTAACTGGTGGTGGCAAATGGTTGCTAGTCTCTTTTCATTGATTAAGTTTAATTGCTCAAATCTTAACCTTGCCCACTCTAATTCATCTAGTTTTGCATCTTTCAGGATTCGTAGTGATGAAATCTTTATTTCTAAAGGCATAACTACCTTCATCCCATATACCAAAGAATACGGGGTTGTATTTGTGGAAGTTCTAACTATGGTGTGGTATACATGAAGCGCGTACGAAAGCTTCCCATGCCAATCTTTATAGGTGACCACTATTTTCTGAATGATCTTTTTGAGATTCTTATTAGCTGCCTCAACCACTCCATTCATTTTTAATTTGTAAGGGGAAGATTGAGATGTTTAATCTTCCATTTGGCACAGAGTTCAGCAATCAACTTTCCATTGAAATTCTTAGCATTATCAATTACCAATCTTACTGGTAAACCATAATGACAGACCAAATCCTTCTCAATGAATCTCTTGACTACTTTCTATGTTATATGGGTGTAAAAGTTGGCTTTTAGCCATTTAGTGAAGTAGTCGATGGCCACCAAAATGAATTTGTGTCTGTTGCTTGCTTTGGGATTGATTGGCCTTATGACATCCAAACTCCATATATCAAAAGGCCAAGGCGAGGTCAAATTGAAAAGCGGTGTTAGAGGTGCATTTATCTTATCATCATATATTTGACACTTATAACACCTTTTAACATAGTCTGCATAGTGTCTCTTAATGGTCTACCAGAAATATCCTGATCTTTGCATTTACTTTTCCATTATATGGCCATTAGCATGGGTGGTATGGATCCCCTCATGGACCTTCTTGAAGGCTTGCTCAATCTCATTCTCTTTTAAACACCTAAGTAGAGCCCTGTCAAATGACCTTTTATATAAGATTTCCTTGCCCAAGAAAAAGTTCATAGCCATTCTCCTTAAAGTCTTCTCATCTATCTTAGAAATCCCTTGAGGGTGTTCATAGTACTGGAGAAACTTCTTGATGTCACTGTACCATAATTTTCTGTTTAGGGATTCTTTAATTATGCAACAGTGAGCTTGGAGGTCTTTGACTTTGATATCTATTGGTTGAATCTTCCCTTGAGTAACAACTTGTGTCATTAAAGCTAGGGTGGTCAAGGCATCAACAAACTGATTCTTATCTCTGCTTATATGGTTGAATTTGATCTCTTCAAATTCATTGGATAACTTTAAGAGGTAGTTTTGATATGGCTTTAACTTCTTATCCTTCGTTTGTCACTCCCTTGTACTTGTTTGATTATTAACAGGGAATCCCTGAAGACTTCAAACTTCTTAACCTTGAGTTCTAAAACAGCTTCCAAGCTGATGATGCAGGCTTTATACTCAGTCGTGTTTTTGGTACATTCAAACTGTAGCCTTACCAAAACAAGGTACTGCTTTTTTTCTGAAAAAATTATTCTTCCTTTAACCTCATTTCCTAATATGTTTATTGCTCTATCAAAGTAAAGGGTCCACCTATCACTCTCATCTATCATTCTCAACTATCATCACATCTTCATCTAGGAGGTGAAAATTTAATGTTTCGTAGTCTTTTACTACATGATCTACGAGATAGTCGGCGATTGCAATTCCCTTTATAGCTTTTCTTGTCATAAAAACAATGTTGTATTTTACCAACAACACTTGCAACCTTGCTATTCTACTTGACAAGTAAGGCTTTTCGCAGGTGTACTTGAGCGGATCCAATTTCGAGACCAACCAAGTTGTGTAGTACAACATATATTATCCGAGTCTTTTTACATTCCACACCAAAGCACAATATAGCCTTTCAATTGTCATGTACCTAGACTCATAATCATTGATTTTTTCACTCAAGTAGCAAATGACTTTCTCTTTCCTTCCTGACTTATCATGTTGACCTAGCACACAACCCATGGTTGTTTAAATTACTGATAAATATAGGATCAGAGGCCTTCTAGTGTTAGAAGTACTAGCAGTGGAGGGTTTTTTAGAGATTCCTTTTTATTTTATCAAAGGCTTCCTGACAATCATTGTCTCATACTTCAGGATTTTTCTTCTTGAGTAAGCAGAAAATTGGTTCACATGTCATTATTAGCTAAGATATGAATTGAGCTATATAGTTCACATGCCCAAGGAAACTTTTTACTTCCCTCTATGTCTTAGGTACTGACATTTCCTGGATGACTTTGGCTTTATCTAGATCAACTTCTATTCCTCAACCACTTACTAAGAAACCTAGCAATTTTCTCATCCTTACCTCGAATGAGCATTTTGCAGGATTCAGTTTCAGTTGGTATTTTTGTAGTCTCTCAAATGGTCTCCTCAATACTTGCACATGATCTTTTTTTTTGCAAGTATATCATCCACATAGACCTCCACTTCTTGGTACATCATATCGTGGAACAGAGTGACCATTACTCTTTGATATATAGCCCTAACATTCTTCAACCCAAATGCCATCACTTTATAGCAGAATGTTCCAAAACATGATAAAGGTGGTCTTCTTTTTATCTTTTTTGTGCCATTCTAATCTGGTTGTAACTAGAGAATCCATCCATGGATGAATATGTTTCATTCTTTGCAGCATTATCAACCAGAACATCCATGTGGGGTAAATGAAAATCATCTGTTGCGCTTGCTTTATTCAAGTCTCTATAGTCCACACACACCTAGATCTTGTCATCCTTTTTTATAACTACGACCATATTAGTTACCCATTAAGGATAGTGGACTACATCTAGAAATTTTGTATCCCATTGTTTTTATATTTTTGCCTTCACCTTAAGTAGTATATCTAGGCGCATTCATCTAGTTTTCTACTTAACTGGTTTGCTTCCCTATTCTAAGGGAATTGTATAAACCACTATGTTAAAGGAGACCGGACATATCTGTACAAGTCTAGGAAAAAAACATTTGCATACTCATATAAGAAAGAGACTAGCCTATTTCTTTCATCGATTGTAACAAGAGTGACAACTTTTAACTCTCTTTTCTCTTGTTTGGTTCCTAAATTCATGACTTCTAGCTCCTCACTAGCAGGTTTCCAAGTTCTCTTAGAGTTTTCTACTAACCTAGTAAACTCTTTCATATCTTTTTCTTTCCATTCTTCATCACTCATTCTAAAAATATTATCAAAGTTTAGCCAATTATTCTTAGTGTAATGGTTTTGTGAATCATTGGCACTTTCAGGATTCCTAAAAGTGTAAGGTGTGCTCGTGTAAATGTGTTGTTTGCGAAGAGACAAAAGTATGAAGACACATTATGGACATAAGAAAAATAGATGATCTTATTAAAACAAAGATGCTCATTTAACATAGAAAGTCTTGTGGCATTATGAGCCAAATTACCAACAAGACTAGAATAAGAAAAAACAAATTTAAACATCTAACATGATCAAACAAGAGCAATTACTTTCTGAAAACAATAGGAGAAGGCTCCATCTTCTAGTTCTGATACACCTCTCCTTTAATCAATCTTCACATAAAAGCTCTTGTAGAGGGTTCATTAACGGTGTGAATAGAAAGTTGTGGTAGAACTTTGTCCTTTATTTCCACCTTTGTTTCCTCTATCCGTCCCTCTTCTTGGCATTCTGTCATCTATCGATGGAGCTTGAACACAAAGCTTTTTGGGCCATTAAACAATGTATCATAGATTATGATGCTGCTAGGATTACAAGGAAGTTGTAATTGTAAGAGCTGAAAGAGATACAAAATAATGCTTATGAGAATGCAAGGATTTATAAAGAAAAGACCAAGAGTCTTCATGATTGAATGATTACAAGAAAAGAGTTTCATGTTGGAGACAAGGTCCTTCTTTATCATTCATGTTTGAAACTTTTTTCTGAAAAATTACGCTCTCATTGGTTTGGACCCTTTGTTGTTTCTAATGCTTTTCCTTATAGTGCAGTTGAAATGACAAGTTTAGAAACAAACAAAGTGCTCAAGGTCAATGGGCATCGCTTGAAACCTTTCTATAAAGGTTGGACGATAGAACTCACCGCTTCTATAGAGTTAGCTGAACCAATCTATGAAGCATGAGCCTGCAACATATCGAGCCAATGACATAAAACAAAAGCTCTTACTGGGAGGCAACCCAACATAAAAAAAAATCAGACTTGCTTTATTTTTCCCTTATCTTTTATTTTTCACATTTTACTATATTTTTGTCCTTCTTTTATATTTCTTTTCTTTTATTTCAACATTGATGAAAATGTTGTGTTTAAAGTGTGTGGGCATTGAGATAAGTTTGGTTTTCTTTGTTACGTCAAAAAAAATCTATGTTTGATCTTTTTAAACTCTCATTGGTTTATGAGAATATGAGTATTATATATGAGAATTTGTTGAGATAGATAAAGATATAAATCAAATGAATGAGTGTGCATACAATTTTTAATATTTAATATTTAATTGGTTTAGAGATTGACTTTGAAAATATATCATGTTGACTTTATAGTGTTATATCAATGCAAGCTTTTGAGCCTTCAACATTATATTCTTTGATTGTGCATTCTTTTAATGATATGTATCTCTAGAACTTGCTTCATATCTTGTTAAGATTACATTCACATTATATGTGTACATAAAGATGATAAACACATTAGGAATTTTAACCACTTGAGCCAAAAAGTCAACCTAAAGCATATTATCCTTAGTGAGCCCTTTTTAAGCTTGTTTGTCTTTTATTTGCTTTACCTATGTGTAAGCCATAACTTTTTATATGTTTTCCTTTTCCCCTTGCCAAGGATTAGTAGAGCATATACTTGTTGATATCTCATGGATTATGGTTGGAAATTATATGAAAATAAAAAAAAGTGATCTTTGATAAAAAGATGGACAAAGTTGCCAAAGGTGAAAGGAAAAAAAACAAGAAAAGAAAATAATAGAATAAAAAAGAAAAGTGTTCCTTCATGTTCTTAAGATTTTATGTTGATGGAGCTTGAAATCAAATGAAGTTAAGTATTAGTGCTTAAAGACGAAAAATTTGTGTTTACTGGGATCTCTTCTTTCAAAAATCATTTTTTTTAGAATGCTCTATTTCCTTTGGTTTTAGCCTTTTCTTTGCCTTTCTTTTACCTCACCTTAACCCTAACCCTATTACAACAAAAAAAAGTAAGACTTTTTGATTCATGCATTGCTTGTAATATTTTAGTAATGGAGATGAGATTGAAGAGCAAGCTTATGGTAGAGCATATTCATTAATTGAATTTGAGTGATTTAAATATATAAGCCCTAAACACACGAGTGTTGGAGTGTATATCAATGAGAGGACCTATCACTTTGACATGACATAGATCTCATTTAAATCCCAACAATTAATTGAGTTTTTAAGTTTGCATGTAAATGAATTCATGAAAATCTATACTCTTTTATCCTTCTTGATTGTATTCTTGTTTATAATGCATATATTCTTGGACATTGATGGGAGATTAAGAGATTGATCATAGTTATTTTATCAATTTAGTTTAAGTTTGATTTTATCTATCCTTTCTTGAGGACGAGCAAGAGCTAAGTGTGTGGGTATTTGACGCAACCATATTATTTGATAGTTTTACCCACATTTACCTAGTGTTTTGCCTATGTTTTATACATAAAATGCCTTGATATTCTTTGTTTTATATTTTGAGGTATTTTTTGATGAAAGATTCAAAAATAGGTAAATTGGAGATAATTGGCAGATTTGACCTCCAATCAATGTTTGTGTAGAGCTTGAGCTCTTGAGGTCAAAACAACATGATTCCAGTGGCATTAGAAAGCTAACATCCATACCTTTTTGTACATATATGGCAAGAAAATTAAAAAGAGAAAGAGCATGGAGATCGCAGCCTTCAAAGTCAAATATCGTATTCTATCAATGTTGACTTCGGCCATTTTGACTTGAATATCTTGAGTTACAGAAGTCCATTTGATGAAAACTCAATTTTTTTTGGATTTCGGATTCGAATAAGTATCATCCTACTAAATTTCAGTAGAAAAAGAGCTCATATGAGATAGATATGATTTTTCTAAGATGACATGAATTCTTCCAGCAAACAAATTTTGTTAAGAAATAAGTCCAAATTACATCACAAAGCATCCAAACCGACATCCAAGTCTTTATTTTGGTAATGTAGATCCTTTAAGTCAAAATTCAAAGCATGAAGATTTTATGCAAGGTTATTTCTCCTTTTTAGGAAAATAGTTATTGAAATACTTAAATATAAATTGTGTACTAAGGAAAGGACTATTTTGTAGAAAAGGGATTAGGGTTTCTTCGGTTAAAAGAAAGAGAGAAGTGAAAGAAAGGATGACCAACAAAGAGAAGAAAAAGACATGTTCCTCCAACAGAACCCAAAATCATGATTTCTTCCTTCTGTTTGATTAATTGTTCAGCAAACATGCAAGGCTAAACTCTTTTTCTTGGTTCTCAAGACACAGAAACCTTTGAATTTCAAGAATTGTGAGATTTTTTTAACCTTTTCTTTTCAGTTTATATGATGAATGAATATGTTTGTTCTTCTATGCTTATTTTCTATGATTGTTTATTTTAATTACTAGAGCAGACTCTAAGTTATTATTGTGAACAATCTATTGCTAAGTTTGCTATCAAAACCGGAGTTGTGGTATATAAACTTGTGAAGCAACTAAGATTAATAATTGTGGCGGATTGAGAATAATAATCTTTGGGAGAACATTCGATTGATCAAATCAAACATGGATTCAGACACTTATGTTGTCTAGATTAATCAACTCATCTAGTTCTTAAGGTTGCTGTTGGATTAAATTACTAGTGTGAACACTGTGGGTGTTTGATGGTTAGGATTAGTTATACAGTGGATCTATTAACTAATCAACGTAAGAAAAGATAAATATCTAGAGTATAAATTGATGTTTCGTTTCCATGATCAGTTTTGATTTCTGTAGGTGGATGTTTACTTTAAACCAAGGTTTGTTCTCTTGATAATTTTCTGATTTTGTTTAATTTTACTTGATAGTTTTTTGTTTTCTTTTGCTTTAGCCTAAATAACCTCCAAAACCCCCCCAAATTGCATCTCATCTAGCATAAAAATCTGACTTGAACTTTTCTCGTGGGATCGACCCCTTGCTTGCTCTATATGATCATGTGTTGTGTTTTAAGCTAGGATAATTAATTGGTGCGACCGTGACATCGCAACAGTCATCCAGAAATACCCTGACCTTTGTATTTGGCTAGCATCATATGTCTACTAGCATGAGTTGCACAAATCCCTTCGTGAACTTCTTGGAGCACTTTTTTTGCTTCTGTCCTATCCAAATATCTCAACAATCTAGTTCTTCTTCTTTTTCTATTAGGAGTCAGAAGATTGGCTCACAAGTTACTGTCATTTGAGATAAAAATCAAGCAATGTAATTTAAATGATGCAAGAACCCTCTTACTTTTTTGTTTTTCTATTTTAAGAGCTAGCATAGTATGAATTGTTTTTATTTTATTAGGGTCGACTTCAATACCTTAGCTATATACCATAAATCCTAGCAGCTTTCCAGATTTCACCCTGAATGAACATTTTATATGGTTCAACTTCAATCGATACCTTCTCAACCGTTCAAACAACTTTCTCATATTATGATAATGGTCTTCTCCTTCTTGGATTTAGAAATCATGTTATCCATATACACTTCAATTTCTTTATGCATCATGTCACGGAACGGAGTTAACATTGTCGTTTGATAAGCGGCCCCAACATTTTTCAATTTGAATGGCATCACCTTGTAGCAAAAAGTTCCCCACGAAGTAACGAAAGTTGTCTTCTCTTTATCTTTATTGGCCATTTTGATCTGGTTGTACCTAGAGAAACCATCCATAAAGAAGTACATTGAGCTTCGTTTCGTATTATCAATCAAGACATTTACATGTGGCAAAGGGAAGTCGTGTTTCAAACTTGCATTATTTAAATCCCTATAGTCTACACATACTCTAATCTTGTCTTTTTTCTTGAGAACTACTACCATGTTAGATACCCATTGTGGGTACCTAACCACCTCTAATAAACCATCATCTCATTGCTTGTTATCTTAGCTTTCACCTTGAGCACTATATTCAGATAAGTTCTTTGTAGTTTCTACTTCACAGACATACTTCCTTCATCTAATGACACCTTATGCACTACAATATTAGTATCTAAACCAGACATATCCATGTAGGACCAAGCAAACACATCGACATACTCGCATAGTAGTGAGCTCAAGTTTTTCCTTTTACTAGTAGTGATTAGAGTCTTTATCTTCCATTCTCTTTTATCCTACCCTGTATCGATATTAATTGTCTCTAACTATTCTTTTGTCGATTTTGAAGCTTGCTCTGATTGTTATACTAGCCTTGCAAATTCTCTTACATCATCATTTTCTTATTCATTTTCTTCTATTACAATTATGTACTCATTAAAATTCGGTCATTTATTCTTAGTGTAATGTGGTCGTGATTTCATGAACGATCCACTTTCAAATTTTCTAAAAGTGGAAGGTGTTTCAATGTAAGTGTGTATTTGTAAAGATAAAGAGATGGAGAAATTTGTGAAAATACATGGTCTCATTGATAAAAGAAGAAGCTCAACTATAATGAAAATCATGTGTTTACATTTGGAGCTAAGATTGTCAACTTGGTATGAAAGCAAGACAAACACAAAAGGCACATTAGAAAAACATTGTCATTTACTTTTTGAAGACTATAGAAGCCTCTTGGGTCACCTAATTTTAGAACCTTTCGCCACTTGCTAGCTTTTGCATAAAGGTCTTTACAAACATTTCCTCCTCAATGTGGATAATTTGTTGCGGTAACAACTCTTCTCTTTCCATAACCTTTCATTTCCCACTATAGCTCTTGACCTTACTATCATCTTGTTCCAATATATTAATTCTCATAGCAGCCAAGCCTTGGGTAGGGACATTTTTTGTAAATCCCAAGAAAAACCAAGGCTGGATTAAATTAAAGAAGATAAACTAAACTAAAAAGAAGTGGGGGCAAGAACCAATACACTTGAAGAAAATGGGGTCTAAATGCAAATAAGAATAATTATAGAGCATAAATACTCCTATTCTCACCAAAAACAGATCTGCAGCTACGTAAAGTAAGAAAAGAGGGAGTTTTTATATCTATTTTTACAAATCAAGAGAGAAACACCAAAATTTCAAGAACCCATCCCAGATTGAGGGTTATAGGTAAAATAAACCCTGGTGAGAAAGGGATTAACAAGAAAAATTGAACAAGAAGAGAAGAGGGGAGGGTCAGCTGTCATTAGAAAGAAAATGAGGGTTCGAAGCCTTGATTCGCATCAGGTAAGAAATTCTAAATCTGGTCTTATGAGTCATTTCAAGTCGATTATGAATTGATGTCTGAATGTTAATTTATATATTGAGTTCTTAGACTTGAATTGAGGAAAAAGTAAGAGTTGCTAAAGTAAAGAACTTCATGTGTTGTGTGTAAATGGAAAGGTTGATGAATCTGGATAGTTTTGTCTCTTGACCTTCAAAGAGATTTTGGGTAGGAGAATGAAGTAATTATGATCAAGTTCCTTCATAGAAATTATAGTTTTGGATGTTTATTAATGAGTGATTTTGACTACTTTAGAGGCAGAACTGGGTTCTTCCCAAAACATAGAACTTGTAGTCTCATGTCTTACCTTTCCAACGCCACAAATTTAACTTGAATCGGAGTTTTATAACTCCAGATATAGTTAAAAATCTAAGGAGAGGTCAGACAATAACAGTTCAAAAATGGACAGTAACAGTCCAAGCGTTTGTTAGTGAGCGATTTTGACTACCTTAGATGCAGAACTAGGTTCTTCTCAAAACATAGAACTTGTAGCCTCATGTCTTACCTTTCCAACGCCATAAATTTCACTTGAATCGGAGTTCTATAACTCCAGATATAGTTAAAAATCTGAGGAGAGGTCAGACAGTAACAGTTCAAAACGAAGCAGTAACAGTTGGACAGTGAAAGTCCAAATATAAAGAAAGGAATGATAACTAGGATTGGACAAAGAACAACAGTAATAATGAGTGAAATGAGAAAAACATAAAGTACTAAGAAATGACTGAAAGAAAGACTTATTGGTTGTTGATATGGTTATTATAAAACATATCCTTGAGTGAGGAAAATTTATGAGATAAACCTGTGATTTGCAGGAGGGACCACAGACATGGTGCAACAGTAGCAGCAGGGGAGCACGAGTAGAGCTTCTATTACAGGTAGGTGATTCACACCTATGCTTCCTAGTTAAATTCCATGATTTAATATATTTTGATGTGAAATGTGAATTACTGAATGTATGTGTATTCAAGGTGAAAAGTTGTTATGTGAATTGCCAAGTGATGAAATTATCACTGAAAAAGGAAAATATGAGAAGTGTGATTTGAGGCATAAACTAGCATACATTGAGTGTATGTTAGGATCCCGGGTAAGGGGATCATCCTGTATTGGCTAGCATACATTTAGTGTATGTTAGGATCCCGGGTAAGGGGATCGTCATGAATGGACTAACATACATTTAGTGTATGTTAGGATCCCGGGTAAGGGGATCTCCACGTATTGGCTAATATACATTCAGTGTATGTTAGGATCCTGGGTAAGGGGATCACCATGGAATGGCCAACATACATTTAGTGTATGTTAGGATTCCAGGTAAAGGGATCGCCTTATATCGACTCCTATGGGGTGGTGATGACGATACCAGTGAAAGTGGTATCGGTAATGTGATAAGCAAAAGTAACCACGTTGATCTTATAAGGTCTGGAATGAAGGTTGATAGTGGTAGAGGGAACGGTTATTAATAGTTTGAATAAGGAAGAGATTTTAAATAAAAAAAAACTAGAAGGGAGAAGTAAATGAAATATGAACGCATGTTACCCTGTTGAAATTATTAGATATTCATATTGTTATATTTATGGAAATATTCACCTTGCAATAATATGTATTTTGTTTCAGGATCATCGCATGCACGACAGGAGTAGATCCTAGCTTATGTTCCCTTTTTGAAGTCTAGGTTCTAGGGAGTATACCTTTGTATTTTGGTAAACATGAAAATGGTTGTATAACTTAATTTGTATAATAAATGTTTAAACTTGATTGGATAAATTTAACGTTGTAGTTTATATAACCATATTTCATGTCTATGAATTTATCTTTATTTAAATTATCCATCCACAATGATATTTTTGTTATATCATGCATATCATAAATATTATGGTTGATAGGTGTGAGTATAATTGTGGAATTGAAACCCAGGTTGATTGGGTCGGGAATTAAGTTATGAGATGTGAACTGTTAGAAGTGTAAACAGGTTACATGTCAGTAATTTGGGACCTTCCGGTATAGGGGGGACTCCGTCGAAATTTCCGGTAGATGTTAACACGAAGACTGAGAATATGTATATATATATATATATAAAAAAAAAATTTAACTATGTTTTTCTATTGACATGAGATTGTGGTTTTATCCCAGAAATGGAGGATGTTACATTTAGTATCAGAGCTCAGGTTGCTATTCCAGGGATAGGAATGATTATATGGTTTTGAAATGTGTTTTCAGGATGGTGAGAACAAGACAAGGAGCCAGGACTGATCCATCCCCAGTTCGGGGAAGTGGCCAGAGTATTCGTAATGAAAGTGATCCAGATTGGGATCTCTTGGCAGACACCTCCTCTCATATACCTGCAGCATCAGTGTACTCAGAAGGGGGCGAGTCAGTGAGACTTCGAGATGATTCATCGTTCCGTCAAGCAGATGTATCCATGCCCGAGGGATCAGACAGACATGGGGGAGATAATATACCTCCATCAGTGGCACCGGTAGCTGAATCAAACCTATTTTCGGATCCTGCTTTTATAGAACATATAGTGAGAGCTGTGACAGTAGGAATGGTAGCGAGGGCCTCCAATACGACTCTTAGATCAGGGGGAATAGTCACCATAGTGCAATGGGTGAAGGGTATGAGAGAGATGGGTTGTATGACTTACCAGGGTGAAAAGGATGCTGAGGTTGCTGGGCATTGGCTGAGGAAAGTGGAACGAGTCATAAATCAAATGCAGGTGCTAGAGGAGCTACGAGTGGATTGTGTGACTCAACTATTGGTTGAAAGTGCTCACTCTTAGTGGGAGACCATTAGAGAAAGGAGATCAGGGGAGGTATTGAGATGGAGGGATTTTCGTGAAGAGTTTGAGGAAAGGTACTATTCTTGGGAGCATAAGAGGGAGAAAGAACGGGAGTTTTTGGAATTGAAGTAGGGAGATTTAACAGTGCTGGAGTATGAGAGGAGATTTCAGGATTTAGCAGTTTTTGCCTCCACTTACCTTCCCACAGAGCGCCACAGGGTGGAGAGGTTCCGTGATGGACTGAGGCGGGAATTGAGGATGATATTGATAGCCATGCAGTTTCAATCGGTACGGGAATTGGTACGTGCTGCTCAGGGTATGGAGAGGGTAATAAAGGATACCCTGAAGCCAGTGGTCGAGCAGAGTCAGGCAATGGGAGCTAAGAGGAGAGATTTTGAGTTTATAACTAGGAGACCTCCTCTCCCAAAGAAGGGGAAGAGCGGGCCATCATCAAGACCATCCCAGAGAAGGGGTGGGAGTTTTAACCTAGGAGGGAGCTCAGGAGGATCTAGACAAGTAAGTGGAAGAGGAGCTTGGGGAGGACAGTCTAGACAGGGAGTCAAAACTGCTAGAGGGTCTACAGAGCAAAAGGGACCAGTATATCCATTTTGTTAGAGGTGTGAGCAGCGACACCCGGGAGATTGCTCTGCAATGCTGGGGAGATGTTATATTTGTAGAAGTGAGAGGCATCGATGGAGAGAGTGCCCGCATGTAGGAAGATGTTGTTACTATTATGGGGACACGAGTCACCGGAAGAAGGATTGTCCTCGTATAACTACTGAGGGAGCCCATGGTCAGAGGATTGAGGTTCAGAGCCAGCAGCAATCGGTGACAGTCAATCATCCTATGAGGCCTACCTAATCAGGGACAAATGCTACTCGTGGGAGGCTCAGAAATCAGGAGGGGAGGACTCAGGGTCGGGTATATCACATGACCTACGAGGATGTAGGAGCTGTACCTGATGTGGTGGCAGGTACTTTACAGTTAGATACAATGCAAGTTTATGCTTTAATTGATCCTGGAGCTAGTCATTCCTTTGTATCTTATAGAATTGTGAATAACTTGCATGTGTTATCTAGTAACTTGGGAGTAGGGGTGACGGTTAGTACACCTTTGGGAGAGAATATACATATTGATGATATTTATAGAGGGGTAAAACTATTATTGGAGGATTAGAGTTGAGGGCAGATCTTATGTCGTTAGAGTTATATGATTTTGATGTGATTCTGGGCATGGATTGGTTAAGTAAACATAAGGCACATGTGGATTGTTTCACCAAGATGGTGACAATCCAAGGAATAGGTGATAAAAGAGTAGTGTTTAACAGGGAAAGAAAACTAATTCCAAGTTGTGTAATCTCAGTTTTGGTGGCTAGAAAATTACTGAAAGGTTGTTTTGCTTGGTTAGCCCATGTAAGAGAGCTGGAGAAGGGTAGCATAGATTTGGCTAGTATTCCTGTTGTGAGGGAGTTTCAAGATGTATTCCCATAAGAGTTGCCTGGATTACCTTCAGTTAGAGAAATTGAAGTTTCCATAAACTATTCCAGGAGTTTCTCCTATAGCCCAGTCCCCTTATAGGATGGCACCTATGGAATTGGCGGAACTGAAGGTCCAACTTCAGGAATTGTTAGATAAATGCTTCATCCGGCCTAGTAACTCACCCTGGGGAGCTCTAGTATTGTTTGTAAAGAAGAAGGATGGCACCCTTCGTTTGTGCATTGATTATCATCAATTGAATAAAGTGACGGTGAAGAACAGGTACTCACTCCCACGAATAGATGACTTATTTGATCAGTTGAAGGGTGCTAGGGTATTTTCTAAGATAGATCTGAGATCTGGATATCACCAGTTGAGAATCAAGGAACAAGACATACAAAAAACTGCCTTCCGAACCCGTTATGGGCATTACGAGTTTTCGGTGATGCCTTTTGGGTTAACCAATGCTCCAGCCATGTTTATGGACTTGATGAATCGGGTGTTTCGGCTTTACCTGGACCAATATGTGGTTGTATTTATTGACGATATTTTGGTGTATTCAAACTCTCACTTGGAGCATGAACAACATCTAAGGGTTGTGCTACAGACTTTAAGGGAAAATCAATTATATGCAAAGCTAGATAAGTGTGAGTTCTAGCTCAAGGGAGTAGTATTTTTGGGCTATGTAATATCCGCAGAGGAATATTTGTAGATCCAAGAAAGGTTGAGGTCGTGTTAAAATGGGAAAGGCCTACCAACGTGACAGAAATCCGAAGTTTCTTGGGTCTTGCTGGATATTACCGAAGGTTTATTGAAGAATTCTCCACCATAGCCTCACCTTTAACTAAGCTGACCCGCAAGGAAGTCCGGTTTGTTTGGTCGGAAGAGTGGAAGCAAGCTTTCAAGAACTGAAGGAGAGGCTCACTTCTGCTCCTGTGTTGGCCCTTCCATCAGGGATAGAAGGGTTTGTGGTATATAGTGATGCCTCAAAAAGGGGTCTGGGATGTGTATTGATGCAAAATGGACGTGTGATTGCTTATGCATCAAGACAGTTAAAGTCGCATGAGGTGAATTACCCGGTTCATGACCTAGAACTTGCAGCGGTGGTGTTTGCCTTAAGACTATGGAGACATTATTTATATGGGACACAAGTTCAAATCTTTACAGACCATAAAAGTTTGAAGTATTTGATGTCACAAAAGGAGTTAAACATGCGGCAGAGAAGATGGGTAGAGTTAATAAAAGATTACGATTGTGTTATTGACTACCATCCTGGTAAGGCTAATGTAGTAGCCGATGCCTTGAGTAGGAAGGGAAAAACAGTGATAAATGATGTGGAGCTTAAGGAACAAGAAAGTATAGTGGAATTAAAGAAAATAGGCTTGCGGCTAAGTGTAGGGCCCGAAGGATCACTGTTAGCTCAGTTAAAGATCCGATCTGTGCTTTGAGACAGGGTCTTGGTAGCTCAACAAGCAGATGGGAAAGTAAAAGAGATCAAGGAGAGGGTAAACAAGGGTATAGAGACATCATTTCAAATGTTATCGGATGGGCTAATAGCTATGGGTAGGCGAATTTATTTGCCTGAGGATAAGATTTTGAAAGACGAAGTATTAAGAGAAGCTCATGAATCTCGATTTGCTACTCATCTTGGGAGTACAAAGATGTATAGGGATTTAAAGGAAAACTACTGGTGGCCAAATATGAAGAGGGAAATAGCAGAATTTGTGTCAAATTGTGGGATCTGTCAACAAGTAAAGATAGAACACCAGAAACCTGTAGGGGAATTACAATCATTATCAATTCCAAAATGGAAATGGGAGAATATTTCTATGGATTTTGTGACAGGATTACCCAGGGGAAAGAAGGGGAATGATGCTATATGGGTGGTTGTGGATCGACTAATAAAATCTGCTTTGTTTTTGCCAATGAAGATGACTGATTCAGTGGATAAGTTGGAAAAATTGTATGTAAATGAAGTAATTAGACTTCACGGAGTGCCGATTTCAATTATATCGAATCGGGATCCAAGGTTCACATCAAGATTGTGGCCTAGCTTACAACGGGCAATGGGGACAAAGTTGAATCTGAGCACGGCATTTCATCCTCAGACAGATGGTCAATTTGAAAGGACCATCCAAACTCTTGAGGATCTCTTGAGGTCCTGTGTGCTGGATTTTGGAGGGAATTGGGAGGATCTCCTGCCATTAGTGGAGTTTACTTATAATAATAGCCATCAAACTACTATTGGTATGGCTCCATATGAAGCATTGTATGGGAGGAAATGTCGGACCCCAATTTGTTGGGAGGAAGTAGGAGAAAGGAAGCTTTTGGGACCTGAGATGGTGCAACTGACAACGACAAGGTGAGGGTGATCAAAAAGAGAATGAAGGAAGCCCAGGATAGACAAAAAAGTTACGCAGATCGCCGAAAAAGGCCGTTGGAATTCCAAGTTGGGGATAAAGTATTTTTGAAGGTGGCTCCTTGGAAAGGCATCATTCGATTTGGGGTAAAAGGGAAATTAGCCCCGAGATATATTGGCCCTTTTGAGATTAAAGAAAGAATCGGGCCAGTTGCATATCAATTAGAATTGCTTGTATATTTGGATAAGATTCACAATGTGTTCCATGTATCATTGCTGCAAAAGGCTAAGATAGACCCCTCACGGGTATTGCCACAAGTTCCTATGAAGATTAAAGGGGATCTAACCATGAAAACTAAGCCCATCAAGATCTTAGATCGAGATGAGAAATTGTTGAGAAATAAAAGAGTTCCCTTGGTGAGAGTATTGTAGAGAAGCTCTCGAATAGAAGAAGAAACATGGGAAAGAGAATCCGAGATGAAGGAAAAGTTTCCGCACTTATTCTCCGACATAGGTACGTAACTTGAATTTCGAGGATGAAATTTTTATTAGGAGGGGAGATTGTAAATCCCAAGAAAAACCAAGGTTGGATTAAATTAAAGAAGATAAACTAAACTAAAAAGAAGTGGGGGCAAGAACCAATACACTTGAAGAAAATGGGGCCTAAATGCAAATAAGAATAATTATAGAGCATAAATACTCCTATTCTCACCAAAAACAGATCTGCAGCTACGTAAAGTAAGAAAAGAGGGAGTTTTTATATCTATTTTTACAAATCAAGAGAGAAACACCAAAATTTCAAGAACCCATCCCAGATTGAGGGTTATAGGTAAAATAAACCCTGGTGAGAAAGGGATTAACAAGAAAAATTGAACAAGAAGAGAAGAGGGGAGGGTCAGCTGTCATTAGAAAGAAAAGGAGGGTTCGAAGCCTTGATTCGCATCAGGTAAGATATTCTAAATCTGGTCTTATGAGTCATTTCAAGTCGATTATGAATTGATGCCTGAATGTTAATTTAAGTTCTTAGACTTGAATTGAGGAAAAAGTAAGAGTTGCTAAAGTAAAGAACTTCATGTGTTGTGTGTAAATGGAAAGGTTGATGAATCTGGACAGTTTTGTCTCTTGACCTTCAAAGAGATTTTGGGTAGGGTTAATGAATAGCTCTACTTCAATGGTCCCCACCACTTTTCTTGAGGAACCATCATAAGCCCTAGTTGTTATGGTGTTTGATAGTATATGCATCGAATCAACTGGCATTTCATCCAACACGTACTTCGAGAGTATATTTAAAGCTGAATTGTTATCCACTAATACTTTGTTGATTGTGCAATCCTTGCACCTCACAATGATGTATTGAGGTTTATTATGACCCCCTCCTCTAACATCAAGCTCGTTTTTAGTGAAGTATATGTAATTTGTCACATAGAGTTTTACGAACAGATGCTCCATGGTCTTTTGGGCTATTTCTTAGGGCACATATGCCTCATTCAACACTCTTTGCAGCACATTGTGGTGCGGCTCGAAAGTCAAGATAAGAGACATCAAGGATATCCTAGCAAGGGTTTTCTTCAACTGCTCTACCACATTATACTCATTGTGCTTCATCAGCTTTAGGAATTTGTAGGCTTTCTCCTCACTCATAGGTTGTTTATTTTCATATCTTTGATGCAATTTATAACCTTTTTGCCTTTGGATTTTCATCGTCTTTCTAGTTCTTCATATGTAAAAAACTTGCCACTTCTAGTTAATCCACCAATCTCAATCTGAAACACTAGAGCATGACCCTCAACATTGGGAGAATTTCTATAATTATAAGGCAATGCATTATAGTTCCCATTATAGGTAACGACAAGCCTTGTTAAGACAAGCTTCGATGGACTGCTATCGGTATATTGAAGCCTACACATATTTGCTTTCTTCCTTTAGAAACTTATCATGCCTACGACATCATCCTTTTTCTGGCTTTTTTATTTGTAAAAAAACTACAAGTCATCATTTGATGTGATACTCTTATATTCATCGATGTTATATCCATTTGCTCCATGAAACCTATAAAATTGGCACTTTTTATTGAACCTGATTCATTTTTTTATTAGCAAACATCTGACTTGCACTCACATGTTATATAACCTATCCATGGTTACCCTAAAAACCTTCTTCTTCTTTTTTCATCTAAACTCCATGACATTTACTCCACCACTACTGGGAGCATGATTAAGCAGGGGTTTGGAATTGATGTTGGGAGTATCTTCAAAGGTTTAACATCCTACTTTCAATAATTGTTAGAGCTTCCTCTTGAATGTTGATCAAGTATCAATATTATAGCCATGGTTTTCGACATGGTACTCACAAGTTAGATATAGTTTATACCAATTTAGGGAGGCTTTAGTGGTGGAAATGGAAAAGGGCCGCATGACTTATGCTTAGCAATTTTGCATACATTTCTCTTAAGGGAATAGGTAGAGAAAGGAGTTGTTCTTAGTTTCTATGGTGGGCTTTTCCTGGGTTGTTTTTAGCTTGGTTTTTTGGTAGATTGGTGGGCTGGTTTACCAAAAAATGCTTAGTAAAGTTAATATTGAATATTTAGGAAGGTGGGGTCTGGTAGCTTCAACTTTGGTTGCTTTGGGTTTTGTAATTCTTTGTACCCTTATATCCTCCTTCCACATTACTCATCTCAACATCCTTTTTTGCTCTCAATAAACCCTTCTTCTCGGTAAATTTTGATATTCTACCAGCTCCTATCCCTCATTTTATTCTCTCAATAATAACAACGTCCTAAAAATATTAGGCGGAGCTACCCATCAAATAATCATAATATAGGGACTTGAAAGTATTGGCAAATAGAGTCACCATCTTTTTCTCCAATAAAGGTGGTTGTACATATATTTGCCTTGTCTTTCCATATATGAGGGCACTCCCTTACGGTTTCCTTATTGCTCTTTTCCATCACTATCAAGCTAGTTTGGTCTGAAGCAATGTCAATATTGAACTTGTATTGTTTCAAGAAAGCATCAGCAAGATCACTCCATTTCTTAACCTTTGTGTTATCCAAGGTCATGTACCAGCTTAAAGCAAAATCGATCAAGTTGTCTTGGAAGAAATGAATGAGCACTTTCTCATCATTAACTTCTTGATCACCACTATGTTTGGTACCAATCATATCTCAACTGCTCTAATAGGGTCATATACATCAAATCTTTCAACAACTCTCAATCTTTCCTCATAAACAAGCTACTTATCTTATTCAAGATGATCGAAGGATTTAACCTTATGAGATCCCTCATTGTTAGATTTATTATGGCCGACACTTGAGCAAGCATAATCGAAAGAGTCATCAAAATGCTTGTTGTTCCTTGTAGTCCAGTAAGGGGATTTGCCCCCATGTTTTGTGAGTCAAGGATAACTGGAGCTGTTGGCAGTGGTAACATTGTTAGCAGCTGACTAGATGTCCCTTTCCCAAACTGTGCTCATAGGAGTTTCTCGAGTAAGCTAGCCATCTAAGCCATATTATTCTTAATGTCTTCTAACTCTTTTTGGTAGTGGGCTTTTAAGGGGAGCCCTCTTTTAGTTCTTAATTCTTTTACGAAACCTAGTATTGTAGACTCTAACAGGGGACCTATATTTTGAGTACTTGCCATGCACATTCTATAATTTATAAATGCATATGGATGTATAATTATGCATGCTAATGTATGTTAGATATGGATTAGTTATACCCTGGGCTGATATATAGTCACCATTCCTATATAAACAGGTAGGGTTCTAATCCTTTTATAGTTGTCAAGACAATTTAATCTAAGCCAATGTTTAATAAAAATTTAATATACTCATCACAAAGAGATATTACTTAAAAGATTAGGTCTAAGCACTTTTTATTAATACTTGAAGAAAAATTTTACATTTGAAAACTAGTCTTCTCATCATCATCATTAACAAGAGGAATAAAGGCAAAGCCTTTGTTTTCTATATTCCTAAAAAGGAACATCAGTCTCAGTTATGCTTTGTTGATATCAATAGACATCCCTTCCACCATGTTGACCGTTGTTGGTGTCAATCATATGGTTGTGCAACTCAAACAGTCCATTCTTTTCTTCCAAATGTTTTACCTTAGCCTTTTCTTTGTTAAGCTTCTTCCCTAACAGGTTGATCTTAGGTCTCTAATTATTGAATACCCCCAACATCTTTTCCTTTGGATTTTGCTTCAGCCAACTCACTTTACAGCATCACATGCTTGTATAACCTTTTTATACTACTCGATCCGACTTTCTAACTTGGTTCCTTAAAGACATATCAGCCCTTTCTTGGCAATTATTGATATTAGTTTTCAAAGTCTTTAGCTCAATATTGGTTTGCATCCAATGTGTTCCCGATTCTCCTTTCTATTTCTTAGCTTGGTTTTTAGCTGCCTTTTCTTCTTTCAGTTGCTTCTCTAATAACATGATTTTCTTGTCCTTTTCATCCAGCTATTGCTCTACAAACTTTCTTAATTTCTTTTTAGTGAGGAGTTGCTCCTCGAGGGATATCCTGAAGGCTTTACTGGTGCCCACCTCCATTTGAAGCTTTTCCAGTTATTTTCTACTCTTCCTCCTTGTTAATCCTCTTTCTTTTAGCTGGTTTAATAGCTTACGAAGTCTTTATTTATACCCAAGATTCATGGGGATGGTGACTACTGATAGATTTCTTCACTTTGGATACTTTCTACTAGTAACTGGATCTCTCAAACCATCTAATTCCTTCTTGATCAATATCAGAAGCTTCGAGTCTTGTATGATGCTCACCACAACTTTCAAAGCATATTGGTCCTTGAATAACCTAGAGAATTGGGATAACCCGACCATTATTGGCATATGTTGTATGCCCCTAAGTTGCCTTACAACCAAAGCGGGCACATAACTGACATATCCAATCAGAAGCACCCGCCATCTTTGCCCACAACTCATTAAGCAATATGTCGCTCTCATCCACGAGGCTTTGCACTTCACTTCTTCTTGCGGGATTCTTTGTAGAGATATGAAGCTTTGATCAATTTGGCCAATTCAGTTAGCACTTGTCTTGCCTTTGGTGGAAGTAGACTTTGTATAGATTTCGAGGAAATTCAATTAGTAAATCATACTCTTCCAAAGTAGGACACATGTCTACATTTATAAAAGTGAAGCACCGATACTTGGGGTCCTAAAAATGCATCAAAGCTTTAATTGCTTAATTCTACACGGACACCTTTGTGATTTCCATTACCCTCCCATATTTATTCAGAAACTCATCCTCATTGATATTTTTATTTATGAGATTAGCCTTTTCAAGTCATTTCCGAAGCAACTCATATTTCTGATGAGTGGCAATTTAATATCATAATATCATTTAGTCTTAGACGATTCCTTTTAATAGTTGTAAGGATTCAGAATCCAACCCATATCCAATAGAGGTAATCTCTTTAATGGTGGCCATTTTATCAGCCCTAAGACCTGCAATGTAAGATGCTTTTTAGGGTTGAACATGTCTTAATGCTACAATGTTTAATTATGGAACATACATCCTACAAATAGGTTCTATGTCATTTTACATGAGACATTGAGGTAAGCATTATCTAGTCTCAAAAAGGTCTCTTGTTGTCCCGATGATTACCCTCATGAAGGTAATATGAGGGGCTCTATAAGTAGTGAGATGGTATGTGTATCAATCACTACCAATCAAAGCACTCAGCAAAGAATCAAATAGTTTTACAAACTTAAACTCTGACTGAAAGTTATAGTGTAATGACCAAGTTTTTCATAACCAAAATCGGAGGAATATATACATGTGTGCCACCACGTTACTGATGATTCTCACAATAGTATTCATGAGTTTATCATAATAGAATTCATCTCTTAATATAATGCAATACTCATGTAATTTCACAATATAACATTCTCATAAAAAAGAATACCACATACATACATTCATAACGTCATGTTTACATGTTCATACATTCACTTCCATGTTCCATTACAATTATCGATACAAGTCATTTCAGAAGTGTCGAATGGCAACTAGTACATTCACAACTTCCAAATACAAAACACCTAAAACATGTTATTACATAGTTCCTTTCAAAATATATGGACTTGTGAAAAGGGTTTTCCTACGCACCTAGATTGCGTGATGTCCCTGTTACAAAAGCAAAATGGATACAAGAATTATAAATAATCTAAAAATGACAACAGATAACTAAAAGCATATCGGCATTACTTCCGTTTATAATATAAGTGAGTATAATCCTTTTGTTACCCTTGCATACATAATGCAGCCTTAATATTTCCTTAACTATAATATCTTTACTCTCACATCCCAATCTTTCCATAGGTATGGTAAGGATTGAAGTTATTTCATTTGTCGTAGTTATTTTAATTCGTTTTATTATGGTCATCATTTGCGAGACCATTAATACATTTATCCACCATATTCTCACTCAGTCTTCCATCTCGAATGCCATTAACCGTAGATAATTATAATATACACACCCAGTCATCCATCTTAGATGTCATTAGCCATAGCTAGTCATAATATACACACCCAGTCATCCATCTTAGATGTCATTAGCCTTAGCTAGTCATAATATACATATCCAGTCATCCATCTTGGATGCCATTAGCTGTAGCTAATCACAATATTCAACCCGGTCATCCATCTCGGATGTAATTAACAGAAGTTAATCATAACTTCCAACTCAGTCATCTTTCTCGGATGTCATTAGCCAAAGCCAATCATAACATACACTCCCAGTCACCCATTTAGTATACCATTAGCCAAAGCTAATCATCAACATAACTCGGTCAACCTTCTTAGATGTCATTAGCTGAAGCTAATCACAATATACAATCGGCCATCCATCTATGATACCATTAGCCAAAGCTAATAATCAACATAACACGGTCATCTATCTTGGATGCCATTAGTCGAAGCTAATCACAACTTCCAACTCGGTCAACCGTCTTAGACACTATTAACCGAAGCTAATCATAACTTTTAACTCAATCATCCATCTCGGATGCCATTAGCCAAAACTAATCATGACGTACATGTCCGGTCATCCATCTAGGATACCATTAGCTGAAGCTAATCATCAACATAACCTGGTCATCCATCTCGGATGCCATTAGCTGAAACTAACCGTAATACTCATTCGAACAATCCATAACAATTTAGCATTCACTATAACTCAATAATATCTCTTTCATAATACTTATACAAAATTTCATGATAGCTTAACATTCATTATAACACAATAATAGATTCTTCGTAATACTCGTTCAAACATTCTATAAAAGTTTAATATTCACCATCACATAATAATATGTTCTTCATAATACTCATATAAACATTTCATGTCAGTTTAACATTTACTATAACACAATAATAGATCCTTCATAATACTCGTTCAAACATTCCATAATAGTTTGGCATTCACTATAGCACAATAATTGATCTTTCATAATGAATTCATTTCAGGAAATTAACATTATGCTAGAAAAGGTTGGAAGCCACCTACGTGTTCCTCCCGTGGGGTGTCCTTGTTTAGTCGAAAGTCCAATACTGGTCGCACCACCAACATAGCAATGGTCACATAACTCGTCACCATACATATTTCAAGAATACACATGTTCACATTCAAATATTCCACATATTACACAATCATATAAGGAAATCGCTACAGGCATTTAGGTCTATCGCAGAACATCGTTAGTGAAAACTGGTTCGCTGGTGACACCGAACTCGATGGCGAAAACTAACTCGTTGGTGACACAGAATTTGGCAGCAAAAAATAATTTGTTGGTAACACAAAATTCGATAGCGAAAACTGACTCGTTGATGACATAGAATTTAGCAATGCAATCCAGTTCTATGGCTAATGTATGAAATCATTTGCATACCTACTCTACTGTTAACTCATAAATCATTGCTGAAAACTAAGTCACTGCTGACCTAAAAATCATCAACGTAACTCAGTTTTATGACTAACACTAAAATCATCAGTGCACTTAAGTTACTATCGACTTAAAAATCATTGACGAAAACTGAGTTGCTACCAACCTAAAAATTGTTAATGTAACCCAATTCTACAATTGACATTGTAATCATCAGTGCATATAAGCTATTGCTGACTTAGAAATTATTGATGAGAACTAAGTAGCTGCCGACTCAGAATTCATCAACGTAACCTAGTTTTACGGTTGACACCAAAACCGTCAGCGCACATAGGCTATTGTTGACTCAGAAATCGTTGATGAAAACGGATTCGTTGTCAACCCAGAAATTGTCAACGTAACCTAGTTTTATGGTTGACGCTGAAATCATTAGCTCACATAGGCTACAACTAACTCAGAAATCGTTGTTGAAAATTGATTCGTTGTCGACCTAGAAATCATCAACATAACCTAGTTTTACAATTGACGCTGAAATCATTAGCGAATATAGGCTACTACTAACTCAGAAATCACTGACAAAAACTGAGTTGTTGCCAACCCAAAAATCATTAACGCAACCAAGTTCTAAGACTGCGCTAAAATCGTCAGCGCACCTAAGTTATTGTGACTCAGAAATCGTTAATGGAAATTGAGTCGCTATTGACCCAGAAACCGTTAATGTAATTCAATTCTACGGCTGACACTGAAATCATCAGTGTGCCTAAGTTACTGTCGACTCAGAAATCATTGATGAAAACTAAGTCATTATCGTCATAGAAATCATCAACACAACTGCTTTCATGGCTAGCGCATGAATTCCTCAGCACAACACGATCATGCTATCTATGTTTTCAATTCCATCATGCTAAATTCATCAACATACTAATAATTAATGCACTTCATACAAAGATATCATTTTCATCTTATGTTTTGTCCCTCTAGGGATTATGCAAGGTTCCTTCATTATATCCCCCTCTTCCCTTTGGTCGGACACTGATGTCCATTGACTCCTAATTTACACATGCAATTCTTCATTTTTATCACAAGTTAACCATAACAACATTTTACAAAAACACCTTCATTCACTTGGTTCATAACTATGTAATTTCTTCAATCACATAACAACATCAAGGCATCAACATAATATGGTTTCTGTTTTAGCTTTACCATGCTTCCATGGTTTACTAAGAACATAATTTTGCATTTGACATCATTTTAACACATTTCTATATAACTTCTTCAATTATATATATAGAAATTACATTATTTACACAAGTATGATTTTGTTCTTGGTTCAAGTATGTCCCTAAAAGTCTGGCAAGATTATCATTCATGCACTACTTCATTTCACACACAATTTAATCATCCCTTCAACTTAGTCAACCCTTCCCATGTTTACACATTCAATTTCATTCATTTTCTTTTGTAAAAATGATTTGCACATGAGTCCTTTCATCCTTAAGGTTTTGCTTAGGTCCCCTTTTTTATTTCTCCTTGGTTACAAGTTTTTGAGCTAAGGTGCAAGAACATTTTTTCTCCCATTTTTGGGTTGCCCCCCTACCTTTTCCAAACCGTGAGACAATCCTCAGCTGAGAGATGAAATTAGTCTTACCTCATATTTTTAACAAGTTCTATACAGGTTTCGATGGTCTGCTCTTCCTCTTCTTTTTTGTTTTCTTCCTCTACTCATTTGTTGTCCAGCTGGTCTGCTACACTTCCTCTCCTCTCTTATTTTCAATCATCAGCCTATCTCTCTCTAGCTTTCTTTTACTTAGACACTCATGCAGGAGATATGCAACTAGTGTAGGGGTTTTCTTTTTGAAGAGAGTGGTTGTTGTTGCAGTCAAAGTTGCTGGCCAATTTTGGGGGAGAGGAAGAGTCATCTCTTTTTCTCCCCCTTATATTTATACCCCTTATAAACGAGTAGGGTGTTTGTAGGCTAGTTTAATTCATTCTTGTTCCTGCTTTGGTTACTCTAAAATCAGTTATCCTTCTCTAAACTCTCTCTTAAAATAGGCCGGTTTGCTCCTCAAAATTTTTACTTAGCATAGTTAGTCCTTCACTTGGATTTTTAGTCAGGTCTTACAATCCTCCTCTAGATTTTTCTCCAATGTTAGTCGGTATATACCCTCAATTCTTCCTAGTATAAGTCAGCCAAAGACAAAATATATCGGGTTTTACATAGGTGTTACACATCAGTCATTACTCCCCCACTTAACCTAAAGTTTCCATATATGTGCATTCCAAAGCGAAATATCACAAATATACTAGAGATGCATGAAGACATTCATCCATATCAAACATACATGCATGAGTAGGTTAAACCATGTTAAAGTGTAAATAAGTAAAAAAGTAAGCAAAATGCAAAAATTTAAACACATCAGATAACATAAACAACATAAAACACACAAAATTTAGTACAATCCCTAGTGGAGTCGTCATTCTATTATAAGTGCCACACGCGACGTGACAAGTTGTCAAGGAGACGCCACCTAGTTATTTAGTTTAGGGTCATTAGGATACGTAGATGAACTGGTCTTACGTAAAATTCCAGGGTAAAGGACTCGTTATGGTTAGGGAAGGTATTAGCATCTCCAACGCACCTTACTTAGGTAAATTACATTGTGTGGCCTGGATGTGGTTTAAAGGTGTTGATGGGTTCTTAACTGGTGGTCCATCTATGGCTCAAAACTATCAATAAATCTGGCATTTTGAATTTATTATGGGCCATTATTCCAAGGTAAATTCTTATAGGAAGAATCCATATAAGTGACATGATAGGGTTCACCTATCTTGGAAGCCGAAAGTATTTTCCACAACTCATATATTGTGGTGAAAAATACTTTCAATTAAAATTGTTAAATATTCAAAATAATTCTGCAAATTTTTCTTGGTACATGAATATTAGCCTACTTGTAGGTCTAATATTTATACCAGAATGTTGACAATTAATTTTCAAGAATTTAAATTTTTAGGGTTAGTGAAATATTGGCCAAAGTTTTAAGGAATTTTACAAACTTATTGTAAATACCAAAAATGCAAAAAAAAAACAGACAAATTTTCTAAAACAAAACTAAAAATATTTTCTCTCTCTCTCTCTCCTTTTAAAACATAATTTTTGTAAGGATTGGGCCGTATGAAACAAGCAAAAAATCATTTATTTTTGAATATTTTTTTACCCGACCAAGTTGGCTCAAAACTTTTAGTTCGACCATAAACCGAACCAAAGTCCACTGTTTGAGCTAAAAAACAAACTAAAACCTAAATAGAAATCCAAAACAAATCAAACTGTCAAAGCGCGTATTCTAGGGTTTTATCTTCATCTGAACAAAAAAGAAATATAAGAAAGACGACATTAAAATGAGAGAATATTAAAATGAAAGAATAAAGTATAAAATAAGAAAAGTATATGATATGGTAGTAGTTTAATGCACATAGAAATTAGAAGAGTACATAAAAATATTTCTTTTTATAAATATCACAAACAAGATCCAAAAATAAGATTCGTTTGATAGAATGAGATCTGAGGATCAACTGGTAACGAAAGAGGGGATAACTTGTTCCTTGAATGATTCTTTCAAAAAATTCATCTATTGGATTGATGAGTCGTCATCAAAAAACTCACAGTTCATATGGTTATTAAGACTAAGAAGGAATAACCAAAATGAGTTCATGAATTTACCCAAGTCAGGTTATGGACCGATAAAAAAATTTTGATCTTCAAAACCCATTAGAAATTAAAAGGGGCAGTGTACAAGAAATCAAATCATACATAAATGATAGAAGTTTCGAAGGCCCTGAAACTGCTATGAGGTGCTCAGAAATGGTTGAAGAAGTATTTCTGCAGGGATACAACAACGTATTGGACCTGAATATGTTGGTCCTTTTGGAGTTCTTCAAGCTCTAGCGGATGGAACAAAACTACTTTACAAAAAAAAAAAACTCAAAAACTCTATCACAACCTAGAAAAATATAAAACATGAACAACGAAGAACATTTTATATAAATCCAGCAACATAGATTTCAAATCAGACCATATATGGACAAACCAAAGACATAGACATGTTAGAAATCATGCAAGGATCAATAATCTAACATTAATGCACTTCGATTATCATTCAAAAACCATGATTTTTTCAAATTAGGTTTCGGTTCAAAATCAAAATTCTAGGATTAAAACCTATTAAAACATGTTATTGATGAAAATAAACTCTAGATTATTGACTAATCAAATTGCCCAAAGAGTTTTGTGCAAAGAATTTAACCAAAATTGATCCAAAATCAAAGGGTTAAGGTAATGTTTTTTCTATAAACACGAACACTACCCAGCAAACCCATAAATGAAGATCAAGCTGCAAAACCCAGAAAATGGCTTTTTATGCCTCTAAAACATACTTTCTTAGTTCCAACAAACAACATTACCATAACAAAGCATATTTGAATCAAAAGAACTAACAAATAGCATCAAATCATCAAAATTGTGAAACAGATACCAAATCCAGGTATTATCAACTTAAAACAACATATCTGTTCATGCAATATAGATTCAAAATTAGATTTTTAAACTCATTTTGGTCATGAACAGACTTAGCAAATCCAGGATAAATATCAATGCTTCAAAATGCATTGCTTAAGTTAAACTAAAACAACATTATTTTACCAAGAAGAAACAGCTTAAATAAAAGACTTTTACTACATTTAAAACATCCAAAAGAGCTTCAAAAAACAAATCAAGCTATTATAGTAACAAAAGGGGAAACCACAACACTACTTGCCAAACATTCCAAACTCTATCTTCATGTTTGTAAACATAAATACAGACCAAATAACAATAAAAAATAACACAAGCAAGCCACATGGACTCCACTTTTAGATTAAAAAGTAATACCTTCAAGTTTCTAGAGTAGCTACTACCCTCTTTGCTTTTCCTTGTCAAGCTTTGCTTCCATAAGCGTGTTGCCCATTCAAAACTTATGATCATTGTGCTAGGTTGTTAAACCTTCACACATAGAGTTTCTTTATCAATCTTTTCTCTATTTTTTTTCTCATTTTTCTTCTAATTTTCTAGGGGTATGTATAGGGTTTTACTAGGGTTTTTGATGGATTCAAAATGGATTGATCAAAGCTTAGCCCTTTGATCACCATGAGATGGTTTTGGAGTACGTTTTACAACTATGAGCTCTATACCTTTTGTTTGGATCAACCCTTGCTCAAGTTGGAGGTTTGTAGCATCACATTTGTTTGTTTGAAAGTGTCAACCCGATCAGTTTTGAATAAAAAAATACAGTGATAACTGATTGAAGACAAGATGTTGTTATGTTCTTTGAAAAAAATGAGATGTAAACATTTAATAAGAGTATATGATCTTTGTAGATAGGGTGTTTATTAGGTGAATGGTGGTAGTTACAACCTTAGAGGTGGTCGGAAATGCCACCACATTCATTCCATAAAAGTGCCTACTCGATCAGCCAAAACAGCTTAAGAATAAACTAAATAGTGGCTGAACAATGCGTTGTCTAGGCTAAACACTAGAAATTAGAGTTTTTGATTTATAATTTGACAAATTTCACTTTAGTCCTTGTTTTTCAAATTGCTTTTAATTACACTCGTATTTGCCTCCTAAACTCTTAATTACATGCAATTTCACCCATCCCAAACCCAATCACTAGCCCCAAAGTTCAACAATATTTTTATCTTGGTCTTTAGTTTCTAATTTTTGCACTTGGACCCTTAATTCACCATGTAACTTATAATTTTCTTCAATTTAACCCTTGATTTGGTTAAATCTAGCCCTACAATCACCTGTCTTTTTCAGTTTTGTCTTTGGTTTTGGATTTCTTCAATCAAGTTTCTAATTACCCATCGAACTTCAATATTTATGCAATTAAGCCCTAGATTTGACCAAATTAACTCTTTAAAATTGTCATTCAACCCTCATACTTTAATTTCTTCCAATTAAAGCCTAAATTGACTTCAAAAATAATTTTTTCTTTCAATAAAGTCCTTAATAAAAGTAATTATGCCTTCCAGAATTCTTATTGAATCCATACCTATCTATATATCCCAAATAAAAATATTTTCACCAATGGGGCCTTTTTATAAATCAGAATTAGGTTGCTAATTTTGCCAATTTTATACGTTTTGGTCCTCCAACTTTTCTAAATATCACTTTGGTCCTTCACCACCAACTTGGGAAATCTTCTAGGCTTTCTTCATGTATATCCTCATGTATTTTGGATTTTTTTTTCTATTTTTCTCTTTCTTTTCTTGATTTTTCGTGGGGTCAAAAGGGGGTTACAACACACCCTATCTAGAAAACCACAAAACTCAATTCCCAACTAATCAAATATTGAAGGATACAATTAAAAAGAATAATAATTATACAAAAGGATCCTAAAACAATAGCATTAAAAGAATGAGGATCAAAATTAAAATAAAAAAATAAAATTTTTTTTTGATTTAAGGTGAAATAAAAAAAATCAATTTAAAAAAAAGACCTAAAGAATAAAAACAATAAAAAAAAATAAGCATCAAATTGGGAAAATATAATGTATCACAAATTGGAATTGAATGATCAAATTGAAGAAAAACAATTCACAAAACGACGAAGAACAAAAGGCACAAATCAATAGAATAAAGACCAAAGTTGAAATCTAACACGATCAAAGAGTTGATGTCTTATCCATGTGCAAGAGTGTCAAAGTAATAAATAACCCGGCAAGACCGGAATCGAAATACAGGGAGGTCAACTATATAAATTACAAATAAAGAAAAAGATTTGAAGAGAATAATAACAGAAAAGGAGTTGAAGAGAGTTTGGAGATGTGATATTGGTGTAAGGATTAAACAATGATAAAATAGATGTTAAGGTTAGAGGATTCACTAATGATATTTTAAATAAATATAATATAAACTATTTTTATTACTCAATTGGAAACCACACACAAAGGATGTTCCAATCGGATGATTTATCATTATTAGCTCATTATAAATTATTAACATGATCATATTAATCATCTTATCTAAGTAACACCATACTTATAAATATCATCAGACATTCATGTTGCTAGCTTATGTTAACAACAAATCAAGTTCCTATAATAATAACGATGTCGTCCGAAGATTATGAAGGGTCAAGCATTTGATGTACCAAGTGTTATACAACACAAATCTAGATTAACCATTTAACAAGCAAGGTATTAAGAATAGTAAGAAAAAAGATAAAACATGTTAATAATAATCTTTCTTGGATATAAACATTAAAGTACATATTGAGTTTATATTATTCATATTCTAACACCACTAGTGAAACCTTTTCACCTTGACATAATTAACTTAGCTAAACATAATGAAGAAGAAAAACATAAATAAACAATATAAGAACATAAACATGATATAAGTTAAGTAAGTATAGGAAAGGAAATGAAAAAGCATAAACAAGATATTAATATAACAAGAAAGAAAACTTGAATATTATAAAGAGAGAAAGCAAGAAGATGATCTTGATTTGAAAAATAAGATGACTAAATACATGGCAAATGCCTCCTTTTATATGCTAAAATTTGAAACTATTGATTGGTTGACAAACTATTTAGTTGGTGGCCAACCATTGACTTGGTGGCCAACCATTGACTTGGTGGCTGGTTTTTGACATTGTTGGCTGCTGGTTATTGATATTGTTGGCTGGTTATTGATATTGTTGGCTGGCCAAAACATCATTGCTAACATCAGAATTAGAGCCCAATTTACTCATGAAAGTTATGGGCAATTGTCTCAGTTTTCCAACAAAAAAAACCAGAGCTCATTTGGACTTCTAGAACTCGACATATGAGCTGTAAACCGAACAATGTCTGAGCTGCAGGACAGATTCCGACTTCTCTGTTGATGCAAAGATTTGAACTTGAAAACAGTAGAATTGAGTCTTAGACTCCCATGAAAGTTTTAGGTCTATGTCTTAGCTTTCTATACATATAAAGTAGACCTAAATCCAAGGTCTACAGCTTCAATTATAACCCAATAACCGAATGGTATTCCAATTTGAATTGAACCAACATCTCTTCTCTAAGTTTAGTCCTCTTTTTATCTCTTCACTTTCAATAGTTAATCACATCAAACAATCCTTTGAATTGTGAGATATAACTGTATTAAAAATAAGCATTTACTATAAATTAAAGATATCTTATATTATCAGACTTGTTATTATAAAATATGCTTTAGTTAGGGAATTTAATGATACTTTAATGCAATATCATGATATAAAACCATAATGAGAATGCACTTTTAAGTACTAATCACACCCCCCAACCAGCTTATTACTAGTCCCTAGTAATCAAAGAGTTAAAATAGAAAAACAATTTATAAGTTTCACAAAGCAAGACATTCATCATTCAACTTCCATTAATCTATCCAAATAAACAAACTCTCATTAAATTTATATATCTGCTTCACACTGTTGAAACAAGATATTAATAAACCTTCTTTTTATAGACTCAATGTATGAAAACATAAATGATGAAGCTTTTATTGGAAGAAAATAATATTACTTTCTAATGTTTTTCTTAGGTTAAATCCCTTGGGTTGGGATTATTATTTTTTTTCTTTTTTTCTTTTTTTTTGGTATATATACATATAACTTAAACACAATGCATCCTTAACCTATATAGCGAGCTTACGGCTAATAACTCCCAAACCAGTTAGTCTTAGGGCATCAAATGTTGAGACACCCTTACGAACTTAGTAACTCGGGTTGCAGATACTGATATGTAGATAATGCAATGTTTGATTCCCTTAAGCTTTCTCCTCAACCCATGTAACAAGTATTGAGCTAATAGCTCCCAAGTAAGTTGACTTTAGGGTACTAGGTGTTAAAACACCCGTCTGAGCTTAATTGCTTAAGTCAAGGAGGCTACGAAACCAAACTTATCTACTTTTTTATTTATTCATTTTATTATCAATTTGTTTTTTTTTTACTATCCCTTTCCTTTAGTTGTTACCTTTAACAAAAGAACATAAATAATGTAATTATCCAATGTGCAACCCACAATTATATGTTAAAGTGTGTGTGTGTGTGTGAAAATGAAGGTTTAGGAATTGTTAAACGAGTATATGAGTAAAATCGAGTGATAATGATGCGAGAGTTTGTAAACCTGAATATTTCAAGAAGTATTCTGATAGACCTTGTTAAGAATATTTACTAAGATGCATCTCAAGAGTCATTAAAATTCCTTCATGACTCTACCATCCTAGTAACAACAGTTTTGCAAATGGTTTTAATAATAGAAAACATAGTTAATTTTTTTTTAATATCAACTACTACCCTCTCCCCCCAACCAAAGCGAGACATTGTCCTCAATGTTCTAAGGTAGAAAGATAGAGTATAGAAGATATCACCTGAAACAACGACTACTGACAAACCTAAAACATACTTAAACAAATATAAGAAAAAAAAATATGCTATAAAACCAAAAGACACAAATTCTTACAAATTAAGGCTCAAATCCAATTTAAGCTTTTTACGGCTTTCCATAGTTGACCAATTTATGCGACTCATGAAGGGATCAATTACAACGATGAAATATTGTAGGTGGTCAATCAATTGTTCAGCAGTAGTAGCAGAGATTATGATTTGTCGAGCCAAAGATGTTAGAAATTTGTGTTCCACAGCTTGATTTAAAAAAGACAACAAATTATCATAAAAACTATTAACATTTAACAAACCTATAGGTTTATGGTGAATGTACAGTTGGGCTCAAGAGGAAATATGAAAGATCTCTTCCAATGTACCCAGACCACCTGGTTAGGCAATAAAGGCATCAGCATGGTTAAACATTACAGTCAATCATTCAGACATTATTGAGACCTGTAATTCCTCTCCAATTGTTTTTTCAATGATGTCCCCTTCAGCTAAAGTTTTGAGGACGACCCCCAAAACTTGACTGCCTCCTAAAAATACAGCTATTGACACACCCCCCATCAACCCAAGGCTGCCTCCCCCATACACTAAATAAATCTTTCTCTCAGCTAGTACCCGACCAAGATGATTTGCTGATTCTAAAAACTCATTTTCTTTCCCACGACTGGATCCACCAATAACATAAATTTTGTTTAATTTAGGAACTGAGGAACCTGTCATTTCTACACACTTCTATATCTATTGAATGAATGGGTTGAGTAGAAATGATGGGAAGGAAGAGAAGATTTTATAGATCAGAAATTGAAAATGCAATCATACCACCTATATGTAAGCTAGCTGGAGTCTCTCTCTCTCTTTCTCTTTTTCTCTCTTTTTTTTTTCATTTTTTTTAAAACATGTGTATGTACAAGCGGTTGTGATTGTGGCTCACATCTTCCCTTGGTTTTACATCTAAGAATGGCTTAAACGCCCTCTATAGGTCGGGGATAGGCTTCCCTTCCAGATTTCTTAAAAACTGATAAACAGGGTCTTTCTTAGTCAGATTCTCAAGACTAAGTTGATCATGTTCTTTATGAAAATGAGGTCATAAATCATGAATTGCACGATGCAAATCTCTACTAGGATGCATCTCAAAAGTTAATAGAAGATTATCTAAAGACTCCTTACTCAGGCCATCCTTTATGAATTGTATTTTATCTTCACAGTTTATAGATATCATTCCTAAAGAACGATATTTTGCATTACAAGTCCATCTAGCACATAGGTGACAAACTTTTAGTCATTTTACACGATGTTTCTTTACAAAAGTGTTTGTACCTGTTCCAAGCATGTATGAAATGAAAGAATTTGAGGACTCACCTGATAATCAAACCTTTGCTTTAATCATTCAGTGAATATCTTTAGGAATTTCATGGTTTATTAACAACCTCAATCTTTCACACCTAGCACGATAATTTTTGTAATCGTATTCTGAGGTAGAGTAGGAAAATACTTTTTTAATTTTTCAAGAGTGGTGTCCATTTTCAAATGAGAATTGGAGAAGAGATGCAGAGAAAAGAGAAAGAACAAGGAATTGAACAAATATATACACAGATATCAGTTATCATGGAAAACTGAAAGAACCGATTTAAGAGTCACGGAGTACTGTTATCCGCAATTTGACCGAGGTTAGAGAAAGCCTAGCAAAACAAGAGTCATACCAAAAAGAAACACAAAAATAATGTGAGAAAAACAAAATAATCAACCTTTATATACATGATCATTCAAACCAATGGATTCAATTTCACTAGAAAAATTATCCAAGTAAGCTTTCAAATGATGTCCATTTACCTTAAAAACATTGTCATTCTTTGGATTCTCAATATCAAAAGCCCCATAAGGATACACATGTTTCATAATAAATGGACCGCTCCATCTTGATCTTAGCTTTCCAGGAAATAAATGGAGTCGAGAATTATAAAGCAAAACTTTTTTACCAACATCAATTGTTTTTCTCAAGATTCTCTTGTCATAAAACTTTTTTATTCTTGCTTTATGAATTTTTGAATTCTCATATGCATCATTTTTTTATTTCCTCAAGCTTATTTATTTGCAACTTACGCAGCTGGCTAGCATCATCCAGGTTTGAATTGAAAGTTTTAATAGCCTAATAAGCTTTGTGTTCAAGTTCCACAGACAAGTGACAAGGTTTTCCATAAACCAACCTATAAGGTGACATACCTAATGATGTTTTAAAAGCAGTTCGATAAGCTTAAAGTGCATCATTAAGTCTTAAAGACTAATCCTTCCGATTATGGTTTACTATTTTTTCCAAGATTTGTTTGATCTCCCTATTAGCAAATTCTACTTGGCCATTTATCTTGGGGTGATAAGAGGTGGCAACTTTGTGTGTGATTCCATATTTCTTCATTAAAGACTCAAATGACTTATTACAAAAATGTGTTCCACCATCACTTATCATGACCCAAGGGATTCCAAATCGACTCAAAATATTTTCTTTAAAAAACTTGATCACTATTTTATAATCACTATCACGACTTGAAATTGCCTCTATCCATTTTAAAACATAGTCTACAGCGACTAATATGTACAAAAAACCAAATGATGGAGGAAATGGACCCATAAAATCTATACCCCAACAATCAAAGATTTCAATGACAAGAATAGTATTTAAAGGCATCATGTGACATTTTGAAATAGATCCTAACTTTTGACAATTTTCACAAGTTTTGCAGAATGCATGCATGTCTTTGAACATGGTGGGCCAATAAAATCCACATTGTAAGATTTTTACAGTTGTCTTTCTTGATGAGAAATGACCCTCATATGCCTCAGAATGACAAACTTTAAAGACATTACTTACCTCATTGTCGGGAATGCATCTTCAAAATATTTGATCAGGACAATATTTGAATAAGTAAGGGTCATCCCAATAAAAGTTCTTCACTTCGTTCAAAAACTTTCTTTTGTCTTGGGTACTCCAATGAGCTGGCAAATGTCTTGAAACAAGAAAATTAACAATACTAGCAAACCAAGGCATTGTAGAGACAGAAAGTAAAGATTCATCAGGAAAGTAGCCATTGATTGGTGTGATGTCAGATCTCAAATCAGTTGTCAATCTTAACAAATGATCCGCAACAACATTTTTAGTGCCTTTCTTATCTTTGATTATGATGTCGAATTCTTGAACTAACAAAATCCACCGCACCAATCTAGCCTTAGAATCCTTATTAGAAAGAAGATATTTCAATACTGCATAATTGCTAAAAATAACAACAGGTGAGCCAACAAGATAAGATCTGAATTTTTCATATGCAAATACTACTGCAAGTAATTCCTTTTCAGTGGTAGTGTAATTCATTTGAGCATTATTTAAAGTTTTACTTGTATAGTAAATCACATAGGGTTTCTTATCTTTTCTTTGTCCTAAAACTGCACCCACGACATAATCACTAGCATCACACATTATTTCAAAAGGTAATGACTAATCAGGAGGTTGAATGACAAGAGTAGACGTAAGCAAGTTTTTAAGTTTAACAAAGGTTTTTTCACAACGTTCAGTCCATTCAAAAACATTATCCTTTGTTAAAACGTTACTCAATGGCTTAGATATTACACTAAAATATTCGATAAACCTTCTATAAAAACCAGCATGTCCTAAGAATGATCTAACCTTTTTAACAGATTTTGGTGTTAGCAAGTTGGCAATTAACTCGATTTTAGATTTGCCAACCTTAATTCCTATTGATGAAACAATGTGATCAAGTACAATGTCGTTTGTTACCATAAAATGACATTTTTCCCATTTCAGCACAAGATTCTTCTCTTCAAACCTATTCAAAACCTTTTCGAAGTTAGTTAAACAATCATCAAATGAATCACCAGAAACAGAAAAGTCATCCATAAAAATTTCAAGAAAACGTTCAACCATATCACTGAATATGCTAAGCATGCATCTTTGAAATGTGGTTGGTGCATTACATAATCCAAAAGGCATCATTCAGTATGCAAACGTACCAAATGGACATGTGAAAGTGGTTTTCTCTTGATTTTCAAATGCAATTTCAATTTGGTTATAACCTGAATAACCATCTAGAAAATAATACAATTCATGACCTACAACTCTTTCTAGAATTTGATCTATGAAAGGTAAAGGAAAATGATCTTTTCTAGTCATTGAATTATGTTTCCTATAGTCAATGCACATGCGCCAACCAGTAATAGTCCTAGTTGGAATTAACTCATTCTTCTCATTTGTTATCACATTAACTCTAGACTTTTTAGGTACAACTTAGGTAGGACTTATCCATTTGCTGTTAGAAATAGGATAAATGATTCCATTATCTAGAAGCTTAATGACTTCATTCCTCACTACTTCTTTCATATTAGGATTAAGCCTTCATTGCATTTCTCTAGAGGGTTTAGCATTTCCCTCCAAATAAATCCTATGTGTATAAATCAAATGACTAAGTTCTTTTATGTCAGCTATGGTCCATCCTAATGCATTTTTGTTCATTTTCAGAGTCTATAATAACTTACTTTCTTGATGAACATTAAGTTTGGAAGAAATTATTACCGGAAAAGTTTCATTTTCTTTCAAAAATGAGTATTTGAGATTAAATGGTAATGGTTTCATATTGGGTTTTGGTGGTTGAACACTTGAAGGTATGGACTCAATTGATCGTGGTGGCAATTCCTTAATTTTTGGTCTCCAATTATTTGCCTTTGATTCTTCCTGAAAATAAACCATTTGCAAATCTTTAGATTCATTAAACTCAGTTTCACTGGAAGTATTTTCAAATTGATCATAAATTAATTATTCAATAAAGTCTACTTCTTGTAAATCATTATCATCTCCAGGTTGCTTATAAATGTTAAAAACATTCATCTCCAATGTCATGTTTCCAAAATATAACTTCATCACTCCATTCCTACAATTAATCAATGCATTACAAGTTGTAAGAAATGGACGTCCTAAAATAACAGGAATTGAATTGCATACTTCAACAGGTTGTGTATCCAAGACAATAAAATCCACAAGAAAGATGAATTTATCAACTTGTACTAACACATCTTCAACTATTCCTCTGGGCACTTTTACGGATCTATCAATAAGTAAAAGAATTACAGAAGTTGATTTTAACTCACCTGGATTGAGATTTTAAAAAACCAAATATGGAAGTAAATTCACACTAGCTCCAAGATCAAGTAAAGCTCTGTCAATTTTATGTTCTCCAATAAAGCAAGAAATTGTAGGACAACCAAGGTCTTTATATTTCAAAGCATTATTGTTCTGAAGAATGGCACTTGCTTGTTCGGCTAAGAAGGCTTTCTTTTTCACATTCAGTTTTCTCTTTACGGTGCGCATATCTTTCAAAAATTTAGCATAAGACGGTACCTATTTATTAGCATCTAACAAAGGTATATTGATCCTTACTTGTTTGAAAGTTTCAAAGATTTCAGAGTCTGGTCAGATTACACATACCTCGATTAATTTTTTAAAACTCTAAAATTAATGATTAGATAAGCTTCTAATGACCATGAGATTTATAACACTCGAACTAATGACTTTTAGAAAACAAATCAAATGACTGATCAGTTAAACTACACCTTTAAAGTTATTTTTAATCATTCTTATATCAGGTACGATGAGATTTTTTTGGTGTTTTAAATTGTACAAATTGTGAAATTAGCAAATTAAACATCAAAATTTGACTGTTTAAAAAAAATTAGTAATATAGTATACTTATATTTCATTGTACTTTTATATTTATTAAATTTTACTATTTCTAAATAATAAGAAAAATCTCAAAATTATTAAAATTAGGAGGTCTTGCCGAAATTTTTGATATCTAAAGATCTAACAGTCCACATAGCAACTAGTTTGGTCATGGCATGAGGAAATGGAAGTGCTGGTAGGGAATCAGTCTCCTCCTTGCAATGTTTAGGTTCAACCCTTTCCTTACCCTCAAATACTAACTCATCTTCTTTCTCATAAGGTTCAAGAATGGGTTTTTCAATAACCTTACCACTGCGGAGAGTAGTAGGGACTGATTTGACTTGATCCATATGTTGGCTTCTGGAACCACTTGCACTTGAATTGTATTGCCCTTTGGGATTTTGATGGGGTTGAGGTGGAAACTTACCTTTATCCTGAAAACTAAGAGCAGATATGAACTTTGCAAGAGTATCTTTTAGATCTGTCATGGTTTGAGCATTTTGAGTGTTGATTGTCTCTTGCTTTTCAATGAATGCATGCAGTGTTTCCTCAAGATTTCTTCTAAGAGGGGGAACATAAGGAGGTGCATATCCATGAGAATTTTAGAAATTATGATGTGCTTGAAATGGTGGATGTGAAGTTTGTGCATTGTTGTTACCTCTTGCTTAACCACTTTTTATGTTCGGCTTGTTTTAACTCGCAAGTGCACGAGTATGCGATGTAGTAATTAACTCAGTATGATTGAGGTCATATCCACAGAGAGCTAGATCTAGAAATTAAGCTAGGTAACAAAAAAACTTAAAAGAAATTAAATTCACAGTAACTTGGTTGAAAATAATTGATGGATTTGTTTTCAAAGATGAAAAGGTGTAACTAGATTTTAAATGACAAGAAAAAGTAAGTCTTGGTCCAATGGCGATGTATTGGTGATTCCTTCAACATATATAAGATAACTCAACCTAATATCAACGATGGTGATATTAGATCGGAAGATATTACAATGAAGTTTAAAAAGATGAAGATTGATTATTGCTTAAGAATAAACAAGTACTTTCATATTAAGTAAAATATTGAATCAAGCAATCTCTATACCAAAACTAAGGTTTGTGCATAAAAATTCAAGATTATAACATTACCTAAATGATTTCTAAAATTTCTTTGCAATAATAAAACATTCATGAAGAAAATTTGAAGATAAACATTAAGATTCATTCATATCTTAAAGAACTCACCTCAACCACCATCATCCTTGATTTGGATCCAAGAAAGAGATTAGCAACCATGATTATATATAAGAACACTTCAATAAACATGAAATAACTTGAATCAAACTGAAATAATAAGTTTTACAAACCAAAGAACCGAAATCTACAAAGAAGATCACAACACAATTTCAGTAAAAATTCTAACACAAATCTGACTCTAACTTTGGACAGCAATTCGACCCTCTTAGAAGCTTCTTCTGGATATGGCTATTAGAGACATATTTATAGGTCATTCTGTTAGCTTTCCATATCATTAAAGCATAGCACATTCAAACATCTAATTCAAAAGGTATGGGCAAAACTCCAAAAAGTGTTCTGGAAAATCAAATCAGGCCAACTGGAGAACACTTTGGTGCACGTTTTTCTTCCTCCTTTATGAGTTGTCTCTTTCTTCTTTTTTACCTAAAATAATATGAAAATGTCCCCTCCAGCTTTTTATCCATGTGCTTGCCCTCTTGGATCAATGAATTACCCAAAATAAATCAAATGTTATTTGTTCTGTGGACATGTAAGATCATGGATTGTGCTTGGGCTGATTTGGAGACTGATTTGAGGTTGATTTAGGGCTAATTTGGGGCTGAATTTAAGCATCAAATAAGGATACAAATGTACCTATTATTTGGGCTAATATTGATATTGAAACCTTGAGTGTTTGATGGTTGAAGTTTGTACACAACATAAGGCAAGTTTGGGCTTGAAATAGATCATATGATATTCTTTTCTAGAATTGATTTTTGGGGCAAATTTGGAGCACTTATTTGAACCAAGATTTGCTTCAATCTTCAACTAAATTTCTCTTCAATTCTTTGTTCCGAATTCCAACGTTGAATTTTCTGAAATAATTCATTTAAGCTCCAAAAACCTATCAAAACATTAAAAAAAACTTCATTACTAAAAAGCACATCAATTATTATAAAAAAACTCAGATAAAAACAATAAATACATATGTACAATAAGAGACTTAGTGATACTTTTGATGCATAATCACCACTCTTTCAACTGAAATTTGGGTGATTTCTCTAACCAGGGTTGTACGTTTGCGAGTATGAGTTATGACTTAGCCTTTGTAAACTATTGAAAGCATTGGCTTGTTCATTGCGACATTCCTTAAAAGAAGGCAAAGTTGGATAATCATTGGTTGAGTGTTCATTAGTTTCACAAATTTGACACACAATTTCTTGAACAAATTTTAATTGACCATTTTTTTTTATTCTAATGCCTCGACTTTTCTAGCTAAAGATGCAAATTTGGCTTTAAGGTCATGATCTTTCCTAAGGTTGTACATACCTCCAGTAGATGTATGGGGTTGAGTTTTACCTGGAGCCTCACAAATGCCTATAGTGTCCTAATTTTGAACATTTTCAACTAGCAAGTCTAGGTACTCCATTGCTTCATTAGGATCTTTATTTTTAAAAGTTTCATTGCACATCAATTTCACCATTTGCCTATCTTTAGGTGTTAACCCTTCATAAAATTGTGAAACCATTCTCCATATTTCAAAACCATGATAAAGACAGGTATTAAGCAAGTCTTTATATCAATCCCAACACTTGTAAAATGTTTCTCTTGGTTTTTGAATGAAAGTGATGATTTGTCTTTTGAAAAAGTTTGTTCTATGAGAAGGGAAAAACTTTTTTAAAAACTGTTGTTGCATTTCATCCAAAGCATGAGTGGATCCTGATCTAAGATTTTGTAGCCATGTTTTAGCCTTATCTTTTAATGAAAAAGGAAAAAACTTTAATCTAATGGTGTTCATACTACAATTTAAGTCATTATAGGTGTTACAAACTTCTTCAAATTCTCTTAAATGCAAGTATAGATTTTCTAATTCTAAGTTGTGAAAAGTTGGTAAAAGTTGAATAATACCTGGATTAAAATTAAAATGAGATGCATCAGAAGAAAAAACTATACATGATGGTGTACTTGTTCTTGTTGGATTTATGTAATCTTTAAGTGTTCTAACATGATTATTCTCATTATTCTCATTATGAATTGACTGGTTATCTTCTTTGGCCATGTTTCCAATGAATGCCTTGCTTTATGGAACTTGCAAATTATTTTTATATTTTAACGCTTTGATTACTAGGGACTAGTAATAAGCTGGTTGGAGGGTGTGATTAGTACTTAAAAGTGCATTCTCATTAAGGTTTTATATCATCATATTGCACTAAAGTATCATTAAATTTCCTAACTAAAACATGTTTTATAATAACAAGTCTGATAATATAAGATATCTTTAATTTATGGTAAATGCTTATTTTTAATGCAGGCATATCTCACAATTTAAAAGATTGATTGATGTGATTAACTATTGAAAGTGAAGAGACAAAAAGAGAACTAAACATAGAGAAGAGATGCTGGTTTAATTCAAACTGAAACATCATTCGGTTATTGGGTTATAACTAGAGCTATAGACCTTGAATAGGTCTGATTTATATGTATGAAAAGCTAAGATATAGACCTAAAACTTTCATGATATATATATATATATATATATATATATATATAACAACATGGCATTTTGAATTTGATCGTACCCATCAAGTCTCCACTAACCACTGATTGTGTCAAGTTTTTAGCGCCAATCTGCTAAAGAAAACTGTACGTGGTCAATGGAGACTTGATGGGTACGATCAAATTCAAAATGCCATGTATATATATATATATATATAAACTTGACACGATCAAAGAGTTGATGTCTTATCCCAAGTGCATGAGTGTCGAAGTAATAAATAATCCAACAAGACCGGGATTGAACCACATGAAGGTTAACTATATAAATTACAAATAAAGAGAAAGATTTGAAGAGAATAATAACAGAAAAGGAGTTGAAGAGAGTTTTGGGGTGTGATATTGGTGTAAGGATTAAACAATGATAAAACAGATGTCAAGGTTAGAGGATTCACTAATGGTATTTCAAATAAATATAATATAAACTCTTTTTATTACTCAACTGGAAACCACACACAAAGAAGGTTTCAATCAGATGATTTATCGCTATTAGCTCATTTCAAATTTATTTTTGATTGAAGGGTTAAATTGAAAAGAAAAATAATTTAATAAAAGAAAATAAAACAATTAAAAGAATCTGGATCAAAATTAAAAAAAATCAACTTAAAAAAGGACCCAAAGAAAAACAAACAATCAAATGAATAAGGACCAAATTGAAAAAAAAAACACATCACAAATTAGAATTGAAGGATGAAATTGAAAAAAAAATCCACTAAAGGACCAAGAAAAAAAGTAGAAATCAAAAGAATAAGGACTAAAGTTGAAATCCCCATAAATAAAAGAACAACTCTAAAATTTTGAATGATCAGTGCAAATTTTAAGGGGATGAGAAAAAAAGAAGTATTATCGGTGACAAACCGTCTTACTAATGTCGTCTTGCGCCTCTTTAATAAGAAGAGGATGTTACGGCGATTCCAACGGAATGGATAAGGGGTATTTTCACTGTCGAGAGGCGTCGCATGAAGAGTGTGAGTGCCTACCACACTTTGGTGCGTGCATTGCACATACCATCTATTTTTTGCTTTTTTCTTATATTTTATATTTATTAGAATATCAACTTGCTCTTCATCCAATCTCATAATAAAAAAAAAACAGAATGAAGATATAAAAACGTCTCTAAATGCTAGTTTTAAAAGTTTTGCTTTTAATAATTGTTATGTTTAATTTTATTTTAGAAGAAAATATCTGAGTGAAATTAATTTGTTATGTTGGTTGTTAGAAACATTATTATCTACCTAACAATGCAGCATCACATTTATGGACAGCTTGCTCGCATGGTCATCTCTTTCCCTACAGTTACTTTTTTCATATCACCACCTTTATTAATTGTTAATAATTATGAGTTTTATAGCAGTACGAACTTAAGATACCGTACAAGTGCAACAATTTGCATTAATTCTAGTGAATTGCTAGATTATATAAGAAAAAGAAATCATTTTGTACAAGGTAAAGGGATTCACGAAACTCGAGAGTTAGAATTGAATTAATCCCCAAGATAGGTGGGACAATGTAAAGGAGATGACCAGGCGATAGCACGTGCTCGTGTTTCTAGGAACTGAGGCAAGTCCATTTGCGTGAGCTCCTTGGCATGCTGTTTTCCTGGAACCGTTGGACTCGACGAGGGTCGCCAGAACTTGATGGTGTTCGCAATTTATTATTTATCCAGTACTCCTAACCAAATGTTGTTGGGAGCAATAAATGGAGAAATAAATGGAGAGATTTATGGAGTGTCTAGAAGCAATGGAGACATTTATGAGATTATTCAGAGGTTATGGTTATTTTTAAAATATATTTTATTTAAAATAATATTTTTTATTTTTTAAAAATTATTTTTAATATTAGCATATCAAAATAATCTAAAGAAATTAAAAATTTTGATTTTTTTTTAAAATACTTTTAAAATATATATAAAATAGACAAGCTCTTATTCGGCCATCCCATTTTGTTGGATATACAAATACAATGCCCAAATATACATCCATACATACATATATTAAAATTATTATTATTTATTTTTAGTATTAATACATGAAAAATATTAAAAAAACATTAAATTAATATTTTTTTCAAAATAAAAACACTACAAACATGACCTAAATAAAAACAAACATGTCAATTTCAGATACTAACAATATTTTAGTCTACTTGTATCAATATTGTCTCGTATTTACGAAGTGTAATCGTGCTCTATGTGTGAATAATTTTTTTATAAGATAATGTTAATTGGTACATGGCAATGTCTAGCTAATTAACAATTTAATTTTTTTTTTATCATAATCTAATGATTTTATGATCTCAGGTCCACCATGACCAAGTAAGTGATACATTAAAAACTAAATTATGGTTAATGGATTATTTACTAAAAAAACATATAGCTTGTCAAAACAAGCTAGAAAAATTAGAAAAAGTAGTTTATCATGAAGAAATCTAAACTCAAGAACTCTTATAAGAAGAAGAGATGCTAATAACAATTGAATTATAATTTATTAGCTATGAAATCTTGAAAACTTCATACATGAATAGGTTTTTCACTGCTACATCTAGGTTGTGGTGATTGAGTTTGAAAGTGAACTTTTCTTTCTAGACTTTATGTTTTTTGCAATACAAGTATACTATCAGAACAAGGGACCTGCCGATGTTTAAATCAATAATTATAGGAGGAGAAAATAATATACATAAAAAAAAAAGTGAGGAGCAACATAAAAATGTGTTGGTTGAATGAAATGGTATGTAATTCTCAACTTGACTAGCTTGCTTGAATGCTTTACTTGGTAACTATATATATTTATAGACATTTAACCATGCCAGTTTATCTCATGAAGAGTGATGTTATAGATACCTCAATGAGTAGAGCAATGATGGAGAGTGATATTATGGTGAGTAGAGAAAAATGAATATCATTGGTGGAGAGATTGGTTTCGTCAATGACTTATGATGCTTGATATGCCATTGGTAAATAAATTGGTGCTTTTACTCTACGTAGAAAATTTTTATACACGAAGTGTGTCATGTTTACATATAAAATTTGAGTGCCTACCTGCACAGCAAATTTGTGTGCGTGCACTAATTGGAACTCGAGAAATACATTGAAGTAACAACCCGACTTTTTCAAGGCCAAAATCGCTGGAATTTTTTTTTATTCGATTTCTGGATGTTTTTCACCACATCATTCTTCATATTTATCATTGCATTTTGTTCATTAACAAGGCACAATTTGTATAGGATAACGTAAATCAACATTCCCATAAAACGGATTCTCAATACACATGCCCATAATATTATTTTTTCCATACTCCTAGATTTACATTACATCATATTGACATACTCATAAATTCACATTCTTTCTCTAATCTCGTTATCATCATGAGTACATACAAGAGTGTCGAACAACAAGTTACACAACTAGTACTTTTGTTATCCTGATCACATGTGATTTTTTACAACATGACATCCTCATTAGATGAATACCTCATATGAATATTCATACACATCATATCAACTTGTTCGTCCATTCATATCCGTGTTCCATTTCAATTTTTCATTTCTAGTTTTTACAAAAGGGGTCGGACGACTAATTGAGTGATTAACATGTTCGTTCATGCAGAACTCATATCACCTATAATATGTGAATATATAGTTCTTTTCGAAATGTGTGAGCCGCGAAATGAATTTCCTTACGCACCATGTTGGCATGATGTCCCTATTATAACACAAGGTAATTTCAAGCATTATAGGTAATTTAAGAAAACATAATAAAACAATATTAATGTTACATTTCATTTATGGACCAAAAGAGCATAATTCTTTCATTTCTCCTTACTTATATAAATACCATCGTTAATAATTCGTCAATCACCAAGGCTAATTACAATACTCAAACCCGATCATTCATTTCAAATACCGTTAGCCGAACTAATGATATTCTTTACTTCAAGCATAACCATTATAATTCTTTAATATACTTAGTATATACAAAACGTAGTATACATGAACGCATCAGTTCTTAAAACTAACTCATAACACTCAAATTCAATTATCCTCTTAGGATACCATTAGTCGAAGTCAATCGTTTATTCATCCTAGTCATCCACTTAGGATGTTATTGGCCGAAGCTAGTCATTTACTTATCCTGGTCATCCAATTAGGGTGCCATTAGTCGTAGCTAATCATTTGTTCATCTTGGTCATCCACTTAGGATGCTATTAGCTGAAGCTAGTCATTTAATCATCCTGATTATCCATTTAGGATGCCATTTACCGTAACTAATCATTTATTCATTCTGGTAATCCATTTAGGGTGCCATTAGCCGTAGTTAATCATTTGTTCATCTCGGTCATCCACCTAGGATGTCATTAGCCGAAGCTAATCATTTATTCATCTTGATTATCCATTTAGGATGCCATTAGTCGGAGCTAATCAATCATCTATCCCGGATATCCATTCAAGTATCATTACCAGAAGCTAATCAATCATTTGTCTCGGTCATCCATTCGAGTGCCATTAACCGAAGCTAATCATTGTTTATCCCAGTCATCCACTTCAGATGCCATTAGTTGAAGCTAATCAATTATTTATCCCGGTCATCCATTCAGATGCCATTAGCTGAGAATAATCAATCATTTATCTCGGTCATTCATTCGGATGCCATTAGCCGAAGCTAATCATTTGTCATCCCGGTAATCCGCTTCGGATGCTATTAGTCGGAGCTAATCAATCATTTATCCCGATCATCTATTCGGATGCCATTAGCCGAAGCTAATCAATCATTTATCCCGGTCATCCATTCGAATGTGATTAGCCGAAGCTAATCATTGGTTCATCCAACAATTCATAACAATTTGACATTCACTGCAACACAATAGCAGACCCTTTGTGGTCCTCGTACCAGCATTCCATAATAGTTTAACATTCAGTAACACAATGATAGATCCTTGGTAATACAAAAACAAACATTCCATAACAGTTTAGCATTCAATATAACACAACAATAGATCCCTCGTAATACTCATACCGCCATTCATGGTAATTAACTATCAGTATAATACAACGGTAAATCTTTCATAATACTCATACAACCATCCATGACAATTTCATTCAATATAATACAACGGTAGATCCTTTGTAATACTCATACAACCATTCGTCACAATACATTCAATAAAAATACAACAGTAGATCTTTCGTGATACTCATACTAGTCATCAGCAACCCAAATTCATAATAGCCCAAACAACATCTCATATTCGGTTTAGTATTCTTCACAACACAATAATATATATCCACCTTAAATGGGTCATTTTAGAACTCTAACATTTTCATCATTGTTTCAACATTCATCAAGAACTCGATCTACATTTCATAGTTATTTCGACAATCATAAAGAATTTAATCCAACACTTCATCTTCATTTCCTCATTCAACAAGGATTTAATAAAATATCATCACCCATAATATGTGAATATATAGTTCTTTTTTAAATTGCCTATAATGCTTGAAATTACCTTGTGTTGTAACAGGGACATCATACCATTATGGTGCGTAAGGAAATTCATTTCACGGCTCACACATTTCAAAAATAACTATATATTCGCATATTATGGGTGATATGAGTTCTGAATAAATAGACATGTTAATCACTCAATTAGTTGTCCAACCTCTTTTGTAAAAGCAAAAATTGAAATGGAACATGGATATGAATATATGAACAAGTTGATATGATGTGTATGAATATTCATATGAGGTATTCATCTAATAAGGATGTCATGTTGTAAAAAATCATATGCGGTCAGGATAACAAAAGTACTAGTTATGTAACTTGTTGTTTGACACTCTTGTATGAACTCGTGATGATAACGAGATTAGAACAAGAATGTGAATTTATAAGTATGTCAATATGATGTAATGTAAACCTAGGAGTATGGAAAAAATAATATTATGGGCACGTGCATTGAGAATTCGTTCTATGGGAATGTTGATTTACGTTATCCTACATAGATTGTGCCTTGTTAATGTACAAAATGCAATGATAAATCTGAAGAATGATGAGGTGAAAAACATCTAGAAACCGAATAAAAAAATTCTAGCGATTTTGGCCTTGAAAAAGCCGGGTTGTTACATTGAAGTGTGTGCTTGTGAAAGTGTTGGACATCTCAAGGTAAGTTATGAGTGAGTGTGGGGAGAGGCCATTTGGACTAAGCCCGAAAAACTAGGACTGTCTAGCCGTTTAGGCTAAAGGATTGGACAACCCAAGGTTAGTTAGGAGTGAGTGAGGGAGTGGTCGTTCTAGTTGGGCTTAAATGACCATGATTTTAGTTGTTTGGTCCTGGACCAAATTGCTATAAAGCAACCTAAATGGCTAGAAAGTCTAGCCATTTTAGCTTAGAATGCCTATCCATTTAAGCTAAACCCAAACAACTAGGATTTCTAACCATTTAGGCTTTGGCCTAAAAGGATAGAATTTTTTTTTTCTTGCACTATCATTTGGCCCCCTCCATTCCCAAGTTTTTTAAACAATGGTGTTCGAAAGACTTGACCAATAAAAGTAGAAGAACGAAATTACTTACTGTTTTATACTATTGTTACCTTTTTATGGATTTTGTTAGGTTCATTGCAAAAGGGATAAGTGTTTGTATGCAATAGTAATGAGAGTTTGATCGATTTGCTTGTTACTCTCAGAATAGAGAACAATAATTTGTAAGAAATGGAGAATTCTTTGTGTGAAAGCAGTATTAAAGCATTATGTAAAGAGATGTTGCATTGACATTTATTTTTGTTAGAGACATGGAGATATCGTGGTGGAGATTTTATTGGATACATAGAGATTTATTTGGAGACATGAAGATTTTAATAGTGATATAGAGGTCTCACCATGAGACTTTTAGTAGAGACATGGAAATCCATTTAGAGATATGAGAACTTGTTTGGAGACATAAAGACCTCGCCATAAAGATTTTATTAAAGACGTAGAGATTCATTTGAAGATATTGGGGACATAGATAAATACTATTGCTTTTATTAAAACGTTAAAAATATTTTCTCATGTACGTGGTGATATAATTTCTAGAGATTATTTGATTTCAAGTAATGCATCATGGAAAAATTTCCTTTTTTTTGTTCGGATAACACTTCCTTCTTTATAAACTATTAGAGGTGACCCCATGTGATCAATCTTTCTATATTTTTTTTAGGGAATAACATTTCTCAATATCATGACCATGATCATGGTAAAAGTGACAGAACTTATTAGGGTTTCTTGTGTTCATCCAAATTTTCATAAGAGATGAGTATCGTTTAAAATCCTTTCCCTAAATTGCAACCAATACCCCCAACATGTGTGGTGGTCAAATGTGTGGTTATGAGCTTAGAAAGTGTTAGATGATCATGAATCAATACTTTGATGCTCCTTTTGGATACTCTGATAAGAGATTGATGGTGTTAAAGAGATTATGCTCTTCGTGGATGGGAATGGGGGTGCTATTGTCTATTCACACATGCTCTCTTTACTCGAATATGGTATTTCATTACTTGTTTCATATTGAGAATATTATTAGAGATATGCTTTGGTATTATCATATTTTTAATATGTGATGTTAAAGATCTTAGTTCTGCTATTTTTAGCTAGTACGCTAGTGATGAAGTGGAAGATGAATTTATTGTAGAGATTATGAAGGCCAAAGATGAAGTTAGGCTTAAGGTAGTAATACCACATCAAGTAGATCCATGTAATGTTTTTGAGAAGATTTTGCACATAACATCTCTCTTTTACATTAGAAGCTCTAGGATTCTTCTCGTGTTTTGTATGTGTTCTCTTAGGTTTTAAAATCATCATAGTTGTCTAAGTTGATCTTCATGGAGATGCAATCTTTGGAGAAATAAGTGTGTAACATTCGACAAAAGATTATCCTATTTGATGAAGGTGGTGTTCATTTTTATGAGCTCATATAATTATTGATCTCTTTTAACATCTATGTCTTTTTTTATAGGACGCGTGCTAACAAGATTTAGAAAAAGGCTAATAGTGGTATCCACTCACGTGGCTAGGAATTATTGACGAGTGCTCTTCATAACATAAATGATTCTCTTAGAGAGTTAAAGTACGAGTGTTCTTGTGCCCACTTGCTTGCACGTTATTTTATCTTATTTTTTAAAGAATGAAGTTATCTTTATACATTCAATATGCAATAGAGCTAGCTATTGTGTTTCCATTTAGGGAATAGAAGGAGTGTAAAGATGTTGTATAGTTAGTTAAGAACTTGCACTTAATAAGAGGTTTGATGAAAATCTAAAATAACAAGAGTTCCTGTAATGGAGAAATTAATTATTCTTTCAGGTCATATAGTTTCCATGTTGTCTACAATGGAAATAAATTTTTGAATTAGGAGGCGTAAAATAGGAACGAACTAGATTTTGTTTAATTTTTTATAAATGACATCACCAATGAAGTCGTGAGAACTTTAGACAAGAAAAGGTTTTCCACAGCTGCATCTTACGCTATGGAGATTGATCTTGTGTATGGGTTTTTTTCTATAGGCTTGGTGTTTTCTAGAACACAAGTTCCTTGTTGAAATATAAGAGTCTCTGATACTTAAGTTAGTAAATATAGAAAGAGAAAATAATATACAAGACAAAAAAAATGTGAGAAGCAAGACAAAAATGTGTTGGTTAAATGAACTGGTGTGTTAAGCTCAGCTTGTTTGGCTTGGCTAGAATGTTTTTTCTTAGTGACTAGAGGTATTTATGAACTTTTAGTCATGTTATTTTACTTCATGAAGATTGGTGTTATAGGTATCTCGTGATGTGTGGAGTTACAAGTACCTTGATCAGTAGAGTAATAATGAAGAGTGACCTTGTGGTGAGTGAAGAAAAATGAATACCATTGGTGGAGCAATTGGTGCTCATTATTAGTTCATGATGTTTGTTATGCCATTGCTGGAGAAGCTAGTGCTTCTGTTTTACATAAAGAATTTATATGTGTGAGGTGTGTCATGTTTGTACAAAAAAATTTGTGTTCTTACATAGTGAATTTATATGCGCGTGCACCAGTGGACAGTGTGCGACTCCTTAACTCAAAAAGTCCATTGAGGTGCATGTCCAGGAAAATTTTTGACAGCTTAAGAGAAGCTGAGAATGAGCGGGAGAGAAGTTGTTCGAGTGAGCCTGAATGGCTAGGATTATATTCATTTAAGCCAAGTCTGAACAACTAGAAATTCCTTTTTTATGGACTGTCAATTAGCATAATACTAGATTTGTGAGCCCACGCTACATCGCGGATTGAAATATTTTTTTTATTTGTAAAAAAAGATGTCAAGAAAACACAAACATGTTATAAAAAAGTTTTTAAAAAAGGTGACTCGGGGAATAGGCTCGACTGAGAAAAAAATATTGGTATAATTTAATTAGATAATAAAAAAATAAATAACAATAGTAAATACTTAAACAAAAAAATCATGGTAACTTGAAAAAAAAACATTTCAAGAACCAAAAAAAGATGAAAAAGGTAATATTTCAACAAATCAAATATGAAACAACAAATCATAAAAGAAAAATGACCTAAGACAACTTGAACGAGCATGTCAAATATGCAATCCATGTCATTAGACTGAGATAAGTCAATAGAAAGCAAATCGAAAAGCCGAAGTCCAATTCTAAACAAATCCAACGTAGAAGAATGAAATCTAAAAGAAGATCAATACACACACACACACACACATAAATTCCAATCACAAAGAGGTGAAAACTTACTACTCCAAACTGACCTTTCCAAATTAAACACAGTAGTTCCTAGAGCCATCCAATGGAAAGATGTAACCCTTCCAGAAGATTGGATCCTCGAAGGTGCAACATAACCAGAAACACAACAACTACCAAAACTAAATGTTCAAATTAAAAAGATAACCCAGTATACAGATGGAAAAGTCAAATTATCTTTCCATCGATATTCAACTAATTCCTGATTTTTGAATGTATCCTCCTTATCCATCACTATAGTTTTAAGAAGAGTTTCCAAAATCTCTTCTATCATAAACATACCATACCAAATGAATCCACCTAGAAAATCAACCTCTGATATACCTAGTACTAGCTTCCAAAATGCAGATTATACTACAAATATACCCAAACCTTTATATACAAACCTTGAATAACAATCCCCTCCAACCAAACACAACTTCAAAGCAAAAGTGAATTTTTCAAAGCCATAAAAGGCCATCTTTTCCAAATTAAGACCTCAACCCTAATCATGTTTATCACCCCCTCCCCAAGTCAGTAACAATCCTTTAACCTCCACAAACCAAATAAACACCATTCAGAATAAACAAACAGATCAAGTCCAAACCTTAGATGATGATATCTTCCAAGAAAAAAATCCTGAGATTAGTAAGCTCCTCTGGAAAAGCCCCAAATCTCTTACTGCCCCAGACATATCCATCCAAAATGAACTTATCATTATCAACCAATACAAATACAATGTCTCCTCTGTCGCGGGTGCGCCACGTCGCGGCGAATATTCCACTTTTAAATATAGGAAAAAGTATGGTATCTATTTGACAAATGTGGGGAGACAAAAAAATATTGTCTTTTGTTGGTAGGAAATGGAATGGGAGTCGCCATCTAGTATTTTGGTCACTAGGAACCCTAACTGGTCTTAGAGATTGGGTACGGGGACTGGTTGCGTAAAGGGAAGGTATTAGCACCCCAAATACGCCCTACCTAAGGTAAGCTGCATTGTTTAACTGTCTGATAAGATTCAAGGTCTCGTGGTGTTTCCTAGTTGTTGGTCCGTCTATGGTTCAAGAAAAGTCCTCCTCAATAAGGAGATCCTTATCTTATCGAGTAAAGCCTAATCGTTCTAACGTCAATGTAAAAAACATATTTAATCAGGAATACGTTTTACGTATAAATTCGTAATCCCACATACTAAAAGAAGACAAAAAGATTTTTTAGAATTTTTGAAATATTGGCCTAGTCCTCATGGCTTGAATAAACTGGTTATAAAAGCCAAAATGCATGCTAGTACATATATTGTTTTTTTTTTAAAAAAAAAAAAAAACTTTCTTTGTTGTATGAAAATATGATGTTATAATATTTATATATATATATATTGGAGAGACTAGGCCGTATTTTAAAACAAAACATTTTTTATTATGTATTTTTTTCTTTGATGTTTTGACGCAAATCGGGTATTTTAATACGGGGTTGGTATCCTTACGGTATAAAAATACAACCCAATATTAATCCACTTTAACAAAAATGCAGAAAAATCAACAATATTTTTAAAGATATTTAGGAAAATTTTTGAAAGCAAAAGACATTTTTTATTTTGAAAATCTTTGACGTTTTGATGAAAACCGGGTATTTTAATACCGGATTTGTATCTTTACAGTATAAAAATACAAACCGATATTGATCAAAATACAGTAATAAACTTACAGAAAAATCACATATTTTTGGAAATAATTTTTCGAAGAAAATTATTAATTTTTTTATATGTATCTAGATATAAATAATACAAAACACAATATAATGTACATAATATATAACTGGGCTGGGCTGGGCCGGCCCAATTCGTTGGGCCGGACTCAGCCCCAAAATATGTCGGGCCGAAATCTCGGCCCAACAAAAATCTGATATTTCTTTTCTGGGCCAGACCCGGCCCAGAAGACAGGGTTGGGCCAGGATTAGCCTGGCCCATCAACAAAACCAGCTGGGCCAGAACAAGTCTGGCCCAGCACAAGAATCCAACGGGGGGGGAAATAATTCCCCCCCCCATCCTTCTGCACGCAGAACGAATGTTCTGCATGCAGAAGGAAACGCCGATGACACAAATAAAATGAGGAGGAAGGAAAGTTTACCTGGCGCGGAGGAGTTGGTGCGTTGCTGGGAGGCCGGTGGTGCCGCGGTGGAGTCTGGTCCCGGCTGGAAGAAAGAGGAGCGGATTCCTGCAGAAGAGAAGGAAAGCTCTCGGCTGGAACCTTTGGTGTGGCTAAGGAAGGAGCTGCTACTCCGGTTGCTGCTAGGCGTCGCTGGAGGAAGGAGGACTGCTGTTGGGGTTCTCCAGGTGTGGCTGGCGGCTGGAAGGGAAATGGGGCTGCTGTGATTTGGCCGGGGAGGGAGGCCTATGGAAGGGAACAGCTGGGATGGAGAGGGACGTCACTGCTGCTGTTCAGCCGCTGCTGGGGCCGAATGGAGGAGAGACCTGGCGATGGAAATGAGAGAGTGAGGGGATCCTGTTCTGTCAAAGAGAGGGGCGAGTGAAAGGGAGATGGGGGAATGCAAAGGAGGCTGCTCTGGTTTAGGAAAAGAAGCTGGAAATGAGGGAAACGGTGCTGTGGGGGGAAAGGAAAGTCACTCCTCTCCTTCGGGTGCAGGGGAGAAGAAGAAAGTCCCAAAGGGCTGGGGACCGTGGGTCTAGGAGGGCTGGACTATGGCCGGCTGTCACTGGTTGAGGGAGAAGAAACTGGAAAAAGAAAACTGTTTGCAGGAAAAACACGCAGGAAAAGCTTATTTTGTGCCAACTTTGAGCTCCGTTCCTCCAACCCTCTGACCATGAAAATTCTTTCTATTTATAGGGCTGGAAAGAGGGTAATCTTGTCTTCAATGGGAAAAAAAGTCTCAGCCCTTGATTCGACTCGAGCAATCCAAACCGTCGGTTCAAAGTGTGCACCTCGAACTGCCAAATTTGCAGACTGCCCGAGGTGCATGTTTTGGCCCAATAAACCGAGCCGTTCCAAACCTTTTCGACCCGACCGGACCACTCCCCGGGATAAAGGAGTTCCAGGTGGACATGTTGGTGCATGCTTTGTCGGATTTGGGGGCCAAGCGAGGCAGAAAACATGTCTGGAAGTCGGCCACTCGGGCAGCTTGGTGGGGAAGAAAATGAACAGTACCGGGCGACGCGTCGCCTGATTCCTGCCCTTTTTTTTTTTTTTAAGTTTCAAAACAGCCCCCTCAATCATTTTTTGTTTTTCAATTGCATCCCTGCCAATTTCGGTCTCCGTCCCTCTTGTTGGCCGCGTTTTTCACTTTAGTCCTTGGTCTCTGATTTATGCAATTGAGCCCTTAATTGATCAATAAACTTCCAATTTCTTCAATTAGGCCCCTTAATCAATTAATTCCAGCCCCTATACTTACGCGCCTTCTTCAATTTGGTCCTTGGTTTCGGATTTCTTCAATTAAGTCCCTAATTGGCCCTTAAACTTCAATATTTATGCAATTAAGCCCCTGATTTGCCCTAATAAATTCCTAAAAAATATATTTTGGCCCCAGAACTTAAATTTCTTCTAATTAAAGCCCAAATTGACTTAAAAATCAATTTTTCTTGCAATCAAATCCCCTATAAAATTCATTTAAAAATCCAATTAAATCCATAATCATCCAAATTTGGGCTTTTCTCCTCCAATTTCAAATTTCCTCCTCAACAGGGCTCTCCTCCTTCAAGAATATACTGTCAAAAATCCAATCTTTGTATTTTTAACCTCATTGACCAATTTTCCGACCATTTTCTGAGCGCTTCTGCCTCCTGTTATTTTTCTTAACCTCCTTTGGCTATATATATATTTCTATATATATATATTTTGTGGGGGACCCAAAAATGGGTTACAACATCCTCTCTCTATGAATGGAATCTAGATGGAATGTCAGAATACCATATCTTAAACACCCTCCAACAAATGACCTGGTAACCAATGCATACAAAACCCAGACTGGTACTCTAGATAACACCATAGCCGAACTTCTTATAGCTAGTTTCTCTGGCTAGTTAAAAGGATGGTGGGATCATCTCACTGAAGTCGAACACCTCCAAATCCTAAATTCCATGCACGCGCGTGGGTACACACACACATAATACCAAAACAATTACCCAACAAACCAAGCAAGCCAACCAAACATTGTGACCCAGATCATACGAATGAGATCACCTAATGGAAGGCAAACTGGGAAACATTATGAAGCTCGAATATAAAATAACTCAATGTTGAAGGATATGCAAACAATATTAAATTTTAAAAAACCACCCCTAAAAAAAAAAACTAGGCCAACCCCATAAGCCCATGTTCTAAGTGATGTGATCGGGATAGACGAATAGAAAGAAAATCAAAGAAAATCACGAAGCCCAATATAAAAAAAACTTCAACCTTAAAGGAGGGAACAAAAAAAAAAGAAAATTAAATCCTAAGTGATATAGTGTTAAATGATGAAATCGAAAAAAATATCAATTTAAAAAACAACAAAAAACAAATAATAAAAAAACCCAAGATAACTCGAGTTAGTTTGAAATTTCATAAAAAAAATCCTATAAAAATAGATAAAGAAAGAATGAAGTCTAATCGTTGATAATATAAATGCTGAATGATAAAATAGAAAAAACATAAGCTTAAAAAAAGGACAAAAAAACCAAGTAAATTTTCTAGACCCAGGGTAATGTCTCAAACTCGTAACTAATGAAGTCCGAGACCCGGGTTGAACAAAAAAACTTGATTCTCAACCACTTTAATATTGAAGGATGGAATCACAAAAAAATAATTTCAATAAAAAATTAGTAAAAGAAAATTCAACAAAGAATGACAAATAAAAAAATCCAAAATAACCGGAGTCATTTTCTAAATCAACAAAAAATATATACAAATAGAAAATAAATAAAATAACAGAGCCCAATCTCCTATTGGACAAATGTATAAGGACAAAACTGAAAAAAACATGAGTTTAAAGAGGGGGAAAAAAAGGCAAATTTAAGCGAACCTTTTAAATCTCAGTTAATCTTTAAAACTTGCAACCCATGAAATCATAGGCCCAAACTCAATCAAGAAGCTTAATTCCTAACTAATTTAATGTTGAAAGATGAAATTGAAAAAAAAATTGAATTTAAAAGAAAAATCAAAGTAAAAAACATAACAATTAAAAGAATTGAGATCAAATTGGATAGGAAAAAAAAACTAAGGAGGATGAAATTGTGAAACAAAATTATCTTAAATAAAAAAAATAAAATTCAAAAAAACAAAGGCCAAATTTGAAAGATTAAGAAATCCAATGGGGGTTAGATTGTAAAAGAATTCTAATTTTATAAATTATTAAAATAATTTTTTTAATTATTGAAGGAAGAAATCGAAAATAAAACATCAATTTAAAAAAAATAACAAAGAACAAAAAATAAGATGACCATGAAGAACTTGGGTTATTTTAAAAATCAATGTAAAATTCTATAGAAAAATAAATAAATAAAAATAATAGAGCTCAGTCTTAAATTGAATAAATGAATTAAACTTTTTTAAAAAAAGCAACTAAATGAATGGGTAAAAAACCAATCAAACACAAGCAAACCTCCTCAATATAGGCTAATCTCTTAAACTCATAGCCCGTGAAATCCTAGATCCAGACTCAACTAAGAAACTCAATCCCCAACTAATTTAATGTTCAATAATAAAATAAATAAAAAATCAATTTAAATTTTTTTTGAAATAAAAAAAATGACAATAAAAAATATGGGGATCAAATTTGATACAAAAAAAATTTGAGGATGGAATTGTAAAAAAAATCAATTTAAAATTTATCCCAAATAAAACAAACAAAGATGATAAGTTGAAAGGTTAAAAAAATGAAAAGAGATAAACTTGAAAAAGAATTCTAATTCTATAAATTATTAAAAATAAAAAAAAATAGTAATCAAAAGAAAAAGAAATTAAATCTAAAGAGAAAACAAATTTAAGAGGTTACTTTGAAATTTTTAAGGGGCAACATGAAAATCAAGACAGAGAGAAAAATGAAAAAAGAAAATAAAATATCATCGATGCCAAACTAGAAGGTTGTTTGGAACACGTGTCACTTTATCATGGAAACTCAAATTAGACAACTTTGGTTATTCTAACAAATCTCCAAGTGATGTTAACCCTATAGAAGGGAAAAATAAATAAAAATATTATGAAGCCAATTTTTCAATCATCTCAATATTAAAAAATAAAATTGACGAAAACAAATTTAAAAAAAAATCATAACAAAAATTCAGTAGCAAAAGAAAGGGAAAAACATTGTGGATTACCAGGTTCAATTAAAAAAAAATATTTCACCAAACCCATAAACCGAGATAACATAGATTACCTTGGTAAACTCACAAACCATGTTAACCCTATAAAAAAATTAAAAAAAATTACGAAACCAAATTCTCAACTACCCCCAATATTAAAAATGAATTGACAAAACTAAATTTGAAAAAAATCAAAATATTAAAAAAAACAAAACATTGTAGATTACTATTGTAATTCATAGTGCAATAGGTGCGGGTGAACAGTAATGTCCCACACCTTTTTATTTGGTGGCCTCGCTAGCTGCACCAAATTTTTTTTCACTAGGAAAAATATGTTTTTCAAGAGATGATTATGTTTTTAAAGCAATGAGAGATAATTTGAGAATATGATAAAAAGAAATAAGGCAACAACAATAAAAAGAATTTTAAAAAAATATTGCCCTGGGCAAAGCTAGGGAAAATAAAATAAGACAAAACAAAAATGTTAACCCCTTAACATTTCAAGCCCCCCACTAAAGTCATCAGACTAAAAGTACCATGCATGAAAAGATTGTGAAGTCTAATTCCTATGAAATGAAACATTGAAGGATTAAATAAAAAAATTACAAAAAAATAAAAAATATCAATTAAAATAATAAGAGTCAAAATCAAAATAAAAAATAAATTAAAGGGTAACAACAAATTTTCAATTTGAGAGTTAAATTGAAAAGGATAAAAACATTAAAATTTTTTTTAAAAATGAGTTCTAAAATGAAAAAAAAAAACATTATAAATTGGATTGGATGGTGAAATTAAAAACAATCTAGCTTTTATCAAATGTTCAAGGAAAAAAAATCAGAAATCTAATAAATAAGGATGAAGTTAAAAACATCAATACATGATAAAACAAATTAAATATGGAGAATTTTTCCAACGTGTTTTTTTACATCAAAAAATCTTACAATGTAAATTGCAAAATTTATGTGTGCATATAATTAAACAAATCATGAACTATTGTGTAAAGAAATTAAAAAAAAAGTTATTAGCAATAAAAAAACAAAATTTAAAAAACAAAGAGACAAATATAGATTAAAATATTTAATATTGCAATACGAGTAATTTACCTGATTGTGTTTAATAAATTTGTTTATTAAAATCAGTTTGTAATAGAAATTGACACACATATAAAATTTATTGAATAAAATAAAAAGAAAAAAAAAATATTATGCAAGGCTGCACATATTAAAGATATTATAAAAATATAAAATATAAAAAAACTACAAGTGAATTATACTATTTCTTCAAGAATTAAACACATTCAATATAATTAAAAAATAATTACTATTTTAAAAAATCTAAATAAGAAAAGAAAATCACAAAGAAGTAAAATACAAACTTAAAAATTATTTTTAAAAAGACATATAAAAAAAGTTTAAATTAAAAAATATAAAAGCTATATATATAAATTAAAAAATCAAATGTACTTTTCAAATAAATTTAAAAGTCACTATCTATTTTACCTGTATTTTTCATTTCAGTCTTTTGACTCTTAATTCAATCTTCTCTTAAGAAAACAAAAAATGCCATTGAATGCTAATTGAAAGCTAAATAAAAGCTCAATTATATATATAAAAAAAGTTTGAAGATAAAATTAAAAATTAAAAAAAATTATATCTCCAATTCATGGTATTCATGGTGATTTATAAAAAGATAAACAGTGATTTAAGTTACAGTAAAAAAAGTCCACATTTTTTAATTTTATACTTAATAAAAAGGAATGATAACAACATACAGTTATGTTGAAGTTGTGATTGAAGTTTGAAAAAAATAAAATCCACAAGCTTGCAATTGGGCAACCGTACTAATGAGCTTAAATTGAATCATTCGTGGTTTTACGAATATGGTTGACGAAGTGCAAAACCTAATTGTACAGGTGTGCACTGCAATAAAGTTTTTTGCTAGATGGCATCTTCGTATTAATGTGGTTGTTGGACAAGGTACACAATCGAAGCTTTACATTAAAAAAAAAAAAGAAAAAACCCTCCCAGCTCTAACTGAGGAGTACATCATAATTTATTTCCTATTATTTCAAGAAAAAAATTAATTAATCTCTCTTGTTTTATAAATTAATTATTTAATCACTTATCATTGTTAATCATGCTTAATTTTATATTAATTTATTTAAAAAAATACCTACTTCTCTCATCAATCATCAATCTTTCCATAGCATCTATTTTTTCCCCCTCTTTTATTTAAAAAAATAGAAAAGAACGAAAAATAGATTAAAAAAACTATTATAAATTAATTATTTAATCACTTATCATTGTTAATCATGCTTAATTTTATATTAATTTATTTCAAAAAATACCTACTTCTCTCATCAATCGTCATTCTTTCCATAGCATCTATTTTTTCCCCTCTTTTATTTAAAAAAATAGAAAAGAATAAAAAATAGATAAAAAAAACTAAATAACTACTTTTTTTTAGGAAGTGGACTAATTATTTCTTCTTTTAAAAAAAATTAAAACGATTAATTTATAATCTACCCAGCTCTAACTTGACTGAGCGGCAATACTGTTATTAGAAAAATATATACATTACTCATCTTCTATATATACACGGGCACGACCTCCCTACAAGTAAGGAAACAAAGATAAGGACGTAGTAGCAGTGAAGTGATGGCTTCTCGACCTGGAATTCTCACAGACTGGCCATGGAAACCTCTTGGAAGCTTCAAGGTCTTATGGAAATCCCTCTCTTATCTCTCTCTTGCTCCTTTTCCTTCTCGTTAATATCTGATAACATACGTAGAGTAACTCATTTTCGTGCAAACAACGTTAATATATCATAAACAAAAACAATAATTTTAACTATATATCTTTGTTTTCTTTGTGGTGTTCAATATTGCAGCATGTAATATTGGCTCCTTGGGTCATTCACAGCACCTACTCCTTCATGATTAAAGATGGAAAAGATCTCTCAACCTTTCTCGCATTCCCGCTTCTGTTGTGGAGAATGCTTCACAACCAGTTATGGATCAGTCTGTCCCGTTATAGAACAGCCAAAGGAAATAACAGGATTATCGACAAAGCCATTGAATTTGACCAAGTTGATAGAGAAAGCAGCTGGTATTTGTGTGTGTGTGTGTGTGTGTGTTAAATAATTTCATGCATTAATTTCCACTCTAGTGCTTGTGAAGTTTCTGATACTTAAGGATTTCCTGGATGGATATCTGCAGGGATGACCAAATATTGTTCAATGGAATTTTATTCTACGTTGGTATCCATACAATTCCAGGAGCTAGCCATCTCCCCATGTGGAGGTTAGATGGTGTAATTATAACAGCTCTGATTCATATGGGTCCGGTGGAATTTCTGTATTATTGGCTTCATCGACTTCTTCATCACCACTATCTCTACTCTCGCTATCATTCCCATCACCATTCCTCCATTGTCACAGAGCCCATTACGTGTAAGAGTGATCCAACATGATTAATTAGACCTCATGATCTTAATATAAACATATCTTGATATAACATATATCTCACTAGTTCATAAAAACATATTTTAAATAATTTATGTAAATCAAATCTCCATCCATCTAAGTTGTCTCATAACATCCCCCGAATATATTTAAAATATATTAAGAGTCTTGCATTTGAATATTTATTAATAATCTTGTGTGATCGTTAATAAACTTAGTTTAATCGACCTCTCATAAAAGGTTTCAAGTCGGAATACTAATTTTTACAATAATGGAAGAAAAATCTTGTGTGTGATTGAGGGGGAACGTAGACCAATATTCTCCATTGATAGTAGCAATACATGACGATATACAGGTACTTGTAATTACTACTTGACATTATCTTCTTTTTTGACATGTGCATCGCAGCTGTGATTCATCCGTTCGCCGAGCACATATCCTACTTCATGCTATTTGCAATACCATTGATAACGACTATTTTGATCGGGACAGCCTCTGTAGCATCCTTTGCTGGTTATATCACTTACATTGACGTGATGAACAACATGGGTCACTGCAACTTTGAACTCGTTCCCAAATGGCTCTTCACCATTTTCCCCCCTCTCAAGTACCTCATGTACACACCATCGTAAGTCTTGATTTCTTGCAATTTCAATTATTAATTAATTCTCACCAGCCTAGCTCTTTTTCTTTTTATTAATGGGATTTCTTTCAGACTTGTGAACAAAAAGCATGATTGTTATGAAAGATTATAGGAAAATGATTCATCTCATCTTACAAAAACAAGAATGTATATATATATATACACACACACACCGTCGTCTATGGAAAATATACTGTTAATTATTTAGCATTTAATATGGCTGCAGGTTCCACTCTCTTCACCACACTCAATTCAGAACCAATTACTCACTATTCATGCCCATCTATGATTACATCTATGGCACAATGGACAAGTCTTCTGATAACCTCTATGAAGATTCGCTCAAGAGACCCGAGGAAGCCCCTGATGTGGTGCATCTAACTCATCTAACCACACCAGATTCCATCTACCATTCACGGCTAGGACTTGCCTACTTGGCTTCCAACCCTCAGAAATCGAAATGGTATCTCTCGTTAATGTGGCCGGTGACACTGTGGACCATGATGTTAACTTGGATTTATGGACGCGCTTTTGTTGTTGAGAGGAATCGCTTTCACAAACTCAGATTACAGACGTGGACAATACCAAAATACAATATTCAAGTAATTAATTAGAAGGATGTAACTCTGTCATTGATTAATCTAGTGCGTTCAGTTTAATTAATTTGGTCTCATTAATTTTCGTATCTACTCTTTCGCAGTACAACTTGCGATGGCACAGAGCATCCATAAACACATTGATTGAAGAAGCTGTACTAGAAGCTGAGGAAAAAGGTGTTAAAGTGTTGAGTCTCGGTCTCTTAAATCAGGCAAGTACCTCACGGTTAAAATATAATGCATTCTAGGGGGGGGGGGGGGGGGGGGGGAATCATATTTATATTTAAAGTGGTGGTTACTTAAGAAGGGCCAGTACTGGAGTTGAGTTTATTGTTTATTTATTGTATTTTCATCATGTTCAAAAATAAATTTTGCAGGGAGAGGAGCTTAATAGGTATGGTGAGCTTTATGTGCAAAGGTATCCGAGGCTCAAAACGAAGGTGGTGGATGGAAGCAGTCTAGCCGTTGCTGCTGTGCTGAACAGCATCCCTAAAGGAACAACACAGGTGCTTCATAGAGGCAATCTCTCTAAGGTTGCCTACGCTGTTGTTTCAAATCTCTGTCGGAGCGGAATACAGGTATTGTTGATGTTGTCTAGCTACTAGGCCAATATGCACATGTTGTCACTTGCTTCAATTTGACTTTAATTTATTTAAATTGATTGTATAGGCAGGCAAATTTAATTCATTTCTGTGGTCATGTTTTAATTTCTAATTCTTTTTTTTTTTAGGTGGCTGTCCCACACGAGGATGATTACAAGAGGCTTAAAAAATCCTTCGGCAGCAGATCTGATCAGAATAATCTGATTCTTTCAAAGAATTATTCAATAAAGGTATACCCTACCTATGATTTCTTTTGCTTCCAACGAATTAGAAATCAGTTTTTTGTCAAAAAAAAATTACAACTTAAACTTAATATATATATATATATATATATATATATTAATTTCTAATTTCATAATAAACTTTGGGCAGACGTGGCTGGTTGGGGATGGATTGAAAGGAGAAGACCAAAAGAAGGCAACAGAAGGAACATTATTCATTCCCTTCTCGCAATTTCCCCCGAAGAAATTGCGCAAGGACTGCTTCTATCACAGCACACCAGCAATGGCAGCCCCTGCATCTCTTGAAAATGTGGACTCTTGTGAGGTAATTAATTAGTCAAATATTGCTCAGCTTTAAAGTACTATTTGCATTATTTTTTAAAAAAGTTTGTTTCAGGAAAGATAATTAATTTGAATGATGACAGAATTGGTTGCCAAGGAGAGTGATGAGTGCATGGCGTGTGGCTGGAATAGTGCATGCCTTAGAAGGATGGAATGAGCATGAATGCGGTTACACCATGTCTGACATTGACAAAGTTTGGCAAGCAAGTATCCAACATGGCTTCAAACCTCTGGTCATCACGACTCAATCAAAATTCTAAAGGATATTTAGCTGCATTTTGTTGCTAGCCGTGCCCTAATTATATATGCTTGAAAGGATTGATATATTGTGTATCACCTAGCCTCCATGATATTGCGCTGCTATATTTATGATATCCACTACTATATATGTATTTTCTGTACCCATCAATATTATGCTACATTTCACTATGCAATTGACAAATAATAAGCAATGGATTAATTATGATGGTTAATTTTATTTTCTTTATGCCTTCTCTACTATAACTAAAAATATTCAAAATATTGTCAATACAACTAGTTATTTAGTCATGATATCATGGGAATCTATCCGCCTATATTATCAAACCTACTCCTTTCAGTAAGTCAATATAGTTGTTATATCATGACAAATACAAGATATAATTAAAAAAAATAAAAATTTTAAAGTTGACACTAGTTTCAGAGATTTAGGTGCTAGATTAATTTTGTCTAAGAAAAGATGTGTTTTCTCCTAAATTTATTCTACGCATACTACTAATTCCATAAATATATTTTTAAACTTATTCGTAATTTGTTTTAAAAACAATAATTTAGTCTTTAAGAATAAGAGACACGTTGATAAATTTGATATTAATCTCAATAAGCAATTTCATCGATTGTTTTTATATATATATAAAAAACTGATGTTAATCCCTAAAAATAGATGATTCCGTCGATTTTTTTAAAAAAAGAAAAGATTTAATTTCGATAACATCTAAGATTAACCTAAATCAGACAATCTTGGTTAAGCTAATTCTTTTCTAATCAACAAAATCATAAATAAACAAACAAAACCCTAAAAGAAAAGGTTTCAAGCTTGTTATTTTTCATTCAATCATTTAAGCAAACAAAAAATGCATATAGTCCATAATTATTCTTCATGTTTATTATAATCAAGGTTATGTAGCATAAACACTAATGAATTAAGTAAAGAGAGCATGCATCATCACAAAGAAACCCAAAAGAAATGAACTTTAAATCTCCATATATTTTCTCCTAAATTTATTCTACGCATACTATTAATTGCATAAATATATTTCTAAACTTATTTGTAATTTATTTTTTAAAAAATGGTCTCTAAGAATAATAGACTCGTTGATAAATTTAATGTTAATCCAAATAAGTGATTTCGTCAATTTTTTTTATATGACGCTAATCCTTAAAAATAAATAATTTCATCAGTCTTTTTTTCTTTTAAAAGAAAAGATTTAATTTTGATAACATCTAAGATTAACCTAAAGCACACAATCTTGGTTAAGCTAATTCTTTTCTAATCAACAAATCATAGATAAACAAACCAAACCCTAAAAGAAAAGGTTTCAAGCTTCTTATTTCTCGTTCATGCATCATTTAACTAAACAAAATTCTTCTTCATGTTTATTATAATCAAGGATATTTAGCACAAACACTAATGAACTATATCAAGAGAGCATGCACCATCACAATGACACCCAAAAAAGGTGAACTTTAAATCTCCAAAACATATAATTTCAAGTTAAACATGGCATCAAAAGAATAATAATAAAAAAAAAACCTAGACTATGATAACCTTTAAGTTGTCATAATCTCCATATCATAATACATATGCTTTCTAACAACAACAATGGATTGAAAACCTAGAAAATTAACATTCTTAAGATTCAAGAGCAACCTTACACTCAACATTTCATATCCAACCTTGTTCAAATAAAAAAGATAAACTTTCCATAACATATTTTCTCATGGATCAAAACAACAACATTTCAGGCTTAGATGAGGTCTACTTCTACCATTTAAAAACCATAAGTTGCTTCCAAAAAAATTATTTGGTTTAGTATGAACCCTAATACACCTTATCTATTAATTTTTATAGAAATAAAAACATGGAAGTATCTTTATTATTAACTCATGATGATCAAGCTTGGTTCAAACTAAACAACAAAACTTAAAACATAGTTTTTTATGGTTTTCATAACAAGAATGACTAAGGATCGTTCATATTTCATGATTGAAAATTCCTAACCTTAAAAATCTATAATTCATGCACCATATCAATATAAAACATGAAATAAAAATATCAAACCCACAACCATGCATAATACTTCAAACAAGGTTCACTTTGGTAGATTTTTTCCCTATATAATCTCATGGTTCATGCTCTATTCATTCAAAATTTATTATCTCAAATTACAATGACATGCAACCATTAGAAAAGGATTAGATAAAAGACATTTAATACAAAGAAAAAGGTCAAAAACTTACCCGATATTGTTGTGGTTGTTGCTGCTAATGTTCCACTGGTATTCTAAAAGAAAAAAAAAACAAATTGTTGCAACAGTTTTAAAATGTTGTTGAAGCCTTTTAGAGTCACTACTGCTTCTTGGAAATATTATCACCATCCCAAAACTCCTCCAACTACATGAGCATGCTATAAAAATCCTTAACTAAAGAAGTTTCCCATGATAACTTGGTTTCTCCTGCATCTATCAAAACCAAAACTAATTTTACCACCTAAAAGTGTTTTTATGGTGTTTGAACTACTATTGAAGCATCATAAACATGTCTATGAAATCTATAGTTGTCTCAAGAGGGTTAGAAAAGGATTTTATGTATAAGCAACCATTGTAGCAGAAGATGAAAGCCCCATGTTTACTTTATACAAGAATTCTTTCTTCTATCTTTTTTTTATGTTATGTCTTCACTCTTTTCTCTCTTTCTCTTATATTTTTTCTTTTTTTTCTCTTTATGTTTCCTTTTTGCTTAATCTTTCTCTTTTTGTCTTTCTTGTTTTGTTCTCCCCATACTCTTTTTTCTTCCTTTTTATTTTTTCCTCTCGGGTTTGATTTATGAGGGATATTTATAGGCCAAGAAGGGGGGGATTTGGGGTGTTAATCTGGTAAGATCAAAACCCTTTATATCTGAAAAGTTATCACCACTATTGGTTAGAGCTTATGCTCGTCCTTATTTGAGCTACAAGCTGGCTAAGTAAGGTACCTAATTGTCTTTATGTTTTGGAGGTTTTTGGCATAGTTTGGGAAAAGATTTTGTAAAAACCGGATAAATCATTTCCAAAAATAAATAAAAGAAATTTATTTTTAGCTAGGAAATAAATTGGATCAAGTTAGATGAAATAAAATTAGATAAATAAAGGGGAAAAATTGGATAAAAGAAAAGGTTATAAAGCATAAAGTAATTAGAGTTAAATGAGGTAGAACAAAAGATAATTAAATATAAATAGGGGGCCAATGTGTAATTGATGGAAAATTGGGGTATAAATACCCATTCCTTCACCTAGTCGATGGTTTACATGAGAAAGTGGGGGATTCTGATTTTTCTTTCAAATTCTTGCAAAATTCAACAAAAAAAAAAAGAGATTAGGGTGTTTAAAGCATAGCCAAGGAATTAAAAAGGGAAGACTAAGGTTTTTGGGTGAGCTTTGGAGAGTAAATTAAGGTTTGGGGTTTCGAAAAAAAAAAAAAAGAGGGATTGAAGGGGGCTTGATTTCCTAAGCTTCCAACACTTGAGAAATCATCCATTTAAGGTTAGAAATACCTTTAAATAGATTAATTGCATTGAATTTGAGTTTTTGTTAATGAATTGTGAATGTTATGCTTTTGTGAGGATGAAATTGTATTGATTATGTAATGAGTGAATGTTATTGAGATTGGATAATGACTATTATAAGAATGGGTAATGGTTTAATGTCAAAAAAAAGTTAAAAGGATAAATACCCCTTTTATTGGCTTAGTTTCGGTAAAGGAGGAAAAAAAATTTGGGTGACTGAAAATTTTAATGCAATTAATTAAGATTGATGGAGATTTTGGGTTAGGTGAATATTGATAAATAGGAAAAGAGAGGGAAAAAAATTAAGTCATTATAATTGTATCAATTCAAGAAAAATAGGGTTGTTACGGGTGGTATCAAAGCCCTTGTCTAAGTTCAAGAATTGAAAAAGAAATCTAATGAATTGTTGAATTGTAGATGGTTTGTATGAGGAAATGTGTGATGATAGATCTCTCATCCGTAGGGGGATCTCGAGGAAAGGCAGGGAAAGAACCCCCTAGAGGATACTACCTCTCATATGCCACTAATAGCACGTTAGTTGGAGTTGAGAGAGAGATCAGACCTTGGGGGGATGCTGAATCGAGGTAGGTAGAAATGTCAAATCCTGAGGAATTGAGTTAACAAAGACAAAGTATATTACCCCTCAGCTATAGAGGCAGTACTTGTAGTAGCCCCTACCCTACATGTTGATCCAACATTCCCAGCTCAGATTGTAAGGGCGATGATTGAAGCGATGCCTAGTACACTGACCCTGATAGCTCTAGTGGCTCCAATAGCATAAACAACATCAGTGGTGATAGTACCAATAGATAATATAGTCACGTTGGTGCGTATTGTAAAGAGTATGAGGGAGTTAAGATATGAACCCTTTTTCGGGAGAACCAGATGCAAAAATAGATGGTAAATGGCTTCGCATAGTTGAAGACACATTGGATCAGATACAAGTGGCGAATGATTTAAGAGTAAATTGTGCTACCCATCTGTTTTTTGACAGAGCATGGTCTTGGCAGGATACTATAAGATCGAGGAGATCAGTAGGGTCATAGACATGAATCGAGTTTGGGGTCTAGTTTAAACATCTATTTTATTCATCATACCATAGTAAGGTGAAGAATTAAAAATTCCTGGCTTTACTGTTAGGAGACATGTTAGTGCTGGATTATGAGAGGAGATTCCATGACTTCTATATTTGCCTTCCATTATGTTCCCAGTAAGTAGCACAAAATAAAGTAAGGTCTGGCCGTTTTTAAGTTTGAAACAAGCAAAAAGCTCATTAAAGCAGCTGAGGCTCTAGAGGTATGTATGAAAAGGGGCCAATAGGGCCAGTTTGGTGTGGGCAAATGAAGGGATATTGATTATTCTGCAAGTAGACCACCTCTTCCAAAAAGAAACAAAACGTAGTTCAGTCAATTAAAAGTGGTGGAGGAACAATAACAAGATTTACTTGGAGTACTGAAGAGGGGTTAACAAGAGGGCAATCAAATTTAAGAGACGGTTTTACTAGAGGAGCTTCAGAGCAAACAATAATCACTTATGGTTCAATGTTGACAAAGGCATCTAGAAGACTGTTCTGCATCGTCAAGACAATGATATATCTACATGGGGAACATAGATGGCGGGATTGCCCAAACTTTGATCGAGGATGCTATTGTTGTGGAGGTCAGGGTCATTTTTAGAGACATTGCCCTCGAAGAGCTGAGTTTATTCAAAGCCCACAACAACAAGCCTAGAGCCAACAACAATCTGCCACTGTGGACAGAACAATCAAGCAAGCATGGTTAGGGGCAAGTGGTAATAGAGGTTGGTCTTGTGTTTAGAATGATTGGACCCAAGGCACGATATTCTATATGACTCAAGATGATACTAGAGTAGCCCCTGATGTTGTGGAAAGTACCTTACAATAAAATTCTAGGTCAGACATGTATTATTTGATCCCGGGGCTACACATTCATTTGTTGTAAATATATTTGTAGGGAAACTAGAAAGAAATCCATGTAAGATAGAAATAGGGTTTATTATAAGTACCCTTTATGTGAAAATATAAATATTGATCATGTGCATAAAGGGGGTTATGGTTGATATTAATCAGCTTGAGATGAAGGTAGATCTATTACCATGAAAATTACATAACTTTGATATCATTTTGGTATGGATTGGTTAGGTGTATATGAGCTAAAATGGACTGTTTTGCAAAAATAGTAACTCTTCAAGAACCTAACGATAAAAGGGTGGTATTTGGAGGAGAGATAAATGTCATACCGAGCTGTATCATTTTGGTTATGACCGTTAGAAAGATGATATTTAAGGGATGTGAAGCCTACCTTGCCCATGTTATAGAGGCAAAGAAGGATGATATCCAGTTGTAGAACATTCCCATAATGAGGGAGTTTCCAAATGTATTTTCAAATGAGCTACTAGGAATACCACTAGAGAGAGAAGTAGATGTTATTATTGATGTGTTACCTGGTACATCGCTGGTAGCCTAGTCATCGTATAGAATGACGCCTATCGAATTGGTGAAGTTGAAGATTCAACTACAAGAATTACTAGATAAATGATTCATATGTTCTAGTAACTTACCCTAGGGGGCTCCAGTACTGTTTGTGAAGAAGAAAGATGGAACTCTTAGACTCTATATAGATTACAGATAATTAAATAAAGTGATGATAAAAAATAAATATTTATTACCTCGAATAGTTGATTTGTTCGATCAACTTAGAGGAGCAATGGTGTTTTTAAAGATAGACCCAAGAACGAGATATTATTAACTGAGGATAAAATAGTTGGATGTGATAAAAACCACATTTAAAACATGTTATAAACATTACAAGTTTCTAGTAATGTTGTTTGGGTTAACGAATGCCTCGGTGGTGTTTATGGACTTAATGAATTAGGTCTTTTGCCCGTACATAGATAAGATTATGGTAGTGCTTATAGATGACAAATTGGTTTATTCTAGCTCGTATTCAGAGCATAAGCAACACCTGAGACAAGTGTTATAAACATTAAGAAATCATCAACTTTATGCCAAATTGAATAAATGTGAGTTTTGGCTAAAAAAGTTGGTTTTCCTAGGACATGTCATATCGACTGAAGGAATATTGGTGGATCCTAAGAAGGTTAAAGCAGTGTTGGAATGGAAAAGACTTATTAATATAACTAAAATCATAATTTTCTTGGATTGGTTGGATATTACAGAAGATTGATTGAAAGATTTTCTATAATATTTATTCCAATGACCCGACTATCTTAAAAGGAGATGAAGTGGGAATGGACCAAAGAATATGAAGAGAGTTTTCAAGAGTTGAAAAAGTGGCTTACAACTGCACCACTGTTAACACTTTCTTCGGGAACTGAAGGGTTGGTGGTCTATAGTGATGCAATATGGTAGGGTGATAAATTATGCCTCGAGACAATTTAAAACTCATGAAATTAATTATCTTATACATGATTTAAGTTAGCTATAATAGTATTTGCTTTAAGGCTATGGAGACATTACCTATATGGGTCTCAAGTGCATATTTTCATGGATCATAAGAGCTTATGGTATTTAATGACACAAAAGAAATTGAACATGCAGAAAAGATGATAGGTGGAATTGATCAAGAATTATGATTGTATGATAGAGTATTATCTAGGAAGGGCAAATGTTGTTGTCGATGCCCTTAGTCATAAGAACATGGCAAATGATACGTCATTGGACTTAATTTAAAAATTAATCTATTAAAAATCTAATTATGTCCTTGAACTTAATTTTTATACAAATTCATCTAATAATGATTTAATTTGACATTGAATCTGTATAGTCTCTCTAATTTTAGGTAAAATGAGATATAATTAGGTTTTTGATTTCATTCAAAATTGCAGTTTGATGCTAGTCTTCTTGCATTTATTATTTTATTTTATTTATTTTTATTTTGAAAAGAAAAAAAGTGAATTTAAGGAATAACTCAAAAATGAGTTATGACACATATTAGGCTAATACATAATTGTCCATAAAACAGTCAATAATACATCACATAAAAGCATCTTCTTTAAAATGATGACATAATTTCGTATTAGTAGCACATTTTATAAATAAAAGGCAACAACAATTAAAATAAGTAGAAATAATTTTTAATCATTTGCAATAAGTAGAAAAAATGTATCTCTTAAAAATAAACTCGATTTTCTTATTAATTAATCTCTTTTTTATTTTAACAAAAACATGTTTTTTAATCGTAACTCTTGTGTTTATATAAAAAAACCATCATGATCTTAAAATTGAGTTTTAAGGAAAAAAATATCAAAATAATATCTCAATGTTTTGTTTGTGGTTGAAGACAAAAAAAAAATTAATGTGATAAAATTATGTCAAAGATCTACTAAAAAAATAGAAATTTCAATTTCATTGACTATCCATGAATTTTTTCCCCCCTGCATATTAGGTATATAGTAATTGAAAATAAATTATTAACATTTTCATAAAAAACAACTATGTCAAAATTGACTGATAATTTAAATACAACGTTTAGTATTTTATTTATAATGCATTTTAATCAAAATCCAAAAAACAAATTAAAAAAAGGCCATTGAAAGAGTTTAGGCTCCAAAGCTAAAGAAATTGGGCTCATCTGTCTAGCCCAACAAAAACAAAAGTCGGCGCGTGTGGGCCTGCAAGGCAAAGTTTGTGCGCTTGGCCTTCTTTATTTTTTTTATTTAAAGGTGGATGACCCTTTATTTTTTTTTTTTAAATAAAACATATGATGCGTCGTCTGTTGACCTCTCAACTATTAAGGAGGTTGCCGAAAAAACAGGCCATAATTCTTTGTACCAAAAAAAATATATTTTCACTTATTTTTATTTAACAGCACCTTATGAAGCTAAATAAACCAATTTAGAACCCCATAACACCTATAAATTGGTCAAAAAATACAAAATTAAATTGAATAAAAAAATATTTTATTCACCTTAAGCTACTTTTTTCAGCACGATGAAAACTCAAAAACGCATCAGTAAAACTTTTTTTATAAAGAGAAACTAAATAACATCAAGATTGACCTTTTTATTAGTTGAAATGTGGTTGATTAACTACTTTATTTTTTGATGATATTATCTCTCCTCTCAAGTTTCAAAGACTAAAACATAAAATAAATAAAGTTTAGGATTGAAACTCAAAATAATAAAAAACACATATCAAAATTGAAAAAAAACGCTCAAAGACCAAAACATACTTTTACATTCATCATGAATATTAAAAAAAGAAAAAAAAAAAGGTTTCCTCTTAGTTTCTGTGTTAAATATTATCCTTATTGTTTTAATTTTTTTAAATTGATAAAATTAAATATAAAATAGAGCATCAAATCCAAAAACAAATTCGACAATGCAAATACAATGCATTACATGCATTGAAAGGGAATTTACCAAGTGAACAAAATATAGAATAATAAAATTAAAAAAATAAAATAAATAAAAGAATTGAAAGGGAATTTACCAAGTGAACAAAATATAGAATAATAAAATTAAAAAAATAAAATAAATAAAAGAATTGAAAAATTATCAAAAAATAAAAAATAAAAAGACTAAATTAATTGCAATGGAGCCATGAACAGTGCAAGAAGGTTTGCACCAGTAGTGAGAAAAATAGTTGAAAAAGGTCTTGTTTTTCTATCATGAGAGTGTGGTTGTGGTTACTTTTTAAAGGATTTTTTACTTAGAAATGTATCAAAATATTTTTTTAAAAAAAATTATTTTTGATATTAGCACATCAAAAATATTAATTTAAAATAAAAAAAATATAAAAAATTTAATTTTTTTTAAAAACACTTTTAAAATGTAAAAACAAACAGAGTTGTATGCTATAATTTTTAGTTGCAAAGCTATTTAAAAATGTATTTATCTTTAAAAAAATATTAAATTAATATATATTTTAGTTTTTTTTTTCATTTTCATATGCTAATGTAAAAAAAAATTCTAAGAAAAATTTTTAATTTATTTTTAAATAAAAAAATATTTTTAAAAAGCATACGCATAGACATGCTCTTTAATTGTTTTCAAGCATCTTAGGCATTATAATAAAAAAAAATTTTAAAATATGTTTTATTTAAATATATATTTTTTATTTTTAAAAATTTATTTTTAATTTGAGTCTATTAAAAGATCTAAATACATTAAAAAAATTAAAAACAGTTAAATACTAATTTAAAATTTTTTTAAAATATAAAACAAACAAATTCTTTATTTACCGTATAATAAGTGATGGACTGGTGTCAAGTTGGCGTTTAGTTAACGTAAATGTTCTTTCGTATACTACTCGGAGAGTATCAAGGACACGACTGTTGTGGAAAAAGTGGGGACCACGTTGAGGGAACAGATGAACGTGTTGGACTATCGGCCATGTAGCCAGTTCTTGTGAATTAATAAGGCGGCAACCGCAGCCGATGAGTAATTATTTCTAAATTTGATGGCCGGGATCTAATGAATTGACCACCCTTCAAGATCTATTCACTGCCTGCCTCGCTAGCTGTTTGTGCACGAAACAAGAATCAATTTCCTGCACGTTATCTTTATTTATGGGAGAGCTTGTCGGTCCTCAACTGACGGCAGCCTATGTATTGACATTTGTTAGAAAGTAATAAATCATCCTATCAAACTCTTATAGTTTAGTTATAATAATTCAATAAAAAAATAAAAAAAATAAAAAAGATTTTTTTTTGTCGGTCCCACCTGCAACCTATTCATGATACTATGACTCATGTTAGAAAATAATACAGTATGAGTCATCCTTTCAAACTCTTACGGTTTGGTTATTATAACTCAATAAAAATAAATAAATAAGGATTATAATTAAAATACAAAATAGATTCTATATTTAATTAAATAATGAAATTAAAAAGTAAAATAGTAAAAGGATTGAAAAAAATAATTGAAAAAACAAGGATCAACTGTTTGTGCATGAAACATGAATCAATTTGTTTGAAAATAATACTAGTATGAATCGTCCTATCAAACTCTTATAGTTTGATAATAACTCAATTAAAAAAATAAAAACAATTAAAAAAATTATTAACATAAATTAATTTTGCAAACTCATGATCTAAATTATTAAACCTAAAATATTCTATTTAAAAAAATTATAAAATCTAATTTTTAATTTATTAAATATTAGAGAATAAAATTAAAAAAAATTCAATTATACAAAATAATTCAAAACAAAAAAATAAGAATTAATTATTTATACATTAAACAATAATCAATTTCCTGCACATCATCTTATTTATGAGAGCTTGTCGGCCCTCAACTGACTCCAACCTATTTATGATACCATGACATTTGTTAGAAAGTAATACTAGTATGAATTGTTATATTAAACTCTTACAGTTCAATTATAATAACTCAATAAAATAGGTTTTTTTTAAAAAAAACCTATTAATATATGTTAGCTTTGCAAACTCGTGATTCAAATTATTAGACCCGAAGCACTCTATTTAAAAAAATCATGAAACTTAATTCTCAATCTATTAAATATTAAAGGATAACATTGAAGAAAAAAAATCAATTATACAAAAGAATTCAAAAGAAAAAATAAATGAGGATCACAGTTAAAATACAAAATAGATTATATATTTAATTAAATGGTGAAATTAAAAAATAAAATCAATTTAGCAAAAGAATAAAAAAAATAATTAAAAGAACGAGGATCAAAACCAATATAAGATATAAAAATATTTTTTTTATTTGAAGGGTTAGATTAGAAAGTACTTTTTTAAAAATAAAAAAAATAAAAATTAAAGTTAAAATACCAAAAATAAAGAGGACAAAGCTAACATTTTTTGGGAGAAGAAAAAGAAGAAAAAAAAAGAAAAAACCATATTAGTAACAAACCGTCCACTATCACCAGCGCACACCGCCTTCAAAGAAAGAGGAAATGGAGGTGCTTCAATTGACATGGTGAAAAGGGGATTTTTGCCACCGTAAAATATTGTATGCGCAGCTTAATAAGTGCATTTTATGAATATTAATGTGTGTTATGAATATGTATGTTGTTTTTTGTGTTTTTTTAATTATTTTTTATATTTAGTCAAATATCAAAATTCTTCAAGCTGACTTAATAATAACAAAAAATAATTATGAAAATATAAAAAGCTCCTTCGATTATTTTTATTTTTTTAGTTTTAAATGATATTTTGGTCGTTTCATTGTGCATATTATTTTTTATTATTTTTATTTATCTAGTAAAATATCAAATTTCCTCTTATTTGACTAGATAATTATGAAAAACTCTTTGTGAAAATACAAAAAAGTCTATTGAGGTCAGTTTTAATTTTTTTTTTTACTTTCAAGGATATTTTAATCGTTTTACTATGCTATTAAAATGTAAAAAGATTTATTTGTACCTAGATAATTTAATAATAACTAATAGATCTTATGAAAAGAACTAAATCTCCTAAATAACTAGTTTTAATTTATTTTTTTAGTTGTTTGAACAAAATTATGAAAATATTATTTCATATTTTTACTCATTAGAAATATCTGGTGTTTTAGCTTTTGTTAATTAACTGTCTTTTATCATATTTTTAAATGTATAAGAAGTCAAATTAACTAACAATTAATTGACTTTTTTGTTCCTATTAAGATTGAATGTTTTCTTAGCTATTAGTAAATTTTAGTTAACTTATGCACCGACTTGCCAAGACCCTGTACAATGTTTATTAGATTTTCGTAACTTCATTATTTTGTTAATGTCTATATATATTGGGCAGATTTATAATGTTTATTAATTTTTTTTATGAATATATTTGGTGATAAGGCTAAAAAAATCATATGGAATATTCTGGAAGGAATTATTCTTAAAGACCTTTGTAGATCATTCACAGTGTCGTTCACTTTCAGACGATATCAGTCTCCTCTTTAATGAATATCTTCAGGGGTTGTAAATCTTTTCTTGAACAAATACATGCACAAAGTTCTTTAGAAACCCCTGGAGGTGTTGTTAGGGGACTCTACGGAGATCAAGTCAGTACGAGACATTTTGTATGATAAAAAGTGTAACGACCTAGCTTTTTTAAAGTCATAATCGGTAGAATTTGTTTTAGTCATTAGGTTTAAGAATTTTTTTTTTCATCATATCATTCTGCAGATTTATGATTACATTCCATTCAATAACAAGGCACAATCCACGTAGGATAACGTAAATCAACATTTTTATAAAATAGATACTCAATACACATGCCTATAATATTATATTTTCATACTCATAGGTTTACATTACATCACATTGACATACTCATAAATTCACATTCCCGTTCTAGTCTCGTTATCATCACGAGTTTATACAAAAGTGCCGAACAACAAGTTACACAACTAGTACTTTCATTTATCTTATCCTCTTGTAATTTCACAACATAACATCCTCATAAGAAGAACACCACATACGTATATTCATAGACATCATATCTACATGTTCGTATATGTACATTCGTGTTCCATTTCAAAGTCTTTACAAAAGGGGTCAGATGACAAATTGAGCGATTAACACGTCAATTCATGCATAATTTATATCGCCCATAACATATGAATAAATAGTTCTTTTCAAAATGTGTGAGCCGTGGAATGGATTTCCTTACGCACTATATTGGAATGATGTCCTTGTTACAACACAAGATAATTCCAAGCATTATAAGCAATTTAAAACATAATAAAGCAATATTAATATTACATTTCATTCATGGACCAAAAGAGCATAATTCTTTCATTTCTTCTTATTTATGTAAATACCATCCTTAATAATTCGTCTACTATTGAGGCTAATTACAATACTCAAACCCGGTCATCCGTCTCGAATACCATTAATCGAACTAACCCTCGAATTCAAATTGGTCATCACTCTAGGATGCCATTAGCTAAAGTTAGTCGACAAACGCATCTCAGTCATCCCTATATGATGCCATTAGCCGAAGCTATTCATCAATCACAACCCGAAGCTAATCATAAGACGCAACCCGATCATCCTTCTAAGATGCCATTAGCCAGAGCAAATCATCAATCACAACCCGACCTCTGTCTCGAATGCCATTAGTTGAAGTTAATCATAAAATGCAACCCGATTATCCTTTTAGGATGCTTTTAGGTGAAGCTAATCATCAATAATAACTCGGCCATACATCTCGGATGCCATAAGCCAAAGCTAATCATAAGATGCAACTCGATCATCCTTCTAGGATGTCATTAGCCGAAGCTAATCATCAATCACAACCCCCACCATCTGTCTCGGATGTCATTAGCCGAAGCTAATCATAAGACGCAACCCGGTCATCCTTCTAGGATGTCATTAGTCGAAGCGAATCAGCAATCGCAACCTAGTCATCCATCTCAGATGCCATTAGCTGAAGCTAATCATAAAACACCACTTGGTCATTCTTCTAGGATGCCATTAGCCAAAGCTAATCATTAATCACAACCCAATCATTCATCTTGGACGCCATTAGCCAAAGCTAATCATAAACGCAAACAAACGTTTCATAGATGACTTATGAAATCACTATAACATGATAATATATCCTTTGTAATGCTTATTCAAGCGATTCATAATAATTTGACATTCACTATAACATAATAGTAGATCATTTGTAATACTCATACATACATTTCGTAATAATTTAGCATTCAATATAACACAATAATAGATCCCTTGTAATATTCAAACAAACATTTCATAATAGTTTAACATTCAGTTTAATGCAACAATAGATCCTTCGTAACACTCATACAATATTCGTAACAATTTAGCATTCTGTATAACACAACAATAGACTCTTCGTAACACTTATACAAATATTCGTAACAATGTAACATTCTATATACCAAAATGATAGATTCTTCAAAATACTCATACAAACATCTGTAACAATTTAGCATTCTGTATACCACAACAATAGATTATTCGTAATACTTTTACAAATAGTAACAATTTAACATTATACATACCACAACAATAGATTCTTTGTAATACTCATACAAACATTTATGACGGTTTAGCATTCTGTATAACACGATAATAAATCCTTCATAATAATTTCACTTCAGAACTAATATTATGCTAGAAGGGGGTGGAAGTCACCTACTTGTTCCTCCTATGAGGTGTCCTTGCTCGGTCAAAGGTTCGATCCTGGTCGCACCACCTAACACATCAATGGTCATAAATTAGCACATTTGCATTCTGAAATCATATGACTCATCATCATATATATTTTAAGAATCCACATGTTCACATTCAAGTGTTCCACATATTACACAATCCTATAATGAATTCGTTACAGGAATTTAAGTCAATTCTGATATGGAAATCTGTCACTGAACATCGATAGTGAAAACTGGTTCTTTGATGACACAAAATTCGACAGCGATTCGCTAGTGACACAAAATTCGGTAGTGAAACTAGTTCACTGGTGACACAGAAATCAACAGCAAAAATTGATTCGCTGGTGGCACAAAATTTGACAACGAAAATTGATTTATTGGTGGCACAGAATTTGGCAGCGAAACTAGTTCGCTGGTGACACAGAAATCGACAATGAAAACTGGTTCGCTAGTGACACATAAATGGCAGCGAAAATTGGTTTACTGGTGGCATAAAAATTGGCAGCAAAACTAGTTTGCTGGTGACACAGAAATCGGTAGCATACTTAGTCTACTGCTTACTCAGAAATCGTTGATGAAAACTAAGTCGCTACCGACCCAAAAATCATCAACGCAACATATTTCTATGGCTGATGTTGGAATTGTCAGCATATATAACCTATTGTTGTCTCAAGAATCGTTGATGAAAACTGAGTCGCTGTCGATCAAGAAATCATCAACGCAACCCATGTTTGTGGCTGACGCTGAAATCATCAGTGCACACATCCTATTGTCAACGCAGGGATCGTTGATGAAAACTGAGTCGTTGTCGACTCAGAAATCGTTAACGCAATCCATGTCACTGTCGATTTAGGAATGGGTAGCGATAATCATGTCATTTCTATCTTAATCTCTCCATCATTTAAGCATAAGGTTTACACTAGACTTTCCCCTTATCTTATAACACTCCATCAATCGCATTCAAAGTTTTATCACAAGACCATCAACAATGCATAACCAATTCTCAACATACATATCCTTATTCTTGGCCGAAGCATATGTGCCTCTTTCTTTCAATCTTTTTCATGCATTTCATCAAGTCTAACACAATAATATTCCTAATAGCGTGTCATGCCCATACGTATAACCATTTGATTCTTAAATGAACAAGCTCATCATTTACACATAAATTGAAGGCGTTAACATGGTGTGGTTTCAGTTTCAGTTTTCACATGCTTATCATTTACACACATAAATTGAAGGCGTTAACATGGTGTGGTTTCAGTTTTAGTTTTCACATGCTTCTAAGGTTCAAATGACTATACAATTCTGTACATACACCTTTCTAACACAAGTTCTTCTATCATACATGCAAGAATCAAGACAATAACGCCATCATGTATTCTGTTTTAGTTCAAGTATGTCCTTATAAGTTCAATAAGGTCATGATTTTTGCATTCTTTATCTCATTTCACATTTCATTTAAGTTCATCAATCATTCATCGAAAGTCAAGACATTAACATCAATTTAAATTCTGCCTTAGTTCACCAATTTGACCGACCCTCTTTATAGGTTTACACACTCAAAATCACTCATACTCACTCAAATTTCTTTTGTAAGGGTCTGCACATGAGTTCTTATATTCATCATTCCACTTAGATCTTCAATTTAATTATTTATGAAACTATGAGTGCATGAACACCAAGCCTACTATTTTGGGGGTTTCATCCCTTCCTTGTTCTGAAATTGTGAGGTAGCAACCAGCCAAGGAAAAATATTTCTCTTACCTTACATTTTTGGCAACTTTAGAGCAGGTCTTGGTGGTATAGTTCTTTCCTTAATCTTGGTTTTCTTATTGTATACAGCGGGTCTGTTACACTCCCTCCCCTTTTATGGTTTCAGTTATCAATATATCTATCAAGCTTTCTTTTTCTTATACACTTGAGGCAAGGGACATACAACTAGTGTAGGGGGGTTTTTTTCTTGGAAAGGGTTGTTGTTGTTGCAGTCAAAGCTGTTGGCCGGTTATAGTGAAGGGGTCTAGACTCCTTCTCTTTCCATAGCTTCGACCACCACTATTCTTCTCTTAGTCTCCCTTCTTCTCCAACGTTCAAAGATGGTGCATGCAGCTAAGTTGTAGGGTTTTGCTTTGGGAAAGAGGGAGATTGCTGCAATCTAGGGTTGCTGGCCGCCTATTTGGGGAAGAGGAAGGGTCACCCTCCCTCTCTCCTTGCATATATACCCCCCTCTTTTAGGTGTTTGAGTCCTCTTTTGAGTTATCCTAGGCTGGTTTTTATTTCAATTCTCCCCTAGGATAGGTCGACCCTTTTCCTTCAGGATTTTCTCTAAGGCTGGCCAATGTATATCCTTCAATCTTTCTAATGTTGGTTAGCCAAAGACTAAATTTTTTTATCAGGTTTTACAAAATGCATGGATTCGTCAGCGCACACAGCCACTGTTGACTCAAAAATCATCAACGAAATTGTGTTGCTATCGACTCATAAATCAGCAACGAAAACTATGTTACTGCCAACTCATAAATCAGCAATGAAAACTTTGACGCATTGTCGATTTAGAAATCAGCAACGAAAATTGTATCACTACCGATTCAGAAATCAGCAACGAAAATTGTGACGTGCTGCTGATTCAGAAATTGACAACAAAAACTATGTCCTTGCCACTCAGAAATCAGCAACGAAAACATGTCGCTCCAATTAAAAAATTGGCAGCGACGGTGGAGTCATTTCTGGCTTTTCCTTTTCTTTTGGTTTTTATAGGAAGACATTAATAAAGGTATTAATGAGCTTTTATCAAGAAGAAGAAGAAGAAGAAGAAGAAGAAGAAGAAGATGATGATGATGTAGATGTAAGGGAAGAAGAGAGGGAATGTGTTTATGATGCAATCTAAGCACCAAAAGATCCATTGAAGGTTCCAGTTGGTCCAATTACAAGGCTTAGGGCTAAGAGGTTCATAGAGGCTTTCAATATACTTCTTCAAGATACGTGGGCTAAGGTGGACTTCAAGAGGAAATGCTTAATCTTATTCATGTTTAAGAGGGGCTTGTTGGTGGTACCAAGACCATTACACAAGGATTGGGAGAAGAAGACTAGATTCGAATAGTTTGACCTTTCACTACCATTTTGATCATAACTGGAGCTACAAGTTGCATTTTGAGGTACTTCTAGTTGGTATAGAAACTTGACTTCCACACCTTTCCAACGATATATGGAACGCCTTATGATTCTTTAAGATGAGAGAGAACCATCCATTTGAAGTTGGGCTTTGTTGCTGCTAGACTGAATACGGAAATAACAGAATTTGTCTTATTAAACTAGTTGGGCTTTTAAACTTTCTTTATTTTGTGAGGAAACACTTGTTTGGATTTCAAACTTGTTTATTTTATTTATTTTAATTAGTTTAGGCTAGTTATTATTTAAATTGGGTTTATATGCGACCCATTAGGGAAACTAGGGTTTTTAGCTTGGGGTATAAATCTTGAGAATAATTTTTAGCATATTTTTTTTTGCTAATAATATTCTGATTTTTTCCGACCTTTGGTTGTCAATCTTGGTTCTTGATTGAACTTTAACTCTTCAAAGAATTGACCAATCTTTGTTGTGAATTTATACTCATTTTGCTCGTCTCCAGGTGTAGGCATTGTGATTAGGTTGGTTTATAGTCTTGTTGCCTTGGAGCAAGTCTTCAATTATGATAAGCTTATCCTATTTTCAGCAAACTTGGATTAGATTGATCTTGGGTTCGGGAATTCCATTCAATTCAACTAGGGTTCACATCAGTTGGTATCAGAGCATATCTAATCATAGGTTATATCCTTCAATTCGTGTCTTTTGTTTCTTGATTTTTCTTTATTAGTTTTGGCCACATATACAAAAAAAAAAAAGGGTTCTTGCATCCTCTTGAATTGTTGAACACCAAAATCATAATGTAGTGTTCTTGTTGAATTCTTGATGTTGCCGCAATATATACATAAAAAAAATGGGTGTTCTTGATTTTTTTTTATCTTAATTGCTGAATTGGTATACAAAAAAAGGGGCTTGATCTTGAAAATTTTGATTGTTGCCGCAAAAAGAAGAAGAAGAAGAAAATCAACATTTTGGAGTTTGGCTGAGAGTTATGAAAAAAAATTGGTCATTGGGAATCTGTGTTGCTCTATCTTTTTTTTTTGTTTTTCAGGTTTTATCAATGGTTGATTTAATTTTTAGTTTGGATAGTAAATCTCTTTAGTATTATTGCTTCCATTGAGTTTATTTCGTGTCTTTGAATCGTCATATTACTCACACAAATTTGCATTGCTACTCGTGAATTTGTCATCGTAGTTTTGTTTTGTTAGTTTTGTAAATTTCTTGCTTCTTGAGTCTATATCAAATTTATAAATTCACTACGTAGTTGGTTGCTTTTCTGAATTGTTGCTAAATGATTTCAAGAACTAAAGAAAGACAATTTGAGTGGAAAAAAACATAGGGAGCATATTAGAGTGAAAAACCTATAAATTTGTGTGAAACACTAGTGTGTGAGGTGTTATTTTTATTGCTAATGATTTTCGTGCATATTTAAAAAAAAAATTATTGCCTTCTAACGATGTGTCACAGAAGAAGGGTGAAATCCTAGAAGATGGGCTTTCGAGAATACAACAACAGATGAAATTTATGTTTGGTGAGCTGATGACTAGGATTGAAAAATTGGAGACTAGGTCTAATGAAGGACGTAGTAAAAAGGGTAAAGAAGCTAGGAAGGAGGAAAGTGTTACTAGAAACTCTGCAGATGAAGCCGAGGATGATCTTAATCGTGATAGTGGGTTCCGTACACATAGGGGAGAGGGTATGAAAATCAGCAAATGAGGGGACATATTCGACCACATAGGGATTTTGAGTATAAAGGGGATTTTTATGATTTGGGTGATGTAGACCAAAATTTAGGTAATATTAAGTGAAAAATCTCAACTTTTAAGGGAAAAATTGATCTGGAAGCTTAATTAATTGGGAAAAAAAGGTGGAGATGATTTTTGACATCCATAGGTACTCTGAAGAAAAAAAGGTTAAGTTAGCTTTAGTGGAGTTTACTGATTATGCCATGGTTTGGTGGGAGAGATTGGTGGTAGAAAGATGAAGGAATAAAGAAAGACCAGTTAACATGTGGGAGGAGATGAAGACAATAATGAAGAAGAGGTATGTTCCTAAACACTATTATAGGGAGTTGTTTAATCGTTTACAAATTATAGGGAGTTGAAGACAATGATGGAGAGATTGTGTCCACTAGTGAGGAGTCTGATTGTGATGACATGCCACCACTTGAGGATGCTAGTGATTTAGAGTATACTGTTAGTGATAAAGTTTTGGTGATTAGATGGTCGCTTAGTGTTCAGACTAAGGAGGATGATGTAAAGTAACAAAGGGAGAACATCTTCTATACTAGATGCCTAATCAATGATAAAGTATGTAGTATGTCATTGATAGTGGTAGTTGTACTAATATTGATAGTGGTAGTTGTACTAATATTGCTAGTGTTACTTTAGTTAGAAAGTTGGGATTGAATACCATAAAGCATGAGAGGCCTTATTAGCTTTAATGGTTGAGCGAATGTGGTGTTATTAGGGTGAATAGACAGGTGATGCTTTCTTTTTCAGTAGGCAGGTATAAGGATGAAGTGTTATGTGATGTTGTGGCTATGCATGCTACTCATCTGTTACTATGAAGGCCATGACAATTTGATAGAAAAGCCAAGCATGATGAGTTTAAGATCATGTATTCATTGGAGAAAGATGGTAGAATCTATACACTTGACCCACTAACACCAAAGCAAGTGTATGAAGATCAAATTCAATTGAAGAAAAGCTATGAGGAGGAGTACTCAGATTCGACCAAAGTGAAAAAACAAGTCAAACAACATGGTGAGAATGTGAGGAAGAGTGAAAATAAAGTGAGCCATGAGTTGAAGATAAAAGGGACAAAGTTTCGGCCCTTAGGAAATTAGAGGAGGGTCACAACCAAAGAGAGGTCGAGAGTGGAGAGAAAATGACTGGAGAGAGAAAGAAAGGGCGAGAAAAGAAAAGTGCGTAGAAAAAGTGAGGAAAAACCTAAATTTCTTTGAAAAATCTAGTGATCTTAAACATGCTTATCTTTCTGAATTGCCTATGATATTACTTGCGTATAAGGAGGCATACTTTAACTCTGATAATTTGGACTCCTGTGTTCCTAGTGTTGTTAAAGTTCTTTTACAGGATTTGAAGATATCTTTCCAAAAGAGATTCCTAGTGGCTTGTTGCCAATTAGAGGAATTGAACATCAAATCGACTTTGTTCCAGAAGCATCTATACCAAATAGGCCAGCATATAGGAGCAACCCCGAAGAGCCTAAGGAACTCTAACAGCAAGGGGAGGAGTTGATGTTGAAAGGATACATTCGTGAGAGCATGAGTCCTTATGTAGTTCCTATATTTCTTGTTCCAAAGAAATACAAGACTTGGCAAATATGTGTCGATTGCAGGGCTATCAATAACATCACTATAAAGTATCGACATCCTATTCCCAGATTAGATGATATGTTGGATGAATTGCATGGTTCTAAAATGTTTTTGAAAATTGATTTAAAAAGTGATTATCATCAAATTAGGATGAAAGATAGGGATGAATGGAAAACTATTTTAAAAACTAAATATGGTTTGTATGAGTGGTTGGTTAAGACTTTTGGACTTACTAATGCACTTAGTTCTTTTATGAGATTGATGAATCATGTTTTGCATGCTTTCATTGGTAAGTTTGTAGTTGTCTACTTTGATGATATTTTGATTTATAGTAAGGAGTTTGATGAGCATATGGATCATTTGAGACAAATTCTTGATGTGCTTAGAAAAGAGTCCTTATATGCTAATTTGAAAAAGTGTGACATTTGCATGGATATAATTATTTTTCTTGGATATGTTGTTAGTGCAAAAGGTATAGAGATGGATGAGGCTAAGGTTAAGGCTATTCTAGAATGGCCTACACCAAAATCAATAATAGAAGTTAGAAGTTTTCATGGTTTAGCTAGTTTTTATAGAAGGTTTGTTAAAGAATTTAGTACGATAGCCTCTCCATTGATTAACATTAGTAAAAACTCCGTAGGGTTCAAGTGGGGTGAAAAGCAAGAAAATGTATTTAGCTTGTTAAAATCAAAGTTAATTTCGACACCATTACTATCTTTACTTGATTTTAATAAAGTTTTTGAGATTAAATGTGATGCTTCAGGAATAGGTATTGGAGTTGTTCTAATGCAAGAGAAATAACCTATTGCTTATTTTAGTGAGAAACTCAATGGTGAAGCTCTTAACTATCTCACTTATGACAAGGAGTTGTATGCATTAGCGAGAGCATTGAAAATTTGACAACATTATTTATGGCCCCGAGAGTTTTATTCTTTCCATTTTATTCATTATCCTTAGTTAGATGCTCTGGAAATTGGTCTCATTTCGTCTTTGTTGCTTGTCCTCTTAGTTGTTTTCAGTTTCCTTTACAATTAGCCTAGGGGGTTTAGGTTAATTTTTCTTAGGGATCCTTTATCATTTTCAGTTCTGGGTTTGAAGAACAAGCGGGCAAAAAGAGACTATATGATCCATACCTTTCAACTCTCAGTACGTCTGGATAGTTTGGTAGTATTTCTCCTCCCTCTTTCTCCCATTTTCCCCTTTCTTCTTCCTCTCTCGATTCTCCTTTTCTTTTCTTTGTTTTATGTCAGTTTCTTCCCACTCGTTCTAGCCCTCTTTCCTTCCCCCTAAGCAGCTGCTCAACCTTCATTCATGATTTCAACTCTCTCTCACATATTCAAGAGGTATTCTTTGCTGGTTTTGGTTTGAATTTTTGTTGGGAAGGTGGAAAAGAGAGATATGCAGCTGCTGCATGCAGACTTTGGGAAGAGGAAGGGTCACCTTCTCTCTCTCCTTGCATTTATACTTCACATAAACTGAGGTAGGGTGTTTGGGGTTGGGTTAGAGGTGTTCTTGTCTGTGTTTTGGTCTATCTAAAACCGGTTTTACCCCTCCCTCCCAGCTTTTTAAGACAGTCCAATTTGTTTCCCTAACTTTTAATAACAATGTGTCGCTGCCGATTCAAAAATCGACAGCGAAAACTGCATTGCGTCGCTGCCGATTCAAAAATCAGCAGCGATGATGGAGTCATCTATATATATATATATATATTGGGTGTTTACATCTTTACACTTCTTTGTCCTCCAACCTTTATCTTAAAGGTCACCAACTCTGCCCTAAATTTTATTTTCTTAGAAAGGGAATCATGGAGACAACCCTATCATGTGTTTATGGATTGCCCACCAGCTTGATCATGCCCCCTAGTATTCAATTCAAATTTTCTTTGGGGATGAGGCTATGTGAAAGAAGGTTTGGTTTTTACAAGGAAATGTTTTCATGCAGAATTTTTGAAATTTCAAAGTTATTCCCGACATAGAAATCATTTTGACATTGGTTTAAAACAAACTCGTTTTGAAGAAATTCAAGTGATTCCTATGTATAGGTTTTCAGAAGTGATGCAAACTTTTTGTTTTGCTTTGGGTTAAATTATGAAATAATATTTTGTTCGTCAAAATGATTCAAGATTTAATCTAAGGATTTTAAAGAATCAGTCTTCAAAGAATTTATTTTATTTGCATGAATAATGATTTGGTTCATATGAGAAAGCATTTCATACCGATCCAGATTGCTTGCCTTTTATCAGAAAGGACTTGATTAGGCACGTAATGCAGGCTTGGCTCTTGGTTATGAAGAAAAATGATATTTATAAGCTCAAAAGGTGTTTAAGGGATTTTAAGACTAAGGATCACCAGTGCTTATTTCCTGACCTCCTTTTTTTTTGGTTCATAGATTTTCTGGACCTTGGGACTGATTTGCAAAATGGTCCATGGTTCCCCTAGTGTCAGGTTTAGGCCTTTTCTCTTTGTTTTCTTCATTCTTCACTTGGTTGAGCATCATCATATCAACTATTTTTATGAGAAGCTCAAATATTTTGGATCCTTAAGACTTTTCTTCATGCCCCCAACTTTTTTTTTGCACCTTTGATCATTGAGAATTTTCTTTCATGCCCTTAGTGTTGTTTGGGCACTTTCAATCGTTGAGGTTTCTTGTATATCTTTCACACTTTCTCCATGTGTGGGGGGTGATCCTTGCCAAGGTTATTTATCTCAAGAAAAGCATTAGGCTCAAATAAGGATTGCAAAAGGTATATCTTAGCCTCACGAAAGGATTGTCAAAGATGACATTTCCTTATTTCAAACGCATGCACTTAGGATCAGTAAGCCTTGCTTTCATACGAGTATGCAAAATGGTTTCTCATTAGTCATTCAATTAAAACTCCGCTTTTGGAGTTATCTCATGGTGTTTGGGTTTTCAGGTTTTCTAGGTGTATGGTTACCTTTATAAGAGATCACTTGAATTTTCAGAACTCATTTTTTTGAACAAACACCAATATGATTTCTATCTTGTACTAAAACTTTTAATTCCTAAAAAATCTTTGTGAACATGTGAGATCATGCATAGTTTTGAAAGAAAAGGGAGACACACCAATTGATTCTTGATGCAGTGGTTACGTGAGTAAAGGTTGTGCTTAGTGTGTTATGAAACAACAACAAAAATGAAGGCACGTTATAAAAACAGGAAAAATACATGATCTTAATAACAAGAAAGTCTCATTTTACAGAGAAAGTCTTGATATCATGAGCCAAATTACCAATAAGACTGAAACTGGTTGAAACAAAATAAAAAAGCTTTGCAGACATGATCAAGAGGTAGTTATTTTTGGACAAAACAAGAACAGACTCCATTCTATAACTCTGGTGCAATTCCCCTTCGGTCAGCCGCCCCACAAAAGCTTTTGCAAAAATATTGGATTATGTTCAAGCTCTCGACCATGTTCAGTCATTCTTCAGGTTGAGCTATTGTCAGAGTCTTATTAAAGGTGATGGGTTGGTTAGAAGGACCTTCACTAGAGGTATTTCCTAGTGTTTGCTCGAGTAAGCTAGTGAGGTGAGCCACACTTGTCTTCAGAGACTCCAACTCTTCTTAAAAATAAGCATCACAATGAACGCACTCTTCATCTTCCATGATTCTTGCTCGAAGTCGGGTGTTGTAGACTTTTTGGAGACCTATATTTATACCTGATGCATATATGTATGTTATTTACAATGAATGGATGTAAATGTATGTATATGCTCATTGGATATGGATGGCTATTTAGGGAGCTCATACTCTAAGGATAGGTTTTGGGCCATTACATGATAGGTAGGCTTTCTACCTAGTCTCAAAAGGGTCTTACCTGGTCTTAAAAGGGTCTCTCGTTGTCCTAGTGATCACCCATGCCCCCTTACTCTGTCATGATATGGAATGTTGAATTACAAAAAACTATATATGTATGATGCCATAATAAGGAAGGGAACCTAATTACTAATTCACGAAATGTCATTGTGAGAAGTATCGAGAACGAAAAAAAAATTCCACTGATTTCAGCTTTGAAAAATTCCTCCTTGATAAGGAAATCCTTATCTTATGAGGTAAAAACCTAATCATTCTAATATTTATAAAAGAAATACCTTTTTAATATCAAGAATACATTTTACATATAAGTTTGTAATCCTAGATACAAAAGGTAGTTTTGAAATATTGGCCTAGTTCTCATGGCTTTAATAAACTAGTTATTAAAGCCAAAATACATGCTAATTTTTTTTTTGCAATTTTATTTGTTGTATGAAAATACAATATGATTTTTTTAATCTTTGAGAGACTTAGTCATATGCAAGAAGCAAGAAATAAGATATGTATATTTTTGTCTACTTTTTTTGCAACATTTCAGAGAAAACCAGATGTTTAATACCAAATTTGAATCTTTCTAGTATAAAAATACAAACAAATATTAATCAAAATTCAGAAAAATACATGAGAAAATCATAAATTTTCAAAAGGGTTTTTTTTGGAATTTTTTATTTTTGATTTTTTTTAAAAAATAATATTATATGATATAATATTATATAATATCATATACCATGTTTGGGCCTAGCCCAATCCAGTGGATTGAGTCCTCCTTGGCTGGGCCAAAATTCAGCTTAAAGGAATCTGGGTGGTGATTAGTATTTAAAAGTGCATTTTTATCAAGATTTTATGTTATCATTTCGCACTTGAAGTATTAATAACTCCTTAACTAGAACATGTTTTATAATAACAAGTCTGATAATATAAGATAACTTTAATTTATGGTAAATGCCCATTTTAAATGTAGGCATATCTCATAATTTAAAGGATTGATTGTTGTGATTAACTATTGAAAGTGAAAGGACAAAGAAAAGGCTAAGCTTAGAAAGGAGATGCCGATTCAATTCAAATTGGAACACTATTAAGTCATTGGGTTATATCTGGAGCTATAGATCTTGGATTTTAGTTTGGTTTATATGGCTAGAAAGCTAAGAAATAGGCCTACAACGCTCATGAATAGTGGAAGACCCAAATCTACCATTTTCAAATTCAAAGTTTGGCCACAAAAAAGAAGTCAGAATTTGTCTTGCAATCTAGCCCAAACACTGCTCAGAAGTTTACCCATAGCTAGAGTTCTAGAAGGCAAAATGACGTCACATTTGGTGGGTTGAAGGATAAGACAATTTCCAACAACTTTCATGAGACTACCTGCTCCAATTTTGATGTTAGCAATGTCATTTCATCCAAATAAGAGCTTGAGGGCTTTCCACCACGTCCACCAGAAGCACTACTCAGTATTTTAGCCATATCTTGAGTTCTAGTGATCCAAAGGCTCTGAAATTTGGTGAGTGGAATGATAAGATGATTTTCAACAACTTTTATGGGGAACACGTTGCCAAATTCGGATTGAATCAATGTCATTTCATCCAACCAAAATGCTTGAGTGCTGCTGTCCACCAAGTCCACTAAATCAATAGTTGGCCACTACATCAATAATCAATTACCAAATGAATAGTTCAGAATTTTAGCCTATAAAAGGAGGCATTTGCCATTCATTTAGGCATTTTGGTTCTTAGATCAAGATCATGTTGTTGCTCTCTCTCTTTATATTTTTGTAATGCTTAAGTTTTGCTTTCATTAATCTCTTATTTATGCTTTTCATTTCCTTTACTATACTTAGTTAACTTATATTATGTTTATGTTCTTATATTGTTTATTTATGTTTTTCTTCTTCATAATATATAGCTAAGTTTATCATGTTAAGGTGAAAAGGTTTCACTAATGGTGTTAGGATAAGTATAATATAAACTCAATATGGACTTCAATGCTTATATCCTAAACAACTTGCTATTAACATGTCTTATCATTTTTATCTTATTAATTCTTAATACCTTACTTGTTAAATGGCTAATCTAGATTTGTGTTGTATAACACTTGGTACATCAAATATTTGATGCTACATAGTCTTCGGCTGACATCGTTATTATGAGAGGAACTTGATTTGTTGTCAACATAAGTTAGCATCATGAATACCTGATAAAATTTATAAGTATGGTATTACTTAAATAAGATGATTAATATGATCATGTTGATAATTTATAAAGAGTTTATACTTTACTTATCTCTAATACTATTAGTGGATCCTCTAACTTTGACATTTGTTTTTATCATTGTTTAATCTTCACATTAATCTTACATCTCAAAGTCCTCTTTACTCATCATCATCATCATCATCATTGTAAACACCTAAGAGAATATATATATATATATATATATATATATATATATATATATATATATATATATGAATTGACGACGCAGTTTTCGCTGCCGATTTCCTGATCGGCAGCGACGCAGTTTTCGCTGCTGATTTCTACATCGGCAGCGACGCAAATTTTGCTGTTGATTTCTGCATGGGCAGCGATACAGTTTTCGCTACTGATTTCATGATCGGTAGCGAAGCAGTTTTCGCTGCCGATTTCATGACTGGCAGCGACGCAGTTTTTGCTGCCGATTTCTGCATGGGCAGCGAAGCAGTTTTTGCTGCCGATTTCTGGATCGACAGCGATGCGGTTTTCGCTGCCGATTTCGTGATCGGCAGCGATACAGTTTTTGCTGCCGATTTCGTGATCAGCAGTGACGCCGTTGTCGCTGCCGATTTCTGCATCGGCAGCGACGCAGTTTTTGTTTTTAAAAAAATTAATTAACTTAAGGAGCTGGGAGGGAGGGGTAAAACCGGTTTTAGATAGACCAAAACAAGGATAAGAATACATCTAAACCAACCCCCAAACAACCCAGCTCATTTCATGGGGAGTATAAATACAAGGAGGAGAGAGAGGATGATCCATCCTCTTCCCAAAACAGCAGCTGCATGTCGTTCTTCCCTTCCTCTTTCAGAACAGAAACCTAAACCAAACTAGTAGAGAGTGCTTTATGAACGTGTGAGGGAAAGATGAGACCTTGAGAGAAGATTGGTCAGCTGCCTAGAGGAAAGGAAAAAGAGGGCTGGAAAACGTGAGAGGAAGAAGAAGGAGGAGAACCAGTAGGAGAAGAGGAAGAATAGTGTCAAACCTTCCTCAAACTTAGTTAGATTCAAAACGTATGGGTCATGAAACTCCTTTCCTCTTCTCATTAAGACCAGAAACAGAAATGAAGAAGAAAACCCTAAGAAAATTGACCTAAGACCTAAACTAGCTGTGAAGGAATCTGAAATTAACTAGGAGAACAAGGAAACAGAACTGAAATGAAGCCAATTTCAGAACATCTAATAAAGAAAAATGAATAAAATGGAAATAATAAATCATGGTAGAGGGCTGGCTTTAACTATGGGGTTGGCCAGCATGCATGTGTGTGTTCTGCTGGGATTTGTTGAAGGATTATGTGCTGAAATTGATGGTTTCAATGTGTGTGTTCTGTTGGAACTTAGTGACAGTGTATATGTTGGGGTTGTTACAACATGTGTGGTGTGTGTGTTCATGCTAAAATGTGTGTTGTGCAGCGAAACTGTGATTCGCTGCCGAAACAGTGTCGGCTGCAGCGAACTAGCATTCGCTGCCGAATTGTGTGTTGTGCAGCGAAACTCTGATTCGCTGCCGAAACTGTGTCGGCTACAACGAATTAGCATTCACTGCCGAAACTGAGATGTCTGCAGCGGAGTTGTGATTCGCTGCCAAAACTGAGTCTTCTGCAGCGAATTAGCATTCGTTGCCGAGTTGTGTGTTGTGCAACGAAACTGTGATTTTGCTGCCGAAACAGTGTCGGCTGCAGCGAACTAGCATTCGCTGCCGAATTGTGTGTTGTGCAGCAAAACTCTGATTCGCTGCCGAAACTGTGTTGGTTGCAGCGAATTAACATTCGCTGCCAAAACTGTGTCGGGCTGCAACGAATTTGTGATTCGCTGTCGAAACTGAGTCTTCTGCAGCGAATTAGCATTCGCTGCCGAAACTGAGTCTTCTACAACGAATTAGCATTCGCTGCCGAATTGTGTGTGTTCTGCAGCGAATTGTGATTCGCTGTCGAAACTGTGTCGTCTACAGCACGTTAACAATTCGCTGCCGAGTGGCGTGTTCTGTAGCGAACTTGCGATTCGCTGTCAAAGTGGAGTTGTCTGCAGTAAATCGCTGCCAAAGTTGAGTTGGCTGCAGTGAATTTGTGATTCGCTACCGACACTGTGGCGCCAGCAGCGAAACAGTTTTCACTGCCAAACTGGCTGCCAGCAGCGAAATAGTTTTCGTTGTCGAATTGGCTGCCTGCAGCGAACCAGTTCTCGCTGCCGAATTGGGTAGCCTGCAGCGAACCAGTTCTCACTGCCGATTTCTACAATAAGCCTCCTAGGCAGAAATGACTTAAATGCTAGTAACAACTTCATGGTATGATGGTGTAAAATATGGAACACTTGAATGTGAACATATGAACTTTTGAAATAAGTGTGGTGACGAATGTGATTCAAAAATACAAATGTACTGATTTGTGACCATTGATGTTTTAGGTGGTGTAGTCGGGATTGGACCATTGTCAAGACAAGAACAACCCACAGGTGGAGCAGGTAGGTGACTTGCACCTTCCTTTTTCATACGTTGAATAATGAAATACTTTAACATGAATATTACCATATTGTGTTAGAACCGATATTAGATTGTCGAATGCTTAAATATTGAGAAATGAATGATTAGCTTCGGCTAATGGCATCCGAATGGATGGCCGGGACAAAGAATGATTAGCTTCGGCTAATGACATCCAAATGGATGGCCGGGACAAATGATGAGCTTCGGCTAATGGCATCCGAATGGATGACTGGGACGAACGATTGATTAGCTCTGGCTAATGGCATCCAAATGGATAGCCGGGACAAAGAATGATTAGCTTCGGCTAATGGCATTCGAATGGATGGTCGGGACAAATGATCAGCTTCGGCTAATGGCATCCGAACGGATGACCGGGACGAACGATTGATTAGCTTTGGCTAATGGCATCCGAAGTGGATGACCGGGGTGAGTGAATGGTTAACCTCAACAAATGATCCCTTAAGAGGATAGTCGGGTTTAAGATTATGGTTGATTGCCAAAAATTGATGCATCTATATGTACTACAAGTTATTTATACCAAGTACATGAAGAAATTATAAATGTTAATGCTTCATTTAACTGCCAGACCGTTTAGTTACCATTATTATTATTATTATTATTAAGTTATTACATTCTCTTAAATGTTTTGTACTGCTGCAGGGACGTCACACCAACGAGACATCTAGAAAACCCAATACACGAGAACCTACTTTTGCAAGGAATCATGTAGATGCATTCTAAATCACAATGTATTTTGTATGAATCAATGTACTAAATATTTAACTTTTATTAGATCCTTTTGTTTAAATTTGTAATGGCTATTAGTAGGATAGGAATGCAAACTCATGTCTATGTATGTATATTTTTAATATGAACTTCTAATCATGCAACCATAATATTACGTGTTTATGTAAGATTCACTTTTAAATGAAATGTTGATTGTATGGATTGTATATTGATGATGTGAGGGATCAGGTTCATTGATTACCGGCACCATGTGTGTTAGGTATATATACATATATATATATATATATATATATATATATATATATATATATAATTTACTATTGTTTTGGGCTAGAAAAACCGGGTTGTTACAATCATTGTTGTTGTTGTTGTTATTTATATAGTTCACCTCCCTATGGTTCGATCCCGGTCTTGCCTGGTTATTTATTACTTTAACACTTCTGCACTTGGGATAAGACATCAACTCTTTGATCGTGTCAGGCAGAGACTGACCTAAAGAGTAGTTGGTCTGAGGTCAGACCAATGAGGAAGTGGGTCATGACTGGCCATGAAGGAAGATAAGCCGCGTCCGGACCCAAAAGGAATTGGGTCCTGACCGGCCCAAATGCAAGCTGGGCCCAACTCGGACCCCTAAGAAAATAGGTCATGACCGGGCCCAAAATAGACACTGGGTCGAGACTGGACCCAACTAAACTAGGCCGAGACGCGACCCAAATAAATTGGGCTGAGACTTGGCCTAAAAAAAAATGCAGGGCCAAGACTCACCCATCTAAACTGGGCTGAGACTTGGTCCAAAACGAAAGCTGAGCCTAAACGCGACCCATCTAAACTGGGCCGAGACTCGTCCCAAAACAAAAAATAGCCTGGTACTTGACCCACCTAAACGGGGCCGAGAATCAACCCAAACGTAAAAGCTTGTTTATGCTGCATGTAGAACAAAAATGGTCCGGAGAGCTAACTATTTATGCTGCATGTAGAACAAAAATTCATTCTACATGCAGTGACCTCACCGCAAATGGTGAAGGAAAGGAACGGCTGGTGGGTGAGGCTAAAGAAGAAGAAGAAAACAAAGGTCTAGGGCTGACCTGACGGTGGTGCTGCCGTCGTTGGCGGTGTGGGTGGTGACTAGGAGCTGTTTGGCCAGTGGTTCTTCTTTCTTTCTCTGTGTTTTCCCTCCCCTTCTACTCTATTTCTACTCTTCGTCCTTCTCTCTTTCTTTTCTATTTTCTATCTTTTGTTTCGTTCACTCTCTCTCTTCTTTGTTTCTGTTCTCTCTTCCTTCTTTCCCTCTTTGTTTTTTTCTTTGTTTCTTAATTCGTCCTCTCGATCTCTGTTTTTTTCAATTCTCTAGTTCTTAAACAATATCTCTCTCTCTCTCTTAAAACCTTCTCTTCCCCGTGTCTTCCCCTTTAATTCATCTTTGTTCTTTTTTTTTAATCTTTTCTTCTCTGTTTTCCTCTCTTCTCTCTCTCTTTCTTCTGTTTTTTTTATTCTCCCCTCTTTTTCTCCTTCTTCAAATTTTTCCTCATTCAATTTTTTTTGCTCCCCTCCCTCCTTTTCTCTTCTCTACCTCTCAGTATTTATAGGCATTAATGGTGGTAGGGTATGGGATGTGGCTTGTGTGAGGGTTTGGCCAAGTTGGGGTGGGGGGAGAGCAGGAAAAAAGGATTGAAAAATATCCTTCTCCCTTGTCTCAGCACAGGCAAGGGAAGAAGGAGAACAGTGCCATTAAAAATGACACTGTTTCAGTTTTTTTCTAAAAGAAAAGGAAATGAATTTGGAAATAACCCAAACATGGGTTATGACAATCGACAATGACTTCCCGGTTTGGGAAGAAGTGGCACGATGATGTGCTCCTAATGAAATTTGGGATGTTTATCAAATGAAAAATAACGGGTGATCCCCGGAAGAATAAATAGGGACTTAATTATAAAAGACAAATTAATAATTGAAAAAGGCATTGTTGTGCATGGATTAGTATATGATTAAATATATAGGCATGTATTGTGTAAATTTCCCTTTTCTATTTTATTGTATTCTTATTTTATTTATTCTAAAATGTATAAATTGCAGGTCCTTCTCACTCACGTCAGGAGTAGTATTTAAGTCCCTTAGTTTTCTTTTGCATGATTTAGGAATGTAAGAATTACCCATGTAATTTGTTCTTAAGTAACCATGTAACTCAGAATGTAATAGTGTCATCCTTGTAATTTTGTGTTTAGAATACTGGATTGTATTATTTTGTATTTGGAATTCAAATATTTGTATGCTTCTCTTATTTGTTAAATTATGTATGTTAAATGTGAAAGAAATTAAGTAGATAAAATGTCATATTTACGTCCTTGAATATATTGTTGAGTTGGACTTGTTGTGATTGTGATATGATTGATGTGAGCATAATATATGTACAGGATGATAGTTGATAACTTGGAACCTCCTAGTATAAAGGAGCCTCTACTAAAATTTTGGTGGAAATTTCTGTAAACCTTAAATAATGGGAAAACATTACCCACAAATATGATAGTATAATTGTGTTGTTTGATCCAGAAAATGGGAATGTTATAATTAATTGTGTTGTTTGATCCCAGAAATGGGAATGTTACAATTTGGTATCAGAGCCTCTAGTTGAAATTTCAGGGACTGAAGTAATGATATGGTTTTAAAAAATATATTGTAGGATGGTTTGTACACGACAAGAAGCAGTGACGGACTCATCTCCCATGAGGAGATAATATGACTCATTGGAAGGTAACAAAGCCGAAAGAGATCCACTGATGGACACTGCCTCTCACTTACCTGCAACATTAGCCCATTCTGAGAAAGGAGAATCAGGAAGGCAGTAGGATGACCCCGCACCCCATCGGATAGAAGTGTTGCTGCCCAAAGCAACAAGTGGTCAGGGACCAAAAGATAGGCCTCCATCGGCTATACCGACGACCACATCAAATCCATATTCGGACCTTGCATTTCTAAAGCAACTAGTCAAGGCAGAAGCAGCAAGGTTGGCCGCAAGCACGTCCAATCCTGCCCCTCAGGTAGAGAGAGTTATTACCTTAATTCAATGGGTGAAGGGTATGCAGGAAATGAGTTGTACAACCTATTCGGGGGAAGAAGACGTTGAAGTAGTAGGATATTGGTTGAGAAGGGTAGAAAGGGTTATAGATCATATGCAAGTGCCAGAGGAAACCCGGGTAGACTGTGTGACCCAATTGTTGACAGAGAGTTCCCACTCCTGGTTGGAAACTATCAGAGAAAGGAGAGTAGGAGAAGGGTTAAGTTGGAGATATTTTTGAGAGGAATTTGAATAGAGGTATTACTCTTGGCAGCATATAAAAGAAAAAAAGTAGGAGTTCCTCGACCTAAAATAGGGCGAGATGACAGTTCTGAAATACAAGATGAGGTTCTAGGACTTATGTATCTTTGTCACCGCCTACCTCCCCACCGAGCATCATAGAGTAGAACGATTTCGGGATGGGCTTAGATAAAAACTGAAGATAATATTAATAGCTATGCAGTTTCAGCCTGTCTGGGATCTAGTACGGGCTGCACAGGGTATGGAAAGGGTGATGAATGATACTCTGAGGCCAGCCAGTGAATAGAGTCAAATGACAGGGTTTAAGAGAAAGGACTTTATGACTTCACCAAAGAGAGCTCCATATCCGAAGAAGGGTAAAGGTAGTTAGTCTTCGGGCAACTCCAGAAAGAAAAGGGAAGTTTTGTTCATGGAGGGAGTTCAGGGGGAGCTAGACGGGCCGATATTAGGGGACATACCGGGGGTTAGACTCGACAAAGAGCTAGTACTACGGGAGGACCCGCAGAATAGAGGGGACCTACCTACCCGTTGTGTAAGGTGTAATTAGAAACACCCTAGGGACTGTTCTGCAACGTTGGGAAGATGTTATATTTGCAGATGTGAGGGGCACTGATGGATGGACTACCAATACTTGGGGAGAGGCTGCTTCCACTACAGGGATACAGGTCATAGAAAGAGGGAATGTCCATGCAGGGCCACTAAAAGGGTATAGACGCAGGGGCTACCACACAAAGCCAACATCAATCAATGACACTGGATTGACCCATACAACCTACTTAGTCAGGTGCAAGTGCCAATAGGGGCCGATCCCGGTTCCAGGAAGAGAGGACTCGTGGTAGGATATACCACATGACTCGAGAAGATGTGGGGGCGATGCCAGATGTTGTAGCAGGTACATTACAACTAGGCTCAATACAAGTTTATACTTTAATTGATCTTAGAGCTAGTCATTCTTTTGTGGCTTATCGAATTGTGAATAATTTAAATGTGCCACCAAGTAGATTAAGTGTAGGAATGATAGTTAGTCGCCTTTAGGAGAAAACATAGACATTGACGATGTATATAAAGGTGTGGTATTATATATAGAGGGGGTGGAATTGAGGGTGAACCTTATGCCATTAGAATTGTATGACTTTGATTTGATTCTAGGTATGGATTGGTTGAGTAGACATAAAGCATAAGTGGATTGCTTTACTAAAATTATGGTTATCTAAGGGGTGGGTGAGAAAAGGGTAGCATTTAGGGGATAGAGAAGGGTAGTCCTAAATTCTATAATTTTGGTCATGACGGCCAGGAAATGGATTAGGAAAGGGTGCCCTACATGGTTGTCTCATCTAAGAGAATTAAAGCAGGGAAGCATAGAATTAGTGAATATTCCCATTGTAAGAGAATTTTTTAATGTGTTTACGGAGGAGTTACCTGGGCTACTCCCAATTAGGAAGATTAAAGTTTATATTGAAACCCTTCCAGGGTCAACCCTATAGCATAGTCCCCTTATAGGATGGCCCCTATAGAACTAGTTGAACTGGAGATCCAACTTCAGGAATTGTTGGATAAAGAATTTATACGACCAAACAACTTGCCTTGGGGAGCCCTTGTATTATTTGTGAAGGAAAAGGATGGCACATTTTGGTTGTGTATAGACTATCGTCAACTGAATAAAGTGACAATAAAGAACAAGTACCCATTGTCGTAAATAGATGACCTGTTTGATTAGTTGAAAGGTGCAAGGGTGTTTTCTAAGATAGATTTGAGGACGGGGTACCATCAGTTAAGAATCAAAGAATAGGACATATAAAAAATTGCTTTTAGGACCCGCTACAGGCATTATGAATTTTTAGTGATGCCTTTCAGGTTGACAAACACCCTAGCAGTATTTATGGACTTGATGAATCGGATGTTTTGGCTTTATCTAGATAAATGTGTGGTGGTGTTTATTGATGATATATTGGTGTATTTTAGCTCCTATTTAGAACACGAGCAACACTTGAGGAAAGTGTTGGAAACATTGAGGGAGAATAGACTATATTCAAAGCGGGATAAATGTAAATTTTGGCTCAAGAAAGTAGTATTTTTGGGGCATGTTATTTTCGTGTGAGGAATTTTTGTGGATCTATGAAAAGTAGAGGTTTCAAAATGGGAAAGACCTACAAATGTGATGGAGATTTGGAGTTTCCTAGGGCTCGCGAGGTATTATAGGAGATTTATCGAAGGTTTTTCTACAATAGCATCACCTTTGACAAAACCCGTAAGGAAGTAAAGTTTATTTGGTTGAAGGAATGTGAGGAAAGTTTCAGGAGTTGAAAGAAAGACTCAACTCCGCCTCGGTCTTGGCCCTTCCTTCTAGAACAAAGGGGTCCGTGGTATACAGTGATGCTTCGAAGAAGGGTCTGGTATGTGTGTTAATGCAACATGGGAAAGTGATCGCCTATACCTCCAGATAGTTAAAGCCAAATGAAGTGAACTACCAAGTCCATAACTTAGAACTTACGGTAGTGGTATTTGCCCTACGAGTATAGAGACATTACCTATATGGGATGCAAGTACAGATTTTTACTGATTATAAGAGTTTGAAGTATTTAATGTTACAAAAAGAGTTAAACATGCAACAAAAGAGATGGGTGGAACTGATAAAGAATTACAATTGTGTGATTGATTATCATCCGGGTAAGGCCAATGTGGTAGCAGATGCTTTAAGTAAAAAGGGGAAAGCGGTGGTTGATGATTCGGGGAATAAAGAATATAAGTGTTTAATAGAGTTGAAAATGGTGGGTTTGCAGCTAAGTGTGGGTCTAAAAGGGTCAATACTAGCTTAAGTAAAAATTTGATCGATGCTTCAAGATAAAGTCCTAGGAGCTCAGCTGGCTGACAAGGGAGTAAGAAAAATCAAGGAACATATAAATCGGGGCATAGAGATGCCTTTTAAAATTTTGCTAAGAGGATTGGTGGAAATGGGTAAATGGGTCTACTTGCCCGAGAATAAGTTATTGAAGGATGAAATATTGAAAGAAGCCCATGAATCTCACCCTGGGAGCACCAAGATGTACTGGGATTTAAAGGAATATTATTGGTGGCTGGCCATGAAAAGGGAGATAGCAAAATATGTGTCAAGATGTCGAATATGCCAGCAAGTGAAGATAGAGCATTAGTGTAAGCGCCCAATAAAAACAAAAGTAAAGCTAGAAACAACACCACCATCGCTGTCAATTGATGCATTGACATAGTTTTCACTGTCGATTTTTGGATCGAAGCGATACAATTTTTTTTTGCCAATTTTTGAGTTGGCAACGACACAGTTTTTTTGTTGCCAATTTCTGAGTCGGTAGCGACATAGTTTTTGCTGTAGATTTTTGAATTGGCAAAGATAATTTTTTTTGTTGCTGATTTTTTAGTCGGCAGGGACATAATTTTCACTGTAGATTTCTAGATTGGCAGCAGAAATTTGTTATGTTGTTGATTTTTAGTAGGCAATGACACAGTTTTCGCTACAGATTTCTGAGTTGACACCGCACAGTTTTTCGGTGCCGATTTCTAAGTCAATAGTGGCTGGGTGCGCTAATAAATCCATGCGTTTTGTAAAACCTGACAGATCTTGTCTTTGGTCGAACCATACTAGGAAGAATTAAGGGGTGAAAAACCGGCCAACTTTGGAGAAAAAAAATGTAAATCCCAATGCAAACTTGAACAAAAGTCCGGCCAACATTAAACAAAATCAAGGGGACCAAACCGGTTTACTCTTAAAAGGCCTTAGGAAGGGGAAAAACAGGTTCTAGGATGACTTAATGAGGGACAAGGATAAGGTAGAACAACCCCCTTACACTCTAGCACACTTATAGGGGCTATAAATACAAGGAGAGAGAGAGGGTGTCCAGCTACATGCTTTTGCTTCTCTATCCCTTCTTCATAGAAAACCGGACCCAATCCAGCTGCATGCCCCTTCCATTAAATGTGTGAGCTAAAGGAGACCTAGAGAGTGAAGTTAGTGACTGAAATCATGGAAGGAGGAAGGGTGTAGTAGGCCGGCTAAGTTGCAGTAGAAAAGAAGAAGAGAAAAACTGGATAGAAAAAGAAAGAGATACCTTTGAAACTACACTTGGAACCTATAAAAAAAACATGAGGTAAGAACCATTTCATCTCTTGACTGAAGGATAGTTAGAGGGCTGGCTAGACAGTAGGTGAGAGAAGGAAAAAGTTGGACAGAAAGAGAAGAACAGACCACCAAATCCCTTTGTAAAGCTGTTGAAAACTATAAGGTGGTGCGACCGGGACCCGACCCGCAACCGGACAAGGACATCACATGGAAGGAGCAGGTAGGTGATTTCCACCCCCTTCTAGTATAACATTAGTTTTTGAAGTGAATTTATTACGAAGGATCTATTGTTGTGCTATATGGAATGCTAAACTATCACAAATGGTTGTATGAGTATTACAAAGGATCTATCATTGTATTATACTGAATGTTAATTGTCACGAATGGTTGTATGAGTATTACAAACGATCTACCGTTGCATTATACTGAATGTTAATTGTTATGAATAGTTATATGAGTATCGCAAAGGATCTATTATTGTGCTTACATAGTGCTAAATTGTTATGAATTTTTTTATGAGTATTACGAAGGATCTATCATTGTATTATGTTGAAGGTTATTTATCACGAATGTTTATATGAGTATTGCGAATGATCTATTATTGTGTATACATAGTGCTAAATTGTTATGAATTTTTGAATAAGTGTTACGAGGGATCTATTGTTGTATTGTATTGTATTGAACATTAACTATAATGAATGGTTGGATGAGTAATACGAAGGGTCTACTATTGTGTTATTCTGAATGCTAAACTATTATGGAATGTTTGTTCGAGTATTACAAAGGATCTATTGTTGTGTATACTGAATGTTAAACTATTACGGAACGTCTGTACAAATATTATGAAAGGTCTACTATTATATTATAGTGAATGTCAAATTGTTATGAATGGTTTGAATGAGAATTACAAAGGATATATTATCATGTTATAGTGATTTCATAAACCACCTATGGAACGTTTGATTATTTGATTGGCTAATGATTAGCTTTGGTTAATGGCATCCTAAAAGGATGGCCGGGTTGCGTTTTATGATTAGCTATGACTAATGGAATCCTAGAAGGATGACCGGGTTGCGTTTTATGATTAGCTATGACTAATGGAATCCTAGAAGGATGACCGGGTTGTGTTTTATGATTAGCTACGGCTAATGGCATCCGAGACGGATAACCGAGTTGTGATTGATGATTAGCTTTAGCTAGTGGCATCCTAAGTGGATGACCTGGATGAAGAAATTATTAGCTTCGGCTAATGGCATCCTAAATGGATGACCGGGATCAATAAATGATTAGCTCTGGCTAATGGCATCCTAAGAGGATGACCACAATGAATAAATGATTAGCTCTGGCCAATGGCATCCTAAATGGATGACCGCAATGAATAAATGATTAGCTCCGGCTAATGGCATCCTAAATGGATGTCCGACTAATGGCTTCTTAAGTGGATGACCAGGATGAATAAATGATTAACTTCGGCTAGTGACATCCTAAGGGGATAGCCGAATTTAGGAGTTATGAGTTAGTTCAAGAATTGATGTGTTCATGTGTACTATGTTTTCTATATACCAAATATATGAAAGAACTACGATTGTTATGCTTAAAACATGAATACAATGTATCATTAATATTGCTTTATTATGTTTTTAAATTGCCTATAATGCTTAAAATTACATTGTGTTGTAACACGGACATCATACCAACATGGTGTGTAAGGAAATCTGTTTCGCAGCTCACACATTTTGAAAAGAACTATATATTCGCATGTTATGGGTGATACGAGTTATGTATGAATAGACGTGTTAATTGCTCAATTAGTCATCTGACCCCTTTTGTAAAGATTTGTAATAAAAAATTGAACTGGAACACGGATGTGTAAGTGCGAACATGTAGATATGATATGTATGAATAGACGTATGTGGTATTCTTCTTATAAGGATGTTATGTTGTGAAATTACATAAGGTCAGGATAACGAAAGTACTAGTTGTGTAACTTGTCATTTAGCCCTCTTAGATGAACTCGTGATGATAACGAGACTAGAACAGGAACGTGAATTTAAGAGTATGTCAATATGATGTAATGTAAACCTATGATTGTGAAATATAATATTATGGGCATGTGTATTGAGAATCCATTTTATGGGAATATTGATTTACATTATCCTACGTGGATTGTCCCTTGTTAATGAATGGAAAGCAATTATAAATTTGCAGAATGATATGGTGAAAAACATCGAGAACCTGATGACTTATATAAAAAAAAATTCCATCAATTTTGGTTTTGAAAAAGTCAGGTTGTTACAATCAGAGGCCGGTAGAGGAGTTACAACCACTGCCAATTCTAGAATGGAAATAACCATGGACTTTGTAATCGGATTGCCAATGAGCAAAAATGGTAATGATGCTATATAGGTGGTTGTTGATCGACTAATGTAGTCGGCCTTGTTCTTACCCATAAAAATGACAGATCCCGTGGACAAGTTGGCCAAGTTATATGTAAGGGAAGTGATTAGGCTTCATGGAGTGCCTGTATCAATTGTGTCAGACCAGGACCTAAGGTTCACCGCAAGGTTATGGCCAAACTTGCAACGAGCTTTAGGGACTAAGATGAACCTGAGCACGCCATTCCACCCCGAGACAGATGGTCAGTCCAAAAGGACTATCCGGACACTTGAAGACCTCCTAAGGTCATACGTGTTAGAGTTTGGGGGAAATTGGGAGGATATGTCACTGTTGGTGGAATTTACGTATAATAATAGCTACCAAGCTTCTATTAAGATGGCTCTATTCGAAGCCCTTTATGGGAGAAAATGTCAAACCCCGATATACTAGGATGAAGTTGGAGAGAGGAAGCTCGTAGGTCCTAAAATAGTACAATTGACAACCGACAAGGTAAGGCTGATCAGGTAGAGAATGAAGGAAGCCCAAAACAGTCAGAAAAGTTATTCGAACAATCGGAGGAGACCTCTAGACTCTGTGGTAGGGCATCATTCAGTTTGGAATGAAAGGGAAACTTGCCCCAAGATATGTTAGCCCCTTTAAAATTGTAGAAAGGATCGAGCCAGTTGCTTACCGATTACAACTACCTATGTATTTGGATAAAATTCACAATGTGTTCCATGTATCCTTATTATGGAAGGCAGATGTGGACCCTTCATAAGTACTACCTCCAGTTCCCATTAAAGTAAGGAAAGATTTAACACTAGAGAGCAAACCAGTCAAGATCATGGATCGAAGCAAAAAAGTGTTGACAAATAAAAAAGTTCCATTAGTAAGAGTACTGTGGAGGAACTCCCAGATAGAAGAAGAGACGTGGAAGAGAAAATCAGATATTAAAGAAAAATACCCTCTTCTATTCCCCGAAACAAGTATGTTGCTTAAATTTCAAGGATGAAATTTTTGTTAGGAGGGGAAAATGTAAAACCCTAAGAAACACATAAAAAAATCATTATGGTGAGTATAATAATAGTGCAATTAAATAAAGAAGAAGAAGAGAGTCGGCAACATACACAAAAAGAAAAGAGAGATTTGGGGACCTAAAGCTGAAGAAACAAAGAGGGGAGGACCAAACTTAAAAGGCATGAATAAATGAGGAATAGAAACAAAAAAAAAAGGGAGAGAGAGAAGAAAACCGCCAGCCCTTGAAGAGGAGAGCTAATGACATAAAAGAAAGAAAAAGGGAGAAAAATAGTCACTCACTACCTCTTTATTTTCTCTCAAGAACAAACAAGGAGAACCACATGCAATCCACCATATGAGAGGAAACTAGGAGGGTGAGGGAAGATTTAGACATCAAAAGACAAGACAAGAAAAGAAAAAAGCCAAGAACGAGTTAGCGGCAGCAAAGGAAGAGAAGAACAACCAAAACATTTGAGAGATAAGAAAACACAACTAGAACAAACCTAAGACCTTCCTAGAGCAATTTAAAACATTTTGGGTAAGTTGCATGCCCTAGGTTAAGTTTTTAAGAAAATTTCTAGGTAAGTTAAAGTGAGGATGAGTGTGAGGGATAGGTAGAGAAAGGCTAAGTGATATTCTTGACCCAACTAGAAGACAAAGAAACTAAGGGAAGTTCTGCAGACCTTCGGCCAAATATGAACAACGAGGGAGGAGAAATATGTTGATACTAATTAAGCATGCATGTTGAGAGACAATGTTAAATTTCACAAAATTATGATATGCTGATACTTGAAAACACATGAACAACATTGTTACACATATTCTTGTGAAGCTGAATCCCTAGATAAACTATTTTTTTATGTGTGATTGTTAACATGAGAAAATGATGAAATTTTGTGAGTAATAGTGGATGAAGAAAGGAAAATAAATGCATGCAAATAATGGTTTGTGTGTCGAACACCCAAATTGGGAAAAATATGGGTTGTTATGTTAATTAACTTGCACCTAGGAATTGACATAGATAAAGGCATAATCTGGAGTATCAACCTTCATAGAAGTTGTAGTATGAGATGTTAGCTTTCCAACGAGTTCAACCTTGCTTAATTTGGAGCTCTAGAACTCCAGATATAGGTAACAATTCGAGGGGAGGTCAAGCTGCCACCCCTTTTGGCAAATCTGGCCAAGTTGACAAAACGATGAAATTTAGCCACGTTAAGAACAGAATTCGTTGTTCTCTCTTTTTGTAAAATGTGTAACATCATGTCCTGACTTCTAAAAAGAAATAAACCATATTTGAAATTGAATTAGTGATGTTTGTTATGACTGCTAATGAACCGAAATTGTAAAAGCTAATAATGGGAAGGTAAATGTAAAAATAATGGTAAAAGAGAAACAAGTGTTGTTGCCATTTATATTACTATGTTGTGAAATGTGATTGAGAATGGAATAACAAAGGAATGTAAGTTGATCTTTTGTAGCAGGTAGGTAATCTACACCTATATCTTCCTTAGTTAATACGATTCTAGTTATTTGTTTAGATTATAAATCTTATACCTATGAATGAAACCGAAAAGAGAAAAGATGAAATGACATGAATGAGAACCGGAAAACCAGAATTGATTTATGAGTTCCTTCAGAAAAAAATGGACAAAAATAATGAGTTTTCATGGATAATCATCCCTTGGATTTGATTAGTCGGTCCCAAATACGAGAGGCTAATGATGTTAGCTAGGTTGGCTAACATCGGCATGACCAATACGGAGGAGGAGAAATATTGGACTTGATTAACTATTCAAGTTAAGAAAAGTTAATGATATCGACAATTGATGTTGGTATCGGCAAACTCATGGAACTTGATTAGCTTTCCTAAAGTGAAAGTTAATCATGTCAAGAATTCTTAACATCGACATACCCAAGGATATTCCATGGTAATATGGAACACTGATTAACTATTTCGGTTCAGAAATAGTTAATGACATTAACGGGTTACGTTGGTGTCGGCATTCCCACGAACTTAATTAGTTGATCCCGAAATGGACGACTAAAGATACAAATGTGAATAATTAGTATCGTCAATTATCTTCCCGGATTGGGAAGAAGTGGAACGATGATGTGCTCCTGATAAAATTTGGGATGTATATGAAATGAAAAATAATGGGTGATCCCCGGAAGAATAAATAGGGATACAATTATAGAAGACAAATTAATAATTCAAAAAGTCATTGTTGTTCATAGATTAGCATATGATTAAATATATATGCCTGTATTGTATAAATGTCCCTTTTCTATTTTATTGTATTCTTATTTTTTTTATTCTGAAAATTATAAATTGCAGGTCCTTCCCACTCACATTAGGAGTAGTATTTAAGTCCCCTAGTTTTCTTTTACATGATTTAGGAATGTAAGAATTACCTATGTGATTTGTTCTTAAGTAACCATGTAACTCGGAACGTAATAGTGTCATCCTTGTAATTTTATGTTTGGAATACTGGATTGTATTATTTTGTATTTGGAATTCAAATGCTTGTATGCTTCTCTTATTTGTTAAATTATGTATGTTAAATGTAGAAGAAATTGAGTAGATAAAATGTCATATTTACATCCTTGAATATATTGTTGAGTTGGACTCATTGCAATTGTGATATGATTGAGATGTGAGCATAAGATGTGTATAGGATAATAGTCGATAACTTGGGACCTCCCAGTATAGAGAAAACTTTGCTGAAATTTTGGTGGAAATTTTTGTAAACCTTAAATAATGGAAAAACAATTACCCATAAATTTGGTAGTATAATTGTGTTGTTTGATCCCAGAAATGAGAATGTTATAATTAATTGTGTTGTTTGATCCTGAAAATAGGAATGTTACATGGCATATTAAACTAACAATCTCTCACTTGCACTAAAGCTAATCGTTCATGTATCTAATACTATATTGCTCTATGTAGAATTAATGCTTCTGTATGGATAGTGACCTAGTAAGAGGCTCTTCAAGATTCTCTTTAGTTGACACTTGCTCTATCTTTACATCTTTATTTCATTAATTTATCATATCAAATGAAATTTGTTAAGTACTTGTTTGGATCATTAATGAGACCTTGGTTTCTTTACTTATGCAATGGCTCCATTGTTAACACAATACAGGGAAAGTGGATCAACAATGTCAGGAACCAACCTAGTTCATGATGAATTTCTTGATCTAAACAACCTCTTTGTTTTCTTAAATGTGAAGATGTACTCTTATTCAATTGTTGAATCAGTTGTACTACCTTGCTTGGAACTCTTCTAACTCAAAACACAACCATTTAGAGTAAAAAACATATATTGGCTGATATTTATTATTTTTTCATCATTTCATTAAAAAATTTTTAATTCAAACATAAGGGAGGGCTCTGGATGTCTATGGAAATCTTGAAAAAAGACTAGGCCAACCAGTCCAAGGATAGGAATAGGAAAATGATAAAATAGTTCATAACCTACTTACGAAAGGCCCACCCCAAAGAGCGAATAGTCCTTTGTTTTTTGCCACACAACTTAATCTCGATCACTCCCTCAAGAATAGGAAATAGAGCGAATCCGTCAGCCCGACCCAAGCAAGCAATATTATGGGAACTGATCTGACCGAACTGGGTCTAATGAAACAAGATCTGAACTTCTAGTTTATCTTATGCATTGATGGATCCTATGGTCAAGTATTGGACACCATTTTCATCATATATCTCTCAATTTGTGTCTTCAAAAACATGTCTTTAGAGGGACGTATTCCATGCAAAATAGATAAGAATCCAATCTTCCTCTATTTTTCTTAAACTCGAACTGGCCCAAACCCTAGATTGATCGGGTACTGGGTTAACCCATCAAACCAGTTTAGGTCTTATAACTAAGGTTATTATACTATTATAATTTTTAACTGTAAAAATAAATAATATCTAATTATTTTTTAAAATATGTAAATTTGATGATAATATATATTAAAGATAAAATATACTTTTTATATTTCATTTTGTTTTATCCACCATCAACCAAAAAAAATATACAAAGATAGTTATTTTATTTTATACACCACTACCAACCATAATTTTATTTGTCTCTTGTTCTATCTTGTCACATTCATCTATGTTGTTTCAGTTTTTTTTGTCTTAAGACCGTAACCAAATACTAACTAATAATTTCACTAGTATAAGACCGACAGCACAAGGTCATAGAAAATAATGAAAATAAAACGGTTCAATTTTCATTATCTTCTCCCATAAGATTTTTATTCTAAATTTAGTAAAATTCTTTTAAACATCAAAACATGATAATTAAGCTTAACATGCTTATTTTCTACACAATTTTTCAAGCAGAGCTTATTTTCTTGTTTTGGTGGGGAGCGGGGGTTTAAACCAAGAGAAAGATGGGTCAATTGTATTATGCAATACACCTTAACTTGCTACATGTCCAAGGCCGAGCTACTGATCTTCCTATGAACAGCCAACTTCTCACTTGTGAGCTCCATCAGGCTGTTGCCCCCCAAGTGCTGCTTTGTAACAAGGTCAAACTTCATCCTCTCAAATAGCCCACCAGTATTCATCAGAACCTTTTTAATTATGGTTAGATCGAATAGAGCCAACCTGGTCTTGGTTCCAAACCGGTACAAGAACGTCTCGTCATGCATCTGAGACCATATTAGGCTAGTGCTTGCACTACATAAAGATATGCATTATTTTTCCAATAAAATATTTAGATATTGTAACCATATTAAAAAAATTTAATAATTCGGATTATATTTCTGAGGAACTAAATAAGTTGGATTTATTTGAATCATATGAAAAAAAAAAACAACGATAACAAATAGGATATCTTATATGTATAAAAGAGATCAATGAGAACAAAAAAAAAACAATATACTATCAACTTGGATTGAATGGTGAAATAAAAAATAATAAAACTTTCATAAAAAAAGAGTTAAGGAAAAAAATAAAAAATTATAAGAATGAGGATCAAATTGAAAACACCAATACATGAAAATAAAAAACTTGAACAACTAGAATTTTTCAACGTGGTTTTATTCATCCAAAAATTGTAAATGTAAATAAAAATAATTTATGCATGCATCCAATTAAATAAATCACAAACCATTGTGTAAATAAATGAAAATAAAAGTAATTAACGATAAATAAAAACATAATTGGAAAAATTAAGATACCAATATAAATTTAGATATTTAATATCGCAGCATAGGTCATTTATCTGGTTACGTTTAATGAATTTCTTTATGAAAGTCAATTTGTAATAGAGATTGACACACACATAAAATTTATTGAATAAAATAAAAGAAAAAAATATTATGCAAGGTTACACGTATTAAAAATATTATTAAAAAAAATATTTATCTATATAAAATATACAAAAAAAACCTACAAATAAATCATACTAACCTTTGGAAAAAAAATTAAACACACTTAATAAATTTAATAAAGGATAAAAAAACCCAAAAAGAAATCATAGAAAAGGGTATCAATTAAAACATAAATTTAAAAATTCTTTAGAAAAACATATAGAAAAAACCATTAATAGAAAAAAAAATATGAGCTCAGGCACTCTTGGACCTAGTAAGTCAAGCCTAGCGCTTGGCCCAATAAAAAAAAGGTTCACATGTAGGGCTTTAATTATTATTTTTAAGTTTAAGGAGACGGATGATGTGTTTTCTTTCTCAGCTGCTTGGAAAAAAATAAACATGTCATCTAAAAATCCTAGAATCCAGCAACTAGTGTGGCTGGAAAAATGGGGTTCTATTTAATTTGATCCAAAAACTTATTTTCAACCAATGTTTTACCCAAAACACCTAGGAAACACCTTACAAACCTTGTTAAATCAATCTATGACCTCCAAAATCACAAAAACAATTGGTTGAAAATATGAAATCAACTCAAAAAAAAAATCTTCCCGAACTCACATCTGTTTTTTTAGGTGTTTTCAAGGTAAAAAAAAAACATTTAATGATAACCCTCATCATCATATAGAACCATTTGATAAAACAAATCAGCCGTTTTGGTGCCCTAAATTTTTCCCAATGAAAATTTCCTCTCTTTAAGCCGGAATCTGGTGACCTCTCTCTCCTTCTAAAAAAGACAAAAAAAGGAAAATAAATTTTGGTACCAAAATATATATTTTTTAAGATTATATGGACCAATTACCTAATGGATTAAAAAGATGGGGGATGTAAATGAACTTTTCAAATAAATTTCAGGCCTATCACCTATGTTACCCTGTTTTTGTCACTTCAGTCCTCTGTCTTTCAATTCAACCCTCACCCCAAAAAGATATGCTTTTTGGCTTTAATTTGGGCTTAAAGTGGCTTAATTGTGAGAAAAAAGTTTGAGGACCAAATTTGAATTTTTTAAAACTTCATGATTACAATCCACAATAAATTGTGAGATTGTAAACACCTAACAAAAAAAGGATGTAAAGCAAAAAATAACTCCACCATCGCTGATGATTTCTAAATCAGCAGCAACATAGTTTCTGTTGAAAATTTCTAAATCAGCAGCGACTCAACTTTCATTGACAATTTCTGATTCAATGTGGGCTGTGTGCGCTGACGAATCTATGTATTAGCTGTTGAAGTAGTTTCGTAGATGATTTCTGAGTCGGTAGTAATTTAGTTTTCGTTGACGATTTCTGAGTCAATAGGGGCTGTGTGTGCTGACGAATCTATGCGTCAATCGTGGAAGCAGTTTCGTTGACAATTTCTGAGTCGGCAGCGACTTAGTTTTCGTTGACGATTTCTAAGTCAACAGGAGATGTGTGCACTGACGAATCCTTACGTCAACTGTGGAAGCGGTTTCGTTGACAATTTCTAAGTCAATAGGAGTTGTGTGCGCTGACGAATCCATGCATCAACTGTGGAAGTGGTTTCGTTGACAATTTTTAAGTTAGTAGCGACTCAATTTTCATTGACGATTTATGAGTCAACGGTAGTTGTGTGCACTGAAGAATCCATACATTTTTTAAAACCCGACAAACAATTTAGTCTTTGACCGACCAATATTAGGAAGAATTGAAGGACATAAATCGGCTAGCCTTAGAGAAAAATCTGGAGGTGGAGGGTCGACCTATCTTAAGGGAGAATTGGCATAGAAACCAGCCCAAGATAACCCAAAAAAGGGATAGAAATAACCTTGCCCAGCACCCAAACACCCCATCTCTTTTAAGAGGGGTATAAATGCAAGAGAGGAGAGAAGGTGACCTTTCCTCTTCCCCAAAACCGGCTGCAACAAGGTGTATGTGCTCTACTACATGTCCTTCCTTCTCTTCATCTTTTCCAAAGAAAAACTTCACCAAACCCAGCTGCATATGTCCTCCTTAGGCATGATAGAAGTCTAGAACTGGTTGGAAGCTGATAGAGGAGGAGAAACCAAGAGGGGGGGAAAGAAGAAGAAAACCAAGAGAAGAGGGAAGAAAAAACTATCAAACCTTTTGCTAAAGCTACTTAAAATCATGAGGTATGAACCATACCCTTCTCAACCTGTTCTTGTGCCCTTGGGACTAAAAGGAAGAAGAAAAACCCAAGTAAATGACCTAAGATTCTTACACTAGCTACTAAGGAAATCTAGACTAGGAAGAGGGACGAAAATGAGGCTGAATAGAGGACCTAACTCCAGAACTTTCAATAAGAGAAATGAACAAACTTGAAAGAGGGCTGACCATAGTTGAAGGGTTGGACAACATGTAATTGTGTGATGAAATGCATGAAAATGACCTTATTGAACTCTTAAGAACATATTCAAACTAAAACAGAATGTATGTTGATGATTAATGCCTTGATTTTCCACATATGATTGATGAACTTACATGGAGTGTGATTCTGCTGGATTCCTAGGAACATTTTGTGAGCTAGAATTGAAATTTATGTTGATTTTCATGCTTGAATTTTGTTATAAGATTGATGAGTTTACATGAGAATGGTTCAAGTAAATGAAAATATGTTATGGCATGCTTTTTGTGATTATACTTGTGATAAAAATAAAATAGAACCCTGATTAATGAGTTTACATGAGAATGGTTCAAGTAAATTAAAATATGTTGTAGCATGATTTTTGTAATTATACTTGTGATAAAAATGAAATCGAACTCTGATTAATGAGTTTACATGAGAATGGTTCAAGTAAATGAAAATATGTTGTGGCATGATTTTTGTAATTATACTTGTGATAAAAATAAAATCGAACCCTGATTAATGAGTTTACATGAGAATGGTTCAAGTAAATGAAAATATATTGTGGCATGATTTTTGTAATTATACTTGTGATAAAAATGAAATAGAACCCTTATATGTTGAAGAATTGTTATTAGTTGTGTTGATACATTGCCATCATACAAATGTGAATACAAGAATGTATGGTAGTAGCAATGTTAGGTGTTGGTATTAGAAGTGATGATTTGAGAAAAACTTTGGTAGATAAACATATGGAGATGTTTTTGTGTTGTTTGATAATGTATGATGAATGGAGTGTGGTTCGGCAAGGTTCTATGTCCAAATAGGTTAAGAAATGTTGGTAGGGCGAATGCCTAACGTAAACCTTATGCTTGGCCGAAAGAAAGAAGTAGAACCAGAAACAACTCCATTGTCACTGTCGATTTTTTAATCAGCAGCGACATGGATTGCATTGATGATTACTGAGTCGGCAAAGATTCAGTTTCCATCAATGATATCTACTTCAATAGTAGAGTAATATCCCGGCTTTTCCATAGCCAAAAATCAGTGGAAATGTTTTTTTTGTAAGTCGTTAGGTTCTCGATGCTTTTCACAATATCATTCTATGAATTTATAAATGCATTCCATTCATTAGCAAGACACAACCCACATAGAGTAATGTAAATCAACATCCCATAAAAGTGACTACACATTCTCACAAAGGTATTTAGGGTTTATCATAACATAATTCATCTCTTAGTGTAGTGCAATACTCATGTGATTTCACAATACAACATTCTCATAAAAGAGAATATCATATACATACATTCACCACGTCATGTTTACAAAATCATACTTTTGCATTCGTATTCCATTATAATTTTTCATAGAAGTCTTTACAAAAGTGCTGAATGAAAAATATTCAACTAGTCCATTTGATATTATCAAATACATAACACCTAAAACATATTATTACATAGCACTTTTCAAAATATATGAACCAATGGAACTGGCTTTCCTACGCACCTTGATTGTATGATGTCCCTGCAATAAAAACAACATGGATACAAGAATTGTAAATAATCTAAACATGATAATAAACAACTACAAGAACGTTATCGTTACTTTTTGTTATCAACTTAGAATGGGAACATTCCTTCTTTTACTTCTCATATGCATTGTACAATCCTTATTATTTTGTTTAGTGTATTATTCTCACTCATACGCCCCAACCTCTCCATAGGAGTTGTGGGGCTGAAGTTTAAACATTGGTTGGGGTTAATTACTTCACTTTAACCCGGTCATCCACCTTGGATAATTTTAGTTGTAGCTAATTGAAATATTCAAACTCGATCATCCGTCTCGGATGTCATTAACCAAAACTAATCATAAAATCAAACTCGTCATCTCTTACAGATACCATTAGCCAAAGCCAATCATCATAATCAACTCGGACATCCATCTAGGATGTCATTAGCGAAATCTAAACGTCATATTTAACCCGACCATCCCTCTAGGATGCCATTAACCACGACTAATCATCAGTGCAACCCGGCCATCCATTTAAAATGCCATTAGTCAAAGCTAATCATCGACATAACCTCGCCATTTATCTAGGATGCCATAGTTAAAGCTAATCATCAACGTAGCCCGGCCATCCATCTAGGATGTCATTAGCCAAAGCTAATCATCAACTTATCTCGGTCATCCCCTTAAGATGCCATTAGCTGAAGGTAATCATCAAACACTACCCGACTATCCATTGTGGATACCATTAGTTGAAGCTCATCATAATACTCATTCAACATTCTATAACAATTTAGCACTCATTATATCTCAATAGTAGATCATTCATAATACTCGTACAAACATTTCGTATAACTCAGCATTCATTATAACACAATAGTAGATCCTTCGTAATACTCATATGAAAATTCCAAAATAGATTAGCATTCATTATAACACAATGATAGACCCTTCGTAATACTCGTACAAATATTCTGTAACAATTTAGCATTCATTATAGCATAGTAAAAATCTTTCATGGTACTTGTACAAACATTTTGTATCAATTTAGCATTCCTTATAACACAATAGTAGATCCTTCGTAATACTTGTACGAACATTCCAAAATAGATTAGCATTCATTATAACACAAAGATAGACCCTTCATAATACTCGTACAAACATTCCGCTACAGTTTAACATTCATTATAACACAATAAAAATCTTTCATAGTACTTATACAAACATTTTCTAACAATTTAACATTCATTATATCACCATAGTAGATCCTTCATGATATCTGTGCAGCATTCCATAACAGTTTAGTACTAGCTATAACACAATAAAAGACCCTTCGTAATAAATTCACTCCAGGGAATTAACCTTATGCTAGAAGGGGTGGAAGTCACCTACCTGCTCCTCTTATGGGTTGTCCTTATCTGGTTGCAAGTTTGATCCCGATCACACCACTTAACACATCAATGATCACAAATCAACACATTTGTATTTGGTGATCACATAACCCGTCATCATACACATTCTAAGAACACACATTTTTGCATTCAAGTGTTCCACATATTACACCATCATATCATGAAATTGTTACAAGCATTTAAGTCATTTCCTACGTGGAAGTCTGTAGCAGAAAATTAGCAAGGAAACCCGATTCGCTGGTGACACAGGATTCAACAGCAAAACAGATTCGCTGGTGACACAAGTTCGTTGGTGACATAGAATTCAGCACCAAAATCATCAGCGCATACAAGTTACTACTGACTCAGAAGTCGTTGATGAAAACTAAGTCGTTGTCAACCTAGAAATCATCAATGTAAGACATGTTGCTGTCGATTTCTGAATCGGCAGCGGCGATAGAGTCGTTTCTGATTTTACTCTTTCCCTCGACTAAGCATAAGGTCTACATTAGTTTCCCCTCCTTCCTAACTCACCACCCAACCAAGTTTGAACATATCTAAAAATCAATCACATTCAAAGTTTTATCGCAAGACTATCAATAATGCCATAGCCAATTCTCAACATGCATATCCTTATTCTTGGCCGAAGTAACATTTGCCTCTTTCTTTCAATCTTTCGCATGCATTTCATCAAGTCTAACACAATAATATTCCTAAAAACATGTCATGCCTATACATATAACCATTTGATTCTTAAATAAACAAATTCATCCATTACACACGCAAGTTCAAATGACAATACAATTCTGTACATAACATCTTTCTAACATATTATCACATAATTTCTTCAATCACATATACAGAAATCTTGTCATTAGAACAAGCATAGGATCTGTTTCAGTTTCAGGGTGATCTAAGACTATAACATGGTCACAATCTATGCATTTCATCACAGGAAATTCATATTCTATCTAGCCTTCACTATGGTTAGCCCTCCTATAGGTTCATACCTTCCAAACCATTCATGTTTCTTAAGTAAAGGGTTTGTGCAGGTGTTCTTTCATTCTTTGTTCTACTTGGGTCAGTCCATTTAGTCAATATTCCTTGAGTTAAGGTGTAAGAACACTACCCTTTTTTTTTAGGTTTTTTCCCAACTCTCTCTTTACTCTTCACTCAATGGGGCTTACATGCAGATTGGTCTGGTTTGGTTTCTTCTTGGGGAGAGATGTTCAGTTGCAGCAATGGCTGCTGCTGTTTCTGAGGGAGAGGAAGAGTCACCTCTTTTTCTCCCCCTTGTATTTGTATCCCATATAAATGTGCTGGGGTGTTTGGGGGTTGTTCCACCATGTCGTTGTTCCTCTTTAAGTTATTTGAGAACTGATTTTCCCCCCCTCCCAAGACCTTTCTAACATAAACCAGTTTGGTCCCCTAAATTTTGTTTAGTATTGGTCAGCCTTCTGTTCAAATTTTCATTGGGTTTTACATTGTTTCTCCAAAGTTGGCTGGTTTGTTCCCCTCAATTCTTTCTAGTATGGGTTGGCCAAAGACAAAATTATTCGGATTTTACATGCCAACTCAAAAATCATCAACGAAACTACTTCCACAGCTGACGCATGGATTCATCAGCGCTCACAACCCCTGTTGTCTTAAAAATCATCAACGAAAACTGAGTTGTTGCTGACTCAGAAATCATCAACAAAAACTATGTCGTTGCCGATTCAGAAATTATCAGCGACAATGGAGTTTTTTCTGGCTTAATTTTTTTTTTGTTGGGTGTTTACAAGAAGAATATGTAAGCTGATGATTTCAACATTAGCTTTGAAACTATATTGCATTGACAATTTCTAAGTCGGTAGCGACTCAGTTTTCATCAATGATTTCTGAGTCAACCATAAACCATGTGCATTGACGATTTCAGTATCAGCTGTGAAACTGTGTTGCATTGATGATTTCTGCGTCAGCAGTAACTCAATTTTTGTCAATGATTTCTGAGTCAGTCGTAAATCATATGTGCTAACTATTTCAGTGTCAACTATGAAACTATGTTGCGTTGATGATTTCCGAGTCGGTAGCGACTTATTTTTTATCAATGATTTTTTAGTTAGGTGTAAACCATATACGCTGACAATTTCAGCATAGCTGTGAAACTATATTGTGTTGATGATTTCTAAGTCAGCAACGACTTAGTTTTCATCAACGATTTCTAAGTCAATTGTAAACCATACACGCTGATGATTTCAGCATCATCAATGAAACTGTGTTGCGTTGAAGATTTCTGAGTCGGCAACGACTCAGTCTTCGTCAACAATTTCTGAGTTAATAGTAGCCTATGTGCGCTGGCAATCTCGGTCGATTATGGTGTCATCGGCGAGTCAGCTTTTGCTATCAAATTTGTTGTAATATCACGGTCGCACAAATTAATTACCTTAGTTTAAAACACAACACACAAGATAGTATAGAGCAAGCAAGGGGTTGATCTCACGAGAAAGGTTCAAGTCAGATTTTTATGCTAGATAATATGCAATTTAGGGGGGGTGGACATTATCTAGGTTAAAGTAAAAGAAAAGTAATGATAATGTTCTTATAGTTGCTTATTATCATGTTTAGATTATTTACAATTCTTGTATTCATGTTTTTTTTTATAACAGGGACATCACACAATCAAGGTGTGTAGGAAAGCCCGTTCCACAGGCTCACATATCTTGAAAGGTGCTATGTAATAGTATGTTTTATGTGTTACTTTTGTAAAGACTTGTATTGAAAATTGTAATGGAATATGGATGCGAAAGTACGATCTTGTAAACTTGATGTGATGAATGGATGTATGTGATATTCTCTTTTATGAGAATGTTGTATTGTGAAATCCTATAAGTGTTGCACTACACTAAGAGATGAATTTTGTTACGATAAACCCTAAATACCATTGTGAGGATGTGTATTGTCACTTTTTTATGGGATGTTGATTTACTTTACCCTATGTGGGTGTGCCTTGCTAATGAATGGAATGCATTTATAAATTCACAGAATGATATTGTGAAAAACATCGAGAACTTAATAACTTACAAAAAAAAATCACCACAGAGACAGATTTTGGCTTTAAAAAAGCCAAGTTGTTACAAAGATAGTGAACAGTGAAAAGTGCTATAGAGATTTACCTACGTGTTTTAGTTTTTGTTAATTTTGTATGTTGAAAAAATATGGTGAAGAACATTGTGGTGAAATAGTGGAGCTATTGGCTTTGATAGAGCTTGTTTCACTAGAGAGCACCTCTCTATTATGTTGTCGTCCTCTCAAATCCCTTGTTTGTGGAAGTGGTGTTGGACTTTGTAAATACCCAAAATATTGATTAAATTCATTTAAGGAGAGCTACAGGAATGACCAAGATGGTAGTAGAAACTAATATGAGACACATACTACAGGATCTCAAAAGTGAAAGCTTAGGTAACGTTGTTGAATTTGTTGATGAATAGATCTTTACAGAGAGTGTTATATTTTTCTCTGCTCTCTTCTAGGACTGTACTATCGTGTGTTTTCATGATGGAAGAAATTATATGGTCCAATCCAAGCCATTGTTTTTTGGGGTTCCCTACATTAGAGCATAACATCTACTTCATCTTTCTTTTTCTTTGTTTATAGAAAAATTTGTTCCGTAAGATTGCACACCTCCATATTCAGCATGTGATTTGGGTACTATTATAGATTGCCAAGAACATAATTTCGTGACAAAAATTATGAATAATAGGCATGAAAGAGAATCTGGTTTGGATATTATTAAAATTTACAGGCATAGGCTCTGTCCAAAATAAAATAGTGATTCTATGCTTGATTTATAGTCTCCACTACATAAGTTTGAAGTGTGGTATAACAGATATAAGACTAAGACTGTAATATCCTAGTCACTTTGTAATACAAAATTCAAATAATCACTAAATGATTATGGGATAAGTAGAATTTTGTTTTTAAAAAAATCTCCATCGAAAATTTTACAAAAATTCGACAAAGTTTACCCTATATCAGGAACATCCAAGTTATTATCAACAACTTATATTACTTCATTCAAGATTTCTAACATTTGATCCATATCCAAACAAATTATATCCACAACAAGATTTATTGAAAATACTGAAAGACAACATATTATTAATTCAGTTCATTACAATTCATCAAATCTAAAACACACATACAATATACTAACAAATTAATTAAAAACAAGGAAATTTAAGATTAGATTACTTAACATCACCTAATACATTAAACTAGTGCTAGACAAGGAGATTTTAAGGTTTGGTCAATTAAGTACAAGACATACAAAATATGAAGATTTCTTTCTTACATACATAACACAAAAGTGATAAATTACATACGAAATGTAGATTCTTTATTTCCTACATAGTCATAACACCAAAAAGAAATATTATTAAGCTCCCTAATCTGCACGTTTCAAAAGAGATCTTGAAATGCATACATATAGAATAACATGTATTAATCCATCATTAAATCATTTATAGACATATTAATAATATTTAAGTAAAATTATAATAGCTCAGGAATTTAATTCTCTAGCTGTCCATTTAATCTAACTCCTTTAATTAAGAGATTGATTTCTAAGTCTATCCATTAGACAATGTATTAATTTCATTATTCAGGCACCGGTTTCAGTAGTTGTCTAGTTAACGGGACATGAATTCCATCAACCAAGATCTCATTCCAATAACTTCCTATTTGACATGGCACCAGTTCTATTATTCAGGAATTAGTTTCAGCATCTACCCATTCAACAGGGCTCTAGTTCCATTCACCAGACACTAGTTTTCAGCATCAAATAGTATTATATATCAATTTAATCGAATTATGAAGGTACTATCAAGACTTATTTCGACTTACAAATTCTTTAAAGTGTAAATCTATAATTCTAAGATATTAACCACTTACCTGAAGTTGATGCTCAACTAAAAGTTCTTTGTTGTTGTATAGTCCCAGCGACCGCTCCTGTTACAACAAAAGCATCACATAAATCCCCAAGGCTCTCTTATCAAACATTCATTTTAAAATCCTTTACCAAATTGTCAAATCTTCACAACTTCTTATAGTCTTAGAACTCTCTCATCATAGACAACATAAATTTAATAAGATAATCTTTCTATTATTGCGATGTTGCGATCGCACAAATTAATTACCCTAACTTAAAACACAACACATAAAATAGTATAGAGCAAGCAAGTGGTCGATCCCATGAGAAAGATTCAAGTCAAATTTTTACGCTAGGTGATATGCAATTTGGGGGGGGGGGGTTTGGACGTTATGCTAAAGCAAAAGAAAACAAAAAACTATCAGGCAAAATTAAATAAAATCAGAAAATTATCAAGATAACAAACCTTGGTCAGAAGTAAACATCCACCTATAGAAATCAGAATTGATAATGGAAACAAGACATCAATTTATATTCTGAATATTTATCTCTTCTTAACATTGGTTAATTAACGGATCCGCCGTATAACTAACACTAACCATCAAACAACCACAGTGTCCGCACTAGTAATTTAATTAAATGGCAGCCTTAAGAACTAGATAAATTGATTAATCAAGAACACAAATTGTCCGCAGTCTATGTTTGATTTGATTGAATGTTCTCCTTAAGATTAATAACGTAGATCCGCCACAATTATTAAACTCAGTTGCTTCACAAGTTTATATACCACAACTCCAGTTTTGATATCAAACTTAGTAATAGATTGTCTACAATAATAACTTAGAGTCCGCTTTAATAATTAAAATAAACAATTATAGGAAAAATAAGCATAGGAGAACATACATATTCATCATATAAACTAAAAATAAAAGGTAAAATATATCTCACAATTCTTGAAATCCGAAGGTTTCCCTGTCGTTGCAACCAAGAAAAAGAGTTTAGCCTTGCATGTTTGTTGAATAACTAATCAAAACGAAGGAGGAATGCATGATTTTGGGTTTCTTAGAGGAAGGGGGCGTTTTTCTCTTCTTGGCTGGCTCTCCCCTTCTCTTCTCTCATACTTTTTATATCCTAGGAAACCCTAGTCTCTATTTTACAAAATAGTCCTCCCTTAATTAGAAAGTTTACATTTAAGTACTTCAATAACTATTTTTCTAAAAAATGAGAAATAGCCTTGCATGAAATCTTCAATCTTTGACTTAGAGGAGCTAAATTGCTGGAATAAAAACTTGGATGTCGATTTAGATGCTTCGAAACGTAATTTGGACTCGTTTCTTCACGAAACCTGTTTGGTGGCATAATTCAGTTGTCATCTTTGAAACTCATATATCCCTCATATGACATCTTTTTTGTCTAAAGTGTGGATCGTGGATAGGTCTTTGAGTCATGAATCCAAAAAAATTGAGTTTGCATCAATTGAACTTTTGTAGCTTCAAATATTCAAGTCAGAATGGTCGAAGGTCAACATTGGTAGATTGCGAGATTTGACTTTGAAGGCTGCAATTTCCATCCTCTTCCTTATTGTATTTTCTTGCCTTAGATTTCCATAAAGGTATGGATGTTAGCCTTTTAATGCCACTGAAATCACTTCATTTCAACCTCTAGAGCTCACGTTCTGCACAAAACATCGACTGAAGGTCAAATCTGTCAATTACCTCCAATTTACTCTTTTTGCATCTTTCATCCAAAAGTGCCTTCAAAACATAAAACAAAGAATATCAAGGCATTATATATATAAAACATAAGCAAAACACTACTTAAATATGGGTGAAACTATCGAATAATATGGTTGCATCATCTATCCTTTAATATTTCTCATATCGCTAATTGCATAAATTGAAGGAAACATGTTCCTATTCAAAATTCATCCTTCATTAATCACATCATTAGTACCATTTTATGTCACTAACCATAATTGAGCATTTATTAAATCAATTTAATTTATCTCCTCCACTAATTTTGTCCCTCAGTCGAAATACTCATAAAAAGAAGACAAAATTTTATTTTATTTTTCGTGTAATTTAATTCATCACCTAAATATCCATTTAACTCTAATAGCATAATTAAACATAAAAATCCAATATCAACACCAATTCATTCAATTTAGTCATTTGAATAATGTTTCATACCAAAATTACTCATCAATTCATCAAAATACTTGTATTCAAACTTGAAACAAGGTAACCTACCACCCAAAATTCAAGAAAAATGGTGATAAAAGAGTTGAAGATGACTTTTCTCTTTTTCCTCCTCCTCTAATTTTATTGTCCCTTACTCGTTTCTTAACACCAAGAAAAACTCAAACCCTAGCTTATAATTCTATTAACCCTCCTAGATCACTTCAATTTAACCTATTTTTGTGTTTATTTTGATGGATTTTAGTAAAGTTTTCACAAAACCCTTCGCTCTCTTATGTATATGGCTGACCACTTTAGAGAAAGAATGTCTTTTTCAACAAGGCTTCCTCTATTTATATCTTATAAATTTGTCAAATTTCTATTATGTCCTCCAATAGTATTTTTTTTTTCTGAATAAAATTTTTAGATCCCAACACTTGTTTATAACATATGTTTCTAAAGAGAAACCTTTAGGAAGATTTTGTCTCCAACCACAAAGTCTAGAGGCCTCCTTCTAGTATATGCATAGTGTTTATACATATCTTAGGCTGCTTTCATCATATCTCTGATAATTCTCACTTTTTATGATGTAACCTAAGCTAATTTAAATCCAACTAGCTTCTTATCGCCTACTTCCTCCCAACATACTAGGGTTTGACATTTCCTTCCATATAAAGCTTTATATAAAGTCATTCTCATAGTAGATTGGTAATTATTATTATAGGTAAACTCTCGAGTAGAAGATGATCCTTCCAATTTCCCTTAAATTCTAAAATATAGGATCTTAGCAAATCTTTCAAAGTTTGAATTGTCTTTTCTAACTATTTGTCTGTCCATGGATGGAAAGTCATACTCAAATGTAACTTTATTCCAAGTGTATGTTGGATACTAGGACATAACCGCGAGGAGAATCTAAGATCCCAATCCAATACAATCGATATTGAAATTCTATGAAGTCTTATCACTTCATTTACATATAGTTTAGTTATTCTATCCACCAAATATGTCATCTTCATTACCAAAAAGAGGGCCAACTTTATTAATCTATCCACTATTACCCAAATTCACTATTACCCAAATAACATCATGTCTTTTCTTTCTTCTAGGAAGTCCTAACACGAAGTCCATAGCAATATCATCTCATTTCCATTGAGGTATCAATAATGGTTGTAAGAGACCCAATGGCTTTTAATGCTCAACCTTTACGTGCTGACAAATACCATATTTAGATACAAATTCATCTATTTTCTTCTTCATACTTAGCCACCAGTAAAACTCTTTTAAGTCTTTGTACATCTTAGTACTCTCGGGATGGACAACAAACCAAGACTCGTGAGCTTTTTTTAATACTTCCTCTTTTAAAGTTATATCTTCAAGAAAATACATTCATCTTCTCATCACTATCATGCCATCATCACATATCAGGAATGGAGTCTCAACTCCTGACTTAATTTTACTTCTCACCTTGCGTATTTCAGCATCATTTATTGAGCTTCTAGTACTTTGTCTCGTAAACAGATCGTACCCTCAATTGTGCCATCAAAGATTCCCAGATCCCATTCTAACTGGGCATTAATCCTCTTTAACCTTGTTATGGTTCTTTTATTCTATTCACTCGGTCCTCCATTACAACTTTTCCTTTTTAGCTAACGGCATCTGCCACCACATTTGTTTTTCCTAAATGATAGTCTATAACATAGTCATAATCCTTGATTAGTTTTATCTATCTTTTCTGTCGTATATTTAATTCTTTCTGAGACATCAAATACTTTAGACTTTTGTGATTTGTATAAATTTCGACTCGATATCCATATAAATAATGCTTCTATACTCGTAATGCAAACACTATGACAGCCAATTCCATATCATAAATTGGACAATTCACCTCATGTGGCTTTAATTGCCTTGATTTATACGCAATAACCTTCTTATGTTGCATCAAAACACATCCTAAACCCTTCCTCGAGGTATTGCTATAAATCACCAATCTTTCAGATCTTGATGGAAGTGTCAATATTGAAGCAGTAGTAAGTCTTTGTTTTAGCTCTTGAAAACTTTTTTCACATTTTTTTTACTAGATCCATTTCACTTCTTTCCTAGTCAACTGAGTTAAAAGGGTTGTTATTGTAGAAAATCTCTCAATGAATCTCCTATAATACCCTGGAAACCCAAGAAAACTATGAAATTTTTACATATTTGCAGATCTTTCCCACTCCAGTATAGCCTATACTTCTTTTGAGTTTAAATTCCTTCCTTTGATATAACATGTCCTAAAAAGACCACTTCTTTTAACCAAAATTTACACTTACTAAACTTGGCAAACAATTAGTGATTTTCCAGTACTTGTAACACTTGTTTTAGATATTGCTCATGCTCTAATTATGAGTCGGAGTATACCAGGATGTCATCAATGAACACTACAACAAATTTGTCTAAATAATGTCAAAAAAATCGATTCATTAAATCCATAAACACTCCAAGAGCATTTGTCAACCCAAATGGCATTACAAGGAACTCATATGTCTGTAATGAGTTTGGAAAGCGGACTTCGAAACATCTTGCTCCTTAATCCTCAATTAACAATGCTCTGATCTCAAATCTATTTTTGAAAATACATTAGCTCCATATAATTTATCAAACAAGTCATCTATTCTTGGCAATGGATAGTTGTTTGTCACTATCATTTTATTCAATTGTATATAATCAATACAAAGCCTAAAGTTGTCATTCTTCTTTTTTACAAACAATATTGGAGTTCTCCAAGATGAATTGCTCAAGCGTAAGAACCCTTTATCCAGCAACTCTTGCAACTGAATCTTTAACTATGCCAATTCCATAAGAGCCATGTAACGACCCGACTTTTTCAAAACCAAAATCGATAGAATCTTTTTATTTTAGTTTTTATATGTATAATAAGTCTTCAAGTTCTGGATTTTTTCACCATATCATTCTGCAAATTTATAATTGCATTCCATTAATTAACAAGACACAATCCACATAGGATAACGCAAATCAACATTCTCATAAGACAGATTCCCAATACACATGCTCATAATATTATATTTTCATACCTATACATTAACATTACATCATATGGACATACTCATAAATTCACATTATTGTTCTAGTCTCGTTATCATCACGAGTTCATACAAGAGTGTTGAACGGCAAGTTACACAACTAGTACTTTTGTTATCCTGACCTCATGCAATTTCACAACATAACATTCTCATACGAATAATACCATATATGTATATTCATACACATCATATCTATATGTTCGCACATATAGATCCGTGTTCCATTTCAATTTTTCATTACAAGTCTTTACAAAAAGGGTCGGACGACTAATAAAGCGATTAATATATCTGTTCATACAAAACTCATATCACTCATAACATGCGAATATATGGTTCCTTTCAAAATGTGTGAGCTGCGAAATGGATTTCTTTACGCATCATTTGGTATGATGTCTCTGTTATAGCACAAGGTAATTTCAAGCATTATAAGCAATTTAAAAACATAATAAAGTAATATTAATGTCATATTTCATTCATGGACCAAAAGAGCATAATAATTTTTTTTCATTTCTCCTTGCTTACGTAAATACCACCCTAATAATTCATCCATTACCGAGGCTAATTACAACACTCAAACCCGGTCATCTGTCTCGAATACCGTTAACTGAACTAACGTTATTCTCTGTTTAAAGCATAATAATCGAGTTCTTTCATATACTTGGTATATACAAAACATAGTACACATGAACACATCAATTCTTGAAACTACTCATACTCTCAAATTCGGCTATCCTCTTAGGACGCCATAGCCAGAGCCAATCATTTATTCATCCCGGTCATCCACTTAGGACGCCATTAATCAAAGTTAATCATTTATTCATCTCGGTCATCCACTTAGGATGCCAATAGCTAAAGTCAATCGTTTATTCATCCCGATCATCCACTTAAGATGTCATTAACCGAACTTACATTTAATTCATGCCATTAGCCGAAGCTAATCATTTATTCATCTCGGTCATCCCCTTAGGACGTCATTAGTCGAAGCTAATCGTTTATTCATCCTGGTCATCCACTTAGGATGCCATTAGCCAAAGTTAATCATTTAATTCATGTCTTTAGCCGAAACTAATCATTTATTCATCTTGGTCATCCACTTAGAACGTCATTAGCCGAAGCTAATCATTTATTCATCTCGGTCATTCACTTAGGATGCCATTAGCCGAAGTTAATTTTATTCATCTTAATTATCCACTTAGGATGCCATTAGCCGAAGCTAATCATTAACCAATCAAACGTTCCATAGGTGGTTTATGAAATCACTATAACATAATAATATATCCTTTATAATGCTCATTCAAACGATTCATAACAATTTGACATTAACTATAACATAATAGTAGACCCTTCATAATACTCGTACATACGTTCCAGAGTAGCTTAGCATTCGGTATACACAACAACATATCCTTTGTAATACTCAAACAAACATTCTATAACAGTTTAGCATTCAGTATAGCATAAAAGTAGACCCTTCATATTACTCATCCAACTATTCATGATAGTTCATGTTCAATACAATACAACAATAGATCCCTCATAATACTCATATAAAATTTCATAACAATTTAGCACTATGTATAGCACAATAATAGATCCTTCACAATACTCATATAAACACTCTTAACAAATAACCTTCAGCATAATACAACGATAGATCCTTCGTAATACCCATATAACCATTCGTAACAATTAACATTCAATATAATGCAATGGTAAATCCTTCGTAATACTCATACAACCATTATTGACAATTAACATTCAGTTTAATACAATGGTAGATCCTTTGTAATACTCATACAACCATTCCTAACAGTTCAACATTCCATATAGCACAATAATAGATTCTTTGTAATAAATTCACTTCAGAAACTAACTTTACGCTAGAAGGGAGGTGGAGATCACTTACCTGTTCCACCCATGGGGTGTTCCTATCCTGATAAAGGTCTGATCCCGGTTGCACCACCTAAAACATCAATGGCCATAAATCAGTACGTTCGTATTCAATAATCACCCAACTCATCACCATGCATATTTCAAGCATACATAAGTTCATATTCAAGTATTCCACACATTACAATTACACCAAGCATTCATTTTAATCACTGGACCAATACGGATACGTAAATCTACTGCATAAATTAGTTAGTGAAAAACTAGTTCGCTAGTGATGCATATTCATTAGCGGACTGATTCGCTGCTGACACCACAATTCAGCAATAGAAACTGTTTTGCTGTAGACAACATAATTCAGTAGCGACAACTGATTCACTGCAGGAAACATAATTTGGCAGCGAGAATTGACTCACTCCAGACAACACAATTCAGCAACGACAACTGACTCGCTACAAACAATACAATTGGGTAGCAAAACTAACTCGCTGCAGACAACATAATTCAGCAATGAAAATTGATTCGCTGCAGGCAACACAATTCAGCAGCGAGAACTAGCTCGCTACAGACAATGTAATTCAGCAGCGAGAACAGACTCACCGCAGGCAACACAATTCGGCAGCGAGAACTGACTCACTGCAAACAACACAATTCGACAGTGAAAATCGATTTGCTACAGACACCACATTTCAGCAGCAAGAACTAACTTGATGTAGACAACACAATTCGAAAGGGAAAATAGATTCGCTGTAAACGCCACAATTCGGTTGTAAAAACTAATTCGCTGCAGACAACACAATTCGGCAGCGAAATAGATTTGCTGCAAACACCACAATTCGACAGCGAAAACAGATTCACTGCAGCCAACATAATTCGGCAAAGAAAACTGATTCGTTGCTGACAACATCATTTAGCACAAATCACCAGAGCAGATAGGCTACTGCTGATTCAAAAATCGTTGATGAAAACTGAGTTACTGCTGAATCAGAAATCATTAACGGACTGCTTCCCTAGCTGGCGCATGAGCTCGTCAGCACATACAAACTTGTTTTCTATGTTTTCAATACCATCATCCTAAATTCATCAACACAAGGTAATAATCAATGCACATCACATTACGTTACCATTCCTATCCTATGTCTTGTCCCTCCAAGGATTATGCAAGGTCCCCCTATTGTTTCCTCAATTCTTATAGCCGATATTGTTGCACATTGCCTTAATTACACATGCAATTCATCATATTCCTCACAAACATAATCACAACAACAATTCACAATTACACATTCACTTCTATGATTCACAATCACATAGTTTCATTCAACACACACAAAACCAAAGCATAAATCACAAAGTAATTCTCATTTCAACTTTAGCATGTATCTAAGGATCATTAACACACAATTTTTCATATACAATCATTTTATCATAATTTCACATATTTTCCTCACTTCTATATGAAAAAATCAGACATGAACATACACATGAAGTTTTGTTTTGGTTCCAACATGTTTCTTAGAAGTTTAATGAGACTATAATTCCTGTATTTTCTCATTTCATTCTTTCATTTGGTCGGCCCCAACTCTTAGGTTACACATTCAAAATCCCTCAAATTTATTCATATTTCTTTGGTAGGAGTCCGCAATAGTGTTCATCAATTCATTATACTACTTAGATCTTCTCTTTTAATCATTCTCGAAGTTATATATGTAAAGGACCTTAAGCTTTCTACTTTGGGGTTTCATCCTCCCCTTATCCCGAAGTCATGAGGTAGTAACCAGCCAAGGAAATTTGCTTCTCTTACCTCATGTTTTTGACAAATTTAGAGCTGGTTTTGGTGGCGTGTTTCTTCCCTTAAATCTTGATTTTCTTCTTTTCCTTTATGTTGTTTGTTTCCAACCAGCCCAGGCTCCTTCTTCTACCATGATTTCGGTTGTTTCTCCCTTCTCCAGCTCTACATTCTCTCAAACCCTCAAGAGAAGCAACATGCAAGCTGATTAGATTTGGTGTTCTTCTTGGGAAGGGAGGTTTGCTGCAGCTAAAACTGCTAGTCGGCTTTTAGGGGAGAGGTCTAGACTCCTCCTCCTTTCATGGTTTCGGCCACCTCTGAGGAGATGCATTCAGCTGGGACTGCTGATTATTTTTTTTTTATCAAAATGCAAGTGTATATAACAGATCAACATATACAAGGCTGGAAGACCAGCGAATTCGAATACAAAGATATACAAAAAGGGGAACAAGTTCCCTAATAAAACTATACATCAAAGCCAAGAAAACAAAGCTAGCAAGCTAACACAATTAGCTAACAATGGTTAAGAAATGAACCAAAGGGATTACAGGTTCCCAACCTAACACAAAGCAAAACTTAAGGCAAGGAGTTGTCTTGAGCAACAACTAGAGCAGAATACACATAAAGAAATTTGAACCGAGAGGCAAAGATACAGTAAACACCATGCATAACAGCCAGGACCACCAATAAAGATCCATCAAAAAAATATACAGACAACGTAATCGGTTGCAGACCGAAGGGAGAAGAGCATCCCACAAGATTATTCTTCAAAAATAGCCACCAAAGTAGTCATCCCACATGCATTATATAAAGTGATTTTGCTTTATACTTTGGGACTGCTGATTTTGCTTTGGGAAGAGAGGTTGTTGTAGCCAAGGCTGATGGTTGGCTGTCTTTTTGGGGAGAGAAAAGGTCATTCTCTCTCCTTTGTTGCATTTATACCCCCCCTAAACATGGTAGGGTGTTTGGGTGCTGGACAAAGGTTGTCCTTTTCCTTTTCTCCCTTTTAGGTAACCTTAGATTGGTTTCTATTCTATTTCTCCTCTAGGATAGGCCGGTCCAACATAAATTTTTGTTTAGTTTACAGTGTAGCTGTTGATTCAGAAATCAACAACAAAATTGTGTTGCTACCAATTTAGAAATCGGCAGCGATAGTGAAGTCGTTTCTTGCTTTACTTTTTTATTTTTTTTTCAAGAGTTTAAAAGCCATCCTATAAGGCGACCGAGATATAGGTGTGGTACTAGGCAGTATATCAATATAGACTTTTATTTCTCGTTTTAAAGGTAATCATGATAGTTCATCAAGAATTACTTCCAGGAATTCCCTCACTATAAGTAAATTTGATACTTGATCAGTATCTTTTTTGGAATCTATTACATAAGTAAGATATACCATACAACCCTTCCTCATCAATTTCTTGGCAGTTATAATTGAAATCATGCTATTTGGTATGACATTTCTTTCTCCCTGAAAGATCACTCTCCTACCATGTGGCCCAAAAAATGTCATAATTTTTGCAAAACAATCTACTGGTGCTCTATATGTACTCAACTAATCCATACCCAAAATTACATTAAATTCATGTAGTTATAAGGGTATTAAGTCAACTCTCATTTCCAACCCTTCTAAAATAACCCTTACTCCTAAAAGTAATGATCAATGCTTACAGTTTCGCCTAAAGAGGTACTTGTCGTGAATCCTTTTTCTTTCTTACTAAGATTATTCCCAAGTTTTTCTAATATTTTACATGCTACAAAAGAATATGTAGCACTAGGGTCAATTAATACATATATGGACAAGGAATTTAACTATAGCATACATGCTACTACTTCTAGAGTAGCTCTGAAATCATCATGTATCATATGATACACTCTACCTTGAGTTCTATAACCTTGGCCTCTGCCCCAACTCCTACTGCCACTAGCCACAGTTTGTGTCTATCTAGCTGGCCTAACCACTAAGACCAATTGTTGTTAGCCCTGCGCTAGCTGCAACTGTCCCTAAATGAACTTAGTTCTCCGAGGGCAATTTCTTTGAAAGTGACATTTTCCTCCATAATAATAACACCCTCATCCCAAATATGGGCAATCCCTCTATCTATGCTCTCCCCTAAAGATGTAACGTCTTCCCGACATTGCAGAACAATCATCCGGGTGCTTCTGTTCACATCGAGTAAACTAAGGGTAAACAATTGTCTTCTATTCTGAATTTCATCTTGTAACACCACTCTTAGGGTTTGACTGTCCCTTGGTAAACTCCATGATTAGTATTTAAAAATATATTTTTATCAAGGTTTTATGTCATCATATTGCACTTAAAGTATCATTAAATTCCCTAACTTAAGCATGTTTTATAATAATAAGTTTGATAACATAAGATATCTTTAATTTATGGTAAATGCTCAATTTTGAATGCAGGTATATCTCACAATTTAAAGGATTGATTGATGTGTTTAACTATTAAAAGTGAAAAGACAAAGAGAGGGCTAAGCTTAAAAAAGAGATGTTGGTTCAATTCAAACTGGAACATCATTCGGTTATTGAATCATAAATGGAACTATAGAATATGGATTTAGGTCTGGTTTATATGGATGGAAAGTTAAGACATAGGCCTAAAACTTTTATGTAGAGTCCAAGATTCAAAACAGTCGTTTTCAAGTTCAAATTGTAGCAACAAATGAGAACTCAGAATTTGTCCTACAACTCAGACATTTTTTAGAGTTCAACCCATATCTCGAGTTCTACAAGTCCAAATGAGCTCATTCTTGTTTTGTTGGAAAGCTGAGACAAATTCTCAGAACTTTAATGGAGACTATATGTTCATATTCTGATGTTTTGTTAAAACAAGAAGATAATGGTTGTCATCAAGTCAAGAGATGGTCATCCACTCAATAATTAGTCATCAAATCAATAGTTCTGAATTTTAGCCTATAAAAGAAGGCCTTCAACCAATTTTGGGACAAATGATCTCATCTTCTTATGTTTATTTCTGCTTTACTGTTGTACATAAGAAATGAGTCTCGATTTTTTTTACTGCAAATTTAGAAGCTGTTTTCTTTCACTCATATAACTATCTAATTTAGTTCATCAATTCAAATTATGAATAAAAAAAATAAAGATATATATTCAATTAATTTCACCTTCATAGCCCAAAGTCTCGATAATTAGCTCTTGGTCTTCCAGTCAAAAAACAACGTCGGTGAAGACGTGTTGGTGCACTATTTCGCGGTGGGGATTGTAACTTTCCATGAATTTCCTATTTATCACTCAACGACGGAACTTTGCTTTTTTTTTTTTTTTTGAGGATCAACGAATCAAATGATATTTTTGTTCTAATTTTTGCCTCTTCTTCTCCAGCTGAATCAAACTTTTCCTTGCCATATACAAGTACAAAAGTACAAAAAAAAGAAGTTTAGTAAGAAAAAAATGGGGGGGATTTTCGTCTATTTTTTATTTCTATTGCCTTGGCGACATGGCCGAGTGGTAAGGCGGGGGACTGCAAATCCTTTTTCCCCAGTTCAAATCCGGGTGTCGCCTGATCAACAAAAGACGTGAAATACCTTATTCTGTTTTGCTGATATATTGTCCCCAATAGAAACAGCGGAGGAAAAAGACTCGTGATATTTCCAAGAGCGCTGCTGCTTATTTTGTTTGCGTTTAATCTTTCCCGATTCCACTAGCAATATCCATACGATTGAGTCCTTGGGTTTCCGAAATAGTGTAAAAAAAAGTGCTTCGAATCATTGCTATTTGACTCGGACCTGCTCTAAAAAAGTCGAGGCATTTCGAATTGTTTGTTGACACAGATAAAGTCAAGGAAAACCTCTGAAATTATTCCAATATTGGACCTTGGACATAGAATAGTTCTGAATCGAATCTCTTTAAAAAGAAGATTTTTTGTCTCATGGTAGCCTGCTTCAGTCCCTTACAAAACTTTTGTTATTGGGTTAGCCATACACTTTACATGTTTCTAGCAATTCACATGGCATCATCAAATGATACAAGTCTTGGATAAGAATCTACAACGCACTAGAACGCCCTTGTTGACGATCCTTTACTCCGACAGCATCTAGGGTTCCTCGAACAATGTGATATCTCACACCGGGTAAATCCTTAACCCTTCCTAAAACTTCCATCGAAGAGAAGCAAATGAAAGGCTTTCATAAAAATTCTCGTAGAATCGAGAATGAAGTTTTCATTCTGTACATGCCAGATCATGAATTAGTAACTGCATCCAATCTCCACCAAGCAAAACCTGTGGTTTCTTGGTCACGACCAACTAAAGTTAAAGTTCCATTAAAGAGCGTTTCCACGGGGTAGAATCTCCTCAGGGAATATAAGGTTTTCATGAGGCTGATCTTGAGCTGCCATCCAAGCACGAATGCCTTCATTTAAAAGAATATTTTTGGTATAGAAAGTCTCAAATTCAGGATCTTCCGCTGCACGAATTTCCTGAGAAACGAAGTCATAGGCACGTAGGTTCAGAGCCAGACCAACTACTCCAAGAGCACTCATCCATAAACCGGTTACTGGTATAAATAACATAAAGAAATGTAACCAACGTTTATTGGAAAAAGCAACCCCAAAAAAATGCTCACTACCCAAGTAGGCCTACAGGGTGATCATAACCAAGTGCTTGTTGGGACGTCTTAGACCTTTCAATTGGCCTTTATCTCCAAAGAATATCGAGACTTTTTACATACAAAGAATTTGCTTGTTACTAATAGAGTTTAGCCTCAGTCATTCTTTAGATCCCTTGTTTCACTCCGATAGTATCATAAATCGGTTCAATGCAGAGGAAATGGATGCATTTCCATACTATTAAGTATTAAGTAAATGAAATAAATAAAACTAAGTATAAATAGCTAAAATAGCTAAAAAAATACAATATGGATTCTACTACATCACTTATTCTACTGGCTACTGGATTTTACGGAGCAGATCATTTATTCATACCAAATCCAAAAATGGATTCCTGATCCAATCGAAAATTTCCTTACTTTGTTACTTTATTTATCATTCTTTTCCATTCTTTCTTTTCTATAAAACTATCTCCTTCCTTGTACAATCATCTGACTAAGTATCATCTAATCATCTTTAAACTTACATAAGTTACATACAAAAACAAACCCAAACAAACAATAGAAGCGAAATGGACAGAGCTCCGCGGCTCCAATTATAGGGAAATAAAAAAGCAACGAGCTCCCGTTCTTAATTTGAATGATTTTCCAATCTAATGAGACGTTAAAAATAGATTAGTGCCTAGTGCGGGAAAAGCTTTTTCTTGAGTGAATTTTTGATTTTTTTAATGAGTCCTTGAGAGTGGACAGCTAATGCGTTCCACTTATTGAACAGGGTTCTATGGTCGGTCCGCGACCCCTGGATGCCGAAGGCGTCCTTGGGGCGATCTGTAGTTCCTACGGGGTGGAGACAATGGGGTCGGTCATTTTTATTATTTATTGTTAATAAAGGTAATAAACGCATTTTTTTTAAGATTTTTTATCCCTGTTTACCCCATAAAGATATTGAATAGAATGCGCTGTTTTTTTTACCACTATAATTTTGAAAATAAATATTTAAATGCCCTTCAAAAGTAAGTAAATAAACCTGAAACATATAAAATGCAGTTAATCCTGCTGTGGAAAAAGCTATTATTGCGAAAATAGGTGAATACGACCAACTATCATTTAGACATCTTAGTTTTCAGATCAAGATCATGATTTTTATTTTTTTCTTTATATTGTTGTAATGTTTAAGTTTTATTTCATATTATATTTTTCTTAATCTCTTGTTTATGCTTTTCATTTCCTTTACTATACTTATGTTCTTATGTTGTTTATTTATGTTTATCTTCTTCATTATATTTAGCTAAGTTTATTTTGTCAAGGTGAAAAGGTTACACTAATGGTGTAAAAATAAGTATAGTGTAAACCTAACATGGACTTTAATGTTTGATACTAACATGTTTTGTATTTGTTATCTTACTCACTTTTAATACCTTGCTTGTTAAATGGTTAATCTATATTTGTGTTGTACAACCCTTGGTACAACAAATACTTGGCACTTTCATAGCCAACTGTATGTTATAACTAACAGCTGAGCTATGAAAGGAACTTGATTTGTTGTTAACATAAGTTATCACTATAAATACCTGACCACATTTACAAGTATTGACATTGCTTAAATAAGATAATTAATAAAATCATGTTAATAATTTATAATGAACTATTAAGGATAAATCATCCGATTGGAACCTATTTTGTGTGTGGTTTCTAGTTGATTAATAAAAAAAGTTTATACTATACTTATTTCTAATATTATTAATGGATCCTCTAACCTTGACAATTGTTTTTATCTTTGATTAATACTCACATCAATATCACATCTCAAAGGTTCTCTTCAACTCATTTTCATTTGTTGTTTATTATTTTATATAGTTCATCTTTCTGTGGTTCGACCCTGGTCTTGCCGGGTTATTTATTACTTCGACACTCATGTACTTGGGATAAGACATCAATCTTTTGATTGTGTCACTCTACACTAGCATCATGAGTTGTTCCCATTACTAACCCTCCCCATTTCCTAAATTACCCAAAATGTCCCTTACACTTCTTCAGAAAGAGAGGTCTATCTATAAGAAAATCATCATCCTTCCTTTTTCCCAATATAGTCTGACCCTGTTAACCCTCTTTCATACAAGCCTTCAATGCCTCAGCAGCATCAAAGAGTTTATATCAATTTAATTGAATTATGAAGGTAGTATCCAGACTTATTTTGACTTACAAATTTTTTAAAGTGTAAATCTATAATTCTAAGATATTAACCACCTACCTGAAGTCAGTGCTTAACTAGAGGTTCCTTATTGTTGTATAGTCCTAGCAACCTCTCCTGTTACAACAAAAACATTGCATAAATCCTAAGGTCCTCTTATCAATCTTTCATTTTAAAATCCTTTACTAAATTGTCAAATCTTCACAACTTCTTATAGTCTTAGAACTCTCTTATCATAAACAACATAAATTTAATAAGATAATCTTCATATCCTTTAATATTTCCTTTAATATTTCTCATATCGCCAATTTCATAAATTGAAGGAAACATGTTCCTACTCAAAATTCATCCTTCATTAATCACATCATTAATACCATTTTATGATACGTAATTGAATATTGATTAAATCAATTTAATATATCTCATCCCTTAATTTTGTCCATTGGTCGAAACACCCATCAAGAGGGGGACCATTTTTTTTTTAATTTGTACTTTAATTCATCATCTAAATATTCATTGAACTCTAATAGCATGATTAAACATAAAAATCCAATATCAACACACCAATTCATTCAATTTAGTTGTTTGCATAATGTTTCATACCAAAATTACTCATCAATACATCAAAATATATGTATTCAAACTTAAAACAAGGTAACTTACCACCCAAAATTCAAGAAAACAGTGATAAAAAAGTTGAAGATGAGTTTTCTCTTTTTCCTCATTCTCCCATAATTTTGTCATCCCTTACTCCTTTTTTAACATCAAGAAAAAAACCAAACCCTAGCTTAGAATTCTATTAACTCTCCTAGATCACTTCAATTTAAGCCTTTTTTGTGTTTATTTTGATGGATTTTGGTAAAACTTTTCAAAAAATCCTTCCCTGTCTTTTATGTTTATGGTTGGCCATTTAAGAGAAAGAATGGCTTCTCCAACAAGCCTTCCTCTATTTATATCTTAAAAAAATTTCAAATTCTCACCATGTCCTTCATTAGTATTTTTTTTTATTTCTGGATAAAATTCTCAAATCCCAACACTTGTTTATAACAAATTTTACCGAGGTTATTACATAATGGTATTTCATCTTTTAATGACCTATACATAACATTTCACTTCAAACTCCCGAGACTATCATCATTCCATAATAGTCAGGGGTTTATAAAAATATTATTACTCACTTATTTTGTTTAATTATTTTATTATTATTTAAATTTTGGTTCCTAAGTAAAAAAAAAATCATTAACTTTGAAATTCCATCTGGAGTTTACAAATACATACCACAAACATAATTAATGTCACTTTGACAACTAAAAACCCTTATTTTTTTACTAGTTGTAAAACATTTAAATTGAACTTCATTGGCTTTATATTGTCAAGCGTAGTATGTTGAGTTCTCGAATATCATACATGCAACAAAAACAATAAAACTAAATTATTCAGGAGTCTCTAGGATCCTGTTAGATAGATCTAGAGTTGTTTAGAAATTTATTACCTAAAAATTTGATTTTCTTCAACTTTGAATAATTATTTAAAGACTGGGTTATTGCAAACCATAAGTCATCTAATTGTCCAGCCTCCAACGGCAATCTACACGAATCGCTAGTAAGAAATCTCTTAAATCCTTATTTATAAGAAAGGGATTGTTATACCTAGAGTGCTAGCTCTCTATTCTGTGACTTACATAGTTTTTTTTTTTGTCTAACATACAACCACCCAAAAATAAGAGGCATGACTTATTATTTATAAAAAAATCTTAAAATCCATATAAATTGATAAAATATCAATTTTTCCCTTGAATAATATCCATATATTAATTCAGGACAATTTTAAAAATTATCCTTACTTAATTTTTCTAAGTCTAAAAATATAATCCCTATATAAATTATATTTTAGTCCTTAATTTTTAAAATATTAGAAAAGTCATTTGTGATTTGACTTAACATTTAATGACCAGTTTCTTAATGTAATTAATATCCTTTCATCAATAATGTTCTGATTTAACATTAAAACATAGAGTATATCTGTCATGTTAAATCATGTTTGTTCTCTACACAATAGTCATTGATCGTTTGAAAAAGATTTGAAACTCTTTTCAAATCTCATTTTATATTGGCTAAGGATTTCTCAGTCAATACAATTTAAGATTAGATGGAACATTTTTCCTAATTCACCTAGGATGATGGATCCTCTACTGATCACTTAAGTACCTTTATATAGTTCATACTATACCTAATGCCTGCCTTTCGTTACCTCGATTAAGATAACATGTAACAGGATCAAAGCATAACATTCTCTATATAAGATAACTTAGTGATCTCAAGTCTAAAGATCATTTACACAACCATAATGTGAGCCTTTCCATAGACATAGGTAGTCTCTTCATATGAAATTCTCATTCAGGTCAGTTCAGTATACATGTCTTATGACAAGCACCTACATATTTGTTTGAAGTATCCCTTAACTCAGCTTATGAGAACAAATGCTTCCTTTTATAAAGAAAAGAGCATGATATGTATCAGTCTCTATGGCTTTAATGAATATCCAATATTTAAAAGAGCATCGACTAGGAACATTTTAAGAACAATATTTTGATGCAATAAGAATCCCATAATTACAACAACTTTATAATTTTCTTTGTAAAATATTTTTGTCTCATAGACTTCATCTTTACTCTAGATTCATAAATCAAATATTAGATTCATTAATCAAACATTATATGAATATCAAAGATAAATGAGACCTTTATTAATAATAAATATGTATTTACATGAATATAATCATATCACGTGTAACCAACTGATTGGCTATAGTACGTATTAAACTATCAATATCTCACTTGCACTAAAGCCAATTGCTCATATATTTAAAATCATATTGACTTAGTAAGAGGATCTTATAGATTCTCTTCGGTAGGTACTCACTCTATCTTTACATCTTTCAGTCATTCATTTATCAAATCAAATAGAATTTCTTAAGTACTTGTTTGGATCATTGATGAGACTTTGGTTTCTTTTTTTATGCAATGGGTCCATTATTATCATAGTACAGGGCAACTAGATCAATAATGCTATGAACCAACCTAGTTCATTGATGAACTTCTTAATCCAAACAACCTTTTTGTTTCCTCAAATGTGAAGGTATACTCTTATTCAGTTGTAGAATCAATTGTACTCTTTTATTTGGAATTCTTCCAACTCAGAACACTACCATTTAGAATAAAATATATATTGACTAGTATTTACTATTTTTCAAACATTTCATTGAAAAAATTTTAATTCAAACAATTTTAAACTTTTGGTTTATTTTCTCTATTGATGGATCCTATAGTTAAATATAGGATATCATTTCCATCATATCTCTCTCAATCTATGTCTTAGAACACATGTCTTTGGAAGGAGGTGTTCTATGCAAAATAGATAAGAATTCAATCTTAGATTCTTTCATGCTAAGCTATTTTAGCATCTAGTCTATATGCATGGATTGAGACAATCTAAGCAACCTTTTAGATCTATTAGGTTTTATTCATTCAGGTGGATCAACTAAGTTCCAAACTTAGTTAATACATAAAGTCCATAGCTTCAAGTCATTTCTTGGAATAAATATCATATATTACTTCCAAGTAATTAGTAGACTCGTTAATTATGAGCAACATGCCATTCACATCTTCCATGAGAGGTCCTTATCTCATTGATGCATGACATTTCCTACTAAATTTATAGAGATTTTGTGTTTTTTAAGGTTCAGGCTAACATCGATTGTTTTAGCCTTGGAATATATTTTATTTGGATGTAGTGTTCTATGAGGTGTAGAGAATCTCGTTATCTTTTAGATAGTCCTTGAAATATTTAGTCAAATATTAGTCATCTCAATCCAATCAAAGTTTCTTAATACTTATTTCAATCTGTATTTCAATTTTATTGCAGTTTATATTGAACCTAGGCATATTAAATTTAGGTATATACAAATCATTCATAGAATTACCGGATCCATAAAAACATCATTATTATAGAATAAAATAAAAACAACATATGTCCTCAATAATAGATTTAAATCCATTTAATACTAAATAAAATGAAAACAATTTCTTAAAATATTGGAAAAAATAACAATTATGAAGTTCTAGTATCAACCCATTAGGCAAAACAAAATAAATAGTTCCTATAACTAATGCATAATTAGTTCCTACAGCTAATGCAACAACCCTTGCTTCATTACTGAGTTGTAGGTTCATTTTACCTTCAACTAATCTTCTACTTTTTTTAGTTGTTACATGCAATTGCAAATGTGAAAATCACATTTGGTATCCAATGCCCAAGAACTATAATGCAAAGTAGTAAGATAATTTTCAATTATAAACATGCCTAAAGTAGAAGCTTCATTAAGCTTCTTTGCCTTCACGGTTGCAGGTATTCCTTGCAATTCCTCTAATGTTTTTCTTTGACACAATGATAACAAGTGCCCTTTTCTTTCTTAATGCCCCAAGTAAGTTTGCTTGCTTTAGAGACAGCACCCTTATTTTTCCCATCTGTGTTTTTACACATTCTAGAATACTGAAGTATAAGAACAAGGCATTTTGCCTTCTTAAAGGCCCTTTTAGTAGTCTTAAGCATATTAAACAATTCTAGAAATGTACTATCCAACTTGTTCATGTGATAGTTCATAATGAATTGTGAAAAGCTTTGGGGTAATGACTGCAAGACCAAGTCAACATTTAACTCAAGATCCGTGACAAAACCCAATTGATCTAATTTCTCAATATAGTCAATCATTCTCAAAACATGTATGTTCATTAAAGAACCCCCTATCATCTTGCAGCAAAATAATTCCTTGAAGGTCTCATACCTCTCAATCATATTGGCATCATCAAACAATTATTTGAGATGCATAATCATAGTATGGGAATCCATATTCTTATGTTGCCTTTGAAGTTCAAGTGACATACTGGCTAACATCGCACATGCAGCTTGTTCATCATCATCAATGACACAATCAAAAGATTGATGTCTTATCCCAAGTACAGGAGTATCGAAGTAATAAATAACCCGATAAGATCGGGGTCGAACCATAAGGAGGTGAACTATATAAAATTATAAACAATAAATGAAAAGGAGTTGAAGAGAACTTTTGAGGTGTGATATTGATGTAAGGATTAAACAAGGATAAAATAATTGTCAAGGTTAGAAGATCCACTAATGGTATTTTAAATAAGTATAGTATAAACTCTTTTTATTACTCAACTGGAAACCACACACAAAGGAGGTTTCAATCGGATTATAAATTATTAACATGATTATATTAATTATCTTATTTGAGTAATGTCAATACTTGTAAATGTGGTCAGGTATTCATAGAGATAACTTATGTTAACAACTAATCAAGTTTCTTTCATAGCACAAGTGTCGGTTATACCATACAGTATGCTATGAAAGTGCCAAGTATTTATTGTACCAAGGGTTATACAACACAAATCTAGATTAACCATTTAACAAGTAAAGTATTAAGAGTAAATAAGATAACAAATACAAAACATGTTAGTATCAAACATTAAAGTCCATGTTGAGTTTATATTATACTAATTCTTACACCATTAGTGTACCCTTTTCACCTTGAAAAAATTAACTTAGCCAAACATAATGAAGAAGAAAAACATAAATAAACAATATAAGAACATAAACATGATATAAGTTAACTAAGTATAGTAAAGGAAATGAAAAACATAAACAAGAGTTTAATATAACATAAAATAAAACTTGAACATTACAAAATACAAAGAAAGATAGTGATCTTGATCTGAACACCAAGGTGTCTAAATGTAACATTTAACTCAAGATCCATGACAAAACTCAATTGACCTAATTTCTCAATATAGCCAATCATTCTCAAAACATAGGTGTTCACTGAAGAACATCCTATCATCTTGCAGCAAAATAATTCCTTGAAGGTCTCATACCTTTCAATCATACTGACTTCATCAAACAATTATTTGAGATGCATAATCATAGTATGGGAATCCATATTCTCATGTTGCTTTTGAAGTTCAAGTGACATATTGGCTAACATCTCACATGCAGCTTGTTCATCATCATCAACATGACATTAATGTTCATTCCTAACTTACTACTTAGCATCCTCAGTATGGACATTTGGAATTGGATTTTATAGAATATACAACCTTTTTTCTTGCTTGAGAACAATTTTTACATTTTGATGCTAGTCTAGGAAATTTGGTCCGGTCAATTTGTTAGCATCAAATATGCTTCGTAAGGATATGTTACTACTCATTTAAAATACCAACCTATTTATATAAAGATAAGAGTATTTATTTCATACATACATATTTAAATTCCAAATTTAAATAAGATCTTTAATTCTAATTTGTTCTCCCATTATTTTCTTGCAAAATTAATAGTCCTCCCTATTAATTTGGGAGAACTCACTTAGATTTTTCTAGTGAGCTAGGATCTCATTTAATTTATTCGACCTTGAGTGACTTAATAAATCAAAATAAATTTAATTAGATAGATATCATAGTTTATCAATCACATCTCTATATGACTCATAGATTAGTTAGGTAAAAACTCTTTGCCTAAACATATCTTAAATGTTTCGCCTAACCCATGCCTCTAACCTCATATGATCATGAGTAACTCATCCAAATCAAATAGGTTAGTTAAGTATAACCTAATTTTATAGCATTAAATATATTCAATTAACGATAACCTTAAGTAACTCAACAAGTTATCCAGGAATAAAACTTTGCTTCTATGCATATAAAATTGGAAGGGAATTATTCATGTTCCCAACATGCACTTAATATATTAATGAGGTATTTATTATCAATTAGTTAGATCTCATACATAACATTTATAACAGATATACATTTTATACATAACAATTTATATATAAACATACACTCCTAGCATGCCATTGTAATTGGATAATTATGGACATGTCTAAGCTAATTCCCTTGAGTCATTGAAGGGAATTAGATGGTCAAATCATAAGCAGCTATAGAAAGTGTTCATAAGTCCATTGCAAGCACCTCGATTGTAGCCTTCATCACCATTTCTTTCTTCATCTTGGATTACATAATAATTTTCTATATAAATTCCTACAATTCTAAATTACATAAAATTTACATGATTAATTAAGAAATCTCGAGTTACATTCGAGAAGAATTAGATGAGAAAAGAATTGCAACCTAGAACAAAAAATAGAAATACGACAGGACATACGAGCCCTATTTAATAAAAATTCCAATCATTCAACTATTAAATAAAAGCATAATCACATTGGTCTTTGATATTAACAATCACTCATCATGCATAAAACATTTTAATATGCATAATTAAAAATATATTGCATGTTATTCTAATTATTGGCCTTATGTACAATTGAAAATAATATTTCTAACACTTAGAAATATTCAATCAAATCCAATTTGAAAATATCCCAAACAATTTTTTTAATTTTTGCTTCAAAAACTCTTATTAAAAATTAATTAAACAATTTAATTCATTCCTAATCCTATTAGAAAAATTAATTCTATAATTAATTTAATTTAGGGTTTCAATTTTAATATAAAATTATTATTTTTTATATGAAGGGCTAAAATTATAATTCCAGCTCTAAATATACCAAAAAGTGATTAGATATAAGTCTGAGGGCTATATACATAATTCTACCCCTAAAAACCCTAATCTAAATAGTAGGGGTAAAATTGTAATTTTTTCCCTGTCATCTTCTTCTTGCTATTGTCGGCATGGTTAGACCACGCCAGTGGCAGCCTTTAGTAGCGGCACTAGTACTCCCACTGCACCTGGTGACAATGCAGGGTAACAGCCCCCACGCAGCCCTAGTCTAGCGATGTTGGGCCTTCTGCCAAAGGTGACTGGCTGTGCATGTAGCAGAGCCAGGCACACCAGCGATGCTGGCGCCACTACTTGTGTCTATTGTAGCCACCTAAAACCAGTTTTAAAAAATTAGTGGTGAATTCCGGCCAAATTTGGCTAGAATAGTAACCAGAAAGAATAATAAGAAAAATTATTTTTTGGAAAAACAAATTTGCATATAAATTTAATTTGCAATTAATGTCATTAACAATTAAAACATGCAATCAACAACTCTAATTGTCTAACGAAGGCTCGGATGCCACTGTTGGGTTCTCGAATATCATATATGCAATGAAAACAGTAAAACAAAATTATTTAGGAGTCCCTAGGATTCCGTTAGACAAATATAGAGTTGTTTAGAGATTTATTACCTGAAGATTTCATCTTCTTCAGCTTTGAATAATTATTTAAATGATGGGTTTTCACAAACCACAAGTTATCCAATTGTCCGACCTCCAACAATAATCCACACGAACCACCAGTGAAAAATCTTCTACATCTCTATTTAGGAGAGAGGAATTGTTACACATAGAGTGTTAGATCTCTATTCTGTGACATACGAAGTTTTTCTGTCTAACAAATAACCACACAAAAATAAAAGGCATAACTTACTATTTATAGCAAAATCTGAAAATCTCTATAAATTAACAAAAAATCAATTTGCCACTTGAATAATATCCATATATCAATTCATGAAAATTTTAGAAATTAATTCAATCAAATCCATACTTAATTTTTCTAGGTCTATATATAAATATAATTTTTGTATTAATTATATTGTGGTTCTTAATTTCTAAAATATATTTTAATTAAGCTATACTTAGTTAAATCATTCAAGTTTAATTTTTTACTAATAATTTTTAATGTGTATAACTTATTAAAATTTTAATATACTAGCCCAAATATTAATATGTATAATCTTTTAATATAATAATATCATATCTAACCCCACCGAATTATAAAGCGATGAAACACGCTCACTTTTTTATTGAAAATAGATTATACGCTAACTGTCGGGAGTTTTGGCATGTTTCAGGGGCATCTACCTCCACTTCATTTTCCTAGGAGAGCTCTTGACGTGTAATGGCATATTCCAGATCTATGTAAAATTGAGCAAAGACTAAACCTGCATGACAAAACTCAAATGACCAATTAAACAGACAACAAAAATTATGCCTTAATGACATAAAAAAACTCATTGAGCGTAGGCTCATCTAGTGGACCAACCAATCAAGTTCTCATGCCTCATGAAATACTAAATTTTGAAACTTATATACAAAAATTTGGTATGTGAAAAGACAAGAATATCTTTTTTGAAGGTGCAATCCTTCGGGTTGTAAGTATTTTACAGGAACATCAGATTATACTGCTAACCAACCTTCAATTGGAAATCTTGCGGAAAAGTATCTGTGCACCATATTGAGGCTGCAAGCTTATAAAGAGCATTGGAGCGTGAACATAGGTTGGGGATACTATGAAAGAGTAATGTTTGATGAGCATAGCTAGGACAATTTTTGCCTCAACAATGGCTAAATTTTGACCAACACAAATTCTGGGGCCTATCCCAAATGGGAAAAATGAAGCAAAGTGATTTCGAGACTCATTAAATCTCGAGGGATTGAATTCACTGCCATCTTCTCCCCATATATCAGTATCATGATGGACAGCAGTCAAGGATAAATAGATTTGAGTGCCAGCAGGAATGTCCAGGGTCCCAAGCTTAACCTTTTTAGATGCTTGTCTCATCAACATAGTAGCTGGAGGGTAGAGCCGAAGTGTTTCATTGAGTATCAAGTTAACCTGCAAGATAAGGAACCGGGATATTAACAAAAAGAAATTTAGAATTATTATGATGTAGAAGAGCAAAACTGCACCCTTTTAAAATTCTTACAACTCTGTCAGGCTAGTATTCTAAGCTTACAATCTTGAGATCGTTTAAATTCTCTGCCACTGGAAGATCATTCCCTCCACAGACAGAAAACACTTCTTCCCTTGCTTTGTTTTTGCCATTCTTGATGTAATGCTAAGAGTATAAGCGACCTAGTCAAAAGATTGGCAGTAGTTTCCTTTCCTGCAAAATAGAAGGTCTTGCATTCATCTATAATCTCCTCTACCCCTAACATATCTTCCTTCCCTTTGTTGGGGATTCCGGCTCCCCTGCGTGGACCGGTGATGTTCTGATAGTTGTCTATTAAAAGCTAAGCACACTGACACACAATATTTAACGTGGTTCGGCAAATCGTCTATATCCACGGGAGAGGTACATATTATTAGAGATAGAGAAAGGATACAATACACATATATGAAGGAGGAGGATCACATCCACTCTACTCAACTCCTAGCTCTCATTGTTGCACTTGCAGCTGCTGCAATCGCAGCAGCCATTACAGCCACTCTCTTCTTCTCTTCTCTCTTATTTTCCTCACAATCTCTCTCATTTTGATGCTCTCTCTCGGTGCCTATTTATAGGCTTCAATGGCAACTCCTCTTGCTTATTTGTCAACAATGGTGGCCACCAACTCCAGCTCATCTTCAACAATGGTGGCCACACCAGCAGCCCTCTTTGACTCTTTAACAATGGTAGTCATCCTCTTCTAGAAGATAGGCTGCAGATGCTGCCACATAAGTGGCAATATCCCAACAATCATCCTCTTTGTCATTTATGTGGGCAATTGTCCTCTTGCTTCTTCAGCACATGCTTGCATTCTGCAGCTCTTCTAAGCTTACCATTCCGAAAGCATCTTTAGCCAAGTTTACAGGTACTTGCCAAACCTTTCCATCACCAAAGTCACTAAAGCATCCCTTTGCTCACTCCAAAAGATCACTTCAACCAGATGATTTGTCATATCTCATCTGAAGAGTGTTAACGCTTGTCTCTGGAACAACATTCCCCTTCAAGCATATCAACCATGCTTGGTCTGGAATGATTTATCAAGCCTCACATCAAGGCTTACGTCAGCATGCATAGTTGGCATGCCAAGGCAGCACCCAGTCAGTTGACACGTCAGCACTGTGGGACCCACCTTCCACGTCATCAGCCGCAAGCCGAGCTGAGATGAGTTGAGCCAACAGGAGCCGAGCCGAGTTTGAGCTAAGCCACAAGCCGAGGGATAGGATCCAGTGTAACTGATCCTAGGTGCAGCCGGATATGAGATTGAAATCTGGGTCGTTCATCAGGCCAGAATTTTTTGATCAAATCTTAGCCATCTAAAATGCGATTTGGATGATTTCAGACTTGTTTCTAGTGAATTTGATCGTTCCGGATGCAATGGTATGGTCTGATCATTGAGATTGAGACTGAAAGTGGTGGTGGTGAATTAAGAAAAGAGATTGCCCGATCAGGAGGCATCTAAAAGTCATCATGGTGGTCGATAGAGATGAAGAAGAAGAAGGTGCACATGTTTACCCACGTCATCAGCCGCAAGCCGAGCTGAGATGAGTTGAGCTGATAGGAGCTGAGCCGAGTTTGAGCCAAGCCGCAAGCCGAGGGATAGGATCCAGTGTAGCTGATCCTAGGTGCAATCGGATCTGAGATTGAAATTTGGGTCGTTCATCAGGTCAGAATTTTTTGATCAAATCTTAGCCATCTGAAATGCGATTTGGATGATTTTAGACTTGTTTCCAGTGAATTTGATCGTTCCGAATGCAATGGTACGGTCTGATCATTGAGATTGAGAGCGTGTTTGGCAGTGTGGTTGCGGGTGCTTTTCAAATAACTTTTCGTGCCAAAATGCATGCCAACGATGTTTTTTCATTTTTTAAAAATCATTTTTGACATCAGCACATCAAAACGATCCAAAACGTACAAACCATATTAAATTTTAGCAAAAAAAAAATTTCAAATTTTTTGGGAACGCAGCCGCAACCGCGTTCCCAAACGGTGCCTGAGACTAAAAGTGGTGGTGGTGAATTAAAAAAAGAGATTGCCCGATCAGAAGGCATCTAAAAGTCATCATGGTAGTCGATAGAGATGAAGAAGAAGAAGGTGCACATGTTTACCCAATTACATGTGTTGAACTGCTAAATGGAGAGATTTTTTAGTTGCTGAATGAAGGTAAAATTAGGACACTCTAGACACCCGATCAAGTGGATGATTTGAGGTGAAGAGTGGAAATTGACGAAGACCAATCTTAACGAATCTAAGCATTGGTAGTCTTGCCAGATGTTGAGAAATCAAGTATAAAACCAAGATACCCCAGATCACTTGTAAAGGAAAGCCGCAACAAAGCTAGCAAATGGTTGTATATATGAAAAGACAGTACAGTGGATAGATATGGCCTAAGAAGTTTTGTCTAGGAGATTGGGTTTTTAACGGGACTAGTGTGACCCCACCAATCTTTCCTGAAAACTTGCTTAGTGGAAGGATTATCCATACGATACTATTTTCGTATATATAGCAGTTTGTAATGAAACGGTTGAAGACTAGCAAGACGACGGCACAAGGGAACAGTTGGGTTCTGTATGTTCAAGGATCTGATAGAGTAGTGATTTCTCCTAAGAAATTAGATTTGGTGACTGTGATTTCTCGAAGGGAGAATTGATTAAGACCCTGATAATGGAAGAGAAATACAGCAAGGGGATAAAGATTGGCACCCTATTTTGACTTGGATAGATGTTGTGACAGTTTGAGCTGCTGTCAAACATAAGCAAGGAATAAAGAGAAATCTGGAGAACAGAAATTGCACGAGGGCACATGGATATTGTGCAGGAGTACTCGTGATTCAACGAGGTACTGTAATGAGACAATAGGTGCGAGGAGAAGAAGTTTTCCCAAATGAAGCTTAGAGTAGAGACTGTGTAAAAGTTGTTTACAATGTGAAGTCTCTTGTGCTCTTGATGAAAACAACAAGTGAGAACCTTTCCAATGCATGCAAGGATGAAAAAATGAGCTATTGCAGAAGCACCTAGTTGAGGGGGTGCAAACACATGTGATAAAAGGCGACCGTCTATAATGAAAGGCGAAGACACCAAAAAGAGTTGGTGTAAGTGGAGCTGTCAAGCGCGATGACAAACGACGTAGAAGCTCCAAACATAGAAAATGAGATGGAAGATTGAGAGGAGTATACTGCAACTCTCTTTCTATATGATCAGTGGCAGTGATCTCTCCCATAATCCACATAGTGGTAGAGAATCTTAAAGCCATATTAAAGCATTTCCGATGAAGGAGGATGAGACCACCCCATGACAACGGGCGAAGACACCTTAAAGAAGGTGTAAGGGCCATGAAAGGAGCCCAGTTCAGAATGCCTCAAAGCCAATGTGATTGCTAGATATGAGTGGACAGGTGTATGGATAGCCAATGAAATGGCTATAATGAGAGTGGACAATAAGTGGATGACTTGTGGAGCATTAAGACGCGACTGCTAGGAATGAGCAGAGGACATACACAGGTTCCGGGAATAAGTTAGCTCTTGTCAAGGTGATGAGCTCGGTAATGGCATTGTAATACTCAGAGTATGAAGACAGATATGGATCAACCTTTAATGAGCTACCCTCATGGTTAAAGGTGGAGAGCTACCTAGACTCTTAGGACTAAGAGTGAGAGACTCACGAAAAAGTAAGGTGTGGTTCCTAGGGTGGAACAGAGGGCAGACGCAACTCCGGGATGAGTAGACTCTTGGAAGAGTGGTGAGCTCGTGATCACATTAAAATACTCAGATAATGACTATCACACTCGGAAATAGATATTTCCATTTGAGGGGGTGTTGTAAGCCTTGATATGAGGCTTGATAAATCATTCCGAACCAAGCATGGTTGATATGCTTGAAGGGGAATGTTGTTCCAAAAACAAGCGTTAACACTTTTTAGATAAGATGTGACAAACCATCTAGTTGAAGTGATCCTTTAGAGTGAGCAAAGGGGTGCTTTGGTGACTCTGGTGATTGAAAGGTTTGGCAAGTACCTGTAAACTTGGTCAAAGACGCTCTCAGAATGGTAAGCTTAGAAGAGCTGCGGAACGCAAGCATGTGCTGAAGAGACAAAAGGACAATTGCTCACATAAATAGCAAAGAGGGTGATTGTTGGGATATTGCCACTTATGTGGCAGCATCTGCAGCCTATCTTCTAGAAAAGGATGACTGCCATTGTCAAAGAGTCAAAGAGGGCTACTGGTGCGGCCACCATTGTTGAAGATGAGCTGGAGTTGGTAGCCACCATTGTTGACAAATAAGCAAAAGGAGCTGCCATTGAAGCCTATAAATAAGCACCGAGAGAGAGCAGCAAAATGAAAGAAATTGTGAGGAGAATAAGAAAGAAGAGAAGAAGAGAGTGGTTGCAATGGCTGCTGCCATTACAGCAGCTGCAAGTGCAACAATGAGAGCTAGGAGTTGAGTAGAGTGGATGTGATCCTCCTCCTTCATGTATGTGTATTGTATCCTTTCTTTATCTCTAATAATATGTACATCTCCCGTGGATATAGATGATTTGCCGAACCACGTTAAATATTGTGTGTCAATATGTTTAGCCTTCAATATGCAACTATCAGAACATCACCGGTCCGTTAGGAGGAGCAGAATCCCCAACACCCTTCCTGATTTTTATATGAAGACATGAGTGAACTAAGTAGATTCCTTGAATTTTCTCTTGCTCTGCTGTTATTCTTGATCAGCATTCTTATCGCTTCACGAGTTTCATTCTCTAGTCTCCTCCTCTCTCTGTTCTTCTTAGTAGGCACGAACCTGCACAGATAATAAAACAAACCTTTCATTCTGATTTCTTTTAGTAGTATTATAATTTGTGGCCATAGTAATCACCTGAACCCTGGAATGTAGACACTTCTCAGAGCTTGAGAAACTAAATGCATTTGTTGTTCCCGTAATGTAAATATGCGCTTCCCTTCTTCATAACTGCTTCCAAAAGCAGTTGTGGATATAATATCTGCTGAGAGGTCATGAAGTTCTTTATGCACATCCATCTCAAACTCATCTCTCCCTCCTCTTATTCCCTCCCATTTCTCTAGCATCTTGGCAATGCTTCCCACAATTTCTGGAACCCAACCCTGTCAAATAGATTTTGGTGTCAGCAGTTTGATGAAATTTGGATCAAATTTGCAAAGATTATGAGGAACCATAAGGACTGCAAAAGGTTTTACATGCTTGGATGAGTGTGATTCTGAACCTCTAATGGTTAGGAACTCTATTCCTAACTCTTAAGGGGTTGGCTTAAGAGGTATATTTCCACCCTGAACTTGTTGAGTTGAATACTTAGGATTAGCATTGCGAGAGATTTATTTAAAAGACTGATACAAGGAGTGTGTTTTATGATCATTCCAAATTACTTCTTCAATGTTTCATTCGGTCACGTGGACCTAACAAGACCGGTAGAGAACCCAAAGTATTCGAGCTCAATGTGTAATAAATACTCGCAAACATGTCTACAATGATAATGAGCCCAATACAAGAATTGATGAGCTTACAAGCGTACCTTAACCCGCTCCATGTTAAAAGCTTGGTTTGTGATCCTTCTATGTAGAGCCCATTTATCGCCATCAAGCCCAACAAGCCCTCCACCAAACAGAACTTTTGATTGCGGGTTAAACGGAATCTTCTCAAATGACCCACTTGTATTCATTAGAATCTCCTTAATCATATCTGGATCGGACATAGCCAATCTAGGCTGGGATCCAAACCAGTAGAGGAAAGTTTTCCCATACTTGCGTGACCACTCGTAGTACAGTGGAGCCACACGGTGAAGAATATCATGGTTGATACATGTTGACTTAGACTCTGCTGCCGCAGCAAATAAACGGCGGATCTCTGCCGAGTTGCCGAAAATGATTTTGTATTTAGGCCCACTTATGCCTGGTTTCTTGAAATGGGTTTGGATGCCTGGTTTCTTGAAATGGGTTTGGATTCTTAGAGGAACCCATGTCAGTGAGAGAGTGAGTTTCAAGATGCAAAAAAGCAGCCAGAGGATCAGAATTAGAAGAAGAGAAGGCATGGTGAAATACTGAATCCAAACAGAAGAGATCAGCAATGGACAGAAGAGAGAGAGAGAGAGAGATCAAAAGGAGGGTTTAAAGTGCTAGTTGAGGTTGCTTATTATTTATTTGCGTAGTTGAAAATTAGAATATATTATTTTTGTATGGTATTGGTGATCAGTTTCTTATGGTGACTTTCGTTGAAAAACTTGAAACCATAGGCTACGTAAGGTGTCGATTTTGGGCGGAAAGTCGGGAACAAGCAAAAATCTATTGTTTAAGAAAGGCCATGGCATTAGTGGAATGCGTAGATCATGTGACGATGTGAAGCCGATAAACGGTTATTTATTACAGTACACTCTTTAAAAAAACCTCAGTTCTCGAGCGAGCCTTTATTGCATCATGTGAAGATGTAAAATTTGACAAAAGCAACAGTGGGCCACCGGCAAGCCAGAATTTTATGAATGGATTCACATTGGAACTTCAATCCATTGGTTATAAAAGTCAAAAGTTTGGTGCTTTTTTTTTTTGGCCTTTACCGCTGGAAAAAACTGGATTTTGATGTCAACATAATTGGATTAAGGCTCGAGCTTAGTGAAAATGACGGTCAGGATAATTGATCAAAATTTTGAAATTCTTCACCGAATTGCTTTGGCTGGATGACGAAACTCGAAAGAGCTGATAAGCTACAAGGAAATTATTTTTGGCATAGGGTGATATGCTAGATTCTAAAATAATTTGGTTCAGTATTCAGCCGAACCTAATATAAATTAAATTTGATGGTATATGAGATCCAAGACAATATAAATCTGGTAAATTATCAAACCCAGTACGTTTGGGTTCAACAATCTACTAAAACCAAGAAAACATTAGTCTGATGTTATACTAGACCCCAAACACTTGGGTTTGGCGATAAGCCAAACCTAGTGTATCTTGAATTGGTGATATGTCAAATCCAAGCAACTTGAATTCAGCTGTCAGCCTAAAAAAACATGAATCTGACAAATAAAATATGATGAATATAGTGTTTCTTTTAAGGAACTAAAAGCCCACCTCTCATCCCTTAAAACTTCTGTCCTAACCTAGAGAGGGTAAAGATCTCTTCCTTTTGTTTGGGAGTATTAGACTTGGTTGTAAGCATTGTTATGGTTAAAGAAGACAAAGGTGTGCAACACTTAGTCTATTTTTCAACCCGAACTCTTCATGACCTAGAAACTAGATATTTGAATGTGGAGAATGTGGCCCTTGCTTTGGTGAGCGCTTCTAAGAAACTCAAGCCATATTTCCAAGCCCACCAGATCATCATACTCTTAGGCCAGCCCTTGTGACAGATCCTCCACTAGCCAGAAATGTTTGGACAATTAGCGAAATAAACCATTGAACTGGGAGAATTTTAACTTCAATACAAACATCGATCAACCATAAAGAGTCAAGCCTTAGTAGACTTTATTATTAAGTGTGCTTTTGAGAATTTAAAGGATATATCTAAACTACAATCTTCAATTGTAGCTTTTACTACACTAGATGTGCCAATAGAACAACCACTACAAGCCCCCGCTTGGAACTTGTATGTTGATGGATCCTCCAATATCAATGGAAGTAAAGTTGGAATACTATTGATCAGTCTGAATGAGCAACTCTTTGAATATAGGGTTCGCTTTGAATTCTTAGCTATAAATAATGTGTCAGAATATAAAGCTATCATGGTTAGATAATGTCTGGCAGAAGCCCTAAATGCATATCATATGCAAGTTCATAGTGATTCCCAGCTAATGATGGATCAATGTCAAAGAATAAATGAGGCCAAAGAACCTACAATGCAGCTATATCTTTAGAAAGTTTTACTTCGCTTAAGAAATGAAAACAGAGAAATTTCAGTCACTCGCATCTCAAAGAGATGACAATCAATGGGCATATCTCTTATTAAATGTAAACACCCAACAAAAAAAAAAGTAAAGTCAGAAACGACTCCATCGTCACTACTGATTTCTGAATTGGCAGCGACATAGTTTTCGTTATCAATTTCTAAGTCAATAGCGATGCAGTTTTTATTGTTGATTTCTAAGTCGGCATCAACGCAGTTGTTGATGATGATTTCTAGGTCAATGGAGGTTGGGTGTGCTGACAAATCCATGCGTTTTGTAAAACCCCAACAAAAATTTAGTCTTAGGCCGACCCATGTTAAAAAGAATTGAGGAGTATGGACCGGTCTGCTCTAAGGGGAAGTGTGAGGGAGCAGAACCGACCTACTCTAAATGGGAACTATGAAGGATATGACCAGCCCTAAGATGAACCAAATAAGGACAAGAACAGAAGTAATGTTCAAGTAGAATAGAAGCAAACTCTAAAAAAAATGAGAAAAGTAATGTTCTTGCACCTTAACTAAATGAAAAGATTCAAGTAGAATAGAAGATGAAAGAAAACGGGTGCAAACCTTTTACAAAAGAATCATGAATGACTTTGAATGTGTGAGCTTAGGAGGAAGGTCGGCCATAGTGAAGGCTGGACAAAACACAAATTTAAGGTGACGAAATGCATGGATTGTGACCTTGTTGGAACCTTAGACCCTACTGAAATCAAAACTAGAAGCATATTGGTGTTAATGACGTAAATTTATGCTTATGTTTGATGAAATTGTATGATAATATGTTAGGATGATGTTGTGCATAATTATGTTGTCTTTAAACCTTGAAGAGCATGTTAAAATTGAAAAACATAGACCATGTTAGGTTGATACCCAAATTCTATTTGTGTGATTGATGAAATTGCATGTTTATATACCATATGAATGAAGGTATGATTGTGTATGCTGACGATCTCAGCGTCAGCTGTGAAATTGTATTGCGTTGATGATTTCTGAGTCAACAGCGACTTAGTTTTCATCAATGATTTCTAAGTTAGTTGTAAACCATGTATGCTGATGATTTCAGTGCCAAATGCAAAACTGTTTTGCGTTGACAATTTCTAATTCAGCAGCGACTCAATTTTCATCAACGATTTCTACATCAGCAGTGGCATGCGCGTGCTAGTGATTTCTGCCGAATAAGGGCCACCAACGAACCAGTTTCACTAATGATTATGTGTTCCAGCGAATCAATTTGCTAACGAGGTTGCGTCCCCAGCGAACCAGTTTCGTTGACAATTCTGTGTTCCAGCAAGTTAGTTCGCTGACGAGTTTACGTCACCAGCGTACTAGTTTCACTGAAGATTATGTGTTCCAGCGATTCAGTTTGCTGACGAGTTTCCATCCCCAGCAAACAAGTTTCGCTGACAACTTTATGCTCTAGCTAATCTGTTCCCGAATGAGTTGGTCACCTACGAATCAGTTCGCTGATGATTTTGTGTTCCAGCGAATCAGTTCGCTAGTGATTTTGTGTTCCAGCGAATCAATTCGCTCATGCGTTTGTGTCCCCAGCGAAGCAGTTTCGCTTGCGATTTTGTGCTCCAACAAATCAGTTCGCTTACAAGTTTGCATCACCAGTGAACCAGTTTCGTTAGGAATTCTATGTTCTAGTGAACTAGTTCGCTGACGAGTTTGCATCACTAGCAAACCAGCTTTGCTGTCGAATTCTGTGTTTTAGCGAATCAGTTCGCTGACGAGTTTGTGTCACCAACAAACCAAATTCGCTAATGATTCTATGTTCGAGCGAATCAATTCACTGACGAATCTACGTCACCCACGAACCAGTTTCGCTGATGAATTTCTGTAGCATATTACATATCAGAAATGGTTCGATGATTAAAGTGATTGCATTGTATGATTGTAATATGTTGAACACTCCAATGTGAATATGTTTATTCTTGAGATATGTGTTTTTACTCATTTTTTAGCCCCACATGCTGGAGATGGTGTGTACCTCTTTTAAACCGAATGCAGGAGTTTAACTCATGTTTGCTAGAAGATTAACAAAAGCGGAGAAGAAAGAAATGGTTTTCGAACCCTGTTTCAGCTATTTTCTGTCCTCTTTATCCTCCCTATTTGCTGCGAAAATCATCAGTTTTCTTAGACTGATTAGGAGTCTTCATAATGCTAAATTCATTCCTTCTTTATCTGGTCTTTAAGGTTGGATAAATCCCTCAGAATTTGCACTAAAAAATTGATTTTGCTCTTGTCGTAATTTTTTGTTCCAACTTAGGCTTTGATTCTGACTTGGTTTTATGCAATATCTGACCATCTCAGCTATATTCTGTCACTCATGACATGTTGAAGAATTGACCTACACCTTTATTGGATCCTAGGGCTCATTGTTCTTATGGCAGACTCTCAGTCAAATTGGGATGCTTGGCATTGTCAGTTTCCTGAATCAGATTAGGAGATCCTTTTGACCAACCAGATTGCAACCAGATTCTGTTCTTCAAAACGAACTTATCTCATTTTGAATCCTTCATGAAAGTTGTAGACCTGTATGCATAGATGATTTAGGTTTTTGAATCTTCTGATTTTGATATCAGAAGCTCAAGATATTCTCATGTAAATATCTAATGAGAAAGCAGAGAATCTTGCCGCGAGAAATGTTCTAGCTCGAGTTTTTGCAATTTTGTTCTTCAAAACGAATTTATCTCATTTTGAATCCGTCATAAAAGTTGTAGACCTACACGCGTAGATGAATTTGGGTTTTTGAATCGCCCAATTTCGATACCAGAAGCTCAAGATGTTCCCATTTGAATATCTAGTATGAAAGTAGAAAATCCTGCTGCGAGAAGGATCCTGGCCTGAGTTTGTCGGTCTGATTCAAGGGACCTGATTTATTATTTCAAGAATTTATCAGGTTAATTAAAGACCAATTTTAAACTTTGAAAAGTAATTGGTTTCGTTGAAGGAATTGAAAAAATAGGGACTGGATCAGAAAAAGTCATAATAATGTCTAGCTAATATCAAGAAAGCAATATATCAAGGAGATAATTACAGAATCATATATAATTACTGCAATATAAAATATCATAGATATAGGATTTGATTGGTGCTGGTTATGGAAAATAATTACTGCAATATAAAATACCATAGATATAGGATTTGTTGGTGTTGGTTATAGAAGACAATCTCTGCAATAATTATTGCAATATTTCCTTGAATAGCACGTGTAGAGATTTCTATATAAGTGAACCTCCAGCCATATGCAAAAGATGGGGGCAGAGAGACAAGAAAAATTAAAGAAAAACACAAAAAAACCCTAAACCAAAACTCATCTTTACCAAGCCAGTCATCCACATCTTCTCTCGATCCTTGATCTCTATTGTTTTCTCCCTCACCTGAACTAGCCAAAGTCGCCTCTCACACACTAGCCACCACTATCATCTCCATCTTCCCTACAAAACCAAGAGCCCCCCCCCCCCCCGAACCTTGCCTTTACTAAACAAACTAGAGAATCATCTCTCACCCAAACACCACCTCCCTATCTCTTTCTTCTCTCTCACTAAAACCAGTACGCCTTGACCGACCTCCACTGTTTTCCCTATTTTCTCCCCTCCGTTACATAGCCTCCTATCCTTCCTTCTTTGCTGTTGTTTTCCCCAGCAAACCCTGAGACCTAGTGCTCTCCCTCTCACAGTCATCACTGCTCATTCCCCTTTCTCAGCCAAAACTTTCCCTATGCACACAAGCTTCCCTTCTCCCTTCAACCGCACACTCTCCCCTCCCTTTCTCTACACAAAAGTCACCTCTCATTTTCCTTTGCCAGCCAGCCATTTCAGCTCCTTTTTCTTCTCCCTTTCCTCGCTGGTACCCATTCCATCTCTCGTCCAGCCCCCTCTCTTTTAGCCAAAACCAGAGAAACAAAGTCTCGCCGAGAGCCCTCGTAAACACCAGCCCTCACTCCCCTTTCTTACCATAAGCATGCACCAGCCATAGCAACAACAACAACCATCTCTTCTCAGTAGAGACAAGACAGACGCGAATGAGAGGAAGGACGAGCAGAAGGAAAGAACATAAATAGACGAAAACACAGAGAGATTAACCAGCACACCTTCGTCATCGCCTTTGTCCCTTCATTTTCTTCTCCAGTTTCTTCTCCTCCAGCGGTGCGACTTTTTCTTCCATAGGCACGTTGAGCTTTGGAAAGCAATAATAGCACCTCCTCCTTCTGCACCAACGACGTTCACACCAGTAGACCAACGGTGCAACTTCTTCGCCAGCACAACAATCTCTTCACTGGCGCTTCTCAATAGCCCAATCGTCTTACACTAGCTACAACCGTGGAGTCATTGTCAGCCCCGACAGCCATCACTAACTCACAGCCTCTCAACCATCACGAGCGGGTATTAGTCGAAGTAGCAGCCCAATAGTGAGATTAGTTTCATCCTGGTCGACACCACCCATTGTCTTCATCCCGTAGCACCAGCTTCGTCCCTGCACCAGGTAAGCTTTTCTCGTCTCTATGCATGCATAAACTTAATTCACTCTGTTACTGTGCATGTGAATTTTACTTTACCAGTAATTGTTCATGTATGCAAGTCTCCTGCTGGCAGAATTGGTTACTGGCTTAAGCCAGTAACCGGGTTGAGCCTAGCTGTATCCAGTCCAGCCCATATGGTTGGGCTAGATCCAGTCCAAAAAAGATTAAAAAAAAAAAGTTTTTGTTTGGCTTCGAGGGGCCATCCTTCAATTGTTTTTTTGGACTGTTCATTTTTCTTGTGAATTTTGAGAATATATGTGCATGGTTTGTTGTCTTTAATTGCGATTAACTATGATGCTTATATTTTTGACAAAAAAAATATAAAAATATTTTTGTGTGTTGCATACAGTCAATACCCTAACATATTTTGAATTTCTTTTTTAAAAAAAAACAAATATTCAAAGTTTTAAAAAAATGAGTTTTAGCATGGATTTCTTAACACAAATATATATATATATATATATATATTCTTGCATTCTGGATTTTACAACATGTTTGTAAAACTCTATAGGATATTGGTCAATATTCTAAAAAAATACAAAAAACTTATTTTTGAGGGAATTCATCTATTATTCACCATTAATATTTGGATAAAGAAATCCTAAATGGATGAATATCCAAAATATTATTGGGAATAACTTGTTATTATTTACTGTCAATGTTAGGATAAAGAAACTTCTAAGTGGTTAATATCCAAAATATTTTTCTAGGAATAATAAGTCATCACACATCCTTGAAAGAAGCATCGATTATAATTGGGGACATTTTAATTTTTGACTTCATGGTTTACGAGCCATGAAAGTATGAAATACTAAGGAAAAAATAAGCTTTTAAAGCACCTTGAATTTCCTTAGATTTCTAACTTAGTCTTTTTTGTTTCTCTTCCTTGCGATTTACGAGTCGCAAACATTTGAAATACTAAGGGGAAATGAGCTCTTAAGCACATCGAATCTACGTAGATTTCTATCTTACCTGTCTCATAAATCATAGGTTATAAATTTAGTCTAAATCAAACACAGATTTCAAGAGATCTGCATTGGTTCTTCTTGGTACTTTGTAGACATATCTAAAGGTGTGATCCACATTGACAAAGGGTTCTTTCTTTTTAGACTTTGAGTCCAAGTTTGTTCATCATAGCAAGCTTATCCTAGAAAAACTGATGGGATTAGAAAACACCAACACCATAGCAATAATAAGGCAAACCAAACACCAAGCAGCTTATCTTAGGTAGGGCATACTAAGGGTGCTAATATCTTATCTTTACGCAACCAGTCCCTTGCCTCAGAATCTCTGAAAGACCAGTTAGGTTTTCTAGTGACCATAATAATAAGCGGCGACTCCCTTATTCATAAAAACAAAAAAAATCGAAATCAATTCCCTGCTCCGAGAAGGGTTCGCTGCGACGTCACGCTCACGCGAGGGTGCGACAATATGTATGATGGCAAGTTATGTGATTTCCGAATTCAAATGTGCTGATTTGTGATTATTGGCGTGTTACAACTGGAATCGGGCTTTTGACCAAACATGGACACCCCACAAGAGGAACAGGTAGGTGGTTTCCACCTTTTTCTTATATAATGTTAATGTTTTGAAATGACTTGTATGAGGATGATATATTATTATGTTGTGACGAATGTTAAACCGACTATGAAATGCTGATTGGGATGTTGACGAATGTTAAACTGATTATGAAATGTGGGTTAAGTTATTGATGAAAATGTTAATGTTCTGAAATGACGTGCTTGAAGATGATATATTATTGTGTTGTGCTTAAAGTTAAACCAACTATGAAATGTTGATTGAGTTGTTGATGAAAATGTTAATGTTCTGAAATGACTTGTTTGAGGATGATATATTATTGCGTTGTGATGAATGTTAAACCAACTATGAAATGTTTATTAAGTTGTTGATGAAATTGGGTTGTTGACGAAAGTTAAACTGACTATGAAATGTTCATTGAGTTGTTGATGAATGTTAAACCGATTATGATATATGAGTTGAGTCGTTGGTGAATGTTAAATCAATTATGAGAGATTGATTGAGTTGTTGATTAGCTTCGGCTAATGGCATCCGAGATGGATAACCGGGTGTTGATTAGCTTCGGCTAATGGCATCCGAGATGGATAACCGGGATGTGATTGATGATTAGCTTCGGCTAATGGCATCTGAGATGAATGATTGGGTTGTGTTTAATTATTAGCTTCAGCTAATGGCATCCAAGACGAATGATCGAGTTGTGATTGATGATTAATTTTGGCTAATGGCATCTTAGATGGATGGTCAAGTTGATTATGATGATTGGCTTCGGCTAATGGGCCGAAGAGATGACAGGTTTGATTTTATGATTAGTTTGGGTTAATGCCATCCAAGACGGATGACCGAGTTTAGATGTTGCGATCAGCTACAGCTACAATCATCCAAGGTGGATGACCAGCGTAAAGGGAGGTAATTAACCCCGACCAATTATCAAAATTCGACCCCACCACTCTTATGGAGAGGTTGGGGCATATGAGTGAGGATAATACATCTAGCGAGATAATAAGTATTGTACAATGTATATGAGAAGTAAATGAAAGAATGTACTCACCTTCAATTGATAACGGAAAGTAACAATAACGTCCTTTTAGATGTTAATTATTATGTTTAGATTATTTATAATTCTTGTATCCATGTTTTTTTTGTAACAGGACCATCACACAATTAAGGTGCGTAGGAAAGTCGTTCCTCGAGCTCACATACTTTGAAATGTGCTATGTAATAGTATGTTTTAGGTGTTATGTGTTTGATAAGAACAAACAAACTAATTGAATATTTGTCATTCGACACTTTTATAAAGATTGATATCGAAAATTGTAATGGAATACGAATGTGAAAGTACGATCTTGCAAACATGATGTGGTGAATGGATGTATGTGATATTCTTTTTATGAGAATGTTGTATTGTGAAATCCCATGAGTACTACTCTAAGAGATGAATTTTGTTACGATAAACCCTAAACACCATTGCGAGAATGTGTATTGTCACTTTTTTATGGGATGTTGATTTACTTTATGTGGGTTGTGCCTTGCTAATAAATGAAATGTATTGATAAATTCACAGAATGAACTTAATGACATATAAAAAAAAATTCATCGATTTTGGCTATGAAAAAGCAAGGTCGTTACATTAAAGTTGGCCAATTCTAGACTTACAAAACTCCCTGTGGATGTATGGGTTGAAATTCTAGAAAAATCAAGTGTGAAAGAAAAAGAACTTATTGTTGTCCCTATCAACCTAGAAAAGTATTGGAGAACCCCAGTTAATATTTATTCACTTAATAAAGAGATACCTTCAGATAGAAGTGTAGCAACTCGTTTAACTAACAGATCAGTGGGGTATTGTATGCTTAATAACATTCTATATCAAAAACCTGTTTCATTTATGTTACTCAAGTGTTTATCCTAAAGAGAGCATTTACGTTCTTAGAGAATTGCATGAGGGCATATGAGAACTTCATATAGCCTCTAGCGCTCTAACTGCTCAAGCAATGAGAATGTGTTTCTAATGGCCAACTATGCTTCATAATACAATGAGTTTCGTGAAGAAATGTGATCAATGTCAAAGATTTACTTCGGTCTCCCATCAACCATCTGTTGAAATGATTGTCGCCATGGCCTTTTTTGCTCAATGGGGGATGAACATTCTAAGACCATTCTTGAAGACCACTGGTAAAAGACAATTTGTTTTGGTAGTTGTTGATTATTTCACCAAATAGGTCGAAATAGAAGCCTTAACGAACATCACTACTAGCAAAGTACTTTCATTCCTATAGAAAAATATCATGTCGTTATAGACTTCCAAGAGTCTTAATAATAGATAAAGGAACCTGATTTGATAATCACAAGACGAAATAGCAATGTTAAAGGCTCTATATTGACCATCGCTTCTTCTCAGTATCGCATTCTCAAACCAATGGTCAAGCAGAACTAACCAACTGATTTTTACTTAATAGGATGAAAAAGAAGATAAAAGAAACCAAGTCAGAATGGACAGAGTTGCTCAATGAGATTGTATGGGCTTATAGGACAACTCAAAAGATGTCCATAAGAGAAACTTCATTTTCATCTCACCTATGGAACTGAAGCAATGATTCTAATTGAAATTTAATGCCCTAGTCCAAGGGTGGTTTACTTTACCACTAAGAGAAATGAGCAAGGCCTCATGACCAATCTAGATTTCTTAGAAAAGACTCAACTAATAGCGGTAGTTAAAAATAAAGCTCATCGACTTAAAGCAATTCAATATTATAACGTTAAAGTCAAGAACAGAAAAATCAAATTTAGAGATTTGATCTCAAAAAAATTAAAAGTTAGGGGCAACCAAGGAAGTAAAGGCATGTTAGCTCTACTTCCTTTTAAGATCATCAAAGTGGTCAAGGCAAACACCTACCATTTTTAAAATATAAAAGGTAAGACTCTTCCTCACGCTTGACATTTTGATCACTTAAAAATGTATTATAATAGATAAGGATGTACATTTATATTATATGAAAAGTCTTCTTCCTGCCAGTAAAGTTACAAATCTCTAATGGATTGGTATATGGTCTCTCTAGTGTTATACGCATAAACCTCCAAGAGATTGGTATGTGGTTTTCCTAGTGTTATACTCAAAAATCTCTAATTGATTGGTATATGATCTCCCTAACAAGGTTGTTAAAATCGCGATTTTAACACGGCACAGAAAATGCAAAACAAACTTGGATCGTAAAATCATAAAGAATTTTAAAATACATTAAAAAAATCCATGCTTCAAATAAAAATTTGTAACCTGAGTCTTAAACAACAATTTTAACTGTCTATATTCTATAACCTTATTGCTAGTCCCTCTCCATGTTGTAGACCATGATTTTTCGAATCAATCATTCAAACACATTGAGCATATATGTCCTTATTGTTTGATCAAATTCATTCAAACACATTGGAATATTACTATCCAATCAGAAAACCTAAGATAATTGATTTTAGTACACACTACAATAAAATAACAGTCCATCTTCTATTCCAACTAAAAATAGAAGTACTAAAATCAGCTCACTAACATTGAGAATTTGAGAGATAAGTCAGCAAAGGCATGCAACAACAGACAAGTACTAGAATCAGCTCACAACTCACTAACATTCATTGCATAAAAACAGCATACTAGAAATATAGAAGCCATACAAGTTACAATCCCAGTTAACTTGCAACACTCTAAATTACAATAAATCCAAATCCATTCATCACACTCATCTATATAAATATACACATACGGTAAATTTTGAATCAAAAATTTGAATGCAAAATCTCAAAGATAGACAGAAACTTTGAATCAAAATCTCAAATTCTCAATCTTTAACATTATTAGACTAAACTGTAAAGATTAAAGCACCAAATTCGAATGAACTGAATTAAAAACAACAAAACTACCAAACAACAGTCACACAAAGATTAAAGCACCAAATCAGACAACTTTAAATCACGAATAAAAAAAAACAGATATAAGTTCTTACCTCTGTTCTTAGCAGATCGATATTGCAACCAGAGAAAATCAATCATGAATCCAATCAAACTAATATTAGAAACCTTAAAAACATAGTAAGAAATAATTAATGTTATTTTAGCTTATTTATGTGCACTGTGCACCGACAAGGAGAAACAGATGGGGAAAAAAACAGCTCCCTGGCCCTGGTAGTTAGCAACAGAGAAGAGAGAACCATTGAATTTTTATCTCAACTTAAGACCACCTCTCGTCGATTTATGTTAGGAGTTGTTTGAGATTTGGTGAGAGACCCATTATAAATAAATTACTCTAGACTCTAGATCATAATGCTTTTTGCAGGAGGTGAAAAAAGATAAATAGAGTAACTTACCTGGTGGAGACTGGAGAGACGTCGATGTTGTTGTGTGGACTCTGATTCTCACGGTGGCTGGTGAAAAGAACACCGTCGATGATGGAAAAAAAAAGGGTTGTTAGTGGTGGTTGGTTATTGGACCGTGGACGGCTGAGAGAAAGAGATCAAGAGACTTAGAATTTAGAAATTTAGGGATTTCAATTTCAATTTCAATTTCTCTATGAAAGTTAAACATTGAAGTCTGAATTGAATGAACGTGATTTTGCAATTTTCGCTTTTGTTCTATAAAAGGCCAAATGCCAATAGTTGGTCGACACCTATAATAGCAATTGACATTTTATCCTCTGTGTGTAAAATCGTTAAATCGGTGGTGAAATCGTGATTTTACGCGATTTCACCCGATTTTAACGATTTTACTCGATTTAACCCGATTTTACCCATTTTTTATTTTTATGAACGATTTAGCACGTAAAGCCTACATTGACTCGTAAAATCGCGATTTTAACAACCTTGCTCCCTAATGCTACATACACAAATCTCTAAGGAATTGGCATGTGGTCTTCCTAGTGTTATATGCATAAATCTCCAAGGGATTGGTATGTGGTTTTCCTAAGAACAATAGTTCCAACAGCAACAACCACCATGTTATCTAACATTTCAAGCCCCAATAGCCTATGGATATACAAATTGGATATGGTCAGGAAAAACTTATCTCCTATTTTCTTTATTAGAGACACAAAAATTCTAAACTCTACCTAAAAGACTTGGGAATAATTTTTCAGGGTAGTCATCCTCAGACACGAACTCTCAACCTTTTCATTGGCAACCCTTATTTCCTCTTTAGACATCCTCAATTCCCTCCTTAAAGCCTCTCTCGCTCCCTTGAGCTCAGCCACCTTTTTTTCCAATAAGTTTATGCGGCTATAAATTTTAGCCATTTTTGTTTATTGGACTCCAGGATGTATGTCTGAGCTCCCAACTCCCCCTACAATTGGGTATACGTAGTTTTAAGAAAGGCCATATAAACATCCTAAGCAACTTTCTCCTCATTAAGCCAACGTACCTCAAATTTGCTAGCGCGATGCTGCTCAATGGTCTCTTTCATGACTCTCTCCTCCTCAGCTCACCTACTCCTGGAGTGGGAACACACCATGAAGGTTTGGATTGGTGCAACAATAATATAAAGTAAATAAATAATATAATTCTAAAAACTAATAAATGTATTAGAAAAAAAAAAGAATAACTTAAAAACTCATTTATACCTAAAAGACCATATGCCTAGTAATGGCCAGATGATGCTAGTAGTTAGGATCAGTAAGAGCACCACGTCAGAGGAGAGTGAGTAGCTTGTCTAAGGCTTCCATCACCTCTACTCCTCTAAACCCTAGGGTGGAACTTTCATGGAAAAAAGATCATATTGTACTTTTCTCTTCCTCACTTAAGTTAGGAAAGCGAAGAGGAGCATAACCTAAGTTCAGATTGGAGAAGCCATCTTCCACCCCCGTAGGATGAGGTCCTTGACTGGAAAACCCTATGAGCATAAGGACTGGATTTGCGAGAGTAAAAGTCTTGGTTGGAGAAGGGACCACTTCTACATCAGAATCTGAAACCAAAGAGACCCGCATCCTCTTCCATCATAAAGTTATCTCCATAACCATCTTTATTAGGGTTAGTTTCAGAGCACTCCCTGAAATGAAGGGACAATCAACTCTTATTGCTTTAAAGCATGTCTCCTCAATAGGAGGGATATATACATTTGTCTCTTTAATAGGAGAGACATCCTCATGAACCTCTTTAATAGAAGGGACATATATAGGGGACTCTTCAATGTCCATAGAAAATGTTATTCCAACCCTTCGCCTATACATCAAAGGTCGACTGTCTTTAAAATATTTATGTTCATAATAGGCAGAAGCAGAAGGAGCATGAACAAAAGGAGCACGTCTACGAAGAGACATAGAGATGTGCATTGGTAAAGAAGTTGAGGATCCATTAACCGCAAATCCATTTTCCCTTAACAAATTCCTTACACAAAGAAAAAGTTATAAAATAAATATACATATAAAATCAAAATAAGGTGTCAAAGCAAGAGTTTACCCTCGGTGCAATAAAATCATTTGGCCAAACCAGGTGTGTAATGAGTCCAGCCTAATGCACACCCTTTCCTCCTCAGTATTGAGGAAAGACCTGTCACTCACACCCATTAGTGGTGCTCTCTAATAATGGGTACAGCCCCAAGTGGCACTATACTTGTCTTGCAGCTTCGTCATCTCATGATAGCTCACCACCACCCATTGTCCTCTCCAGCTTTTCGAGCAGGGTGACTTTTTTTTAAAGTCTTCCTCCTTGGCCACTTTGACCTTTTAAAAATATTAAATCATGGGAACGAAGGCCCCCCTTCAGCGTTATTGATCAGGGTGTACCACTACCTAAAAAACTTGACTATGGTTCCTCATCTAGCATTCTGAGGAACTTCTTGAATACAGGTGGAATGGTCCACCCATTAGGGTGGAATTGAGCTAGACTCATATTGTAATATCTTATTATTTCCTTTAGAAAACCTTGTAAAGAAAACAAGTATCCAAACTCGTGCATGGAAATAGGGACTGTAATTAAAACTTTTTGCCCATTTTGCTTATTGGTGATCTTTTAAACATGGTCATTAGGTTCTGGTAACAATACCACATAATCTTCTAGTTGTTGGAGATTGGCCTAATCCACTTGGTTTGGAGTTACGGTGCTCTAAACATTATTAATGGGAGTCCTGGGCACATGTTCTTTCCCTTTGAGGCTTGAAACCTCTTGAGGACTTTTGTTTTCCCTCAATCTAGAAAGGGAAGATGGAGAAGTATCAGTTCTAAACTATAGGTCAATCCTAATGGCCGACAATCTGTAGTGAGCGTCGTTAGTTTCTGACCTAAAGGTAAAATCCTCCTAAGAGGATACTTTCTTATTCTTTTTTTCTAGTAGTCATTCTGAATCTTTTATAAAAAAACAAGAAAAACTAAGACAAAAAGCATACAAGAAAAAATGAAGATAGAGATTTGGTTTACCTAAACAAGAAAAATTCTTCTGCGATAAAATTGTCTTATTCATGTGTCTTAAACCTCTTAGGTTAAGGAAATAGAGAAAACAATTTAGCAGAAGTAAAACAACACAATTTCAAGTGAAGGAAGGTTTTTATTTACAAGTCACCCTCTTCCTCTAGCAATAGATAAAGAATAGATGACATCTCATTATAACCTTAGAAAGGCTAAAAGCCAACAAATATTCATTGCATGTCGTCAAATGATCTTCTCAAGATATTTGCTTCCTATTCCTTAGGAAATCCTTTCAAATAACCAAGACTTAAATGTCTCTTCCCAAAGGAAGAAAAAGATGCATATTGACTAGTAGTCTCCCAAGACACCTTTTAAGCCTTTTTACGTGATACATATTAAAGGCTTATGGGAGCAGCTGATAAGGTAATTATTATTGGCATATCTTGTTAAGACTTGAAAAATTCTATAACAAGCTGGGTGTGGTAATATGTTAGACTTCAAAACAATTAAGGTCGATAATTAGCCGAACCTAATGTAAACTGGATCTAATGATGTATCTGACCCAAGATAATATGAGCCTAATGAACTGTCAGACCCAATGCATTTTGGTTCAGCAATCTACTGAACTGAAGAGAACATGGGTTTAACATTATGTCTAGCCCAAAACACTTAGGTTCGGCGATAATCTTGGGGTTGGTGATATGTCCAATCCAATAAACTTGGGTTCAACCACCAACTGAATCTAAAGAAGCATGGGCCTAACGAGATGTCAGACCCAACATGCTTAAATTCAACTGAAGCATGGGCCTAACGAGATGCCAGACCCAACATGCTTAAATTCAACTGTTAGCTGAACCTAAAAAAACATGGGCATGATGAGATGCTAGAACCAACCTACTTGGGTCCAACTGTTATCTAGAGACCCAAGGAAACATAGGTCTAGCAAGATGCTAGATCCAATATATTTAGGTTCAGCAATCAGTTGAACCTAAGGCAATATGTTAGGTCATAGATAAACATCTAAATTAAAAGTGTTATGGGTTGGATAAACTGTCATACCCTTTAACCTAGATTGGGTTACATCCTATGTTTTGAGTATCCAAGACTAAGAAATTTTACTTTTAAAACAATTACATGAATTATCCATATATAAGGTGATGATCTCCTTACGCTTATAGAAGTACAAAACATCTCTTAAATGACCTACCACATTTATCATCTTATTAATAATATGTAAGGGATACTTGTCCCTTATTAATGCCACTGAAAGTAAGGGATTATTCAGTCATTACTTTCTTTGAAAACGACAAGGTTCAGGGAGTATAAAACACCTTTTCAACTAGATAAAGGGTTCTAAACCTTTTTAATTCTTAATAGCTTGCATATATTTCAAAGCAATAATTACTCTGAAATACATGAACAAACATCACTTGTTTTTGGAATTTAGAGCTCTTTTAAGGTCTTGTTTGTTTGACAGAAAGTGTTTTCCTGAAAACCACTTTCCAAACTTTCATGTGTTTTTTTGTCATTAGAAAAGTTGGTCAACGAAAAACACTTTCTAGTTAAAGAAAAATTTAGCTTGGTTTCCATAAAAGCGTTTTCCTTTTATTTTTTGTGGAAAACACTTTTTGGAAGTTGTGAAAAATTTAGAAATGTCATATTATTTGCTAATTATATCAAATTTGGCTCTCAAACTTTTGATTGTTGTATATATTTTATTTTGAATATTTGTTTTTCAATTTCATCCCTTAGAATTTGATTTTTATATTAAATTTGGTCCTCATTTTTATAATTTTTATTTATTTTTTCCTTATTATTTTTTAATTGAAATTTTTTATCTATCAAATTTGATCCTCATTCTTTTGATTGTTACTTATTTTATTTAAAATAATTTATGAAATGATAATTATTATTATTATTTTAATTTCTTCATCTTTTAATTTATTTTATTTGTTAGATTTGATCTCTATTATTTTTATTATTATTTATTTTATTTAAGATAATTTATGAAAAAAAAAATTTTCATTTTCATTCAACTTTTTATTTTTTAAGATTTGTTCCTCATTATTTTAATAAACTTGAAAAAATAATACATTAATAAGTCATTTTCCAGCTCATTTTCCATGACATAACCAAACACTAGAAAGTGTTTTTCAACTTATTTTTCATTACACTACCAAACATCGAAAAATAATTCACTTTCCCAGAATTTATTTTCCCAAAATTCACTTCCAAAAAAAAACTACTTTCCAGCAAACAAACTGGGCCTAAGTCATTTATTGTCTTTCCCATAAAGTTACTAACTTTATCATCGGGAATCTTAAGTGTTAGGACTATTATTAGAGGTACATGGGGCTTAAACATTAATTTGACACTTCCTAAGCCATGAAAAATAACTTTCACCCAAACATCTTAATTAACCATTACTCACAATCTAAATAACCTATTACATATAACCCATTACATAAATATTCTGGATTTTAAGACATCACAGAAAAAAAGGCACCTTCCCTAATTTGAAAACCCACTAGGCTAAAGAGTGTTTAGCACTGTTTTTATTTTTGTTTTTATTTTTAGATGGTTTTTAAAAATATTTTTTATTTAAAAAAATATTAAATTAATATTTTTTAATATTTAATAGTTTTAATATACTAATATTAAATAAAATATAAAAAATATTTTAATATATTTTTAAACAAAAATTTATTTTAAAAAGCTATGTAAACCACAATATGAAAAACTCTCTAAATATACGGTGGAAGACTGGGCAGGAACAGACTGAGTAGAGTTGCCATTGTTGAATGCATGACCCCCCCAGTTGACTGGCCTTCTTCGAAGTACAACTATCATTCAATTAAAGAGGCCACCGTCTTTTACCTCATTTCTCATGATGTATCATTCTCGAGCAGACTAGAAAGCTTAAACGTGCCTCCATAGCTTCATGCCTCGTAGTTTGGGTAGAGCCGGATCTAAATGTTGGCTAGGTAAACGTCCTGTAGTAAGAGGATCAATGTGCAACCAAACTTAAAGCACCTTTTCTAGTCGAACCAAAATTTCTCTTTTTACTAGAGCAGCTCAAAATTAGATGGGAGGAGGAACAAATATTTAAACGTTTGGTAAGTAATTAAGCAGCAGCAGCAGCAGCCAGTAATTCACAAGTTCACCAACACTCCTTTATGAAAATATTTCGATTTTAACTTGCCTTCGAAAAGCAACCACGTACTATCCATGGAGACCAAAAATATGCATCCTACTACGAGATAACAAGTATATGTTTAAGAAACGACGAAAAGAAAATTCTCCTCCCTGGACCTTTGGTATGGAGACACGAAGGTGTACGTATATCTACATATAAAAAGCTCAGAGAGATGCCCCTGAGTGCTCAGCTTCTTTTCCACCCATGACAAAAATACCTGGGAAAAGTGAAGCTAGCTAGATAGAGCTCTAAAGTGAGGTTGCTGTGGATCCATTAGGTTTTCTCTCAGGAACACCATCCCATGTTTCTTCAGAATTCCCTCTCCTTCCACCAACATATGCAGCGGCTGCTGCTGCTCCAACATTAAAGCCACCAGTACCATTGTAGTTTAGCAAAGCAGAACTAGCAGCATCCAGGCCGAGCCCAAGAAGGTCGAGTGTTGTTGGCTTGTTTCCAAACAACGAAGATGAATTCATCATAACATTACTTGTGGGGAGTACAAGTCCAAGCCCAGCGGCAAAAGTAGTATTGTTCTCTGGCTTCATATCCCATTGATTGCCATTGCCGTCTTGATTAGTTGAAGGGGGAAAGCCTAAACCACGGAGAAATGATGGGTTTGATGTAGTTGCACCCATTTGTGCTGCTTTTTGAAGCAATGCAGTGGCAGACATGGCCGGCTGCGGAGACGGTGTGTAATGGCGACGATCTTGGTCTGTGGGGAAGAGAGAGGAGGTGGTGTTGGAGAGATAAACAGATCGTGAAAGAGAGAGTGATGGGGGATCCATTGCTCTAGGTGTTGGCATAGTAGGGGGACAATCAGAGCGAGCTAAGCCACAAAACATTGGGAACGCAGATGGTGATGCTCGTTGGGGGATAGCAGCCGGTGATGCTGTTGAAGAAGCAAATATACTAGCAAATACATTACTGGTTGAGCTAGTAGAGCTTGTGCTTGTAGCTGAGGCATTGATCAGGCATATAGTTGCTGGTGTTGGTGGTGAAAGTCCAATTGGATTTTCTGTTAATTCTGTGACAAGAAACAGAGAGAGAGAGAGAGAGGACATTAACCCAGAGTAAGAAAGAAACGAACTAGAAGAATAATGCAGTCGATCCCAAAAACCAAAGAGAAAGGGATATGCTAGCAAAAAATGGTATTTTGTTTTGGAGGATCTGGTGTTATGTTTTAAAGCGATTTTTTTGTTTTAAAATATATTAAAATAATATTATTTTTATTTTTAAAGTATATTTAAGTGTCAGGATCCAAAAATATATATATATAAAAAACATAATTTAAAGTTAGAAAAACAATTAATTTTTTATAAAAAAAAAAACCCAGAAGAAGGTAATAGCTTGAACTAGAAAAGCTTTATTAAAAGCAAAAGCAAGGAGCTATCATGGAATCCTTTCTCTCAAAATTTCAACCCACTAGAAAAGCTTTACTAGCGAGCAGCTACGGCTACCCATGAAATTGAAACGCAACACTATCCTTCTCTCCCTCTCACACACCCACCGACCGACCGACCGACCGACCCACATTTGTTAATATTCTCCAGTCTATCGTCGACACGAGAACGACATCAACAAGATACAAAACACAAACCCATTTACCCAACACAAAACTATAGACTTCAATCCATTCTATTCTATCCACAGCCACAAGAAAACAATAAATAAATAAATAATAAATCAACCCATGATAGTACGTACTAGCTAGCAAGCTAGACCAAATTAATTACCTGAGCTTTGAACTGACAAACCCGGAGACACCACGCTAGTAGTCGGCGTAAGTGGTGGAGGCGGTGGTGAAGCAACCACACACTTGACGTTACAACCATTCCCTTCATTCCCCGTTGTCGCTAGGGTTTGCGCCCTTGCACTCTCCTCCGTCAACGCATCACAGAATGCCCTATGTGTTATAAGACTATCCCTCCTACATAAAAACAAAAACAAAACCAAAACAATTAAAAATTAAAATCAATAACATACAAAACAAAGTGCGTAATGAAACCAAAGTTATTTGACGCTTACCTTGAAAACATAGTGCCACAATCGCATTTATACTCTCTAGTGCCACAAGTTTTCATGTGAGCTTTCCAATCAGACTGAACAGCATATTTCTTTGAACATCTCTCACACTTCCACTTTTTCTCACCGTGCTTCCTGCTGAAGTGTTTTTTAATGCCAGTAAGGTCCCCAAGAGCTCTAACTGGGTTGTGATGTACACAAGATGGCTCTGGACACACATAGACACGTTTCCTTGGCTCTTTGTTGGTTCGTTGCTTTAGCTTCCATGGTAAGTTATGGCCTCGTCTGTGAAGTTGCAGGTTCTGGTCTCTTTGAAAGCCCTTGTTGCAGATCTCACACACGAATCTGTTTGTTGCTAATAAAGACTTTGGTGATAACGCAACTACTTCTGCATCTGGATCTGAAAAGGAAGAAATTAAATTGAGTTTATTAAAAAAATTAGCTGACAAAAATAAAAGTTTCGAAATTTGGGGTTCTTGGTAATGGTTTCTGTAAGTAAATTACCTGGCATTCCAGGGAGATTTCGCTTCTTCTTTGGTGGTGGCACTGTAACGGAGAGTGGCATGCCTTGGTTACCAAATGAAGAGACAATTGTGTCCTCTCCTGAAGCTGTAGATACTTTCATTCTTAATGAATTCTCAACATCCACCATTCTCTTTCCTTCCAAAACTTCAGCTTTGTCCTGTTCAAAACTTACCATAAAAAAAAAAAAAAACCTCCACTTCTCCAAGTCTCTAAGCTTGCAAAAGATGGCCGGCAGTAATCGTATACTAGCTATAGAGGGTTTTGATTCACAAGGTCAACTAACAAGAGAGAATGGATGGTTACACCTAACTAGAAGCATCAATGAAATGAATTCTTGGACATCAAATCACCAGGATACCAATCCACTAGAGCTGGTGTTTGGATACTGATATTCTGATTTCTTTCAGAATTCAAGAAGGAAGAAAAAACGAGAAAAAAACGACCATGTTTTGAAAATTCTGTGTGTGTTTCTTTAGCGCTCTCTCGCAATGAAGGGAAATGAAGCACCGTTTTCACTCGGCCAGTGACTCATCACACCCGAGTTTCATAGTCCCAAAAGGCGGCTAATTGAATTCATACTCATCTTCGGAGGGGAGAGAGAGGACCAGAGGGAGACACAAATAACATTGAAGAGAGGAGAGAAGAATTTTGAATGACGTGGAGAAAGCAAATTAAAAAAAAAAAAAAAAGTTAAAGCGGCGCCATTTTAACCGTGGTTGATTTTGAACCTGTACTTTATGGATTTATTTAATTATAGTTAAGAGAGCTTATGCATTTTGCCAGGGCAACAAGTCTCTCCCGCTGCCCCGCGCAATAAATCTTACCGTCCACGTGTCAAATTATGCTGTTTGCTGACATTTGTCGTAACTAGCCGGACTAGGCGGTGCTTGTCGTTTTATAGAGAATAAATTATTTTGATGTTAAAAACATTATTTTAATTATATCTACGTGCATATTTTGTTCGGAACTTTTTGAGAGGCGATAATAGTGGAAAGACATTAGTACCCATGCTAGATTAGGATTTCACATGGGATAGTTCGGTTTATCGGCAAATACTTTTAATAATCTTATATATTTTTATTTTCGCAATTACCTATCCTTAAATTTGTACTCGTGACTTGGATTATGTAATTGTGTGGCTTCGGCTATGCATAATAAATCCTCATTTTCACATGTGTTTTTTATTTTGTTTGTTAAGGGAAAAAACCCCATTTGTCTCACGTACTTTGAATGTAAATATATTATATGTTCCACGTGTCTTTGTTAAGTATTGTTGAAATTCGATACATATATTTGAAATTAATTATATTTAAATTATATAATTATTTATTTTTTCTATATTTTGATTCATACCATAAAAGTAAAAGACATAGATTTTATTGATGAGCCATAAAATCCAAAATATTTAAGAATAAGACTTATATGTTAGATAATTGGCTGACTTTTTAGTTCAAACAATTCATTCATTTCTACTAGAAGAATGGTTCCATTTAAAAGGTTCTTAGTTGTCCATGTAATAAAGAGGGGATTCATGTCATAGCAAATAGTTTCGTCGAGCTTTTCCTGACAGGTATGTTGATTCTGAAATGTGTTACTAACTTAGCACATAGGTCACTAAACCCATCAATGGATTATTGTATAATGCACGCGCAAACCCTCTGAAGGTTATGGGGAGGATTTTGCACATTTAGTTATTGTCCTGAATGACCAACTTTAAATCACCATGTACATTCTATACATGCTCCCTTAGGTCGGTCAGACCATTATAGTTGTCTAGACTCATTTTTATGGAAATGTAGTTCTTAGGGGGTCAATTACTCATTACTCATTTAGACAATGAAGAACCCCTCAACTGATTAGAGTTGTAGTCATTCTCCTGGGTATCCTCGTATATAGATTTTCTTTTAGTCTTTTTTTTGTTAGGCTCTTGAGAGCCCGAGGAGTTTGACATGGAACGATGGTTACGATAACCGGTTTCCATCTCACGATAGCTAGGGGAAGGACATTCGAAGTACCGGTTTTGTACATGAGTATAACAATGGCGTGAGCGACCCCTTAAAGGACTCTCACGATTGTCATTATATTTAGTCTTCATGGAGTAGTGTGATCGTTTACGGGTGCCCAGTACGGCCAGTGGTTGTGGCGCTAGGGCGTTATATGTCATTGAGGGAGTCAAGACTTATCAAGGTGGCAAGGAATGATTTTGACCTTATGTTTTCAACACGATTTAAGTGAGAAGTTGTACTTGACTAATGAGTTGTTGAAGATCTGGTTGGGTAGACGTGTTCGTGGTGACGAGTAGATTTTCCTGTGTTTTGTCCCATATGTGTCTTTGTCGTGTGCCATGGAATGGCCTGGAAATGTCAAAAGCTTTTGACAGAAATCGATGGCTTTTGTATCAGTTGACGTCAATTGATAAGTCATAAAATCCAAGATGTTTAAGAATAAGACTAATGTGTTGGATAATTAGTTGATCTCTTAGTTCAAACAATTTGATCAATTCTCTATAGTCAAGGTATTTGGTGACTTGATATGGAAAACCTAAAAGGTTGGTAAGTGGTAACAAGTAATGCCTGGTAAAGCAGGTAGCCGGTAACTGTGGCAATAGCAGGTGGTGTCTGGTAAGCCAGGTGCTCAGTAGCTGGTATCTGCAAAAAATTCTCTTTGATGGATGTGAGAACTCTCCGATGTTAAAGTCGATAACTTTATAAAGAGAGAAAGTGCAATAATATTTTAAAGAGATAAATTCTAAAAATATATATGCTAACAATATTGAGAATGAAGAGACTATAAACGTTTGATTTGATGAATTCATGGTATATTTATAGCTCATGAATCTTATCCTTTTGCGGAGAGGGGGGGCTGATGTGTAATTTTATCCTTTTGATATTTGGAGTTGTATTCTACTCAAAATAATATGTATTGGATCCATAAAAAATATTAAGAGACCCGCATGAAGTCCGAAAAAAATTATCTAGCAAGTGTTGGGCTCAGGAAAAGTGTCTGAATCTATTAGAAATAAAATGTGAGTCAAGGTATACTGTCTGGACCTAAACACACCGGGCTTGGGCATAACAGCATAGCGCCCATGTTCCTTTGATGTTTTTTGAGCTTTTTTCTTTTTTAGATGATTTCTTTAAGTTTATTTGGGAAGATATATTGGATTCATTTGATTTGTATCCATCATTTATCATCAAAACTTGTTTAACTTTAAAGATGTTTTTAATAATAAATAACATTTTAGAATTATATATTAGGATATTTTCTTTCACAATCAAAAGTATTTATATTAGAGAATTAATGAAGATCAAGCCTCTTATTCTAACTATTTTCAAATGTATTAATAAATGTGTTTTATTTAAGGTCATGCTAAGGGATTGGGTTTTTTTTTTTTTCTCACCCGAGCTCATTAGCTCATTGGGGTTAACAACGTTCACATTAGGGGTATATATATATATGTATATATATATATATATATATATATATATATATATATATATATATATATATATATGTATAACACATTAAGACAACGTTTGCTGTTAGTCCCCATTTAGTGGCTTTCTCGTAATTTGAAGAGCATTAAAACCCTTGTCCGATTTTAATTAGCTTCACACAGCTGTTTTGCCTGAGTAAAGAACAAATGTCTGATTGATTGAGCACATCGTTTGTAGGAAAATTAACCTACCTTTGTTTGCAAGCAAAGAGTTGCAGAGAAAACAAGACAGTGGCAAAAACAGGAGAAAGGTGTAATTTCAGGGGCATTTTTGGATAAAGGAAAGAGTAGGCTCGATTGTCATTATTTGTAGGCAGTACGTGACAGTACTCTTAGCTAATGACAAATGGTCCTTTAAGTCCTCCAGTGCTTACAGGCACCTACTCAGCTATTCATAGCAGAGCACTGATCCCATGTCTGCCTGTTCACTGTATTTCGTGCTGTGGCCATTGCGAACTTCATCAATCAGTTACTCGTCCAAAGTCCAAACTCTAGTCTACGTGAGCGTTTCGAGAATGTGTTGGGTATATTTATAAGTACGTTTAATTTAAAATAACATCAAATTAATTTTTTTATAATTTTAATTTATTAATATTTAAAATTAAAAAAAATATTTTAATATATTTTTAAATAAAAAATACTTTTAAAAAAAATTAAGAACTATTTTTAGAGTTCAATATTTTTTTTTCAATTTCATTACCCAACATTAGATTTAATAAGTATTAAATTTTATAATTTATTTTGATTAACTTTCCATGTATTTATCTCGATCTCCTTACTCAGGTTTGACAGGTTAATCCGGGTTCATTTAAGTTATTATTTTTGTTCTTTTTTATTTGATTTTATTTTTAATTTAATTCTTCATTGGGTTAATTGAGAATTAAGCTACATAATTTATTTTTTATTTGCTTATTATAGGATTATCACAGTCTTATAAACCGGGTCACGGGTTAAGCCGGTTGACTTAGGTTTTGTTTTCTTTTTTTTGTTGGTTTCTTTTTTTATCTCATCCTTCAATATTAAGTTGACTGAAAATTATATTTTATAATTTGTTTTGGTGTGCGTTCTATGAGGTTTAGGCTTTATAATTTGTTGCAATGTGCATTCAATGAGGTTTTTCTGGTATCATCATCCAGATTACGAGTTTGTTTTGTTGACTTGGGTGGTTTTTTGTGCCTTTATTTTTTATTTTTGTAATTTCATTATTCAAAATTGAGTTGATTGTGAATTGAGTTTTATAATTTGTTTTGATAAGTTTTTTATGGGGTTATCTCAGTCTCATAACCTAGGTTTGAAAGGTTAACTTAAATCAACTCCACTCATTTTTTCAATTGAATTTAGTTTTCTATTTCATTTTTCAACATTGAGTTGATTAAGAATTGAGTTTAATAATAATAAAAAATTCTATAGGGTTATCAGGATTTCATGATCTGGGTAGCAGATTTGACAAGTTAACTTGAGTCAATCTAATATATAGCTGTTTCAATACTTAAAAAAAGATGTCTTCTCGATTTTTTTTTGAGTTAAACTACATTTTCTTATTTGTCTTATACTTGTCAAGTCGACAAGGTCACATCAAGTTAATCCCTATATGGTTTTAATTTTTTTTCTTACTGAAAAACAAATTAACAACACCTGATTATTTTTTTATGTCCAGAAAAAAATTAACCTAACCAGCAATGTAGTGCAGGCAAATCTATAGGGTTATCACAGTCTTATAACCTAGGTCACGGGTTAAGCCAGTTGACTTGTGTTTTTTATCTTTTTTTTTAGTTGATTTTTTTTTTCAATTTCATTCTTCAATATTAGGTTGTTTGAGAATTAGATTTCATAATTTGTTTTAATGTACGTTTTATGAGGTTTTTTGGTCTTATCACCAAGTCATGAGTTTATTTTGTTGACTTATGTGGTTTTTTGTGTTTTTCTTTTTAATTTCTTCCTTTAAAATTAGGTTTATTTTGAATTAAGCTTTATAATTTGTTTCGATATGCTTTTTATGGGGTTATTCCGGTTTCATGACCTAGGTTTGGAAGGTAAACTTGAGTTGATTAAACTCATTTTTTTAGTTGAATTTAGTTTTCAATTTCATTTTTCAATATTGGCCTGATTGAAAATTGAGTTTAATAATATATTTTTTTAATTTGTCTTCTATAGGGTTATCAGAGTCTCATGACCTGGATAGTAGACTTGACAGGTTAACCCGAGTTGATTTGAGTCGATCTAATAAATTGTCGTTTCAATACTTAAAAAAAGATGTCATCTTGATTTTTTTGGGTTAAACTACATTTTTCTCGGTCATCCAGGTTATTTTCGGACTTATCAAGTCGACTAGGTCACATCAAGTCAATTCCTATATAGTTTTAATTTATTTTTCTAGTAAAAACACGTTAACAACACCTGAATATTTTTTTATATCAAGAAAAAATTAAACTCGATTCGCAATGTAGCTTAGACAATTCTATAAGGTTATCATAATCTTATAACTCCGGTCATGTGTTAATCTTGTTGACTTGAGTTTTTTTCCTTCCTTTTTTAGTTGATTTTTCTCAATACTAGGTGGACTAAAAATTAGGCTTTATAATTTATTTTAATGTGCGTTCTATGAGGTTTTTCTAGTCATCACCCAGGTTACAAGTTTGTTTTGTTGACTTGGGTGGTTTTTTGCATCATTTTTTTTAAAATTTTATCATTTAAAATTGGATTGATTGTGAATTGAACTTTATAATTTGTTTCAATGTGCTTTTTCTAGGGTTATCCTGGGTCGACACAACTTTTTTTTAATTTAATTTAGTTTTCAATTTCATTCTTCAATATTGGATTGATTGATAATTGAGTTTAATACACACACACACAAACACACATATAATTTGTATAGTATTATCAGTCTTATGATATGGGTAGCATATTTGGAAGGTTAATCCGAGTTGATCTAAGTCGATTTAATATGTTATTATTTCAATACTTAAAAAAAAATGTCTTAGTTTTTTTGAGTTAAACTATATTTTTATCGGTCATCTGGGTTATCTTTAGACATGTCAAGTTGACCAGGTCACATTAAGTTAATCCCTATATAATTTTATTTATTTCAATACTTGAAAAAAGATATCTTAATTTTTTTAAGTTAAGCTATATTTTTCTCGGTCATCTGGGTTATCTTTAGACCTGTCAAGTTGACCAGGTCACATCAAGTTAATCCCCATATAATTTTATTTTTTTCTACTAAAAATCACATTAACAACATCTAAATATTTTGACGTCTAGAAAAAATTTAACCCGATCCACAACATAGCACCGACAATTATATGGTGTTATCATAGTCTTATAATCCAGGTCACGGGTTAAGCTAGTTAACTTGAGTTTGTTTTCTTATTTATTTTCAATCTCATCCTTCAATATTAGTTTGACTGAGAATTAGATTTTATAATTTGTTTCAGTGTGCATTTATGAGGTTTTCTGGTTTTATCACCCGAGTTGTGAGTTTATTTTATTGATTTGGGTGGTTTTTTGTGTTATTTTTTTTTATTTTATCCTTCAAAATTAGGTTGATTGTGATGAGTTTCATAATTTGTTTTGATGTGCTTTTTATGGAGTTATCTCGATCTCATTACCTAAGTTTGGAAGGTTAACCTAGGTCGACTCAACTTGTTTTTTTAGTTGAATTTAGTTTTTAATTTTATTCTTCAACATTTGGTTGATTGAAAATTAAGTTTAATAATTTTTTAAAAAAATTTGCTTTCTATAGGATTATTAGGGTCTCATGACTTTGGTGGCAGATTTGACAAGTTAACCCGAGTTGATCCGAGTCTATCTATGTTTTTCTTGGTCATCCGAGTTGTCTTTGAACCTGTCAAGTCGACTATGTCATATCAATTCAATCATTATATAGTTTTAATTTTTTTTCTACTAAAAAACTCATTAACAACACCTAGATATTTTTTTATGTTCAGAAAAAATTCAATCCAACCCACGATATAGCATAAACAATTATCTAGTAATATATTAAAATCTCTTGGCATTTCACTGTAGCAGTAATCAATGAAATGTTAAGGCATCATGCACTTTAATATAAAAAATTTAACTTGATCTGTAATGTGGTAAAAAAATCTATAAAGTTTTTTTAATCTCATTACCTGAGTTTATTTTGATGACTGATTTTTTTGAATTCTTTCTTTATTTTTTATTTTTAATTTCATTATTGTTCACATGATGTGTATAGCTAAGAGATGTAATTTGCGCTAAAACTTTGTATGCGTTATGACCCGTTAGGTTTATGAGTCACTCTTGACAAGTGTACTTTCCTTTACCCTTTGCCTCATGCCTCGTGCCTTGTGTTTCGGGAACGATGACTAAGGATGTGAATCCTGGACCTATCCGTTCAAAATCAGTAAAAAAAAATTAGAGAAGAAACCTTTTACTAATTCAATTTTAAAGCAATCCACTCTCGACAAGTTTCATTGCCGGACGAAACTGAAAGCCCATAATACACGTTTCTAATACCTCATGATGGACCAAACAGAAAGTGCTGGAAAAATGTACAGCTACGAGTTAACGATAAAAGCTCAAACAAAACATAGGGAGTAAGTTTGTTTTTATGATTTAAAAATTTTATTTTTTTATTTTTAAATTATTTTGATATAATAATATCAAAAATAATTAATTAAAAAATAAAAAAAAAATTATTCTAATACATTTTTAAATAAAAAACACTTTAAAAAATAACCACATTACCATTTCCAAACACTCCCGAAAAGGAGAAATGAGTGCCAGGTCCACAAAGTAATGATCGCCAATTTGATTATCTTCAGGTTGCTTTTCCGATTCCAGAAGCGCACCTTCAATCTTGATGGTGACAACACTCCTTTCCATACCTTTTCTCCTTCTACAGAGGGGCTTCGTCTATAAGAGCCCTAGTTGCTATTCTGATACAGTACATTGCAGGTCAGATACTATCTTTGATTGCCCAGGTCAATTGCTCTACAAACACTACACCGGAGGAGTACACGTTTTTAAGGAGTTGACCAAGAGCTGAATGGAGTCAACGTTTTCACCTCATGCAATTGGGGAAGTAGAGGATGGCTGTCACCTTTTTTGTTCTGTGTACATGATTGAGTCAACTTTTTTCCTTGATCGTATCAGACTTCATCCCAACCGCTTAATCAAGTAAAACGCACCGGGAATTATTAAAATCTGAACAACCGGCTAGTAAAGCAGCAGCAGAAAACTAATTTATGTGGCTCTTGTATCTTTGATAATTTCCAACTGCGGAATGCAGTTTTTAGGTCTTAATCGGGCACAACATCGGAAATTTCTTTCTGAACCTCGTATCAAAAAGACCTCAACCCTGGTAGAAATAGCTTTTGATGCAAAAAGATGAAAGCATGGATTGCACATTGAAGATCAAACGGCATGCAACATTTATGTGGATGCAACTACGCCTAGCATATGACTGCTGATGGTTTCAATTCTATAGTTTCAAGCAGCCGAGAGAAAGAACAATGCAACAAAGAGGCAATTCCAAAGGAATATGACTCCTGGAAGGGCAACGGCAGGTGCACGTCATGCCAGGAGAATCATAGAGCAATAAGATGCAATGGTTCTTCGAATATACCATCATATTATCGTCCAGAATTACTTTTGCCTCGGCACCACCAGTAAAGCACTGCATGTAACTAACCGTTGAAAGTGGAAAGAGTTTATGCAATTGCACAAACCATTTCATCTTTTACCATACAAAAAGTTTCTATGGATAATTACAAAAACAATAAACTCAATGAGAACACAACCATCTATTCATGATCGGCACGTATTGAAGATCTCACCCCGCATGACATCAATTGGCGTGTGCTCTAAAGTATAACGTTCAGGACCTAGATACATGCCTGTCTTTTCCAGAAGAGCTAGCCCTTCACCCCTTCCATATCTTGAAGTATAGAGTTGCAGGTACTCGAAGTCCTGATAGAACAAAAGGTGAAAGATCATCAAAACCAGAAACATGTATTAGAGAAAAACCCAGCACTATCCATGCACAACTTTTATCTTTCTCAAATGTGGTCGCGCGCGCGCGAGAGAGAGAGAGAGAGAGAGAGAGAGAGAGAGAGAGAGAGAGAGAGAGAGAGAGAGAGAGAGAGAGAGAGTCAGGGAGGGAGGGAGAGTCAAGCATTGATAATTTTCAATCACTACAGCCATGACACAAGTATCAAGATTCCAACTTTAGCATAGAGAATCTTAAAAGAAATATTCAGGTAACAAGTAAAATATATTGATCCTAGCATGAGATGAGATTACTTTCATTTTTTTTTAAAAAAAAAAACAACTTGAAAAGATTTTATTTTGAAAATAAAATCCTGGGGATCTTGTTAGGAACTCTCATAGCAGCAAACCATGCTCTGATCTGAACCCAAACAAATGAACGGTCACTTAAATATCTCTTACCTGCAAGCCACTTAGTATGCGCTCTAGTCTAACAGATGCAACTGGCTGGTGGGAGGATGAGAACACCTCGCCTGGATAGTATAAAACTCCATCTCCTGGAGGTAGACCACGCCTGAAGCTTATCTGATTGCAGGCAAACATTTCATTGTCAGAGAAAAAGAAAAAAGAAATGAAGGATTTATAACTGGCAGTATGTCATGCCCTAATCTGCTCGAAGGCAAACATTTCAAATTCAGAGAAAAAGAATAGGAAAGCAGAAATTTACAACTGTCGTTCTATTCTATGAATGAATGAGATGCAATGAAAATACCTCTGCGCTAGGAACTGTAGCCTTCTCATAGCAGTTGGCACCCCAGTACAGAAAACCTGTTGCGCCTTCTTTCCACACACGCCAGAACACAGCACGATGTTGAGTACCACGCATCCCAATGTGCCAATTAGGATGAGGATCAGAGGGTCCCAAACACACATAAGTCCACCATTCCTGCAGAAGGAATAAGCAGGCTTTGCTTCAGAATAACTATACATGGCACTAAAAACAAGTACTACACATTCAAGTTCTAAAACATGTTACTGTCCCAGAAAGAACAATCAAATAAATCACAAAACTAAACCCATCAAAATAAAAATTAGAGCCCCAGAGATTAAAACTTTATAGCCTAGCATGGTTGCTTTTGTATAAAAATGGTGACCAAAAAACTTAAGCAGTACTGAATAACATCCAATTACTAATTAGAATACATCATAGTGTCAGATTGAAGCTATTTGTTTCTTCGTATACTAGCAGATATTTGTAACCAGTGGTCCTATTAACCAGCTGAAAATACTACAATCTGTCTACTTCCCTTTATATGACAGCAAGAACAAAAGAACCATTCACCAGCCGCAGTTACAAAGCTGGTTAGAAAACTATGGATATGCACGCTTTTTTAACTAAACAGGGATTATTTAGCATGCCCAGGTCAAATTCAATTCCATCATAAACAATTTACACTGAGAACAATATTAAATTAAAACTCAATGAAAAAAATAACGATAACAAGAATGTTAATAAAGTTGTTTAGTTCTCAAATACAGATATCAGTTCATCGTCACAGGATCAGAATAAGGACCATCATATTTTTAGTATAGGTTTTTTTGTCCTTTTGAAGGAAAGCACGGCAATGGTTATTACCTCACCATTCTCTGGCTGCAATTCAGAGACAATTTCCTTGGCCAGATCCTCTCGATCACCAAGCACCCACTCACTGCAGAGAAAATTGAAAAGTAAACTACACCTCTTCCTCCTTTTTTCTGATAATAAATACATTACATCCTTTAGAACATTAGAAGATCTTAGCTATATGAAATATAGTACAAACATGTCCCAAATAACCTTACGCATCTAATTGAAAGTCAGTTCAAGATAACTGCCAACCAGTAAAGTAGTGAGATAAGAAGTTCAAGTTGTAGCCTTAGGCACACAACATATGAGGTACATTCATCAAGATATCAAGAAATACCAGATAAGTCTGCTAATCAATTTATAAAAAACAGCTTCTCTTCTTTGCCACGGTTAATGATTATATCACTGAGCTAGTAAATACCTATGCAGTACATTTGGTAGTACATACCAAGTCATGCACAGCAAGGCCCATCCAAGTTTAGTTCAAGCACCATAACAAGAACAGTCAAAATATTTCCAAATCTCACTCTTAACTGGAGTTCCCTCCAAAAAATGGAGCAAAATTATCTGGTTCTTAGATCTAAATAGCTACAGCAGGCCATATCCCACTGATAAGCTTATTTGAATCCATATGGACAGCAAAGAGGGTCGCTTGCTATTGAAAAACTATGCATCAACTCAGACAAAAAACAATTCCATAAAAACTGAATATGGTCATATGATTCCAAATCTGATGCAACTTCCCTGTTGGATGGTGCAATGGAGGTGCGGTACATTCCTGAAATACAGAGCCATATTGGTGGGGGCATATAAACCACAATAATAATATATAAGCACCTATGCCCAACTGACAACACAAGTATAAAAATGGCATGCACGTGTGCGAAATCACAAACATAAGCAGTATGCACGCATACAAAAATATGTAACTTGCATGCAAGGAAGTAACCAACCCCAATACCTTGTACAATAAATTTGAGTATGTGGGCGCAGAAACTTTGGCACTTTCACAAAAGCCTCAAAAGGAGTAGGCCCAAGGGGTGCATCGCTTGGTCCTTGATGAAAAGAAAGAAACATGTGAAAACACAACCATAATCAACTAATGGCTGAATTAATGGTCAAGCTATAGTTTCAGCCCAACAACTCATTCAGCAAGAAGAAATTGGAACAGAAACTAATTATCAGCATATCAGAGAGCAATTAATGAATTCATACCACAATAGTACGTAGTTAACACACGCGCGTCAGGAGCATAAGTATGGATCTTACTGGCCATGCTGCGGACCATATCATATTGTTCCAAATTCAAAGGCTGCCACGATGTATGGGAATCACATTAATTATGAAGGAGACATGTTGCATGAACCCTAAGAAATTGGTTATAAATCAAAAGGCATTATACAGATTGAGCAGTTAAAATTTTTAAATTGTCTAATGATAATGCCAAAGACACCACACTGAAAGATAATACATTTACTATTTTGCTTCTCAAAAGTGTAGAGATAGAGAGCAGAAATGGTTTTGAAAGGCACTAGTTTTGGTAATTTTTCATCCCAAATTGAAAGAGTTTAGAGCACATGCAGAGGAGATAAAATGGAGACATCATATCATCTTGATATGTAAGCAAGTCTTATAATCATGAAATGCTACAACACTCTGAAATTACTCTCTTTTTTCTGCCTTCTCAATTTTCAAGTAAACAAATTATGAGAAACGAAAAGGAGAATAGACCGATGAAGGTAGAATAAAGGGCACTACCCAATGACATGGGATGCATACACGCAATCTATCCCCAAATGGATTAGTGTTGATACCTCATCCCACAAGTAAAAATAGGCTTTCTTCCAGTGAGACTTTGTCCTCAAGATGTCAATTTCTTTCTGCAAGTAGTCCTGTGCTGCACTGTTACAGTTTCAGATTAAAATTATATGGAAGCTCATTAGTTTTTACATCAAACTACTAGACAGAAGCGAGGAGGGACAGCTGATTCTATACCCAGGGACTGCTTGACTATATGGTACTGCATATGCTGCTAATCTTGGGTCTGAAAAATACTCATCTGATTTAGGATGGTCAGCTGTAACATAAGAGAGAGAGAGAGAGAGAGAGAGAGAGAGAGAGCTATTAGCATTTGCAAAATGTTGAATAAGTACATGCTTATCTTCATTTTTCTCAACCAAGTTACCTGGCCATGGACAAGTGTATGTCAAAACACGCATGTTGCCACCCCACCTGCAAAAATATGGACTGATTCTATAATGAAGAAGCCACTTGAAATGTTGATCCAGAGCCTCATACCATTCATCACTTCCATGTTCAACACCAAAACGATCCTCAATTACAGTATCAGATATCTAAATAAGGTAAGGAATTCAACACTGAAAGTTATCACATCTTTTTAGCGGCATACAAAAATTGAATTTCAAAGAGACAAGATGACCAAGAAATTGATACTTATTATGCCATCATCTACCATGAAGTTCTGTTGGTAATGCCTAAGTATGTGAGCAGCAATAGCATTTGTAAATTGCTTCTTCTGTTATCCCATTCTCATGTGATAAAATATAAGCATACGATCATTATCATTTCTCATATATATTAAAAGGTAATTTTCCTTGTTTATGAAAGAATGCATATCACTCGTCACCTACAAATGTGCTTGGGTTTTGCCTTTGGTTATGTTCAGCACAGTTCAATTCAGGTTTGCTAGAATTAAGTCTTACACATGGCTGACCTGTGCCCCTGTTTGTTTTGAGCTCCACCATGTTGCACTTCTACTAGGAAGACTTGTAATAATTACATCATTACAGAAAATTTACAGCTTATATCAAGAGGAAACTCAGATAAACATTCAGAGGATGGCAATTTTGACTTCTATAAATATTGGAATTTGTGAAGGCCAACCTCACAACAATAAATTCAGAGAGTATCACCAATTTCAAATTTGGTAATATTAAGGTTCAAGAAGATAAGGATACACCAAATACAGCAGGAAGTGAAGGAGTTGCTGGAAGTACGAAGTCCCAAACAGTCAAGTTTAGCTTGACACGAACTGTTAGGTTTGAAATAGCATCTTCATCCATCATATCAACTGGTCCATTATCTGTAGAGAACTCAGAAAATACTGGAGATAGAAGAACCCTTCTTAAAGATGTAGTCACAGATTTGGCTCTTTCTACCTAAAAAACAATTGCTGATATGAATTGCTTGTAATCACAGGGTTAAGAAAATGACGATGATGATTGATTCAAATATTTACCACTTCATCCAATGGTTTTCCTTCAACAGGCTCCATGATGTCAAGACAGTTCCTAAGTTCCGAGTACAGCTGATGCCTGTCAGCTTTTCCCAAGCGCTGTGATGGAGATCTGTGGTGGACTCAATCAACTATAATCAGTAACTTGATGTCCATATTTACTAGCATTAAATAACAGGAGTCATACATGGGAAAGTACTGAGCTTATTTAAAACTCTCCAGCAATACTTTCAGCATAGAAACTTTATGCATTAAACAAGGAGCATATGGCTATCATTGATTAAATAAAAACAGATATGTATTACTCTGCCTCTGCTTTTATAGCGGTGATGAAGAACTCCCCTTCGTATTGACCCTGTGGCTGTGCACTTGGAACATCAATGGAAACCCAAAGTGCAGTTGTTTCTCTGCAGCAAAGGGAAAACAACAAAACCACCTCAATCTCATTGCAAGAAATCACTTGGAATTTCTTCACGCTGCATTAAATGAATAACACACAATCAATGATGAAGGCAATACCCAGGAGCTAGGTTTATTTGACTAACTGGAAGATCTAGAGGCACAAGAGCATCTGGGACACCTAATATAGAAACCACTCTCCGCAATGTTATGGATTGTCCAACGACCAACCTGTTAACAGTCAGTATCAGAAAAACCAAGAACTAGTAGAGTAGTAGATCATCAAGCTACAAAAAGAACTATATTGCTCTGAGTAGTTCACCGATCACCAGATGTGGAGGTTAAGTCACTACACTGAACCTGCACAACCCCTGCACTGCCAGAACCACCCCAAGTAGCTTTCGGGCGTAAAGCAATTTGAACACTTTCTCTCTCATTTCTAGCTGCCAGAAGATTTATCTTCAAGGTAAAATTAATATTAGAAGACAGAGTACTATAACACCGAAAAGACAGCACTTACTTTTGATTCCCAAACAAACATACCATAAAACATCAAGGTCGCAGACAATTCCATTAAAAGTTTTTCAGTGTAAGCCAAAATCTAAACCTACCAGCATTTATTAATAAATCCTACAATCTGAGACATTTAAAATATCAAGTAGGCATCGCAAAGCAGACAACTATTAGCCACATTAAGACAACTGAAAATTTTTATTATCCACACATAATCATCTCTAGTTTGCACTAAGTGAGCAATCAGCCAAATCCAATGGTGAGGCTAAACAAATTCCACATATAAACAGCATATCCTCTCAACAAGACGAACACCGGACACGCATTACAAATGCAGATTAAATAAAACTTACAGGCTCCAAATGCCTACTGGGAATGCAGATTAAATAAAACTTACAGGCTCCAAATGTCTACTGGGAATCTCTTGCGGTCCAACATTTGCAGTGCTAGGCAAGCACCAAACATGCACTAAATCTGAAGTTAAAACCTCAGACGGATCGATTGATCCTCTGGGTGAGGAATTTGAAAAATGTACGCCACCGCCATCATTCCATCCATAAGCTGTTCCTCCTCCAGCAACACCTTCAACTGGCGGAACTACTATGCCTTGAGGATTCGCTCCTAAGTGTGTCAAAAATTCCTAATTAATTAAGTTCAGAAATATCTAAAACAAAAAATAGGACCATAAAAAAATAGCTAAAAATAAAATTAATAGCAGTTGATGCAACCATGATTAACAAATTCAATCAAGAAGAATTGAATTATTAAGAAACAGTAAAATCGGAATAGGAAAATTAACAGCGATAAATGAAACGGTTCAGAGTGGATTCAGAAGAAATGAGTGCGGGAGGAACGAACCTGTGTTATCCATTTTGATACGGTTATATCGGTGCGGTGCTTGAAATTTAGAAAGATCTCTCGATTTTTTTTTCTTCTTTTTTTCAGGTTTAGGAAAGAGGAGCAAATATCACCTGAGTGAGAGGATCGCGTTTTGAGAGTGGAGAAGAGTGATGAACTTGTTAATATATGACAGGAAATTGATATTTCCACTCCTGACTTTACTCGTGCCACTCTCTTCCCATTTTGTCTCTAAACGCAGAATGTATGAACGTGATAATTTTTGTTTTTGAATATATTTAAAAAATATATAATTTTTTTTTATTATTGTGACCTGAAAATATTTTTTGAGAATATAATATATCATAATACTAAATACGCTTGAGCAGTGTGTATGTATATATGTGTGTATATATATATATATATATATATATATATATATTATGAATGTGATAATTTTTGTTTTTGAATTATTTTAAAAATATATAAATTGGTTTTCTTATTATTATTGTGACGTGAAAATATTTAGAAAATATTTTAATATAAAAATATTTTTTAAGAATATAATATATCATAATACTAAATACGCTTGTGTTGTGTGTGTGGGTGTATTTGTTTCTTTTCAGCTCTTTGTTTTTGAAAACAGAAAAAAAAAGGATTTAAAATTATAAGTATGGTAATAATTTTTTTATATTTAAAAAATTATATCTTATATCTTTTTATTGTTTATATAATTGATTACATTTTATATATAAATCAAGAAATTATAAACTCAATTAATAAAAAAATAAAAAAAAATTATATATTATTATAATTGATATAATGTTCAAAGTTTCCTTATATGTGTTACTAAAAAACAAAAAACAAAATCACGATTTATTCCTTTCTCTACTGCGACTTTTTCCATTCATCACCAATCCATCTGTTTAGAAATATAGTTATGATTGCTTTTTAAAAAATTTTCCGTACTGAAATGCATCAGAATGAAATTTTTTTTGTTTTTTAAAAATTATTTTTAATAACAGCGCATCAAAATAATTTGAAAACACTAAAAACATATTAATTTGAAATAAACAAAAAAATAAAATAAAATTTAAATTTTTTCAAAAGCTATTTTGCTATCCACTTTCATAATATAGTTTGGTATTTTTCTCATTCAACCTTGTATGCATGTTCTTGCAATATTTTGCAGCATAAACCTTTCCATTTATTTTTTTCAAATATTCCAAGTCTAAATTAACATGCTTCAACTTTATTACTTCAACTTTATTATCATTTAACATTTGATATATCTCATTAAAATTCAAAAAATAATATCAAATACATTAACAAATATCTCAAATAATAATATTCAACATTAGCTTTAAAATAAAAATACATATAAATGAGATCATTACAATTATATATATATATATAAAATCATGTCGCACAATTGCTTCTCCACTCTTCAAATATTTGTTTTGTTAGATTATCTTTTCATTGAGTCAACTCCTATCATGATCCTTAATTTAACACATTTTCTCTTAGTAAAATAATATTAATTATTTGATCTGATATCAAAATCTAGCTTATTTTTCTATTATTTGTGTAGACAAACAAGGCTGTTAATATAATAATCATCAGGGTGTCAAATATCATGATATAATACATAACAAGACCTTGATGAATTTGATCATGGCAATCCACTCCTCCTTATAAAAAAGTGTGTGTGTGTGTAACATTAAAAGAAAATTCTAATTAAAAAAAAGTAAACACGTACAATTATAAAACACAAAGCCCATATTTGATGTAACGTTGTCTATAAAAATTGATGTCCCCTAAATATTGAACGTTCGTCAATTCAGTCTCTCCATTCATTTAATGTAATGTTGTGTATAAGAAATTGTAATAATTTTGATGAGCCCAATTAAAAAAAGGAATGCATGATACATGATCTCCTAATACCCAAAGTTTCTCTCAACTCATGTTCAATATTTTAGGTTAATGCATAATAGAAAGTTGATGATTTTATTAGTCTTGCTAAGTAAATAAGCTATGACAAAGACAAACCAACAAAAAAAAAAGAATGAACCCATTTCCACCCTCTCCCATCTCTCTACAAAACTTATAATTTCAACAATCCCAAAACCCTAATCATGTCTAACCACCATTTAAAGTTTTCATAAATATTCAATATTGGTTCAACCTTAGCTTACACATAAATAAAATAATTTATGTCCATAGGGTTTCAAACCTTCCATTCAGAAGGTTAAAAACCCTATCAATTTTTTTTTTCTCTTTAATATCGTGTTCTCGCCTTTTACTCCTATAACTACTTTGCATGTCTATTTTTATAGAGTTTCAATTTCTTTATTTCTTTCTTCTTCTTCATCTTCTTTAAAATCAAAATTAACAATTGGTTTATTTACAAGATATAAATGCTTAAATTATGACCATGCTAATGAAATAAGTAAAAAGATTGAACTTTCATACATGATACAAGAAAAATTGATTTCTAAAGTCAATTTAGGCTTTAATTGAAATAAATTAAAGTATGGGGTCGAATTGTAATTTTTTCGAGTTAATTTGGTCAAATCAGGGGTTTCATTGCATAAATATTGAAGTTTGATGGAAAATTAGAGACTTAATTGAAGAAATCCAAAATCAAGGATTAAACTGGGAAATTCATGTGAATATATGGGTTGAAATTGACTAAATTAAGGGCTAAATTGAAGAAATTAGAAGTTTGTTGATCAATTAATGGGTTTAAATGCACAAATTCAGAACCAAGGACCAAAATGAATAAAGCAACAACTTAGGTGATGATAATTGAGTTTGGAAAGGGGTGAAATTACATGAAATTAAAAGTTTGAAGGCAATTATAGGTGCAATCAAAAGAAATTAAAAGAATAGGGCCTCAATTAAAATTTGCCAATCTCAAATAAAAAAAACCTAAATGACGCGTCATCCAGACTTAAAGAAGAAAAGGTGAGTGACCCGTCATTTGGTCGATTGACCTTTGTTTTTGACAATTTTGACTGATCGAGTTGATAACTTCAAATTAATGAATGTAGAGCTACAAACCTTCAAATTAAGTAAGGTTGGATTTAAATGAAAGATTTCTTAGCTTTTCAAGTTTATAAAAGGGAAAAATTTCTAAAAAAAAAAACAAAGAGAGAATAGTTGTTCTAAATATACTTTTCTAATCTAAAAGTAGGTCCTTTGTGGCCAGCTTTTGATTTTTTTTATTATTTGCTTTTGTTTTATATTTATGTTTATAAACATAGAAAACATGTTTGAATGCTTAACAAGTAATTTTGTATTCACCTCTTTATTGTTGTATTTTTATTTGATGATGTTTATTTTGAAGTTTTTTTTTGTGTGTTTTTGATACATTAAAGTTATTATTTAAGTTTGTTTTTGATATATAATATTGTTTTAGTTTTTTTTAACTTAAGTTATGCTTGTTAAAGCAAGGGTGTTTTACCCTGAGTTTGCTAGGTCTATTCATACATTAAATAGGTTTAGAAAATCAATTTTGAATCCATGCTGTGGGAACATATAATCTGTTATATATATATATATATATATATATATATATATATATATATTAGATCCAGTACCTTTTGTTTGATTTTGATGTTTTTTGTTATTTTTTTTAAAAAAAATATTTGTGTATGATATTATGACTTGTTTGGTTAAAAAAAGGTATGCTTTAGAAGCTAAAAAAGCTCATTTCTAGGCTTGGCAATAGCTGCCATTTCTGGGCATAACTAAGTTTTTTTCCCCCTAGGCCAGGCAATGTTCCAATTTTCTTTGTGTTCTTAGAAAGCGCATTGCCTAAGCCATTAGATTTGAACCAATTTTAATCCATTTCTTTGCACATACCCCTTCTTTATGCATGATTAATCAATAATCTAGTGTTTATTCACATCAATACGTGTTTAAATGGTTTTTAATCCTACGATTTCAGATTTGAACCGAAATCCATTTTGGCCAAATCGTAATGTTTCATTGATAATCGAAGTGAATGGATGCTAGATTAGTGATCCTTACATGATTTCCAACATATATGTGCTTTTGGTTTGCCCATATCCAGTCTGGTTTGAGAGCGGGTTCATGTTAAATGTTATTCATATGTTCTTCGTGTTCTTTTCAAGAATATTTTCTTAGCTACATGATTTTGACCTTTTTTTTTATTTGCCTAAAACCCTTCCTTATGCATGATTAACCAATAATCTAGTGTTTATTTGCATCAATAATATGATTTCAATGACTTTTAATCTTAGGATTTTAGTTTAGAACCGAAACCTATTTTGACAAAATCGTAACGTTTTAGTGATAATCCAAGTAATTGGATGCTAGATTATTGATTTTTACGTGATTTACAACATGTATGTGTCTTTATTATGACTAAATTTGGTATGATTTTGAACCCACGTTACTGAGTTCGGTTTCAAGTGTTCTTCGTATTATTTTTTTTTTTGGTATTTGATATGTTTTGTTCAAGAATTTTTGAGTTTTTGTATTTAATATTTTTTTTCTTTGGTTTTGTTTTTGGGTTTTGTCGTGTTAAATCAAGATTTTTAGTTCGGTTTATGGTGGAACCAAAAATTTCAGGTTAACCCGGTTGGGTCGAGCAAAAAAACAATTGGGTCAAAGGGTTTTGTACCCTATTTGGTTTGCCATTTTCATTAAGGGTTTTTTGGGTTTAAGGGTGTGTTTAGCAAATACCCCTTTGGCTTATTTTGAGCAAGGTTGTCAATTGCATTTCGGCTACTTTGTTTTTTCAATTGGAATGGATATATATATAATTCAACAAACATAATTCAAATTCAAGATAAATTAATTATAAATTATGCAATACAAACACAATATCAAATAAATATAATTTTAAAATTTAAAATATTTCTAAATAGTCAAGATTAAATAGATCTTTAACTTAAAGTTATTCAACTTAAACAAAATATCAAAATATTATAAAAGTAAAATGTTTTAACACAAAAGAAACATAAATCAAACATCATCTCTATTATTATCATAGAAATAAGGATCTTGATCTTGTGGTGGTATGTAGGGAAAGTCATCAACTAAACATTCCAATAGTTGATCATTTCCACCAAGCTAATTCTCGTCCTCAAAACATATCTATTTATCCTCTAAAGTCAAAGCAGACAAAGGTGCTTCAATAAAGTTTTTATAAGAGTAGATCCATTAGAGTTTTTATTTTCAAGAGTGTAAATACGCTTTGTAAGGATAAAATATTCAGACTTTTATAATACTATTGATGTTGAATATATTCAACTTGTGTGAGAGAGATTCTCATATTTTTTGGTTATCTAAAAAACTAAATTGACTTATTGAAGATTAATTGGCTTCATGACATCTTCCTAATATTTCTCGTTTGCGAATTGATATTCGTAAGGTGAGGGTTTCTTATTTCAATAATATTAGTGTCTTGTGATATGTTTTCATTAAGTTACACTCCTACCTGACCTGTTTTGGTTGTTATGGATTGCGTAACTATGTAATCACGAGATTTGCATCAATGTGTAAAATTTGAAAAACAATATGTAAAACTCTTCCTTCACCCTTTATATTTATAATGGATTTTGGAACCAAGACTCATAAAGAATTAATTTTGGTAATTATAATAATTAATTTTGACAATTACCAACTTTGATTACCTATCATAAAATTACAATTAAACCTAAACATTTTGGCTTTAAATATGATGTTTTGGAATTGAAAAAATTGATTAGGTTTGAAGAAACTCTTCTAAAAAAAAACTTATCAGATTCATGAGTTGGACTAGATAAAAAAAAAGGATGTCAAAAAGTAGTTATTTATGAGCCATATAATTAATTTATAATAAATTCAAGTTCAAGAAAAAACTAGGTTAGCAAAAAACAAACCCTTTTAAACACGAGACTCGTGCTCGAGTCAAGTGTGTGTTAGGGGTTAAACTCACATAACTTTGCTTAGGTTTATTTATGACCTTTCAACTTCCCATTAAATAAACAACCTTGTTTTTTTCTTAAAAAAAAATAAAATAGAAAGTTTTGGGTTTCATAACAAACATGCCAATAAAGAACTTTTAAGATTAGTGTCTCATTCATCAATAATTTATTTTAATCATGTTAATATTTTATGTTAGAGAACTTACGTAAGAAAACAATTTTCAGCAAAATTTTAAGCTAAAAGTTAGTGGAACCCATTTTAAACTTGACCTTAAATGTGTTTATTAACCATGTTTTATTAAAACAAATTCCAACATCTTCTATGTTTGATGTATTAAAAGATTTAAATTCTTCAAATATTAATTTCAAAGTTTGAATTTAAAAAAATAAAAAATTACTTTGATTATCTTATAGTTTAGTTGTTGTTATACTTACTTTTTATGTTTTGGAAAATTACAGTTTATATTATTGGTGAATGTAAAATATATTAAATTATAGAATGATTTATAATGTAAATTGTTATGCACGTGATAAAATTTAAAATGTAAATTGTAATTTTTAAAAAGATGAATAATAAATGTAAAAATAAATCAATGTATTTTTTCTTTAGAAAACCAAAATAGAAATCAAACCTTCCCAACCACCACACACACACACACACACACACACACACACACACACACACACACACACACACACACACACACACACACACACACACACAGAGATATATATATATATATATAATAATAATGTCAACCATAAAAACACACACACACAGATATATATATATATAATAATAATGTCAACAATTTTATGGTTAGAATTTGATAAACCTAAAAAAAAAAAAGAGAGAATAGAAAAAAAAGCGTTACCCTACCATTGCTTGACCATAATAAATTTGTAGGAGTTGATGCTGTTTGTGTGAAATTGTGTTTTTTTAAAAAATTATTTTTTTATTTTTAATATATTTTTAAATTGTTTTGATATAATAATATAAAAAAATATTAAAAATAAAAAAATATTATTTTAATATATTTTAATAAAAAAATATATTTTAAGTATCAATTCCTTAGCGCGTCAAATTGAAATTGATGAAAATGCCATCGAGCAGTTATAACGTGCCGAGTCTTAACTTGTTGCAAAAACAACGCTACAGACAAGTATCCGTCTCCTATAAAAATACCGGACTCCTATCACAAACCGTGACAGTACTGACCAGAGGCAAAAGATCGCGGAGGAGCCGGCGATAAACCCAAAAAAGAATAATTAGGGCTTAGGGTTTCAACAAAACTGTAAACAAAATTAAGAGATAGCCATGGAGATTGTCTTCGCCAGTGCCTCGACTATTACTGACCAGAGGCAAAAGATCGAACAGTACAAACACATTCTCAGCTCTGTTATTTCTTCTAACGACATTGTTCAAGCCAAGAAATTCATCGATCACAGTAGGTTTTTGTTCACTTTTGTTTTCTTTAAATTTATGGGTTTTTTTTCTGATTATTTCCTAATGGTTGAAAAACGACCTGTAGTGTTGTCAGACGACGTACCTTTGGTAGTGTCGAGGCAGCTATTGCAGACTTTTGCTCATGAGTTAGGGAGGTTGGAGCCGGAGACGCAAAAGGAGATTGCCCATTATACCCTTGCTCAGATTCAGCCTCGGGTTGTTTCTTTCGAAGAACAGGTTCGTTTTTACATCGTTCAATTGTTTTGTGAAGTTGATTTCTTTTTATGCAACGTTGCTGTGCTCTGGAATTTGGATTTTTATGCTACGGTTTCATTGTTTTTCCTTTTTGAACTCTGGTTTCTTAATGCTTATTATTACTGATAGCACTTTTTTTAACTAGTTAATTCAATTAAAATCAGGCGTGTTCGAGTTTGGTAAGCTAGTTGTGTGCATTGTGCGTGGATAAATCATTATGTTCAAATCTTATCTTTCTACACCGCAATGGTTAGATTTGGCTGTTGTTATGAGAATGTGCTTCATTCATATTGGTTTTTTACTGCTTGAAAGCAAGATGGATTGAACGCATAATTTTCTTATTACTTTTTTTGCATAATTCTTGCAACAAGCGCAACCCATGTGTTTAGTTGCCATCGCTGAGTTTGTGACCCTGAGGAGACTGCCGGTGATAAGCCTGCAGGAACGTCACAGCAAAAAAAATTTAAAACATTAGTAGCTTCCACATAAATAAGGAGCTGCACCGCAGCTACAAAAGGAGAGTTTGATAAAAATCATTTCTAAGTGATATGAAATTGATTAATTGTATGACTCACAGGTGTTAATAATTAGAGAGAAACTTGCTGAACTATATGAGTCAGAACAACAATGGTCAAAGGCAGCTCAGATGCTCAGTGGCATTGATCTAGACTCTGGAATGAGGTCTGAGAGTAAGATTCCTTATATTTAACCATAGGAGTTGTATTTCTACTGGTTATTAAAATGCCACTATCTGACAATCTGTATTTATTTATAATTTTTCCATCAGGGTTATTGATGATTCATTCAAATTATCAAAGTGTGTCCAAATCGCTCGCTTATATCTCGAGGTATTTGACTTTCTTATGCTTGCACAGGATATGTGATGAACTCATTAATAAACAACATTTTGTCACTGGGTTCTGGGTATATTGTTTGCTTTTATGTACTTTTTTTAAAAGTTTGTCAAGCAAGATTGTAGGATATTTAGATGAAAATGAACACATTCATCTATCACCTTTTATTGGCCTGGATGCTTTATTAGAGTTATAAACAGCAAGATGGATCACTTTTGCATTGTACTTGCCATTATTCTGGATTGGGGTATACCTGCTTTTATCTGCATGTGCACTTGAGTTTCTTCTAAAATTAGAGTGAAGTGAAGTGATTTTTTCTTCTTTTGGTTTTAAGATTTATCCAGAGCTAGATGAAACTGAGTGTTCAAGTTCCAAAATCTGACTTTAGCTCAATGCTAGGTTGAGGGAATTATCTCTCTTATAGGTGCCATAAAACAGTTTGAAATTGCTATTGATGTTTCCTTCTGTTTATATTTGCAGGATGATGATGCAGTTAATGCAGAAGCTTTCATCAATAAAGCATCTTTTTTGGTTAGCAACAGCCAACATGAAGTGTTGAACTTGCAATACAAGGTTCAGATCGTTCTATTGTTTCTGAGGGTAATTTAATACAAGGCTGAAAAGTTTATTGTTTTGTTAAATTGTTTGCTTCTTATTTCTTGTTGTCAGGTGTGTTATGCAAGAATTTTGGATTTAAAGAGGAAGTTTTTGGAAGCAGCACTACGTTACTATGACATATCTCAAATTGAGAAGAGACAAATAGAAGATGAGTATGTAAAACTAGGTTTTATTTATTGTGAATGTTTGGTACATTTAGTTTTTACTTTGATTCTCTGTGGAATCTTAAGAATGTAGCCAACTCTGTTTTTCTAGTTTTGTTGACTTATAGAATGTTATTCAAGCATTGAATCTATTCCTGTCTCTGCACTACCTGTGCTTGCCCATAGAACAGCATTGAATGGGATAAATTTGATGCCACATTGGCTTTGATTTTCTCTGAACTACCTTTGAATAAATTTTGGGTATGGAAACTTAATTCAGAATACTATTGACCTGTATTTTATGCTGTGAATTATCCAACCCTATGTGAAAGTATACTGCTTGAAATATTTTTCATATTTGAATATAGCAGTTTGTTTTTTATGGTTCTTGTCATTGTCTTCAACTTTTAAAATATGAAATTTCATCTTCAACAAGAATTGTCCAGGCAACAAACTTTTCAGATATAAAATTTATTATCTGTAACAAAAATGGTGCCCTTCTACTGTCCAGTTCCCATTTACAAATTGTTGGTGTGTTGAGGCACCGCACTGATACACAGTTCTTTACATTCTTCTGTTGTGTTCATCATAGAACCATTGATGAGGAAGCATTGGAACAAGCTCTATCTGCTGCTGTGACATGTACTATCTTGGCTGCTGCTGGTCCTCAACGTTCACGTGTTCTTGCTACCTTGTACAAGGTAAACAATCTTAGCGTATGCTCATAAGAAATTGATTTGCATTATACTTCTGGAAGATATACTGATGTATGGACATGGTCCAGGATGAACGATGCTCGAAGTTAAAAATTTATCCTATATTACAAAAGGTGCTTTCTCTCTCACACGCGCGCACACACTCATGCAGCATACTGCACCATTGTATCTGTTTTCAATTTTACTATTTTTCACACTCAATGCCTCTCAAGTTTTATTAGCAGAAACCTTGTATGAATTTACCAGGTGTATTTAGAGAGAATTTTGAGAAAACCAGAAATTGATGCATTTTCTGAGGAACTCAAAGCACATCAGGTTATAAATGTCTTTTCAACTGTTATTGATGCCACATTCACTTGATGTTATGATCTATAATTGGTGCCCTTTTGCCTTCTCAACAGAAAGCACTTTTACCAGACAATTTCACTGTACTGGATCGTGCTATGATTGAGCACAATCTTTTGAGTGCTAGCAAACTTTACACAAATATAAGGTTGGAGATGCAATTGTCTTGGATAACCTTTTCCTTCAGGTTCCTCGTAATTTCTGTACTAATTTTTTTTTGGTTTTCCACTTTATTTTTCTGTAGCTTTGAAGAGTTGGGCACCTTGCTGGGAATTCCTCCACACAAGGTCAGTTTGTCATGATTTGCCAAGGTTCTCATGTAATTGATGTTCTACCCTTTATTTTTAAAGTGTGAGTTCTATCAACGTTTTAGTATACTGATCAAATCAGTTGTGCAGGTATCTTGTCATGCAGTTAGATCTACTGATCAAGTTGTGTGCTGTGTTTTCTTTAAATATTTCCACCTTCTCCCCCTTTGATGTTATGTTTTGAAAGCTGATGGGGAATTCAGTCTTTGTATGCATTTTCATGGGTTTTCCATTTGCTTAGCTCCATCCGTTGTCTGATGTGTCTCAGATGATAAGAGTATGCATAGTGTGCCTATTTAATCTTGTTCTATTTTTCTTTATCTGCAATGCTTTATGATACCTGCTTCTTTGAGTCTTGCTTTGAATATAGAGTCCCTGCTGGTGTTGGCTCTCTCTTTTTATTTTGCTCTTGTTTTTTCCTCAGTATATGCTTTCACAGTATATTTGTGTGAGAACTAAATTCTCTTTTTTATTTTTTGTTTTTTGCTTTTCAGGCAGAGAAGATAGCATCGAGAATGATTTACGAGGATAGAATGAGGGGATCGATCGACCAGGTATGAAACTTGAAATTCTGATCCTGGCTCTCAAAATTTCAGACTTTTGCAATTATCAAGGATTTCATTGGATTGCATGATAATGAATTTGATATTCAGACTAGATTTAATTTTGAGGGCCACAATGGACTTGGGAACATTTTTGTCCTATTACGGTATAGTTGAGCTTTCATTGTGACTTGCCCATTCATGTCATATTTTTTCTCTGCTAGTGGCAACTTGTGTTGCAACATTTAAGTTAGACACTTGTCTACTCAGCACTTTTTTTATGTTCTTCTGGAACTGCATTGCTAACATCACCTCAAATTTAAACTTAGTCTCGGGGTTTACCTTATTTGCTTTTTTGGGCCTTGGGCTTGCTGTCGATATGTTTCTTTCTGGATATCTGTTTCCTAGCAAATTCAAGTTTGCTCTGCTGAATCCAATATACCTGCCTACACCAGGTGGAAGCAGTCATACATTTTGAGGATGACACTGTAGAGCTGCAACAATGGGATCAACAGGTGATTCCTAGCCATGATTACAAATTTCATGGGAATTTAACCAGTGCTAGATTTCTTTTCAATTTGTTTCATGCACTCGGTATTGCCCTCTGAAGCAGCTCTTATACCTTGCTTGCTGCATAATTTTGCAGATTGTTGGATTGTGTCAAGCACTGAATGATGTCCTCGATAGCATGGCAAAGAAGGGCTTGTCTATTCCTGTCTGATCTGTTTTTTATTTTTTTTTATTTTTTTATATGGCCAGTTACAAGATTAAGATGGATTACTTAGCTTATATGTGCTCAAAAGCAGAAAAGCTAATTTCCCATGGGTTTCTCATTATTTTTGTGAAGCTAAAATACTTTGGAAGTTTTATCTGCTTGTTTATCGTGTCAATAATCAATATTCATTGAGCAGCACAACTTACAGCAATTTGGTCATTCATTAGGGTGCTTGGAAGTGTGTTTGTGGTTGTTTTTTAAAGTGCTTTTCACTCAGAAAAGTATGTCAATAATTTTTTTTATTTTTTAAAAATTATTTTTGAGATTAATATATTAAAATGATTTGAAAATATCAAAAACTTATTACTTCAAATAATAAAAAAAAAATTTCAAATTTTTTTGGAAAGCCTAAACTTGCTGTACTGTTTTTTTTATATGGAGTTACTATAATGTTAAAAAATTATTTTAATATTGGATTGATAAATTGAGTTGATGCTCTGTAAAATTGTTTATGAATATTCAATAAAATAAAAATTGTGCTTCAATTCTTTTATGAATTTGTTTATATTTAATCATATTAATTTTTTTCTTCTTATAATATATAAAAATATTGAGATATTATTTTTATATATTTTGTTTAATTTTTTTTTAGGATCATGATTAGTTTTTATTTAAAAATAATGTTTACTACATATAAAAAAAATGTGTTTTCTAAGATAATAAATAGATTCATTAATAAGAAAATGAATTTTAGATTGAGAAATTTTAATTTCCTTAATAATTTTATTTGTTGTTTTTTATTTAATTAAATAAAAAATAAATTTTTAAAAATTTATTGAACTTGGTGAAGTTTATAATTTAAATCACGAATTAAATAGCTTAGCTTGGTTTAACCTATGTTAATCTAGATAATATAAAAAAAATAATTATCAAAATAAGTTATTTTACATGTAAAAAAGCTAAATATTTATAAATAAAATTATAATATTGTAAGTAAACAAGAAAGAAAAGAGAAAATAAAAATTAATTGAATGATATATTTTTTAATATAACATAAGGTAATATAAATTTTATAAATATGAGTTTTTTTTCATAAGATGAATTATAAAAATGAACTTATTGATCTTAAAAAAAAAATAATAGAACTTAATAGTCATTTTATTTTTTTTATTTTTTCAGATTAACTTGTTTGTATTTAAAAAAATATATATTATTTTTTCATTTAGTTTTATATTTAAAAGAGAAAATCTAAAAAAAAAAAAACACCCCAGCTTCATTCTTGCTCTCAAATAATTTTTATTAAGTTTTTTTAATTCATATTTTTATTTAAATTGTATATCTTAAAAAAATTGAACGTGAAAAGAATTATTGAATTTATTAATTTAGGCGCGCATGCATGACTTGTACGATCGTGAGAAGGAGACTTTATCAAAAGTAAATCTGGGAAATATTGTGAATCAAACGGGGATAAGAACTCTTTCCATTATTAACCTTCTTGTGCGACTAACTTACAACGCTGAAAGTTCAAAAGGCCTCTGTAATGTCAGATGAACAGTCCAAGGACAAAATCTAAAAAGAATACCAACACCAGAGAAATTGGAAGTTACAGGAAATTATCTTGCAACTCAATTGACATCATCCACAACTTGATTGTTTACAAACAGATTCTCCCTTCTTATAGGGAAACCTGTAGATTCCAGAGCTGGACCCCTGAATGTTAGCTCCGATGATGCTCTGTAATTCGGATCAATAGAGGAAGGTCTAGTGTTGGGATCTGCAGAACTTGGCCTGAAGGAACTGGTTGCTCCCCCAGGATATCGCGAGGGAGAAGGATACCTCCTTGTTGGACCTATCAATCCCCCAGCCCTTAATTCCATCATATCAGTACTTCTTGAAGATGAATCTACATATGACCTGTCCGCGGAGGCCGATGACCCTACTGGAGCTCCAATTGTAGCAGATGCGGAGCTAAAAGGATCATCAGGCCCCCAAGACGTAAGCGCTTCCTTCTTCTTGGCAAAGAATTGCCATGCTCCAAAGAGAAAGAGTACGAAGAACAGCACAGGACTTGTCCATAGCATTGTGTTGAATTCTCCTTTAAATATTGGAAGGTTAGAGCGATACATTCCCACATACCCACTCCCGAGGCCAAGAACAACGATTTTTTCACGGTCGCTGGCAATTAATGGCATCACTCTTCTTCTCTCAATGGGAGCATTTGTCAACTGATAGTTCAAAAACGACGATTTGATCTCATCCAGACCAGCAGAGAAGAGAAGGCGAGGTCCCCCAACCCTAACATAATGCTGAGATGAAACATTGTACACGAAGACCTTCTCTTCATTAACAACAAACAAGTAGCCCTTGATGGATTGTAAAGCAAGGGGTTCCTCCATGTCGAATTTTCTCTTGGATCGGACCCTGCATTTAAAGTTCATTATATCCCCCAACAACAATACTTGAATCAATTCCCCTTCTGATGTAAACCCATATGCTTTAGACCGTTCGGTGGCATCAAAAACATAATACCGAGCAACAGAATGGTCCAAACCTTCACATTCAGATTCTCTGACTTTCATGCTCCTCAAATCCAATGACCCTGCACCACTTTCTGTCAAAAACAAAAGCCTTTGCTTCAAGAAAGCAAGTGGTCTACTTGTTGGCATGGCAGAGCCATGAACCGTCCCATTTTCCCTAAAAACCCTAATTATCCCTCTAACATCTAATGACAAGATATACCTTGATCTGCCAACATGATGCACTTCCAAGATACTTATAGGCGAACGTTGATCCCAATCCTCATGGAACGCAAACTTACCCACATTTTCCATAGAAAGTGTACTCCACTCTTCTCCATTCGACACATAGTGAAGTTTATGCATCAAAATTGCACCATTCTGATGCCCTGTTACCACAGTACTCTCATTCTTAAAAGCCGATAAATATGAAACCATTGTTGTAATTGGTGAAGAGGACATTGTGTAGAACTCAACCGCTACATCCCCATTCCTCAAAAACACATAAACCCTCCCTCGATCATCACCAACAGCAACATACTTACTAAGCCCCTCGTAATCTCTAAATGGCAAAACATGAATGCACGTTGCATCAGAATCTAGTTTCACAGCAGACACAAATTGAAACCTCTCTGACCACAATGGACTGTACTTGGTAACTGAACCAGTCCTCACCCTCTCTCCATCTCTAGTGGTCTTAACCTCGAATCCCTCTTCTTCAACTTTTTGAACCAATCTCTTACCATCAAATTTTCCCTGATCAATCCTTTCTGCCTCTTGATTCTGTTCCCTACCAATAGATGTTACTTTTGGTAACTCAGATAATTTAGGCTCTAATCTAGCAACTATTTCACTAAGGTTCCTCACTAGTTGTTCAAGTTTATGTAACAAAACTTCTTGCTGATTAAGCTTAATTCTAGTGTCAGACTCTTGTTCTTGATAACGAGCATGATTGATATCATGCTCCAGCTCTTGTTGGGTTGAGACTGCGCTAGAGTCTGCCAAAATTCTAGATGGAGAACAAGAAATGAAAAGCAAATAAAGGAAAAGGAACAGCTTGCCTTGGTGAGTATTTGCCATTGAAGAAGCTTGAAAAAGTTGTGTGTTTCAGTGTGTTGCAGTCGACATGTTTTGTACAGTGGAATTGCAGATCTTTGGTGTTTGGATCTAAATATTGCAGGGGAATTTAGCTGGAATCTATGCTAGATTTGTTAAATCTAAGGTGAGAGAAAATAGATATTTTAGATCAGAAAAAAGAAGTTTTTTTTAGGTTCTTGACTTCGGTCTGTACGCTGTAGGGCAAGGAGCACGCTTTTTCAGGTGAAAGTACTTTGTTCTCATAAGTTCATAACTAGAGTAACAAAGGAAATAATGCAATCAGGTCGGTCTGATTCTAAGCTTCCAACAGCCAATCATAGTTGGACACGTTGATGATTGGCTGAATTTGGGCCTCACCACTTTTTTTTACCCATGCTTCGCCACGGACGTGATATTTATTTATATAAAATAATTGTAGAGGTAAGTTTTTTGATGTATTTTTATATATATAAAAAGTATTAAATGTAAATTAAAAAGATCATGTGATCATGTATAAATGTAATAAAAAAAATCAAGAACTATTACTATATAAAAATTAGCGATAAAAAATAAAAAATATATATTAATTATAACTAAAATAAAACTGGAAAAATAAAAAAACAGATACAGATAAAGATATTTAATCTTAAATGACATAATATTTATCCGGTTATATTTACTAAATTTATTTATTAAAATTAGTTTTTTATTTAATCAAATGATATTAAAAATAAACATACATAATAAATTGATTAAATAAAATAAAAGTGAAAACAAATATTATGTAGGACTATACATATCAAAAATATTTTTTGAAAATAAAAATTTTTTATTTTCAAATCTTGTATACAAAAGATAACAAAAAATATAGATGAATCATAATAATTTTTTAAAAAATTAAATTCACACAACACCATAAAAAAACAATTTCTATTAAAAAATGGTTAAATAAGAAAAATAAACAACAGAAGAAGGATATTAATTGAAACATAAACTTTAAAATTATTTTAATATATATATATATATATATATATATATATATATATATATAAGTAAAAAAAATAATATTTGAAAAAAATAATAGTTTAGTTGTTGTGACTTAACTCATTAAACCTTAAACCTATAACCTGAGCCATAAACTCAAATGAATTCAATATTTTTTCCCTTTAAATTTATATTCAACCTAAAAAAAAGGACTAAAAAGAGCCTAGACTCGTATGCCTGTGACCTAGCGCATCTTGGCCACTTAAATGAAAAACTCAAGAGCACTAGTGGGCCTGCGTTTATTTTTACTTTTTAAATTTTTTTAAAGGGGAGTATGATATGTTGTCTACCCTTTTGTTTTTGAAAAAAAAAAAACAGATAACACATTGCCCACCAAGGTATATGACGTCTCGTCTGCAAGCCCATATTTCGAGCAATACAGTGATGATTGAAAAATCTAGCAACTATTGTTTTGGCAAAAAAAAAACCTTAATTTTCAAGCTATTTCAACCAAAAAATACCTTATCAACACTCTTATAACACCTACAAACCATCTCAACAACTCTAAATACCTAAAAAATGATCCAAAGACCCAAAATCAAACCGATTTAGTTTTGGATTTCTTGGCTCAAATCTAGTTTTCATGCAACATTAAAGCTTTAAACAATCTTCATGAAGCTCCCCTCATCTCACAGAACTCGTGGACACCAAGAAAACCTATTAAAGTGGCCAAAAAATGAGTTAATAACGACTTTTTATCTCATAGTTGGAATCCAACAACACCCCCTCTCTCTCCTCTCTCTAACCAAGGTAAAAAATAATACAAATGAACTTGTGTATTAAAATTCATTTTTTAAAATTCAAAGGGACCTAAATTGTATGCATTGCATTATTTTTAAAGATTTAGGATCTAAGTGTATTTTTCATGCAATCTCTAGAATGTCATCTGTGTTTGACACCCTTTTCATTCAGCTCACTTCCTTTTAATTTCACCATTAACTAAGAATTCAGACTCAATTGACCTTTAATTAGGATTAAATTGCACAAAATAAAACTTTGAGGTCCAAAATGAATTATTAAAAAATGCATAGCATGTCCATATGAATGTGTGGAAAATGTTAGTTTAACTGTAAACACCCTACGATTGTTAGATTTTTACTTAATATTACCTAAATTGGTCTTCATTGCTAATTTTTGCCCAAACAAGAAGAAAAGATAGGGCTTCACATTTAATTGGTAAACATAACCTTAAAATGCACCAAAATATCTCGTTTTGGTCCCTAAATCCTCCATCTTCTCTCTATTTAGGACTAGTCGAAGGTGGATGCACAATGATATACTCAGCGATGCTAATTTTACAGAAAACAATTTTCAAATCAAAATAATCTCATCGATAGTTTCTATAAAGTTGAATGATTGAGATTTTCAAGGAATTAATTTTAGGAAATTTTTCCAGTAAGATTATGTATAACCAAGGGCACAAAAAGAGGTGAAATCGATGAAGATTAACTTTTTAGAGGAAAGGTTTCATGGTTTCCATATTAGGATCTCTTGCTTTATCAATCAAGAAGTGACAAACAATTATCAACGAACATCAGCAATCTATTAAAACACTTCTAATTTCGTAACTCTTTTTTTAGCAGTAAAATGTCCAATATGGTGTACTATTACCATTTATGATCTATATTCTAACAAAAAAAGCCTTGTTTTTGTTGTTAGAGAGGAATTGAGAAGAGAAGGGCACATGAGAAATTGATTGTTGACATAGATATTAGATTCAAATGATGTGTATAAATAAAATAAAACTATGATGTTGTGCGTTTTGTTTAAGTGATGTTGTGCTTTTTATTTGCTTGCATTTTAATTAGTTTTTAGGAAGAATATGTTGGAATTCTAAGAATGAGAAACTCTTTGCATATATATTGTTTTCTGTTGTAACAAAGAGATCAAGCCATAATTGAGTAATTGGTACAACTTTAGGAATTTCAGAGATGCTCTCTCCCCCCCTCTTCTCTCTATCTTTCTCTTTCTCTCCATGTCACCTGCACCAATCTTCCATTATTATTTCTTTATGCCATTATTCTATCATTAATTGTAAGCCTAGAAATTTCATTACTCCAAGTGATATCAGAGCAAGCATCTTCAGACTCTCAAAATGCCACCTAAAACTAGATCCTAAGATGCAAGGAAGGTAGATGAAGATGTCAACCAAGAGCACTCCCAAAAATATGACCAACTTCAACACCAGCTTGATAATACCAGGGTTGATACCAATATATGATTTATAGAGCTTAAAGAAGCTATTGATGCTCTTGCTTATCTTATGGAGTCAACATTTTAGAAAACTCAACTCTCTACTGGTGAGTTTAGTATTCCTAAAGAAACACAGTACTCAGTTGCAGGGGATTCTTTTTCCAAGTTCAACTAGGCCAATGAAGGTACACCTCTTTATTATAAACTACGAAAACCAAAACATGAGTTTCTTATTTTTGAAAAGGAAGATGTTCATAAGTGGATTTATAAATGTAATCAATACTTTGATGTTGAAGAGATTGCTGATCATGAGAAACTTAAGTTGACCTCCTGTTATTTGGATGGAATGACTTTGTATTGACATCAAAATTTTACGAGAAGTTTGGAAGGACAAGTAATGTCTTGGCAGGAGGAGTATATAGAGGCCATGTGTTGTAGATTTTTTTTTGAGGGGGGAGGAATCCTTTAGAGAAACTTATTGAATTGAAACAAAAGAGTGATTTAGAAACCTACATCAAAGACTTTGATATCTTTTGGAATATGACTGAAATTTCTAAGAAAAATGCCATGTGTTTTTCATTGAGGGCTGGAAATAGAGGTTAAAAATTTAGTTAGGATGTTTGAACCAAAATCTTTAAAACAAGCTTACACATTAGCCAGGTTACATGATAAAACCCTTAACCACAAACAATACACTCGGGTCTCCTAGTGATGTTAAACCAAACAACATGGTGGCAACTCCTCGATCCCGATGTCTCGTTATGAATCACGCACACGTGTGATAAAGTTCTTGTTTTGACAATTTTCTTTAATCCTTATTGTATTATGGGCATAACTCTCAGCCAATGCATTTAATGACAAGTCATACTTATCTATTTGATCTTCACTAGCAATCATCTCATTATTATCTTCTTTCTCTATTTCTAAGAATTCATCATTTTCTTCATCTACATCATTCATCATATTCAGATTCTTCTTGTTGTATTGATGGCTTTGAACAAATTTATCCCCACACTTATAACACTTACCTAACTTCCTTCTATGTTCGTATAAGGAATCATGCATTTGTTTTCCTCCTATTATCACATCAGTTCTTGTAGTATAAGGAGTATTTGAAAAAGGTTTACCTAGTGGTCTTCCATTATTGAAAGAAGGAGATGTTATATTCCTTCTAGTTATGGCCTGATTGGATTCCTCTTGTCACATGGCCTGGTCAAATGCTTGTACTAACACCGTATGCTTCAAAATCTTCAGTGTTGGTTTAATGTAATCTTTGAGTCCATTGATAAAGCTTGAGGTGTAGTATGATTATGTAAGTGAAGGATTCATAATGTTTATAAATGATTTAAGCTCCTCAAATCTTTCATCATACTCCTTTACCCCTCTATTCTATATAAGTTTATTAAACTCCTCAACCACATCTTTTCTACTGCCAAACCTTATACAGATAGATCAAACAAACTCCTCCCAATTAGTAAGATCATGATCTCCTATCAAGAGTTCTTCGGACCACACTTTTGCCTTACCCTCCAAGTATAGTTAAATTATTTCCACCCTTTGAGATGAATTGAAGTGAAAAGCAGTTTGAAGAACTTTCTACAGTTTCTAATCCATCCTCGTGGATTATCTTCATGGAATATGGGTAGTTTTATTTTTGGCAATTTCGTATTATATCCACCCATATGATTCTCAATATTGTTGCCCATAATTTCATCTTGAATGTGATTTTGCTACAGATGAATCACTCTCCAGGTGTTGGTTTGATTCCTGTCATCCTTCTCAGCTTCTTTTCCAGCCATGAATATTTGAATGGTAGCCATAAGGGTATCCATTTGCGCAAATAGTTGTTCATTCCACTTAGCTTGTTCTTGCCATTGTCTCTTGTTGTCAGCTATGGAATCTTGCGGTTCTGGTTGAAGAACTTGCATTCTTTCATCCTATTGCCTACCATGCTCCTCTGAAGCTCTAACTTTGTTGCTTTCCACCATTATATATCCCCCTCTTGATAATTACCTTCGATTCAAGACTCCGACACTAATTTGTTAAGAACTAAATCTTAACATAGAACTAAAGGTAGAGAATGAATGAGATTCAGAGTCAGAAGAGATGAGAGAAGGAGAAAGAGAATTTTGCAAGTTACAAAAAGATTATTTCATTAAGCTTGTTTTCTCATTTCAACTGAAGATGCTATATTCTTTTATTCTCATGTGTTAAATGCTTCCATGCATCAACTAAGCATAACAGTTTTTCCCGCCATTCTCCTTCCTTTGATATATCTCCTCATTCCTTTCAGCACACGTTACTTTATACTACTGTTGTAACATGTACGTGAACGTCATTGAGGATAATAGCCACAATGAAAGGCTTTACTTCATTCCGTTGATTGTTCTTATATTAAATATTAAATATTAAAACTTTACCATAAAATAAAATAAAATAAACTAGCCTGGATATACTGCAATGTTTATACCAGACCAGCACATTTCAGCCAGTGCCAAAAAGTCGACAGTTTTTTGCTAGAACAAACAAATTTGAGCAACCGTTCAGACCCTCCAATCCCCTGTTTTCTTTTTTCTAGCATCGTTCTTCGAGAGCCTCTTTATTAATACTGCACTCCTCATCTCCTCTTCCCAGTCATTTTGACTCTGTGATTGTTGAATGCAGGAGCCCTACTTCGGACCTCTTTTTGTTAGGAAACAATGCTTGTTGCTCAGTAAACCAGTGCCGTTTAACAAGAAAACTACAACCCCAGAAGCATCAACTGATGCTTTCTAGATGGACCACTGCAGGATTAGAAAAGTATCCTCCTAATAACAGCACCATACCGTTTCGATGATTTTTAGGATCTGTTTTGTTTAGGATTGTAATAGTAATTATAATTTAAAATATTTTTCATTTAAAAATATATTAAAATAATATTTTTTTATTTTTTAAAAAATTATTTTTATATTACCACATCAAAAGAATCCAAAAACATTAAAAAAATATTAATTTTAAAAAAAAATTAAAATTTTAAAAATATAGTAGGAACTGCGTTTCCAAACAAGCCCTTTAGTTTCGTTCAATGCTCGGTTCTTCCATGATCCAGAAAGTTCAAGACTTGTCCGATACCTCAGTTACTAACATGCATCGACTCAAGAATACTATCTTACAAAACTCCATTTCTTCTGTCAACATAACTAGCCATGCCTTGGACAAAGGACGCCTGAACTTGCAAGCAAGTTTGGGGTAGGATTCTGCGGAGCTAAAAAAACCCACGAGCAACTATCCAAGCATAAACCCCTCAGCATTTCCACAGCTCCCACAAAGGAGACTCAATCTTACATATCACACCCATGGAAAATATATGCATTCCATGTCACTAACCTCACCATACCCATAATCTTCCGTCCCTGGCAAAAGCTAAACATACATAAGATACAAGATGTTGCAACAAAAGTGACCGCACGCATGTTTGAAAAGAGAGATTTAACAGTTTGACAAACGGTGCCACAGAGCTGCCCCTGACCAGGTGATCAGTTCAATTTATAATTATAGACAATATTCAAGGACAAAAATAAGCTTAAAGCAATCATGGGCACAACCAAAGGTGGAGCTGTTTGTCAAAACAACCGGTAAATGTTACAACCAGGAAAGAATACTGATGAAATGCATCACATCTCAAAGTTCCATGTGCTCTCTGCAGTTAATTTTGGCATTTTTGACTCCTCAGCCAAATTGATGGATGCAGAAACCTGAGATAAAGAAGGAACAAAGATTAGAAATCCTAGAAATGCTTAAAGAGGCTTATCCAGACAGGTCAAGGCACACTACAACCACCGAATAAAATTAAGCAGCTCACAAGCATCAATCTAGCATCCAAATAGCTGAAAGTTATGCAATCACCCATTTTCTGATATCATACGCAATCCCAGACATGTATTACTTCAAGCCATAAAAGTAGAGGTGTTTTATTGAAAACTCTCAATCCATTGGTTCAGATTTCTCTTCAAATGAACACAATCATGCCAGGGTCTTTTCATGATTGAAAAATGCAAGTAAAATACAACAACTACGCTCTCTGCAAAACCAGAACAAGCTCAGTTATAATTCAATTGAAAACCTAGAGAAAACAAACATGCTTGTGTTACAGAATCAATAAGATGCATCTAGGAGCTACAAAATGGATATACAACATGTGAGGCCATGAACACACTAGAAAAACAGTTCCCATCAATGAACTAGAACCTTTAAAATCCAAAACTGTAATCTTGTCCAGTTTAATGGAGGATCAAATTCTTAAAGCATGTACTAGTTTGCTAAATTTATGCTCAACTCCATTACGAGTCTCATACAGTTACTATCAAATAGAATGAGAAACTGTGGTAAACTCAACTAGTGCAGTTTTCTATTTCTATTTCTTGATTTTCCTTATTTAATTTGTTAATTTAGAACCAAAATCCAGCAACTAGCCAAAAAGCATACAAATGACAATCATGTGTTTACCTTGAAATTCCCATTCAGCTTTGAATTCCTTGACCACTCCAGGCCCAGATTCTTGCTTGACGTTTGATACACAGCCCTGAACACATCATCACCATAAACCTTTCGAGATCCAGCAAAATCCCATGAATTCTTTGCAAAATCATAACATTGCTCGAACGAAGTCAGTCCTCCATGCACATAGGTATACTTCAACTTGCAATTCTCTGTACCGAGCATATAATTAGCAGATATCTTGTTCGCTGAATCAACCACAAGAGTCCCATCCAAAATAGTCCGGTTATCCCCTCTACAATGAATGTATGTCAAATTCAAGGGCTTGTCCACAACCTTAACTGAGTTCATAAACTGAAACCTAAAATCCTGCAACACAAGACCAAGTGAAAATCAAGTCAATGCTAGTTACTAAATTCTACTAAAATTCAAGTTTTCTTTAAATTTCCTTAATTTCACAGCTACAGGGGAAAAAATGTTACAAATCAGCAACAGAAGCCCTAGACTCTTAAAAAAAACCCTTGAATTAGAAATTCAAAAATCCTAATCCCTCTTTGGCTACTGATGAATCAATCAGGAAACAAACCAAAAGGAAGCCAAACTTGAAGTAATACAATAGTCTTTTCAATTCAAGTTTCCTACAAAATTAACAGCCACATAATAGACTTTAACCGAATATAAAAGCAAAGAGGAGTTACCTTTTTCGGAACGTTGTAGTCAATTATGAAGAAGCCAGGTTTCTCGACAGCTAAAGCCAGGCCGTTTAAGCTAGGGCCGTTGACGACTGTGGCGTCAGTTATGGAAGCCCGGAGCTTAACATCGCCGGCGTTGAAGGCGACAGTAGCAGCGGTGCTGCTTTTGTCAATATCATACTTGCCCTTTAAAGACGCCTTCATTTCGTGAAAAACGAGAAAGACAAGGAGAGAGGATTATAGGTGCCTCCAATTTAAACTGGTGGTTGGTAAGGATCTGAAGGCGCAGCGATGAATCGTTATTTTGTTAATTTTTAATTTTTTTTCATAAAACAATTTAATTTTTTTTTTTACATATATAGATTATTTAGATGTAAAAAATAAATTAAAAAAAATATTTTAATATATTTTTAAATAAAAAATATTTTAAAAAATAATATTTACTACTGTCTCAAACACATTAAAACACCTCTATAGCATTGTAAGCTGGATTATTTTAAAATTATAAATTCAATGAAATAAAAGTATTTTTTTTTTAAATATATTATATATTTTTTTTAAAATATATTGTTTTATTATTGTATGCTTCTTGATATATAGTATTACAATATATTTAATTTATTTTATATTTTTCAAATTCATTAATAACTTAAAATTTATCCTTATTATATTATTTTTGAATATTTAAATGAAACAAAAGAGAAAAAAAAGAAAAGTAGATAAGATAAAGATTGATGAGAAAAAAGGTTTTTTTGAAAATACTACCAATTAGCATGGTAAACGTGAAAGACTATAAATTATTTTTAATGCTACGTGGATTAATTAACTGTTTATAAACACAGATTATAGTATAATTAAATTTATTATTTCATATACTAAAAACTCAAGGGACCATGTTAGCTAAAAAGGAATATATATATATATATATATATATATATATAAATGATTATTATTATTATTATTATTATTATTAATTTACCATGAGCATCGTTGCTCCTGGAATGGCTTCCTATTTAGACTTTGTGAAGAGTACTCACCACATATATTGAGAAGCTCTCAACACGCAATAGCCAGCCAAGCTAGACATCTCGACGACCAGCCACACCTCAACATCGATCCTCCTTTTCCACGACCAGCCACACGATATTAACCACCATGACATCCATCACTCTCTAGCCACACATCTACAACCTTCATCCACACCTATATATATATATATATATATATATATATATATATATATATATATATATAATAATAATAATAATAATAATCATTTATATATATAATAATAATAATCATTTATATATATATATATATATATATATATATATATATATATATATATATATATATATATATATATGATTAGGGTTATCACACGTCCCCTCTCCATCCGACTTCCTTTCCCATACACCTCACTCTTTTCCTCTTCCTCTTATTCTCTTCTCCAATCTCCTTACTTCCCTTTCCCAGCAGCAAGTCAACAACTCCTTCTGGCCAGACGAGTCGCCCATCCACGGATCTAAATTCCTGGGAAGCATCAGGAGTTGAGAATAATTCTATTGAGTGGTGACAAAGAAAGTGGTGTTCAAGTTCTTTTTCTTCTTTGTGTTCATTGTCCCGGTCTCAAAATCTCTCAAGCAGTGAGATTACGTGTGTATTTAGCTTGGAGGTGTGGTTGATTTTTTTCAAAGATATATAACCTTTTAAAACACAAATTATACCTTACAAAAATAAAAAAACACATACTTTTATATAGGTCTCATCAAAATAAATCACCACATCTCCGAGCTAAAAATATCTTAGTTAGTTATATATCCCGTATCTAAAAAATATTAATTGTCCTTTGACTTGAAAAAAAGGGAGAAAAAACTATAATGTCATACCCTACGAATTAGTACAAAACTTATTGTTTATCATTTATTATGTCATGGGTCTGTTCCCCTTACCTATTAACCTGGACAGATAGAAAAGCTAAAGTTGGCTATGTTTTCTTCACAAGTAAAGTCTTACAGATGCTAGAAAAAGTGCAATTTGAACTTTAAGAACTTGTTAACTGCTACTTGAGTTGTTTTATAATAAAAAAAATTCAAGAGTCCTAGCTTTTGTTGTGGTACTGACTTTTAGTTTGATATTTGCAGCGTTTTCACATAAATCAGAGTCTGAAATAATAGAATTTTGTACTTTATAATTTTTATTAAAAGATTTGAACATTACACAAAAGGATGGGTAGGTTGGTGACTCTCATTCTATGCCAACAGAATGTTGGATAACACATGTTTGAGTTTGGGTCGATTCGGTTCTAATATGTATACCCGATGGATACTCAAAACTCGATAAGATTAGATATGATTTATATCTTATCAGGTTTATGTTTGGGTATGGATATACCAAAACTAGACACTTGGATGTCTACTATCATCGCTATTCATACTCACAACCTATACAACCACCAACCAATCTTTTTAATGGTATTTTTTTTATGATGGTAATGGTATTTTTTTATGATGGTGGCTCAAGAGTGCAACTTGAGTAGTTTTACTTTTGGAAAAAAAAATAAATAAAAAGTATTCAAAGGTATAGGGTGAGATGACCAGATCAAAAATATAGTGAAAAGTTTCTTGCATTCTCATTTTATCTTTATGAATAATGACAGATAGTTTTGTTTGCTATGCCATATTCATGATGAAATCTTTGAAGATGTAATTTTAATAATCTAAATCGTTTGTTTACTTGATCAGAAATGACTTTCAAAGTCACATAATATGGGTCATGTTTTTTATTATGAAAAAAAATATATTCATAGGCTCAAAAGTATTTCAAGGTTTTTAGACTTAAAATCACTACTCTTAATCCATTGTGTTTTTTCATTATGCTTCTTTGCTTTGCCCATTTTGATTGCTGTTGCGATGTCGCGGTCGCACAAATTAATTACCCTAGCTTCAAACACAACACACAAGATAGTATAAAGCAAGCAAGGGGTCGATCCCACGAGGAAGATTCAAGTCAGATTTTTATGCTAGATGATATGTAATATGGGGGGGTTTGGACGTTATTTAGGCTAAAGCAAAAGAAAACAGAAAACTATCAAACAAAATTTAATAAAATCAGAAAATCATCAAGAGAACAAACCTTGATCACAAGCACACATCCACCTACAGAAATCAGAACTGATCATGGAAACGAAACATCAATTTATATTCTGAATATTTATCTCTTCTTAACATTGGTTAGTTTATGGATTCGTCGTATAACTAACCCTAATCATCAAACAACCACAGTGTCCGCACTAGTAATTTAATTCAATGACAACCTTAAAAACTAGATAAGTTGATTAATCAAGAAAACATAACTGTCCGCAGTCTATGTTTGATTTGATTGAATGTTCTTCCTAAGTTTAATAACGTAGATCCGCCACAATTATTAAACTCAGTTGCTTCACAAGTTCATATACCACAACTCCAGTTTTGATATCAAACTTAGCAATAGATTGTCTACAATAATAACTTAGAGTCCGCTCTAGCAATTAAAATAAACATTCATAGGAAAAATAAGCATAGGAGAGCAAACATATTCATCATATAAACTGAAAAGAAAAGGTAAAATAAATCTCACAGTTCTTGAAATCCGAAGGTTTCCGTGTCCTTGCAACCAAGAAAAAGTGTTTAGCCTTGCATGTTTGTTGAACAACTAATAAAAAAAAAGGAAGAATGCATAATTTAGGGTTTCTTAGAGGAAGGGGGCGTTTTTCTCTTCTTGGCTAGCTGTCCCCCTTCTCTTCTCTCATTCTTTTTATATCCTAGGAAACCCCAGGTCTCTATTTTACAAAATAGTCCTCCATTAAGTAGACTGTTTACATTTAAGTACTTCAATAACTATTTTCCTAAAAAAAGAGAAATAGCCTTGCATGAAATCTTCAAGCTTTGACTTAGAGGAGCTAAATTGCTGAAATAAAAACTTGGATATCGGTTTAGATGCTTCAGAAAATAATTTGGACTCGTTTCTTCACGAAACCTGTTTGCTGGTAGAATTCAGATGTCATCTTTGAAAAATCATATCTCCTTCATATGACATCGTGTTTGGCTGAAATTTGGAGCGTTTATAGACCTTTGAGTCATGAATCCAAAACAATTAAGTTTACATCAATTGGACTTCTGTAGCTCCATATATTCAAGTTGGAATGGCTGAAGGTCAACATTGGCTGATTGTGAGATTTGACTTTAAAGGCTGTGATTTTCATGCTCTTTCTTATTTTATTTTCTTGCCTTAGATGTCCAGAAAGGTATGGATGTTAGATTTTTAATGCCACTAGAATCACTTCATTTCAACCTCTAGAGCTCACGCTCTACACAAAACATCGACTGAAGGTCAAATCTGTCAATTATCTCGAATTTACTCCTTTTTGCATCATTCATCTAAAAGTGCCTTCAAAACATAAAACAAAGAATATCAAGACATTTTATATATAAAACATAGGAAAAACACTAGTTAAATGTGGGTGAAACTATCGAATAATATGGTTGCATCAATTGCTTTGATGGAGCATCCTAATTTTGTTTTGACCTTGATTCGATTTTTTTTTATTGCTCTAAAAATTCTATTTGCCTCCTAGTGTGGTGTATGATCCTAGTCAGAACCGATCTTGATCTTTGGAATTTTCATATGCCCTCCAAGTGTGGAGTGTGATCCTAGTTAGAGTTTTTATGAAACAAAAAACTTATTTAGGCTCGAAAGGGGACTATAAGGGATAAAGTTATTTAGGCTCAAAAGGAAACTACAAGGGATATGTTTTAGAATACAAGAGAAAAACAAAGATGACCATTTTTATTTTCAATCACGAACGATCAGAACTGATAAATCTATCCTTATCCAAAGTAATGGTTTGGAAAAAGATTTCAAATTGACATTAGGTGAATCCTACTTTCTGAAATTATACATATAGCTAAAGTGCAACTCAAGATATATGATATAAACAAACTCTTATCACCTCAATGTGAGAATTGCTTGAACAAAATGTCAAGATATCTTTTAAAACAAACATCATATCACTTTTCTTTGGAAAACAAAATAGGTCAAAAAGTCTAAAACTTTTTAGGAAAGGGTTTTCTCAAAAACATTGCAAGTCAATGAGATCATGCAAGTTTTTTTTTTAAGAGAAGAGAGTGTATGCTAAGAGAATTATTGGTCAAATTTTGTTTTGTTGATGATAACAAGCTACACAAAGTATTTCTTTACAGAATCTGAATTCATAGGTGACACGACTAAAAGATTGATGTCTTTTCCCAAGTGCAGGAGTGTCGAAGTAATAAATAACCCGGCAAGACCGGGGTCGAACCACAGGGAGGTTACTTGTATAAATTATAAGCAACAATAATACAACAACAATAGTAACAACAACAACAACAACAATGATGATAATAATAATAGTGAAGAAGAAGAGGAAGAAGTTGATGAGAACTTTTGAGATGGAAGATTAACGTAGGATTAAACAATGATAACAACAAATGTCAAGGTTAGAGGATCCACTAATGGTACATCAAACAAGTATAGTATAAACTCTTATTATTCAACTGGAAACCACACACAAAAGAGGTTCCAATCAGATTATAAATTGTTAACATGATTACATTAGTTATCTTATTCGAATAATGCTAATACTTGTAAATGTTGTCAGACATTCATGATTATAACTTATGTTAACAACAAATCAAGTTCCTTTCATAGCTCAGGTGTCGGTTATACCATACAGTATGGGCTATAAAAGTGCCAAGTATTTTTTGTACCAAATATTATACAACATAAATCTAGATTAACCATTTAACAAGCAAAGTATCATAAGTGAACAAGATAGCAAATATAAAGCATGTTAGTATCCAACATTAAGGTCCATGTTAAGTTTATATTATACTTATTCTTACACCATTAGTGTACCCTTTTCACCTTGACATAATAAACTTAGTTAAACATAATGAAAGAAAGAAACATAAATAAACAAGGAAAGGAAATGAAAAGCATAAACAAGAGATTAATTATAAGCAAAACTTAAGCATTACAAAATATAAAGAGAGAAAGCAAGAGCATGATCTTGATCTGAAAATCAAGATGCCTAAATACATGGCAAATGCCTCCTTTTATAGGCCAAAATTCGAAACTATTGATTTGTTGACTAATTGATGAGTGGGTGGCCACATCTTGACTTGGTGACAATTCTTATCTTCTTGTCTGCCAAAAACGTCATTGATGACGTCATAATTTGAACAAACTTAAATCATGAAAATTCTAGGAAATTGTCTCATCTTTCCAGGGTAAACATTTGAGATCATTTGGACTTCTAGAACTTGAGATATGGGCTGAACACTGAACAGTGTCTGGGCTGTAGGACAGATTCGGACTTCTTTGTTGTTGCTACAATTTGGACTTGAAAACAGCCTTTTTAAATCTTGGGCTCCACATAAACGTTGTAGGCCTATGTCTTATCTTTCCATCCATATAAAATGGACCTAAATCCAAGATCTACAGCTCCATATATGACCCAATTACCGAACTGTGTTCCAGTTTGGACTGCATCAGCATCTCTTTGGCCATCTTTTTGTCCTTTCAATTTCAGTACTTCAACTCATCAATCAATTCTTTCATTTATGTGATAGGCCTGCATTTAAGATGAACATTTACCATAAATTAAAGGTATCTTATATAATTAGATATGTTATTATAAAACATGCTTTAGTTAAGGAGTTATTGATACTTTAAGTGCAAAATGATGATATAAAACCTTGATAAAAATGCACTTTTAAGTACTAATCAATAGGTCTATACATCTTCTCCATCCATGCTGGTTAGTGTAATGACCTAAAATTTTCATGTAACTTTCATGTTTCTAATCATCATGTCTAAGTATAATGGGGTATTTTTTTTTTTTAGCAATCTGTTTAAGAATACATCTCATTATTGATTCTTTGGTTTATCAAATTTACAACAACATTTCCCCTAAAACTTATACATTTCCTCAGTTCTTTTCTTATCCTCTTGGGTAACACAATATCAAATAACTCTATTACATATACATAGTAACCTTCAACTACCCACTAGTTCAATTATTTCTCCATTTAATTCTTTCACATTACTTCTTACAATTCATCTTAGCCCCCGATTGTTTGCTGGAAAGTAGTTTCTTTTTGTAAAGTGAATTTCAGGAAAGTGAATTCTGGGAAAATGAATTATTTTCCGATGATTGATAGTGTAATGAAAAATAAGCTGGAAAACACTTTCCAGTGTTTGGTTATGTCATGAAAAATGAGCTGAAAAATAACTTATTAATGTTTTATTTTTTTCAAGTTTGCTAAAATAATGAGGAACAAATCTTACAAATTAAAAAGTTGAATGAGAATGAGATTGAAAAAAAATATAATTTCATAAATTATCTCAAATAAAATAAATAATAATCAAAATAATAGAGATTAAATCTAAAAAATAAAACAATTGAAAGATGAAGAAATTAAAATAATAATAATTAACATTTCATAAATTATTTCAAATAAAATAAGTAACAATTAAAAGAATGAGGACCAAAATAAGGGAAAAACAAATAACAATTATAAAAATAAGGACCAAAATTAATATAAAAATTAAATTATAAGGGATAAAATTGAAAAACAAATATTCAAAACAATATATATATATATATATATATATATATATATATATATATATATATATATATAGCAATCAAAAGTTTAAGGACCAAATTTGATATAATTAGCAAATAATATGACATTTCTAATTTTTTCACAACTTCCGGAAAGTGTTTTTCACCCAAAATAAAAGGAAAACACTTTCCTGGAAACCAAGCCAAATTTTCCTTTGATTGGAAAGTGTTTTCCGTTAACCAACTTTCTGAATGACAAACAAACACAGGAAAATTTAGAAAGTGGTTTCCCGGAAACCAGTTTCCAAGAAACAAATGCAACCTTATTTTCTTTTCATTTTCCATTTACATAAAACATACGTGTGATGGATACCAACACACATATATAACAAAAGAGATGCAATAACCAAATGCTAAAAATACAATCATATCATTTAGTACATTTCAAGGTGAAATTATTAACACAATTTTAAGTATTCATAGTATACAAAAATAGGTACCTAACAAAATTATAAATAGTGAAACGACATAATCAGTGTTAGTTCACTTTGTGACATAGACCTGCAACATATATAGCATTATTAAAGTTATTATTCATCAAAAAGACTTATGCTCATGATTGTTTTTATGAGAGAAAGGAATCATTATGTTTATTAGCACTTTTAACAATCTTGCTCAAAATATTTAACTCAAGTTCAATAATACCTCAACTCATATGACAATACTCGTGCTCATCATTGCAACTGAAATAACATTACAAATTTAACATCTAGCCATAAAATACATGTACATGGTTAGTTTTTCATAAGGAAGAAGAACAATATGCTTATCCATAATTCTTTTAGCATCGATAACATCATATACATGTTGAATTACGCATTATTTGCTATGCGTCTAAGTTCATATTTGTCACTTTCGACATTGACTTTACAACGAATTACATAATACATTCAAATCTAAGGTTGCCGATTATACATCACCACATAGCAACTCATTTTCTTAATTTTTAATTCCCCAATCAATAATTAATATTTCATTTCCTTAGTTACTGATTTTCTTAGGTACAATCCTTAAAGTAACCACACACGTATTAACCTTATGTTTACTCATTATAATCACCGCTTAACATAATTTGTTTGTAACATTATCATATTTTCTATTTTCTAGGTATCATAATTGTTTATTACATTATCACCCCATTAACATTTGCTTTGACTTAATAGTACATCAAACAGTATGATGTTTTAAGTTGCAACTCAACCCCCTTATCATATACATTTTTAAGCATCAGTTAATGGTCTTATATAATGGTTTTCATTAAACAACTGAGGATAGTTTCAATGGTTTCCATTATTTGGAAACAACATCACCATGATTTCTACTCATTGGAAACAACACAATGGTCTCTATTCAAAATAAAGACAACCACATGAATTCCTTTTTTTTGTTAGGGACAACTAGGAAGTAACTTTTGTTGCCCATGATTTAATTTAAAGGACTTGTCAACTTAAATAGAAGTATAGAAAAATGAAAACCTATATCATCATCTTATAATTAACCAAATCATACTTTGCTTCCTTGGACAATGTTTTTTTGGCAACTAAACATCAAAAGTTTCCATAATCATCAACTATCAATTTATATCTTGTCCTTTGTCACTGATATTGTGGTCATTAAATATCATTCATTTCTTATCCTTAGTCACCGATACTGCGGCCACTAAGTATCATTCATATCTCATCTTTAGTCACCAATTCTATGGCCACTAGATATAATCTGGTCATCCCCTCGTGGTTGCCAATAATTCTGGCAAACTCATTTGATTGCCAACAAATTCGGCTATTAAAATCTTCCTACCGAGTCTATCTTTAATATTTTACTCCACATCTTCATACAACCTTAGGCTGCATTATTTTATTTGAGCTATGTTCAACAAATAACTGATGACATGTATTATGGTCTAAGAATCCTTGTATATATAGAATTCTTTCGTGCATAAACTATTCATTCCTAACTATAATCAATTTTATATGTGGTTCTTTAAACATTGATTTTGGATTGTGAATAACACATCATACTTTTTATTCATCATATTATTAAACGCTTTCAAATGAGATCATTCACAACATTCATTACTGGTAATCCTAGTCAACCTCATCTTTTACTCTCAGCTATCCAACATGGATATCATTAGCCAAATCTAATCTTCAATGCTTATTCTTGGCTATCTAAAATGGATCTCATTAGCCAAAGTTAATCTCATAATTCATTCTTGGCTATCCAACATGGATACCATTAGCCGAAGCTACTCTCATAATTCATTCATGTACAATTAGGCAAAGTTAATCTCATCAATGAATCTCAGTTATCCAATATAGATACCATTAGCCGAAACTAATCTCATCATTTAATCTTGGTTATCCAATATGGATACTATTAGTCAAAACTAATCTCATCAATGAATCTCGGTTATCCAATATGAATATGATTAATTGAAGCTAATCACATCATTTAATCCTAGTTATCTAATATGGATACCATTAGCTGAAGCTAATCATGTCGTTTAGTCTTAGTTATCCAATATGGATATCATTAGCTGAAGCTAATCACATCATTAATCATTGTGTTTCATAAGCAATTTTTAATCGATTGAAATCAGGTAGCAACATTATGTATAAATACTTCAAGGATTTAATAATAATTAGTTAAAGGTGGAAACCATTTACATGCCCCTCCCGTAATGTGTCCTCGCCCGATTGAAGATCTGATCTCGGTCATGCCTCCTGATACACAAAATGATCATTACTCAGTATATTTTTATTTAGGTAATGTCAAAGACCATTTTCACACATATACCAGAACACATATACATTCATTCAAACATATCTCCTATTTGTAAAATTTTACAGTTATAATATTGTAACAAGACATTCGTCTCTAATTTTAATGAATAAAGGTCATCTATAGAGATTATATCATTATGACACTGAAAATCATCAATGAAAAACTAAGTCATCTTGACACTGAAAATCATCAACGAAAACTAAGTCATTTTGACACTGAAAATCATCAATGAAAAACCAAGTCATTTTGACATTGAAAATCATCAATGAAAACTAAGTCATTCTGACATTTCTTTTCCCTAAATTCACGCATATAGTCAATACCAAGTTTTCCTTTTAAAGACCATACTTTAACCTAGTTTTGAACGTAGACTACAACCAAATTCACTTCCAAAGTTTATGAAGCAAAGGAAACATGTAATGTTTCTATTCCATGACGATATCACGCATTCATCAAACATTGTTAAAGAGGAACCATCACTCATTACTATCTTCATAAGGGTCTTTCTTTACTATCCTATCTTAAGGTGGCCGAAGCCTATGTCATTCCCCTAACAAGCATATTTTTGTGTTCTTCGTGTAGCAACATTAAATTCTCATTCATTATCGTGTGACATAAGGTGTTCTACGCATTCCAATTACAAAGTACTACTAAACATGTTCAAAGATCATATTGTTTTTCATAACCTCATCAAGTTTATCACAATATTGTCAAGTAGTACATAATCAAGTTCAACATGCACATTCTCAAGGATTCTCCCATATAAATTTTTATAGGCCAAAACATGGGTATTAACATTAAGTGTTCATTTCATTAATTGTTACTAGATCATTCCAAGTGTTATAACCTTTAATCAACAACAGATTCCAAGTAAATATTAGAGCTTGATTAGTCCTAGCTGGTTTAGTCCACCCAACCCTGAACATAGTTTGGTGTTTTAATTATAACTAAAGTTTCAGAACTCTTTTTTTAGCATGATTTGTCTCAATGAAAAGCTAATACATAGGGCTACAACTTTCATGCAGGACATAACACCCATTTTTTTTCCATCTACATGTCTAAACTCACTGATTGCAGTAGCATAAGAAATTTATCCAGTACTATGTTAGTATGGACCCTTACTCAGTGTGTTTCTCATATTTGGAGTTATACAACTCCAAATATACTGAGACTAGCTTTATTTGAAAGATAACATTCATATATACAACGTTTATAGAGACACCAGCTCCAAATTACATCGTTGTAAGGCTCAAAATTAACAATTACAGTAGCACCCAAAACTTGTCCAGTACAATGTTAGTCTGGACCTTTACTCCGTTTGTTTCTCATATATAGAGTTATACAACTCCAAATCAGTCAAGACTAGTTTCATTTAAAAGATAATATCAATACCTACAATTTTTATATAGATACTAACTCCAAATTACATCGTTGTAAGGCATAAAATTAACAATTACAGTAACGGCCAAAATCTATTTAGTACTATATCGATCTAGACCTTTACTCAATGTTTTTCTCATATTTTGAGTTATACAACTCCAAATAAGTCAAGACTAGTTCCATTTAAAAGATAACATCCTTACCTACAACTTTATAAAAACACCACCTCCAAATTACATGAGAGATAAATTTGACAAGCACACTAAGTGTTTTCATGCATCACAACATCCATTATCATTATTTCATGTTCAAAGAAACTCTCATTTTCTACACATTTTCAAGAACTATAAAATCACAATGTTGGAGGGTTTTTCAATTATCATTTACTAACTATGAAATAAAGGGGGAAAACGAAGGAAGAACACTTTTATCAATAATTTCGATTTCAAATTGAAGAGTTCTTACCAATTTCTTCTTCAATTGTTCTTCCTCTTCATCACCCATACTTATCCCTCGAGTTCCTCTCGTCCAACCAAGCTACCTAATTTCAGCCTAAATGTGGTTCTCTCCTCACAAAGGTATTTGCAAGCTTCAATCTCACAATTTAGGAAGATTTCTCAAATGATTTTTGAAGAGAGGCAAGAGAGAAGCCTCTTCCTCTCTTTTTAGATGTTGTTCCACGTGAACAATAGCAGCAATTATAATTACATTAGGTTTTATGGGTCAATTATTATTATACGCCAACTTATTCCCCCTAAATTTCAGTTTATTGCACTGACATGACACTGTATCTTCATGTTCAGGACCTTCCCGAACTCCGATCAACCTCAAACTTTAACCCAAGGTAAAACAATATGTTTTAAGACTCCACATAAAATTTCAGTCTGATCCAATAATTGGATTGAGAGATACATTCAATATTGTAAAACTGGACAGTTGGAAATTTCACATACCATATAATTTACTTAAATCATCTTGGGTCTTAGACTAATTCCTTGCAGATTCCTATTGATAATTATCATAAAAAATTTCTATGAGTTTCTTACCACTTTCAGTTCTATTAGCGCAATTGTGTGCGAGGATTATACTAAAATTCGACGTTTCTCGCGCAAAGGATCATGCATTGATTTATTCGACATTTCCTTCTATTTTACACATAATATCGCCCAATTTACAAAATTTCCTCCAAATTATTATTTTTACCTAGTCAAGGAGTTTTCACGATTTATTATTAACTAATATTTTGTATATTATTTTATTACTTTAGCTTCTCTAAATTTAAAATTAATCTTCCAGAAATGTTCATCCTAATTCATAAGATTTTCTTCTAATTTATCATTTTTCAATTAATAGTCACCTTATTTAACCTAGATTTATCTATTTTTGACCAAGGGTTTATATTAGGATCATAGCTCCTCCTAAAAATGCTTTCTTTACTATGTAAAGGCCTTCATAGTTTGGTGCCCACTTGCCATGATCTTCGTTAGGCAATGGGAGAACTCTTCTTAACACCAGACCAACTTCTCTAAATGTTCTTAGCCGAACTTTCTTTTCATGTATTTTAGCCATTTGTTTTGGTACAGCTAGTGATGGCAAATTGCTGCTAATCTCTTCTCACTGATCATGTTTAACTACTCATATCTTATCCTTGCCTAATAAACTTCTTCTAGATTGGGCTCCATCAATACTCTTAACGACAATATTTCCACTTCCCGGGAAATAACCACCTCAATTCCATATACCAGCGAATAAGGTGTAACACCAGTTGATGTTCTTACTGTTATTTTATATACGTGGAGAGCATAAGAAAGCCAATCATGCTAGTATTTATAATAGACCACCATTTTATGGATAATCTTCTTTATGATTTTGTTGGTGACCTCTACAACTCCATTCATCTTTGGCATATACAGGGATGAATTCAGATGCTTGATCTTCCAATTAACACATAAGTCAACAATTGTTTTGCCGTTGAAATTTTGAGCATTGTCCGTGATTATTCTTTCAAGCAGCCTATATCGATAAATTAACTCCTTGTCAATAAACCTTTTAACAACCTTCTGAGTCATATCCGTGTATGAGCATACTTCAATCCATTTAGTAAACTAATCAATTGCTAATAAAGTGAATTTGTGTCCATTGCTGCCTTTCATATTAATAGGTCCAATAACATCTATTCCCCCATATTGCAAATAGCCAAAGTGACACTATTTTGAATAGAGGAACTGGTGGTGCATTAATCTTATCTCTATGCGCTTGGCATTTGTGGCAGTTTCTCACGTAATCTATGCAATCTTTTTCTAGGGTCATCTAAAAATATCCAACTCTCTGGATCTGTCTAGCCATCATGTGTCCATTTGCATGCGTACACATATCCCCTCATATATTTTATGCAATGTTTTCCTTGCTTCCTTTTCGTTCAAACATCTTAGAAGAGTCCCATCAAACAATCTCTTATACAAAACCTCTTCATCCAGGTAGTAATCCATGGTCATTATTCGTAATGTCTTCTGATCTGACTTGGATGCCTTATTAGGATACTCCCGATACTGAACAAATTTCTTCACGTCGAAATACTAAGGCTTCTCATTTGACTCTTCCTCTATTGAGCAGCAGTAAGGAGGGGAATTTATGATTCTTATGTATACTGGTTGTACTCGGTCCCTATAATCAATCTGAGCCATGGAGGACAAAGTTGCTAGAGCATCAATAAATTGGTTTTTTTGCCTTCCCAAATGTGTAAATTCTATCTCATCAAAGTCTTTTACTAATTTGGAAAGGTATTCTTGACAGGGCCTCAACTTTTCATCCTTAGTTTGTCATTCTCCTTTTACTTGATAAATTATCAACATTGAGTCTCTATATACAATTAACTTCTTTATTTTCATCTTTGTAGGTGCTTCTAAGCCATGAGTGCATGCTTCATATTTAGTTATATTATTAGTACAATCAAATTACAGTTTAATGGAAATAGGGTATTGTCTATCATCTGGGAAAATTATGATCGCTTCTGCTCCGTTACCGCACATGTTCATGGCTCCATCAAAGTACATTGTCCATCAATCATCCCCCTTTTCATTCTCGATTGCCTGAACATCTTCATATGGAAAGTCAAAGTTCAAAGGTTCAGATTCCTCAATGACATTGTCAGCTAAATGATCAGTAATGACGCGCTTTCTTTTATAGCCTTTCTAGTCATATAGATTATGTCGTCCTCTAACAATAAAACTTGTCATCTTACCATCAAAGTACATTGTCCATTGATTGTGCATCAAAAGTATCATTAAGTCTCTTATTTTACATATGTATTTATTATTTGTATTTGGGTTTTTTATAATAATTGATGTGCTTTTTAGTAATGAAGTTTCTTTTAATGTCTCGATAGGTTTTTGAAGCTTAAATGAATTATTTCAGAAAATTCAACGTCGGAATTCGGAACAAAGAATTGAAGAGAAATTTAGTTGAAGATTGAAGCAAATCTTGGTTCAAATAAGTGCTCCAAATTTGCCCCAAAAATCAATTCTAGTCCAATTCTAGAAAAGAATATCATATGATCTATTTCAAGCCCAAACATGCCTTATGTTGTGTGCAAACTTCAACCATCAAACACTCAAGGTTTCAATGTCAATCTTAGCCCAAATAATAGGTACATTTGTATTCTTATTTGATGCTTAAATTCAGCCCCAAATCAGCCCCAAATCACCCTCCAAATTAGCCCAAACACAATCCATGATTCTACATGTCCACACAATAAATAACATTTGATTTATTTGGGTAATTCATTGATCCAAGAGGGCAAGCACATGGATGGAAAGCTGGAGGGGACATTGTGACATTATTTTGGGTCAAAAGAAGAAAGAGACAACTCATAAAGGAGGAAGAAAAACGTGCACCAAAGTGTTCTCCAAGCTGGCCTGGTTTGATTTTCCATAACACCTTTCGGTGTTTTGCCCATAACGTTTGACTCAGATGTCCAAATGAGCTGTTATTTAATGATCTGGAAAGATAACAGAATGGCCTATAAATATGTCTCTAATAGCCATCTCCAAAGGAGGCTTCTAAGAGGGTCGAATTGCTGTCCAAAGTTAGAGTCAGATTTGTGTCCGAATTTTTACTGCAATTGTGTTGTGTTCTTCTTTATAGATTTCGGTTCTTTAGATTGTAAAACTTATTATTTCAGTTTGATTTAAGTTATTTCATATTTATTAAAGTGTTATTACATATAATCATGGTTGGCTAATCTCCTTCTTGGATCCAAATCAAGGATGATGGTGGTTGAGGTGAGTTCTTTAAGATATGAATGAATCTTAATGTCTATCTTTTCATTTTCTTCATGAATGTTTATTATTGCAAATAAATTTTAGAAATCATTTAGGTAATGTTATAATCTTGAATTTTTATGCACAAACCTTAGTTTTGGTATAGAGATTGCTTGATTCAATGTCTTACTTAATATGAAAGTACTTGTTCATTCTTAAGCAATAATCAATCTTCATCTTTTTAAACTTCATTGTAATATCTTCCGATCTAATATCACCATCGTTGATATTAGGTTGAGTTATCTTATATATGTTGAAGGAATCACCAATACATCACCATTAAAATTGATTTGGACCAAGACTTACTTTTTCTTGTCATTTAAAATCTATTTACACTTTTTCATCTTTGAAAACAAATCCATCAATTATTTTCAACCAAGTTATTGTTAATTTAATTTCTCTTAAGTTTTTTTGTTACCTAGCTTAATTTCCAGATCTAGCTCTCTATGGATATGACCTCGATCTTACCGAGTTAATTGCTACATCGCACACTCGTGCACTTGCGAGTTAAAACAAGCCGAACATAAAAAGCGGTCAAGCATCCATCAATCATCCCCCTTTTCATTCTCAATTGCCTGGACATCTTCATATGGAAAGTCAAAGTTCAAAAGTTCAGATTCCTCAATGACATTGTTAGCTAAATGATCAGTAATAGCACTTCCTTTTATAGCCTTTCTAGTTATATAGAGTATGTCGTTCTCTAACAATAAAACTTGTCATCTTACGATCTGACTAGACAAATAGAGTTTCTCAGATAGGTACTTCAGGGGATCTATTTTAGAGATGACCATGTGGTGAAGTACAACATATACTGCATAATCTCTTAGCGCCTCATGTCAATTGATTAGTACTTAAAAGTGCATTTTTATCAAGGTTTTATATCATCATTTTGCACTTGAAGTATCAATAACTCCTTAACTAAAGCGTGTTTTATAATAACATATCTAATTATATAAGATACCTTTAATTTATGGTAAATGTTCATCTTAAATGCAGGCCTATCACATAAATCAAAGAATTAATTGATGAGTTGAAGTACTGAAATTGAAAGGACAAAAAGATGGCCAAAGAGATGCTGGTGCAGTCCAAACTGGAATACAGTTCGGTAATTGGGTCATATCTGGAGCTGTAGATCTTGGATTTAGGTCCATTTTATATGGATGGAAAGATAAGACATAGGCCTACAACTTTCATGTGGAGCCCAAGATTTAACAAGGCTGTTTTCAAGTCCAAATTGTAGCAACAAAGAAGAAGTCCGAATCTGTCCTGCAGCCCAGACACTGTTCAGTGTTCAGCCCATATCTTGAGTTCTGGAAGTCCAAATGATCTCAAATTTTTACCCTGGAAAGATGAGACAATTTCCTAGAACTTTCATGATTGAAGTCTGTCCAAATTATGACGTTATCAATGACGTTTTTGGAAGACAAGAAGATAAGAATTGTCACCAAGTCAAGATGTGGCCACCCACTCATCAATTAGTCAACAAATCAATAGTTCCAAATTTTGGCCTATAAAAGGAGGCATTTGCCATGTATTTAGGCATCTTGGTGTTCAGATCAAGATCATGCTCTTGCTTTCTCTCTTTCTGTTGCTTATGCTTTGCTTTCATTAATATTAAGTTTATGCCTTTCATTTCCTTTCCTTTACTTAGTTAACTTTTATCTTACTTATGTTCTTATCTTGTTTATTTATGTTTCTTTCTTTCATTATGTCTAGCTAAGTTAATTATGTCAAGGTGAAAAGGTTACACTAATGGTGTAAGGATAAGTATAATATTAACTCAACATGGACTTTAATGTTGGATACTAACATGCTTTATATTTGTTATCTTATTCACTTTTAATACTTTGCTTGTTAAATGGTTAATCTAGATTTATGTTGTATAACACTTGGTACAACAAATACTTGGCACTTTCATAGCCCATACTGTATGGTATAACCGACACCTGAGCTATGAAAGGAACTTGATTTGTTGTTAACATAAGTTATAATCATGAATGCCTGAAAACATTTACAAGTATTAGCATTATTCGAATAAGATAACTAATGTAATCATGTTAACAATTTATAATCTGATTGGAACCTCCTTGTGTGTGGTTTCCAATTGAATAATAAGAGTTTATACTATACTTGTTTGAAATACAATTAGTGGATTCTTTAACCTTGACATTTGTTGTTATCATTGTTTAATCCTTACGTTAATCTTCCATCTCAAAAGTTCTCATCAACTTCTTCCTCTTCTTCTTCACTATTATTATTATCACTGTTCTTGTTGTTGTTGTTGTTGTTATTGTTACTTTTGTTTTATTGTTATCTATAATTTATACAATTAACCTCCCCGTGGTTCGACCCCGGTCTTGCCGGGTTATTTATTACTTCGACACTCCTGCACTTGGGAGAAGACATCAATCTTTTGGTCGTGTCAAGTTTTTGGCGCCGTTGCCGAGGAGGTAAATTCTTGTACAAATTATAGTATTTATTTTATTTTCTCTTTTCTCTTTTCTCTTTTCTTGTATCAAACTTTGTTTCTTTTGTTTTGTTTCTCTTTCTTTTGTTCTCTTCTTCCTTTTATTCTCTTCTTACACGTGCATGATAGTCTGGTCACGTACATTAAGTGGTAGACTTTGTAGGGTATCCTCATCATTTTCAGAAAATATGGCTGAAGAAGATAACTAATCGCTTCATAATGAGAATAATGAGAATATTCGGGTTAGAACTCTTAGAGACCACATGAATCCCACAAGAACAAGTGCACCCTCATGCATAGTTTTTCCTCCTGATGCATCTCATTTTAATTTTAAGACAGGCATTATTCAACTTTTACCATCTTTTCATGGCTTAGATTTAGAAAATCCATACTTGCATTTAAGGGAATTTGAGGAGGTTTGCAACACGTATAATGACTCAAATTGTAGCATGAACACCATTAGATTGAAGCTTTTTCCTTTTTCATTAAAAGATAAAGCTAAAACATGGCTACAAAATTTGAGACTTGGATCCATTCGTGCTTGGGATGAAATGCAACAACAATTTTTAAAGAAGTTTTTTCCATCTCACAGAACAAACTCTTTCAAAAGACAAATCATTACTTTCTCTCAAAAACCAGGAGAAACATTTTATCAATGTTGGGATAGGTATCGAGACTTGCTTAATACTTGTCCCCATCATGGTTTTGAAACATGGAGATTAGTTTCATATTTTTATAAAGGATTAACACCTAGAGATAGGCAAATGGTTGAATTGATGTGCAATGGAACTTTTGAGGATAAAGACCCTAATGAAGCAATGGAGTACTTAGATTTGCTAGCTGAAAATGCACAAAATTGGGACACCACGGGTACTTATGAGGCACCAAGTAAAACCCAACCTCATACATCTAGTGGGGGTATGTACAACCTTAGGGAAGATCATGACCTCCAAGCCAAGTTTGCATCTTTAGCTAAAAAAGTCGAAGCACTAGAATTAAAAAAGAGTGGTCAACTAAAATCTGTTCAAGATATTGCATGTCAAATCTGTGAAACCAACGAACATTCAACCAATGACTGTCCAACCTTGCCTTCTTTTAAAGAATGTCTCCATGAACAAGCCCATGCATTAAACAGTTTTCAAAGGCCCAACCATAACCCATATTCGCAAACATATAACCCTGGTTGGAGAAATCATCCAAATTTCAGTTGGAAGAGTGAGAACAATAATGCTCAAACTTCACAGCCACCGTTTCAAGCACACTATAATTTCCAAAATTCTCATGGATATGCACCTCCTTATGCTCCCCCTCCTAGAAGAAATCTTGAGGAAACATTGCATGCATTTATGGAAAAGCAAGAGGCAATTAACACTCAACTTGCTCAAAGCATGACAGATTTTAAAGATACTCTTGCAAAGTTCACATCTGCTCTCAGTTTCCAAGAGAAAGGTAAGTTTCCATCTCAACCACAACAAAATCCAAAGGGGCAATACAATGTGAATGCAAGTAGTTCGGGAAGCCAACACATGGATCACGTAAAATCAGTCATCACTCTTCGTAATGGTAAGGTTATTGAAAAACCCATTCTTGAACCTTGTGAGAATGATGATGAATCAATCTCTGAGGGTAAGGAAGGGGTTGAATCTGATCATTGCAAAGAAAAGACTGATTCTCCGCCAGCACTTCCATTTCCTCATGCCATGACTAAACAAAGGAAAGTCAATCACAACTCTGAAATCTTTGAAACTTTCAAACAGGTAAGGATCAATATACCTTTGCTGGATGCTATTAAACAGGTTCCTTCTTATGCTAAATTTTTAAAAGATCTGTGCACTGTGAAGAGAAAACTGAATGTGAAAAAGAAAGCCTTTTTAGCCGAACAAGTAAGTGCCATTCTTCAGAACAATAATGCTTTGAAATATAAAGACCCTGGTTGTCCTACAATTTCTTGCTTTATTGGAGAACATAAAATTGAAAAAGCCTTACTTGATCTTGGAGCTAGTGTGAATTTACTTCCATATTCAGTTTTTCAAAGTCTCAATCTAGGTGAGTTAAAACCAACTTCTGTGACTCTTTTACTTGCCGATAGATCTGTAAAAGTGCCTAGAGGAATAGTTGAAGATGTGTTAGTACAAGTTGATAAATTCATTTATCCTGTGGATTTTATTATCTTGGACACACAACCTGTTGAAACATGTAATTCATTTCCTGTTATTTTAGGGCGCCCATTTCTTGCAACTTCTAATGCATTGATTAATTGTAAGAATGGATTGATGAAGCTATCTTTTGGAAACATGACATTGGAGATGAATATTTTCAACATTTGCAAGCAACCTGGAGATGATAATGATTTACAGGAAGTGGACTTTACTGAAAAATTAGTTCATGATCAATTTCAAACCACTTCCAGTGAAATTGAGATTGATGAATCTGACGATTTGCAAATGGTCTATTTTCAGGAAGAATCAAAGGCAAGTAATTGGAGACCACAAATTGAGGAATTGCCGCCACAATCAATTGAGCCAATACCTTCAAGTGTTCAACCACCAAAACCTGATCTGAAGCCGTTACCCCTCAATCTCAAATACTCATTTTTGGGAGAAAATGAAACTTTTCCGGTAATAATCTCTTCCAAACTTAATGCACAGCAAGAAGGTAAGTTATTACAAACTCTGAAAATGCACAAAAATGTATTAGGATGGACCATAGCTGACATAAAAGGAATTAGTCCTTTGATTTGCACTCACAGGATTTATTTGGAGGAAAATGCTAAACCCTCTAGAGAAATGCAACGAAGGCTTAATCCTAATATGAAAGAAGTAGTGAAAAAATGAAGTCATTAAGCTTCTAGATAATGGAATCATTTATCCTATTTCTGATAGCAAATGGGTAAGTCCTACCCAAGTGGTACCTAAGAAGTCTGGAGTCACTGTGATAACAAATAAAAAAAAGAGTTAATTCCAACTAGGACTATTACTGGTTGGCGCCATGTGCATTGATTGTAGAAAACTTAATTCAATGACTAGAAAAGATCATTTTCCTTTACCTTTCATGGATCAAATTCTAGAAAGAGTTGCAGGTCATGAATTTTATTGTTTCCTAGATGGCTATTCAGGCTACAACCAAATTGAAATTGCATTAGAAGATCAAGAGAAAACTACTTTCACATGTCCATTTGGTACTTTTGCATATCGAAGAATGCCTTTCGGATTATGTAATGCACCAGCCACGTTTCAAAGATGCATGCTTAGTATATTCAGTGATATGGTTGAACGTTTTCTTGAGATTTTTATGGATGATTTTTCTGTTTTTGGTGATTCATTTGATGATTGTTTGACTAACTTAGAAAAGGTTTTGAGCAGGTGTGAAGAGAAGAATCTTGTACTGAATTGGGAAAAATGTCACTTTATGGTAACAGACGGCATTGTACTTGGTCACATTGTTTCATCAAAAGGAATTGAGGTTGACAAATCTAAAATCGAGTTAATTGCTAACTTGCCAACACCAAAATCTATTAAAGATGTTAGATCATTCTTAGGACATGCTGGTTTTTATAGAAGGTTCATTAAAGATTTTAGTGTGATATCTAAGCCCTTGAGTAGCCTTCTAACAAAGGATAATATTTTTGAATGGACTGAACATTGTGAAGAAGCCTTTGTTAAACTTAAAAACCTGCTTACTTCTGCTCCTGTCATTCAACCTCCTGATTGGTCATTACCTTTTGAAATAATGTGTGACGCTAGTGACTATGCCGTGGGTGCTGTCTTGGGACAAAGAAAAGATAAGAAACCCTATGTGATTTACTATGCAAGTAAAACTTTGAATAGTGCTCAAATGAATTACACCACCACTGAAAAAGAATTACTTGCAGTAGTATTTGCATGTGAAAAATTCAGGTCTTATCTTGTTGGCTCACCTGTTGTTGTTTTTAGTGATCATGCAGCATTGAAATATCTTCTTTCTAAGAAAGATTCTAAGGCTAGATTGGTTCGGTGGATTTTGTTACTTCAAGAATTTGACATCACAATCAAAGACAAGAAAGGCACCGAAAATGTTGTCGCCGATCATTTGTCAAGATTGACAACAGATTCAAAATCTGACATCACACCAATCGATGACTACTTTCCTGATGAATCTTTATTTTCTGTCTCTACGATGCCTTGGTTTGCTAATATTGTTAATTTTCTTGTTTCAGGACAATTGCTAGCTCATTGGAGTACCCAAGACAAAAGAAAGTTCTTGAACGAAGTAAAGAACTTTTATTGGGATGACCCTTATTTATTCAAATATTGTTCTGATCAAATATTTCGAAGATGCATTCCTGACAATGAGGTAAGTAGTGTCATTAAATTTTGTTATTCTGAGGCATGTGGGGGCCATTTCTCATCAAGAAAGACAACTACAAAAATCTTACAATGCGGATTTTACTGGCCCACCATGTTCAAGGACTCACATGCATTCTGTAAGATTTGTGAAAATTGTCAAAAGTTGGGATCTATTTCAAAACGTCACATGATGCCTTTAAATCCTATTCTTGTCATTGAGATCTTTGACTGTTGGGGTATAGATTTCATGGGTCCATTTCCTTCATCATTTGGTTTCGTGTACATATTAGTCGCAATAGATTATGTTTCAAAATGGATAGAGGCAATTCCAAGTCGAAACAATGATCACAAAACAGTGATAAAATTCTTGAAAGAAAATATTTTGAGTCGATTTGGAATCCCTCGAGCCATGATAAGTGATGGTGGAACACATTTCTGCAACAAGCCATTTGAATCTTTAATGAAGAAATATGGAATCACTCACAAAGTTGCCACCCCTTATCACCCTCAGACTAGTGGACATGTAGAGCTTGCTAATAGGGAGATCAAACAAATCTTGGAGAAAACAGTGAACCCTAATAGGAAAGACTGGTCTTTAAGACTTAATGATGCACTTTGGGCTTATCAAACTGCTTATAAAACATCATTAGGTATGTCACCTTATAGACTAGTCTATGGAAAACCTTGTCACTTGCCTGTGGAACTTGAACATAAAGCTTATTGGGCTATTAAAGCTTTTAATTCAAACCTTGATGATGCTGGTCAACTGCGAAAATTACAAATAAATGAACTTGAGGAAATAAGAAATGATGCATATGAAAATTCAAGAATTCATAAAGCAAGAATCAAAGAGTTGCATGACAAGAAAATATTGAGAAAAACATTCAATGTTGGTCAAAAAGTCTTGCTTTATAATTCTCGACTCCATTTATTTCCTGGAAAACTAAGATCAAGATGGAGTGGTCCTTTCATTGTGAAACATGTGTATCCATATGGGGCCTGTGATATCGAGAATCCAAAGAATGACAATGTTTTCAAGGTAAATGGATATCGTTTGAAAGTCTACTTTGATAATTTTTTAGTAAAAAATGACTCGATTGAATTGAGTGATCCTGTATATAAAGATTGATTCATTTTCTCACATTATTTTGTGTTTCATTTTGCTAGTTTCTCTCACCCCGGTCAAAAGGCGGATAACGGTACTCCGTGACTTAAGTCGGTTCTTTCAGTTTCCCATAATAACTGATATCTGTATATATTTGTGCAATTCTTTGCTCTTTCTCTCTTCTTTGAATCTCTTCTCCAATTCTCATTTCAAAATGGACACTATTCTTGAAAAAATGAAAAAGTACTTTCCCGCTCTGCCTCATAATGCGATTACAAAAATTTACCGTGCTAGGTGTGCAAGATTGAAGTTGTTAATGGATCATGGAATTCTTGAAGATATACGCTGGCTGATTGAAGCAAAGGTCCGATTATCAGGTGAGTCCTCCAATTCTTTCATTTCACACATGCCTGGAACAGGTAAAAGCACTTTTGCAAAGAAACGTCGTGCAAAACAACTGAAAGTCTGTCACCGATGTGCCAGATGGACTTGTAATGCAACATGTCGTTCTTTAGGAATGGTATCTATGAACCGTGAAGATAAAATACAATTCATTAAGGATGGCCTGAGTAAGGGGTCTTTAGATAATCTTTTGTTGACCCTTGAGACGCATCCTAGTGGAGATGTGCATCGTGCAATTCATGATTTATGGCCCCAATTTCATAAAGAACATAATAGACTTAGTCTTGGGAATCTGACTAAAAAAGACCCTGTTTGCCAGTTTTTAAGAAAACTGGATGGGAAGCCTATCCCCGACCCATAGAGGGCGTTTAAGCCGTTCTTGGACGTAAAACCAAGGGAAGATGTGAGCCACAATCACAACTACCTGTACATACACATGCTTTTTCAAATAAATAAATAAATAAATAAAGAGAGAGAGAGTGTGTGACTCCAGCTGGTCTACATATAGGTGATATGATTGCATTTTCAATTTTGCATCTATAAAATCTTCTCTTCCTTCCCCTCATTTCTACTCAACCCTTACATTAGACAGATATAGAAGCGTGTAGAAATGGCAGGTTCCTCAAGTTATCACATAAAAAATATTTGTGTTTTCGGTGGATCCAGTCCTGGGAAGGAAATAGCTTTTTTAGAAGCAGCAAATCATCTTGGTCAGGTACTAGCTAAGAAAAAGATTCATTTAGTGTATGGGGGAGGCAGCCTTGGGTTAATGGGGGGTGTGGCAATAGCTGCATTTTTAGGAGGTAGTCAAGTTTTGGGGGTCGTCCCCGAAGCTTTAACAAAAGGGGACATCATTGGAAGAACAATTGGAGAGGAACTACAGGTCTTCATAATGTTTGATCGAATGAATACAATGTTTAACCATGCTGATGCCTTCATTGCCTTACCAGGTGGTCTGGGCACATTGGAAGAGATCTTTCATATTTCCTCTTGGGCCCAACTTCACATTCACCATAAACCTATAGGTTTGCTCAATGTTAATGGTTTTTATGATACTTTGTTATCTTTTCTTGATCAAGCTGTGGAACAGGAATTTCTAACATCTTCGGCACGACAAATCATAATCTCTGCTGCTACTGCTGAACAATTGATCGACAAACTACAATCTTTCACCCCTGTAATTGATCCTTCCATGAGTCGCATAAATTGGTCAACTACAGAAAGCCGTAAAAAGCTTAGATTGGATTTGAGCCTTCGTTTGTGAATCCTTGTGTCTTTTGGTTTTATTTCTAGCATAGTATTTTGTTATGTTATTTCTTATATTTGTTTAAGTGTGTTTCAGGTTTGTCAGTGTTCGTTGTTTCAGGTGATGTCTTCTATACTCTATCTTTCTACCTTAGGACATTGAGGACAATGTCTTGTTTTGGTTGGGGGGAGAGGGTAGTAGTAATTAAAAAAAAAATACTAACCAACTAACTATTTTTGTTTTTAAAAACCATTTGGCAAAACTGTTATTACTAGGATGGCAGAGTAAGGGGGAATGACTCTTGAGACGCATCTTAGTAAACATTTTCTAATGGTTATTTGCAATATTCATAACAAGGCCTATTAGAATACTTCTTGAAATATTCAGGTTTACAAATTCTCGCATTGTTATCACTTGGTTCTGCTCATATACTCATTTAACAAATATTCTTAAACCTTCATTTTCACACACACACTTTAACATATGATTGTGGGTTGCACATTGAATTATTACATTAATTATGTTCTTTTGTTAAAGGTAACAACTAAGGGATAGGGATAATCTATAATTTGCAAAAAAAAAAAAAAGAAGAAGAAGAAGAAAATGATGATAATAAAAACGTAGATAAGTTTGATTTCGTAGCCTCCCTAACCTAAGCAATTAAGCCCTAAGGGGTGTTTTAACACCTAATACCCTAAAGTCAACTGACTTGGGAGCTATTGGCCCAAAGTTTGTTACATGGGTTATGGAGAAAAGCTTAAGGGAATCAAACATTGCACTATCTACGTATCAGTATCTGCAACTCGAGTTACTAAGCTCGTAGGGGTGTCTCAACACCTAATGCCCTAAGACCAACTAGTCTGGGAGTCATTAGCCGAAAGCTCGTTACATGGGTTAAAGATGCATTGTGTTTTAAGTTATATGTATAGATATTAAAAAAAAAGAGTAAAATAAAATAAAATAATCCCAACCCAAGGAAGTTAACCTTAAACATTAGAACAAAATATTGTTTTCTTCCAATAAAAGCCCCATCATCTATGTTTCATACATGAGCACATAACAAGGAAGGTTTATTAATATTTTGTTTAAGAGGTATTGAGCAGATATATAAATTTAATGAGAGTTTGTTTATCTGGATAGATTAATGGAAGTTGAATGATGAATGCCTTGCTTTGTGGAATTTGCAAATTGTTTTTCTATTTTAATGCTTTAATTACTAAGGACTAGTAATAAGCTGGTTGGGGGGGGGTGTGATTAGTACTTAAAAGTGCATTTTTATCAAGGTTTTATATCATCATTTTGCACTTGAAGTATCAATAACTCCTTAACTAAAGCGTGTTTTATAATAACGTATCTAATTATATAAGATACCTTTAATTTATGGTAAATGTTCATCTTAAATGCAGGCCTATCACATAAATCAAAGAATTGATTGATGAGTTGAAGTACTGAAATTGAAAGGACAAAAAGATGGCCAAAGAGATGCTGGTGCAGTCCAAACTGGAATACAGTTCGGTAATTGGGTCATATCTGGAGCTGTAGATCTTGGATTTAGGTCCATTTTATATGGATGGAAAGATAAGACATAGGCTTACAACTTTCATGTGGAGCCCAAGATTTAACAAGGCCGTTTTCAAGTCCAAATTGTAGCAACAAAGAAGAAGTCCGAATCTGTCCTGCAGCCCAGACACTGTTCAGTGTTCAGCCCATATCTTGAGTTCTGGAAGTCCAAATGATCTCAAATTTTTACCCTGGAAAGATGAGACAATTTCCTAGAACTTTCATGATTGAAGTCTGTCCAAATTATGACGTTATCAATGACGTTTTTGGAAGACAAGAAGATAAGAATTGTCACCAAGTCAAGATGTGGCCACCCACTCATCAATTAGTCAACAAATCAATAGTTCCAAATTTTGGCCTATAAAAGGAGGCATTTGCCATGTATTTAGGCATCTTGGTGTTCAGATCAAGATCATGCTCTTGCTTTCTCTCTTTCTGTTGCTTATGCTTTGCTTTCATTAATATTAAGTTTATGCCTTTCATTTCCTTTCCTTTACTTAGTTAACTTTTATCTTACTTATGTTCTTATCTTGTTTATTTATGTTTCTTTCTTTCATTATGTCTAGCTAAGTTAATTATGTCAAGGTGAAAAGGTTACACTAATGGTGTAAGGATAAGTATAATATTAACTCAACATGGACTTTAATGTTGGATACTAACATGCTTTATATTTGTTATCTTATTCACTTTTAATACTTTGCTTGTTAAATGGTTAATCTAGATTTATGTTGTATAACACTTGGTACAACAAATACTTGGCACTTTCATAGCCCATACTGTATGGTATAACCGACACCTGAGCTATGAAAGGAACTTGATTTGTTGTTAACATAAGTTATAATCATGAATGCCTGAAAACATTTACAAGTATTAGCATTATTCGAATAAGATAACTAATGTAATCATGTTAACAATTTATAATCTGATTGGAACCTCCTTGTGTGTGGTTTCCAATTGAATAATAAGAGTTTATACTATACTTGTTTAAAATACCATTAGTGGATCCTCTAACCTTGACATTTGTTGTTATCATTGTTTAATCCTTACGTTAATCTTCCATCTCAAAAGTTCTCATCAACTTCTTCCTCTTCTTCTTCACTATTATTATTATCACTGTTATTGTTGTTGTTGTTGTTGTTGTTGTTGTTGTTGTTACTTTTGTTTTATTGTTATCTATAATTTATACAATTAACCTCTCTGTGGTTCGACCCCGGTCTTGCCGGGTTATTTATTACTTCGACACTCCTGCACTTGGGAGAAGACATCAATCTTTTGGTCGTGTCATCAATCCATAACATAATTTCTCAGCCATACTATAATGTGTTTTACAACCTATGAACTTATTGCTAGTGTAGTAAATGACTTGTTTTTTTCTCCCTATTTCATCATGTTGCCCTAGTACAAAGCCTATGGTTGCTTCACTGATAGTCAAGTGTAGTATCAAGGGTTTCCCAGGAATTAGTGGCACCAGGAGAGGTGGGTTCACAAGGTATTACTTGATCTTATCAAAAGCTTCTTGACAATCTTCATTCCAAATCTCGGGGTTATTCTTTCTTAATAACCTGAAGATTAGTTCATATGTAGTAGTTAGCTAAGAGATGAAATAAACTATATAGTTTGACCTCCCTAAAACCCCCCTCATTTCTTTCTCAGTCTGATACACTAGCATTTCTTGGATCATTTTGACTTGATCCGGGTCTACCTTGATTCCTTCATTACATACCATAAATCCCAGCAATTCCCCAGACTTAACTCCAAATATGCATTTGGTTGGATTTAGTTTTAATTGATACCTCCTCAACCTCTCAAACAACTTTCTCAATGTTTACACATTATCGATGTATACTTCAATCTCTTTATGCATCATATCATGAAAGAGAGTCATCATTGCTGATTGATATATGACTTCTGCATTTTTAAACCTAAATGTCATTACTTAATAATAGAAATCCGTTAAGGGGTAACAAAAATGGTATTTTCTTTGTCTTCTTCGACCATTTTGATCTAATTGTAACCTGAGAAACCATACATGAAGGAGTAAGTAAATTTCTTTGCAGCACTGTCTACAAGCATATCGATGTAAGAGAGGAGTGGAAAATCATCTTTCGGGCTAACTCTATAAAATTCCCTAAAATCCACATATTCTCAGATTTTATTACCTTTCATAGGTATTGTCGCTATGTTTGATGCCCATTAGGCGTATTTGACCATTTCTAGAAAACATGCGTCTCATTGCTTCCTCACTTCTTTTTTTACTTTGATCAGAATATCTGGCCTCATTCTTCTCAGTTTCTGCTTTATTGGTTTGCACTCACCTATTAGAGGGAGCATGTGTACCACAATACTTGCATCCAAACCAAACACATTAGCACATGTCTAAGCAAATACATAGGAGAATTCCTTTAAAAAAGATATTATACCATCTCTCTCATTGGCTGTAATCTATACTCTAATTTTCAATTCCTTTTTCTCATGCTCAGAACCTACATTCACCATTTCTAGCTTTTCTTCAACAGGGTTTAAGACATTTTTGAGTTGTTTAACTATCTTAGTGAATTATGTTATGTCTTTTTCTTCAAACTCTTCCTTATCTATAGCAATCGTGCATTTATCAAAATTTAGCCAATTATTCATAATGCGATGAGCTTGCATGTTCATTGATGTTTCGCTTTCAAATGGCCTAAAAGCAAAAAGGGTTTCATATAAGTGGATGAAATTTAGTAAACCAAGGTAAAAAATGAAAGAAGAAAAATGCATGATCTCATTAACACTAAAAGAGTGACTCAAATATAGACACCCCTAACTGCTATCCTGAGCCATAATTATCAGCTGGGTAAGGACACATAAAGGAAAAAGACTTATGACACTACCAGAAAACAGGAGAAAAGCAACGGAATTACCGACGGAATTTTTCTGTCTGTAATTTATACCGACGAAAATAATTCCGTCTCAAAATCCGTCGGTATATACCGACGGTTTCGCCGACGGGGTATACAGTTCGTCTGGAAATATGCAACGGCGTGGTGACGTCATGCGATTTTACCGACGGAAAGTACCGAGGGATTCAAACTGAGATAGCCGTACAGTGATGTGGCGTTGTCACCGACGGAATCACCGATGGAAGTAACCCGTCGGTGATTCCGTCAGAAAAAACCATTATATGCACCCATCTGCCGACACTCTCTTCCTCTGTTTCTCCTTCTTCTTCTTTCCCATCCCACCTCTCCCCTCTCAAACTACAGCTCCCCTTCCAAACTGCAGCCAAACACCCATCCCAAACTCTCCACTATTCTCAACACGAGCACTCAAGTTTCTTATATCTTGTACGTGGTCACAATATCCGTTTCTTGTAGATTTTATCATTTTTTTGTAAGTAAATCTACCCTTTTTAGTTTTAATATTTAATTGTGAATTTTATCATTTTTTTGTAAGTAAATCTATCCTTTTTAGTTTTAATATTTAATTGTGAATTTTATTGTTTTAGTATATGTATTTTGTTAATGTTTGTACTTGTTTAATTGTTATTTGTCAAAGAAACTTGTAGTATGAATGTATAATTTTGTAGTTGTTATAGTTTGTTTTAGATTTTGTCAAATTATATTTGTTTGTAAATTATTGAAATTTTGTTTGAATTACACCAAATTAAATGTGTCGTTGTGATGAAATAAATAATTAATAGCTTGTTTAAGTGTCTTGTTTAATTGTTATGAATTATATTTCGAAGTTGTGATTTCTGTAAATTTATATATGTATAAATTTGTATGTATGAACGTTGATAGTTGATAATTGATAATGAATATTTAACATAAGTGTTGTTTTAGTTTGTTGGATAATGTCGGGGAAAACCAATATTTTTGTTATGTTTTATAGAGGTTCAATAGAAGTCATGGATGATCGTTCATGGATGTATCGGGACTCACCCCAAGGATTGTGGAGGATGGATTATTGTAACGGTGTCCAGGTTTTTATTAATTTCGCAACATCTATTCCGAGGAATTTTACTGATGGCGGTATTAGGTGTCCATGCAGGAAGTGTAAAAATTTAAAGTTTCTGCATCAAGATGTTGTAACGATGCATCTTCTAACCAAAGGGTTCATGGAAGATTACCTGTGTTGGTATGCTCATGGAGAACTATTTGTTCCTGATGAGAGCATGGAAGAACAAGTGGTTGGGTCAACTTCTAGTTCTAGCAACATGCATGAAGTTGGAAATGAGAACAGTAATCCTTACAGGAATATGGTTATGGATGCAATGAGAATGAGTGAAGGTAATGTCAGGGAATGTCCAATCGTAGAAGAAGAACCTAATGCAGATGCAGCAAGGTTTTTTGATCTGTTGAGAGATTTTGACGAACCATTATGGGATGGCTGCACGAACCACAGTAAATTATCAGCCGTAACAGGTGTTCACTATCAAGTCAGATCACGGGTTGAGTGAGGCCGGTTATGACAAGATTATTGAATAGGCGAGAAGCATTTTACCTGAAGGGAACAGGCTGAAAGAGAACTTCTATGCTGCCAAGTCCATGATGAAACCCCTCGGTTTAGGATACCAGAAAATTGATATATGCCCTAACTTCTGTATGTTATACTACCTTGAAAATGCTGAGATGACCGAGTGCATGACATGCGGGCATTCCCGTTACAAACCCAGAACTGGTAGAGGGAAGACTCTCGTGGCATATAAAAAACTTAGATACTTCCCAATCACACCTAGACTGCAGAGGTTATTCATGTCACCAAGGACTGCTGAGCACATGACATGGCACCAATCACACCATGCGGTTGATGGAGTGATGGTTCATCCTTCTGACGGTGAAGCCTAGAAACACTTTAACAGTATGCATCCTCCCTTTTCAGCTGAATCAAGGAACGTGCGTCTTGGGTTGTGTACAGACGGATTCAACCCATTCGGGTCATTTGCTGCTCCTTATTCTTGTTGGCCGGTCATACTGACGGTTTATAACTTGCCACCGGGGATGTGTATGAGGCTGGAGTTCATGTTTTTATCTATGGTCATACCAGGTCTGAGCAGTCCGGGGCGGAATATAGATGTTTGTCTTCGTCCGTTGATTGATGAGTTGACGCAGTTGTGGTCCTCTGGAGCTTTGACTTATGACATCTCGAGGAAACAAAATTTTGTTATGAGAGCGGCTTTGATGTGGACTATCAATGATTTCCCAGATTATGGAATGGTTTCTGGTTGGAGCACGCATGGAAAGCTAGCATGTCCATATTGTATGGAGAACAACAAGGCATTCACGCTAACAAACGGGGGTAAAGCTTCTTTTTTTTACTGTCACCGTCGTTTCTTGCCACATAACCACAGGTACAGAAAGAACATAAAGGATTTCTTTGTTGGCAGAGTTGAAAATGATGTTGCACCCCCGCATCTTGCCGGTGAAGAATTGTTTGATGTTGTGTCAGAGTACGGTGAAATTGTGTTTGGTCTCCAATCAGGTAAGCAGAAGTTTCCTGGTTTTGGTTTGACCCATAATTGGGTGAAGCGAAGTATATTTTGGGAGCTTCCTTATTGGAAGATCAATCTTCTCCGCCATAACCTTGACGTCATGCACATTGAAAAGAACGTGTTTGAGAACATTTTCAACACCGTCATGGATGTGAAGGGGAAGACAAAGGACAACATCAAGGCTAGATTGGATGTAGCGCTGTTCTGTAACCGTAAAAATATGGAGTTGGTTTGTGATGGGTCACGGGTCGCAAAACCAAGAGCAAGCTTCGTGCTAGAGAAAAACGCACAACTACTAGTCTACAAATGGCTTAAGAGTCTGCGTTTCCCCGATGGACATGCCTCGAACATATCAAGGCTGGTTAATACGGAGGAATGCAGATTATATGGAATGAAGAGTCATGACTGCCATGTGTTTATGCAAACACTCATCCCATTAGCTTTTCGTGATTTATTGCCAAATGGGATATGGGATGCACTAACGGAGATTAGTCATTTCTTCAGAGACATATGCTCCAGCAAGTTGAATGTTGATCACATTGAAAGGCTTGAAAAGAATATCATCGAGACAATATGCAAACTTGAGATGATATTCCCTTCATCATTTTTTGACTCAATGGAGCATCTACCCGTACATTTACCGTTTGAGGTAAAAGTTGGAGGACCGGTCCAGTACAGATGGATGTATCCATTCGAGAGGTTAGATATTACAGTTGCTATGACATTTATAATTAAATGTTTTTATTTTTATTTTAATGTTTTTAATTGATAATTTTTTATTAATATATATATATATATATATATATATATATATATATATATATATATATATATATGCAGGTACTTGTTCAATCTTAAAAAAAAGGGTTAAGAACAAGGCGCATGTTGAGGCGTCAATATGTGAGGCGTATATTGTTGAGGAAATCTCAACATTTATCTCATACTATTTCGAACCTCATTTGAGAACGAGGATAAACCGTGTTCCACGGCATGATGGTGGTGGTGAAGTGCATTCAAGTGGGAACTTGTCAATATTCTCCAATCCTGGACGACCCACACCTAAAAATGCCGTGAGGGGAAGATATTTGTCTGAAATAGAGTTCAGACAAGCACACAATTATGTCCTATTTAACTGTGATGAGCTTAGACCTTTTATTAAGTAAGTGGATGTTCGACTTAAACTTTGTCAAGAGTGTACTATTTATGTTTTGTGATACCATACACTCATATACTTTGGAACAACCTTGCAGGCAACATCGACGATACTTACTGTCCAATAACTCACAGCTGACCGAATCCCAGATCTTTCAATTACAAGATGAACAATTTGCCACATGGTTTAGAACACATGTAAGTCCTATCACAAACTCATTATCTCTTGCAATGTAATTAATTGTTATTGTTGTTACATAATATCCGTTTATTGATTATTGTTGTATTTAATTTACAAGCTAGGTTTATCAAATGGGAGGTAGTGCTGCTATTTCACTGTCTTTACTATGTCTGGGCCCTGAAAGAAAAGTCAAGTGCTATAATGGATATTTTGTCAATGGATATGTCTTTCATACTGAAGAATACGGGCATGGAAGAAAGACATACAACAGCGGTGTTTGTATTAAGGGATCGACTTCTAGTGAGTTTGAAGTTGACTACTACGGTAGATTGGAAGAGGTCATTGAAGTGCAATATCATAGCGAGCAAAATAGAGTGTTTTTATTCAAATGCTATTGGTATGACACAACTGACAGAGGAATCAGAGTAGATCCTCACTATGGTCTCGTTGAAATCAATTCAAAAGCTAGACACCGCAACGTAAACGACGTCTTTGTTTTCGCAAAGCAATGCCAACAAGTTTATTACACATACACCCCTTCCTTTAGAAAGGACCGATCAAGAGTTGATTGGCTATCCGTTTTAAAAACAAAACCCAAGGGTCGTGTCGAGGTTGTTCAGGATGAGAACGAAGACACAAGTGTGATAGATGAAGTCTTTCAAGCAAGTGAGTTGGTTGAACCATACCGAGTTGCTCCGTCGATTGACTTAGAAGAAAATTTGAATTTTCATGTTTTCAACGATAGTCTTGTTGATGTTGACGCAAAGGAGTTGAATGTTGTTCTGACCTCTACTAGTGGAAAAAAGAATGTTGTTGAAGAAGATGATAACGAAATTGAAGAGTGCGATGAAACTGATGATAATAATTCAATAGAGGGCGAAGATGAAAATTCCGACTAACTAAACATGTTATAAAGCCTTATTTTTATAATGTAATAATTTGAAACATGAAATATTTATTCTTCTTTAAGGGTCAACCTTTGTTATTGTGTTGTGTGTGTTGTAAGATTGCAATTCAAGATTTTTTGAGAGGGTTACATTAAAAAAATAAGAAAAATTTACCTTTTCACCGACGAATTTACCGGCGGAATATAAACCGTCGGTATTTCACAGAGAGTTGCAAAACAAATTACGGGATTTTGCCACATTCACCGACGGATTTACCGACGGAATATAAACCGTCGGTATTCCACAGAGAGTTGCAAAACAAATTACGGGATTTTGCCACATTCACCGACGGATTTCCGACGGATTACCGACGGATCACGCATGTCTGACACGTGTCCGTCTGCACCAGTACTGACGGACTTGCCGACGGATTTGCCGATGGATCGAAAAGTTTGGCGGGATTTCCAAACTTTTTGGTGCGCATTTCAATTAATTTCCGACGGAATTACCGACGGAAATTAATTGCACCGACAGCAAATAATTTCCGTCGGAAATTCCGTCGGAAATATTGCTATATATACCGCCCATTCCCCCACTTTGTTCATCTTCTCCTCTTCTCCTCTTCTCCCTTTCTCTTCTCCTCTTCTCCCTTTCTCCCTTTCTCTTCTCCCTTGCTCTTCTTCTCTCATTTATATTTAGCTTTTAGAAGGATTTTATTGTTTTGGTGGTAGTTTTAAAAGGTATGTATCCCTTTTTCTTTATCTTTTTATTTTTTTTATTTTAATTATGATTATTTTTTTTGGTGTTCTTTGTTTTGTATATTGTTTGTAGATAAAATCTTAAATTCAACACATTATTAAGGTAAGCATTTTTTATTCCCAAATTTATTTTGAATTGATATAATGTTTTTTAGTTTTTTAATTTGTTTGTTTTGTGTTTATGTTGTGTGTTGTGTGTTGTGTAGTGTTTTTTAGTTTTTTAGTTTTTTAATTTTATTTATTAATTTTAGTTTTTTAGTTTTGATATTATTGTTTGTATTGCTATAATTGTTATTGTTGAATTTTATGTTAAAAATATTAATTTATAAATATAATTGTTATTGTTGATTTATTTTAAAAATGTTAATTTATATATATAGAATTGCATTTAATTAGTTTATCTTAATTTAGGATATTATTGTTTGTATTGCTATAATTGTTATTGTTGAATTTATGTTAAAAATGTTAATGTATAAATATAATTGTTATTGTTGATTTGTTTTAAAAATGTTAATTTATATATATAGAATTGCATTTAATTAGTTTATCTTAATTTAGGATATTATTGTTTGTATTGCTATAATTGTTATTGTTGAATTTATGTTAAAAATGTTAATTTATAAATATAATTGTTATTGTTGATTTGTTTTAAAAATGTTAATTTATATATATAGAATTGCATTTAATTAGTTTATCTTAATTTAGGATATTATTGTTTGTATTGCTATAATTGTTATTGTTAAATTTATGTTAAAAATGTTAATTTATAAATATAATTGTTATTGTTGATTTGTTTTAAAAATGTTAATTTATATATATAGAATTGCATTTAATTAGTTTATCTTAATTTAGGATATTTATATGACTTATATCTAATGTTAGTACCAATTTAACAATGAATGTTCATAGTTGTAATTCTATATGATGTTATTGAATAAAATGTTGTGTTGATGATGATGAGTTGGGTTGAGATCCAGGATGATTGGATCGGGATGTGAAATAAAATTGGAAGTGTAATATGATTTTGTCGATAACTTGGGACCCCCCAGTACAGGGGAGACTCTGTCGAATTTTTTTTTAAATAATCGAAGTTAATTATGTAATTATTCGTATACATTTGTGTAGATGCGTAGAATGAAATCTACAGCACGTCGTTAGAAGACGGTTGCAGCTAGTTCTTCTAGCAGCGAGGAGGACGTATCCTTAGGTGCTGATCACGGCGAGGAATCTACGCCAACTTGTGATGCTGCCTTTTCTAGCGCGGTTTCACAGCGCAGAAGCGGTGTGCCTTCACAGCGGGGTCAATTCACCCGCAAGTACCAGGCACAATGGAAGGATGACCTCTCAATGTAAGTTTGTTTAGGTTTTAGTTTTTTTTTATATACTTATTTTGTGACAAGAAATCAGACAAGAAATCACAATTAATATTAATTACTACTTTTATTTAATTTCAGGTTCACAAACATTGAGGTTGCAAGGACTATAACATTGGCGTTTAAATCGTTGATGGAGATTCCATTGTTTCAATGGAGCCAGGTTTCCAAACATCCTGAGTGGAAACCTAATATCGATGCATGGTTTAAGCGATTTCAGGTCGGTGTTAATTTTTAATAAATGATTTTTATAATTTTATATCTTGTACTATTTTTATTTTATATGAATTATTTATATACACAGAACAAATTTGAGTGGGATAGGGCAGACAACAATGTTGTGAGGAGGGTATGGGAGAATCACGCGGCAACTAGGTAACATCGAAAATAATATTTATTTTTGTTTTATAATTTTATGTTTTAAATTCTAATTTGTTACTATGGAAGTAGGTTGCGTGATTTTTGGTATGACACCCAAAAAAAATCAAAAAGACATGCGAGGGATAATGGTCTTGAAGGATGGAATGAGGTGACGGTTTGACAGGAATTCAAACCGCCATTCATCTCGGGGGAAATATGGACGGCATATATTGAGCACGTGACCTCAGAGCGGTTCTCACGGTGCTCACAGTCTGGCGCCGACAACCGGAACCGGCAAATTTATGGTTCGGTGACCACGCACACTGGCGGATCCGTCCCATTCAGCGCACATGCAAAGCAGATGGTAAGATTAATTTTAATGAAATATATCGTTAATTAATTTGTCGTTCATTATAATATATTTAACTTTCAACCTATTTTTTCCTTACAGGCTGCGTCTCTTGGACGTGAACCGAGTCCAATGGAGCTGTTTGTAGAGACGAATGTGCGGAGTCAAGACCGCCAAAAGGGGGTGCAACAGTTCGTGGACAACCGTGCTCAGCACTTCGTGGTATGTTCGTTCATTCATTTTATTTTGTAAGTTATTATTTTCTTGAATTGCATCTTGAATTGCATTTGATGATTTTTTTACCGATGGAATTTTCAGGAGACCTATAATAGCCGGTTGAGGGAGAGATATGGGGACAATCCGTCGACCCATCCAGATTTCGATCCAGATTTGTGGATGGAGGCGGGATCGTCTGGTGGACCCGATAAAAATAGGGTCTACGGGCTCTCCAACACTACGGCTGACAACTTGCGTTCGACTCGTAGTGTCTCAACTGTTGGAAGCTCTCCATCAGTATCGAACACCCAGTCTGAGGAGTTCATTGCGTTGAAACAACAATATCAACAACTCTCGACGAATTATGATGAGCTCCGTCAAATAGTCATGGAGATGAGATCAAAGATGGATGACGATACTTGTGCAGCTTCTTTTTGGCCGTATGGTCCCGGGAACAACCAGCCTCCTCCTCCTCCTCCGCCTCCTCCTCCAACTCCGCCGCTATTCTAGTTTAATTTTGCTTTTTAAACACATTAAATTTGTAATGAATATTATTTAACATTACTTTTACATTATTAATGTTTAATGCATTTCTATTTGTTTATTAAGGTTTTTTACAATTAATAAATTATTTTTTTATATATTTTAAATACCTACCGACGGATATACCGACGGATACTATCCGTCGGTATTTAACAGAGAGTTGCCGAACAATTACCATCCATGCCATCATTACCGACGGCATCACCGACAGATATAATCCGTCGGGGATTAAATTCCGACGGCATTACCGACGGATATTATCCGTCGGTATTACACAGAGAGTTGCAACAAAATTACCAGCCATGCCATACTTACCGACGGAAAATCCGTCGGTAATGCCGTCGGTAATTACCCTTGAAATTACCGACGGATTTATTCCGTCGGTAATGTTACCGCGGGAAACTTTTTTTTTGGCGCGCGCGTATCCGTCTGTAAACCGTCGGTGGGTGGGTTTTTTTATTTGCGACAGAATTAGCGACGGAAATGGGATTTACCGACGAATGTTTTACCGACGGACGTGTTCCATCGGTGAGTCCGTCGGTATTATTTTCACCGACGGATTTCATTGCTGTCACCGACGGAATGAGTCCGTTGGTAACACTGGATAATGTTGTAGTGTGAAAAGCATGTAAAAACTAAACACATCAATTGTAAGCATCTTTAGATGAATTACTTTTTGATGACAACTGGGATGTCTCGAGCTTCCCAATTATCCAAGTCTTCTCCTTCAACGAGCTTCCTTACAAAACTTTCTATCGGGGTGTTCTCAAGTGTGTTGATCATTAGCCGGGGTAAGAAAAGCTTGAAGGGACTCTCTTTGATTTTTTCTGCCTCTTCCAAACAATTGATTATAGCACTAGCCAAAATTTTCCAATCCTTATCTTGCCCTCCTCATATATACGGGTTGTGGGAAGGTTTCATGAAGATGTGGGATCTTCAAATCTTCCTCATTGGTCTCCCTCCCTATAATCCAGGTCATTCTTCTTTCTTTCTAAATTCTTACTGACTTTGCATAGTCTTTCTTCAAAGGCATGAATCCTAACCCAAATCTTTTATTAGTAGCTCTTAGCTTTCTTATGTTTATCTTCTCGAGTATACCCTGGATTGGGTTGCAGCAAAAGAGGAGTCCATGCTTCAGGAAGCATTTTACAACTATGATTATAGCTTCTGAAAGCTTTGGAGTATTATGTATCGTGTTTTTAGGGACCCACTCAACGTTTACAACTTCAAAGGCATGTAGGTCACCATCTATAGTATTTTTAACCTTACTATATGAAACTGCCACATTCTTTGTAATCGACATAACCTCTTCAGATCTTATGGTTACCAGCTTGCCGTTGATAATAAACTTAATTCTCTAATGTAGGGAGGATGCCACTGTACTAGCTGCATGTATCTAAGGTCTCCCTAGTAACATGTTGTAGGAAGGGTGGATGTCTATGACTTGTAAGGTTACCAAGAACAATTGTGATTCGATAACTAAATCCACTTCAATACTTCTATTGATGGGCCTTAGTGTTCCATTATATGCTCTTACAGTCATGGTGTTGGACTTTATATGAGAACTATCAATGGGCATTTGGTTTATTACATGTTTCGACAACATGTTCAGAGCCGACCCATTATCTACGAGCACCTTGGCAACAACACAATCTTTACATTTTATTGTGATATACAATGACTTATTGTGCCCTCTCCTTTTAGGATCAATTTCATCTTCAGTGAAATATAAGTAGTTGGTTGACTGTATTCTCTCTATTAAATGCTCCATGAAGTCTAGTGTTATGTCTTAGGGGATATAAGCTTCATTAAAGACCTTTTGGAGTGTATTTTGATGTAATTCTGAGCTCAAGGTTAAAGACATCAGGGAAATTCTGGTTGGTCTTTTTCAGCTAATCTATAATACTATACTTAATATGTTTCATCAATTTTAAAAACTCTATAGCTTCCTCCTTGCCTACTAGTCTATTGACCATATAGGTCCTGGTTAGGTATGCCACATCTTTCCTTTTGGCTTTTCGTTGGTTTTCCAATTCTTCAAGAGTAAAGTATCTCTCACTTCTAGTCAAACCTATGATTTCAGCATGGAAAACAAGTGCATGAACCATCATGAGATGGGTTTGATCATAGTTATAAGGCAAAGCATTATATTTTCCACCTCTATTCCCAATTGACTTGGTCAAAATCAATCTTGGTGGCCCCTTTTCCATTGGCTGATATCTACATACTTGCCCAGTCATTATTCCTACTTCCATCTCCTCTTTGAGATCATCAATTCCTAACAATCCTCATGCATTAAACTTTTCACCTCAGTGTGAAATGCCTTGCAATAACCAATGTCATGCCTATTATGCTGGTGGTAGTATAGGTAAAAATCACCTTTGTTATTTGCAGCTTGTTCTTATGATGGCGTTTTGAGAGTTGGCTTTAACACCTAATATAAATCATTCATAGCTATCTTCATGGTTTTTTCTCTTTTCTTTCTTGTCTCTATGGCACTGACACTCCCACTTTTAGAGGCATTATTAGGAATGGTATTTGAATTCACATTAGGTGCATCGTCAAAGGTAATCCATCCGACTTTGATAAGCTGAAGGACTTTCCTTTTAAAAATGAGGCATGTTTCAATGTTATATCCTAGGGTATCAATATGATATTAATATTTTAACTAAAATTTGTACCGGTAGGGAAATGGTGGTTGCATAACTAAAACTGGGATGGGTGCTACTTGGCCGATGTTGAGGAGGCACTGATACATCTCTTTTAGGGATATGGGGAATGGAGGAAGTTGTTCCTCATCTTCGTCAAGGTGGTTCACCTCCGTCTCTTTTTTCCTTCTAGTGAATCCTTTCTTTTCACTTAATTTCATTATTTTTCTAGCTTTAATGGCTTGCTTGATTCGTTCAGCCACAATTACAATATATGTGAAGTGTTGGGCTGGGGCACCTACTAGATGGTCGAAGAAAGATGCTTTGAACATATTAGAAAATAAATTGGTCATTTTCTTTCCATTAGCGGGAGCTTGACTTGAGCAACCTTTTCTCTCCACTTCTAGGCATGCTCTCGGACCGTCTCTTTGCTTCCTTTCTCTATTATTAAAAATCTTGACCTGTCTAAAGCTATATCCATATTGAATTTATACTTTTTCACAAATGCTCCTACCAAATCTTTCCATCCATGGATTTCAATATTATTAAGCTTTATGTACCAAACTAGCGTTGCATCACTAAGGTTATCCTGGAAAAAGCGGACAAGTAGTTTTTCATCATTTACTACCGAAGCCATTTTGCTGCAGTAAGCCTTTCGATGAGTCAAAAGTCTTTTGGAACTATGACATTCGATACTAAGCATATTTCAGCTGCCTTTACAAGGTCATACAGATTAGATCCTTCAATCATTTTCATCTTTTCTTCCAATTTTATCCATTTATCATAAGCCCTATTAGCAGGACTTTCCTTTGGAGTTTCCTCCCTAATGATATTTACTACAAATTGTAGTCTTATGGGGTCGATAGGTGGGATATTAAGGAAACCTGTGAACTGGTTTTCTGAAGATGTCCTAATAGGGCTTGAATTTTGAAAGGGAGTAGTAATTGCTGGAAGAGGGGTCACTATAGTTTGAGTAATTGGGGCTTCTGTTGATCTTATCCTCAATGCTTGCTCAAGTAAGCTAGTTAGCCTTGCTACATCACCTTTAAGGCTATTTATTTCCCTCTAATGCCTAGTTTCTAAATGGGCACACTCCTCATTCTCCACCAACTTCTGTTTTTTTTTATGTGATAAGTTCATTTAATAAGGAACCTATATTTCAATTCCTACATATGCATATATGTTAAAAAATGTTTGTATATGATGATGCTTATGCATGAATTGAACTGATCCATAACATCTATCTTATTGATCTGGAGCAAAATTCTTGATTTTGATGATTGTTATAAAAGGGTATTTTACCAAGTTCTTATCATGGTCGAATTCCAAACACATTAGTTAAAGGGGAAAGTGAGTCGTGGCTTTTCATTGCATATAATAAAAGAGTTCATACATTTGGACAAACCGAACTTTAGGAAAAAAAAGCCTACACATCACTACTCATAGAGGGCATCGCCTCTATTAGCTATATTTCTAATAAAAGTAGTTATTGCATCTAGATGCTCTCTATACTTCATAACATCATTCCTAATCTGGGTAGTTTGTTGTTGCAATCTCTCGACTTGACGAGTTGCTTTCTCAATTTGCCTTGTCATCTATCTTATCTTTTCATGGAATAAAGCGTTATCAGTGATTATGACGTCATTATTGGAAGCCAACGCCTATTATTCCTTTCAAGCATTTGTATTGTGTTTTCTAAGCGAGTTATTTTGGTTATTACTCGTCGTTGCTCTTCCTTCTCAATGTTGAGCTCAACTATCTTGGAGTTAATCTGGACCTTAAAACTATTGATGTAATCTTGACATTCATGAAGCTCTCGCTTAAACCTACTCAACTCTTTTTCTATTTTCAAGCATTGACCTTTTAACTCTATCAGTTCTTCCTCTTGAATTTCCAACTCAGTCTATACCACCATGAGTTGTTCTTTTGCATACTTCACCCTTCTCTTGTAATCCTTTATGTCAAATTCGACATCCTTTCTAGTGCTTCTTTCTTTTTCAGATTATTCTATATATTAGGCTTGAATCTTTTTCCTTTAATCTATATCTATTCCAGTTAGCTGGTTCTTCTCTTTTTCTTTGTCTAATTTCTTCTTAAGGTTGTCCTTTTTTTTTTCTCTTTAAAAAAGTCTATCATTTTCTTTTTAAAAACCATCCTGCTCTTAGCTAATTTTTTGATTTGGACCTTTTTTTTCCATTTGCATGTATTTGTTGACCAGTTCATCATGTTTGATTATTAGAGTTTCTAACTCATTTTGGATCGTTTTGGTTGTTTTTTTAGCAATCTCAACTTTTTTCTGCCAATTTCTTGCCATCTCAAAATCCTTCGCTAAAATTGCTAACTGTTCATCTTTCCCTTTTAGTTGTTTATTCAAGAAGTTTCTCATTTTATCTTCTTCCTCTAGTTGTTTCTCCAAGAGTTATTGTTGCCCTTTGATATGACAGAGATCGATCTCGCACTTTTCTAACTACTTTCTCAACTCCTCCTTATTATCCACTCTTTTCTTTTTAGGTTGTTCCTCCTCTAATTCTGAATTTCTGGGTTTTGAGAGTCCAATCATTTCAGAAAGCTCTTTATTTCTCTAAGCTATGTAGTTTTGACTGAATGAGTCCAATCATCTCAGAAAGCCCCATTTCCTCTTCTCTCTTTACTAATAGAAGCCTTTCCCAATCTTGCTTAATGAGTTCCATCTCCTAGACAGATAACTAATGTTTGAACAAACTAGTGAAATTTGCTAATCCCAAAGTCCTCGATGCATGTTACACCCCCCAACTGTCTTGCTACAAGTTCAAGCTCATAACTAATGTATCTAGTTACGCCAACCAGAGGAACCCATATCTCATTACCATAACTCATAATGCAAATCATGTCATTCATCCATGGTGCTTTTCATCTGAAGTTGCTTTGTGGTGACAACATATATTTCTCTACCCATGCTTTTTCATCCAAATTTTTCCAAGTCTCATCTATTATAATTTTCAATGGTCGAAGATGGAACCACCAAAAGTTATTGAAAACATCTCGTGGTGTTTCAATGTGATTGACAATCCATAAATGCAACAGGAGAGCACAACATCTTAAGGTTCATTTCCCACACATCCTACAATGGTTAAGTGAAAACATGGTTTTAGCCAACATTGCAGCAGAAGCATTGATTTGAGTGTGCTCATACTATATGAATGCATTTGCAGCTTCTAAACTGATGACTCCAATTTCTGATGAAAAAAAAAATAAACCGAATATGGCAATGACTACTAGTTTGTACCATTCATTTCCTATTTTCCCTTCCTCAAAAGTCTTTTTCATCCTAGCTTCAATGGCTTTCCACTTGAATCCTCCATTAGCTACCCTACATTAGTTAATTTTTCCCAATCAAATTATCTTAGAAGCTGTATTTTCAAATCTTTGTCTAAAGTAGATCTTATGGAAGTTGCTCGGGAAGTTGAAGATCCTATCATATTCTTTTAATATAGGTGTCATATCGACATTTCTGAAAGTAAAACACCTGTAATTGTGGTCCAAAAAATTCAGTAAAGCCTTTACAGCCTCTGCTTGCATTGTAAGCCTCATTAACTATGCAATCATTTCGTATTGGCTCTCAAATACGGTCTCATCGATGTACCCTATGATGGGTATCAATTTTTCCAAATCATTTGTCATGTAATTTACCTTTATAATGTGTGTCAATTCATTAGCATTGATTCCTGGACAATTTCCTTCAGCCAATTGTGTCATCTCAGATTCTTGCCTAAAATCTTGAAAAGATAGGTATTTTATCGAAGTCAAAGTTTTAGTTTAGGACCCTGTAATATAGAATTAGTATGGCGAGCTTTTATTGGTGTAAATCACAGGTGACATATGCAATCCTAAAGACAAGTTCTATTCATTAAGTGAGTATGAGTAAGTTTTCTAACTGGTCTCAGAAGGGTCTTATATCTGTTTAGTGACGATCTTTGTAAAGACAGTATGGAGGTGTTGCGAGGAATGATTAACGCACGTATGTCCATCATTACTAAACAAGCACTTGGATATGAGTTGGGTGTTTCACAAATCTAAATTTTGACCTATAGTCATAAGAAAAACCGTTAATCCCCTATCTAATTTAAAGACTTGTGTGTTCTTTCAAAATTAAAGCAGGTGATGCATGGGGCATTAATCCATATTTAATTTATAAATGTATATGCGATAAAAAAGAAATGAGAGTCGCCACCTAGTATTATGATCATTAGAAAACCTATTGGTCTATGAGAGTCTGGATAAGGAAACAAGTTGTGAATAAGGGGGATGTATCACCCCTAAAACACCTTATCTAAGGTAAGTTGTATTACTATTTGTCTTAAATAACTAAGGTCTTGTTGTGTTTTCTAACTGTTAGTCTGTCTATGGCTTAAGAAAAATCCTTCTCGGTAAGGAGGTTCTTATCTTATCATGTTAAAACCTAGCCCTTCGAGAGTCAAGACATGAAAAAGGAAAAAAACCATCTTTTTCATTTAATACCAAAAATATATCTTACGTATAAGCTTATAATCTCATATATTAAATAAAATAAAAATTTTGGTAAAAATTTAGAACGTATGAAATGAATTGTAAAAAAACTCTTTTATTTAAATCGAGAATACGTCTTACGTGTAAATTCATAATCCCTAATATTGAAAAAAAATAGTTTTTGAAATATAGACCGAATTCTCATGGCCTTAACAAATTAGTTAATAAAACTAAAAAATGCATGCAAAGTAAAAACTTTTTCTATAATCATTTTTATATATATATAAAGAAATATGCAGATATAATCTATTTTTGAGAGACTTGGTCATATGCACACAAAAATACATACATATACATATACATATATATATATATATATATATATATATATATATATATATATGTTTGTATTTTAAAATAAGACATTTTAATTTTTGGAATTTTCTGATAAAAAAGTTTTTAATACCAATTCAATATCTTATAGAATAAGTTTATTGTCCTAATATTAAATAAAAAATAAAAAAACAAAAATGGGAAGGACTAAAAAATAAATTGAAAAAGGTCTTTGAATTTTTTTAGATTTTTTAAAATTATTTAAAGCTCTATTTGGCAAAAAAACCATTTCATTCACAACATAAAATGGTCAAAATAGGTCTAAGGGAGTACGTTCCAAACAACCCCTTCAACCATAAATACCTTAACAAAAAACACTAAGCTAGCCAAACAAATCCTTAAACTAAACCGTAAAGGACCCGCCCGGGTCAAACCTAAAATGATGGTTCGACCATAAACTGGATAAAACAAGATTTAACTTGGAAAAACTAACTCAAATTAATGATTTAAACCAAAACAGATCAAAGATAGGAAAAAAACCAAAAAAACACTAAAAATTTACAGAAGAATAGATCAAGTGAGCATTTAAGCGAAGAACACGATGAATATTTTTCATGAGACCATAAACATAAAACACGAAGGGGACCAATTTTTAAGCAATAAAAGGTATGGTTTTGTGCGCAAACCAATATAGATCAATAATCAGGTGTCGGTTTGCCTCGAGTTATACTCAAAAACCACGAATTCATCAAGAATGAGTTTCGATTCATAACCAAAACCCTAACATTAAACCCATAAAAACATGTTATTGATGCTTGAAAGTTCTAGATTAATTACTAATAGAGGTAGGCACATTTGCAAAAAACAAGATTGAATCAAAACGAGCTTTAAAACTAGTACACGCGACAACATTCATCGGTTATGTTAACCTAAAAAATGCCTAGGAAAAACCAGAAAATTGTCAAACACTACCGCAACCCAAAAATGAACCTTTTTGTCCCCTAAAACATGTTTTCTTGATTTTAGCAAGACACATTATCAAAACTAAACATACTTGGATAAAGAAGAACAAATAAAAACAAACAAATCATCATAAACAAATGCAAAAGTTTAAACTCAAAATTGTCAACCTAGAGTAACCTACACTTTTATGCACTATGGATCTAAACCAAGTCATCTATCATCACACCATACTCAAAATAGAACATTAATAGGCTAAACATGCTAATAATAGACTTCACAAACCCAAAAAACTTAAGCAACAGTGTCATTTAAATCCTCCTAATAAAAGCCTCTAGAAATCTAACAAAATGAACACATTAATCCCACACACATCCCCCAGCTAAAAACACATAAATCTATGGTAGTTATAGCCTAGAAAACATGCCTAAGCGAACAAGGAAAACTAGACATAAGAGACCGTTAAGAAGACAAAAATATATATATATATTAAAAAGACCCACCATAACATCAAAACTTAAGAGCACCTGAAACAGAACACTAAAATATTAAATGACAACTATAACATGAAGAAGAAAAGTTCTTTGTGTTGTGTGGAGGCTTTTATGGCCGACCACTCATCTTGCACCCCATGTTTAAATATTTTGATTTCTCAAGCTCTGAAATGTCTCAAGTCCCTGTTTGGATTAAGTTCCTAAACCTGCTATTAAAATGTTGGACACCGAGGTGTTTATCAAAGCTTGCAAGTGTTCTTGGCAAACCAATACAGTGTGATAAGCTAACTTCCACCAAGAAGAGATTATCATATGCCCGGGTGCCTGTGGAAGTGGATCCCATTGCAAATCTTAGATCCTCTATCAATGTTGTCTTGCCGAATGGCAGCCCTCTCATCCAAAGGGTTATCTATGAGACCCTGCCAATATTCTGCAAGCATTGCAAAGTGCTTGGCATTCCATTGGAGCATGTTCTAAAAGCAAGGAAGAAGCTAGAACAGTAGAGAATGCAGATTCAGCTAGTGTTGCTACCATGAATAATGTCAAAGGCAGTGTCTTTACTTGACTCAGCCCCCTGTTGATGCTCCGCCTGCTGACGCTTCTCCAGTTGAAGCCTCCCCTGTTGATGCCCCTCCTATTGCTGCTCCCAAGGTTAATGCTTCTATTGTCCCTACAGTGCCTAGTGTTGCTCAAGATGATCAGCAATGTAACCAAACTATATTTGCTGGTTCAGAAGGGTGGGAAACTGTAAGGAAGAGGAAAACTGGTAATAAGCAACATTCGCCTCCAACAAAGATTTTGTCTGTTTCTGCCAAGGGGAAGGAAGTTGCAGGCCCAGCTGACGTAAATGGCAACAGAAGGCAACACAAAGCTGCAACGGGTATGCTCACCAGGAGCTCAGTGCACAGAAACTCCAATATGTCATCTGGCAGTGGTGGGGAACCTCCCACCCTTCCTCATCCATGAAGATCTATTGCTGGAATGTGAGAGGGCTAAACAGCCCTCTCAAACAGCATGAGGTAGTAAGCCTCATGAAGAAGAATAAGTTAGATGTTTATGGTTTTGTTGAAACAAAGCTGGCTTCCTCCGCAGTTTCTTTCATGCATAAACTTCGGTTAAGGAATTGGAGGTTTTTGTCTAATGTTGCAGTAACCAACACTGCACGCATTTTGATCTTTTGGAACCCCTCCACTATTAAGGTGGAGCTCATTGATTTTACTGCCCAGGGTCTCCATGTCTCCATAAGTAACTTAGTGAATCAATGTACTTTCATTACAACTTTTATTTATGGCTATAACACTGTTATTGCTCACAGAGCTCTCTAGGAAGACTTACAGAAATGGAGCTCAAAGTCTCCCTGGATTATTCTAGGTGATTTTAACTCTCTCTTATCTCAAGAGGATAAACATAATGGAGAGTCTGTATCCTCATATGAAATTTCTGACTTTAGAACTTGTTGCTCTGTGTTAGGGCTCTCTAATCTAAACTTCACAGGAAGCCATTTCACCTGGACAAATAGGAAGATATGGAGCAAAATTGACAGGGTTTTGGTGAATCCCTACTGGTTGGGTCTTCAAAGATCAGTCCATGTGCACTTCAGCACACCAGGTGCCTTTTCTGATCATTCTCTCATATCGATCTGCATTGGCCCTCAACATCAAAGAAGACGTGCTAGCTTCAAGTTTTTCAACATGTGGGATGAGCATCAAGATTATAAATCTCTCCTCTTTGAGCAATGGCATATTGCGGTCTATGGCTCTCCAATGTATGTATTATGCAGGCGGCTTAGACTCCTAAAGGGTCCCCTAAAGCAGCTCAACAAGCTTCACTTTGGTCATATTTCGGAGAGAGTTCGCAGGGCTGAAGTTGACCTAGACCAGCACCAATCTTTGCTTCAAGACAACAAGGACAATGCGCAATTGCTGGCTTAGGATAATAAGCTTCGCCTGGAGCTTGTCAATCTTAAAGCAGCGGAGAAAATGTTCTATAGCCAGAAGTTGAAATGTAATTTCTTTAAGGATAGTGACAGAGGGACTAGCTTTTTCCATGCTTTGATGAATCAGAAACACAAGAAGAGCTTCATTCCTGCTATTCATCGTACTGATGGTTCTCTTATAACTTCAGTGAGTGAGGTAGAGATGTCTTTGTCAGCTTCTTCAATCAGCTTCTGGGTACTTCGCTAGCCACATCCCCTTTGGATGAGTCCGTTGTTTGCTACGGTCCTCGTCTTGATTCCACCGTGTATGCTTCTCTATTAGATGATGTCTCAAATGATGATATAAAAAAGGCCCCCTTCAGTATTGGTGATGCAAAATCCCCGGGCCCTGATGGTTACTCCTCTTTATTTTTCAAGAATTCTTGAGATGTGGTTAGTCAAGATCTTTGTGCTGCGGTGCGAGATTCTTCTTATCAGGCCAGCTTCTTAAGCAGATAAATCATTCTATCGTAGCTTTGCTGCCGAAGTCTGCTCATGTTTCTTATGCCAGTGAATTCAGACCCATTTCTTGTTGTAACGTAATATACAAGATATCTCAAAAATTCTAGCTGACAGAATGGGGCGTGCCCTAGATGGCATCATCAGCCCCATGCAAAATGCCTTCCTGAGTGGTCGCCGCATGGCTGACAATATTAATCTTTTACAGGAGCCGCTCAGGCAATATGAAAGGAAAAGAACCTCCCCTAGATGCCTTATTAAAATTGATTTCAAGAGAGCTTTTGACTCAGTCCAATGGCCATTCCTGCGACTGTTGGTGGGGCTTTGAAACACTTAGAGGGGATAAAACACAAGGTTTTATTACAAAAACACAAGCTTACAATTAATTAACACAAAAGCTTAACAATACACACCCTCTCTTTCTCTCTAGTGTTTCTCTCTATTCTCTCCACACATAATAGCATAAGCTCAGCTAGCTATTTATACACGAATTCAAAACAAGATAATTCAACCTTCAAGTGTGAAGGCGGCTGTGGACGGTGGTGTGAAGGCGGCTGGCGGCATGCAGCTGGTCGGTGGCGGCTGGTCAGTGGCAGCTGGTGGTTGCCTTCCTTTACCATCTAGATTGAGTTTAATATTCAACAAATCTCCCCTTTAAACTCAATCGAGGGATATCATGCCAAGCATGAACTTCAAGATGATAAATGTTTCCCTCTTCAATGGCTTTGTAAAGATGTCAGCAACTTGATCATTTGTGTTGCAAGATATCAGTTGGACTTCTTCATTCTTCACATGTTCCCGGATAAAGTGATGACGTGTATCAATGTGTTTGCTCCTCTCATGATACACTGGGTTCTTTGCCATTGCGATTGCTGATCGATTGTTAATATAAATCTCCGTAGGATTTTCTTGAGGAAATCCCAAAAACTTCAGCATATTCCTTAACCATATTGAGTGGCATACATCTGAGTTGGCAGCAACATACTCAGCTTCACAGCTTGATAACGTGACAATCGATTGCTTCTTGGATGACCATGTGAAAGATGTGTCTCCCATGAAAAAGACAAACCCTGTTGTGCTTTTTCTTTCATCCAGATCTCTACCCCAATCACTATCCGAGTAGCCTACAAGATTAAAGTCTTTACTTGAGGTATAAAACATACCTTCATTCATTGTGCCTTTGATGTAGCGAAGAATTCTCTTGGCTGCATTCAAGTGAGACTGGTCTGGCGTCTCCATGTATCTGCTGATAAGTCCGACTCCGTAGAGTATATCCGGTCTGGTACATGTCAAGTACCTCAAGCTTCCTACTAAGCTTTTGAAGTAAGTTGGATCAACATTTCCAACCTTACTCTTCCTCAATTCTACTCCATTCTCAACTGGAGTTGATACCGGATTGCAGCTTTCCATCTTGAACCTTTCAAGAATATCTTTGGCGTAACTGCTTTGGGATACAAAAATCCCTTCTTCTTTCTGCGTTACTTCCAAGCCAAGAAAATGTGACATTAAACCAATGTCAGTCATCTCAAACATGGTAGGGTTGTTGCCGGTGAATATCAAATCATCAACATATAGGCACGCAACTAAGATGCTGCCATTTGCTCCTTTCTTCACATATATTACATGTTCATATGGACATTTTTCAAATCCATTATCTTGAAAATACCTGTCAATTATGGTATTCCAAGCACGCGGAGCTTGCTTTAAACCGTGGAGAGCTTTCTTCAACTTGTATACTTTGCCTTCATTTTCAGCTTCAATGTATCCAAGTGGTTGTTCAACATAGATCTCTTCTTCTAGGAAGCCATTCAGAAATGCTGACTTCACATCGAGTTGATAGATCTTCCATCTATGTTGTGCAGCTAGTGAGATCATCAGTCTGATTGTCTCTAGCCGGGCTACTGGAGCAAATACTTCTCCATAGTCAATGCTTCTCTCTGTTTGTAGCCTTTAGCCACTAATCTGGCTTTGTATCTTTACACTTCTCCTTTTGCATTTTTCTTTGTCTTGTAGACCCATTTGACACCTATTGCTTTCTTGTTTTCTGGTAGATAAGTCAGCTTCCAGGTATCATTCTTCTCAATGGCATGTATTTCTTCATCCATTGCTTTAATCCATTTCTCTTCTGTGACAGCTTCATTGAAGCTTAATGGGTCACTATCTGCAAAGAAACAAAACAAATTTATATCTTCTATTACTTGAGTGGCATCGTACAGCTCTTCAAGATTTCTCATCCTTCTTGATTCTTCTGATGAGGATGCTGATGGTGGTGTTGATGATGATGCTCCTGGTGTGTTCCTCCTGTTGAATACAGGGAATCTGTGTACCGGACTTTGTGGTTCAGCTGCTGGCACAATCGGTTCTTCGACAAGTACTGTTGGTACTTCTTCACCTTCAAGGATCAAATCAATGTTGATCCATTTGACTGCTTCTTGATCATCATTCCATTCCCAAGATTTATCTTCTTCAAAGATAACATCTCTACTCATAATCACCTTCTTCGTGATGGGATTATACAGCTTGTATCCCATCCTTCTTTCACCATATCCGACAAAGATGCATTTCTCGCTTTTATCATCGAGCTTTCTCCTTCTTGCATCTGGGATCTTTGCATATACCACACAACCAAAGACTCGTAGATGAGTAACACTTGGTTTGTGACCACTCCATGCTTCTTCTGGAATGACTCCTTGCAAACTTCTGGTTGGGCAGCGATTCAGTAGATACACTGCACATGATACAGCTTCAGCCCAGTATTGCTTGGGCAACTTCTTTGCTTTGAGCAGACTTCTTGCCATGTCAAGAATCGTGCGATTCTTCCTTTCAACTACACCATTCAGCTGTGGTGTATAAGCTGGTGTTGTCTGATGTCTGATGCCTTGTTGTGTACAAAAGGCTTCAAAGACATTTGCTGTATATTCTCCACCTTGATCAGATCTCACAATTCTGAACATGTAGCCACTTTGCTTCTCCACAATTGCTTTAAAATCTTTAAAACAATTGAATACTTATGACTTCCTCTTCAGAAAGTATATCCACGTCTTTCTACTAAAATCATCAATAAAAGTGAGGAAGTACCTATTTTGTCCAGTCGACATAGGCGTTATTGGGCCACACACATCTGTGTGTACTAACTCCAGTGGCCTCTTTGCTTTCCAGTTGACTTTTTTGGGAAAACTGGATCTGTGATGTTTGCTGAGGACACAACTTTCACAGACTTCATCTGGATGATCAATGTGAGGCAAACCTTTGACCATCTTCTTGCTTGCTAGCATCTTCAGACTTGTGAAATTCAGATGTCCAAGCCTCAGGTGCCAAAGCCATTCTTCACTGTTGGTGATGGCACTCAAACACCTTGCTGCATCATACTAGATGTTCAAAGGAAACATCCTATTCTTGGACATTTTCACATAGGCAATTAATCTCCAATTGTTGTCTCTAATTGTCAGATGACAATTCTTCGAGTAAAAAGTATATCCTCTCTCCAAAAATTGACCTAAGCTGATCAGGTTCTGCTTTATGGCTGGGACATAATACACATCGGCGATGTAGCTGGAATCGCCGTTCTTCAATTTGATTGGGATGCTACCTTTACCTTTGAATGGAACCTTTGAAGTATCTCCAAAAGTAACTAGACCTTGCTTGGTCTCATCTAGATCACCAAATAACTCTCGGTAGCCACACATGTGATTGCTGGCTCCAGTATCTAGATACCACATATTCTCCTGTTTCTCATCAAGTCCTTGTTGGACAAGTAATGTAGATGCTCTTCTGTCATCCTTCTCTACATAGTTGGCTTGCTCATGTATCTCTAACGGAGCTTTCCTTCGGCATTCAGTGCTATAGTGTCCAAATTGATTGCAACTATAACATTGGATATTCCTCTTGTCACGGTTATTGTAACCGCCTCCTCTTCCTTTAGGAGTGAATGCTTGTTGTCCTCTACCTCCTCTGGTGGTGTTTCTACCACCTCTTCCTCTAAAGCTTGTATTCCAAGAACCTCTTCCTTGGAATCTCTGGAATCCTCCTCTGGATTGTTGACTTCCTGCTTGAGTGGTATATCCACTTGTTGAAGTCTCCCCTTGCTCATATCTGTCCTTGAGAGACAGCTTTGCTTGTAAGGCATGCTCGATGGCCTTATCTCCATTTCTCTTTACAATCTTTTGCTCATGAGCTTGCAAAGAACTCATAAGTTCATTCACTGTCAACTTGTCCATTTCTTTGGACTCTTCAATCGCGATAACAACAAAATCAAATTTTGGATCTAGGGATCTCAAAATTTTCTCAGTAATTCGGGAATCGACGATGGCTTCTCCATTTCTCCTCATCTGATTGACTATCACCATAATTCTTGTGTGATAATCAGAAATAGACTCTGAGGACTTCATTTGCAATAACTCAAATTCACCTCGCAAAGATTGAAGACGAATCTTCTTGATTCTGTCAGCACCTTTGTATTTTTATTGGAGAGCCTCCCATATATCATGTGATGTTTCAGCGGAAGCAATGATCTCGAACGTGTCTTCATCAAGACCTTGATAGATGATCGTCTTTGCTTTGTTGTCTTTCTTTCTGTTGACTTTCAAGGCTTGCTTCTGTGCCTCTTGTAAAGCATCTTCTTCTTCTTTGGACTCTGGTTCATCATAACCATAGTGTACAATCTCCAAACACTCTTGTGAACCAAGGAATGCCTTTAATCTGATGCACCAACTATCATGGTTGTCTTTGGTCAGCTTCGGGATGAGTGTTTGTATACTTTCTGTAGTCATTTTGCTCTTTGAATGACTATATCTCTTTCTGGGAGTTGAATTTGGCAAAAAGGATACTGTAGATCGATCCGGAATGGTCGAAATAGTCGGGAACCGGTCTGACTTTGTTGAAATCAGGTCAGAAAATGGGTGAACCAGTCAAAACACCAATTCTGTACGGCGGGAGGGTCGCTGGGTTGAACCAGGAATATTCTGAGGAATATTCTATCGGCTCGGCTTCAGCTAATATCGGCTCGGCTTAGCGGCTCAGCTTGAAAAGAGAATATTCTCGGGAATATTCTTCAACTCGGCTGGAGGCTTGGCTTGCGGCTCGGCGCGGCGCGGCGCGACTTTACGGCTCAAATATGGCGCGCGTGTGGCTCAGTCGTCGTCTACCTCGGGGCGCGTGGGATGCGCGTGAAAAACAGTGCCAAATATTCAGGCGACGCGTGTGGCTCACCCCGGTGTCTGATTGAGCTGATTTTTACGGCAGTGAGTTTGTATGGATGAGCTCTACACGGTGGAATGATCAAAACTTGTTTTTGACAACTTTGAAAATTCGGATATGTCCCAAAACACTTCTGTTTTCTGACGAACGGGGCTCTGATACCAATTGTTGGTGGGAGGAACCATTGGTGGTGGCTTTGAAACACTTAGAGGGGATAAAACACAAGGTTTTATTACAAAAACATAAGCTTACAATTAATTAACACAAAAGCTTAACAATACACACCCTCTCTTTCTCTCTAGTGTTTCTCTCTATTCTCTCCACACATAATAGCATAAGCTCAGCTAGCTATTTATACATGAATTCAAAACAAGATAATTCAACCTTCAAGTGTGAAGGCGGCTGTGGACGGTGGTGTGAAGGCGGCTGGCGGCATGCAGCTGGTGGCTGGCAGCTGGTCGGTGGCGGCTGGTCGGTGACAGCTGGTGGTTGCCTTCCTTGACCATCTAGATTGAGTTTAATATTCAACAACAACATCTGCTTCTCCTTCTTGGTTTTCCTGATAGATTTGTTCACCTTGTTATGACTTGTGTTGAAACAGCTTTATACTCGGTTGCTGTTAATGGAGAACTCTTTGAGTTTTTTCCAGGTAGATGCGGCATGAGGCAAGGGGATCCATTATCGCCATATCTATTTATCTCTTGCATGGAATACCTCACTAGGATGCTCAGCTTAGCATCTTAGAATCCCTCCTTTCGGTTTCACCCGAAATGCAAGCTGCTTGGTCTCTCCCCCATCTTTCCTTTGCTGATGATATCATCCTACTATGTCGCGGGGACAGGGGTTCAGTTCAGGTGCTACTCTAGTAATTGCTGCTCTTTGGGCAAACATCTGGCCTGGATATTAATATCTCAAAATCATCAATATATGTTGGTGGAGTTGGTGATCGTTTAAAGCAAGCTATTTTGTTAGACATCGGTTTCTCGGAAAGTGCCTTCCCTTTCAGATATCTTGGTGTTCCTCTAAGCCTCCACAAGCTCCTTGCAAGTTAGTATTCCCCCCTCCTACACAAATTAGAAGCAGCTATTCAAGGATGGATGGGTAAGCATCTTACCTATGCAGGAAGGCTAGAGTTTATTAAATCCGTATTATATGGGATGGTGCAATTTTGGGTTAGCGTTTTTCTTATGCCAAGTGCTGTTATCAGACAAATCACCTGTCTCTGCCGAAACTTTCCTATGGAGAGGAGATACTTGCAGAAATAGGTCTGCTTTTGTGCCATGGAAAACTGTTTGTCTGCAGAAGCATGAAGGAGGTTTGGGCTTGCTTGATATCAAAGTGAGTAACAATTGTTTCATTGCTAGACACCTCTGGAACATTCACCTGAAGCAAGATTCCACTTGGATTAGATGGATCCATCACTTTTATTTAAACACTCACTCCATTTGGAATGCCCATGCTCAAAAGACCTCCTCGCCGTTGTGGAAATCAATCATTCTTCTTAAAAACCAACTTGTTGAGAGATATACGGGGGGCACCAACAAGTTATTCATTTGATGGCAGGTTGGGAACAGAAAGGAGGTGGGTTCACTTCTAATGCTTACAGCTCACTCAGACCTCAAAGCTCAGCAGTAAACTGGGAGAAGATAGTTTGGGAACAATGGGCTCTTCCCAGACATAATTTTATTCTATGGCTAGCCATGTTTGGGAAGCTTCGTACTAAGGATCGGCTGAAGTTCATTCACACTGACACATTATGCATGTTTTGTAGGCAGGCAGAGGAAAGTCATGGACATTTATTCTTTGGCTGTAACTGGACATTTTCCCTGTGGAGCAAAGTAAAATCCTGGCTGAAAATAAGCAGGCGTATGTCTACTCTCAACAGTGCAGTGCGAGGTCTTCCCAGTAAAAAGAAGAACTTGGAAGCTAGAATGCGAAGAGTTTCTCTCTGTGTTTTAGTCTACCTGATCTGGGAGGAAAGAAATAAAAGAATATTCGATGATAAGAGTACTTCACCTACCCTACTCTTTCGAAAATTCCAATCTTCTACATAATTCTTCATTTTCATGAGAAGGATCATTCCCTCATCAATGTTGCTTGGTGATTTCTCCTGTGTATGAGTCCTTCGGCTATTGTGCTTTTTGGAGGATGATGTGGGCTGTTTTGTGGTTCCTTGGTGATTTGGTGAGCTGGAGGGCTGGATTGTTTTGTGGCTGCTTGATGCTTAAGGGTTATGGGTATTCTGTGGTTCTTCCTTCTTGATGGGAGAATGGGGTTGGTTTTCCAGCAGAGTTCCTGGGGAGCTGCCGTTTAATTTTGGGTTGGTTGATGTTTCTTTTGCATGGTCTTGCATGCGCATGCATGCGTTTTACGTAACATGCATTAATGAATCTTTCATTTAGCTTGGATGGGTGGGAGCGCTTCTGATTGGCTATACTTAGTTCTCTGGACGTGATGATGAAAGGGCTCTGCAAGCTCTTGCATGTGGCCTTATTTGCTTGGTGATTCAGTCGCTGGCCGCTTTTGTTGACATCGGTCCTTTGTTTTTTGGTTGATCTTCGGACATCTGTCTACATGCTCTCGCGTTCACTGTTCCTTGTATCTACATGGACAAGCTGATGCCCACAGTTCTTGCGCACTACTTAAAAAAATAAGCCTATTAGCAGCTAACTATTACATTGCAGATAACATTAAAATTTATTATTGATAAAATTTAGTAATAAAATTAGTAACAGATAATTTTATATGCAAATAATAGATATTAATTTTTTTAGTAATGGATTATCAATTACTAAAATTCGGTTGCTGAATATGTAAATCAACAACGGATATTTCATTGTTATTGATCGTTACCATTGCTGATCCGTTGCTGATTAACAATAGAAATTTTGTTGTTGATTTAACATGAATTTTTTAAATTATTTTTTTCATTTATTGAATTATAGATTATTGAATTTTTTAAATTATTTGTGGCTATTTCAAAAATTATAGATAAATATACAAAGAACATAAATTAATACTAAAAATTATTTTATAAAAAATAATAAGTCAAATAAAATAAATTTCACAATAAATTTTTAAATCTCGTCAAACTTACATCAAAATAGATAAGTCACAATTTAATAAATATGTTTTATCATAAAGGTGGTGGTGGAGGTGGTGGTGAAAACGAACCAAAACAATGCTGACCATCATGAGGTGGGACTGGTATACGGTGGTCGAGACCTCGGTCGATATACTAGATTAGATAAGGGATACATCTGTGGAGCCATATGTGACGACATAGATGAAGCCATAGGTGTCGACATACCTTGGTCCATATTTGATGCCCGAGCTTGGTATCCCATATTACTAAGAAAGTTTTTGATTGAAGTCATCTCTTGTTGTAGTGATAAAATATGACCATCTCTTTTCTTTATTTGCTCTTTCAATGCCTGAATTGATGAGGTAGGAGGTGTTGACTCCATCGTATAGGATTGTGATGAAGCACTCGTACTAACCATGGATTTCGGCATACCAGGTGCACCATATATTCTACCCTTTGTAACTCCTCCTATAGCCGCACACCAAGTTGCTCCATCAAATGAAGGATGATTTTCCCGATCAGTTCCACATCTTGAAATCATCTTTTTTATGTAATTCTCCTACAATAAAATTAAATATAATAATACATTCATTTTAATTTTAAATAATAATTAAATTACATAAAAAAAAATACTTACAACAACTTTTTTAGACTTGTTATCTATGAAGGTTTCAGGCTTTTTAGCACTCTGATGCAACACCGAAAACATATCATCCCATAGAGGTTCTTTTCCACCTGCTTTTTCTTGCTATCAACAAATAAAAAATATTAGACAATATAAATATGAAAATTTGACGTCCAACATAACAAATATAAACAATCCTCACCATGCTAGTTCGATATGATGGAAATGACACCGTACCTCCAGAATGAGTGCTTAATTTACCATCTGTTTCAGTTAGCCGATTATTTCTTGCAGATTTTGATCTCCTTTGAAATTCAGGGGTGGACCAAATTTCTTTAATCATTTGATTCCAATCATCATTGTTTATCCAAACCGGACCTTTATTAATGCAATCCATAATATTTGTGGTATTTCTGTCCGACATAGCAATCTTAGGAATTTGTGTCAACTACTAGTTCAAAGCAATTCTTGTTTTATCCTCCCAAATCTTTCGAACAATTGGTTCATCATCCTCAGAAAATATATATTTTTTCTATATAAAAAAAAAAAAAAAAAGCTCAACATTGTTGTTAACTACCTTATATAATTACAATCACACAATCAATAGTAAAAAAGATGAACATATTTTTTTTGGTATATACCTTACCATTTCTTAATATATTCCTAAAATATAATTAATTTACATGTTCTAACCTAATTAATGTCGTTAGAGATGCAAAAACAATTATATATTAATTTATATTTTCAATCAATGAAATGGTCAAACAAACTTAATGCCTTCGCTAGAAATTCTTTTAATTGTATCTAAGAGGTTTGTACTTCATTTTGGTCTTCACTTCCATAAAAAAACTATTTTTACTATATTAATATTCCTTACATCTAAGATATGGTGTGCATAGAAAAAAAGAATGTAACACCCTCAAATATAATATCATGAAATCTCAAATATTTCATTACTAATGTCAAATATTGAATAATATATCTAAGATCATGAATTCTCAAATATTTCATTACTAATGTCAAGTTATCGACAACACTTTTATTATATGTCATTACAACTTCCATCTTGAACCAATCATCTTGGATCACATCTCATTCATCAAACAATCTCTGAACACTAAATTATACTTATCAATATATTCAAGTCTCACAATATCAATTAATAAGTCAACATAAAAGTATTACTAAAACAATTTGAAAGATAATCAATTTCATCACTATAAGTTCATCAATTTAAAAATGTATAATGCCATACCTTAAACTCCTTAAAGAGTTCATCCCTGTAAGCTGAATCAACTTTTTTCCAATTGTGTCATGGTCCTTTAAAATTTAACCTCAAAATAAGTCTGATCTCTCGCCCACACGATGAGTTATTAAAGCTTTAAAAAAATAACAAAGATTCATTAAAATAATAAAGCTTAAAAAATAATTATAAAACTCAATAACCTTATAAATTTCAACTTACTCTGTTGTTCCATATAAACGAAGCTCTTTTTTTTTTTGTAATTGGATCCTTATGTGTGTTAAAACCCTGCTTTTGAACCTGTTGCTCATGATACAATGGAGAAGATGTTGAACCGTGGATTGATGGGATGTCATCTCGATCCTCTGAATCTCTAACATTACAATCATCTCCCTCATCACCTAATCCTCTTGCATTAACAACATCTCCCTCATCTTCATCTTCATCATTATCACTATCTACTCTCTCATATTGTTCTCCTCTATCTTCCTCAACTCTCTCACCTCTCCTAACATCCTTGCCCCTCCAATCATAATAACCCCTGTTGTTATCCAATTTTTGACCCATGTTTTAATAATTTTTCAAAAATAAAAAAATAAAAAAATAAGGGTTTACATGTGGCGACAACATAGAGCATCAGGGCTAATATTAAAGAAGTAATATGTCAAGGAGATAATTACTGAATCATATATAATTATTGCAATATAAAAACCATAGATATATGTTTTGATTCGTGCTGGTTATGGAAAATAATCACTGCAATAAAAAAATACCATATATATAGGATTTGTTGGTGCTGGTTATAGAAGACAATCTCTACAATAATTATTGCAATATTTCCTTAAATAAAACGTGTAGAGATTTTCTATATAAGTGAACATCCAGCCATATGCCTGAGGAGGAGAAAATTTACATAGGACAATTTTTAAAGAGAAAAATTGAGGGTAACCACAAAAAAAAAAACCTAAACCTAATTTTTTTCTCCCGGCTGAAACCAAGCCGCCGCCCCCATCTTTCTAATTTTTTTTTCTCTCCAAGTTAGCAACCAGCTGCTCCCCCGGCTTTGGAGCCGTCCCCTACCTTCGAAAAAGAAAACAAAAAAAAAGAGCCCCGGCACGCTCTTTGCCTATTTTTCCCCTCTGTTACACGGAGACCAGACCCTCTCCTTTATCTAGCCGACTCTCCTTCACGAGCTCTCCTCTATTTAGCCAAACTAGAGAAAACGTTGCTTTGGCCTTGGAGAATTCTCGGTTTCCCTCTTCAGCCGGTCATTGATCAGCAGTCTCCTCTCTCAGTCGGCCAAAACCAGATCTCCTCCCTCACTTCTTCTTCCCCTACAGAACCTTTTTTTTTCTTTTACCCATAGCCAAACACCTTCCCTGATTTCCTCATCTCACCCTTCCCGACAGCCCACTCATTTCCATTTCCTTCGGACAAGAAAAAAAAAGAGAGAGAGCACCCAAAACCAGTCCCCCTCCTGGCATTCCCTTCTCTCGGCCATTTCTTCCCCTGCACCTGAAGCAGCTCTCTCTGTCAACGTAGCCTCAGACCAGCCTCCACCGAGCCCACAGCAGCAGCAACCATTTCTTCTCAGTAGAGACAAGACAGACGTGAAATGAGATGAAGGACGAGCAAAAGGAAAGAAGATAAACAGATGAAAATCAGAGAGACGAACCAGCACGTCTTCGCCATCACCTTTGTCCCTTCATTCTGTCTCCAGTTTCTTCTTCTCTAGTGGTGCAACTTTTTTTCTCCTCCACAGGAACAGGTATTAATTAGCCAAAGCAACAGCCTAGTTATGAGATCAGTTCCATCCCGGTCGACGCCATCCACCAGCTTCATCCTCGAGCACCAGCTTCGTCCCTGCACCAGGTAAGCTCTTCTCGTCCTTATGCATGCATGCATGAATTCAATTCACCCTGTTACTGTGCATGTGAATTTTAATTCACCAGTAACTGTTCACGCGGGTCTCCTGCTGGCAGAAAAGAAAAAAAGAAGTTTATGTTTGGCTTCGAGGGGTCATCCTTGATTTTTTGGACTGTTCAGTTTTCTTGCAAATTTTGAGAATATATACGCAGTTTGTTGTCTTTAATTGCAATTAAATGTGATGTTTTTTTTTTGATAAAAAAAATATATTTTTGTGTGTTGCATACGGCCAAACCCTAACATCTTTTTGAATTTCCTCTTAAAAAAAACAAATATTTGAAGTTTTAAAAATGTGTTTTCGCATGGATTTCTTAAACACAAAAATTATTTTCTTGCATTTCTGGATTTTACAACATGTTTGTAAAACTCCAAAGGGTGTTGGCCAATATTCCAAAAAATATAAAAATCTTATTTTTGGGTGGAATTTATCTATTATTCACCGCTAATGTTTGGATAAAGAAATCCTTAAAGGATGAATATCCAAAATATTATTGGGAATAACTTGTTATTATTCACTGTTAATATTTGGATAAAGAAACCCTTAGTGGTAAATATCCAAAATAATTTTCTAGGAATAATATGTCATCATACAGCCTTGAAAGAAGCCTTGATTATAATCAAGGACATTTCAATTTTTGACTTCACGGTTTAGGAGCCGTGAAAGTATGAAATACTAAGGCAAAAGGAGGCTTTTAAAGCACTCTGAATTTCCTTAGATTTCTAAATTTTTGTTCCTTCTCTTTGCGATTTACGAGTCGCAAACTCTTGAAATACCAAGGGAAAAATGAGCTTTTAAAGCACATGGAATCTCCTTTGATTTCTATCTTAATAAATTTAGTCTGAATCAAACACAGATTTTAAGAGATCTACATTGGTTCTCCTTGGTACTTTATAGACATATCTAAGGTTATGATCCACATTGACCAATATTTATTTCTTTTTAAACTTTCAGCCCAAATCCATTCATTATAGCAAAATGTATCCTAGAAAAACACCAACACCATAGCAATTATAAAGCAAACCAAACACCAAGCAGCTTACCTTAGGTAGGGCGTACTAGGGGTGCTAATACCTTCCCTTTATGCAACCAGTCCCTTACCTTAGAATCTCTAAAAGACCAGTCAGGTTTCCTAGTGACCAAAATACCAGGTGGCGACTCCTTTATTCACAAAAATAAAGAAACCCGAAAACAAATGAAAAATCACCATCGGACGCCGCGCGGGGGACGTGCGACAACCCCCATCAACATTATATCCTCTAAAAGTATATGGGTGATCTTGAGGGAAACCTTCTTGAGTTTGAAGTAAATCTTGAAAGCGAAAACCCTCGTACGATTGATAATCATCCCTCCTCCTATAATCTTTCTGAGTATGATGTGCATTCCAAGTAGGATTATAGCAATCATGCAACTTATGATGAATAGGTTGATGAGAAATGGATGCTTGACTATTCGGCCCAGATGAAGGGCCATTTGATCTAGATGAAGAGGTCCTATTACTCCTGGAACCTAATATAGAACCACGTCGAGGCATGCTAGATACTTGAAATAGAATAAAAAATTAGCATCAATAAACAACATTATAGAATAAATATAACTGAATTATTTGTAATTATTGAATATGAACTAATTAATACAATAAGAAAATAAAATGAACAAAATAATTATTTTTAATTAATACCATTAATACAAAAATAACTTACATCACTTAAAAATAAGTCCAAATACAATACATAAAAAATAAATTTTACAGTATATCATCATCATGCTGCTCATCATTATCATCACTCATAACCACATCATCATCATCATCATCATCATCATCATCATCATCATCGTAATCACCATTAACATTATCATCAAATTCTTCATCTGAAACCCTTTCAACTTCTACTGAATTTGCTTGTAATTGAAGCAATTCACAATGGTTGATTTCTGTATAATATGATGCTTCAACATATATATTTGGATCATCAAGTGTTTGAGTAGGAAGGACACGACATGATTGAGAAATCTCATCTGACTGAGCGACATCAAATGATCTTGTATTGTTATCATCTTCAATAAATTCACCCATGTTAACGCTATGACGACTTCTAGCAGTTGTCTTAACTACTGCCCACCATTCAAAAGATTTATTGTCAGGTGGACATGTATAGTAGACTTGTTGACATTGTTGCGCTAGCACAAAATCTTCATTTCCATATAGTCGAGAAGTATGCTTGATTTCCACCAAACCATTTGAACGATGCATTCTAATTCCTCTTCTTGTATCATACCAATGGCATTTAAACATGAACACTTTGCACTTACTCCCCAAATATTTTAGCTGAACAACTTCTTCAAGCATTCCATAATAGTCACATTCATTGGCATCATAACAACTTCCTTTCACACAAACCCCACTATTCATCGTCTTTTTAAATCGACCATAACTTTGAGTGTGAAATTTGAAACCATTCACATAATACCCATTATAACATTTAACTAAATTTGAAGGGCCTATAGCAAGTGCAAAGATTTGATTTCCAGTTCCATTTGATTGATATTCAACCTATCATAACATTTAATACCATAATAAATATTTTTTTTCAAAAAAAATTAATTTCTCAAAATAATAAAATTGCATAAAAAAAACCATAATATAAAACTACTTACATTATTTTTTAACCATATTGAAAAGATCTCCTCGCATAATTTTTCTATTTCAGCATCACTCGCATGCGGTTGTTGTGACTTTAGCTCTTGATGATATTGCCTAAATTATAAATAGTTTATTTTTAAAATTAAATTATTAAGAATAAAGTATAAAAAAATATTTCATACTTACTTTAAATAGAGCTTTAAAATATTAAAATGCATCGTTCTTGTCTCCATTTGTTTCAGATAATGAGTCTCCATTGGTTTCAAATAATGAAAATCAATATAACTACGTACTAGTTAAAAACAAAATGTAGCACATTATTGTCCTCTGCCAGCATAAATGAAAAATGTAGCACGTTGGAGAAAACAGAGGTTAAAAGAGACAGAGCCATATCGAGAATGAAGGAACTATATACTGCAATGGGCTGCCTCTCCAAAATCGAAGAAAGTAGGAAAGTATATCGGCCGGAAGGTAAATTTTTTAACATATTTGAGTCATTAATCTTCTCCCTGAACTGAAAAATTTAAAATTTCTCCTCTCTCGGCATGCTTGGACGTTTGAGTTCATTAAGTGCGCATGTAGTATCGATAAAGCCTTGAAATTAAAAAAAAAAGCCTTCAAAAATTAATTAAATAAAAAAATCAAATTAACTAATTATTAAATCCAAAAAAACTATTATCCAGTTCATTTTTAATTTCAAAAACTTGAAATTGATTCAGCCAAAATTAAATCTAAAATAATAAAAATATTAATATTTTTATTAACCCAAAATTAATCAAACCCACATTCCCCCAATCAGCCCTCTTTTGCATTTCTGCTGCCTAGCCAACCTTCCTAAGACACATTACCCAAACTTTGTATGGAGAAGTTGGGAAGCTTTGCTAGGAAGTCGGCTAACACACATTCCCTGCTGTCATATATAGTTTTTACCATAAATTTTGCACAAACTCTACCATCCTTTCTAAGACACGTTTCCCATATTTCTCTCCCAAAAAACAACACACATACACCTAGTAAAACCAAAAAACCTAGAACCCTATAAAAAGTCTCACTACTTTCATATTTAACAAATAATTTGCAATAGATTTACAAAATTATTCTGTAAAATTAGTTAATAAAACAATATATATTCTCTCTAAATTACAAACATAATTTTTTAAATATGGATTTTTGATTATACCTGCTATCACACCATGTTTGCTCCCTGCAAGATTGAATTTTTGGAAGCGTAAAGTAACTATAAAGTAACTGGAGAAAAAGTTAAGAAAACAACAAGTTATGTTTGTCATGACAAGGATATGTAGAATTGAAAGGGACATATGGGTTTGGCTCCTGGAAAAGAAATAGAAAGGAAGAGATATGGGTTAATTAGGTTTTTGAAGAATTATAGAAAAGGACAGAAGATTAGGTTCTTTCAAAGAATGAATAAAGTTTACAGTTGTGGGGTTCTTAATTCTTTTGTTGTTTTCAAGGTATAGATATATAGACCAATAAAAAAGCGACACGTAATTATTATTATTTTATAAAAGTCAAAATTTAATTTTTTATATCAACAACCATATTAGCAACGGCAAATCTGTTGCTGATTCTTAATATATTAATTTATTTTTTAGTATTTGATTTTTTGTTGCTGAATCCGTTGCTAATATTAAAAAATTAATATATATTTAATCCATTGCTAATCTGTTACTAAAATTGCAACTAAATTATTCTGATGCTAAAATCCGATGCTAATTACCCTTCTTTTTAGTAGTGTTGGCTACTGGTGTATTAATGTATTCTTGCTGGAATCTAGCTAGGTTGTCTCTGTCTCTACAAGGATGACTTTCTACATCTCTGCATGAATGAGCGTGCTTTGCATGGATGGCTGGTAATTGTCTTTACATAGCTGGCCAAAAGTTCTTCGTCCCTGCATGATAAGCCTTAAAGATTACCTCCGTTTTGGATAATGGTTCGTCTCTGCATGGATGAGATATTTCTTTGTTTTTTGCTTGAATGGCTGGTAGCTGGGTTGCTCTTGTCTCTGCATGGAAGAGTCTACGTCTCTACATGCTACTGTCCTTAGCTAGTAGTTGTAATTTGTTTTGGCTGTTTCCTGGCTTTTGTTTTTAATTTTATTTGGTTGCGGGTTGTTGCTTTCTAGGTGTTTTTCTATCTGGTTTCAAGGGGGCTTGTCCCTTCTTCTGATTTTTTTTTTGTATATATTTTCTCTGTATTTGTTGTTTCTTAGCATTGTTACTTTTGATCTATAATATATTCTTACATTTGATAAAAAAAAAAAAAAAAACAAGAGGGGAGGGGTGTGCTCATTGAGCTCCACCCCCTAATTAAAAGTTGAAGGCTTACCTAGACAAATGGGAACAATGGGTTTCCTTTTGGATTCCTTGTTGATTATTAACTGGATTCCTAGCTTTTATTCAAGCTACAAATGACCAAGAATCCCCTTTCTTTTCTTAACACCTTCTTTCTTTCTTTCTTTCTTTTCTTTTTTATTCCAAAAGCCTAAAGATTGTTACCTCTTTTTTCTTCTTTTTTTTTCCTTTCCTTTTCTTTTCTTTAGTTTTTTTTTTCATTTCTCATCCTTTTATAGCCTTTCTACAGGCAAGAGGTTACAAAACCATCTTCCTCTTGGTAGTATTTTGAAACTAGAATGTAGAGGATTCACCTCCATTCTGTTAAGGATTCTTTTTTTCCTCTTTTCTATTAGTTTTCCTCGTTTCTAGATCCTTAACAAATTATGAGAGCTTCTAAAAAGGGTTAGCAAAAAATCTGAAACTAATCCAAAAAATGGCTAACTAATGGTGTCTTTTCTTCAATTTAAACATGGTTGATGAGAGGTTATTGGAACAAAATCAATAATGAATGTTGTAGAGGTGATGTTTTCCTTTAACTAGAATCAAACCACACTCCATTTGGAGACCTGAAACTCTTTTTCCATTGATTCAAAGTTGGACAAAAAAATTGTCAAAATTTTTGAACGAGTTAAAGCTGACTTGGGACAAGAAGTTGAAGGCTTCCACGTGGCAGGTGAGGTATAAACATCGAACAAGGGTGGAACCACCGTGAAGAGGGGAAACTCATTTATCAATCGATGATGATTAGAGACCAAAAGGTGGACAAAGTTATCACGTCCATTCGCCTAAAAATGTCTACTTTACCAACTAGAACTGAAGAAGAAAGATGCACAGTATCTTGGATGATGCCTGATTAGTACTTAAAAATGCATTTTTATCAAGGTTTTATATCATCATTTTGCACTTGAAGTATCAATAACTCGTTAACTAAGAGCATGTTTTATAATAATAAGTTTGATAATATAAGATACCTTTAATTTATGGTAAATGTTCATTTTAAATGCAAGCGTATCACATAAATCAAATGATCGATTGATGAGTTTAACCATTGAAATTGAGAAGACAAAAAGAGGGCTAAGCTTAGAAAAGAGATGCAGGTTGAATTCAAATTAGAACACCATTCGGTTATTGGATCATAAATAAAGCTGTAGCACTTGGATTTAGGTCTGGTGTATATGGATAAAAAGCTCAGACATAGGCCTAAAACGTTCATGAAGAGTCCAAGATTCAAAAGGACCATTTTCAAGTTCAAATTGTAGCAACAACAGAGAAGTCGGAATCTGTCTTGCAGCCTAGACATTGTTCAGTGTTCAACTCATATCTCAAGTTCTAAAAGTCCAAATGCACTGATTATTGTTTTGTTGGAAAGATGAGATAATTTCTCAGAACTTTCATGAGACTATGTGTTTAAATTCTGATGTTAGCAATGATGTTTTGTTCAGACAAGAAGATAAGGATTGTCACCAAGTCAAGATATGGCCACCCATTCAACAATTAGTTATCAAAATCAATAGTTCTGAATTTTGGCCTATAAAAGGAGACATTTGCCATGCATGTAGGCATCTTGATTTTCAGATCAAGATCATGTTCTTGCTTTCTCTCTTTATATTTTTGTAAAGCTCAAGTTTTACTTTCATTAATCTTTTGTTTATGCCTTTCATTTTCTTTATTATACTTATATAATCATGTTCTCTTATTGTTTATCTATGTTTCTCTTATTCATAATGTTCAGCTAAGTTTATTATGTCAAGGTGAAAAGGTTACACTAATGGTGTAAGAATAAGTATAGTATAAACTCAACATGGACTTTAATGTTTGATACTAACATGTTTTGTATTTGTTATCTTATTCCCTTTTAATACCTTGTTGTTAAATGGTTAATCTAGATTTGTGTTAAACAACCCTTGGTACAACAAATACTTGGCACTTTCATAGCCCAACTGTATGGCATAAACGACACCTGAGCTATGAAAGGAACTTGATTTGTTGTTAACATAAATTATCACTATGATTACCTGATAATATTTACAAGTATTGGCATTTCTCGAATAAGATAATTAATGTAATCATATTAACAATTTATAATCTGATTGGAACCTCTTTTGTGTGTGGTTTTCAGTTGCGTAATAAAAAGAGTTTATACAATACTTATTTGAAATATCATTAGTGTATCCTCTAACCTTGACAATTTTTTTATATTTTTTTAAAATCTTTACATCAATATCACATCTCAAAGCTCTCTTCAACTCCTTTTCTGTTATTATCTATTTTTTTATTTGTATTTTATACAGTTAATCTCTACGTGGTTCGACCTCGGTCTTACCGGGTTATTTATTACTTCGACACTTCTACACTTTGGAGAAGATATCAACTCTTTGGTCATGTCAAGTTTTTGGCACTGTTGTCGGGGAGGTAAATTCTTGTATAAATTATAATATTTATTTTATTTTCTCTTTTCACTTTTCATTTTATCTAACTTTTGTTTGTTTTGTTTTGTTTCATTTTCTGTTCTTTTCTTCCTTTTATTCTCTTCCTACACGTGCATGAGAGTTTGGTCACGTACATTAAGTGGTAGACTTTGTAGGATATCCTCATCATTTTCAGAAAATATAGCCGAAGATGATAATCAGTCGCTTCATAATGAGAATAATCGAGTTAGAACACTTAGAGACCACATGAATCCTACAAGAACAAGTGCACCCACGTGTATAGTTTTCCCTCTTGATGCATCTCACTTCAATTTTAAGTTAGGCATTATTCAACTTTTACCTTCTTTTCATGGCTTAGATCTAAAAAATCCATACTTGCATTTGAGAGAATTTGAAGAAGTTTGTAACACTTATAATGACTTAAATTGTAGCATGAACACCGTCATATTAAAGCTTTTTTCCTTTTCATTATAAGATAAAGCTAAAACATGGCTACAAAATTTGAGACCAGGATCAATTTGTGCTTGGAATGAAATGTAACAAGAATTTTTAAAGAAGTTTTTTTCGTCTCACAAAACAAACTCTTTCAAAAGACAAATCACCACTTTCACTCAAAAACCAGAAGAAACATTTTACCAATGTTGTGATGGGTATCGAGACTTACTTAATACTTGCCCTCATCATGGTTTTGAAACTTGGAGATTGGTTTCACATTTTTATGAAAGGTTAACACCTAAACATAGACAAATTGTGGAATTGATGTGCAATGAAACTTTTGAAGATAAAGACCCTAATGAAGCAATGGAGTACCTATACTTGCTAGATGAAAATGCTCAAAATTAGGACACTACAGGCACTAATGAGGCACCAAGAAAAATTCACATCTCCTCTCAGTTTTCAAGAGAAAGGTAAGTTTACATCTCAACGACAACAAAATCCAAAGGTACAATACAATGCAAATACAAGTAGTTCCAGAAGCCAACACATGGATCAAGTCAAATCAGTTATCACTCTTCGCAGTGGTAAGGTTATTGAAAAACCCACTCTTAAATCTTGTAAGAAAGATGATGAGTTAATCTCTGAGGGTAAGGAAGGGTTTGAATATGAACATTGCAAAGAAAAGACTGATTCCCCACCAGCACTTCCATTTCCTCATGTCATGACCAAACAAAGGAAAGTCAATCACAACTCTGAAATCTTTGAAACTTTCAAATAGGTAAGGATCAATATACCTCTATTGGATGCTATTAAACAGGAACCTTCTTATGCTAAATTTTTTAAAGATCTGTGCACTGTGAAGAGAAAACTGAATATGAAAAAAAAAGTCTTTTTAGCCGAACAAGTAAGTGTTATTCTTCAAAACAATAATGCTTTGAATATAAAGACCCTGGTTGTCCTACAATTTCATCCTTTATTGGAGAACATAAAATTGAAAAAGATTTACTTGATCTTGGAGCTAGTGTGAATTTATTTTCATATTCAGTTTTTCAAAGCCTCAATCTAGGTGAGTTAAAATCAACTTCTGTAACTCTTTTACTTGCTGATAGATCTGTAAAAGTGCCTAGAGGAATAGTTGAAGATGTGTTAGTACAAGTTAATAAATTCATTTATCCTGTGGATTTTATTGTCTTGGATACACAACCTGTTGAAGAATGTAATTTAATTCCTGTTATTTTAGGACGTCCATTTCTTGTAACTTCTAATGCATTGATTAGTTGTAGGAATGGAGTGATGAAGCTATCTTTTGGAAACATGACATTGGAGATGAATAATTTTAACATTTGCAAACAACCTGGAAATGATAATGATTTATAAGAAGTGGACTTTATTGAAAAATTAGTTTATGATCAATTTCAAACCACTTCCAGTGAAATTGAGATTGATGAATCTGACGATTTACAAATGGTTTATTTTCAGGAAGAATCAAAGGCAAGTAATTGGAGACCAAAAATTGAGGAATTGCCCCCACAATCAATTGAGTCCATACCTTTAAGTGTTCAACCACCAAAACTTGATTTGAAGTTGTTACCATTCAATCTCAAATACTCATTTTTAGGAGAAAATGAAACTTTTTCGGTAATAATTTCTTCCAAACTTAATGCACATCAAGAAGGTAAGTTATTACAAACTTTGAAAATGCACAAAAATACATTAAGATGGACCATAGCTGACATAAAAGGAATTAGTCCTTTGATTTGCACACACAGAATTTATTTAGAGGAAAATGTTAAACACTCTAGAGAAATGCAACGAAGGCTTAATCCTAATATGAAAGAAGTAGTGGAAAATGAAGTCATTAAGCTTATAGATAATGGAATCATTTATCCTATTTCTGACAGCAAATGGGTAAGTCCTGCCCAAGATGTACCTAAAAAGTCTGGAGTCACTATGATAACAAATGAGAAAATGAGTTAATTCCAATTAAGACTATTACTAGTTAGCGCATGTGCATTAACTATAGAAAACTTAATTCAATGACTAGAAAATATCATTTCCCTTTACCTTTCATGGATCAAATCCTAGAAAGAGTTGCAGGTCATGAATTTTATTGTTTTCTAGATAACTATTCAGGTTACAATCAAATTGAAATTGCATTTGAAGATCAAGAGAAAACCACGTTCACATGTCTGTTTGGTACGTTTGCATATCGAAGAATGCCTTTGGATTATGTGATGCACCAACCACGTTTCAAAGATGCATGCTCAGTATATTTAGTGATATGGTTGAACTTTTTCTTGAGATTTTTATGGTTGATTTTTCTGTTTTTGGTGATTCATTTGATGATTGTTTAACTAACTTGGAAAAAGTTTTAAACAGGTGTGAAGAGAAGAATCTTGTGCTGAATTGAGAAAAATATCATTTTATGGTAATAAACGGCATTGTACTTGGTCACATTGTTTCATCAATATGAATTGAGGTTGACAAATCTAAAATCAAGTTAATTGCCAATTTACCAACACCAAAATCTGTTAAAGATGTTAGATCATTTTTAGGACATGCTGGTTTTTATAGAAGGTTTATCAAAGATTTTAGTGTATTATTTAAGTTATTGAGTAACCTTCTAACAAAGGATAATATTTTTGAGTGGATTGAACATTGTGAAGAAACCTTTGTTAAACTTAAAAAACTTGCTTACTTCTGCTCCTGTCATTTAACCTCCTGATTGGTCATTACCTTTTGAAATAAAGTGTGACGCTAATGATTATGTCGTGGGTGCTGTCGTCATTCAACCTCCTGATTGGTCATTACCTTTTGAAATAATATGTGATGCTAGTGATTATGTCGTGGGTGCTGTCTTAGGACAAAGAAAAGATATGAAACCTTTGTGATTTACTATGTAAGTAAAACTTTAAATAGTGCTCAAATGAATTACACTACCACTGAAAAAGAATTACCTGCAGTAGTATCTGCATGTGAAAAATTCAGATCTTATCTTGTTGGCTCAACTGTTGTTGTTTTTAGTGATCATACAGCATTGAAATATCTTCTTTCTAAGAAGGATTCTAAGGCTAGATTGGTGCGATGGATTTATTACTTCAAGAATTTGATATCACAATCAAAGACAAGAAAGGCACCGAAAATGTTGTCTCAGATCATTTGTTAAGATTGACAACAGATTCGAGATCTAACATCACACCAATCGATGACTACTTATTTCTTGTTTCAGGACAATTGTCAGCTCATTGGAGTACCCAAGACAAAAGAAAGTTCTTGAATGAAGTGAAGAACTTTTATTGGGATGACCCTTATTTATTCAAATATTGTCCTGATCAAATATTTCAAAGATGCATTCCTGACAATGAGGTAAGTAGTGTCATTAAATTTTATCATTTTGAGGCATGTGGGGGTCATTTCTCATCAAGAAAGACAACTGCAAAAATCTTACAAAGTGAATTTTACTGGCCTACCATGTTCAAGGACTCACATGCATTCTGCAAGACTTATGAAAATTATCAAAAGTTGGGATCTATTTCAAAACGTCACATGATGCCTTTAAATCTTATTCTTGTCATTGAGATCTTTGATTGTCGGGGTATAGATTTCATGGGTCCATCTCCTCCATCATTTGGTTTCTTGTATATATTAGTCGCAGTAAATTATGTTTCAAAATGGATAGAGTCAATTCCAAGTCGAAACAATGATCACAAAACAGTGATAAAGTTTTTAAAAGAAAATATTTTGAGTCGATTTGGAATCCCTCGAGTCATGATAAGTGATGGTGGAACACATTTCTGCAACAAGCCATTTGAGTCTTTAATGAAGAAATATGGAATAACATACAAAGTTGCCACCCCTTATCACCCTTAGACAAGTGGATAGATAGAACTTGCTAATAGGGAGATCAAACAAATATTGGAAAAAACGGTGAACCCTAATAGGAAGAACTGGTCTTTAAGACTTAATAATGCACTTTGGGCTTATCGTACTGCTTTTAAAACATCATTAGGTATGTCACCTTATAGGTTGGTCTATGGAAAATCTTGTCACTTGCCTATGAAATTTGAACATAAAGCTTATTGGGCTATCAAAGCTTTCAATTCAAACCTTGATGATGCTAGTCAGCTGTGTAAGTTACAAATAGATGAGCTTAAAGAAATAAGAAATGATGCATATGAGAATTCAGAAATTCATAAAGTAAGAATCAAAGAGTTTCATGACAAGAGAATCTTGAGAAAAACATTTGATGTTGGTCAAAAAGTTTTGCTTTATAATTCTCAACTCCATTTATTTCCTGGAAAGTTAAGATCAAGATGGAGCAGTCCATTTATTGTGAAACATATGTATCCTTATGGGGCCTTTGATATTGAGAATTCAAAGAATGACAATGTTTTTAAGGTAAATGGACATCGTTTGAAAGCTTACTTTGATAATTTTCCTAGTGAAAATGAATCCATTGGTTTGATTGATCTTGTATATAAAGGTTGATTATTTAGTTTTTCTCACATTGTTTTTGTGTTTCTTTTTGGTGTGACTCTTGTTTTGCTAGTCTTTCTCCAACCTCGGTCAAATGGTGAATAACAGTACTCCGTGACTCTTAAGTCGGTTCTTTCAGTTACCCATTATAACTGATATTTGTGTATATATTTGTGCAATTCTTTGCTCTTTCTCTTTTCTTTGCATCTCTTCTCCAATTCTAATTTGAAAATGGACACCACTCTTGAAAAATTGAAAAAGTATTTTCTCATTTTGCCTCCAAATGCAATTGCAAAAATTTACCGTGCTAGGTGTGAAAGATTGAAGTTGTTAATGAATCATGGAATTCTTGAAGATATTCACTGGCTAATTGAAGCAAAGGTCTGATTATCATGTGAGTCCTCCAATTCTTTCATTTCATACATGCCAGGAATAGGTAAAAGCACTTTTGTAAAGAAACGTCGTGTAAAATGACTGAAAGTTTGTCACAGATATGCCAGATGGACTTATAATGCAACATGTCGTTCTTTAGGAATGGTATCTGTAAACTGTGAAGATAAAATACAATTCATTAAGGATAGCCTGAGTAAGGGGTCTTTAGATAATCTTCTATTGACTGTTGAGACGCATCTTAATGGAGATGTGCATCATGCAATTCATGATTTATGGCCACAATTCCATAAAGAACATGCTCGATATAGTCTTAGGAATCTAACTAAGAAAGACCTTGTTTGCCAGTTTTTAAGAAAACTAGATGGGAAGCCTATCTCCGACCCATTGATGGCATTTAAGCCGTTCTTGGACGTAAAACCAAGAGAAGATGTGAGTCACAATCATAACTACTTGTATATACACATGTTTTCAAAAAAAAAAGAGGGGGGGAGAGAGAAAGAGTGAGACTACAGTTGGCCTACATATAGGTGGTATGATTGCATTTTCAATTTCTCATCTATAAAATCTTCTCTCCTTCCCTTTATTTCTACTCAACCCATACATTCAACAAATATAGAAGTGTGTAGAAATGGTAGGTTCCTTAAGTCATCAAATAAGAAATATTTATTTTTTTAGTGGATCCAGTCTTGGAAAGAAAAGGAGTTTTTAGACTCAGCAAATCATCTTGGTCAGGTACTAGCTGAGAGAAAGATTCATTTAGTGTATGAGGGAGGCAGCCTTGGGTTAATGGCGGGTGTGTCAATAGCTGTATTTTTAGGAGGCGGTCAAGTTTTAGGGGTCGTACCCAAAACTTTAGAAAAAAAGGGACATCATTGGAAAAACAATTAAAGAGGAACTACAGGTCTCCACAATGTCTGATCGAATGAATGCAATGTTTAACAATGCTGACGCCTTCATTGCCTTACCAGGTGGTCTGGGCACATTGGAAGAGATCTTTCATATTTTCTCTTGGGCTCAATTGCACATTCACCATAAAACCTATAGGTTTGTTAAATGTTAATGGTTTTTATGATAATTTATTGTCTTTTCTTGATCAAGCTGTGGAACAGGAATTTCTAACATCTTCGACATGACAAATCATAATCTCTGCTTCTACTGCTGAACAATTGATTGACCAACTACAATCTTTCATCCCTGTAATTGATCCCTCCATGAGTCGCATAGATTGGTCAACTATGAAAAGCTGTAAAAGCTTAGATTGGATTTGAGCTTTCGTTTATGAAACCTTGTGTCCTTTGGTTTTATTAATAACATATTATTTTATTTTGTTATTTCTTATATTTGTTTAAGTGTGTTTTAGGTTTGTTAGTGTTCGTTGTTTCAGGTGATGTCTTCTATACTCTATCTTTCTACCTTATGACAATTTCTCATTTTGGTTGGGGGGAGAGGGTAGTAGTTGACATAAAAAAAACTAGCTTACTAATTGTTTTTGCTATTATTAAAACCATTTGACAAAACTGTTATTAGGATGGCAGAGTAAAGAGGAATTTTATTGACTCTTGAGACATAACTTAATAAATATTCTTATCAAGGTCTATTAGAATACTTTTTGAAATATTCAGCTTTACAAACTCTCACATTGTTATCACTTGATTCTGCTCATATACTCATTTAACAAGTATTCTTAAACCTTTATTTTCACACACACACACACACTAACATATGATTGTGGGTTGCATATTGGATTATTACATTATTTATGTTCTTTTATTAAAGGTAACAACTAAGGGAAAGGGATAATATATATTTTGTAAAAAAAACAAAATATTGATGATAATAAAAAACGTAGATAAGTTAGGTTTTGTAACCTCCCTAACCTAAGCAATTAAGCATGAAGGGGTGTTTTAATACCTATTACCCTAAAGTCAACTAACTTGGGAGCTATTGGCCTAGTGCTTGTTACATGGGTTAAGGAGAAAAGCTTAAGGGAATCAAATGTTACACTATCTACGTATCAGTATCTGCAACCTGAGTTACTAAGCTCATAGGGGTGTCTCAACACCTAATGCCCTAAGACCAACTGGTCTAGGAGTCATTAGCCGAAAGCTCATTACATGGGTTAAAGATGCATTGTGTTTTAAGTTATATGTATATTTAAAAAAAAGAAAAAGAAAAAGAAAAAAAATATTAATCTCAACCCAATAAAGTTAACTTTAGAAAAATATTAGAACAGAATATTGTTTTCTTCCAAAAAAAGCTCCACTATCTATGTTTTCATACATTGAGCACATAAAAAGAAGGTTTATTAATATATTGTTTCAACAGTATTAAGCAGATATATAAATTTAATGAGAGTTTGTTTATTTGGATAGATTAATGGAAGTTGAATGATGAATGCCCTGCTTTGTGGAACTTGCAAATTGTTTTTCTATTTTAACGTTTTGATTACTAGGGACTAATAATAAGCTGGTTGGGGGGGTGTGATTAGTACTTAAAAGTGCATTTTTATCAAGGTTTTATATCATCATTTTGCACTTGAAGTATCAATAACTCCTTAACAAAAAGCATGTTTCATAATAACAAGTCTGATAATATAAGATACCTTTAATTTATGGTAAATGTTCATTTAAAATGCAGGCCTATCACATAAATCAAAGGATTGATTGATGAGTTTAAGCACCAAAATTGAGAAGACAAAGAGAGGGCTAAGCTTAGAAAAGAGATGCAGGTTGAATTCAAATTGAAACACCATTCGGTTATTGGATCATAAATGGAGCTGTGGAACTTGGATTTAGGTCTGGTTTATATGGATAGAAAGCTAAGACATAGGCCTAAAACTTTCATGAGGAGTCCAAGATTCAAAAGGACCGTTTTGAAGTTCAAATTGTAGCAACAACAGAGAAGTCAGAATATGTCCTTTAGCCCAGACACTGTTCAGTGTTCAGCTCATATCTCGAGTTTTAAAAGTCCAAATATGCCGATTCTTATTTTGTTGGAAAGCTAAGACAATTTCCCAAAACTTTCGTGAGGATTATCTGTTCAAATTCTGATGTTAGCAATGATGTTTTGTTCAGACAAGAAGATAAGGATTGTCACCAAGTCAAGATGTGGTCACCCACTCAACAATTAGTTATCAAATCAATAGTTTTGAATTTTGGCCTATAAAAGGAGGCATTTTCCATGTATTTAGGCATCTTGGCTTTTAGATCAAGATCATGTTCTTGCTTTCTCTCTTTATATTTTTGTAATGCTTAAGTTTTGCTTTGATTAATCTCTTGTTGATGCCTTTCAGTTCCTTTATTATACTTATATAATCATGTTCTCCTCTTGTTTATCTATGTTTCTCTTATTCATAATGTTCAACTAAGTTTATTATGTCAAGGTGAAAATGTTATAGTAATGGTGTAAGAATAAGTATAGTATAAACTCAACATGGACTTTAATGTTTGATATTAACATGTTTTGTATTTTTTATCTTATTCACTCTTAATACCTTGATTGTTAAATAGTTAATCTAGATTTGTGTTGAAGAACCCTTGGTACAACAAATACTTGGCACTTTCATAGCCCAACTGTATAATATAACGAACACCTGAGCTATGAAAGGAACTTGATTTGTTGTTAACGTAAATTATCATATTGATTACCTGATAATATTTACAAGTATTGGCATTACTCAAATAAGATAAGTAATGTAATCATGATAACAATTTATAATCCGATTGGAACCTCCTTTATGTGTGGTTTCTAGTTGCGTAATAAAAAGAGTTTATACTATACTTATTTAAAATACCATTAGTGGATCCTCTAACTTTGATAATTGTTTTATATTTATTTAAATCTTTACATCAATATCACATGTCAAAGCTCTCTTCAACTCCTTTTTTGTTATTATCTATTTCTTTATTTGTAGTTTATACAGTTAACCTCCTTGTGGTTCGACCCCGGTCTTGCCGAGTTATTTATTACTTCGACACTCCTACACTTGGGAGAAGACATCAACTCTTTGATCGTTTCAATGCCGTTTTGGTTAAACCCTACAAGTTAGGGTTTTAAAAAATTGGGATTTGGAAAAATAATTCAATTTTATCCCTATTCTTCTGATTTCTTTTAATTTCACCCATGATTATCTCTTGAACTTTTAATTTAATGAAACTCGTCCTTGCCAATTTCAAAATGCTTCCTCTAATTCAAGCGCTTTTTTTCAAATTAGTTCTTGGTTTCTAATTTTTTCAATTTGATCTCTAATAAGCGTCAAACTTTTAATTTCTTTTAAAAGGGTCCCTACTTTGATATTTTAGTCCCTGAAGTTACATTGTTTTTGCATGTTGGTCCTTGGTCATGAAAATCTTTGATTTTGACCCTCCAATAGCTGTTAAGCTTTTAATTTCTTTCAATTGAATCCCTGATTGCACTGATTTAGCTCTTCAAAGTTTCAATTAAATCCTTGTTCTTTTAGTCTTTATGAATTGACCCAAATTAGGCTCCAAAATTAATTTTTCATCAATTAAGTCAGATACATCCTTATTGAGAATGATCTATATTGAATCTTAGATAAATCAACATATAGAAACATAACCTATAAAAAAAAAAACAATCAATAAATAATGCAGCATATCATAGGTAGGATGCACTAGATATGATACGTCTTTCTCATGCACAACGAGTCCCTTTACCCAAACTTTTGTAGACCATTAGGTTTCTTAGGGATCATAATACTAGGTAGGGGTGTTCATTTTCAGTTCGGTTCGGTTTTTATCAAAAAAAGTAACCAAACCGGATTTAAAAAAAAAAATAGAAACCGAACCGAAACCGATTCAAACCGACCAGTTTCGATTCGGTTCAGTTCGGTTTTTTAGAGCAATAACAGGTTCAAACCGTTTTGGCTTGGTTTTTTTTGGTTTGGCTTGGTTTTTTCGGTTTGGGCTCGGTTTGACTCGGTTTTTTTCTGGTTTTTTTTATTCGGGTTCGGTTCGGTTTTTCCAGTTTCAGGCTTAGAAAAAAAAACCACACCAAACCGGTCGGTTTTTTTAAAATTTTAATCGGTTTAATCGGCTTTTTTTCACGGTTTGGTTTTTTCGGTTTTCTCGATTTAATCGGTTTTTCAATTTTTTTGAACACCCCTAATACTAGGTGGTGACTCATCAACCATTCAAATCATAATTTTAAAATTATTTCCAACACGTTCAAAACCCCCTAAATCCAGAAGACAGATCCGTCATTTGACACCATAAACGCCATGACATGCGCGATGTCATGAGATCATTATTAAAATCTATTTTTATTTATCTATTTTACAATTAAAATATCTATTTTTTATAAAAGACTACAACTAAAATATTTTATATATTATTAAACAAATTATTCTTTTTTATTCATGTATTTTTTTCTACCAAAACATTTTTTTAATAGCATGTTTTTTAATAAAAAGTAACAACATTAAATTAATTTTTTTTGTTAAAAGTTTAAAAGAACTAGAAAAAAACCATCTTGTCAATCAAAACTACATTTGCTTATTAATGCATTTATTTTTTAAGAAAACATTTTTTATCATAAGCATTATTTTTTAAAATTAAAACTTATCATGATCTAAAAATCAAGTTTTTATATTTTTATGCAATTGAATAAAAAACATTAATATGAGAAAATCTTGTTTAAAATTTATAACAAAAATAACAAAATAGAAATTTTATTTTTATTGAAAATTCATGATCACAAATTTAAATTTTATTTATTTATAGGTTCATATATAATAATTAACAAAATGATTGATAATATTATAAAAAATACTATAATATTTTTTAAAATAAACGCAAAATTGAATGGTATTTAATAAAACAATATATTTTGTAAACCCTCAACCCAAAACTGTTAAATCAATGCTAAAAATAGTAAATTTTGGTTGAGAAATGATAATTAAGAAGAAAAATTGTTATAGAGAGGGATAAATACTTTTGGTAAGTAATTTAATTTTAATTTTGGATGAAATAGGTAATAAAATAGGTAAGTGGAGTGTTAATAAGTAATAAATTATGTAAACAACCTGATCGAATAAAATAATTATTTTAAAGGAATAATTTCTATAAATTTGGAGTGAAGATAATTAGAGAAAATATAGAAGGGAATTCCAAATAAATTAATGTATAACCTTACGCGCGATAAAAATTAATCGTCGATATAAACAATACGTACAATAGCACTATTTGATTGAAAGTGATGAAATCTTTAAGGAAACTTTTATAATGATCATGGATGGCAGTCTCCAATGAATTAGTTTAGAAATCATGTTGATTTAAGTAAATAAAATAGCATGTAAAATTTATAATTTTTGACGTAAAATTTTTTTTATTATCCAGTTTTACGATATTAAATATATCTTTTAATCTGTCAGTTGAATTGAGATAAATTTTATGATTCTCTAGACCTATTATTCTATTTTAAATTAAAAGTTTAGGTCACTTAGAATTTGAAAAGGTTTTAAGAAAGTACTAATCGTCGGATAAAAATATAAAAAATGACACATAAAACTAATTACTGATATTTTTATGAATAAATACAAACACCCCCATTCTCTCTATGTACTGCTAAAATATTCAGTACCTAGGACTAGAGAGAAGAAAAGAGGGTCAATGCTTCGGAAGGCATATCCCCGCTCGCCGTCCACTGTCAAATGAGACTGAGTTTTAGACATGTTATGCACCTCGTCACACTCAAAATAAAAGGGATAAGCTTTTATTCTTGTCTGAAGTCACACAAAGGTTGTTATAGAAGCATGCTTTCTGTCCCATTTCTAGTCACAACCATCAATGATATTTATTTATTTTTAATTCCATTTTAGACGGCCTACCACTTCATACACAAACAATACCAAATCATCCTCGGCTCGATTTAAACAGATTAAAAAAAAAATTGATGAACCTGGCAAGGTTGACATCCCAAGCAAGGTTGACATCGTTATGGGAGCTCAAGATATACTACAGAAAGAGTTTGGGCTCACAACTATGATTGATGAACCTGGCAATATTTCCAGTTGAACATGCATAAATACGAAAGTATTAAGCAAACCCGACAGGATAGAACATTCCAAGATCATGATCAACAGATGCCAGGACCGAACCAGAGAATAAAATTAAGGAGAGCTAAAATGTTAGTTATTTTATTATTTAGATTAAAAATTTAAATATTGTTAAGGGAAGGACCGGAAAAAAAAATTTCTTTGCAGGGTCGGATCCCCTGCTAAGCCCCCCTTGTTTCCGCCCCTGACCATATGGATCCAGTAAAAAGCAATGATAACATACATTTTAATGTTAACTCCCCAATTTAAGTGCGATAATTTGACACCAATTCGACTGTTTTTATGGTTGGAATAAGTGCCAATAATATTTTTTTTTTTGCGCTGAATTCCAACAACTTTCTCTTACTTCTTTCAAACTTGAAGCTAAAAAATAAAATAAATAAATAAAATTTTGGATCAAAATTGATTTTGCTTTTAAATTTTAAAAAATAAAGGGACCTGATATTTATAATTTAAAAAGTATGGGGATTATAAATATTTCACATAAACTTTTTAAAGCCACTAATTCCCTCTGTTTTTTTTTTACTTTGATCTCTCATATTTCAATCTCACCCTTCCCCCAACAAATTGACTTATAATTTTTTTAATAAAAGCCAAGTAAAAAAAAAAGGAAATAAAAGACACTTTGATAGTCTATAGTGCTATGTGAGGGGATATATAGTATATTTTATACAGTAAATTCCCCATAAGTTTTAAATTTGTAGTTAATTAGCTATTTGACTCGCACACTACCGCATGTTGTGAATTTTTTTTAAAAAAAAACTTTGGGTATGCAGGCTATTTTCTAAAAAAACTCAAAGTATAAATTAAAAAGCTCATGCAAGTATCTAGTCAAATAAATCGATATCATTTATGTAAATAATATAAATAAAATCGTTAATAATAACCAAAAGAAAAATTGGAAAAATTGAGAGATGGATGAAGTTCAAGATATTTCATACCGCAATACAAGTCATTTAACTAGTTGTGTTTAATGAATTTATTTATAAAAATCTATTTATAATTGTAATAGCCTGACTCAACCTATTGTATATTATCCGCTTTAGGCCTTCAGCTCTCACGGTTTTGTTCCTGGTGACACAAGCCTACTTCTGAGTCTGACGCCTCAAAATGCATATAATAGGTCAGTGATCAGCACTACTTTTAAAGCCCTGGCTCTGGATGCTCGCTTCCGATATGGGATATCACAATAACATATATAGACACACACATAAAATCAATTAAATAAAATAAAAGGAAAACAATTTGTGCATGGTTGAACATATTAAAATATTTGTAAAAAAAATAAATTTAATATAAAAAATTATAGATAAATCAAATTAACTTCATAAAAAAAATTAAACACTATATAATTAAAAAAAATGCTATTTCAAAAAGGTTAAATAAAATTATATAAAAATAAAATAAAAAATGAGGCCAGACGTTGTGGCCCTAGTAAGCCAAGCTCAATGCCTAACCTACAAAGAAAGGCCCTCACACACAAGCCTCGTTTTCTTTACCTGAAATGAATGGGGTGGATGATGAGTTGTTTGCTCCATTCTTTGTTAAAATAAAAAAGACAATGCAATGTTTGTTAATTTCATAATTCACCCACTAGTGTGGCTGGAAAAAGGGGTTTTTTTTAACCCAAAAACTCATTTTGAACCAATTGTTTAGCAAAAAAACTTAGGAAATACCATAGAAATCTTGTTAAATTAATCTATGACCTATAAAAATACAAAACAACCCCCTCAAAACCTGAAATTAACTTGAAATTAAAAAACTTCCCGAGCTTTAGATATGTTTCTTTAGGTGTTTTCAAAGTAATAATAAAAAAAACACATAATTCTAACCCTTCATCATATGAAACATTTTGACATAAAAATAGATTGTTTTTGTGGCATACGTCTTCCCTAATGATAATTTTATTTCTCTAAGCTGAAATCTAACGACCTCTTCTCTCTTCTCAACCCACAAAGAATGAAAAAAAAAATAAATAAAGTTTGGTATCAAAATATATTTATTTAAAATTATTGGGATCAATTACCCAATAGCTAAAAAAGACGGTAAAAAATAAAATTTTAAAATAAATTTCAAAACTATTATCTATGTTATCTATGTTTTTCATTTTAGTCTCATATTTTTTAATTCAACCCTCACCCCAAAAAAAAAATGTAATTGTGTTTCAATATGGGCTTAAAAGGATTCAATTGTGTAAATAAAAAGTTTAAGAATTAAATTAAATTTTTTTAAAATTATACTATTATAATTTACAATAAAATATAAGAGGCAAAACAATAAAGATGTTTAGAGGAAAAAAGCCACACTATTTATATTGCAGGCAATTTGCTGGGTCTTAAGCGTGGCCCATTAGATACGTTTGTAACAAATCAATGCCGTATGATCAAAATCAAGGGTGATGCTAAGCCCGTAGTTCAGCATATCCGCATAAATTATTTGGACGCAAGGGTTTCCGTATTTTATTTCCTCAAAGACAGCAATCTTGTTGGCGCCAAAAACACTTTGGCGCCACATTTGTTCCTTTTTATGTTAAGCAATCCCCAGGTCTCCCTCCTCCCCTCTGTATCACATGGCACCTCACTCTCTCCCTTAGCACAGATCTCACTTTACGAGCTAACCCAAACTCTCTCCCTTTCTCGATTCTTCATTTTCAATCTCAGGTAAATTCCTTTTCAGCTCTGGTTAGATCTGCTTTCTGGCGGCCGATTTGTTTTCTGAACCGGCCGAACTAGGTCTATTAGGGTTTTGTTTTTGTAGTTCAGGTTGCCGAGACAGACGTATGATAGACGAAGAGTCGGGTAGACTGATTGTGTACGTTTCTTGTTGTAACTGCAAAAAATTGGAGAATTAAGAAGTGATTTGATGTTAGATTCTTTGGAGTATGAACTAAAAATCGTAATTTAATTTTGCATTTCATGATTTTCAAGATTAAAATATATAGTCTGGTTCGAATTCTGCAAGTGTTAGTTGTTAGGAGCTTGGGTTCACTCTTATAGAGTAATTTACAGTTTTTCCATGGCTTTATATAATGCAGAGTGGACATAACTCTGTGAATTGAGTGGGAATAAGACGAAGAATTGATGGTTTTGTATTTACTTTGTATATCAAAGTAGCTGTTTAAAGTAAGAGTTGTAAATTATTATCAGTGCCACTCATGCTTATTCATGCATCTTATACCTTAATTGATTGTTCTAAGTTTTCTCTTCTCTAACCAAATTATATACATGTATTCTGATTTATTTCCTTTCACTGGGTTTTATGCACTTTTATCACCTCTCTTTTTCAATATACCCTCTGAATTCAAGTTTGCACCTGCAAAATACCTGTGGTTATGCTCCATTAATGATTGCTTGCACTAGCATGCGTTATTAAAAGTTTATCTTGCTTTAGGGCTTGCATTCTGGGCTCTGCTATAACAGTGAGGAAAGTACAAGTTCAAGTTTCGCCAAATGGAGTTAAGGAGTTGCAGTCATTTGCATTTTATCCAGACTGTTGAAGGCGGTAAAATGATGAATGTGTTCCGTGGAAAGCCTGCACTGAAGTTCAAGGAGCTCAAAGATATATATGAAACTGGAGAGGCTGGAAATCATCATTTGCTCCCAGCGGCTAGACCAAAACTTGAGCTCGAGGACTGGTCAATTGACAGTGACAGGGCGGAGACTGAAAGTCTACATGTGCTTGCAGGAGCAACAATAAAAATTGAGAGCGAATCTCCGGAGTCAAACTGCAGCAGTGTTGTCGATGGAGGAAAAACTGAATCAGACGATGTTAACTTTGGTACTATGACGCTGAAGCAATTTAAGGAGAGATACAAATCAAAGAAAAGGAAACTTTCACGAAATGCTGGTTTGATTGGACAAACCAGTGAAACTTGCTCCCCTGCTAAACAAGAACCTCATGACTCACAATTTGAATTGGAAGAACTCGAGGCTATGGAGCCCCTTAGTAGTTGGAAATCCAGAATTTTAAAGAGTAGGAAGAAGAAAAGAATGTGCAGATTAGAAAGCAGCTTTTCCAGTTCATCTGAAAGTGCGCCATGTATAGTGAAATCTAAGAGAGAGAAAAGTGACCAGGTCATTTTTCAATCTAGTGGGATTTTACCTGCACCTATTGATGTTAAAGTTGAGGTTATGGAGCCTATTTCCTTTGATTGCCGATATGTGACTTTAATAAATTCCTCGGGTGGTTGTGGTGAGCCATTGGCTTCTAGTCTTGTGGTATCTAGTGGAGAGCCTGAGATAGCTGATGGTTGTGTTTTGGAGACTGGAACGTTAATTGTATCCGTTGAAGAGCCTGAGACAGCCAATGATGGCGGTCCTCCAATGCCAGTGTTTTCTAGTGATGAGCCTCAATGCTGTGTTGTTAATGATCAATCCTATGAAGGCAGGGGTCATGTTAATCCTGAATCAATTCTTGATGTTAATGCTTCTTGTGGGGAGATATTGACGGTGGATATAGTTGAACCAATCAGTGCCCTGTCTTCAGATTTGTCCCTGTCAGAAATAAAGGAAGAAGATTCTGTTGTAGATTCACACCCCAGTGTTGACCCCGCTGGAGTAGTCTCACCAATTAAGGGTGATAGCTCCATTGCATACAATGACTCCCAAAGTGAAGAGCCTGAGAGAGTTGAGGATCATGGTTTTGAGACTCACAAGTCAACTTTCTTCAGTAATGAGCTCCAATGCTGTGCTGTTAATGAAGAATCCTATGAACCTGTGGAGCATGCTGATCCTAAATCAATGCCAGATGTAAGAGCCTCTGGTGGGGAGATAAGAATGGTGGATGTTGCAGAACTAACTACTGATCATAAGCCTGAGAGAGTTGAGGATCATGGTTTGGAGACTCACAAGTCAACTTTCTTCAGTAATGACCTCCAATGCTGTGTTGTTAACGAAGAATCCTATGAACCTGTGGAGCATGCCGTTCTTAAATCAATGCCTGATATAAGAGCCTCTGGTGAGGAGATAATAATGGTGGATGTTGCAGAACTAACTACTGATCATAAGCCTGGGAGAGTTGAGGATCATGGTTTTGAGACTCACAAGTCAACTTTCTTCAGTAATGACCTCCAATGCTGTGTTGTTAACGAAGAATCCTATGAACCTGTGGAGCATGCCGTTCTTAAATCAATGCCTGATATAAGAGCCTCTGGTAGGGAGATAATAATGGTGGATGTTGCAGAACTAACTACTGATCATAATTCATGTTTGTCTTCAGCAGAGCTAAAGAAAGAATCTTCTGCTGCATATCCACATCCCCAACATTGTGGGGATGACTCCATTGAGGTCGCTTCCCCAAGCAAGGATCATGCATCTGATATGGGCAATGACTCTCAAAATCTTCATGGCATGCACGAGTTGTCAGAGTCTAAAAGTTACAGTCAAGTTCCTGACACCTCCATGGTTAATATCTCTCATTTTACCGAACTCAGCAACAGACATGGTTTACATCTCTCTGAAGATGAAGCAAAAGACGATAGGCCTCATGTTGAAGCCAGCGTGATAAGCAGCCCTGTCAGTGGCTTTATCTCATTCAGGGATTCAAATTTATGCTCAGGTCAAGATGGCTGCTTAGCATCTGCTGCAGCTAAAGAAAAGAAGGCCCCACTATCTGCCTGTGCCGATGCAGCAAGAAAGTTCTCTGCAGTAACCTGTGTTGATGAACCTGTAACATTGGCAAATGTTCAGGGACGCCATCACTCAAAGCTACAACATCTTCCTGAAAAGCTCCTTTCGACCCGGAAGGTGCGTCAACCACAGCATGTATATTCTTTAATTTTTCTTTTATAATTCTCTGAAGTTGATAAAGCAGTACTTACATTTCAGGCAATTTCTCCAACATCTCAAAAAAAACTGTGCAAGGCTATGGAGGCCAGTGACTTAGACGATGAAGAATATTACAGTAAGTGAATAAGATATCACGTTTAGATTTATGGACCATGCATTTTGTTTTCCTGATGCTGGTAAAAAAAAAAAAAACTTCATTTTTTCATTTGGATGAAGGTTTTTTACCTTGTCCTCACTCACCCTAACTCCAAATTAAAAGAATTTGTCGGGTTGTTGATGATTGCAGAGTATACAAGGAAATTATGCTACAGGAATTTGAATGGGAATAAGATTGGTAGGCTTGGAAGAGCCAATCAAAACCAGAGAGTTGATCTCACTATTAGTCCTGAGCGGATCACCAGGAAACCAAAGAATGATAAAAATGGTTTCCATCATAAAGGCATTCTCAAGGTTCCTCAACCTTCTGGAACTGTACCACGTTTTGGCACAGGGTGCAGCTCTGTCCAAAGCTGTTCAGAGAGTGCCATTTCATTTTCACAGAAGCAAATGCGTGATATTGAATCTATTGCAACTAAACTTACAAAAGAGTTGAACTCCATGAAGGATGTTGTTCAAGAATCATGGCACTCCAAGGTCTATCCAGCTACGCCCTTGAAATATAGTGCAGATGAGGTATGTTAAGAAATAAAATTGTAGACATTTTTAGCTGTACATCCAACCTGTGCCCACTTCCCAAAATTTTCTTTTCTCAAAATATTAAGTGAAGTATAAATTTAAAACTGATGTTTTTTATGTGATGTTTTTTATGCACTATCAGTCAGATGCAGACAACAGAGTAAAAATTGCACAACACACTAAAGAGGCCTTCTGAAACCAAATGAACTTGTGTTTTTGTCTTTTTTCAAATCCATTTCTTTTATTTGAAAAATTTATGTTAATTATCTTAATCACATCATCAACATGACTACGAGGTTGATTTGCAGTTTGTATCAACTTTCCTTCAACTCCATCCAGTCCTGCGTTGCAATTTTTGTTCTTGTATCTCGATTAAGTTCTCTGCCACAATGCTCAAACCCGATGTAACTCATATTTTTGTGCGGAACTTTTCCATTCACCCAGTGGATTACTTCAATGTTTAGAACAATTAATTATACACTCAAACATAGTTCTCTCTATTCTTGTAATCTGATTTTTTTGTCTTGACCATTGTTTCATAATAGTTGAATGAGGCTTTTTGGCTAAACTGAGAACGATGATGAGATGGTTTGATTTTAAGTTCTGAAGAACACTTCAGCATAAACAGTTTAACTCCCTTTTGAATATCAATTCACCTGTTCGAGGCTGCTCGAGGACTTGACCTTTGTATTCAACCTATATTAGAGAAACCTACATAATTGACTTAATACCATCTGTGTTTTGCGTCCTTGCACCTCGTTGTTAGCATTTGAAATTGATTAGAGTTTGGAAACCGATTTATTTTTCACATTACAAGAAGCTCAAATTTTCGATGGTGAAATGCAAATTTTGCAGAATGTTACTGACAACAATGTATTCTTAGTTTCTTACATGATTTTGATTGCTTTTGATTGTGTTTGGCTATATGGTCTGAATACATGTACAGTATGATTAAGTGTAAATTATCTTAATTTGGCAGGTGAAAATTGCTGTTCAAAATGCAACAAGAGTGGAAGAAAGTGCAAGAAGATGGCTTTCCATCATGGCAAGGGATTGTAACCGTTTTTGTAAAATCATGGTTTGTTTCTTATCATACTTCTGGATTCAGGGCATGATTTTGAAAAACAGAGACTGCTTGTATACTTAATTATGTACTGAGGTATTTACTGATATTTCGTTTGATTGATCTCAGAAATTGACTGACAAACCTTCTGCGACTTCTGGAAATGTGGTCCACAAGGAGAAGAGGAAGATAGTTTTTGCTGATGAGGCCGGCGGAAAGCTTTGTGATGTCAAGACTTTTGAGAATGACACTGCTTCTGTCACAGGGTCTAGCAGTGACAAATAGGTAAACTTCGATTAAATAAAGGATGAAGCTTTTGTCCAGTGTACATTTAGTTCATCCCATTTTCGTTTCACTTCTGGAGAGGGATGCTTTTGGATATTTGAGTGCTTATCTGATGCTTTCTAGAAAAAGGCAAAATGGGATATATGGAGTATGATGAGGCACGTCTTAATCCAAGGGTAAGTTGTGCCCTGAGTTTAGGAGAGAAGCTAGCGTAAGAAAGTTGTTGTATTCAGCTGGAAAGCAGAATGGTGCTGACTCCAATTACTGATAGCTAGAGAATAGGAAAGTGTGTGCTTATACTTTTCTTGCCTCGTTACTTGAAATTGAGGCATTTTGTTCAATCTTGTGTTCTTGTCCCCAGCCCAAGAACAAATGTATAATTGTGGTTGGCTGGCATTTCCGATGATGTTAGTTAGCGTTACATCAACAAGAGGAAAATCACATCTTTGCACTGCATTTTGTGGAGTTTGTCTAAAGAAAATCCCAGTTTTCCGGCCTGCATTCTCTGTTTTTATTCCTTCAAATGTGATTTTCTAGCTCTTAATCCTCATACCTGATTACAAGTTTTGAATTGAAGATTTACAAGGGGAAACATCTATCCTGCTAGGAACCTTTCCAGACAATCAAAACATCATGTATGTGCGCCATCTTTCTGTGTTTTTTTCTGCCATTAATTAATCAATGTTGCTTAGCAATTGATCACAAGCACTCTGTACATCACATCAACATTTTAAAAGCAACTGAATCAAAGATAGATCTACCACAGTAAAATAATTTTTGCAGGTTGCCGGAGATGTTCCAGTTTTTGTTCTTTCACAAGTCTAATTGATTACAGATAGAAAGCAAAGCGAACCTTTGTTTTATATATACATCCTAGCTGCAAAAAAGGCCATCGAAAGAGAATCGTTTTGCGCCCTTTCTTCTATCTTAATGTCTGGTAGTTTTCTTCTTTACATGAGAATCACGTAACACGACCTCCCAAATCTCCGAGAATGCCTGCACAATAACTCCATCATACTGTCTCGAATTCAAAGGCAAAAAGCACTGCAAAGGTTCCTCTAAATCCTCAGCCTCAAATATTTGCGTTTCTAATATCATCTCCAACATAGACCTCTTGAAGTCCCGGCATGGATCCTGTGATTTCTTCGCAACCGCCACGCTTTCCCACCAACTGTGCATGCTATCATCCGCTTCAAAACAGATGAACTCACCGGAGAAGTAATCTCCTGGAGCAAGTGTAATTGAAATGGTGCCATCTTGGATTTCTTCCTCTTCCAAGCTGTTGCAATGTTTTGAATGGAGAGTTTCCAATGCCAGTTGATTATATTAGAGAAACAGAGTAATGGGAAGAAGAAGAAGAGAGAGAGAAGCAATTCTAGAATTTGTTATTGGTCATCATTTCCTCCCTCCTTACTGCCAGAATTGTTTACAAATATAGCCGAGAGTCTGTTGTAACCAGGGGGGGAGCAAATTCGGTTTGGTTCGGTTTTTATCTGAAAAAAACACTCAAACCAAAAAAAAAAGAGACACGAAACCGAACTGGAATCGGCCCAAACCGGCCGGTTCCGGTCCGGTTTTTTATCCAAAAAACCGGACAAACCTATAGGCTTATTTTGAGCTTTTTAATAGGTTTTTTAATGAACTTTGTAATGGGCTTCTAATAGATTTCTATTAGGCTTATAATTAATATTGATATTGTTTCATTTTCTTTGAAGATTCCAAATATATTTAATTTTTTTACCCCTAAATATTCATTTATATGAAATTATTAATGTCAATCTGTTCAATATATTTTTTAACTTACTAATATTTTTCTACTTCCGAAAAGTTTAAATAAATAACAAGCACTCATAATCACACAACAATAAGTTTAAATCCAAATTATAAACCATTTCCTTCAAAGGGCTTAACAAAAAAAACAACAAATAACATTACATTATCGTAGAATACTCCAAGCCACAAAAAATAAATCTTCATGTGCACATCGTCTCAATAAAAAAGCACTTCAAGAGCATTGCACTTTGATTCCTGAAATTCATAATCTATAATTATAACATGATAAATTAAATTAGAAGATATAAAAATAAAAAAAGATATTTATACCATATGCATCACAAATTGTGAACTAGTTATCATCCGTTGCTAAATGCAACTTTCTATCAAATTTTATAAAATAAAATATTAAACATGCTAGAATAAATCATAAAATAAAAGATGTAAGTTTTTAAGAAACATTACTTGATTCAAGGCTTTCGTAGGTTTCAAAATCATTCATCAAGGTTGTATTATCAACAGGAATTGGACCATGATGCAACCAATTTTAACAACAAATAAGTGCTTGAACTGTTGTTGGAGATAGAGAACTTTGAAATTGGTTGAGTATACGACCATCTGTGCTAAAAGCTGATTCAGAAGCCACTGTGGATATAGGAATAGCCAGAACATGTTGTGCAACTTTCGAAAGTATCTTATATTTTGAAGCATTAATCTTCCATCAACCCAAAATATCTAATTTATCATCATTAGGATCCTCACAACCATCAACCAAATACCTCTCAACCTCATTTCTATTTTCCACACTATCTTCCTCTAGCAAGTGCCTTTTGAACCGAGCTAAAGTGTTAACATCTATCTCCATGTCATCAATAGCATCATTAACATCTTGTTTATGCCTATTATCATCTACCACTTTATCGGCTTTCAAATAAAACTCATACAAGCTCACCAAATTATCTCTCACTTTTTTTGTTAGCAATTGTGCTTTGTCATGATCATACAACCCACCAAAACAAAATTTCACATATTTCAACTTAAGACATGGATCCAAAACATTAGCCACATACAATAAAAAATTCTGATTTGCTCCACAACCCCAATACTTCTCAAACTTACTCATCATGTTCATCGTTATTCCACTCAAAAGATTATCTCTACTTTTACACAATTGCAACAAGTTTGTATGTATGTAAATCAATTCATTGAAGAAAGAATTTGATGTAACATGCAATGAGCTAGAAAATTTCAATGTAACCATGTAAAAGATCTTTAAAAACTTCAGCAAAGTTCTAGCATTTTCCCAATCCTCCAAACTAGGTGGCCCTATGTTTTTTTTATTCCCCTTTGAATCAACCTCCAAAAAGTAACTCACATACCTAGGTTCACTTTGACCTAACCTCACAAACACCTTTTCAAACTTTTCAGCAGCTTCTAACATAAGATAAGTTGAATTCTATCGAGTTGCAACATCCAAATACAATGATTTCTTACACTCTATATGCAACTTTTCTGCACACTTCTTAAATGCAAGTAGCCTAGAGGGTGAAGATCTCACAAACCTAATTGCATTTTGAATCTTAACAACCGAAACATTCATCTCTTTCAAACCATCACATACAATCAGATTTACAATGTGTGCACAACATCTAACATGCAAATGTTCATTTGACAATATATTAGTTGGCCAATCTTTCATCACATTCTTTAAATATGAAAGAGTAATACTATTAGAGCTTGTATTGTCTACTGTAACAGTTAAAAGTTTATCAATCCCCCAATCTAACAAACAATTCTCAATAACTTGACCAATTGTCTCACCTATATGATTGGAAACTTGACAAAAATTCAGAATTCTTTTATGCAAATTCCATTCATTATCAATGCAATGAGCCGTTAAGGACATATAGTTAATGTTTTGGATTGATGTCCATGTATCTGTTGTTAAGCATAATCGTTGACTCTTAAGAGCTCTCTTTAATCTTTCCTTCTCTTCAACATAAAGTTTCAAACAATCTCTCATAACAGTGAAACGAGAAGGAACGTTAAATCTAGGCTACAAGGTCCTAGAAAATAATCTAAGTCCCTTACCCTCCACAAAATTAAAAGGCAACTCATCAATTATAACCATTTTCATTAGTGCCTTTCTGCATTCATCATAATCATAACTTATTGCCTTAAAAGTTCTCACACTTTGATCTCCTAATTCACCCCCTACTTTATAAGGTTCTAATACCAAAATTTTTTGCTTATCAACCACAAAAGGAAACTTTTTTGTATACTTTCAAATGACTCCACATATAACTTGTCCCATTAATAATAGTATGACATGCATAATCCTTTCCACAATAATTACATTCAACTCTAGGGGTTGTAGGATCACCATCAAGTTTTGTAAAATGATCCCAAATTTGTGACTTTTTTTAATCATCAACATTTCTTTTCCTAGATGCAGGGACTTGAAGTTATTTACCTTTACTATCCGTGGTGGATCCTACAGTAGTTGATGTTGGGTTAGTGTTTGAAGCTGGGGCATTGGTTGATGTTGGGGTAGTGTCAGTGGATGAATCATTTTGATTTTGAAGGTTTTCCATCTGTAAATTACCAAATGCAAACATGTTCATTATCACTTGCACAATTCTTTTCAGCACTTAATAAACATAAAGATTAAAATCAGTTTAAAAATTAAAATGAAACAAATATTACAGATGTCAAGTAACATGTCAAAACAAGCTTAGAAAATGTGTTAAGACAAGCTTAGAAAATCTATCAATGGAGAAAAAATATTAAAATAATTACAGAAGTAACAGAACAATGAATACAAGAATAACATGATTTTAATGACTACAAAATGCCAATCAAGATCATCCAAAACAGAATAATGAATACATTTTACAGAATGACAAAACAAAACCGAATAAAAAAAAAACCCATCAAAACAAAACTAGTTTGCAATGAAAGACAAACAACCAAATCAATGACTAAGGGAATTAAAATACAATCTCCATATTTTTTTTAAAAAAAACTTCATACAACAGACCAAAATGAAAAACAAAACTATCTTTAAAAGCTGCAAAGAAGGAGATTGTCAAAGATGACATTCAATCCAAATTTAGCCATACTTGAAAACTATTATTCTCAAGGAATAAATAGGTTTGACGGATATCAGTTCTAAAAAAATGATCAAAATAACATCAATAACATAACTCTACTTTGATAAGGTGAAATTATCAACGAGCTAAAATAAGGTAAAGATGAAACGAATACCAAAGAAATCACACATTAAAATCATACTTTAATCCTAAAAAAGACATAAACTTAACTGTCATATTAGCTCAGCAAAACGAATACCTAAGAAATCAATCTTCACAGGAACCAAACAGAAAATAAAATAATAACCAAGAATGTGAAGGCATCAATTAGTAAATTTTATAGACAGCACAACACCTAATAATATTACAGATAAATTCTAAAAAGGAGAAGAAGAATAGTCTGGCACATAAGGAACTGGAAGTGATAAATAAACAGAACTGGATAAGAAATAGGGATTTAGAACATGTAACAATAGTAATTTATATAAACAACAGAGGTTTCAAACTTAGAAACAACCCATATAGGAAAAAAAAATCATTTTCCAGTGGTTTCAAACTAAACCAAAATTCATCACCCAACAAAATTTATTAAAAATAACAATAAGCTTAACTGTATGAATTAATTAGAAAGGAGAAAAAAATTAAAACTCACCGGTTTTGAGAGGCTTGGTCTGATGGAAACACCGAGTCACCGACTGTGTTGATCCAGTGGAGACTAAGGAAGAAACGTGTAAAAAATAAGCTTAACTGTTTTTAAAATAACAATAACCTTAACCGAATTAATTAATTAATTAATTAATTAGAGAGGAGAAAAAAAATTAAAACTTACTGGTTTTGAGAGGTTGAGGAAACGTCGGTTTGATGGAAACATAGACTATTTTGGTCCAGTTAAGACTGAGAAAACGTCGATCGTCGATCTGTGTTTACGTTTTCTACTTTTCTTAGTCTAAGGAGAGTGGACAGTGGAGAGGGAGAGGCGAAGAGGCGAGAGTGGACGGGTTGTGGGTGCTCTGGTACGAGGGCGGCCTTAGCGGAGGCCGGAGAGGGTGGGGGGCGAGGGGGTGGGACGGCGGGTGGCTCTGAGTAGTGAGAGGAGAGATTGAAATGTTTAGGTTTAGGGTTTGCGTGCAGTGGAGAGTAAACTGGAGTCTGGAGAGAAGAGAGGGGTGCGGCGCAGCTTGATAACATTTTCTATTTATACTAGGGATCGAAATTTTTGAACCGGTCCAGTCCGGTCCGGTTAACCCGGTTTTTGCACTACAAAACCGAAAACCAAACCGAACCAGGGTTTTTTCTACATAATCTAATCGGTTTAATCGGTTTTATTTTTCGGTTTGGTTTTTTTGGTTAATTTTTTATCGGTTTTATCGGTTAATTTTTTGTTGGTTTTATCGGTTTACTCGGTTTATCGGTTTTTTTGAACACCCCTAGTTGTAACCAACCACCTAAGCCACACGTGGCTATTTCCCTACTTGCAACTGTTTGGAAACGCAATCCAACCCATATTTTTAAAAAATTTAAATTTTTTTATTTAAAATTAATATGTTTTTAGTAATTTTAAATTGTTTTGATATATTAATATTAAAAATAATTTTTTTAAAATAAAAAAATATTATTTTAATATATTTTTAAATAAAAAACATTTTAAAAAACAATCATAATTATATTTTCAAACAAACATTGACAGAAATTAAATGATACGCTGCGTTTTGAGGTTAAAACACAGTAAAACCAGCGGTCCTCCGCATTCAAATTCCATCAGCCCTAATTTCCTTCTCTTTTAACACACAAGCTTGCATCATCTCCAGGGACGACAAAGTCTTTAATCTTTTCCACTTGTTCAATGGAACTTGGCGTCCTAGTTTTTTTAATTTTATTTAGCTTGCTCACTTTGTTTCCTGCAGGTCTATTAAAAGTTCTGTAATCTGATTTCCCAACTATTCTATCCATTGAATGGCTGAATTCACAGGAAGAATCATACGAGAAACTTCTTGAAGAAAGTAGGGTTTCGATTTCTTCACCAGCAACACCAATACTACTAAAGCATCCATGGACAAAACATTTGTTTTGTCCTTCTTTTTATTGATATTAATTTCTCTATATCTGATTTTTCGAGTTGCCATAAAGGGTGATATTGTTAGTGTATATATACGGTAGCAAATCGATGGATTATAAGTGATATTGAATTTGTTAATATAAATATATTTAATTTATTAATAAATGTTTATTTATCTTTAATATTCATTTAATATTTTATTATTGAATATAATAGCTGATTAATAAATTTAGAATAAAGATAAAATTTTTGAGACAAAAATCATTTGCAAAGGAAATTATAAAGTTTTTTTATTGAATATGTTCAGTCAAGCTGAAGTCTGCTGCTTGACACAATGAAGACATTACACTGAGAAGAAACTGAATTGATGAGTTGAATACGTTGAATGTCAAAGCTATTATAATAAGTATAGCAGACAGTTACATTCTGTTGTAAAATTTGTTATTTATAACTGATTCTGTTACTATACTGAAGGCAAGGTTATAAATATTGTATCAATTAACTCAATGAATAAGAAGAATTCAGTTTCTACTTTCATTTCCAATATGGTATCAGAGCATTCTCTCTGAATTTTATTTCTGCATCTTCAAGTTTCTTCATCTTCTTCATTCTCTTTTTTGTATTCTTCCTCTTTATTTTCTGGCAATGGCTGAAGCTACCTTAAAAATGGATCCTTCCAATCCTTTCTTTCTGCATCATGGTGACAGTCTTGGAGCCATGATCGTTTCAAAGCAACTCAATGGTTAAAATTATAATTCATGGAAGAGGGCAATGATGATGACTTTATCAGCCAAAAACAAACTCAATTTTGTTAATGACACTTTGCCTAAGCCATCCAATCTGTCTGATACTCAAGGATTGGCATGGACTCGCTGCAACAATATGGTTCTCTCGTGGTTATTGAGTTTTGTTTCAATAGAGATTGCCAACAGCATCATCTATATTGATGATGCATCTGAAATATAGAATGATCTTCAGGATAGATTCTCTCAACACAATGGACCACGCATTTTTCGGCTCCAGAAGTTCATCTCATATTTGTTACAGGAAAATAATTATGTCAGTGCATATTTTACTGCTATGAAAGGATTATGGGATGAGTTAGGAAATCATCAACCAATTCTTACATGCACATGTGGAGCATTGAAGACTATTCTATCATATCATCCTCAGCAGCTTTATCAATTCCTCATGGAATTGAACGAGAGTTATTCACATATTTGAGGACAAATTTTGCTGATTGATCCACTGCCATCTATTAACAAAGTTTTCTCACTTATAGTTCAAGAGGAGAGGCAACGTATGATTTCCTCTTCAAGTGTTTCTTTCAATCAGAACACCACTGCATTACTTACCAGGATAGTACCTCCAACTCATTTTGCTAGAAACAGATCCTTCTATCATCGGAAAGATCGATCTATATGCTCTTATTATGGTGTTCATGGCCACACTGTAAAAAAGTGCTACAGAATTCATGGATTTCCACCTGGTTACAAGTTTACCAAAGGAAAGAATGCACCTCATAGTATAAATCAAGTTTTTGAAACCACTGCTCCTCAGCTGCCTATTACTTATGCACAATGTCAGCAACTCATGGAGATGTTCAAATCATCCATCTCAGAACTTGAATCTTTTGTCAATCAAGTTTCTTCATCTGCCAATAAAGAATTAGAAATTCTTACTCAAGGTGATACTTCAATCAATATAAACCGTGCAGGTACTCTTTCCAATATATCTCAACTCTCTAATTTAGATCCAAAACATTTTGTTTTTGCATCTGCCTTGTCGCTCACTCATTCAACTCCTCTCACAAATTCTGTCAAAGCTCCTTGGATAATTGATACTGGAGCTACAGATCACATGATCTATTCCACATCATTCTTCACACATATTACTTCTATTGTTTCCAAAACAGTAAGATTACCTAATGGACAACATGCTTCAGTTACTCACAACGGTACCATTAAGATTTCAGACTCTTTTGTTTTAAACGATGTGCTTTGTATTCCTTCCTTTTCTTTCAATTTGATATCTATCAGCAAGCTGATTCAAACCTTACAATGCTGTGTCATTTTCTTATCCAAATTCTGTTTTGTTCAGACCCTTAGAAGCTGGAGAACGATTGGTGTGGGTAAAGAAGCTGGAGGTTTATATCATTTGCTGCAAGTTCCAGTTTCTGCTTTATCTAGGAACTCTACGTTTTTCAATCCTGTTAAATCCATGTCTCAGACTAAAATCACTGATCTAGCTCCTGCCAGTTTCTTTGTTCATTCTGTAAACAATAGTCTATGGCATTACAGATTAGGTCACCTTTCAGATTCTCCCTTGAAATTACTTTCTCGTGTAATTCCTCAAGTTTTACATGAATCTAATAAGACTTGCAGCATTTGTCCATTGGCCAAACAACACCGTTTATCCTTTCCTCACAGCTTTACAAATTCTACATAACCTTTTGATCTTATTCACTATCATCTTTGAGGGCCCTTTTCCACTAAGTCTATTAGTGGTTCTTCATATTTTTTAACCATTGTAGATGATCATAGCAGATTTACATGGATTCACCTTTTGGATAATAAGTCTCAAACCAGCACTCATATTCAATCTTTTTTTACTATGGTTGAGACACAATTCAATGCCAAAATCAAGTCCCTCCGATCAGATAATGGAGTTGAATTTCAAATGAGTCAATTCTATGCATCCAAGGGTGTAATCCATCAATTGAGTTGTGTTGAAACACCTCAACAAAACTCCATTGTTGAACGCAAACACCACCACATTTTTAATGTTGCTCGATCCCTTCGTTTTCAATCTCATTTACCCTTACCATTTTTGGGAGATTGTGTTCTTACTGCAGTGCATTTAATCAATAGAATTCCTACTCCTGTCTTACATAACAAATCTCCTTGTGAAGATTTGTTCCATTCTCATCCATCTTATTCCCATTTGAAAGTCTTTGGTTGCCTCTGCTACGCAACTACTCTCCCTTAGAAATAGACATAAATTTGATCATAGAGCTAAACCTTGTATATTTCTCGGCTATCCATATCACATCAAGGGATACAAACTCTATGATTTACATCTAAACACTGTTTTTGTCTCCCGGAATGTTATATTCCATGAAGCTATATTTCCTTTTGCACTCAAACATCCTATCTATTATACTGATTCTGTACCCCCTATACCTCTTCCCCTGCATGAATCAGTAGCTCATTTCCTTGATCCCATGACTTCAGGTTCTTTTCTTTTTCAATTTGCTACTCCTTCACTCTCAAGTTCTGGTTTACTTTCTCCTTCTTTGCACTCTGACTCAGCACCCTTCTAGCATCTCCTTCTGAGATCACTCCTTAGCCATGCAGGAGGTCTTCTAGGACAAAACACAAACCTGGATATTTGCATGACTATCATTGTCATATTGCAACCTCCACTTCAGAGCTTGCACCTTCTTCTTCAGCTTCAGGTATTCCTTATACTCTTTCATCCATCCTTTCTTATACTAATCTCTCTTCTGCTCAGAAATGCTTTAGTCTTTCTGTATTTACTCTTGTTGAGCCTACTTCGTATACTCAAGCTGTACATTGTAAGGAATGGTGTGAGGCTATGGATACTGAAATTAAAGCTCTTGAATTGAATAATACCTAGACTGTTATTGATCTCCCTGCTTCTAAACACACTATTAGATGCAAATGGGTCTATAAAGTCAAGCTGAAGTCTGATGGGACTTTGGAGCGGTATAAAGCCAGGCTAGTTGCCAAGGGTTATAATCAGTGTGAGGGACTAGACTATTATGATACCTTTTCTCCTGTGGCTAAGCTCACCACTGTTAGAACCCTTTTGGCAGTTGCTGCTGTCAAACAATGGCATCTTCATCAATTGGATGTGAATAATGCCTTTCTTCATGGCGATTTAGATGAAGAAGTCTACATGTCATTACCTCCTGGATTTTCTAAAAAGGGGGAGTCCAAAGTTTGCAGGCTGCACATATCACTCTATGGTTTAAAGCAATCTTCGTGGCAATGGTTTGCCAAATTTTCTTCTACCTTGCTCAAGTTTGGTTTCGCGTAGTCCAATGCTAATTACACTTTGTTTACTCGATCTTTGACAGATTCATTCATTGCAATATTAGTTTATGTTGATGATATAGGTGTTGCCAGTGACAATTCAGCTGCAGTTTCCATATTCATTTACATGCTTATTGAAAGATTTAAGCTTAAAGACCTTGGATAGTTGAAGTATTTTCTTGGTTTGGAAATAGCTTGTAGTGAGCTTGGGATTTCTGTTTGTCAGCGAAAGTATGCCTTGGACATACTTGAGACTACTGGTTTGTTAGCTTCCAAACCGGCCAAAGTTCCCATGGATCCTAATGTGAAATTCTCTAAAGATTCTGGACAACTCTTAGCTGATCCTACCTCCTACAGACGCCTTGTTGGCAAACTACTCTATCTCACTATTAGTTGACTTGACATTTCTTTTGCTATTAAGGTTTTAAGTCAGTTTATGGATAAACCACGGGTTCCTCATCTTGATGCAGCCATTCAAGTTATACGCTATATTAAAGACTCTCCAGCTTAGGGAATGTTCTTTCCAGTCATCTCTAGCTTACAACTGAAAGCATTTTGCGATTCAAACTAGGCTGGTTACTTGGATTTTAGACGCTCAGTCACAAGCTATTGTGTCTTTCTTGATAGTTCTTTGATTTCGTGGAAATCCAAGAAACAAACCACAGTCTCCCAATCTTCTGCTAAAGCTGAGTATAGAGCCATGACGTCCACTTGGTGTGAAGTTGTGTGGCTTCGGACTCTTCTCAATGACCTGTAAATTCCCCTACAAACTGCTCTCTTTTATTATGACAGTAAAGCTACTCTTCACATTACGGCCAATCCTGTTTTCCACGAGCGTACCACACACATTGACATTGATTGTCATGTGGTTCGTGAGAAAATTCAATCTAGTGTTCTTCGTACTTTTCATGTTTCTTCTCAACACCAGCTAGCTGACATTTTTACAAAGGCTCTTGGTTCCTCTCATTTTCATCCCTTATTATCCAAGATGAGTATTCATAACATTTATTCTCCTTGACATGTTCATGACCTCATCTTGAGGGGGGCGTATTGAATATGTTCAGTCAAGCTGAAGTCTGCTGCTTGACACAATGAAGACATTACACTGAGAAGAAACTGCACTGATGAGTTGAATACGTTGAATGCTGCTAAAGTTGTTATAAGAAGCATAACAGGCAGTTACATTCTGTAGTAAAGTTTGTTATTTATAACTGATTCTATTACTATACTGAAGGCAGGGTTATAAATATTGTATCAATTAACTGAATAAATAAGAAGAATTCAGTTTATACTTTCATTTCCAATATTTTTATAATTATGAGATTCCTATTGCATCAAATTATTGTTTCTAAATGTTTCTGCTCAATGATCTATTAAAACTGAACATTATTTAGAGTTGTTAAGACTGATACATATTATCTTTTTTTATTTATAAAAAGAAACAGTTATTCTCATAAGTTAATGTATAAGAAACACGTAGAACTAATATGTAGATACTTGTTGGATGATATGTACACTAAATTGACCCACATGAGAATTTCATATGGAGAGATCGCTTGTGTCTATGTAAAGACTCACATGACAGTTGTATAAGTGATACTTAAACTTGATATCACTAAGTTATCTTATACAAGGAGTGTTATGTTTTGATCCTGCTACACGTTGTCCTAATCAAGGGTAGCAAATGGATAAATATTGGGTATAACATAAACTATATAAATGTATTTAAGTAATCAATTGAGGATTCATCACCCTAGATGAATTAAAAAAAAATATTTCATATGTTCTCAAATAGTATTAAATGTAAATCCTTGTGTAAGGGGAAATAAGATTTGAAAAGAGTTTCAAATCTTATTCAAAGAATCAATGACTATGGTGTTAAGAACAAAAATAATTTGATAGAGTATACACATTTCATGCTATAATGTCTAAATTAAAACATTTTTGATGAATAGATGATAATTACACTAAGAAACCGAGGATAATTATACTGAGAAAATGGTTATTAAAAGTTTAAGTCAAACCACTTATGACTTTCCTAATATTTAGGGGATCATAATTATGGTCCCGTTTGGGAACGCGGCTGCGGCTGCGTTCCCAAAATATTTGAAAATTTTTTTTTTGCTAAAATTTAATATGGTCTGTACGTTTTGGATCGTTTTGATGTGCTGATGTAAAAAATGATTTTTAAAAAATGAAAAAACATCGTTGGCATGCATTTTGGCACGAAAAGTTATTTGAAAAGCACCCGCAACCACACTGCCAAACACGCTCTATGTCTCATTGGGTTTGTTGCGGGCAAATGCCCTGGATATAATTTGTTGTCTCAATTTATTGTTCAAAACTGGAATTATCATGCTAACCTCACCATGCATGATTCTGGATGGTTGATATTTGAATTTCTCTCCGAATATGCTATGTTGGATACTCTAGGTGGGGGACCATATTCTGTTTTTGGTCAGCCATTAATCTTGTAAGTCATGCCTGATTTTTTTTACTTCACTCCACCTGACCTGTCCAAGATGCCCACTTGGGTGCGCTTTTCAAATCTACCTATTCAGTGCTGGACCCCCCTCTGTTTATCCAAACTTGCTAGTGTGATTGGCAGGCCTTTGCATTGTGATGAACCCACCTACACCAAGTCTAAACTTTCTTATGCTTGGGTTCTCATTGAGGTTGACTTACTTGGCACTTTGCCTGATCTGGTTTCTGTTCAGCTTCCCAAAGGTTCAACCTTGGGTCAACAAGTTATTTATGAATCACTTCCTCATTTCTGTAAGAATTGTGCTTCCATGGGGCATTCCACTTCCTCTTGCAAGAAAAGCTCCTCTAAATGCAAGCCCAGTTCTTCGAAAGGCCACACAACTGCTTCTCCCTCTACTGCCAAGACCCTCAGCATCTGGCTGGCTCTTGCTCCATAGTTGTTCCCTTGGAAGGACCACTGACCAAGGTGACTAACACTCCTACTTCCTGGAGGCAATCCTCCCCCGGGCGTAAGCGGCCCAAGGTTTTCTTGGCCAATGCCATAGCTTCAACCTTTGCACTTGGTCCACCTCCATGTCAGGGGCCCTTTGGTGTTCCACCCTCTTGGCAGTTTCTCAACTGCTGCTCCGCTCCCATGGTTTCACAGCAATCTATGGGTCAACCGAACTCCAGCAATCTACCCTCTAATAGTAGATCTGATGAGTCAGCCCGTACAACACCTATATAGTTTCCTGTGGCCTTGCAGCTCTGTGGTGGCTTCTATGCTGCCTTGTGCTCTTTTCAGTTGACAGGTTTTCTTTTTCATGGTTGCTTTATTTGGCAGGTTTTTCCTTGTAATGCCTTCTTGGCTTGTGATGGTTTTCTTTCCGCCTGACATTTTGTTTTCCTTCTGCAATGCTTGGACATTGGCCGTTGGATTTGTTGACTTTCTGCTGTCTTGGAGCCGTGTTTGTTATGCTCTGTATCTCTGCTCTTTTGATCCCTTGCGTGGGAACATGTTGTAGCTGCCTGCTCCTGTATGGGAGGTCGCTTATCTGATCATGGAGGAGTGCCCGATTGAGGGGCTATGGTTTGCTTAATGCTATCGGATAGTAGATAATGTATATGCTGCCTTGATGTTGCTTGGCTGGCTGCTGGTTGTGCTTGTTTACCCTGCATAAGAGTTGTTCATGCTATTGTATGTGGGATTCTTTCCCTTTCTAGGACTAGCTTGTTCTGGGGAGTCTGTTCCTCTACACTTGCTTTTTACGTTTTCTTTGCTTTGTTCAAGGGAGCATGTTCCCTCTGCTGGTGCATGTAATGTTCTGCTAGTTTCTAGCTTGTACTGTAAGCTTGTCTTGCTCTTTTTTGATCTATACATTACTTACATTTGATAAAAAAAAATATTTAGGGGATCATGACAGGTTGCTAGATATTATAGTTGATCTTTAAATATAAATCAATCAATTATTGAATTGATAATAAATAAATTAATTTAATCCTATTTTATTTAGGATGTGACTTATATTTGGGTCAACTTATTAGGGAACCTAATGGGTCATACATATAAGAACTATTGGTCAGAAATTAAAATGAAATTATTAATCAAATGTGACTTCATTATAAATAAGTTTTAAAAATTAAGGACTAGAGTGCAATTTATACACAGAATTAATATTCTAGACCTAGAAAAATCAAGTACGGACTTGATTGAATAAATTTATAAAATTATCTTGAAATAATATATGTGAGTTCAGGGGACAAATTGATATTTTATCATTTATAAGATTTTTATGTTTTTTTTTATAAATAGAAAGCTATGCATTTTATTTTTTACGAGTGAAGTATAATACAAAAATATCTAAAACACAAAAGAAAAGAGTTAGCACATAAAAGTATAGCAATTCCTCTCTTCTAAAAGTGTTTAAGACATTTCTCATTAGTGGTTCGTGTGGATTCCCATTAGAGATTATAGATACTTAGGTAACTTGGGGTTTGTGATAACCAATTCTTGAAGTAATTATTCAAAATTGAAAAGAATATTTTATCTTCAGATAATCTTTGTATAAACCTTAAACAACCCTAGATCTGTCTAATGAGATCCTTGGTATTCTCGAAAAAATTTTGAATTTATAGTTTCCGCTGCGTGTCTGTTTCAAATAACCATATCCCCACTCTCATAGGAAAAAAAATGATAAGGGCAAGTTTAGGTGAGGTTTGTCTTGCCACTTGACTTCTTTCTTCCATGCAAAATGGGGTGATTCAATGCTCTAATATGATGATAGGTAGCAGTGTGGGCACGATCCTAATTGGCATTTGCAGCCTATAGAAATAATCTTACTTGACAGTTGGCATTTGTAATAAATTGTTAATGGTGGCAGGGTCGAGAGGATAGAGTAATCGATGCAAAGTGCTTTAGAGTTGAAAGGGGAGAGCCTTAGATAGCTGGAGTTGGAGCTTTGGCAAAAAAAGAAGGTTCTTTGGATCTACATAGTTGGAGCCTTAGATAGCTGGAGTTGGAGCTTTGGCAAAGAGCTTATGCTTAAGACGATTAGGCATCTTATGAAGTTCATGACCATGAAAACATTTGTAGTTCGAGATAATGTGCTAAGACTGGGATAAGGTGTTGGATATATAATGGAAAGAGGTCAGCATTGATGATGAAGGACAACAACCTATACCGATAGTGTTGCATAAATTATTTAAAGTGATTAGAACCAAATCCAGGTGATGATGTATGGTTCATCCCTGAAATCTACATGGAATTCCAGAGTGACTGTGTCATTCAAACATGTATGAGTAGGAAAGAGTGCAGTATGAGCGGTTCAATTTGAATTTTATGGAGAACAAAAAATTAAAAAAAAAACATGATCTCTAATAATAATTCTTTAATTATGTTGGTAAATGTTGGGATATCGCAGTCGCACAAATCAATTACCCTAGCTTCAAACACAACACACAAGATAGTATAGAGCAAGCAAGGGGTTGATCCCACGAAGAAGATTCAAGTCAGATTTTTATGCTAGATGATATGCAATTTGGGGGGGGGGGGTTTGGACGTTATCTAGGCTAAAGCAAAAGAAAACAGAAAACTATCAAATGAAATTTAATAAAATCAGAAAATTATCAAGAGAACAAACCTTGGTCACAAGCACACATCCACCTACAGAAATCAAAACTGATCATGGAAACGAAACATCAATTTATATTCTGAATATTTATCTCTTCTTAACATTGGTTAGTTAACGGATCCGCCGTATAACTAACTTTAACCATCAAACAACCACAGTGTCCGCACTAATAATTTAATTCAATGGCAGCCTTAAGAACTAGATAAGTTGATTAATCAAGAAAATATAATTGTACACAGTCTATGTTTGATTTGATTGAATGTTCTCTCTAAGATTAATAACGTAGATCCGTCACAATTATTAAACTCAGTTGCTTCACAAGTTCATATACCACAACTCCGGTTTTGATATCAAACTTAGCAATAGATTGTCTACAATAATAACTTAGAGTCCGCTCTAGCAATTACAATAAACAATCATAGGAAAAATAAGCATAGGAGAACAAACATATTCATCATATAAACTGAAAAGAAAAGGTAAAATAAATCTCATAGTTCTTGAAATCTGAAGGTTTCCATGTCCTTGCAATCAAGAAAAAGTGTTTAGCCTTGCATGTTTGTTGAACAACTAATCAAAAAGAAGGAAGAATGCATAATTTAGGGTTTCTTAGAGGAAGGGGGTGTTTTTCTCTTCTTGGCTGGCTTCCCCCCTTCTCTTCTCTCATTCTTTTTATATCTTAGGAAACTCTAAGTCTCTATTTTACAAAATAGTCCTCTATTAAGTAGACTGTTTACATTTAAGTACTTCAATAACTATTTTCCTAAAAAAGAGAGAATAGCCTTACATGAAATCTTCAACCTTTGACTTAGAGGAGCTAAATTACTGAAATAAAAACTTGGATTTCGGTTTAGATGATTTGGAACATAATTTGGACTCGTTTCTTTACGAAACCTGTTTACTGGCAGAATTTAGTTGTCATCTTTGAAAACTCATATCTCCCTCATATGACATCTTTTTTTTCTGCAATTTGGATTGTTTATAGCCCTTGAGTCAGGAATCCAAAACAATTGAGTTTGCATCAATTGGACTTCTGTAGCTACAGATATTCAAGTCGGAATGGACAAAGGTCAATACTGGTAGATTGTGAGATTTGACTTTGAAGGCTGCGATTTCCATGCTCTTCCTTATTTTATTTTCTTGCCTAAGATGTATAGAAAGGTATGGATGTTAGCTTTCTAATGCCACTGGAATCACTTCATTTCGACCTCTATATCTCATGCTCTGCACAAAATATCGGCTGAAGGTCAAATCTGTCAATTACCTCCAATTTACTCCTTTTTGCATCTTTCATCCAAAAGTGCCTTCAAAACATAAAACAAAGAATATCAAGGCATTTTATATATAAAACATAGGCAAAAAATTAGTTAAATATGGGTGAAATTATCGAATAATATGATTGCATAAAAAACCCCCACACTTAGCTCTTGCTCGTCCTCGAGAAAGGATAGGTAAAATCAAATTGAAGTTAAATTAAATTAAATCACTATGACTAATCTTCTAATCTCCCATCAATATCCAAGAATATATGCATTATAAACAAGAACACAATTAAGAAGGATAAAAAGTATAAATTTTCATGAATTTATTTACATGCAAACTTCAAAATTCAATTAATCGTCGGGATTTAAATGAAATCTATGTCATGCCAAAGTGATAGGTCTTCTCATTGATATACATTCCAACACTCACGTGTTTAAGGCTTATGTGTTTAAATCTCTCAAATTCAATCAATGAATATGTTCTACCATAAGCTTGCTCTTCAATCTCATCTCTATTACTAACATATTACAAACAATGCATGAATCAAAGGGTCTTATTTTATGGTTGTAATGGGGCAGAGGTTAAGGTGAGGTAAAAGAGAGTAAAAGAAAAGGTTCAAACCAAAGAAAGTAGAGCATTCTGAAAAATGATATTTCAAATAAGATATTCCATCAAAGCACATAAATTTTCCATATTTAATCACCAATGCTTAACTCCTTTTGATTTCAAGGTTTTTCAACATAAAATCTTAAGAACATAAAGGAACACTTTTTCTTTTTCTTTTTTCTTTTTTCTTTTTTCTTTTTACCTTTGGCAACTTTTCCCATCTTTTCATCAAGCATCACTTCTTCTTTCTTTTCATATAATTTCCAACCATAATTCCATGAGATATCATAAGTATATGCTCTACTAATCCTTGGTCAGGGGAAAAGGAAAACATATAAAAATTTAAGGCTTATACATGGATAAAGCAAGGAAAAGATAAACAAGCTCAAAAGATGCATACTAAGGATAATATGCTTTAGGTTGGCTTTTTGGCTCAAGTGGTTAAAATTCCTAATGCCTTTATCATCTTCATGTATATGTGTAATGTGAATGTAATCTCAACAAGATATGAAGCAAGTTCTAGATATAAATATCATTAAAAGAATGCACAATCAAAGAATATAATGTTGAAGGCTCAAAAGCTTGCATTGGTATAACACTATAAAGACAACATGACATATTCTCAAAGTCAATCCCTAAACCAATTAAACATTAAAATTTGCATGCACACTCATTCATTTGATTTATATCTTCATCTATCTCAACTAATTCTCATACATAATACTCATATTCTCAAAAACCAATAGGAGTTCAAAAGATCAAACATAGAAATTTGTTTTTTTTTTTGGAACAACAAAGAAAATCAAAATAAGAAAACCAACATTCTCCCAATACCCCCACACTTAAAACACAACATTGTCCTCAATGTTGAAATAAAAAAAAAGAAATATAGGAGAATGACAAAAATAAAGTAAAATGCAAAAAATAAAATATAAGAGAAAAAGAAAGCAAATTTTTTTTTTGTGCTGGGTTGCCTCCCAGTAAGCGTTTTTATTTTATGTCATTGGCTCGACATGTTACATGCTCATTCTTCATAGATTGGTTCAGCTAACTCCGCAGAAGCGGTGAGTTCTGTCGTCCAACCTTCATAAAAAGGTTTCAAACGATGCCCATTGACCTTGAGTACTTTGTTGGTTTCTAAATTTATAATTTCAACTGCACTATAAATAAAAACATTAGAAACAACAAAGGGTCCAATCCAACAAGAGTGCAACTTTCCAGGAAAAAGTTTCAAACGCGAATGATAAAGGACTTTGTCTCCAACATTAAACTCTTTTCTTGTAAGCATTCGGTTATGGAGACTCTTAGTCTTTTCTTTGTAAATCCTTGCATTCTCATAAGCATCATTTTGTATTTCTTCCAATGTAATTCCAATCTTTTTAGGCACCAAAAGGATAGGCGCCACCCATTTACTGTCCATGATGGGGTGAATGGCTCCTACATCATGGGGAACAGTTTGCAAAGCCAATGCTGATTCATGCACGTTTTGGGAAACACATATATGTTTCTCAATCTCTTCTATCTTGGTAAAATCATAGTCATAGCTCAAAGCTACGCTTAATTCATCCTCACTATCAAAATCAAAAACTTGCTGCATACATTTATCAACTTGGTCATAACATGTGATAGAATAAACATTGCTATAACGATATGTCATTGCATCATGAAAATTAAATTCAATTTTTTCATCTCCTACCTCCATAGACAAAGTATCCTTACCACAATCAATTTTCGTATTGGCAGTTTTTAAAAATGGTCTCCCAAACAATATAAGAGTGTTGTTTGATGAATCACAAGAACCATGTTCCATATCAAGAATATAAAAGTCGCATGGAATGACCAAACTATCAATCTTGACTAGGACATCTTCTATCACACCAAGTGGGTAAACAAAACTACGATCCGCAAGTTGTATTACAATGTTAGTTTTATTCAAAGGCTCAAGACTAAGAGAATCATAAACATGTTTAGGCATAACACTAATGGATGCACCTAAATCGCACAAGGCCCTTTTGAAACTAGCATTACCAATAACACATGGGATAGTAAATGCATCTGGATCTTTTTGCTTCAAATGCATATTCTTTTGAACAATAGCTGATACAATTTCACCCATACTTACCATTTCATGACCTTTTAGTTTGAAAGCTCTCTTGGTAGTACATAACTCCTTCAAGAACTTGGCATACTTGGGAATTTGCTTGATAGCATCAAGCAAAGGAATGTTAAGTTCTTCTTTCTTGAAAACCTCTAAAATCTCTTTTTCTTTGTCCACTTTCTTTGACCTAGAAGAACTCACAAGAAAGGGTGGAATTGTTTTAAAACTGGAATTCATTGAGTGAGGAGTTACCTTTGGAGTGTTGGTCGATGTTTCAGTTTGTAGAGGAAGAGGATGTTCCTTCTTTGTACTCAATTTGATTTCTATCTCTTCTTCTTCCTCTATCTCAATTTGTTTTGACCTTTTCTCTTCAAGTTCAGTCCCACTCCGCAGCATGATTGCACTAACATTCTCTATTGGATTCAATGCTTGGGAGGGTAATTTTCCATTCATTTGTGCTTCCAATTTCCCCACACTTGAAGCTACTTGCCCCATTTGCTTCTCCAAGTTGTGAATACTTAACCTTGTTTCCTGTTGAAAAGACATGACATTTTGTTGCAAGGTCACAGTGTTAGAAGCTAAAGTTTTCATCATCTCACAAAGATCATCACTAGATGACGACCCCATAACATTGGGGTTTGTAAATGGAGGGGGTTGTCTTGCTTGATAATTCTGTTGGGGTTGAAATCCATGGGGATGGAACTGTCGGCCTTGATTGCCTTGTTAAGGTAGGTTCCCATAACATAAGTTTGGATGATCTCTCCATCCGGGATCGTACGTGTTGGAAAAGGGATCATATTTACGCTGGGACTGTCCGTTGAATCCTCCATCAACTGCATGAACCTGTTCAATGTAATCTTCTTGCATTGTTGGGCACATATTTGAGGTATGTCCTTGTAAGGAACATATGTTACAAACTTTCACCTGTTGTACATTTCCACAAGCCAAAGAACGAACAAGAGAAGTAAGATTATTAACTTTATTTTCAAGGTTAGAAATACTTACCTCATTTACTCATTTGTTTGTGAAGTCTCCACGCGTGCCAAATTGTTTTGAGTTGGCTACCATGTTTGAGATCAGTTGGCGTGCAGCCTTGGGTGTCTTATCCACCAATATACCTCCACTTGCAGCATCAATGATACTACGGTTAGTAGGCATCAATCCTTCATAGAAATATTGAATGAGCAGCTGATCGGGTATTTGATGATGAGGGCATTGAATGTACAGTTGCTCAAATATTTCCCAATACTCGGAAAGTGTCTCTGAATGAGATTGTCGAATCCCACATATTTCTTTTCTTATGTTGGCAACTCAAGATGCTGGGAAATATTTTTCAAGGAAAATCTTCTTCATGGCATTCCAAGTTCCAATGGAACCTGGGAGAATAGAGAAAGAACATGCCTTTGCCGCCCCTTTTAAAGAAAAAGGGAAAGCTTTCAACTTAACCTATTATTCATCAACTTCATTCGGTTTCATGCCAACGCAAACCATATGAAACTCCTTAAGATGAGTATGAGGATCTTCACCTGCAAGACCATTGAATGTTGGTAGCAAATGTATAAAACCAGATTTGAGCTCAAAGTTTATATTATTGTCGATGTTGATGCACAATGGTTGATTTTCCACGTTAGGAGCAGCAAGCTCCTTAAGTGTTTATTGTCGTTCAACAACCATGGTGTTGACTTGAGCTTCCTTTCGTAACCCGCGTAAAGTTTTTTCTATTTCGAGATCCAACTGCACTTGACTTTGATTAGTAGAACGAGTCATTGGCATAAATCATCAAGAACACTCAAAAGAAACCAACCACACAAGAGATCGAAAACAATGCAAATTGTACGAAAATCCTACGCTAGAAAACAAAAACTACCTAAAAACCCTAGAAGGAATTTGGCCTCAATAGGGTGGGGCTAGTGGTTATCACTAGTCATGTTTAGAACATCGTTTTCCTTCAGGAAACAAAAGGCTGATACCTAATTCCACCAAAAAATATATTTTGAACAGTACCGCTGCCGTAATGAATAGTACCGCAGCAAGCAAAAATTTTGTTTTTTTTTCAGAAAAAGAAATAACAATCACAGCAAATAAAAATAATAGCACAAGAATCAACTAAAATTACTTCCTCGGCAACGGCGCCAAAATTTGTTGCGATGTCGCGGTTGCACAAATTAATTACCCTAGCTTCAAACACAACACACAAGATAGTATAGAGCAAGCAAGGGGTCGATCCCACGAAGAAGATTCAAGTCAGATTTTTATGCTAGATGATATGCAATTTGGGGGGGGGTTTGGACTTTATCTAGGCTAAAGCAAAAGAAAACAGAAAACTATCAAACAAAATTTAATAAAATCAGAAAATTATCAAGAAAACAAACCTTGAACACAATGACACATCCACCTACAGAAATCAGAACTGATCATGGAAACGAAACATCAATTTATATTCTGAATATTTATCTCTTCTTAACATTGGTTAGTTAACGGATCCGCCGTATAACTAACTCTAACCATCAAACAACCACAGTGTCCGCACTAGTAATTTAATTCAATGGCAGCCTTAAGAACTAGATAAGTTGATTAATCAAGAAAACATAATTGTACGCAGTCTATGTTTGATTTGATTGAATGTTCTCCCTAAGATTAATAACGTAGATCTGTCACAATTATTAAACTCAGTTGCTTCACAAGTTCATATACCACAACTCCGGTTTTGATATCAAACTTAGCAATAGATTGTCTACAATAATAACTTAGAGTCCGCCCTAGCAATTAAAATAAACAATCATAGGAAAAATAAGCATAGGAGAACAAACATATTCATCATATAAACTGAAAAGAAAAGGTAAAATAAATCTCACAGTTCTTGGAATCCGAAGGTTTCCGTGTCCTTGCAACTAAGCAAAAGTGTTTAGCCTTACATGTTTGTTGAACAACTAATCAAAAAGAAGGAAGAATGCATAATTTAGGGTTTCTTAGAGGAAGGGGGTGTTTTTCTCTTCTTGGCTGGCTTCCCCCCTTCTCTTCTCTCATTCTTGATCCTTGCAAATATAGCTTGTTAAATTTTTATAAACATGTATTTGATTGGTCCACATATCGGTGAAAGAATATTCATCTAATCACCAACATAACTAGAACACTTTTATTGTTTGTTATTAGTTGAACATACTCTTTGTTATTTTCACTAGTTAAGAAACATTCGTCTAACTTTACACCATCACACCTTCTCGTCACCTCTATATTAGGTGGGTTATCCTATACTCTCCACTCTCACTCCTCTCATCAGGTAAGTTAAGTGACCTTTGACAAGCAAGAATAGGTGTATAGATACCCCATACAATGGGGTATTCACAACATCAACCTCTTCATCACTACATTAAACTTTGTTTCTATCATCTATATATTTTTTTATCTCTTCTCACCAATTTACTAACTTAATCATATATATATATATATATATATAACAATTAAATATGAGAGAAATTAATGGTAACCAATGCTACCATTAAAACATAAAATGGTGGTTATGGTAATTAATTAAAATGACTATAATAATTGTTACTAATGGTTATCATTAAAGGTAAACTTTAAATTAAAATTTTAACATTCCCCCATATGATTAAAAATTATTAATATATATAATGAATAATTTAAGTGAGCAATTAATGTTGTGTAATAGGTATTAGGTACCTTCAAGGTTTGAATCTACACTTAGTGTAAATAATTCTCAACTTGAAGAACCATAGTAACTAGAATGTTTTGAACTAAGTTTTTTAGACAAAATATAAACTTATCACACACACAATATTAAGTGATTTTAAGGTTTTATTAGTGTTGTACATTTTGTAGTCATGCACACATATCTTGTCTCATGAATGTTTTTAAAGAGTTGTCCAAGCTCTTCTAATGGTGACCCCACCACCACATTCACTTAGGTGAATCTCCAAGGGTGTTTTGTGACCAACATCCTATAAAAAATTTTCCTTTGGATTCTTTCAGAGATTAACTCTTTCTAATCATCATAATAGAGAGCACATCATCATAGAAATGAGACTAGGGATCACCCCGTAAAATATATATGTAATATTTATGCTCTCTCTAATCACCTAACATTTTTGTTTTGACCTGTTGAACTTTATTCATGATATCGCCATTCATTTAAAGACAGGTTTCCACTATTAGTGATTATTTTAAGGGCTTCAGTCCCATTTCCCTTGATGATTGAATAACTTGTTGGCACACCAAACCTTTAGTTAGCGGATCTGTAATGTTTTTTTTTAGACTTGATAAAATCCAAATATACAATTCTATGAGATATCAAATGTCTGATGGATTTATGTCTAATGGCCATGTGTCTTATTGTTTTTATTAAATTTTTTACTCTTAGCCATAGCTATAGTAACTTGGCTATCATAATGTATTGATATAGGTGGTATCGATTTAGAAACAAATGGTACGTCAATTAAATTTTTTTGAAGTCACTCATCTTTTGAATTAGCATCATCTAATGTAACCAATTCTATTCCCATGATGGAACCAATAATTATAGTTTGTTTAAGAGATTTCGAACAAATTACATCACCATATAAAGTAAACACATACCCATTAGTGGACTTTGTCTCTTTTGAATCGAAAATCCAATTAACATCATTAAATCTCTTTATTACAATAGAGAAAACAGAATAATGAAGTCCATAATCAATAGTTCCTTTTAGATATTTAAAAACTCTTTCTAAAGCACTCAAATGTGAAACATTTGGATTATGTATGTATCTATTTAATCTACCAACTACACATTATATTTGGTCTAGTATGATTTGGTAAATGCAATAAAGATCTAACAATACAAGTATATATATATTGAGACGCTTTCACCATCATTGTTTCTTAATTTAGTAAAAGAATCAAAAGGAAAGCATACAATAGACATATCAAAATAATTAAACCTTTTTAATATCTTTTCAATGTAATGTGATTGAGTTAAAACAAAATCATTATTGCTTTTCAATAATTTAATTCTCAAAATAACATCAACATGATCAAAATCCTTCGTATTAAAATTTTTAGACAAGAAAGATTTAATAATATTTATAACTTAAATATTACAACCAAGTATCATAATGTCATCAATATTTAAACATAATATCACTAAGTCATTTTCAATTTGATAAAATACACATTTATTATTTGTTTGAAAACAAATAATATGTTTGATAAAATATTTAAACATAATATCACTAAGTCATTTTCAATTTGATAAAATACACATTTATTATTTGTTTGAAAACAAATAATATGTTTGATAAAATATTTAAACATAATATCATTAAGTCATTTCCAATTTGATAAAATACACATTTATTATTTGTTTGAAAACCATCAAATAATATGACTTAATCAAATTTTTTCATATTATTATTTTGGAGCTTGTTTGAAATTATAAAAATATTTTACAAGCTTGCAAACTTTATTTTCATGACTAAGTACTATAAAACCTTCTAGTTAGTCTATATAAATTTCTTCTTCTAAATCACATGGATTTCTAATTTGTAAAAGAAGCTAAATCAACTAGAATTATAATTGTAGTAGTTTTAGAAATTGGTCAAAAACCAATTTCTTTTTAAATCTCTTCACAACTAATCTAACCTAATTTTTTTTATATAGAACCATCAGTTCTCAATTTCTTTTTAAAAAATCATACAATCTATTGTCTCACACCTTTGTGGAAAATTAGTCAAAAACCAAGTTTTGTTAGAAATTAAAGAATCCATTTCATCTTTTACATCTTCTTTTCAAAAAGAAGCTTCAAAATATGTCATATCTTTATTATATGTTTGAGGTTCATTTTGAAGTAAAAAGGTATAAAAATCAACACCGAAATCTTTCGCTCTTCTATTTCTTTTACTTTTTCTAACATGATCATCAACAATGTCTATTTTAGAAGAAATTTCAACAACAAGTTTAGACAATTTATTTTTTTATGGAAAAATATTTTCAAAGAAAATCACATCACGTGACTCAATAATAGTACTATTTGCAATTTCAGAAATATCAAAATTTACAACTAAACATCTATAAGTAGTGTTATTAAAAAAAATATCAAACAAATACACAATCTATAGTTTTAGGTTCTATTTTTCTTTTCTTAGTAATAGGAATATTTACTTTTACTAAACACTCCCACACTCTAAAATGTTTTAAAGAAAGTTTTTTATTCTTCCAAAATTCATATGGAGTTTTATATAAATTTTTATAAGAAACTCTATTAATAATATAACAAGCAGAATATAAGGCTCCACCTCTCATAAATTATTAGGCAAACCATAACTAATTAACATTGCATTAACCATATCCATTAAAGTTTTATTTTTTTCTTTTCGTTATTCCATTAGATTGTGGTGAATAAGAAGGTGTTAGTTGATACCATGCAATTCTAAAAATTCTTTCATTTCATTAGAAGTATACTCGCTACCTCTATTAGATCATAATTTTTATTTTTTTTCTAATTAATTTTCTACATCTGCTTTAAAAATATTAAACTTATCAAATAATTCACTTTTAGAATTACTCAAATAAACATAACAATATCTTGAAAATCATCAAAACAAATTATAAAATATCTCTTACCATTTCGAGTCAAGACATTATTACCATCACAAATATCACTATGTATGAACTCCAATAAATTTGTTTTCTTCTCTATTGAATTAAAAGTCTTTCTAGGTTGTTTAGCTTGTGCAAACAATTCACATTTTCTTTTTTATTAATACGTGACTTAGGTATTAAATCTAAATGCACCATTCTTTTTATAGTGTTAAAGTTAACATGCTCGAGCCTACCATGCCATGAATCACAACATTCAACATTTACAATACATAAAGATGAAAAATGTAAAGCAATATTAGAAGAAGGCATTAAACTTAGTTTATAAAGACCATTCAACAAATAATATTTTCCAACATAAGAACCAAACCTACTTATAACTATTTTATTAGATCCTAGAATAAGGGTAAATCCATTTTGATCCACACAAAGATGCACTAACTAAATTTTTTTATAGAATCAGGAATATGAAAGACTATCCAAAGTAGGAATTTTTCTAGATGACAACTCTAACTTTATTTGGCCTTCTTCTATGACTTGAGTTACCCTCTCATTTCCCATACTCATAGTTTGTGAGAAAATATAAGGATGAAGTGTTATGTGATGTTGTGCCTATACATGCTACTCATCTATTACTAGGAAGGCCTTGATAATTTGATAGAAAATCCAAGCACGATGGGTTTAAGAACAGGTATTCATTAGAGAAGGATGGAAGGATTTATACACTTGCCCCACTCTCACCGAAGCAAGTGTATGAAGATAAAATTCAATTGAAGAAGGGCTATGAGGAAGAGCAACATGTTTCGGTCAAAGTGGAGGAACAAAAAGATTCGGTCAAAATGAAAAAACAAGTTGAACAATATGGTGAGGATGTGAGGAAGAGAGAAAAGAAAGTGAGCCATGAGTTGAAAAAAAAAGGGAACAAAGTTTTGACCCTTAGGACATTAGGGGAGGGTCACGACCAAGAACAAAAAAATCAAAGGAAGGCCGAGAGTGGAGAGAAAATGAGTAGAGAGAAGAAAGAAAGGGTGAGAAAAAAAATGTGTAGAAAAAGTGGGGAACCACCTTAAATTTTTTTGTAAAATCTAATGATCTTAAACATGCATATCTTTCTTGCTTGCTTATAATTTTACTTGTGTATAAGGAGGCATTCTTTAACTTAGATGATTTAGATTCTTGTGTTCCTAGTGTTGTTAAAGTTCTTTTGCATGAATTTGAGGATGTCTTTCTAGATGACATTCCTAATAGTTTGCCGCCAATTAGAGGTATTGAGCATCAAATTGACTTTGTTCCAAAAGCATTTATACCAAATAGGCCGACTTATAGGAGCAATCCTGAAGAGACTAAGAAGCTTCAAAGGCAAGTGGGGGAGTTGATGTCAAAAGGATACATTCGAGAGAGCATGAGTCCTTGTGCAATTCTCGTGCTTTTTGTTCCAAAAAAGGACAAAACTTGGCGAATGTGTGTGGATTGCTGAGTTATCAATAACATCACTGTAAATTATCAACATCTTATTCCTAGATTAGATGATATGTTTGATGAATTACATGGTTCTAAATTGTTTTTGAAAATTAATTTGAAAAGTGGTTATCATCAAATTATGATGAAAGAAGGGGATGAATGGAAAACTGCTTTTAAAATTAAATATGGTCTGTATGAGTGGTTGGTTATGCCTTTTGGACTTACTAATACACCTAGTACTTTTATGAGATTGATGAATCATATGTTGCGTGCTTTTATTGGTAAGTTTATAGTTGTTTACTTTGATGATATCTTGATTTGTAGTAAGGAGATTGATGAGCATATAGGTCATTTGAGACAAGTTCTTGATGTGCTTAGAAAAGAGTCCTTATATGCTAATTTGAAAAAAAAGTGTGATTTTTGCATAGATAGGATTGTTTTTCTTGGATATATGGTTAGTGCAAAATGTATAGAAATGGATGAGACTAAGGTTAAGGCTGTTCAAGAATGGTCTAAACCAAAATCCATAACAGACGTTAGAAGTTTTCATGGTTTGGCTAGTTTTATAGGAGATTTGTTAAAGATTTTAGTACGATAGCCTCTCCATTGACTGAAATTGTTAAAAAAGTCGTGGGTTTCAAGTAGGGAGAAGAACAAGAAAATGCTTTTAGCTTGTTAAAATCAAAGTTGATTTCGGCACCTTTACTATCTTTACTTGATTTTAATAAAGCTTTTGAGATTGAATGTGATGCTTCAGGAATAGGTATTGGAGTTGTTCTAATGCAAGACAAACGGCTCATTGCTTATTTTAGTGAGAAACTCAGTGATGCAACTCTTAACTATCCCATTTATGACAAAGAGTTGTATGTAGTATTGAGGGCTTTGGAGATTTGACAACATTATCTGTGGCCCCGGGAGTTTGTCATACATACTGATCACCAATCGTTGAAACATTTGAAGGGTCAAGGTAAGTTAAGTAGGAGACATGCTAAGTGAGTTGACTTTATTGAAACTTTTCCCATATGTGATTGAATACAAGCAAGGTCAAGAAAATGTGGTTGTCGATGCCTTGTCGCGAAGGCATGTTCTTCTCAATACTAAATTGTTAGGATTTGAGTATGTTAAGGATTTATAGCTTGATGATCATGATTTCGGTGTTATATATGACACATGCAAGGTTTCAGCCAAGGATAAATATTTTAGGTATGATGGATTTTTGTTTAAGAAAAATAAATTATGTGTGCCTAATTGTTCTTTATGTGAATTACTTGTGAGGAAAGCACACGAGGGAGGTTTAATGGGGCATCTTGGAATTATTAAAACTTTGAAGGTTCTACATGAGCACTTTTATTAGCCTAATATGAAAAGAGATGTGCAAAGAATATGTAATAGGTGCATAACATGTAGACAAGCTAAGTCTAGGGTAATGCCTCATGGACTATACACATCTTTGCCTATTCCTAAGGAACCTTGGGTTGATATTTCTATGGATTTTATTTTGGGTCTACCTAGGTCTAGGAAAGGGAGAGATTTATATTTATTGTTGTTGATAGATTTTTTAAGATAACACATTTCAATACTTGTCATAAAACTGATGATGCAACAAATATAGCTGACCTATTCTTTAAAGAGGTCATTCGGCTACATGGTCTTCCTAGGAGCATTATATCCAATCAAGATGTTAAGTTTTTGAGTTTTGTGGGGTAATTAGGAACTAAACTTTTATATTCTACTACTTGTCATCCACAAACAGATGGCCAAACTAAAGTTGTTAACAGGACTTTGATTCAATTGTTAAGGGCTATAATTCAAAAGAATCTTAAAAATTAGAAAGATTGTTTGCCATTCATTGAATTTGCATATAATCGTAGTGTGCATTCTACTACTGATTATTCACCATTTGAGATTGTGTAAGGTTTTAATCATTTGACACCATTAGATTTGATTCCTTTACTTGTTGATGAAAGGGTTAGTCTTGATGGTAATCAAAAAGCACAGGTGGTGAAAGATATCCATACAAAGATTCAGCAACAAATAGAAAAGCAGAATGAACAATATGCAAACAAAGCCAATAGGGGACGAAAATGGTGAGATTTGAACCAGGTGATTGGGGTTGGGTGCATATAAGGAAGGAAAGGTTTTCTAAATAAAAAATATCAAAGTTGATGCCTCAAGGAGATGATCCTTATCAGATCATAGAAAGGATTAATGATAATGCCTACAAAATGGATCTATCAAGTGAGTATGATGTTAGTGCTACATTCAATATTTCTATTCTTTCTTTGTTTGATGTATGTGATGATTCGAGGTCAAATCCTTTTGAGAAGAGAGGGGATGATGTGATCCAACCATCAAAGGATCCATTGGAGGTTCTAGTTCGTCTAGTTACTTGGCTTAGGGCTAAGAAGTTCAAAGAAGCTTTCAATGGACTTCTTCAAGAGACATGGGCTAAGGTGGACTTCAAGAGGATTTGTAATAATAAAGAGCAAGCCTTGATTAATCTGATTCATGTTCAAGAGGGGCTTATTGGTGGAACCAAGACCATTACACAAGGATTGGGAGAAGAAGACTAGATTTGAACAGTTTGACCTTTCGTTACTTTTTTTGTCATAACTAGAGCTAAAGATTAAATTTTGATGTGATTCTAGTTAGGATGGAAACTAGACTTCCATACCTTTCCAACAGTATATAACACGCCTTCTAATTCATTAAGAAGAGAGAGAACCATCTGTTTTAAATTGGGTTTTGCTGCTGCTAGACAGAATGCGAAAACAACAAACTTGTCTTATTTAATTAGTTGGGCTATTTTTATCTTAGGTTGATTATTATTTAAATTGAGCTTATGTGAGACCCATTAGGGAAACTAGAGTTTTGGCTTGAAGTTTAAATACTCTTTAGGAATAATTTTAGGGAGACTTTGGATGGTATTTTTAGCATTGTAGCCGACTTTTGGTTGCTCCATCTTGGTTCTTAATTGAACTTTCAACTCTTCAAAGAATTGATCATTCTATATTGTGAATTTATACTTTCTTTGCTCGTCTCCAGGTGTAGGCATTGTGATCGAGTTGGTTTATAGTCTTGTTGTCTTGGAGCAAGTCTTCCATTGTGATAAACTTATTCAAATCTCAACAAACTTAGATTAGATTGATCTTGAGGTCGTGAATTCCATTAAATTCCTCTAGGGTTCGCATCATGATGTGTGATCATAGTCAGGATTCTTACAAAAAAAAAAACTAATTCAAACTCAAATAGGGATCACAAAGGAAGTGGTTAGAATCGATAAGTTGTCCTTATTCAACATAATTGTTTGGAACTTATGGTTTTTATGAATCAATGATTAACAAATCAAACTACATGTGATTATGCATACAACAAAAATATAGCTGAAGAGACATGAGGTGTGTGTTTTTTATGCATTTTTTATTTTTTATGTCTTGGTTTAGAATTTTTTGGTCATTTTAAAATGGGAATTTCTTGACTGATTTGTTTGTCATCCTATAAATAGGATTTTAAAATGTTGTTTTGAGTAAACATCAAATTATTTCTGAAATCAAAACGCATGTTTATTTATTTATTTATTGGTAAAAGGTTTTCTTAAAATTGATTTGATCATAATGTCTTGAAAGGGTGAGAGTGTTTCATAGCGTTTTGATGCATCTTGGAGTCCATCCATTTTGATAAACTTCCATTACATTAATTTGATTAAAGAGGAAAAATAAAATGCCAAATGATACTTTCATAATTATCTTTTTATTTCAAAACAGCAATAACATAGACAAAAGATATTGAAAGTGTAGTGCGGTCTCCTTAAACTTGAAAACCTATATTTTGAAACAAGCTTCCAACAAAGTCTGGTATTACCTGCATATGTCATGTAGGCACTTTGCATTCTTAGCTGCTCTATTATGAGTCATTTTCTTTTTATGGTCACACTCCTTTTTACCCATAAATTGACCATTAATGAAGACTTTTATAGTCTAGCTTTCATTCCAAGAATTCTTAAAATTGACTTTGAGACCTTTTTTCTTGCATGTTTCATGCAGCTTGATTGCAAGATGCTTTCTTAGTGTTTATGGGCAAATGAATGGTTTCATCACACCCTTGAATGTTTCTCATACCTTGTTAAGGGATTGTTTAATGTCCTCAAATACAGCTCTTATAACTGCTTCTACCAGATCAGTTAGGGTTTTTGGTGTTCCAATGAGTTTATGAGAGTACAAAGGATAATGCAAGATGTCTTTTAAGCATTTTCTAATTTGTTCTTTTATAAGAGGTTTTTTACAGCTCAAATACCGGTGTAAATTGTGCTTAAGGGCTATTTGAGCTAACTTTTCTATACCCCTATTAACTGTCCTGAGTTATGTTAATATACTTGATGACAAGTATGGGTATTGGGAGCATTATTCTTTTATAAGAAGGAAGTTCAACATGAAATCCCCTATATATTCTAGATGCTTAGAAGATGGGCTCCTTATCAGAGAAAGAGTTATACGTGAAGGCTCGTTCTAACAACTTTTTGTTGCTAAACTTATAGCTAAGGATACCTTTTACTTCTTTAAAAGTCCATAACCATCTTACCCTTATTGACTCAAAGGAATTATTTGGTCATTCATTTTCTATGACTTCTCTTTATGTCATTTCAATCACTAGGTGATCTTGCTCTGTGTTGACATCTGACAAGGCTTTTAGCTTTATCATGTAACTCCTAAAAAAGGTGTTGTTGTTCCTTTAATAGCTACTAAGTCATCATACTACTGTCAAGGCTAGTTTTAAAATTATTTTCCTCCTCTTTATGCTTGGCTTTTCAAGATTTGTGTCAACTATTTTAGGGTTCTCAACATACACTAGCTTTGGAGAGGGACCATTTATCTTTTGATGTTAAGAGGAAGAGAATGATGATACTACCGATACTTGAGACCCCAATTACAAAATGAGGTTTTCTATTGAATGTTTTGGAGCATTTTCTGGTATCTTCAAGGAAAGGGCTTACTGAGCGTTTCCAAGCATACATGTTAGCATGTATATCTCCTTCATCATGATGTCCATGCTTTTATTATCTTGTATGGATTGTAAAAGGGATTTGAATCTTGGGGGGGGGTATATTTCTTCTACAAATCAAAAACATGCAATGTTGCAATAAGATATGTTTGCAAAAAAGAACATGTAAATTAAATGCAGGTTTGCTCTTTAAAGGATGACACATAGTTGTTACTATTGTATGATAAATAAGAATTTTGATCCTTGCTTAAATTTTACAGCGAAAATTTTCCAAGTGATGGTCATTGTGTCACACGCAACTCCTGAATTCAAGATGCTACATGAAGGGTTTGCCTTGATGCAAAACATATGTAGCGAGCATACACCTTAAAGGCAGGTTCTTATTTTTTTACGTGAGACAAGGGGTAAGTTTACTACTTGGTTTGTAAAACAGATCTCTTGTTGTCCTAGAGATCGCCTTCGTGAAGGCAATATAAGGGCTTAATAGGCAATAGGAAGACACGTGTATCAATTATTATCAGTCTAAATACTCAATGAAGAGTTGTGATTTACAGAAACTTAAACCTTGACTCAAGTCATAAAATAAGTTAATGGTCCTCCACTTAGCCTAAATCTTTTTAGTGTGTGCTTTCACAAATAATATATGTGATGCATTAATGTTTTTGCATGACAGGAAGTAAAAAGAAAGCATGCTAAAACTCTTAAATAAAATAAGTCATTCATAGTTGAAAAATAAACAAACATCAATCTTATTATAGCACAAATAAATAAAACAAAACCTAGTCTGAAGGTCTCCAGTGAAGTCATCATCTTGTTATACCCTCCTCACAGAAGCACGAAATCATGGCAATGCTTTATGGCCGTAATCTGGACGGTCTTTCATTCACTTAGGGAGTCATTCCATATAATAAGTCCTTTAAAAAGATAAGGCAATTAATCTCTTATTTAAAAAGATATTTTATAGAAGAAAAAACTTTTTTTATATAAGTTTAGGGAGTCTGTAAAAAAAAATCAGTTTACCCTTATTTGAATTACCCAATAACATACCTTTCTCTATTTTAACTCTAACAATAAATTGTTCATTTTTCTGGGAATAAATATTAAATATACTCTTAAATTGCTAGGATATTGTTAAATTCTTTATATCCAAAACATTTGATTTTTCAATTATAATGTATGTTAGAATCGTTTAACGAACGAACAGTAAGTTTCTTATAAAATGATATTGTTTGAAGTTCTTAATTTATAATTTTTGAAGACTTAAGGGTAAAACTGATATATATATATATAAATTGTTTACTGAGAAATAAGATTACATATATAATTGAAGGATATCTTTTAGGGTTGGCCCTTTTCATTTCTTTGTTTTGAAAACAACGACAAGTTCTTCGTTTTTGGAACAGAAGGAGAAGTTGGTTGTGCATCGTGAGACAAACGACGAGTTGTTGTTTTGGGTTGGGCAAATTCTAGATCCTCAGCCTATTCAGCTAAGTTGTTTAATCGACGGATCCACTCGACATCTGCGGCAGCTCCGGCGACTCCTCCTCCTGTACTTCTGGTAAGACTTCAATTTCTCTCGATCTTTCCGTGTCTCTATTTTTTTGTTAAATTTCTTTGTGTTCGGTGCCAAACCCTCCTTGCTTACCTGACATGGAAGCGTATTTAATTGAGGAAGAGAATCAGCTATGGTTCTCTCGTTTGGTTTGCAGGACTTCATTCTCCGAGCTCGAGTGCTGAAGCTGTATAGGCAAGCACTAAGAACTACAAGGAGAGCACCTGGTGACGCTAGAGGTGAAGTTTATATTTTGTGATTGATTAATTTTTCTTGATGTTATCAATTTGATTAAGGATTTTACACACTGCGGGACTATTCTCATTTGAAGGCTGTTATATTGCTCTTTCAACATTTTCTTTTTGGGTTTGTTACAAGCTTGATTTTCCGTTTTAATGGTTCATGCATCGTCATTATGGAAAAAGAAAATCAATTATTAAAATGACAACGATCATTTATAAAAAAAGATTTCAATAGGGTCCGAGAAGTGCAACTCTTTATTGGGAGAAAAGTTCAGGCAACTATGAATTATAGCATTGTTTCAAATGTAATGGGTTTTACAGCTGACCTGAAACAAACAATTAGACAAGAGATGGAGAATAACCGGCATTGCAATGACAAGCAAAGGATTCGTTTTCTCATCAGTGAAGGATTAGAGAGATTAAAACGTCTGGACGAGATGCTCGATATGCAGGGACATTCCCAGTGGACATAACTGGGCACATGTTGTGCAGATGATATTCTGTGTTTCAAGAAACTGTATTAAATTTGTCAGTTTTATGTTTTATAATTGATATTGTGTAACACATGAACAATAAAACCTTAATTGCTTGTTTTGATGCTTTCGCCTTTCGCAGTGGTGATTGCCAGAAAAATGCAGTGTCCGGGTTCAGGGCGAGTTTGCCTCTACTTTTTTCTGTTTCTGAAAATGTATGTTTCTGCGTGGACTGCAAAATAGTATCTAAAGGTTGACTTAATTAGAATTTCACTTTGCAATTTTATTTTCCTGATACAGAGGACGAAGAAAATAGTATTGAAGTGCTGTTCATCAATAATGTTTATGATGAAAAACAGAGCATGATAATCTCTCCATCCTCCGGGACCTCTATTCAGCCATATAATCTCTGACGAGAAAGCAGGGTAGGCAAATGCCGTATTTCCGCTTTGGATGAATTGTGATGATTAACCCATCAGCATTTCAACTAGATGGAGTGTATGCATGGGCTTATACTGAATGTGTTCCTGTGGACATGATTGGAAAGTACGCATTTGTCATACGTTTCAGGAAGGCAACTGTTGTGCGGATTGATTCGTTAATTATGATCATGGCTTTGGACTTGCGCTCGTTTATTATAAAAAGGAAAACCCTTACGGTTGGCAATTTGCAGTCAAGCCAGGAGCCAACAAGGAGTCAACCCAAAGATACAGGTTAGAAGGAAGATTTTGGTTGGCTAAAAGATTAGGGTCATGCTGATTCTACTCTCTCTCTCTCTCTCTCTCCCTCTCTCTCCCTCTCCATATGTGTCATGCTGCAATTGGTGACATGTAGAAAGATGGCGGAAACATGAGAGACTAATCCAATGGCAAGGTGCCGTCTATTCCGCCAACTACAAAATCAAACAAGCCCCTAAAATCGTGCACCCACGACACCTACGCGCAAGGAACACCATAGACAAGAAAAAGACGCAGCCTTTCATCTCCCTCTCATATCTCTTCAATCAAAATTTAGATTTCATTTTCCTCCTTTTCTATTTTGTTGGTTGTGTTCTTTTGGATTCAATCTCTTAAGGTTGTCTCTTGGAGTTCTATGAGGAAGTTGTGTCCAAATTATGATAGGGAAGATGCGCTTGACACCGTCTTGGAGGTACCTATACCGGAAGAGATGTTCACAAAAATGGGCAACAATTCAGCTTCCCGTTGGCAAAACATGCGTGCATTGATGAATGCTCAAGCTGCTGCTGATAAATCAACCCATCTCCAATCTAAATCAAATACTGAATTCATAGCATTGCTTAAGCTTGTTGGCTCTCCTCTTATCCCTTTTCAGGCCCACCCTGACCAGCCTCTCACTCGTCCTCTCAAAGATTGTTCCATTGTATGTATGACTCTTTCATTTTCCTCTTCAAGATTCTTTTCTGGCTTAATCTGAACATGAAAATGGAAGGTACCTAATTAAGGGATATGACAATTTAAGGGGAAAAAAAGAGGAGTAAATGAAATTCATTGCTGGACTATATATATATATATTCGTATGATTGGAGAGATTATCTTAAAATCTTGCCGTGCTATAATGGCGTGCATGTTTTTTTATTTTGAAAACCTTCCCTGCAAATGTAAAGGTCCTATTCAGCGTGGCAGAGGAATGGCTGAAAACTGTTGAAATTTGGTGGATGAAATTGAGAACATTGGGGATTTTTTGCTTGTTATTAATTCACCTGTGGGCTATGGCGATAAGGATATTTGCTTGCTTCGCATTTCACATTTGATATGGAAGAGAAAGAAACAATCAAGAGGGCAAAACCCTCAACATTTTTTATTTTATGCTTCATGCTTAACTCAAAACATTAATTCTTCATTCTACTTTTTATTGATCAGTGAGGCTGATGAGGAAGTATCTCAGCTCTTTCAACTAGAACTGGAAATGTGAGTCCTGGTTAATAACAGTATCTTATTTCATGAACAGGGAGCTTCTACCGCAAAATATATAGTACAACAATATATAGCAGCAATTGGAGGACCATTGGCGCTGAATTCAGTGAAGAGCATGTATGCAGTAGGGCAGGTTAAGATGGCTGCATCAGAAATGCACCAAGGTGATGACAGTGTGCACGCAGAAGGCAAGTCTGAGGTTGGTGGATTTGTACTATGGCAAAAAAACCCTGATTTATGGTACCTAGAACTAGTTGTTTCTGGTTACAAGGTTAGTGCAGGCAGTGATGGCAAGGTTGCTTGGAACCAGTCCTCTTCTCAGGCCTCTCATGCTAATAGAGGTCCTCCAAGACCCTTGCGGCGGTTCTTCCAGGTATAACCTTCTCTGAATGTTTTACTTTCTAGTGACAAAATAATCGTTTTACGTGATCTAAAACTATTGATTTAATATCTTTTTTGGTTGTATTGTTTCAAAATGTCAAATGCATTGAAGATGATTTTCTTTGTGATGTGATCTCAATAGGGATTGGATCCAAGGTGCACTGCCAACTTGTTCTTAGAAGCAGTAAGCATTACAGAGAAGAAAGTGAGCAATGAAGACTGCTTTGTACTCAAGCTCGAGACCGACTCGAACACCCTTAAAGCTCAAAGTTCTTCCAACACAGAAATTGTACACCATATAATATGGGGCTACTTCAGCCAAAGAACAGGACTCCTTGTCAAATTCGAGGATACGAAGTTAGTGAAGATGAAACCGATTAAAGGAAATGATGATGTGTTTTGGGAGACAAGTATGGAGTCAGTGGTTGGAGATTATAGATATATTGAAGGCATCAATGTAGCACATAGTGGAAAGACTACAGCAACACTCCACAGATATGGAGCATCACATAATCATAAGAGGAAAATAGAGGAAACATGGATGATTGACGAAGTTGATTTTAATATATGTGGGTTGTCAATGGATTGTTTTTTACCTCCTGCTGATCTAAAGAGAGAACAGGAGGGAGGAGAGCAGTGACCAAATTACATTCATTTTTTTATTTTTTTTTGGAATAGGGGAACAGAAATGTGAGTTAAAGATCGCAGGTTGAAGGGAAATTCCCTGTACAAGTAGGAAAGTGGAAAATTTCTTATAGAGGAGAAGAGTGCTGGAAACAAGAGAGAAAAGTCTTGTTCTTGTTTAGAAAAACTATGTTTTTGTTTACACTTTGCTCGATGGAGGAATTCTTCCAACAACAAGGCGCAACCCCTCGTTTTCAACAACACACGCTATTACAATGGATAGCTATGCGCAATGCTTAAGTAGTCTACGAACGAGAGATGATCTTTCTTTCCTTTTCCTTTCATATGGTAAGAATCTGGTCATCCGCGCGCTTTCTACCTGTCATAATGCACAGTAGCCCTCAAAAACCTCCAGTATTTTAGGAATATTCACCGTTCCGTACTCTATATAACAACTTATATAGTTAAACCTGATTAATGGAGGTCTGATCAAGTCAAAATATAACCATCAACATTCATTTTTGATTGTCTAAAAACAAAATTGTTTTAATTCATGAGCTAAGTCTTATCTTATTAATTTTCGAGTCGGGTTTTATACCCATGATTTAAAGAATAAATTTTATTTAAGAAGAAAAATATAAAATTATTTCATTCTTATTTTAGGATCAAATTTTTCATCAAAATTTCAATCCTGATGTGGCAATCAAGTCTCTCACTGGACCCAATTTTTCTTTACAAAATTCACTCTTGTTCTTGCCTATATCGAAGGAGTTTCACTCATCCAAAATGTTTTCAATTTTTCCTAATCTCTTATTTGTTATAGACAAGCTGAAGAGACAACACAAGTAAATGAAGAAAAATCAAAAGCACAAGTATTACATGAAAATCCCAACATTTATTAGCCTTTGATAAGGAACAATACGCAAATATATCTTGTTTTTGCAATGGACAGTCATTTGCATCCTTTGTCCTATTTATAATACAAGAATGTACAGAAGCTACAATGAAACTACCTCTCAGGGGATCAAAACAAGTCTGGACAAAAGGTTTAACCATCTAGGTGGTGATCTAATAATACAAGTTTGGAATTAAAAGATTTATTTTCTCTGTGGTCTTAGGTACTGGCCCGAACACCTATATTAAATTAAAAGAAAAACAAGTCTACACAGTTTTTTCTCAAAAAAGTTAATCGTTGTGACTGCATAACATATTGCAACTTATTCTTTTGGTCTGCTGCCCAAAAAACCATCATGAATATGCTATTTGCACGCATTCTTATACACTGTTATCGAATATATCATTGCACATGCATGTTACCATCATCATAATATTGTTTTCACTGTGCATCCTCGTGCCGAGGCCTATGACAAACCTTCCCCACTAAAAAAAAGTATAACACCCTCATTGAAACATAAGTGAGGTAGTCCTGCATTAAATCCTAAAATTAATCACCCGAGTTAGTTCTCTCTTCCACTAAACCTTCTTATCATCCTTTTATTTTACTAAAAATTCAGGGTAGTGATTTTTTTTTCCTTGCCCAAGTCTTTGATAATTAGAGGTGTTTAAAAAAATTGAAAAACCGATTAAACCGAGAAAACTAAAAAAAATAACCGAAAAAACCGAATTGTAAAAAAAAACCGATTAAAATTTTAAAAAAACAGAGCCGAACAGGGAAAAACTGAGCCAAACTGGTTTGAACCGGTTTTTGTTCTAAAAAACTAAACCGAACTGAACTGAAACCGGTCGGTTTGAACCGGTTTTGTTTTTTTTTTTAAATTCGATTTGGTTATTTTTTTTAATAAAAACCGAATCAAATAAAAAATGAACACTCCTATTAACAGTATTCATCATCTTAACGATTTTATTGTCAAACTTCTTGTAAATCATTGGAAGAGCTCTTATGACTTATTTATTTAGGATCCTCTTTGTTTCCATCAAAATATTTTAAATAACTCTCATGAAATGTAGGGTAAAGTTTCTATAGTTTTGAAAGCTTTAATCTATTTTTTTGTATGTCTATTCAGTTCCTATGAATGCAAATTATTATTACCTGTGTTCTTGAAGTTTATTTTTACACTTGAAGTTCCATTCATAGCTTTTCTGGGGAAAGATGAGGGTTGTTCGTGGATCTACTAAGAAAAGGGAGGATATGCAGCTGTGGGCGGTTGATTTTGAATTAGTGGGAGGAGACTAAAGCACTATTTGTTTTTGTATTTTAAAAATATTTTTAAAAAAATATAATTTTTTTTATTTTTTATTTTAAATTAATATATTTTTAGTATTTTTAAATTATTTTGATGCATTAATATTTAAAATAATTTTAAAAAAATAAAAATAATATTAATTTTATATATTTATAAATAAAAAAATACTTTAAAAAACAATAATAATTATATTCTGACACACACAAACAGAAAAGATACGAAATGTGATTGGTGATGGGAAGAATCGAGATGAAGGGGATGACTGATGGTGGGTTGTGTGTGCAGATGAACAATTAATAATCTAGCAAAGCTAAATAATTAATCATTCGATTTTTTTGTATATTACATATTAGAGTAATTTAATCATTCTATTTAATTTCAAGATATTAGTTGAATGAGAATATAAAATATAATTCCTGAAAGAATAGAGTGAAGTAAAAAAAGCATAATTAAATCACATTTGTTTTGTAATTATATATATATTTTTTAAAAAAACCAACAAGGAGATTGCAATAATAATCTTATACATGGGCCGTGTTTAAAAGCACTCGAGATTCACATATTCTAATAATGGGCCCAATCCCTCTCCTTCCGCAGTCCAATAAAAAGAGGCGTTCTTCTAGAAAACCCTAATTCATGTAAAACCCCTATTTAAAGGCAGCAGCAACCTCAACATCCCTCGCCGTCGCTCGTACTCGGTGCGTTCAATAACTTTCTTCCTTCTTTTCTAGTATCTCTCTGCAGATTCAATGCTTTTTTTTTTTTTTTAATTTCTGGATTGATTGTTTTCGATAGTGTAAGATCGATTAGAATTTGCTGCGTCTGTTTACCCACTTCTCGGGCAGCAAAAAATTGAAAGCTGGAGAAGATAAAACGGATGCAAAGATCCAATAAGGTTGGCTTACCAGCCCATCGCATATTATTATCTTGCCTTGGTGTCAAATGGACCTACCTATATTTCTATCAATTTGTTTGATCTTTTTTTGCTTGTTTTTTTTTTAAAAAACAATTTTGGCAATTGATGAGCAATATGTTTATCCTACACTCTGAATGAATTGTTGTGTTGAGCATAAACTCCGCTTATTATCTGATGCCAATACTTTCTTCGATTGCTTCTCTTTTTTATGATTGTTTCTTGGTTTACAAATAGTGATGAAGGCAAATGATGGAAAAAAATTCTTATCCTACACACTGAATTAAATGTGGACCAAAAACTCCGCTTATTATCTGATGCCTTTGTCAATCTTTATTAGAACTCTGTTTTTCTTTTGAATTATGTATAAGTAGTGTGATTAAATGTTCATCGATGATGAGAAAAAGCAGACGGGCGGTCTGAATCTGATGCTTTGTTGATTGTCTGCGGAATTTCCTCTGAGATTATTTGCAATTATTTCCTTGTTTGTTCTACTTTTATCTTGATTTGCAATATATCAGAATTTCCTCTGATTTATCTCCTCACGTTGTTGTTGGTAGAGAGATTTTTAATGTTTGATGCTACTTTTTATTCTCCTGCAGTGATGAAGTTGCTTCAATTATGTCTGGACTTATGAAAATTGTCTATGATTTTACATGCAACCTTCTGAGCCAATAATATGTTTTCCAGCTTTATTTTTTCTGAATAAACCTTCTGAGCCAACCTTATGATTTTCAAATCAACCTGCAGAACTTAAACTAGTGTTATCCGAATGGATAATTCTATAGAAACCAAATAAAAAATTAAATTAAATTAAATTCTCAATTAAACTAAATAAAAATTTATAATTTAATTTTTAATTAATCTAATATATAAATAATGATATTGTAAAAAAAAGATGTTAAAATAAATTAAAACATATTATAAAGTGTATACTTATTAAACTCAACTCAATGTTCAAGATTTTTTTTTAAAATGAACATTGAAAAAAAGAGATGTATTTACTTGTTTATTAAATAAAGTTTGTTTGATTATATGATGAACTAAATATAAGTAAATGCAAAGATAAATAATCTGAAAAAAAAATTACTATTTTTATTTAAATTCTTATATTTTGTAATATAAATAACTGAAAACTCTAAAAAAAACTCCAAAAACAAAAAACTAAATAAAAATTTGATCTCGTATTAATATTAATATTTTAGTATTGTAAAATTAAACTTATCAAAATTTGACATATTAAAATTCTTATCAACTGAAATTAAATTAAATTGATATGAATAACCATATTAATTAAAAAAAAAAGACAATTGACGTGATTACATTGCCTGGTTCCTTGAGTACCGGGTTGTTGTTGTATTTTTAAAAAATTTAATTTTAATTTTTGTTAAAATTTAATATGATTTGAACATTTTGAATCTTTTTAATATACTAATATTAAAAATAATTTTTAAAAAATAAAAAAAATTATTAATATATATTTTAACATGAAAAATTATTTGATAAGAATTCAATGTAACCTAATAATGGTTGAGTCCTTCATTTTATACTTTATTTTTCATTTAAGCCCTATTTATTGAAAAAAAAAAAAGGCTAATTTGACTAGATTTATATAGGAGAGGGTATCTTATAGTTTTTTATCAAGCCACGTGTTCATATTTGATAGGACAAGGGTTTAATCAAGCCACGTGTTCATATTTTATCAAACGGTTCTCTTTAGAAAGTTTTAATGAGTTTTTGTTACAATTTGTTATTTAAATATTTTATTTGATTTAGTTATTTCATCAGCGGTATTATTATTTATTGAAAAAATATTTTATTGAGGAGCCCAGTTTGTCAACAAACGCCTAATCCAGGTGGAGAACTTTTGAAGTCTTCATAAAACGTCTACCCCTCTAAAATACCGTCGGAGTAATAGTCCAGTAGCATTAAATTTTTTTTTTAAAATAACACTTTCTTTAAAACCAAGTCAAATTTTTCTTTGACTGAAAAGTATTTTTTGTTGACCAACTTTCCTAATGAGAAACAAACACATGAAAGTTTGAAAAGTGGTTTCCTGAAAACTACTTTTTGGAAATCAAACACAACCAAAAGGAAAAACACTTTCCTAGAAACCAAGTCAAATTTTCCTTTGACTGGAAAGTGTTTTCCATTAACCGGAAAATGTTTTCCTTTGACCACCTTTTATAATGGCAAACAAATATAGGAAAATTTAAAAAGTAATTCTCAAAAATTACTTTTTGAGAAACAAACATGGTCTTAAAATTATCTCACTGAGATTTTTTTATCGGTACTAGATTGAGTCTAACTATGCTTTATCTATTTTTTTTTGATTGATTTTTATAAAATTGGAGTCGAGTTTTGTAAAAATTAATTAATTTGAATAAAACTTGAATTTTGAAATGATTGTTACATAAGTTATATTTCAATAGTGTTATTTTTCTAATATTTTTCTGCACCAAAAATCGAAACACAAACGCTGTGGGATCCACTTGGTGGGTAGTTGCTGTCTTAATGGTCAATGATAGGCCAAATTCCCCCTCCCATTTACACCGCTTGTGACCGGCCACCTACTCAGTAGTACAGGAACATCACCTAAATAATTCTCTCCACTCCACCAGCTCCCTCTCAAGCGTAACAGTGCTTGTGAACTGAACTACACAGAAAATGAACGAAGATGATGCACCGACAGTCATAACAATACCTTCAACAGTCACCTCCACCCCCACCCCCACCCCAACCACCACAACAGTACTAAAGAGAGAAAGCTCAGAATCTAGTCTACTATGTAAGACTCGTTACAAATTCTGGGTCTTATCTGCAATCCTCCTCCTTGCTGTCTGGTCCATGTTCACTGGCTCTATTACTCTCAAATGGTCCACTGGTGACCTCTCACAACACCCTTACAACCTCGGCTTCCAAACTCAAGATGATGTCGACATTCTCGTATGTGATCTTGTTCATTGATTTCATGTCTCTTTCTTTGAAAATACAAACAATAAAAGATTTAGCATTTGATTTGTTCTATGGGGTTGATTACTGAACATGAATAATAGGAAGTGGAGGAGAAGAAGAAACTGGTGTGGCGCATGTGGGACTTGTACACGCATAGCAGTAGGGGTACAAGATTGCCTCGGTTTTGGGAACGGGCTTTTCAAGCTGCTTATGAGGCTTTAGCAAGTGATGTGACTGCTGTTCGAGATGCTGCTGTATCTGAGATTGCCAAGCTTTCTATTAGCTCCACCATCAATCTTGATGACCCTTTTCCTGTTCAATCTACAACGGTAAGCAATTCCTTGTTGCTACTTGCTGCTGCATAATTGATCAGATTATACTATTGGAGGGTGTGTTTCTTTGGCATAACTTGCTCTTGATGCCATTAGTTTTTGGCTGTTGCTTTTAGTGCTGGAAAGGGGATTCCATGGCCATTGCTTTTCAAAAAAAGATATATATATATATATATATATATATATATATTTTGTTATTCTCCAGCCATTCTTTTTTCAAAATGTTATTTTGTTTATGTTTTCCTAATTAATTAAGATTCAAGAAGCATATGATCACATCTGGTCTATCTTGATATAATTGGCAAAAATCTAAATTAACTGAACTTTTGATTGGAAATTATTATTCAAGAAGCATATGAACATCTGGTTCATAGATAATGTATGCATAACGAACTTACAACTCAAACTCTTGCACTTCAGTCTTCTTAATTTAGACAATTAATGTTTTAGACAGTATGATGTTCCAATCGTTTCGTGTTTGTTTTTTGTTGGAATGCTAGCCGAAGAAGAAAAAATCTCAAGTCAGCAGCGGAAAGTACTGAGGAAGTCTGGCCAATGGTATTTTTCTCTTTCGCTGAAACTTATTTCGGCCTGCTTGAAGCTTGGCAGATGACAAAAATAAATATCATTTTTCATCCAGAGCTTGTTACTTGCAAGCTCCTCTCCTTTTTTTGTTGGAAATTCTGACAGTTAATGTTCTGATAATTATTAATTAGAGATTAAATACACTGACATAATATTTAACGTGGTTCGGTAAATTACCTACATCCACGGGAATAGTCTATATTATTAGAGATAGAGAAAGAATACAACATACGGAGGAGAATCACATCCACTTAACTCGACTCCCATCTCTCATTGTTGTATAAGACAGTAGGGTTGCTGCTAACAGCCCTATTTTCTTTCTCTTTTCTTCTTTCTTTTGTAGCTCTGCTATTGGACTCTCTCTCTTTTTGTGCAGCACTCTTGGTGTCTATTTATATACTTCAATGACAGTTCCTACTACACTTGTCAACAATGGTGGCTACTCTTTGTTAATGGTTAGTGCACTTCTTTTGACATTAGCAGCTATCACCAACAACCCACCATTGTAGCCTCATTCTTTGACAATGTCAATACGCTGCAAATGTTGCACTAGCAGCCTTCTTTGACTCTCACAAGTTGACCTTCTTTCTTTGACAATAACAGCTATCTTCTTCTAGATGATAGGCTGCAGATGCTGCCACATAAGTGTCAATATCCCAACAATCACATCATTTGTCATTTATGTGGGCAATTGTCTTATTGCTTCTTCATCTCCGTCGACCACCATAATGACCTTCAAATGTCTCCTGATTGGACAATCTTTCTTAATAATTTACCACCATCATTTTTTGTCTCAATCTCAATGATCGGACCATACCATTGCATCCGGAACGATCAAATTAGCTGGAAACAAGTCTGAAATCATCCAAATCGCATTTTAGACGGCTAAGATTTGATCAACATAATTCTGGCCTGATGAACGACCTAGATTCAATCTCAAATCCGGTTGCACGTAGGATTAGCTATACTGGATCCTATCCCTCTGCTCACAGCTCAGCTCCAACTCGGCTCCTCTCGGCTCGGCTCAACTCAGCTCGGCTCACGATTGATGACGTGGAAGATGGCTCCACTATGCTAACGTGTCAGCTGACTGAGCGCTGATATGACATGCCAACTGTGCATGCTGACGCCTGATTACGTCATGCTAACATCATCCTCATCCAGGTCAGTCACGTGGGTATAGTCATCTGGTATTCAGGTCGAGTCAACCAATCCGGGCGAAGAAGACGTGTGGCACACGTGGGGCGTGTCAGCGCGAGTAGGTAAACGTCTTGCCAGCGCGTGATGGTGCGTGCGGCTATTTTCGACATCTAAATGTTGCATCGTTTTCACCAATGTGCTCATCTCTTCCTTCTCTACACAGTGGTATGGTCAAAATATCATTTTGACAACTTTTATTTTTGGGTAAAAATCAAACACCACTCTCAAATGGAAATATCTATTTCCGAGTGCGACAATCATTATCTGAGTATTTCAATATGATCACGAGCTCACCACTCTTCCAAGAGTCTACTAATCCTGGAGTTGCATCTGCCCTTTGTTCCACCATATGAACCACGCCTTACTTCTCCGTGAGTCTCTCGCTCTTAGTTCTACAAGTCTAGGTAGCTCTCCACCTTTAATCATGGGGGCAACCCATTAAAGGTTTATCCATATCTATCTTCATACTCATCATAGCCATTTCATTGGCTATCCATACACTTGTCCACTCATATCTAGCCATCACATTGGCTTTGAGATGTTCTGTAATTGAGCTCCTATTATGGCCCTTACACCTTCTCCTAAGGTGTCTTTGCCCGTCGTCATGGGGCGATTTATACTTGGGCTCATATCATGACCCTCACACCTTCTGTAAGAGGTGTCTCCGCCTGTCGTCATAAGACGGTATGAACTTGGGCTCATATGGTGGCCCTCACACCTTCTATCTAAGATGTCTCAGCCCGTCGTCATGCAACGATATGAATTTGGTCTCATGGCCCTCACACCTTCTCTAAAATGTCTTCGCCCGTTGTCATGGGACGATTTGATCTTGGGCTCATATCATGGCCCACACACCTTTCCAAGGTGTTTTCACCTTTCATAGGCGGTCGCATCCTCCTATAACTGAGATGCTTCAAAGTGACTTTAAATTCTCTACCACCATGTAGACTATGGGAGAGATAACTGCCACTGATCACATAGAAAGAGAGAGTTGCGGTACACTCATCGCAATCCTCCATCTCGACTTCTATGTTTGGAGCTTCTATGCATTTCTACTTGATAACTCCACCAACACCAACTCTCTTTTGGTGTTTTCGCCTTTCATCATAGGCGGTCGGTCGCCTTTTATCACAGGCGTTTGCACCTCTTTAATTAGGTGCCTCTACAATAGCTCTTTTTCCATCCTTGCATGCATTGGAAAGGTCTTCGCCGTTGTCTTTATTAAGAGCACAAAAGACTTCCTGTTGTACACAACTTTTCACGCAGTCTCTACTCTAAGCTTTATTTGGGAACTCTTCTTCTCCTTGCATTTGTCTCATTACAGTACCTCGTTGGATCACGGGTACTCCTGCACAATCTTCGTGTGCCATCGTGCAATTTTTGTTCTCTAGATTCTCCCAATTCTTTGCTTTTATGTTTGACAGTAGCTCATCCTATCACAACACCTATCAAAGTCAAAATAGGGTGTCAATCTTTATTCCTTTGCTGTAATTCTCTTCCATTATCAGGGTCTTCATCAATTCTACCCTCGAGAAATCACCACTCCATCAAATCCTTGAAAATACAGAACCCAACCGTTCCCTTGTGCCGTCGTCTTGCTAGTCTTTAACCGTTTCATTACAAACTGCTATATATACAAAAATAGTACTGTATGGATAATCTTTCCACTAAGCAAGTTCTTATGAAAGATTGGAGGGGTCACACTGGTCCCGTTTAAAACCCAATTTCCTAGACAGAACTTATTAGGTCATATCTATCCATCGTACCGTCTTTCCATATATATAACCATTTGCTAGCTTTGTTGCGGCTTTTCTTTACAAGTGATCTGGAATATCCTAGTTTTATACCTGATTTCTCAACATCCAGCGAGACTACCAGTGCTTAGATTTGTAAAGATTGGTCTTCGTTAATTTTCACTTTACATCTCTAATTGTTCACATGATCAGGTGTCCAGAGTGTCCCAATTTTGCCTTTCTTCAAGGCAATTAAAATATCCCACTTAGCAGTTCAACACACAAATTGTTGGGATATTGCCACTTATGTGGCAGTATCTGCAGCCCATCCTCTAGAAGAAGATGACTGTCATTGTCAAAGAAAGAAGACCAACTTGTGAGAGTCAAAGAGGGCTACTAGTGTAGTATTTGCAGCCTATTGACATTGTCAAAGAAAGAGGCTATAATAGTGGGTTGTTGGTGGAAGCTGTTAATGTCAAAAGAAGCTGCACCAACCATTAACAAAGAGTAGCCACCATTGTTGACAAGTGTAGCAGGAGCTGTCATTGAAGCCTATAAATAGGCATCAAGAGTGCAGCACAAAAAAAGAGAGTCGAGTAGTAGAGTTACAAAAAGAGAAGAGAGAGAAAGAAGGGCTGCCAGCAGCAGCTTTGCTACCTTATGCAACAATGAGATATATGAGTTGAGTTGAGTGGATGTGATCCTCCTTCGTATGTTGTATTCTTTCTCTATCTCTAATAATATAGACTACTCCCGTGCATGTAGGCGATTTGCCGAATCACGTTAAATATTGTGTCAGTGTGCTTAGCCTCCTTTGGGCAATGATCATGAACATCATCGATCCACATGGGGAGAGATCCCTAGTAATTGGTATCAGAGCTTATGGTTTAGAGTACTATTTGATTTTTTTGCCCAAAAATGAAAGTTGTCAAAATAATATTTTGACCATACCATCGTGTAGAGGAGGAAGAGGCGAGCACACTAGTGAAAACATCGTAAAAATCAAACGTTGGACATGGCCACACGTATCTACACGCGTTGGCAAGGTGTCTGCCCATGCGCCCCACGTATGCCACACGTCTTCTTCGTCCGGATGGGCTGACCCGACTCGAATACCAGATCACCCGACCCACGTAACTGACTTGGATAAGGATGATGTCAGCATGACATAATAATGGCGTCAGCATGCACAGTTGGCATGCCATGTGAGCGCCCAGTCAGCTGACAGTCAGCTTAGTGGACCTACCTGCCACGTCATCAGTTGTGAGCCGAGGGATAGGGTCCAATGTAGTTGATCCTATGTACAACTGGATTTGAGATTGAATCTGGATCGTTCATTAGGCCAAAATTGTGTTGATCAAATCTTAGCCATCTGAAATGCGATTTGGACAATTTCAGACTTGTTTCTAGCTAACTTGATCGTTCCGGATGTAATAGTATGATCCGATTGTTGAGATTGAGATCGAATGTAGTGGTGGTGAATTATTAAGAGAGATTGCCCGATTAAGAGGCATCTGAAGGTCATTATGGTGGTCGATGAAGATGAAAAAGCAAGAAGACAATTGCCCACATAAATGGCAAAAGGGGTGATTGTTGAGATATTTCCATTTATGTGGTAGCATCTGTAGCCCATTCGCTAGAAGAAGCTGGCTGTCATTGTCAAAGAAAGAAGGCCAACTTGTGAGAGTCAAAGAGAGCTGCTGGTGCAGCATTTGCAGGCTATTGATATTGTCAAAGAAGGAGGCTACAATGGTGGGTTGTTGGTGGCAGCTGGTAATGTCAAAAGAAGCTGCACCAACCATTAACAAAGAGTAGCCACCATTGTTGACAATTGTAGCAGGAGCTGTCATTGAAGCTTATAAATAGACACTAAGAGTGTAGCATAAAAAAAGAGAGAGTCCAGTAGTAGTGCTACAAAAGAGAGAAGAAGAGAAAAAGAAAGAAGGGCTGCCAGCAGCAGCCTTATGCAGCAATGAGAGATAAGAGTTGAGCTAAGTGGATGTGATCCTCATCTGTATATTGTATTCTTTCTTTATCTCTAATAATATAGACTACTCTCGTGCATGTAAGCGATTTGTCGAACCACGTTAAATATTGTGTCGGTGTGCTTAGCCTTTTTAGGGCAATGATCATGAACACCACCGATCCACAGGGGGAGAAATCCCCAACACTTCTCTCGTCCTCCATCAATCTTCCCAAATGACCTTCTCATCAAGAATGCAAATCTGACACAGATCAATATATAGGATAAAGTTTCTTATGAAAATAAAAGTTGTACATATATTTTAAGTATGTGTGTAAATTACTATACGTTATTTAGCTTCTTCTTCTTTTAATTTGTCGTACTATAACTAAACCATGAAATAAAATTTCTTGACACTTTCATCGATGCTGAAATGCTGAGGTTTACTTGGTCTAGAAATCTACATTATTTTTAGTTTTAGTGGAGGAAATATGGAGTATTATGCAACCCAGAATTGCCTTGTTCTTTAATTTTGTCAGGAACCAAACACAAGCCTACAATTCCTTACAAAACCCAACCATAGTACATTAATAATTGGAAGCTTGGTTTTGACGTGCCTAACAAGCTTGGAAGCTAGGGTTCTCTAAACCCTAAGATTATGTATTGGTAGAGAAATTTAGAGAAATATTTTTGATATTTTATTAAAATTCTTAATAATAATATTCTTCTCAAAATAAACTAGACACCTTTATTTATATTAGTTTTAAAATTTTTTATGAGAAATGATTCCTAATTAAAACTAGAATTCTTTATAGAAAATTATTTCTAATTAAAACTTGTATAATTAATAGAACTCATCTGAAATTAGGATTCATAAATAGTAAAATTGTAAATCCCTGATTATAATTTTCTGGGTTATTAAAATATAAGAAATTTAACCAATAGTAAAATAGGTTAAATTAAATTAAAGGAACCTAAATCAAGATAAAAATAGTGAAATTAATGAAATAAAAAGTGAATATAGTACTAAATTGTTGAAAAGAAAAATATTTTTTTGGGGACATAATGAATACGTAAGACCAAGAGAGGTCAATATTCAAGTAACAGAAGGTTAGGAGTTTATGTGCAAATAATAAAAGAGGTGGGGATAAATGTACAATTAACAAAATGATAGCACTATAAATATCATTCTATTTTTATCTTGGAGGGACTTGCAAGAGCAAGAGAGAGTTTAGAGAGAGGCTGGAGAGAGGACATATTGATGGCAAAAAATGCAACAGCTATAACTCCACCTTCCACCGTTGGATCAGAATGATATTTAGATATGTTGTTCTCCTCCATGTAGTGTACAATTTTATCGGAGGGATCTTCTATACCAGACCCCGTTTGAGAGATATCGTGAGAGGAAAATTTCTGGAAAAATACACTTCTGGATAGTCTTCGTCACCGACTGTTTTCTCCTTCGACCACTATCAGATCAAGCTATAATTTGGATATGTTGTTCTTCCTATTGCTGTCTAGATTCTGAGCGGTGGAGATCAGAAACAAACATTATGTATAAAAGTTGTGCTTCTCGCACAATAGGTATGTAAGTTTGAAGTTAGTTCGGATAAACTCATATTTCTGGAAATTTTACCATTTGATGAAGTTGATGTTTGGATATGTTATACTCATAATAATATATTATAACTTGATCGTATGGATTGTTTGGAATATTATTTGTTTGTTATTTATGGTTGATTGAAATTGTTGTCAAAATTGGTTTTGTGTGAATTTAATGAAATTAGCATGAAAAGAGTGAAGGAACTCTTGGTTCCTTAAGGCCATGCTTTTGGTCAATTATGCATAAGAGGGAAGATTGAAATAAATAAGATAAATTGGCTTTTAAAAATATATTTTTGACACTCTTAAACAATATGTGATATGGCTAGGGGTTGAGATAGAAGAGAGAGTTAAATTGTGTGTAAATGGAAAGGTTGATGAATCTGGACAAATTCGTCTCCTGACTTTTAGAGAGAATTCAAGTAGGAGGATGAGGGAATTAGGATCAAGTTTCTCATAGTAATTGTAGTCTTGGATGTTAGATAACTAAGGAAGTTGGTCTTGCCTAATTTGAAGCTGTAGAACTCCAGTTATAGGTCACCAATCAAGACTGGGTCATGACTGACTCTGTAAGGAGTAGGACTGATTAGTTGATGAGTAATTTTGACTATCTTAGAGGCAGAACTAGGTTCTCCTTCCTTCAGAGAACTTGTAGCCTCGTGTCTTAGCTTTCCAACGAGACCAATCTCGCTTGAAATGGAGGTCTATAACTCTAAATATAGTTAAAAAATCTAATGAGAGTTCAAACAACAATGGTTGGATAATAACCGATGGACAACAATTGTTCAAATAGCAACCGTTGGACATCAACTGATGGACATCAACGGTTGGATAGCAACCGTTGGACAACAACGGTTCAAACAACAACGATCGGATAGCAACGGTTCAAACAGCAACTGTTGGACAACAACTGTTCAAACAACAATGGTTGGACAACAACCGATGGACAACAACTGTTCAAACATCAACAATTGGACAACAACTGTTCAAACAGCAACGGGTGGACAACAACCGTTGGACATCAATTTTTCAAACAGCAACGGCTAGACAGCAACCGTTGGACAGTAACAGCAGACTTTCCCGTGAATATTATATGTAAGGATATAAAATAATTGAGTCATACAAACACTTGCGCATTAAGATACTAACTTTAAAAGTATACTTGATATATGTATGTTTATTATTATGAGAAAATGAACATGCATAGAAAGTAACATATGAGTAATGAATGAATATGAAACCTCTATAATATCAGCTTGAAGGAATCATAACCAAAAACTTCATTGTGATTCAGGAGGAGCAACCAGGATTGGATCTTCTGTTAGGGGAGGTCACGAGACAAGCGGAGCAGGTGCGTGATTTTCCCCCTTCTATTTGCACTTATACAATTTAAAATTTCTTTGGTGAATGTAATTACAATAAATATCGTGTTCAATGTAAATAAAGTCTAGCATATTTATAAGATTAGCTTCGGCTAATGGCATCCATGATAGGAGTGCCGGGAAATACTTTACAAGATTAGCTTTGGCTAATAGTATCTGAGGGGATGACCTTGAATAATAAAATACTTTATTATGAATGTTACTATATTGTGTTAATTCAGATATCAGATTGCCAAATGCTTAAATGTTGACAAATGGCTGATTAGCTTTGGTTAATGGTATCTGAGGGGATGACCTTGAATAATAAAATACTTTATCATGAATGTTACTGTATTGTGTTAATTCAAATATCATATTGCCAAATGCTTAAATGTTGACAAATGGTTGATTAACTTCGGCTAATGGCATCCGAAGGGATGATCGGGATAAATGATTGATTAGCTTCGACTAATGGTATCCGAATGGGTGGCCGGGACAAATGATGGATTAGCTTCGGCTGATGGCATCTGAATGGATAACCGGGATAAACGGTTGATTAGTTTTGACTGATGGCATTCCAAGTGAATGGCCAGAGTGAGTGAATGGTTAACCTCGACAAATGATGCCTTAAGAGGATGGTTAGATTTAAGATTATAGCTAATTGTAAGAATTGGTGTGTCTATATGTACTACAAGTTGTTTATACTAGAAACATGAAGGAACTACAAATATCACACTTCAAATATGAGATAATTTTAATGCTTCATTAAACTACCAGACCATTTCTCATCATCATTATTATTAAGTAATTGTGTTCTTGTAAATATTTTGTACTGCAATAGGGACGTCACACCAATAAGGTGCCTAGGAAACCCAATACACGGGAACCTAATTTTGCAAGGAATCATGTAGTTGCATTCTAAATCATCATGTGTTTTGTATGAATCAATGTACTGAATTGTATAACTATTATTAGATCCTTTTTGTTTAAATTTGTGATGACTCTTTGTAAGATAGAATACAAACTCATGTCTATCCATGTATATTTTTTTTAATGTGAACTTCTAATCATGCAATAATAATATTATGTTTTTATGTAAGATTCACTTTTAAATGAAAATGTTGATTGTTGTTGGTATATGGATTGTATCCTGATGATGTGAGGGAACATGTTCGCCGATTAACAACACGATGGATGTCAAGTACAAAAAAAAAGCCGGGATGTTACAGTTGTTTTGGGCTTGGAAAGCCGTGTTGTTACAAAAATACTAATTAAATTAAAAGTCTTAGGCTAAAAAATAATAATTCCAAATACAACATAGAAAATAAAGACAATCTCATATAATAACTTTCGAACTTTATTTGAGTGTTTTCTTGATTTCATATCATCATGAAATTTTAACTTAATATGAAACAAAGCCTTCAAAATCTTTATCAAACTTTTAGCTCGATCCAATTGTCGTATTAAAAATTATGTTTAATTTATCAAATTGCATCTTAGACTCTTATTAAACTTCTCAAAACCTAAAAATCTTAATCATTAATGAAATAGTGCAATAACCATTATTATGGCAAGAATATGGAAGAATTTTTCCCATGTCAATCCCCTCTACTTCTAAAAAACTCTCTCTTAAGTTATCTATCAAGAATTGAACTCTTCCACTCCAAGTGAATAAATGTTTCAAATATAATATTGTAGCCAATATTTTCACGAAGTAGCATATCTTTAACTAATGAACTTTAAAATTTAGTTTATGATGTGTGCATGCTAAAAAAAACTCCATGTTTAATGTTATGCTTTTTATTTCTATGAAGTCCACCTGTAATTCCTCCACGCATTCTTTTTTTTTTTTTTTTTTCTGAGTTTGACCTCATCATCATCTATGACTTCCAATTCTTCAACCTTTAAATATAAAGAAACTTCAAGGTAATATTTGAATATATTTTTTGGAGAATTGTCAAAAATTACCATGTCTTTGTTTGTAAGATTTTCATCTATGACTAAAAAATCATCGTTTGCCACTAGCTTCTCCAACTTAAGATCAAAGGACTAAAATTGTTTGTCGGCAACCTCTTTATTCTCATTTATCTTCAACATGATTAGATAACTTTGAAATTTTGTTTTCACCAAACTCCTTCATGTTTTTCCTTGTCGTTTGAGAATGTTGAATATAAGGCAAATAATAATAATAATATATTAAATTATCTATTCAATATAAAATCTCTTCATAATCATTTTTATAAACTTCAAAATTAGTGATTGTCTTAAATCTTGCCAAGATGAAATTAAAGACATACTAATACGAGTTCTATAGTCTAGAAATTCAAATCATCATTCTCTAGTAGCACAAGAAAATTTGTGTACGATACATCTTACTTTTTAGCAAGTTACTCTCCTCATGATCCCTATTTGCGATACCCATTAGCCGAGCTAAACCTGTTATGGTTTACTCCAAACAATCTATTTTTTGCTTCTAAGCTTGCACAGCGTTCCAGAAAGCTTCCACTCATACATAACGAAGTGGGTTGCTACTGTCTTCGTCTATCAAAGAGGTCAACTTGCTTTGATACCAATTGACGCAGCATATAATATGGTTAATAGTTAGGGTTCTTAAGCTCAAAAGTTACAGACCTAAGCTATATAGAAATTTAGAGAAAACTATGTTTTATTAAAAGTCTTAATAATAATGTTTTTTACAAAATAAAGTAAATACCTTTATTTACATTAGTCTTAAATCTTTAATGACAAATGATTTCTAATTAAAACTTATATAATGTAAACAACCACATAAACATAGGATCGTAAAAAAAAAGGAAGAAAAGAAAAGAAAAGACCCCGATGAGTAATGGAGACTCAATATGAAAATAAATGAATAAATAGTAGAAATAATAATAAATACAATGGGTAAGGGAGAGAATAAGCTCCATAAATAAATTTAAAAGTATGGTGGAAGTTGTAATGAACGTTATAAATTTTGGATTAAAATTTATAATATTAGCAAGAATGGAGACGAGTTTCAAGGGATGAAGTTTTCTTTTATAAAACCCGACATTAAACCCATTTAAAAGTTTAACCCAACAACAACTTGGTAACATTCAATAAGTGTGAATAATATATATAAGAAAGAGTAAAATAATAATAATAAGAGTGAAATGAGTGAGTTTTGGAGAAGAACATGTAAGGAAAGATTTGACCCAATTATCAACCCAAAATAAATGTGATAACCGACCTTAAAAAAATAAAATAAAAATGGGACCAAACCAAACAAGACTTAACTTTATTTATAAGGGAGTACAAGTAGTTGGGAGAAAAGAGGATGACTTTACCTCTACCATTACTACCGGACAAGACAGCCCCTAGTAGCCCCCCCTCTCTTACAAAATTTCCAGCAAAGTGTTCTCTTGCATTTCATCCATACGATGCTAGAGTGAATGAAGAGTGAAAGTGAGGAGAAAGGCCACAAAATAGAGATGTAGAGAGAGAGAGAGATTCACGGCTAAAGGTAGAAAGAGGGGGAGAAGAATCAACCAAGAAAGAGAACAAGAAGAACACGTATATAATTGTCAAAAATCATCTTTAATCCTTGCTTAATTCATATGGTAAGAACAACCCTTCAATCTCCATTGTGGTCTTGAGTGAGCTTTGTTGAAAAGGGTGAACAACCCAAATGAAAACCTAGGATTTTTGTGCATATGAATGTTTTGAAAAATATTAATATTGTGAACAAGAATTTTTATAAAGGAAAGAACAAATTTCAAAGAATGTATAGTAAGAAAAACTTGATGTAAACTAAGGAGAAAACCCTAGATTAGGGCTGGCCATAAGAGGACTTGAAGGGGGGAGGAGAAAATTGAAGATATATTTCAATGATTCATGATCTTGAACAAATATTTAAGGAAAACAAGGCTGGAACAGAAGTTAAAAGTGTTAATGTTCTTAGAAATTGTATGAATAAATGTTGAATCCCTTATAATTCCTTGTTTGAGAGATTGGTATATGTTTTATGTATGATAACATATATTGTAAATGAAGAAAATGATGTGATTTAAATGAATGAATTAATAAGAACATGGAGCACAAGTTTCGGCCAAGAGAAGAAATTCAAGGGAGAAATTCTGGTTTGGTGAATGTTGCTTGAAAAATAGAAATGATTGCTTGGAATAACCTTGTATGAAGAATAGAAATAAACATTTAGTGACAATATTTTAAAGGAAGTATTGATATCATCTTAATGTACATTGTTCAATGAAAGGAGTAAGAAACCATAAGAATATACTTGTAGGTATATGTATTAGTTTGAAAGAAGAAAATGTGCAAGAGGCACAAATAAAATTATATGCGTAATGTGAACATCTTTAGATAGACAATTATTAATGATCATATACATATGAAAATGTTTAGGTGAGGTAATGTTGCATAGAGTGGATAATGAAAGGAATTGAAGAAAATTCATTATAATTCATTTAAGCATGTTCGACAAAAAAGAAAACAATATGGGAAGGGTTATGGTTTAAGGCATTTGACATGCTCAGCAATACTTGGTATTAAATAAAAGAAAATTTAACATGAGTGTTTAGGAAGTTTTGATCAAGAATTGTTAGCAAGTAGCCATATTAAGGAAGAAAGTTCTTTCATCTGGTTGTTGTGCTTAATAAATAGTTACTAGCAAAATAATAATAATAATAATAATAATTTTGATCATTTTGATTAACATGTAATATGTGTGGTAATACTATTTGACTTGAAATATGTTGAACATATTATATCATGCCAATATAGATGAGAATTGATAATGTTATCTTGAATATAAACACAAAAGGATTTATTGTAGAAATAAGGCCTATATTCGGCAAGATAGAAGAAAGAGTTGGTTGGACATTTAATATTAATGAGAATGGATGTTGATTTAATGAATTAAAGTGATGACTAAAAATAGCTTATTCATGAACTTATTTTCAAAACTAATTGGGCATGTGAAATAATAGATATGATGAATGAATCAAAAAGGGGTCTGGGTATTTATTCAGGATGTTCTACTGGAATGTAGGAGAAGCATACAGGGTGGGACCTGACTTCTCAAATGCAAGTACAACAGGAGTTCAAGGTAAGAGTTGCCCCCTTACTTTTTTAAATTGTTTAAATTCTTGTAATGCTAGTCATATGATAGACATTATGTGTATTTTGTACTACTGTGTATCATGAGAAATATTGCTATGTGAACATTGCCTACGGGCAGTACAAATATTGTTGCGTGAAAGTTACCAACAAGTAGGAGAAATATTATTATTGTGTGAACATTGTCAATAAGCAAGAAATGTTATTACAATGTGAATGTTGCCTACGGGCAGAGAAACAAATACTAATTCTATGTTAATGTTGCCTACAAGCATAAGAAATAATATTATTATATGAATATGTCCACCCGGTGAAAATGACTAAAGAAAGGAAAGATACGGTGAAACAAACATAGATTTGAATCTGAATTTTGGTTGTAGACTCCGGGATTCGGAGTTTGGATATGGGTCGATATTATGTATATATATATATATATATATATATATATATATATATATAAGAGAAGAAAGAAAATGACCGCCTATGGACTTTATTAGCCGACCTCGAATAGGGGTGGCTAATGATGTTAACAAATATTGTTAACATCGGCATGACCTTGATGGAAATATAATGAATATTGAACTTGATTAACTATTCGTCTTACGAATAGTTAATGATATTGACAAATAATGTTTGTATCGGCAAACCCATTGTAACTTGATTAACTTCCTGAGGAGGAAGTTAATGGTGTCATGAGAACTTGGCATCGGCATTTCCGGAAACATCTCCAAGTGATGGAGAGCAATTGATTGACTATTTCAGGTTGGAAATAACTCAATGGCATCGATCGATTAAGTTGGTGCCAGCATTGGTAAGGAATTGATTAGTCTATCCGGGTAAGGGTGACTAATGACACTAATAGGAGTTATTAGTGTCGGCAGCGATATTGCCTCAGAATTTGGAGCGGATAAGAAAAAGGGTAAATCAGACAAAAATTAATGTATGATAATAAAAAAAAAACCATAAGTAGGTTGTGGAAGGATAGGCATTAGATGTAGTAAAAGATCTTCTTTTGCGGATCAACTATGATTATGCCCTATCAAGTCAGTACACATATGTATAGTTACATGTAGTGGTGACCCTCCATTATCTGGTTGTATCTTATTTATTTAATATAATTATTCTCTTATTTTAATATTGCAGGTCTTTCTCATTCCTGTTAGGAGTAGTGTCCTTGGTGTCTAGTTCTTTTGTATGAATTAAGGAATTAGTATTTCCAATCCTTTTGTATGGCTTAGGGTTAGCATCCTTATTTTCTTCTATATGAATCTAGGATGAAATGGATGTTGTATTTTCTTTATATAATTATATGACAGGGACCATGTTAGTGTTCCTTTATCTTAATCATAGAGACCTTCAGAATTTATGCTTGTAATATTAATGTCATTAATCAAGTTTATTACTATTAGTTTGTGTTGTAAATTATATGTTCGAAATGAATCCCTGGATTTGCAAAATATTATAATTAATAATAATTGTGATCGCAATGCGATATGGATATGCGTTGATGATGGAATGAAACAAGAGATGTGTATAAGATGAGTTGTTGATAAACTGGGACCTCCCGGTATAGGGAAGACTCTGTCAAAATTTCAGTAAAAATTTCGTTACAGTGTAAAAAAAAAACCTCTGCATTTTTACATACCAAATTGTAGGAAATTAATTTTAAATGCTTACGAAATCGTCGGGCGTTACATATAATTAATAGAATTCATTTAGCATTAGGATTCTTAAATAGTAAAATACTAATTAAATTAAAAGTTTTAAGCTAAATAGAAAAAAAACTCAAATACAATAAGAAAAATAAAGATAATCTCGCATGGTAACTCGTGAGCCTTATTTGAATGACTTCTTGATTTCTGATATTTTATTTTTTGATATTTTAACTAAATATAAAATAAGATCTTCAGAATTTTCTGTTAAAATTTTAATTTGATCCAACAATATGACTTATCAAACTGCATACTGATCAGTTCGATCTTCAAAAAGCGCACTTATTAGGAGGAGCAGCCACAAACCCCGAACGAGATTAATCTTATCTTTTAAAAATATATAAGAATACCCAGATAAGAACAAAAAAACACACTTTATACTAAACTTCTCGGAACCTAAAAACTTTAACAATATGTTGAGAATATGGAAGAAATTTCTATTCATTTAGCTCCTTATGATGCCTAAACCTTCTGATCTTAAGCAATTGCAAAATACCATGACCCCGAAGGCAAGACAGCCATCGGACACCAAGGATTTTATCAAAGCACACAGCCATCGGACACCAAGGATTTTATCAAAGCACAGCAAGTCATCTTCAAAAGAAATAAAATAAACAGTTCTAGAATGATTTTTTATATTTTTAAAATAAAAAATACATAAAAACACGTTACTTCTATCCTCACTGGTGAGAGCATGAAATCGGAACTAAATTAACTATTACCCCTCCTCCATGCATAAAAAGTGGGTAGCAAAGCAAGTATAAGCAATTTAACTACTAAAAAATAAAAGAATTCCACATTCGCATAACCCACCTAATTACTTCCTTCTCCTGCTGCACAGTGCGAGAGCCTTTCCCTTTCTCGATGGGACTTGAACTAACAGCCATTTCAGTAGAAGGTACAGTCACTGCTGCCTTAGCTCCAGCCTCCTTCGCTTTAGCAGACTTTTTGCGACTCTTTTTAGTGTCTTTAGCCTCAGTAAAGTTTCCATCATCTATAGATTCCACACTGCTAGTTGTGACTTGTTGAGTAGTTAGGCTATATAAAGAGTCATAAACTTCCATCTCTGTATCATTAGACTTCGCCAAAACAACTTCTGCCAATAGATCATGCAACTTGCTTTTCTTGCTCCTTGAAGACGGTGAAGTTTCTGCTTTTCCCACATTGTTGTATATATTGAAGAGAAAGCTTTATATTGTAGTTGCAGCAGAACACATACTTTATTGAATTTCAATACGATTATTTATACAATAAGGAAAAACAGAATTGCAAGATATTCTCCTAAGATATCTAATTTTCTGTTACATGAAATAAAAATAGCCATTAGACTAGCAACAAGAAACAAACTCTAATAACTGTAAACAAACTTAGATTCTGCTGAGATTTTATTTTGCTTCTAGAGTCATTCTTGGTCAACAATTCTCCTCCTTGACTCTGAAGCTGCAAACTCCCAACTTCTGTCTCAAATACTCAAACTTGAGCTTAGGAAGTGCTTTTGTTAAGATGTCTGCATGTTGTTCTTCTGTTTTGCAGTAAAGCAGCTTTACTTCTCCTTCTTGTTGAACTTCTCTCAGAAAGAAAAATTTAATCTTGAAATGTTTTGTCCTTCCATGAAATATTGGATTATTTGAGATTGATATTGCAGCTTGTTTGTCCACAAACAGTTGTGTGCTTTCATTTTGCTTCAGATTCAAATCTGCCAATAGTTTCCTGATCCAAACTACTTGGTTTGTAGAGGCAGTGGCAGCAACGTATTCAGCTTCTGCTGTAGATTGGGCAACAATTTCTTGTTTCTTTGAGCTCCATGAAAAAACACCTGAACCAAAGCTGAAGCAATAACCAGAGGTGCTTCTCATGTCATCAATGTTTCCTGCCCAGTCACTATCAGAGTAAACATGAAGATTTAATTCTCCAACTTGATTGAATTTGATCCCATAATCAGTTGTGCCTTTTATGTATCTGAGAATTCTCTTTGTTGCTTGAAAATGAATTTCACTTGCACAATGCATATATCTAGATAATAGACTTACAACATGCATGATGTCTGGTCTGGTTGCTGTCAAATACATTAGACAACCTATTAGGCTTCTATATAGCTTTTCATCCACTTTTCCAGCACCATCTTCCTTGCAGAACCTCTCCTTTTGATTCATTGGTGTTGTAGTTGGCTTGCATTGTTCCATGTTGAACTTCTTGAGAATTTCCTTTGCATATTTGTGCTGACACAGAAATATTTCATTTTGTGTTTGAAATATTTGCATGCCAAGAAAGAATGTCATCCCTCCAAGGTCTGTCATTTCAAAAACAGACTTCATCTCTTCTTTAAACTTGTCAATTTGCTCTCTACAGCTTCCTGTTATCAGCAAATCGTCAACATAAAGAGATACAACAAGTATCTGTCCTTCAGCTCCTTTTACGTAAAGAGTAGATTCACTTAGACTTCTTATAAAGCCTAAGTTCTGCAAGTAAGCATCAATCTTGCTGTACCAGCTTCTTGGAGCCTGCTTTAAGTCGTATAAGGCTTTTTTTAGTTGATAGACCTGATTCTCTTGTTCTGCAACAGAAAAACCTTCAGGTTGTTCAACAAAGATTTCTTCCTCCAAGTAACCATTCAAAAAAGCTGACTTTACATCCATTTGATGTAAAGTCCAGCCTTTTTGTGCAGCAAGTGCCAGCAGCATCCTTATTGTATCCATCCTTGCAACTGGAGCGAATGTTTCAGAGAAATCCACCCCAAACATCTGAGCATATCCCTTGACAACCAGCCTTGCCTTGTATTTATTCACAGAACCATCAGAATTCAATTTGGTCCTGAAAATCCATTTGACTCCTATGGCTTTTTTGTGTTGAGGTTTGGCCACCAATTCCCACGTTTGATTCTTTTCAATCATCTTTAGCTCCTCTTTCATTGCATCTAACCATTTCTGATTAGTTGCAGCTTCTTCATAATTTACAGGTTTTATTGCAGCAACATTGCATCTTTGATAAATGTCAACATGAGTTCTGGTTCCTCTCACAGGTACATCATCTATTTCATTCTTCTGATCTTGATCTTCAATCTGCTTCTCATCTTTCCAATCCCAGCTGTCAGATTCAAAAAACTGAACATCCCTGCTGATGATCACTTTGTTTCTTTGAGGTATATAGATTTTGTAGGCTTTTGCAACAGCACTGTAGCCTACAAAAATCCCAGCTTCAGCCTTCTTGTCCAGTTTGTCTCTCTTATTTTAAGGAATATAAGAGAAACATAAACAACCAAATATCTTCAGATTAATTAGCTTTGGTTTGTAGCCAAACCAGGCTTCAAATGGAGTCCTTGTCTGCAGGGCTTTTGTTGGCAATCTATTCAACAAGAATACTGATGTATTAGCTGCCTCAGCCCAGAATTTCTTAGGTAGTCCTTTATCATGTAGCAAGCATCTCGTCATCTCCATCACTGTTCTGTTTTTTCTTTCCACAACACCATTTTGTTGTGGAGAATATGGTGCTGTAAGTTGGTGTTCAATGCCTACATCTTCACAAAATCTGTTAAATTTTTCAGAAGTGTATTCAGTTCCATTATCGGATCTGATTACCTGAATTTTGCAATTGCTTTGAGTTTTAATCCATGCTTTGAACTTTCCAAATATGTTGGCAACTTCAGCTTTGAATTTCATAAAGTAAATCCAACACATTCTGGAATAATCATCAATAAAGGCAATATAGTACTTACTGCCATTTAGAGATGATGTGTTCATTGGTCCTCCAACATCTGTGTGAATTAGTTGCAACTTCTGTGTAGCTCTCCAGGCTTTGCTTTGTTGAAATGGAAGTCTTGACAGCTTTCCATATTGACAAGCAGCACATGTTGGAATATCTTTTTCTAATTTGGGCAAGCCTTTCACCGTGTTGTTCTTTTCCATGAAAAATAATGCTTCATAACGATAATGCCCCATTCTCTTGTGCCAAAGCAATGAATTATTGACTTCCTTGTGTACAGCAGCCTGCTCTTCTTTAAAATCCAGCACAAAACTTTTGCCTTTCATTTGAATATTGAAGACTTCTATGCCCTCAGCATCTTCAATCACACAACTTTTATCTTCAAACAGCACTTTATAACCTTTGTCCAACAACTGGGAAACACTTAATAAGTTTTGATTAATTTCAGGAACATATAGTACATCTGAAATTAATTTAAAACCTGAGTGTGTTTCAATGGCTACTGTTCCTTTGCCTTCTACTTTCAAGTGAGTTCCATTTCCAATCTTGACTTTGGAAATAATATTTCTATCAAGCTCTTTGAAGAGCTTTCCATCATGAGTCATGTGATTTGTATAGCCGCTGTCAATGAGCCAATTTTCTGTGAATTTATTTGTGGCTAAACATGAAACCACAAACAAATGCTCCTCCTGATGTTGATCATCGGCAACTTTGGCTTCAGTTTGTTGTTGTTGAGTCTTGCATATCTTTTCCATGTGCCCTAACTGACCACACTTAAAACAACGTGCATTAGGACTCCACTAGCATTTATTCTGAGGATGATTGTTTTTTTTGCAGTGAAGGCAAGGAGGAAAGCTTTGAATGTTGCTGGTTTTATTGTTTCTGGTGTTGAATGCAGAGCCTCCAAACTTGTTGTTCTGTTCTTACCATCACGGTTGTTTTGAGATTTGACAAAGAATGCACCCTCTACAGTTCTTTCTTGCCTCATCAGCCTCCTTTGCTCTTGTGCTTGTAGTGCATTCAACAACTCTGCCAAGGTAATGCTTGACAGATCTTTAGAATTTTCTAAAGATGAGATTGTTGTCTCAAACTTCTCTGGAATTGTTACTAGAATTTTTTGAACAATTCTAGAATCAGAAAAATCAGTGCCAAGAAGTCTTACATTGTTAACAATGCTGAGAAGTTTGTTAGAATATTCCTTGATTGTTTCTGATTCTTTCATCTTTTGTAACTCAAACTCTCGGATTAAGTTTAGCACCTGCATCCCTTTGATTCTCTCATTTCCTTCGTATTCTCCTTTCAGAAAATCCCAGATTTCCTTTGCTGTTTTGAGAGTCATTATTCTGTAAAAAATGGTGGGTGAGACTGCTGCAAACAGAGTTGCTTTTGTTTTCGATGTTCTCTGCTTCTTCTCTCTGTGATTTTTTATTTGTGCAACTGTTGGATTGTCTGGCAGAGTTGGCACTTCATATACTTGTTCAACTGCTTCCCATAGATCATGAGCATCAAGATAGGCTTCCATTCTAACAGCCCATACTTGATAATTGATCCCATCAAATACTGGAGGTGCAACTGCAGTAAATGGCATTTCTGAGTTCATATTGGTTGTGTTGTGTTTAGATGAAAAGTATTTGAAGGTTGTGTTTAGGCTCTCTCAATCTCACAAGTGTTTGAAGGTTGTGTTTAGGATCTCTGAATCTCACAAGTCCCTCAAGAAAATCAGCTCTGATACCAATTTGTTGTATATATTGAAGAGAAAACAAAAGCTTTATATTGTAGTTGCAGCAGAACACATATTTTATTGAATTTCAATATGATTATTTATACAATAAGGAAAAATAGAATTGCAAGATATTCTCCTAGGATATCTGATTTTCTGTTACATGGAATAAAAATAGCCATTAGACTAGTAACAAGAAACAAACTCTAATAACTGTAAACAAACTTAGATTCTGCTGAGATTTTATTTTGCTTCTAGAGTCATTCTTGGTCAACACACATTTATCTTAGTATTATTTACCTCTCTCTGAATCTCTCTATAAATTTTTGGGATGGCCACAACCCCTGCCCAAGGAGTAGGTGAGCTTGTGTGGTGGACAGAAGTGCTGATCTCAGAAACTGCCATGCCAACCTGAATCTTCCTTTGTTCTTCCTGTTGAATTTCCAAAAATGACTTTGGTTTCAAGCCAGGAGCAGGTTTCCAAACACGCTGACTTGATTGCATCTGCATGCTATGCACTGAGACAGCAGACTCAACCAGTTTAGATTCACCCTTAACTTCTGTGGCTCCAACATCATCTCCAGAAGTGATTGCAGGTGATAAGCTTGCAACCTGCTGGGAATCCACAACTTCTGCAGAAGTCCCAAACTTCTTGTCTCTTGTCTTGTGCAGAGATATTCCAGTTTCATCATGTGACTCGAATCTTGTGTGGTCAGCATTTGGGCCCTCATTTTCAGATTGCTTTGATTGCTGCAAAGAGGAAGCCTTCGATGCTGCCTTTGCCTGGTCAGAGGAGGTTGACCTGGAAAATTTTTGCTTTCTGGATTTCTTCTCAGAAGCTTTTCTTACCTCACGAGTTTCAATGTTTTTCACTTCTGTCAACACGTAAGGCTCGGTGTCGGATTGATCTCTATCAACCTGCTGCTCATCAAGTGAGCTATCTGGTTCAACTTTTAGAGCACTGGCACGATCAGGCTTAGAAATTGAATTATCACCGGTTCCTGCTGATGCTATTGGATCAGAGACTCCATGAGAATTCTGATGAACAAAATCTGCAGTACCCTCCGATACCAAAACCTTTGCACTTTCTTCAGTTCTCCAAGGGACTTCTGATGTATGGTCCGGCAAAAGAGGGGCATGGAAGTCAGCAGAGAGGACAGGTTCGGGTGCAAGAGAAGACTTCTGTGTAGATTTTTTCATCAGCCGTGGCAAGGGCGAGCTATCAACAAATGGTGATGCTGGCAAAGAATCTTTCTGATGGATTTCACTTATTTTTCCAGGAATTGTACTCCAGCTTTTTGAAGATTGGCATTCCCAAACACTTGATGTGGAAGATGAAGAGAAGATGTTTCTGAATTGACATTACAAGTTACATCTGGATTAACTTGAGGCGGCAAATTCATGAAACTGGTAGTGTGTTCATCTTGCACATTTGAAACTGGCAACTGTAGACCCATTGGAAACAATTCTTTGGATGGTTGAAGCCGTGAAGGATCCAATGCATTTTCTGTAGCTATTGCAGCAATCTGTAACTGTCCATAAGATGGCTCACCAAAACGCTGATGAGAATGGAGCTCTGACATAACCTGGGATAGTAACTGCTGTTGCCGCAACAACTGTTGATGCTCCTCCTGTTTCTGCTGCTGCTTGAGTAACAAAAGCTTATCCAACACTGAAAGCTGCGGTGTTGCAAGAGGAACCTGGGAATGTGACTGCAGCAAGTACTGCTGTTGCAAGATGTTGAGTACAACAATTTTTCAGGTGTCATAATACCAGATGTGTTATCTATAGCTTGACCAAGTAGGTTTGTTAAAGGTGGGTTCTGTGGCTGCAATCTATGTTGTTGCCCAAAGAGTGCTTGTGGAGGAAAATTCTGAGCATGATGCAAGTCAATCTTGTCCTGAAGTAGATCCAAGCTGCCCTGAAAAGGAAAACTTGACCAACCAGCAACACCATTATTTATGCCAGAGGCAGGTCTGTCAGATAGGCCTTGAAGAATGGACATCAGATCAGCATTTTGAGAAGAGGAGGCTGATATGGATTGTCAGCCAACGAGGATAGGAGTTTTGCATGTTGCATCGGGGAGTCTGAGTACTGAACTGCTGACTTTGAAACCATAGATGGAGCATCTCTTCCTGGCCAATATGGATAAGGACTGGGTAATGATCTTTGCCGTTCAAGTGCCATTTTCTTTGCCAACAGGTGTAGATCAGTCCCACCATCAACTCCCAATGGCGGCACATCACCAGAACTATTCTCAGTAAATCCCTGGGAATCTACAAAGAAAACATAAACATCAAAATTACATAGAAATGCTACGAGATGATGACTACGAGATTATTTGTTTTTATATTTTAAAAATACTTTTGAAATAATTAAAATTTTTTAATTTTTTATTTAAATTAATTTTTTTTATATTTTTAGATTATTTTAATATGTTGATATTAAAATGATTTTTTTTAAAAAAATATTATTTTAATATATTTTTAAATAAAAAATATTTTTAAAAACAACTATTACCACTTTTAAACAACCTTTAATTTAAAAAATTAAGAGAAAATGACCGAAGCATAGAACTGCTCAAATAAAACACACTTTATTCATTAAATATGAAAATGAGCCAGGGGTAACCGAACCTTGGGATGAAGCACTCATGGTAGCAGCCATCAGTGACTCCAAGAATCGGTTTTCAGTTTCTGTTGTTGAACCTGGTTTAGACCTTGAATCATTTCTTATAATATTGAGCTCGTTTAAGCTAGAATGCATGTTTCCGAAGCTGCTAGTGTTTGTCCTGCTAGATGTGTCTGTGAATTCATTCAGTTTCGTCCCGGAAAAACCAGGTGGTGGCCTAGCCTTGGCTCGCAAATGAGGCATGACATCACCAAGCAATAAAAAGGGTGAGTCCTTAGATGCATTTGCCAGCCGAACTTGCAAATAAATGCCAAAAAACCCAGCCTCAAACCATCCAATGATATCACTGCCAGAAGAGGGACCTTGAATTTCACCCTGAGGATCCTTATAATAAAGAACCAGGTTCTCAGGAGAGGGCTGTGGAAACTTCTGGACTTCTTGTTCCCTGTCCAGAACAGCAGATGGCTGCCTTTTGATAATGGGATCTTCATCGGTCTTTTTGCTTCTTCTCTTGAAAATGATGGATCAGAAAAATTACTTTCACATGGATTTTCGGGATCTTTTTGGAGTTGATTCCAGGCCATACCAATAGCCCTCGACCTGAAATCACCTGAAGCATCTCTCCAGTCATGTGAGACAGTATTCAATTGCTCTACCAATGATGGGGCTCGCCATGGAGTGCCAGAATTCGAAGAAGTATTTCCCTCCAGGACCAATTCCCTGCTTATAGGCATCTCATCAGCCTTTTTGTAAGGACTGGTTTCTCTAATAGCTGCACATGGAAAGCAATATAATTATTAAAAGGCACGAAGACTACGGGCACTTTAAATGGTACACTTTTTCATAATGTAACATACCAAACTTTTACAGACTGGACTAAAGAATAAGAGGGGGCAGACAGTAAAAACACATATGAATATCATCTGAATAAAAAACCAAATTATAACAAGCAACAAAAAAAAATTCTCAACAAAATGATGTTGGAGATAACCATTTTTCTAGTCATGTTAATTGAGGAAAAAGGGCCCCCTTCACAGCACATCAAATGATTTCAAAGGTTAGGTTAATAAACACATGCACAAACCACTTCATTCATAGTATGCGTGGGTCAGTTACCTTTAGCTTTGGACTTTTGTTATCAGGATACATGATATGTTCCTGCGTCATTTCCAATTTTGAGCTTGACCCTTGATATGGTGTCTTCCTTTCATGAGAAAATCCATCAGAATATGTTCCATGACAACCCATCGAATTGTCATGGCTTTCATCTTTACCATCATCAAAAGAATGTGGCACATCTTCTCTACTGCCTGCTCAGACATGCCAATCCAAACAGAATCATTTCCTTTCCCTGGAAAATGTGTCAGCAAAATGAAGGGAAAAAAAAAATACTCTGAAAGTTCGTACCAAGCTTGGCTCTCCTTGGATGTGAATAATCTGTTGAGTTCCAACCAAGAGATCCTTCTTTTGATATCTGAGGTGCACCGCTGCTTACCATGCCCCCTTTGTCAATTCCCTTCAAAACTACCTCCTAGGCAATAAAGAAATCCTATAAACAAAGGCAATGATAGTATCCTCCCAGGTAATCCATATTTACAAATTTAACATTTCCTCAGGAAGAGTAGGTGCACAGAGTGCCAGTGGCTCACAGGTTTCTTCTAGTGTAAGAGAAGGCACTTGCACATACCCATTTGATAGTTGGCGTGATTTCATGTCAGTCATCCTGTACTCATCTAGAAATTTAGTCCTACTGTATCTTAAAGTGCCACTTTCACCTTTGTCTGAAATAGCTCCTGAATATTGAGAATTAGAAGAAATGTTGCTCATGGAGATTCCACTGGAACTAAACCTTCCACGACCAAGTGAAAACGTTGAAGTATTTTCCCCACGTTCTCGGCTGTAAGAAAATGTTGGGACCTGTTTGTTTGGAGTTGGAGTTCGGTGATGAGGAGACACTTCCCTCCCTCGAACTTGGGAGGAGTTAGATCTCCATGGCTGATAATGATCATCCTCCCGTTCATCTTTTCCAAATGGTATGTCACCATCTCTGCCAGAGTCTATCCACTTCTCACACAAACCATCAGTATCCTTGTCATCAGGCCCCCAACGTGTGTTCCATTTGCTCTCACGCCGCTGATCATAATTAGTTTCCTTGCTATTTGACTCAGCCCAGCAATCGGAAGGGGCACGTCGTGCTTCATAGTTTCTGGTGGACGAATTCTCCATTCAGCGGTCCATCCGCCGGCTATCACCAAGCTCTTTATCTCCATCTCTCCAGCGATATTTGCGTGCAGGGGAATTGGTGTCTCTTTCTTAATCACGCCAATGACCATGGCAACCAGTTTTCATATCAAGCAAGGAAGGCCCACAAACATCCTTTTTCTTCTGGTCATGCATCTCCTCGATGTTTCTTGATGTCTTCATGCTATCCAAGTGATTGCCAAAAGCTGGAAGTGAGCTGCTTTCCTGCATAGAAACAACCCCCACCAATATCACAAAAAGAAGAGTCAAATTGCAGGATAAAATAATCCCATCAAACAGTTCACGTCAAGAGTATTGAAATTCAATATCAATTAAATTTCAGCTAATAAAATTTTGAGTTCGTAAAAGTTTTAATATCAATTAGAATTTTAGCTTTGTTCTTATGTTTATTCTTATAAATTAGCTACCATACCCTACCATTCTTTTCCAACAAAGAGAATACATTCATCCAAGGAATCTAATGTAAGAACTACAAATTTGTCCATACATGAGCAAGTTATGTTGTTAAATAAGATCGTATAATACCATAAAAAAGTTAAGAGAACAAACCCCTGTTCCCACTGCAGGCTTACTATTTCTTAACCCCTTAAACTTGCCGTTTAGGACAAAGACACCTACAACCTTGAAAAATCAGAGTATTCCATAGCAGAACAGGATAGAAATAGCAATGAAAGAGCAGAAAACAAAACAAAAAAAGAAAGAACCTTTTCTTTATTTTTATACAAGACAACTAAATGGCTTCTCATAGAGCTTCTCTCACCAGATTATAATCCTTTTTGGCCCATTGAAGAAAAGTAAACTGTCATTCACAAGAGTAAGAGTCACTGAAGCTTGACCTCTATGTTCAACCTCTAGAGATATCCATTTTAACCTACCCACCCTTTTTATTACATGTGTGTTGATGATGGGTTGTGAGCCTAGCTAGGGTTACTATTAATGACCGGCTATGGAATGTTGAACATCATAGATGATGTTATAATTGTATTGCATGAATTTGCACAAGTCATTTTTTGGATAGTGCCCTGTGCAGGGGATATATATGCTATCAAAATTTTGTAAAATAACTTGATAAATTATTGAAATGGTATGGCGACGAGAAACTAACAAAGACACAAGCATGTCAATTGGTACACAAGGATACTAGGGTCAAACATGTGTGTGTAAGAATATTTGCTCAATTTCAGGATTTAGAATCAAATTTCCCACCCAACCCAAAATCAATTTATCAAACAAAAAAATTAAAAAAATATATACAAACACAAAATCAAAATAGAAAATTCTTTTATCTCTTGACCTCAATTTACTTTTTTTTTAAATAAAAATAAAGGTTCAAAAACATCTTAATTAAAATTTTCTTATTAAATGGAACTTATTAATACCAAGATTAATTTTTTTCTTTATTGGAATGTAGTCAATTATAATTCTCTCTCTTTCACCATAATTTAATGAATTTTTCTTTCCTCTCTCAAACCCAAATGCTGAAAAATAAAACAAATGAACCTTTGAACCATAATAAAAATTATTTTAAATTTAGTATTAGTCATATATTTTTTTCATGTTTTACATCTTGATCCCTTTGTTTTTTAATTCGGTTTTCTCGCCACAATTTCAAACTTAATCTAAGCTAATTAAGTCAAAAAAAGGATTCAATCAAGAAAATTAAACAAATTGATAGAAAAAAAAGTTTAATTAAAGAGAAAAAATGAGAAGTGGAGTACTTATGTTTAATGCTCTTAAGTTTCAATCTTCTAACCATTAAATCTGTTGCTTCTAAATATTCCATTGTCAAGGAACGAAGTTCTATCCGAGGAAGAATAGTTGGATGATTGGCTGGAACATCCGAACTTAATTTCCTGTATGTGAAACTCAATCAGTGGCAGTACCGTAATTAGGGTTGATTTTATGTTTCTTTAACTTACTACAACTGTTCTGGGAGAATAGCGCTTTGGCTACAGTGAATAATTTCTTACAGCAGTTGGAATGTGTAAATGTGATAAAAATTATTTTTTCTCGTAAATATATTCAAAAGGAAAACTGCAAAAGCAAGAACAGGAAAGGCAGCATTTAGTTCAGAAGAGAGTATAACTCTCGGACAACATGTTTGTTTGGTAAGGATCAAGCAACTAGTTCGTAAGGTAATTCATACTTTTTGTAATAACCTATTTTTGGATTATTTCTTGATTTATATTTTTTTCTCTCTTCAAAAAAATACAAAAAAATCAAAAATATTATAAAAAATATAACAGTAAAAAGATGATGTTAGAACGCTCAGAAAATGATCAGAAATTGATTGAGGAGGTCCAAAAAAACAAAAATTAAAATTTGACAGTATTTTATTAATTGATGAAAGTCTTGTTGACAAAGAAAATTCAATTTGAGGAAGAAAAGTTCAAAATCAGATATTTGTGAGCTCAATTAAATTTTATTGAAGGTTTAATTGAATTTATGGAGGTTTTGATTGCAAGAAAAATTGATTTTGAAGTCAATTTAGGTTTTAATTGGAAGAAATTAAAGTTCTGGGGTCAAATTATAATTTTTAAGAGTTAATTTGGTTAAATCAGGGGTTTAATTGCATAAATATTGAAGTTTGATGGCCAATTAGGGACTTAATTGAAGAAATCCGAAACCAAGGACCAAAATGAAAAACGCACGTAAATAGAGGGGCTGCAATTAAACCGAATCAGGGGCCAAATTGAAGAAATTAGAAGTTTATTGATCAATTGAAGGTCAAATTGCATAAATAAGAGACCAAGGACCAAGTTGGAAAAGGCGACCAACTTCAGGGTCGACGATTTAATTTGGCAGGGATGCAATTGAATTGATTTTTAAAATCAAAATTGCAATTGAGGACTTGATTGAACAAATCACAAATTGAAGACTGATTTGGATTTTGACACGTTTGGCGCCGTTTTCATTTAAATGAAACGATATGTTTTTCCCAAAACAGTGCCATTTCATCCACAGTTCATAAAAAAAAGTCTGAAACGGTGCTGTTTTCAATGGCACTGTAGACTTTCTTCTTCTGGACGTGCAGACAAATAGGGGAAGGGAGTTGCGTTCCCCTGTATTTTCACCGCCTTTTCTTCCTCCTTTTAGTTCAAAAAGACGCCGACCAAAGACCTCATTTTTGTTCAGTTGTCCCGTGGCCTGCCACATGTTGGAGAAACGGAGGAGACGTGCCTCCTCGAGCAGTCGTGGGGCTACAGCACAGTGGCCACCCCTGCCATGTCTCTCTCCTATTTTCACCTATAAATACAGGGGAGACGAGGGGGACAGAAGGGAGGATAGAGGAGAGAAGAGAGAAAGGAGTGAAGAAAAAAGAGGAGAAAGAAACAGAAGAACAAAGAAAAAACAGAGGAAAACAGAGAGAGAGAAGTAAAACGAAGAGGAAGAAGGAGAAGAACCACTGTGAACCACCAGCGCTGCCGTTTGTTGCCTCCAGCAGCACAACCAACGGTTGGAGCCACCGCAGGTCATCCCTTCCCCCTTCCTTTTTTTTCTTGTGTTTCGTCTCGCCTCCATGCTGTCCACTGTTCACGTACCCTATGAACAGTGGAGAGGACTGTTCATAGTTGGGCCAATTCTAGCCCAGCCGAATATTTGAGCCCATCCCAAGGATCTTAGGTTGAGTCCAGTCCAATCTAACAATTGTGGGCCGGGTCCGGCCCAACAAAAAAAATAGTTTTAAAATTTTGTGATTTCCCCGCATTTTATTTTACGCTATTTTGTTTAATGTCTGTCTCTATTTTATGTCGTAAAAATACAAAATCCGGTATTAAAATACTCGGTTTTTGTCAACTTAAAAAAAATTGAAAAAGGAAAAAAAGTTTTTGTGCATACGGCCAAGTGTCTCAAAGCTAAAAAATCATATTGTGTTTTTCATACACCAAAAAAACAATGTTTTAGCATGCATTTTGGCTTTAATAACCAGTTTATTAAAGTCAAGAGAATATTGACCAAAATTTCAAAAACAACAAAAAAATTATTTTGTTTGTCTTTTAGTATCCAGGGTACAACATTACACGTAATACATATTCTGGATATTAAATTCTGTTTTTTTTCAGATGATACAACGATTAGGTTTTACCCCATTAAGATAAAAACATCCTTATTGAGGAAGGCTTTTCTTGAATCTTAGACAAACAAGATCGACAATTAGAAACCACAACAAGACCTTAGATTTTATCTGACGACAAAATAATGCAGCTTACCTTAGGTAGGGCGTAGTTGGGGTGCTAATACCTTCCCTTTACGCAACTAGTCTATGTGCCCGATCTCTGAGACCAGTTAGGGTTCCTAGTGACCAGAATACTAGGTGGTGACTCCCATTCCAATGTTCTACTGATACGAGACGAGAATGTTTTGTCTCCCCGCATCTGCCATTATATAAATATAAGAATATTCGCCACGACACCGCGCAGTGACGTGCAACACCTTTCTTAACTCATCTCCCCACTGGTCAAAAGAATTGATGCCCCATATAAAGCCTTGCACAACTACTCTGTGTTCATAGATAGCCAACAACTGAAAAGGATGTATTTTCTGCTATTAGACCACAAAGAGTTTATATAGACAATAAAGCAATGAAATAACAGACATAATCACCGACAAATACATGGTCAGAAAGGGCAACCTGAATTGAGTACATGGAGTGGAACGTGGAGAGCAGGGGATACCAAGTTCAAGTAAGCATAAGCGGCAACACCCCGAGATTTCCCCGTGATAAATCCAATTTTCATGAGCCTTGAACTTGGGAAAAATGAGAATTTTTTTAAATATTTATAACGTCTTAGTTCCACACAATGTACAATAATAAATAATAAATGGTTAAGAAAATAAATTAGCATTTAATGTAATAGAAACATAATGACTAAGAAATGAAAAAAACATAAACACCTTTTTCGTTTGGTTACAACTCTCAGAAATTTAATAATATCCAAACTACTCCTAAAACAACTATCTTGTAATGGAAAACTTCTTGTCATTCATGGTAAGAGTCCTGAACTAATATTTATGTAAATCTGAACAACTATAATTACATAAAAGTAGAATCACTAATTCCCTAAACTTTTATGATATCGTTAGGTCATAAGTCAAAACATGCTCTTTATCCGCACAACCTCAACATGTTTTGTCCACAAGATTTCAGGTCATTGAAGAATAATGCACCTATTTCCACAACTTCACTCACTCTTGCTTTTGTTAGTTAGGTATACAACCCATCATTTTTGAAATAGTTATCCCTTATTCTTATTTAGAATCACCCCTTTATTTCACATTTACTAGCAGTGAAATCGACTAATCACTTTAGTCCAGTCATCGCTATGACAATGAACATCTCAATTACTCTGTTCGGCATCGAATATCCATCTTGAGATCTACATATTCATCCATTCGATCATGTCATCTGCTAACCAACATCATAATCTATTTTACTATCCGTCATATTCAACGAGAGTACTCCCCATTACTGATACCCAATACTATCACATCATATCTTCCATTCTAACAATTTTATTTCTAACATTGAATAAAACTAGTTCCTATGAAAGGAACTAGGTTCCCCTTCAGTTCCATCAATTACGGTTCCTTTCTCCCTGTTCGAGTCACTAATGCCTTACAACAACTTTATAGACTAAGGCACCAACCCTTCAATCTAAACCTTCAATTAGAATTTGTGTTTAAAGCCTCAATCCCTAGTGCCCTTCCATTAATGTCTTCAGTAATTCTTAGACACTAATCAACAATATCACTCCAGTAAATAGTGTACTAGCACTAACTGATTAATACCAATTAATAACTCTTCATTCAGGATCACCCTAACAATTCTACTTGGCCCCTCCCAATCGTTTAGGAACATGTTTTTTTTTTTTTGAATCAAAGTCCAACAATAATTTCTTAATCACACAACCACTCTCATTCCTCCTCGCCAAGCATTCGACCCTCACCAGGTAATAATGCTCATTGCCCAGAACAAGGTATAATGCTATAATAGTCCAAAAATAAGAATTATCATGACATCCCAATCATTTTCACACATTCAATCACAATACACATTTTCTTTTTTCGATAAAATGTTTTCCAATTTTTTTTAAGATTTCATGTTAACATTATACCGTGTATACCAATTATCCACTCGATAATCGCTTATATTAGTAACCTTTTAACCAGGACACTAGTCCCAAACATCCGGACATCTAGTTCCTCCCATTATGCTCATTTACCATGCATATATCACATTTACCCAAACTCGGCATTGACCCCAGGTCCAGTCCATTACTTTTGACTGTCCAAAAATCCAACCATCCAACATTTGACATTAACCTTGTTACTGGGTCATTAATCCATTCGTCCAATTACCGGGCACCGACTGAGATCTCTTATTTATCCACTCAATTCTCGGGCATCGACCCATTTACGAGGCCACTAATTCATTTGCCTAATTTACCGGGCATCGGCCCATTTACCAGGCCACTAATTCATATGCCTAATTACGTCAAATGGATGTTAACAATGCATTTCTTAATGGTGCATTAACTGAAACTGTCTTTATGGTGCAGCCTCCGGGGTTCAGAGATTTATCCAAACCTAACCATGTCTGCAGGTTGAACAAGACCATCTATGGCCTTAAACAAGCACCTAGAGCTTGGCATACAGCACTCAGAACTGCTATTCTTCAGATGGGATTCCACACCTCCAAGGCAGACTTTTCTCTATTCATTTACAGCAATGAATCCAATCTCTGCTACTTACTGGTTTATGTTGATGATCCTGTCATAACAGGAAACAATCCCACGCTTGTGACCACCTTCATTCAGCAGCTAGGAGATATGTTTTCTCTCAAGGACATGGGACCTCTTCACTTCTTCCTGGGTGTTGAAGTCATTCCCACCAAGGCCGGCTTATTCCTCACACAACATAAATATATTCGTGAGCTTCTAGCTAATAGCAACATGAGTGGTGCCAAAGATATCTCCACGGCTCTATCCACATCACAGTCTCTTCAACTGGTTGATGGCACCGCTGCTGTGGACAGCTCAGAATTTCGCTGCATTATAGGCAGCCTTCAATACCTCTCTTTGACGCGCCCAGATATTTCATTTGCAGTTAACAAACTCTCTCAATTTATGCACAAGCCCACTACAACTCACTGGACAGCAACCAAACGGCTTCTACGATACTTAAAACAAACCATTTTCTATGGTATTCAGGTTCACAGAGCTGGACCTTCAGTGTTGCACACATATTCTGATGCCGACTGGGCTGGGAATGTGGATGACCGCACGTCGACGTCTGCATACATCAGTTTCTTAGGACCTAATCCCATTTCATGGACATCCAAGAAACAGAGAGCAGTTGCACGCTCCTCAACAGAGGCTGAATACCGGGCACTAGCTAATGCGGCCTCAGAAACAATTTGGTTGTCCACTCTCTTCAAAGAACTTGCATTTCCAATCCAAGACTCTCCTCTGCTGTTATGTGATAATCTAGGAGCCGAGCACCTCAGCTTCAATCCAGTGAACCATTCACACATGAAACATATTCAAATTGATCTCCACTTTGTACGAGATTTGGTGCAACAAGGAAGTCTTCAGGTTAGACATGTACACACACAAGACCAACTCGCTGATCTGTTAACCAAGCCACTGTCCAAACAAAGAACGACTGTGTTACGTAACAAGATTGGTCTTGCCGATGGAAGCTCAATCTTGTGGGGGCGTATCAGGGAAACATGCAGAGAATCTGCTCAAATCAACACAAAGAAGGAATAGCAGAAAATCATGGCACAGACTCTGCCATCAACGATATATTTGGAACGTAAAATTTGCAGCTATATATTGTAATAGCACAGTTTTAGCATTACCATTTATTTGTTTCCAAAACTGATTCCACGTTGCTGTATATATTGCACACAATAATTATCAATAATGTGTGGTGAATTACTAATTGAAACAGCTACTATGTTGTGTTTCTATAATTACATGCCTGAGGAGATGAGAAAATGTGGAGATATAACATTGGATCTTACAAAACAGTAGTTTGAAGAGAAAAATGCATCCCACTTACACGATGATATGAAGGTATCTCATGGGGGAAAACAACTATCTACTGGCAAAAAGAAACCAAAGGGAAGCAAAAATGATTATAGCTCAACTACTGGGACATCAAAAAATTTATGAACCGTAACCCTAAAAATTAAATTGGGGATTTTGATAAATTTTCAATTACACATGCATAATTAGGTTATAGATCATGGTAAAAACATTTCATAAACCCCTATATTATCGAATTAGCATTATGCATGAAGTTCTAAAAGGAACTATTAATGAAGTTCACCATAATTAGCATTTCAAAAGTAACACGCCAACAGCACTACAGACTGCAAGCGATGACACAATTAGCATTATGCATGAAGTTCACCATAATTCCATCCATAAAAGGAGATAAAACCTACCACTATATCTTCCACCAACCCAGTCCTAGAATGCAAAAGCATTTTTAGGATCAATGCCAAACTTTTCCACAAGCTGCATTAGAAAAAATAAAAAATGAGTAAGAGGTAGCCAAATACCAAAAAAGTGCATCTCTGAAAGAAGGAAGAGGAAAGAGGAGCCATTTATAGAAAATGATGTAAAGGGAGCGATGAAAATGAATTTTTAAATACCATAGAACTTCAATCATCCTAAAAATCTGAAGAGAGCGCCACAACATAAAGTCACTATACTCACTTAACAATTTAAGTTATTGAATTGAAATGCTTTTTTAACATAGTAATATACCTCAGTTAGCATGCAAAAGATCTGAAAATAAGCTGCAGAAGGGTCCCATGTTCTAGTCAGAGAGAGATATGGAGCAATTACAAAAATTATAAATGCATTTTAATAACTAAGAGACAGACATGGAGCATTTACGCATACTATTTATAAGCACTTCTCTCTCAATCTTATAGCAAGCATGCTTTTCTAACTCTGAAATGAATCCTTGACTTTTTTTTATTGCCAAAATGATCTGAACTTAACTCCTAGATCATCCAATTCGTACTAAATACTTATAGAATTCTGAAATAAGAAAATTTTTGCACTGACCCGAGTTCTTTTGAAATCCATGCCCTTAGTGCTCGAGCATTCAGCATAGTTTCAGCTGTGGTAAAAGTTTTTGAAACCACGACAACTGGAATTACAAAATTAAAAAAAAAAGGATTTAGAATTTGAAGTAACAAAAGGAGTTTCAGCAAGAGGTATACAACAAACTAATGACATGAATAATGAACAAATATTATCTATCGAGAGTAGTTTCAGGTTTGAGGCCTACAATATTTCTAGCAACATCAATTGGATCTACATTTTCAAGACTGGCAAATGCCAAGAAAACAACCACTCAAAATTTACCTCTGCCAGATTATAAAGTTTATCCACGGTACCAGGACTGGCTCGTTGGGGTGAGCAGTCAAGCGTTATTCCATCAAAATCACTATCGAAAATGCGCGCACGCACACACAGTACGAACCCAATTCACAACAATACAGTAAGATAAAGAAATCGAAACAGAAAAAACATCAAACAAACTCACATTATCATTGACTTGCATCGGTCAGTGTTACTCAACAACCCGCGTAATAAAATGCCCTCAATATGAGACCGCCAAAAAAAAAAGAGAATCGCGATTTATTAATAATGCCTTTATAAGTAGTTTTTATACCATACAGAAAGTAATAAGCATTTTACCTTCAAGTCCTTCCATGGCTGGGTTTCGAAAATTAAAGTCTATGAAGCCATCTGAAATTTGTCGGGAGCAGACGCCTCAAAAAAAAAAAGTAGGCACTAGATTTATTGTCGCTATATTCAAAATAGTGTAATAGTCGAGAATAATACAATGATTTAAGTTATTTTTAGTCAATTTTTTTATTTGTATGTATGCGGTAGTATATAACAGTAATTATAGGCAGGGAAAGAGCTAGAATTATTTGTTAAGAAGGCTATAATTAATATAACAAGATATAATATTTGTTTTAATTTATTATACATGAGTTGTAAAAAAACCTGCATGATTTAGTTTTATTTAAGTAACTTACTACAAACATATAATGACCTTTGTATAAGGTAAAAGGTTTGGAGCAATACTAAATTGAGTTAAAGTACTGAAGTTAATTTCATCTTCTTAATGTATCCATCACTTTAATGTTGTTGGTCTTTATAACTATTAAATATAAACATACAAAGTATATAAAAAACATTAGCTAAAGCGAAGCATTATTTATATTTGATAAACTTTGAAATAAAATAAAAAATAATAAAGAATGATTCTTACATATTTATTTTAATTATATTCGTCGTTCTTTCGTAAAATAGAAATAATCGATTATCATATCAATTGTGAATTTTTTAGCAATTTCTTTTTCTATATAGACAATCAAATAATTTGCAAGAAAATCATTCTCCATCCGATTGCGAAGTCTTGTTTTAACTATCTTCATCGCTGAAAAGCTCATTCAGTAGTTGCTGTCGAAACAAGAAAAGTCAAAATAAGTCAAATCAACCTATCAACTAGTGGATAAATTGTTGATTTCTCTGTTTCAACCAATCCTTGATATAAATCAGCAATCAATGACATGTTCCTTAACTTTGGATGATTGGATACATCAAGTTCATAATGCTGCAATTGAAGTCTCAAATGAATTTTTTCTTGGTCAAAAAAATCTTCAGGATAGAACTTGTCAACAAGTAACCATATATCTTCAACATTGAATAATTTATAGTCATTTCTAGGATCTAAAGATATGCTCAACTTAAGAAGCTCGATCGCCTGCTCATTGAATCTATTATTTAGCTCTTGCAATTGTCGATCAATGATAGATGTAAATATATCAAATTGGTAGTGATGCTCAACTGTTTCTGATTTTTTTTATGACGAGATCGTCCACATTAGAAAAACAAGTATCCATATCAGGAACTTCAATGTCTTGATGTTTACAAAATGATGTCACTTCTTCTAAAAGAGTTTCCCAACCATCATCTTTTAACTTCTAAATTAAAGTCTTTGTGGTAGTCACCAAATGCATAACACTTAAAATGTCTTGGAGATTTTTATTGCAGGGCTTGGCAAAGCACATTAGTAATTCCCATAATATTCTTCATTATATGTAAGATGAATGCAAAATTAAATGACATTAGTAACTTAAATGAAAAAGTCGCATCACCACATTGAGAATAAGTAGATCTATCTAAAACAATGTTTTTAAGAACCAAGCAAGTTGTCCTATACATTTTTATCAAATTGCAAATTAATTTAAAGTGTGAACTGCATCTGCTATCTTCAGGTCATTGTAAACCACCTACTTGATTAACTCATTTATTCGTTTCAATCTCACTAATATCAACTAAATGTTCAATTGTAGCTGCTTGAAAAACCTATAATTCATCATTACGCTGACAAGAAGCACTAACAATGTTAATAATAAAAATCAAATTCTGAAAGAAAGTGTGAACATCATATATTTCTCTAGTTGGAGCAATAAGAACCAATTGTAATTGATGAGCTAAGCAATGTATATAATATGCATAAAGGCAATCATTAATGAATAAAGCTTGCAAACTATTTCACTTTCCACGTATATTACTAGCACCATCATACCCTTGGCCCCTAATATTTTGAACATCAAGATTGTGTGATGAGATAAAACAAAGGAAATCTCTTTCTTAATAGTTGAAGTAGTTGTATCTTTGACATGAACTATATCCAACTACTTGTTCATTGTATAAATCCACTTCTATCAACAAACCTAATAATAAGGGCCATTTGCTTTCTTCTAGATTCATCTCGAGCTTCATTAATAATTAAACAAAATCTTGCATCACTAATCTCATAACGAATTGAAGACTGAACATTTCTAGTAAAGACATGCAAAATTTCTTTTTGAATTTGATGTGAGATGTATTTAGCATTTTGTGGAGCATTACCCAAAACAAGAGCACCTACTTGTTCATTGTATGATGCTAAAAGTTCCATCATTTCAAGAAAATTACCTCGGTTTTTTTATCATGCCCTCTAAAAGTACATGCTTGAAATGCGAGCCAACAAATAATATCTATTGAAGCTTTAATATGCAATCGATTATTTAGAATTTCTTGAGTAGTTTGCCTGTTAACTACCTTTTTAATATGACATGACTGATTTTTAAAATTTTTCAAGCACTTGGTAGCAAATCTATGAGCTGAATTTGGACTTTTTTTCATATGAGTAAAAAAATAACACCAATTGTCATGTACCTTATGGTTGGTTCTTTGTTTCCTTTTTTCCCTTCTTTTTATTGGATCATCTATTATTCAACATATCAATTTGTTTATTTGGATGTATGTTGTGCCATGTAATTTCTGTGTTTTGTTTTTAATCCTTTATTTCATTGGTGCAGCATGAAACTGAGCTCCTTGAAGACAGTTTGGTTGTTCCTAGATTCCCTCTCTCTTCCAAGTTCGCTTCAAGTGAAGATGAATTTGTTGATTCAGATGACCATGCAAACAGCCGTCCGCGTAGCAGACCTGCACTTCAAAATCCACCTGTGACGGACTCCAATCCGCTGGCAGCTCCAGCTGTAACCGTGAAGCAAGAGTTTAGACGGCGGCATACACCACTTGGATGGCTCAATAAAATGGTAAAGGGATGGATTCTTTAGTGAATCACCTGTCCTCTCTCTCACTCTCTGTTTGCCTAACTCCCAAAAGGAGTAATCACAAGAAATAGTCACTGCTACACTAGTTGATTAGTTTTTTGTACTAATCAATAAGTTGGTGATTTGATGATGATAAATTGCGCTTCCATCTGTCCTTTCTTGAATATGAAATATGCTGTTAAATTCTTTTATTTTATGGATAAACACAGGACCCTCTTGAGCCAGTGCTTTTGTTCACAAAGCCTCTGGTTCCAGAAAAGTTGGCAGCTGCAGGCATTGTACCACCAGTAGATTCGTCAATGAAGAACGATACATCAATGCCACCATATAGATTTCATGGAAGAATTGGCCGGGGTGGGCGTATTGTATTTGATAGATGGAACCCAATTGATCTTGGTAACTCTTTTTATATACCGCCAAGACCGAGGCCTTCAACATACAATTGAAATGTTTACTTGCTTTTTTTTTTTGATAGTAAACGAGTGAATTATATATTAAACAGCCCCATCAAGTAGGCGGAACTGAATGAAACATAAATACAATGGGAATATAAAAGAGAAGAGAAGAGCAAAGCGACGAGGGACCTAATTAATTAGTCCAGTTCATAATACATTCTGGATTTCTAAAAAGATCTGAGCCTGTGTAGCTGAAATTTCTAACTAAAGACTTCAACCAGAAGGCCAAACGGTGAAAGGTGAGATCAAAAATCATATCCCAATCCGGAGCCTTGGATTCGAAGATTAGGCGGTTGCGCGCTATCCAAATTGACCAGTACAAACCTTTGCAGAGGAGGTTAATAGCACGTCGCTGAAAATTTCCATTAATCAAACCGGACCATTCCTGTAGATTTTGATATGGGTCTTTGTGTAGACAACCTGAACACCCAAACCAGTTCAAGAAACGACCCCAAAGAGACCATGTTATAGGACACCAATGGAAGAGATGATTAATTGTCTCAATTTCCTTGTAGCAGAATGGGCAGTGAGATTCCTCATATTTAATGATTCTCCTCTCAGCTAAATAACTCCGTGTACTCAAACTGCCATGAAGAAGAAGCCAAATGAACACATCTACTTTTGGAGGGGCATAACTATTCCATAATAGAACAGGGGAGTGATTATTTTCAGTTGCCTGTAGACTATCAAAAAGAACGCAACCTGATTTAGCTGAGTACATGCCAGAGCTGTGAAATTTCCATAACTTGCGGTCTGCACCATCTGAGAAAATGAGACCACGCTGCACCTCTAAGATCAAGCTCTCCCTCATGCAGTTTTCACGAGGTCGGAGTGGTCTTCTCCAGGATAGGTTGAAGATGTATCTGTCAAATCACATATATCTGCAAGGCTGGATTTTTGCTGTAGGGAGAGGTTATACAGTCTGGGGAATAAGAGTTGGAGAGTGGTTATAGAGCCAAGCCAAGAGTCAGTCTAAAACCGGATGTTCCTCCCATCACCCACCTTGAACCCGATATTTGCATGTAAAAGATTGGCTTTGTTTTGTGTTGAGAAGATCGCCGAAACAATGCCATGCCAAGTTGGAGATAAAGAACCTGTAAACTCAAGATACCGTTAATAAAGTGAGGTCGGTATTTTAGAAGAATGTGTTCTTGCCAGCCTCCTACCACTCCATTATCCAGATTCCAAAGCCATTTAAATAGCAGAGCCAAATTTTTGTTGTGGATGGATCCTAGCCCGAGACCACCAAAAGATTTACTCTTTATTACCTTGTGTCAGGCCACCTTAAAAATGCCATGAGATGATGAGGTTTCTTTCCAGAGAAAAGACCGGGTTAGAGAAGAGATGACTTTAATAATACCCTTTGGCATAGCAAAAACTGACATGTAGAACAAAGGAAGAGAGCTTAAGACTGATTTAATTAGACATAACCTTCTCGCCATGCTCAAAAAATTCCCTTTCCATGTGCTTAGCTTTGCTCTGATAGTGGACAACACTGGTTTCCAAGTAGAGAGTCTGCTGGGATTGGCTCCAAGAGGTAGTCCAAGGTACCTGACCGGGAAAGTATCACTACGACAGAAAACTGACTTCGCCAAGCTAGAGGTGTAGTCGTTGTCCAAGTTGATTCCTATTAGAGAGCTTTTATAGAAATTAACTTTCAATCCAGAAATGATCTCAAACCAACAAAGTATCCTCTTAACATGTAGAAGAGAGGGAAAACCATTTGGCAGGAAAATCAGAGAGTTATCGGCATATTGCAAATGAGTTATGTAATGTCCTGGAGCAGTCTCTAAGCCTTTGAAATAACCTGAAGCTGATGCCCTATTGAATAAAACTGTCAATCCCTGAACTGCGATGTCAAATAGGAAAGGAGAGAGAGGGTCCCCTTGCCTGAGACCCCTCTCCAGACTAAATTCTCTACTGGGTGAACCGTTTATCAAGATGGCTAATTTAGAAGTGGATAAGCATTCAAAGATCAACTTCCTCCAGTGTGGGCCAAAACCCATGTATCCCATGCTTGTGTCAATATGTTCCCACAAAATTGAGTCAAAGGCTTTATGGAAATCTACCTTCAGTAAGAGGCCATGCTCCTTCTTGTTGCGCACACCATGGACAACCTCATTTGCTATCATGAAACCATCTAAAATCTGACGCCCAACAATGAATGCAGACTGGTTAACACTGATTACATCTGTCAAGACACTTCTAAGCCTAGTGGACAATAGTTTTGCCACTATTTTATATAACCCGTGAATCAAGCTTATCGGATGAAAATGTGAGAATCTGCTCGGCCCCTTTGATTTTGGAATCAGAGTTACAAAAGCAGAGCTGATACCCTTTGGAAGTTTACCGGTTCTGAAAAAACTTTTAACCAACATAAAAACTTCTGAGCTGATGATATTCCATACCTTTTTATAGAAGGAGAAGGTGAAACCATCGGGGCCAGGGGCTTTAGAACCATCACAGTCCCACACAGCTTGCTTAACTTCTTCCATTGAAGGTGGTCTTTCTAGCCAAATAGACTTTGCTTCTGAAATTTTGGAGAACCCCGAGCCTCCCATTTCAATTCTTTTACACGTTGGTTTCCGAAACAAGGATGAGAAGAAGTTGACAGCGCCTTCTTTTATATCATTTGGGGAGATTAGGTGACTACCATTATGATCAATCTTACTAATGTAGTTGCGGCCTTTCCTTAGACTTGCTGATATGTGAAAAAAATGAGTGTTCTTATCCCCCATTTTACACCAGTTTTGACGAGATTTTTGTCTCCAAATATCTTCAACCCTTCTGTTAACCTCCCATAAATCAGAGTTCAACCCCTGGAGCTTTGTTTTTTCGGTCTCAGACAAGGGACACACTTCGCTTTTGTTTTCAAGTGTTGTAATGGAGTTCTGGATGTCTGCAAGTTTTAGATTCTGATCCCCGAAAGTGGATTTATTCCATTGTCTCAGCTTTTTTCCCATGATCCCCAGCTTCTTAATTAGACTATACTCACCTGGAAACTCCTTACAGCTATCAGACCAGAGGGCCTCAAAATCTGTTAAGAAAGAAGGGTGCGACAGCCAGCAGTTTATGAAACGAAACGGCTTCCACCCCCAGTCTACCTCAGGGCTTTGGAGGAGCAACTGACAATGATCTGACATCCCTTTAGGGTAGCGGCAAAGAGATAGAGATGGGAACTGCAGCTGAAATTCCGGGGAAGCAAAAGCTCTATCAATGCGACTCATAGACCCGCCCCTAAACCAAGTGAACCGGTGCCCCTGCATATTGTATTCAACCAGTTCATAGTCGGATATGAATATGCGGAATGAAGTTGAACCTGATAGATTGAGGTTACCACTACTTCTCTCATTAGGGAGTAGAGTTTCGTTGAAATCGCTTATGACCACCAGTGGTAGTTCAAAAGCAAACTTAAGAGTGGTGATTTCTTCCCATAGATCAGCACGTTCTTTCACTGAAGATGCAGCGTAGACACCAACTATCATACCATTAAAAGAAGAGGGAATATGCATCCCACATAGGCTGATCCACTGCCCCCCAAATTCTATAGAGTTAACTTCAAAAACAGAGTTATCCCACATTGCTATAATCTCTCCTGATTTCCCTACAGATTCTAGAGAAGTCCATTTGACAGTTGCAATATTCCACAAATTTCTAATGAAGGAGTCACAACAATTATTTTTCTTGGTTTCTAAAAGGAAGCAGATACCAATATTATTTTTTATAAGCCTATTCCGTATGGAATTTCGTTTGTGTGGCATACCTAAACCATAGCTGTTCCAAGCAAAGATATTCATAACGAGAACAAAAACCAAGGCAGACTAGACTTAGCGGGGTAGAAAACTTACAACTGATTAACTGATGTCCACTCCTCTACTTCTCTGTCAATATTTCTCATTATTCCTTCTTCGTACCGTTTTAGTTCTTGCGAGTTTCCCAAACCTAGAGCCACAACATCTTGTATCATTTGTTGAGTCTCCTTTTCACTGTCAAACCCCATTGTCTGGATGCTTCATACAGGTGATTTGAAACCGAATATTTCCTTGTTGGATTCCTGAGTTTAAGGAGTCTGAAGAATCACAATCCTCCATAATGTTAGCAACACTACCATTGGCTTGCAGCAACTTCAGTTTTCTTATTTTATGGCTATTCCCGCTTGCGTTTTCATTGGTCGCGTCTGCAGAGGTTTGTGGGCTGCTTTGAGGGTTCAATAGGGGTGGTAGATGGAGATGCTTGCCATTGGTTTCATCATCCATGGAGGCGTAGTTATGGTTCTTTCCAACGCCGGATGACTCGATAACAGGGGATGATATGGTGTCTTGTAGAGGTGTGTTATTTTGGGTGCTGGTTACCTTCATTGCAAGAAGGTTGGGTGCTCCATCAGAAATATGAGCTGCAAACGATCTAACTTTCATCACATTCTTCCTTTTGCTGAATGAAGATTTAGGTGCAAGCCCTCTGGATTTTCTAAGCTTCGTATCTTTTATTTTTCCTTCCAACTCCATTTCCACTATTTCTTGTGGTTCCGCCAGGTCACGTATGAATGCAGAGAAAGATTGTTGTTGTGTATTCTGGCACTGATTTTAGGCTAGTATCATGTGTCTCGTTAGTTTTGGGGTAGGCCTTATAACCTGGGTTGAGGAGGCTTTAGTTTGTGCTTGTTTTTTATCGAGGCCCACTCTTGAAAAGGGTACTGCTGAGTCATCTGGGTTGCTGTAGTTGGTTTCTGCCACTTGTATATTTTCCTTAATGGTGTCATAGCATGGCTCTATAGAGGAAGATTGATAAGAGGCGGTGTGCATTTGCTGGTTTTTTGTTTGTAGCTTGTGTGTTTCCTTAGTTTCAGGAAAAAGGCAGAAGGTTTTGTATGTTGTGTCAGATTGGTCTAGGTTGCTGGGTAATTCAGTGTACCTTGTGCAGAGAATGAGAGAGGGGTCATTTTGCATGTCCTTGTCTTGTTGCACTGGTGAGGTCCAGTCAGCTTCTGGTTCATTTATACTAGCCGGCAAAAACTCTTCTGGAGGTATAAATTTACTGCATGTCTCTTCATTTGATTCTTCAGTGCCTGATGTATCCATTGAGTATTTAATTGTGGTAAATAGGGGGCTAAAACTTGGCTTCATTTCCTTGACTGATATATCAAATTCCTCTCCGTCTAGAATCAGTGAAAGCTGCTTGTTTAAAGTCGTGAAAGAGGTTGTGCTCAAAAGTATCTTGACTCCCATAAGTGAACCTTGACTCACACTTGTAATGTCGTAACCAATCATCTTACCTACATCTTCTACCATGAATTCAATACATCTGTGATTCCATCCAATCAGAGGAAGTCCTATAATAGACACCCAAGCAAATCTGTCTACTGCTTTTACTTCCCTCTTCCATGGTTTGATACTAGAGAAGTAGTTTGCCAAAGCAGAGCAACTGTTTATTAATTTTTTCTCCATGGTCTCTTTGTCTGTAAAGGTGATAACTGCTTGGCTTGCTCCCAGGAAGCGAAATCCAATTGCCTTCTTAACAGTTTTCAAAACCATATGCTCTAGATGTGCATAGTCCACTTCTGTGGCTATAAAATCGACTAAACTTCTAAATAGCCATTCCTTGTCATCCTGTGTAGACTCATACACCACAGTCTTCTTTGATGGTTGTTGGATTAAAAGAGCTTCAACAAAGCTCCTATTGTCTCTGAGGGCTAGTTTGGGCGAGATTTTGGTTTCTGGCTTTGTGGTGAGGGTTGTCTTTTCCCTGGAATTTGTAGGTGTTTGGAATCTTGCTAAGTTTGCACGAATTTTGAAAGAGTCAAACCATATAAGATTCAATCTGTCACAAAGTTCTGTTTCTTCTAAATGGGAGAAGAAAGTTACAAAACCAAACTGTCTTTCTATTTTTGTTTTTTTCCTGGAAACAAAGAGATTGGTGACCAGACTAATTTTTGAAAAAGCTTTTTTGAGATCTTGGTAATTAATCCAAGATGGAAAACGTTCAAAATAAAACTTAGTAAGAACAGAGGGAGTAGGAGTTGTGTTAGGTAAGTGTTTGTTGTTTTGACTGTTGTTTGTGTAACACATAGGTTGCAGAAAGTTCATGGTGGCAGGATGAAGAGGGGGGTGTTGTGTATGTTTAAGAGGGACATTGATAGGTGTTTGTGGGGTTGGATTGTAAGAGGGAGGTTTGAAAGAGGTTGCTAAGGGGATGATAGACAAAAGGGAAAGTGTTTTGGATGGGAGCATCGTTGCAGGGGAGAGGATGATAGACAGATGTGACTACAGCAGCTTCAAAAAAACTCGGAATAGTGCTGGAATTTCTGGCTGTCGCTGGTAATTTGAAAAATGAGGGGATCGGATAGATCTCCTCCTTGCTGCCTTTCCTGTGTCAGCTGTGTCACCGATGGAGACCTTTATGCATCTTGAGGAAACGAGGAGGGAGAAGACATCGTTCGGCCAGAGCTAACCGGTCTTCACCATTTGCTTTGTGTGCTGCAGCCCGGTTTCATTCTTCATGGTCAGTACTATGCATGAGCTCCGCTCCGCATCCAAGCAATAGCTCCGGTGGAGGAAAGGGGAGAGATCGGCTGTCTCTTGATGATCTGGCTGCAGTTCTCTGTCCTATTCTCTGTCCTCTTGGGCGATGAAAGATCTCTTCAGATCTGCAGGGAGAGGATCTGATCTGCTTTTTTCCTTTGGTCTCACTTTCTTCTTCTCCTTTACAAGTGGCTGGCGGCTGTGTTGGGTCCAAGATGAAGGTGAGGGTGGCTGGTTGGTTTGGTGGTCGGTGGAGCCCGATCTGTAGGGAGAAGAAAGCAGAACAGCCCCTGCCCTTCGTGGCTTTTTCTTCTCCCCGGTTCTGGGTCTCCTCTTCTCTCAGTTTTCCCTGAAGAAGAATGCCATCCTTCCTCTGTGATTCTTCATCTGTGTGGGGTGGTTGATCTGGCGGTTGTTGCTGGTTTTGGTATTGAATCTTTTTGCTGGTTTTGGTAAATTATGTTCCAAAAGAGAGAGAGGATGGGTTTGATTGACTGGTGTGGTTGAAAGAGCGGGAAGATTGGGATCGGTTTTGAGAAGGTGGGATGGAAGATCACCGCTTGTTGATTTCTTTAATGTTTACTTGCTTTAAATCCCACGTCCAGCTGTGACTGGTGAACCCACTGGGAAGAGATCCATTTGATGTATTAATTGTAATGATACAGTGGAACGGAGGGAAGCTGCAGGAATGGTGAATATAGCAATGAGCCTATTTGCCAGTATTTTAGGCTGTGGCTGGAAGTCACACTTACGATGTATCATCGTTATTTTTCTGCATTGTTAGAAAAAAGATCACGTCTCTCTTTTTCTCCCATCATTCCCTCCCTACATGCATGCATGTGCGCGCGCGCTCGCTCGCTCGCGGGCGTGCTGTTTAGAAAGTGCTTCATTGTGGTGAAAATTGTGAAGAATCAATCAACCACATGATTTAGCCTCCATCAAAGAAGTTGAAGAACCTCTTGCAACATTAATCAAAACCACCAAATCCATCTCAATCTCAGATTGTCCATGCTTATGTTGCCAAGCTAGGCAAAGGACCCGGGACACCAGCCTACAGACCCATCTTGATGGATGTAAATACCCCAAATTAGTTTGTCAATTTTTTTTTATCAAAGTAAAGATGGATTAAAAATTAATTTAATTTTCTTAGTCAAATCTTCTCAATGTTTAACATTAAATTTTTTTAATAATCAATTTAATTTTGGTATATGAAAGCTATCTTTAAAAAAAAAAGTCATTTCAATATATATATATATGAAATGCTTACTACGTACAGCAGCCGACATGAAATATAAAAGAAGTTTAAACATGAAGAAGACATTGTCAAATTTTGAAGATGTTGTTGAGATGATTAAATAATACCCATTTCATCGTCATATGCCTTTTGGTCGTGGGATTCAGCTCAAAAGTTATTTTCATATTCTAAATTGTTCTGACAACTCTTAGGAAATTCTGGGTTTGCAAGGAAAGTCCAACTCCAAAACCGTGTGTGTGTGTGTGTGGATATTACCATTAAGGTTGCTAGCAGTTGCAAGTTGCTAATACTATTATTATATATATGTTCATAGTTACAGCTTGAGAGATTACAATTGGCTGGAGACCATGTTATTCACAAGGAAGATATATTAAAGATTGCGGTTTACGGGCATTCAAAGGCTTTCTTTCTTTCATTTACCATTGACATTCATGCTATCAATGCTAGCTAGTTTACCATGTAGTTTACCATGATATAACTTCAATCTACCACCGTGAATCTTGTAATATCAAGAATCTGGCCGGGATTAGATTTCAAATTAAATCAAGTGATTAATTTGATTAAAATCTAATTTGTTTGACTTTATTTTAAAAACAAATCTTAAAATGAAATTATTTTGAAATGACCGATCAATTCATTCAACCCATAAATCCACCTTTAACAGGTCATTTGATAACACCTCCTCCATTATCAAATCAAGTCTTTATCACCTGTGTTTCTCTCTTGTGGGTTTTCTTTGAAGCATAAACATAGGTTCTTATCAACAATCAATCACATATGGCTCAAGGTTACTCAACTTTTTCCCTAATATTACTAATAACAATAAACTTACTCAAATTTAAATGGATCCGGCTACAACACCAAGCCCAACAGCTTTGGACCCCTTAAATTGCGGACCTAAAAGCCTTGGGTCTGGCTGCATTCCGAATCAATTAGAGTTAGGTGAAGACGCAAGATCCAAGAGTATTAGATATGACGTGGACCCATTAACCTAAGGTCTGACTCTTGACCCAATTGTCATGTGTCAGGGAGGGCTACAAGACCCAGGGGACTTCAGTCTGCTCCCTGCCACCCCCAAACAACTTGGGTCTGGCATGCCCTTCCAGACCCACGTTAATATTAATAAAAATAATTGATTTTACCCTTGAAATCACATCTATGTTTTTTTGAATAGTAATAAAATTTATTTCAAATTTAATAATATGAATGAATTTAATAATATTGATGATATTAATAATAATATTAAACTTATCTGAACTAAGTTTTTATAGTTTTTAATCCCTTCAAATAAAACTTATTGTTTTTCTTCAATAATAATAATATTTTTCTTCAAATTATTAATGATAATAATAATAATAATTTTACCCTTCAAATCAAATCTATGGTTGTTGTTCAAAATTAATGATATATTTTTAAAATTTCTTAATTATGATATTAATAATATTAATTATAATAAAAATAAAAATATTTATAATAGAAATAATATTAATCATCATAAAAATAAAAGTATTTCTAATACAAATAATAATATTTTTAATATTAATAATAACAATAAACTTACCCAAGTTTAAGTGGATCCGTGTGCAACACCAAATCCAAGAGCTTTGGACCTCAAATGTCGGATCCAAAAGCCTTGGGTCTGGCTACAATCCGAACCTATTAGGGTTGGGTGAAGACGCAAGATCCAATAGCATTGCGTCCTAACGCGAACCCATAGGCCTAGGGTTTAACTCCTGACCCAATTGTCTTTGGTCAGGTAGACCTGCAAGACCCAAGGGATTCGGGTCTACCCCATGCCACTCCTGAGCAACTTGGGTCTGACATGTTGATTTCGAGGTAAAGGTTCGCGATAAAATTGCGGTGTTGATTCTTGAGAAAATTGTAACTCCTGATATCATGGAAGTCGATGATTTGGATGCAACTGTGAGAGGTGTTGGAGGGTTTGGATCTACTGGTGTTTGAGCTTCCTGTGATTTGTAATGTTTCCATAAGTGTTTCTCTTTCTTGGTGTTTAAACTTAGCGAACATATGGCAGACTATAAGCAGTAAAAGTTTAAGGTTTGGTGAAGGACTTCCTTTTGTTAATGAAGACACAAGTGTTTTATGGTTTCATTTCCTTTTTTATCTTTTTATATTTAGCCTTTTGTTAACAAGGCTATATCTATTTTATTGCTGTTTGCATGGATAGGAACTATAAAAAAAAAAGCATGATGTATAAATACTCACAATTTCACCAATGAAATCTACCAAAATTGGAGATTTCTGATACTCATAAGAATCAAATTTCTATCAAATGAGCCAGTTGATCCAGATATAAAATATATAAAGAAATCACAATGCCAAATACAACAACATCTTTGCTCGTCCAATTGGATTGGGAACTGAGCACGCCATTTAAAAGTGTAAATGAAGCTAACTCATAAACTTAACTTTTCCTTTCTTCTCTCTTTGGCTAAATTGTTTTTTTAAAAAAAAAAACAAAATTAATAATAATACTCAACCAGCAAATATCTCGAACTGATTTTCCAATTATTTTTTTAATTTACTCCTAAACAATAGAATCAACAGAGAAACTTTTATAATAAAATCAACAGAGAAACTTATAAAATAGAGTGAAAAACCCTAACCCATCTTCATCGATTCTTTACAACTTCTAATTCTAAGTTTGCAAGTAATAAAAGAAAAGGCAAATCAAAGAAAGTCTCGTAAACCCATACAACAAACCTAAATTAAAAATCTTAATTAAATATACTTTGTTGATGTCACTGCTGCTGCTGATGTTGATGGTGACGGTGTTCGTGCCCGTGCCTGTGCTCGTGCTCGTGCCCGTGCCGGTACTCGTGCTTGTGCTCGTGCTGCTATTATTGTTGCTGGTGGTGGTACTGGTGGTGGTACTGGTGGTAGTAGTGCTAGTGGTGGTGTTCGTTGCTGTTGGTGAAGGTTGTGGTGATGTTGCTGGTGACTGGGTCTGTTTCAATAAATTAAATGGGTTTTTGAAGATGCAATATGCAATATTTTGGATTTATTTATTTATAAATAATGATTCTATGTATTTCAAATATTGTTGATAAAGATATATTAAACAATTAAATATTTCTTTCTACTATTTTTTTATTATTATTAATAGAGACATAGAGAGCCTGAGTTTTTCTTTTTTTGTCATTGATTTTTTGTTCAAGGGCTTTTTTTTAGTACAATTTAGCCTTTTTCTTTCTTGAAAAGGAACTGTCCACTATATTAACAAACAAAATGCTTAGTGATGTTTTAAAACCCACCTTCCCAACCAAACACAGAAATTTAAATGCCAAATCAAAGGAAAGCTCAGGAATAGAACACTTGGCTGTTGAAAACTCGAAATACCAATGAAATGCACATAAATTTTGCTCTTACCTGGTTACTTGTAGAGAGTCCAACATCATAAACCATGGTGAGATCAGTCTTGAAAAGTCCAGGTGATCGCTCGGAACCAGGTCCAGGTTTCAAGTCTTCGTCATAAAGAGCAAAGAGGTATGTATCCACTGATTTTCCTGGCATGAGTGGAGTGCCCACCATCGATCGAAGGTGTGCAATCAAATTGCCATTGTAAGCCTTGGCATTCTCAATGCTTGGCCCTACGTCGTTGTCATCTCCTTTAAATGGCCATCCAGTCTCAGCCACCACAATCTCAACATTCTTAAATCCCATAGAATTCAGTGCAGAATAAACTGCATCACCTGCAATTGATTAAACCACTTGTCAGTAGCATTTTATATTAGATCATCTATTGATACAGAATTTTCGCACTTGCAATTTGATTTACTCTCACCTGAGCATCGAACATGTTCATGTACTTGATCTTAGTGTTTCCATCCATTCGTCCTGCATTCGGCTGGAAAAGGCAAAAAGCGAGAGTCTCAGGCCTTGTATCGCTTCTATAAGCAAAGTATGGGTAGGGATTGAATGCGAAAGGCGAACCATTCGCACTATTAAACTCCAACAAGCCCTTCATCAGATCCCCATAACTTGGATCAAAGCTTCCAGAAGAAGGTGGCTCAGACTGCTTAAGTACTCCCATCGAATGAACTGTGGAGACCTTAATTTTACCCCCGAGCGATGCATCATTTAGAGCATTCTGTACATTTTGCATTGCTGGTAAGAGCTTGTTCATGAGATTCTGGTCATTGGAAGTCATGACCTCGTTGCCGACAGTGATGAGGATGATATTGCTAGCTGGATAGAAGGGAAGCACGTTTGTGTTGATCCAGCTCTTGGCAAAATGGGGATCAGAGGCTAGTCCTGGAATGTCACCATTTGCAGTGCCGATAACAATTCCAATTCCGGTGTTGGCTAAGGCTTTGATTATGGCGGGGTCCGATCCATATAATCGGACCTTTTGGATTTAAGAAGTTTTGCATTGGATGATGGTGTTGGAAGGTTGTCCGCAAGCTGGCCATAGTTTATACCGAGGAATGACTGCGAGTCTGCACAAAAAGCAGCAAAATTTAAAGCAGATGATCAAACATCAATTTTTAAACGACAAAACAGAACACCAACATATTTTTTGTTTTCATAGACTGAAATGAAGACAGCTCAGTTAAGGTAAATTCTTTAGAAATGGAAGGAGGTAATTAAAATAGAAAGAGACGCAAACTTACTTGCGATTTTTACAGTCAGTAAGAAGGAAAGGAGTAGGAAAGCAGCAGTATAAGGAAGCACCACCATGGCTTAGGAGGAGCGGTTTCTGTTCTGTTTTTTTTTTTAACTGGAGTGGGCATTAAATATAGAATATGCTACAAGTCGAGTACAGAAGCGTAAAGATGACTTCGGGTGGTGAATTAAATTGTCACAATTATTTGATAATAATTTTGTGTTGTAGCGTACTTAATTAGCACACGATATCGCATGTCTTCAAAGAATTAATTATAAGCTGACGCAATGGTTGTGACAATGCTTAGTGTTAGTTGTTAACAAGCTAGCTTTGAAGTGTTTGTCATCGCACTATAACATTCTAATCGATTTGAGTTCTCTGCCTTTCCCTATTGTTTTCCACATAACCAAAAGGCAGGTCAATAGTCCTAAGAAAAAAAAAAAACAACGGCAAATACACTTTAAAAAGGTACTTATCTATTAGATTCGAATATATACGATTAACCAAGGCAATAAAAAAAATTTAATGAACATAATAATTAATCAGTTCGGTTTTTATAAAAGACTAAATTATTGTTAGGTTTATTTAAATTAAAAAGAAAGCATGAAGACAAGATGTTTAAATTGTGTTTGAATATAGTTTTTACATATATTTAGATAAAATAAATAATATGATGTGAAGGCATAAATAATAAAAGGATTATTTGATGGAGGAATTATGAACATAAATCAAGAAAAGAAGTAACTTGATTTAAATATGTGGTTGTATGTGAAATGATGATGTTATGTTTGTAAACGAAAAAAAAATTATGTGCTTTGCATTTCGGCACGTAAGAAAAATATTAATGGACTAATGATATAATGACATTTGATTGATTCAGGAGTGATGTTTGGAGCTGGTTATCAGACAGGAGGAGTTGGTTATCATACGAGAGGAGTTAGGTCATCACGAATAGAAGGTAGGTGATTCGTCATCTTATTTTGTAATTATTAGTTTTCCTTAAATATCCGAGTTGTGGTGATGCTCTGGCTAATGGCATTCGAGACGGATGACCAAGTTGTTTTAATGATAAGCTCCAGCTAATGGCATCCGAGATGGATGAACAAGTTGTTTTGATGATTAGCTTCGGCTAATGGCATCCGAGATGGATGATCGGGTTGTGATTGTTGATTAGCAAGAAGGATGACCAGGTTGTGATTGTTGATTAGTTTTGGCTAACGGCATCCGAGATGGATGACCGGGTTATGGTTGATGATTAGTTTTAGTAAATGACATCCTAGATAGATAGCCAAGTTGATTATGATGATTGGCTTCGGCTAATGGTATCCGTAAGAGATGATGAGTTGACTTGTATGGTTGGTTTTGGTTAATGGCATTCGAGACAGGTGACCGAGTTTAAATATTGCAATTAGTTACGATTAAAAGCATCTAGGATGAATGACTGAGTTAAAGTGAAGTAATTAACCCCAACCGAAGATTAAATTGTTGCCTACCACTCCTATGGAGGTGTTGGGGCGTGTGCATGAGGATAATACAAGAAGTGAAGTAATGAGGGTTGCACAATGTATTTGAGAAGTGAATGAAAGAATGTACTCACCTTCAGTTGATAACAAAAAATAACAATAACATCCTTCTAGTTATTATTATTATGTTTAGATTATTTATAGTTCTTGTATCCATGCTATTTTTGTAACAGGGGCATCATACAATCAAGGTACATAGGAAAACGGTTCCACAAGTTCTTATATTTTAAAAAGTGTTATGTACCAGTTTGTTTTAAGTGTTATATTGAATATTTGCCTTTCGACACTTTTTTAAGGACTTGTAATGAAAACTGAATTGGAACATGGATGTGGATGTGCATGCATGTAGATATGATGTTCTGAATATATTTATGTGGTATTCTTGTTTATGAGGATGTTGTGTTGAGAAATTACATGAGGATCGTATGAAAGGAGGTATTATTTGTGTAAAATTGTTGTTCGGCACTCATATATAAACTCGTGTTAATAACGAGACTAGAATAGAAATGTAAATTCATGAGTATGTCAATATCATGTAATGTAAACACCTTGAAAAAAATCAAGAGAATATCATTTTCAAAGTGTATTTGCCTTTTGGTTACGTGGAAAACAAGAGAGAATTAGGCAAATAGATTGGAAAGTTACGGTGCGATGAGAAACACTTCAAAGCTAGCTTGTTAACAACTAACACAAGCATTGCATCAGCTTCTAAATTCTTTGAAGACAAGTTAATTATCCTTCCAAGTTTCAAAGCCTCTCTGTAGAAATAAACATGCGATAACGTGCGCTAATTAAGTACGCTACAACACAGAATTATTATCATGTAATTGTGTTGTAGCACACGTTTCCAAATCACTAATAATGAATAAATTGAAGAATTATATTGTCCAGTGTACATTATGTTTTCCATGAAATAAATAAAATAAAATAAAAAATTGAGAATTATTCTTTATTAAATTGAATTAATATAATTAAGTAGTTAATTTCTTCACTTGCGAATATCTAATATTCATTTTTTTTCCTTAACGTAAAAGGTAAGTAGTATGGGTTGGTTCAGTTTGATTTGGATAAAAAAATTTAACTAATTTTTTTTTTAATTTTTTGAAATTAAACTAAATAAAAAAATTGATTTATTCAATCTTATTTATGTTAAAATCAAATAAATTTAAATAGGTTAATAATAAAAAAAACTTAGACTATTTTTATCAAGGGTTTGATTTTCTTGAGATAAAAAATGATTTGTTTAGTTTTGTTATATATAATTTTGGTTTTTTGGGTTTGATTTCTTGGTTTAATTTTGTTGGTTTCTAAAATGTAAAACCAAAATTAAACGGATCAATTTTTTTAAAATCTTTTAATTGTTTTTTCTCATAGTTTTAAAATCTGACCCGGTAATCAACCCGGTTTAATGATCGGGTCACGGGTTACTTGGTTTACCCATAGTTTTTTCCATAGTTTTATAGTTCCTATCCATGCCTTCCCTGTTGCCACTGTTTCTTTCGGTTCATCTCCGTCGAAACAGTAGTTTCTAAAGTTTTATTAACTTGATCTATTATGCTTTAAGACTCCATAGCCAAACAAACAAAGCAACATGGCTAATCCGATCCAACCAGGTGGGGCTTGCTTTGAACTGAACACAATAGCATCTCTTATGCCAAGAATCTCTTCTATCAAACTTCTGATAAAAATCCTTTAAACTGTGATTTCTCACAATCAGTCATTTTCTTTTCCAACAACCCTAGCAAGTTTTCTCAAAACACTTCCTTCTTGGTTTTACTAATCCCTCTTCATGTTGCTGCATTTGCGCATAAACTGGGTTTGGCATGGCAGCCGGATCCAACGTTGTTGGGTTTGACTGCCAAACGTGGCCCAAACACTTTCAAAAAGTGATAATAGCGTTGGATCCTGCTATCTAGCAGCACCCAATGTTTTTTGGTTTGGCTAAGGCAGATTCAAAACACTTAAAAAACGAGTTAGGTCTGATTGCCCAGCTAGACTCACCGATCTTGGGTTTAGCTAGGCAGTGAGATCTAATATCCTTGGGTCTGGCTGCGCAACCATACCAAAAAATATTATTATTTGTATTATAAATATTTTAAATTTTTTTATTATTAGTCTTATTAATATTAAAAATATTATTATTTGTCTTATAAATATTTTTATTTTTTATTATAATTAATATTGTTAATATTTAAAATCTTATTATAATTAATATTATTAATATCATAATTAAGAAATTTAAAAAATATATCATTAATTTTGAAAAACAACCATAGATTTGATTTGAAGGGTAAAATTATTATTATTATTATTCTCATTATTATTATTATCATTAATAAATTAATTTGAAGAAAAATGTTATTACTATTGAAGAAAAACAATAAGTTTTATTTGAAGGGATTAAAAACTATAAAAATTTAGGCAAGATAGGTTTAATAATATTATTAAATTCATTAATATTATTAAATTTGAAATAAATTTTATTACTATAAAAAAAACATTAATTTGATTTCAAAGGTAAAAACAATTATGATTGTTATTGTTAACTTGGGTCTGGAAGGGCATGCCAGATCCAAGTTGTGTGGGAGTGACATGGATCTGGCATGCCTTTCCAGAAGCAGACCCAAGTCCTTTGGATCTTCCAGCCCTACTTGGCCCGGGACACTTGGGTTAGGATTCCTCACCCAACTCTGATGGGTTCAAATTGTAGCTAGACCCAAGGCTCTTAGGTTTGACATTTAAGAGGGGCCCAAAACTCTTGAACCTAGTGTTGCAGTCAAACCCATTTAAACTTGGGTAAATTTAATATTATTAATATTATTTAAAATATTATTTTCTATATTATAAATATTATTATTTTTATGATGATTAATATTATAAATATTATTATTTGTATTAAAAATATTTTTTTTTATTATAATTAATATTATTAATATCTTAAGAAATTTTAAAAATATATCATTAATTTTGAAACAAAACCATAATAATATTAATTCTTATTTTATTTTTATTATTATCATTAATAAATTTGAAGAAAAATATTATTATTATCAAAGTAAAATAATAAGTTTTATTTGAAGGGATTAAAACTATAAAAACTTAGGTAAGATAAGTTTAATATTATTATTAATATTATCATAACTCAATTCTAGTTTATTCTCCAAAATTCACTTTTTAAAAACAATAAAATAAAGGCTGACAACGTGGAGAAATTAAGCAGGCCGAGAATACAACTGCAATTTTGAAGGAAATTCAAGGCCTAATTGTACCCTATTAGGACAAAAAACGAAGAAAAAAAATGCAAATTCAAGGACAAGTTAAAAGTTATTGGATGAATTTGCATAAGAATTAAGTCCAAAGATATAATTAATTTATTAATATGAATGAATTTAAAAATATTTATGATAATATAATAATATTAAACTTATATGACCTAATTTTTTATAGTTTTTAATCCCCTCAAATAAAACTTATTGGTTTTCTTCGATAATAACAATATTTTTCTTCAAATTTATTAATTTAATAATAATAATAATAATAATAATAATAATAATAATAATTTTACCCTTTAAATCAAATTTATAGTTTTTTTTCAAAATGAATGATATATTTTCAAAATTTCTTAATTATGATATTAATAATATTAATTATAATAAAACAATAACATTTATAATGAAAATAATATTAATTATAATAAAAACAAATATATTTATAATACAAATAATAATATTTTTAATATTAATGATCATAAAAATAAAAATATTTATAAGCCAAAATAATAATATTTTTAATATTAAAATTAAAAATACTTATAATACAAATAATAATATTTTTAATATTAAAACTCTTATACCTACATATTTGAGCATTGCTATACCTAAGGAACTTATGCTCGTATTGGTAAATCTCACTTCGTACCTTTTAATTTATGTTCACATATGGTTTGGTTTTGTTTCTAAAACGAGTTTTGTTCTAGCACCTAGATCAGGATTGGCATGGAAGCACTCGATTGATATGGATGCTGGTATCATAGATGCTAATTATAGAGGTCCTGTTGGGGTTATCACTCTAATGTTGATTTCGAGGTAAAGGTTGGTGATAAAATTGTGCAGTTGATTCTTGAGAAAATTGTAACTCCTGATGCCATGGAATTCGAGGATTTTGATGCAATTGTGAGAGGTGTTGGAGGGTTTGAATCTACTTGTGTTTGAGCTTCTTGTGATTTGTAATGTTTTTTTTTTTAAATGTTTCTTTTTCTTAGTGTTTAAATTTAGCTAACAGATAGTGGATTAAACAGTAAAAGTTTTGGGTTTGGTGAAGGACTTTTTTTTTTTTTTTGTTAATGAGTCAACCTAGCAAAAGACAAGGTTATGGGTTACCCGTCAAGTAGTCATGATTGAGTTTAATAACTAGTAAATGTAAAGAAACCGAAGATATACCAATAAGAAATACTCTGATATTCCACGACCCATTAGATCAGGGAACAAGGAATCAGAACCCAAAGATCTGTAGAACAAGGTGAATGAAGCCAGCAAGAATATTTTTTAAATATGAAACGAATTGATTAACAAAGTTGACATGAGGATGATGAAAATTATCAAATGATAGATTGGCAAGTGAAACCATCTTCAAACTAGAGAAGGTTGTTGATATAAGATCTTATAATTAGAGAATTCAAAGTTGAAATTTTATACATAATTTGGAATTATATTACGTGAATTAACATTTACAAAAGATTGTAGCACTTTTCCTACACTCATGATCAACTATCATTCGGGGTGGAAGAAGTTGGCATGTAGGCCTTTGGTAGCCAAATTCCAATATGCTGCAACGACCAATAGAACACTGATCAGAACTGTCGCGGGTGCGCGGCGTCGCAGCGATCATCCACCCTCAAATGTGTAATGGGGGGTATATATATCTGGTAAATATAGGGAGACAAGGAATTCTTTGTCTCTTAGCAGTAAAAAATGGTGTGGGAGTCGCCACCTAGTATTTTGGTCACTAGGAACCCTAACTGGTCTCAGAGATCGGGCACGGGGACTGGTTGCGTAAAGGGAAGGTATTAGCACCCCAAATACACCCTACCTAAGGTAAGCTGCTTTGTTTATTTGTGTGATAAAATTCAAGGTCCCGTTGTGTTTCCTAGTTGTTGGTCTGTCTATGGTTCAAGAAAAGTCCTCCTCAATAAGGAGGTCCTTATTTTATCAGGTAAAACCTAACCGTTCTAATGTCTATGTAAAAAAACTATATTTTTAATATCAGGAATACGTTTTATGTTTAAATTCATAATCCCATATACTAAAATAAGACAAAAAGATTTTTTTAGAATTTTTGAAATATTGGCCTAGTTTTCATGGCTTGAATAAACTGGTTATTAAAGCCAAAATGCATGCTAATACATATATTGTTTTGAAATTTCCTTTGTTGTGTGAAAATACGATGTTATAATATATATATATATATATATATATATATATATATATATATATATATATATATATATATATTGGAGAGACTAGGCTGTATCTTAAAACAAAACATTTTTTAATTATGTATATATATTTTTTGATGTTTTGACGCAAATCGGGTATTTTAATACTGGCTTTGTATCCTTACGGTATAAAAATACAACCAAATATTAATCCACTTTGATAAAAAATATGCAGGAAAAATCAACAATATTTTTAAAGATATTTTAGAAAATTTTTTAAAGCAAAAGACATTTTTATTTGAAAATCTTTGATGTTTTGATGAAAACCGGGTATTTTAATACCAGATTTGTATCTTTACAGTATAAAAATACAAACCGATATTGATCAAAATACAGTAATAAAATTACAGAAAAATCACATATTTTTTAATATTTATTTTTTGAAGAATTTACAAAAAATATTTATATATATATATAAATAAATAATACAACAAACACATAATATACATATAATATTAAATTGGGCTGGGCCAGCCAACTGGGCCGGACTCAGCCCCAAAAAAAAGGTTGGGTCAACCTTGGCCCAAAAAGAATTTGGGCCGAGATCGGCCCAAACTAAAATTCTTCTTCAGTCTGGGCCGGGACCGGCCCAGACATGCAAGGCTGGGCCAGCATTGGGCTGGCCCAGCAAAAAAACCCAGCGGGGGAGGGGGGAGAATTATTTCTCCCCCCCGCCTCCTGCATGCAGAACGATTCTGCATGCAGGATGCGGACGCCTACAACTAAAACGCAGAGGTGAATAAGATTGTACCTGGCGTGGAGGAGGCGGTCGCGTTGCTGGTGCTACGGTGGAGGCTGGTGGCGGTGTCAAGCGGCGCTGTGGTTCCAACGGCAGTTCCAAGCGGTGCTATCGTCTCCAGCGACTCAACGACGTTCGTCCCGGTTCGTTGCTGCGCTTTCGATTTCTACGTTCCCTCGCGGTTTCTAGCTTTCCTTCCTCTCAGTGTTGGGTTTTCGGTGTCTCTCTCCTCTGTTCGGTTGTTTCTCCCTCCTCTTCTCTCTCTTCGGTTTTTTTCTTTTTCTCCCCCTTCCCTCTGTTTTTTTCGTTTTCTCCTCCCTCCCCTTTTTTTCTCCCTCCTTTTCAGCGTTCTTGGGTCCTATTTATAGAGCCAAGGGCGTGGCTTTTTACTATTCTCATGGGGAGCAGTCGGCTGGTCGGCCATTGGGCGCGACTGCCAAGGTTCGGCTCCCCCCGGTTTTCTGGTAGGTGCGCGGCGGGTGGTCGGCCAGTGTGTTCGGTCGGTGGGCTCCAAGCGAGAGAGTGGCCGGCAAAAAATTCAAACAAAAGCATCTTTTTTTCTTCTTCCCCGCTGCATGTTCGGGGGGAAGAAGAAAGGGGAACAATGTTGTTCAAAACGGCACCGTTCGGTCTTCCTTCCGTTTTTTTTAAAAATATATATATATATATATATATATGAAACGGCGTCGTTTTAGAGAAAACGCGCCGTTTCATTTAAATGTGGCGCCAGAACGCGCCAATGTTCAATAAGCAATAAGCAAGAGCAGCACTGTGAGCAGCAATAAGCAAGAGCAGCACAGTAGCAGGGATCCTTCCTCCCAAAGTGGCAAACAGTAGTAGTAACATGAGATTTGTGGAGATTTGTCTAGATTTTATTGATAATAACAATACCCCACCACTATGCTTAGTGGAAGCACCATTAGTGGTTAGTGCCACAATTAGTGGCATGTTTCAAGGCTCTCCTTTCTGCTCTCCTTCCTCCTATAAATGGAGACAGTTAGTGATTAGTAAGTGCAGTGCAAGGAAGAGGTGTGTGCAAGAATGCAGAAGGAAATAATGCAACTGTGAGAGTGAAAGAGTGCAGATTTGAGAGAAATACCGAGTGTAAGAGTGAAATATTGGGTTTTGTGGGATTGTACTAGGTTGAGTAGAGTGTTTGTATCATTCCTCCAATAATATACAATATGCTGCCTCCGTGGACGTACCCGGTTTTGGGGAACCACGTAAATTTGCTTGTTTGTGTTTTATTTGTGTTTGCTTTCGGTCCAATATGCAAAACAAATTTGTATCAGAGCATTAGGGAAGCTTAAACACAGAAAAACACGTTTTTCATCTCTCTATTCAAAGTTATAGAATTTTCAAAGTTCTCAGATCTTGATTTTGACCAGCTACGGAGATTCCTCTCGTCGATACGAGTCCGGCGATATAAAGATCATCAAAATGAGAGTTGAAACGAGCCCTGTAGAGCTCGCCGAAGTTTCGCCAAAAATCTACCGGAAAAACCAGTTAGTGCCGAAATTCTCACCTGAGAAGATAGCCACGTCATCCGACACATAGGCGATGAGTCATCATCCACGTCATCAACAGAGGGTCCACATCGCCCTGTCACCAGACACGTCATCTAACAGTGACAGAATATTCTCTTGACAGAATAAGAATATTCCGTTACCAGTAAGAGAATATTCCCGTGATAGAATATTCTTTATCAGAGATAGAATATTCCTTCCCTGAGTCAACTCGGTCAGATTGGTTTTTTGGCCAACTCAGTGATTTTTTGACCCGTGTTTGGCCGAGTCAAGTTGGTTCCTAGCATTTTCAACCATTCCGGACGCAACTGTGGTGTCCGTTTTGTTAAACAGCATACCGAAGTTACTGTTTTGGCACTTTTGAGCATAAAAGTGTGTGTTTTAACAAGTTCGGGATTCCATTTGTAATCCAAAGACGTCCTAATGGCTGATATTCCAGAAGAAAAATCAGCGGGGAATGCTAGTATACCTCCACAATACATCCCGGTATCGAATACCAAATTTGAGGTGGAGAAGTTTGATGGGAAAGGTAATTTTGGCATGTGGAAATGTGAAGTCATAGATATGCTTGTCCAAATGAATTTAGATTTCACTCTAGAAGATAAACCAGAGGATCTGGATGATAAAAGTTGGGAAAGGATAAATCGGTTGGCTTGCAGTTCCATCCGACTTTGTCTTGTAATGGATTAGAAGTACGCCTTTTTAGAACAAAACTCTGCAAAGGAATTATGGCAAGCACTGGAGGACAAGTTTATGAAGAAGAGTATAGAGAATCATCTCTACTTGAAGAAAAGGATCTTCCGGTTTCAACACAAGAAAGGTACTTCTATGAATGAGCATCTAAATGATTTCAATAAAATGATAGCTGATTTGAAGATTTAGATGTGGAAATTGATGATGAAGATAAAGCTCTACTGTTATTAAATTCACTGCCTGAGACATATGAACATCTTGTCACCACTTTACTGTATGGTAAAGAAAAGATTAAATTCATTGATGTGTCCAATGCTTTGGTGAACAATGAGTATCGGAAGAAGGACCAGATTGTTCACAAGGAGTCAATGTCAGAAGCATTGACTGTTAGAGGCAGAACAAACCCTAGAAGATTTCGAGGGCGAGGGAGATCTCGCTCAAAATCCAGAGGAGAATCATCAAACAGACGATATCTTGCAAAAGATGAGTGTGCCTTTTGTCACAAAAAAAGGCACTGGAAGAAAGATTGTCCAATTAAAGGCAATAAGGAAAAAGATGAACCAACTGTGAACGTTGCACGAGATGAGGATGAACAAGACTCTGCATTCATGGTCTCATCACCAGAAAACCATTCTGGTGAATGGATTCTTGATTCTGCATGTTCCTATCACATGTGCCCTAACAAGCACTTATTCTCGAGACTCGAGGAGTTCGATGAAGGAGTTGTGTTGATGGGTAATGATGATGTTAGTGAGATAAAAGGGATTGGGACTATCCATCTGAAGATGCATAATAGGGTAGTCAAGACACTAATAGATGTACGGTATGTACCTGATTTGAAGAAAAATCTCTTCTCACTTGGAGTCCTAGAATCTAGTGGTTATAAGATTATCATGCATGGTGGAGTCCTGAGAGCAATCCGTGGTGCATTAGTTGTCTTAAGAGGTATGAGGAAAGGAAACTTATATTTCCTGGATGGATTTACAGTTACTGGTACAACAGCTGTCTCCAAAAGCATAAAAGATGATGAAGCAGATAATTCCAGACTTTGGCACATGCGCTTAGGGCATGCTGGTGAAAAGGCTTTGCAAGGATTAGTCAAGCAAGGTCTATTAAAAGGCGCCAAGACTGGGAAGTATGGGTTCTACGAGCATTGTGTTCTTGGAAAACAGACAAGGGTCAAGTTTGGCACTGCGGTACACAACACAAAAGGGATCCTAGATTATGTTCACATAGATGTATGGGGACCTTCAAAGAATGAATCTCTTGGAGGTAATCGTTGGTTTGTTACTTTTATTGATGATTTCTCAAGATGAGTATGGGTGTACATGATGAAACACAAGGATGAGGTCCTTGATATCTTTCTGAAATGGAAGAAAATGGTGTAGACTCAAACTGGAAGGAGAGTTAAGACTCTTCGATCAGATAATGGTGGTAAGTACACTTCAGATCCTTTCTTTGAAGTTTGTCAGGATGAAGGGATCAAGCGACATTTTACTGTTCGCAAAACACCACAACAGAATGGAGTAGCAGAACGCATGAACCGCACATTGGTGGAGAAAGTCCGATGTATGCTATCACATTCATGACTAAGCAAAGTGTTCTGGGGCGAGGCATTAAACTATGCTCGTCATATTGTTAACCGGTTACCTTCAGCAGCATTAAATGGAAGAACCCCCTTAGAGGTATGGTCAGGCTCTCCTGCAAATGATTATGACTCTATGCATATATTTGGTTGCTCAGCATATTATCATGTTACTGAGTCCAAGCTAGATCCTAGAGCCAAGAAAGCTATATTTTTGGGCTTTAATGGAGGAGTGAAAGGTTACAGACTCTGGTGTTCTGAATCAAAGAAAGTGATTTTGAGTAGAGATGTCACTTTTGATGAATCTGGCATGTTACAACAAGAGAAATCACAGGAGAAGGAAAAACAGTCTGGTGATGCACAACAGGTGGAGTTGGAGACTTCAGTCATTCCTGTAAAGACTGTTCAGACAATCCCTACTGAAGGAGATCCAGATGAAAGTTCAGATGAAGAGGATGCAACAACTCCAGCAACCACACAACAAGAATCCATTGCAATGAGTAAACCAAAAAGAGTGATCAAGAAACCTGCTCGGTATTGTAATATGGTGGCTTATGCACTTCCGATGATTGATGATGAAATCCCCTACACCTACAAAGAAGCATTACAAAGTGTAGAAAGTGCAAAATGGAAAGAGGCAATGGATGAAGAGATGAAATCTCTCTATAAGAATCAGACTTGGGATTTGGTACAACTCCCTAAGGGAAAGAAGATAATTGGTTGCAAGTGGGCATATGCCAAGAAGGAAGGTAATCTTGGAAAAGACAACATCCGATTCAAAGCAAGATTGGTAGCAAAAGGCTATGCTCAGAAGGAGGGGATAGATTATAATGAGGTATTCTCTCCAGTTGTTAAGCATTCATCAATCTGTATTCTGTTAGCCTTGGTTGCACAGTTTGATTTGGAGTTAGCCCAACTTGATGTGAAAACTGTCTTCCTACATGGAGATTTGGAAGAGAAAATTTACATGTCTCAGCCAGATGGTTTCAAAGTCACTAGGAAAGAGAATTGGGCTTGTAAACTGAAGAAGTCATTGTATGGATTGAAACAATCTCCTCGCCAGTGGTATAAGCGATTTGATAAGTTTATGGCAGAACATGGATACACACAGAGTCAGTTTTATCACTGTGTATATTTTTGCAAACTTCTTGATGGTTCTTTCATCTATTTGCTCTTATATGTGGATGATATGTTGATCGCATCGAAGAGCAAGGTGGAGATTGATAGACTGAAAGCTCAACTGAGAACTGAGTTTGAAATGAAGGACCTTGGAGAAGCTAAGAAGATTTTTGGCATGGAGATTCAGAGAGATAGAAGAAAAGGGCACAGTCTGTTTGACACAGACCCAATACTTGAAGAAAATTCTACAGAGATTTGGGGTAGATGGTAAGACCAAACCTGTAAGCACACCTTTAGCTCCTCATTTTAAGCTAAGTGCTTCAATGTCTCCACACACAGAGGAAGAGCGCAAACAAATGGCTCAAATTCTGTATGCAAATGCAGTTGGTGCATTAATGTATGCAATGGTTTGTACGAGACCAGATATTTCACATGCAGTCAGTATGGTGAGCAAATATATGCATGATCCGGGAAAGGGTCACTGGCAAGCAGTTAAGTGGATTCTTCGGTACATTCATGGCACAACTGATATTGGTTTGAAGTTTGAGAGGGATGATAGACTCGGGCAAAATTTAGTTGGCGTGTATTTAGTTTATGGTTTGTATTTTTTTTATTGTGGAAATACAAATATGGTATTATCATAATTTAATTTTTGACCATTTTATTTTAATTATTATTATTATTTTATTTATTGAAAAGGATAAAAAAAATGATGATAAAAAAATAATAATGATGAAAAACAAGTAAAATGAAATAAATGAAGAATGAATTAAAATTTGGGTTAAGGGTAACACGATTAGAAGTTTTGAGACTTAATTGAGTTTGGAATTAATTTAATTAATCCAATTAAGGGTTTAATTAGAGAATTGATAAGTTTTGAGACTTAATTAAGCTTGGAATTAATTTAATTAATTCAATTAAGGGTTTAATTGGAGAATTGATAGGTTTTGAGACTTAATTAAGCTTGAAATTAATTTAATTAATCCAATTAAGGGTTTAATTGGAGAATTGATAAGTTTCAAAACCAAAGCTGATTTATAAAGGGTAATCAAACTTGTGAAATTAGACCAATTTTTCTTATGATAATTTCTTTCGCAAAATCAGTATATAGGTCAATTTGAGGTGAATTTGGATTTTCTTGATAAGTGTGGTTTGTGGGTGTCATAACCTAATTTTTGACCCTTTTTTTAAATTATTTTATTTACTGAAAAAATGATGAAAAACAAGTAAAAATAAAATAAATGAAGAATGAATTAAAGTTTGGGTTAAAGGCAACATGATTGGAAGTTTTGAGGTTTAATTAAGATTGGAATCAATTTAATTAATCTAATAAAGGGTTTAATTGGAAAATTGATAAGTTTTGAGACTTAATTAAGCTTAGAATTAATTTAATTAATCCAATTAAAGGCTTAATTGGAGAATTGATAAATTTTGAGAATTAATTGAGATTGATATTAATTTAATTTATGAAATCAGGGGGCTTAAATGAAAAATTATCAAAGTATAGGGCTGATTGGAATTTAAAACTTATAAATAAATTTATAATCTTAAACATTATAAACAAGTTAAAAGAGATATAGAGAAAAACTAGAAAAATGTATTTTAAAAAAATTCTTAATAAAATATCATTCATTTTATTCTTCTTCTTGTTTTTTAGGGTTATTTTTATGTTTCTTTTCCAACAAAGAGGATACGTTCATCTAAGGAATCTAATGTAAGAACTACAAATTTGTCCATACATGAGCAAGTGAGCAAGTTATGTTGTTAAATAAGATCGTATAATACCATAAAAAAGTAAGGAGAACAAACCCCTGTTCCCACTGCAGGCTTACTATCGCCTGGTTTTGGCAAAAGCCACTGCGGTGACAGCGGAGCTGGATTGTCGGAACCTTGAACATCTGCATGAAATAAACAGAAGGAATCAACAAAGACATCTCTCCACATGTATCCAAACCAACAGTTGAAACAGTACGCCTGGCTATTCCATTGAATAACTGGCATTTATTGATTTGAATTCCCTTGATTTAGAAGAAGCAACATAATTGCTGAGAAATTGGCAGATGACTATATTTCTTAACCCCTTAAACTTGCCGTTTAGGACAAAGACACCTACAACCTTGAAAAATCAGAGTATTCCATAGGAGAACAGGATAGAAATAGCAATGAAAGAGCAGAAAACTATACAAAAAAAGAACCTTTTTCTTTATTTTTATACAAGACAACTAAATGGCTTCTCATAGAGCTTCTCTCACCAGATTATAATCCTTTTTGGCCCATTGAAGAAAAGTAAACTGTCATTCACAAGAGTAAGAGTCACTGAAGCTTGACCTCTATGTTCAACCTCTAGAGATATCCATTTTAACCTACCCACCCTTTTTATTACATGTGTGTTGATGATGGGTTGTGAGCCTAGCTAGGGTTACTATTAATGACCGGCTATGGAATGTTGAACATCATAGATGATGTTATAATTGTATTGCATGAATTTGCACAGGTCATTTTTTGGATAGTGCCCTGTGCAGGGGATATATATGCTATCAAAATTTTGTAAAATAACTTGATAAATTATTGAAATGGTATGGCGACGAGAAACTAACAAAGACACAAGCATGTCAATTGGTACACAAGGATACTAGGGTCAAACATGTGTGTGTAAGAATATTTGCTCAATTTCAGGATTTAGAATCAAATTTCCCACCCAACCCAAAATCAATTTATCAAACAAAAAAATTAAAAAAATATATACAAACACAAAATCAAAATAGAAAATTCTTTTATCTCTTGACCTCAATTTACTTTTTTTTAAATAAAAATAAAGGTTCAAAAACATCTTAATTAAAATTTTCTTATTAAATGGAACTTATTAATACCAAGATTAATTTTTTTCTTTATTGGAATGTAGTCAATTATAATTTTCTCTCTCTTTCACCATAATTTAATGAATTTTTCTTTCCTCTCTCAAACCCAAATGCTGAAAAATAAAACAAATGAACCTTTGAACCATAATAAAAATTATTTTAAATTTAGTATTAGTCATATATTTTTTTCATGTTTTACATATTGATCCCTTTGTTTTTTAATTCGGTTTTCTCGCCACAATTTCAAACTTAATCTAAGCTAATTAAGTCAAAAAAAGGATTCAATCAAGAAAATTAAACAAATGGATAGAAAAAAAAGTTTAATTAAAGAGAAAAAATGAGAAGTGGAGTACTTATGTTTAATGCTCTTAAGTTTCAATCTTCTAACCATTAAATCTGTTGCTTCTAAATATTCCATTGTCAAGGAACGAAGTTCTATCCGAGGAAGAATAGTTGGATGATTGGCTGGAACATCCGAACTTAATTTCCTGTATGTGAAACTCAATCAGTGGCAGTACCGTAATTAGGGTTGATTTTATGTTTCTTTAACTTACTACAACTGTTCTGGGAGAATAGCGCTTTGGCTACAGTGAATAATTTCTTACAGCAGTTGGAATGTGTAAATGTGATAAAAATTATTTTTTATCGTAAATATATTCAAAAGGAAAACTGCAAAAGCAAGAACAGGAAAGGCAGCATTTAGTTCAGAAGAGAGTATAACTCTCGGACAACATGTTTGTTTGGTAAGGATCAAGCAACTAGTTCGTAAGGTAATTCATACTTTTTGTAATAACCTATTTTTGGATTATTTCTTGATTTATATTTTTTTCTCTCTTCAAAAAAATACAAAAAAATAAAAAATATTATAAAAAATATAACAGTAAAAAGATGATGTTAGAACGCTCAGAAAATGATCAGAAATTGATTGAGGAGGTCCAAAAAAAAAAATTAAAATTTGACAGTATTTTATTAATTGATGAAAGTCTTGTTGACAAAGAAAATTCAATTTGAGGAAGAAAAGTCCAAAATCAGATATTTGTGAACTCAATTAAATTTTATTGAAGGTTTAATTGAATTTATGGAGGTTTTGATTGCAAGAAAAATTGATTTTGAAGTCAATTTAGGTTTTAATTGGAAGAAATTAAAGTTCTGGGGTCAAATTATAATTTTTAAGAGTTAATTTGGTCAAATCAGGGGTTTAATTGCATAAATATTGAAGTTTGATGGCCAATTAGGGACTTAATTGAAGAAATCTGAAACCAAGGACCAAAATGAAAAACGTACGTAAATAGAGGGGCTGCAATTAAACCGAATCAGGGGCCAAATTGAAGAAATTAGAAGTTTATTGATCAATTGAGGGTCAAATTGCATAAATAAGAGACCAAGGACCAAGTTGGAAAAGGCGACCAACTTCAGGGTCGACGATTGAATTTGGCAGGGATGCAATTGAATTGATTTTTAAAATCAAAATTGCAATTGAGGACTTGATTGAACAAATCACAAATTGAAGACTGATTTGGATTTTGACACGTTTGGCGCCGTTTTCATTTAAATGAAACGATATGTTTTTCCCAAAACAGTGCCATTTCATCCACAGTTCATAAAAAAAAGTCTGAAACGGTGCTGTTTTCAATGGCACTGTAGACTTTTTTCTTCTGGACGTGCAGACAAATAGGGGAAGGGAGCTGCGTTCCCCTGTATTTTCACCGCCTTTTCTTCCTCCTTTTAGTTCAAAAAGACACCGACCAAAGACCTCATTTTTTTTCAGTTGTCCCGTGGCCTGCCACATGTTGGAGAAACGGAGGAGACGTGCCTCCTCGGGCAGTCGTGGGGCTGCAGCACAGTGGCCACCCCTGCCATGTCTCTCTCCTATTTTCACCTATAAATACAGGGGAGACGAGGGGGACAGAAGGGAGGATAGAGGAGAGAAGAGAGAAAGGAGTGAAGAAAAAAGAGGAGAAAGAAACAGAAGAACAAAGAAAAAAACAGAGGAAAACAGAGAGAGAGAAGTAAAACGAAGAGGAAGAAGGAGAAGAACCACTATGAACCACCAGCGCTGCCGTTTGTTGCCTCCAGCAGCACAACCAACGGTTGGAGCCACCGCAGGTCATCCCTTCCCCCTTCCTTTTTTTTCTTGTGTTTCGTCTCGCCTCCATGCTCTCCACTGTTCACGTAGCCTATGAACAGTGGAGAGCATTGTTCATAGTTGGGCCAATTCTGGCCCAGCCGAATATTTGAGCCCATCCCAAGGATCTTAGGTTGAGTCCAGTCCAATCTAACAATTGTGGGCCGGGTCCGGCCCAACAAAAAAAATAGTTTTAAAATTTTGTGATTTCCTTGCATTTTATTTTACGCTATTTTGTTTAATGTCTGTCTGTATTTTATGTCGTAAAAATACAAAATCCGGTATTAAAATACTCGGTTTTTGTCAACTTAAAAAAAATTGAAAAAGGAAAAAAAGTTTTTGTGCATACGGCCAAGTGTCTCAAAGCTAAAAAATCATATTGTGTTTTTCATACACCAAAAAAACAATGTTTTAGCATGCATTTTGGCTTTAATAACCAATTTATTAAAGTCAAGAGAATATTGACCAAAATTTCAAAAACAACAAAAAAATTATTTTGTTTGTCTTTTAGTATCCAGGGTACAACATTACACGTAATACATATTCTGGATATTAAATTCTGTTTTTTTTCAGACGATACAACGATTAGGTTTTACCCCATTAAGATAAAAACATCCTTATTGAGGAAGGCTTTTCTTGAATCTTAGACAAACAAGATCGACAATTAGAAACCACAACAAGACCTTAGATTTTATCTGACAACAAAATAATGCAGCTTACCTTAGGTAGGGCGTAGTTGGGGTGCTAATACCTTCCCTTTACGCAACTAGTCTATGTGCCCGATCTCTGAGACTAGTTAGGGTTCCTAGTGACCAGAATACTAGGTGGTGACTCCCATTCCAATGTTCTACTGATACGAGACGAGAATGTTTTGTCTCCCCGCATCTGCCATTATATAAATATAAGAATATTCGCCACGACACCGCGCAGTGACGTGCAACACCTTTCTTAACTCATCTCCCCACTGGTCAAAAGAATTGATGCCCCATATAAAGCCTTGCACAACAACTCTGTGTTCATAGATAGCCAACAACTGAAAAGGATGTATTTTCTGCTATTAGACCACAAAGAGTTTATATAGACAATAAAGCAATGAAATAACAGACATAATCACCGACGAATACATGGTCAGAAAGGGCAACCTGAATTGAGTACATGGAGTGGAACGTGGAGAGCAGGGGATACCAAGTTCAAGTAAGCATAAGCGGCAACACCCCGAGATTTCCCCGTGATAAATCCAATTTTCATGAGCCTTGAACTTGGGAAAAATGAGAATTTTTTTAAATATTTATAACGTCTTAGTTCCACACAATGTACTATAATAAATAATAAATGGTTAAGAAAATAAATTAGCATTTAATGTAATAGAAACATAATGACTAAGAAATGAAAAAAACATAAACACCTTTTTCGTTTGGTTACAACTCTCAGAAATTTAATAATATCCAAACTACTCCTAAAACAACTATCTTGTAATGGAAAACTTCTTGTCATTCATGGTAAGAGTCCTGAACTAATATTTATGTAAATCTGAACAACTATAATTACATAAAAGTAGAATCACTAATTCCCTAAACTTTTATGATATCGTTAGGTCATAAGTCAAAACATGCTCTTTATCCGCACAACCTCAACATGTTTTGTCCACAAGATTTCAGGTCATTGAAGAATAATGCACCTATTTCCACAACTTCACTCACTTTTGCTTTTGCTAGTTAGGTATACAACCCATCATTTTTGAAATAGTTATCCCTTATTCTTATTTAGAATCACCCCTTTATTTCACATTTACTAGCAGTGAAATCGACTAATCACTTTAGTCCAGTCATCGCTATGACAATGAACATCTCAATTACTCTGTTTGGCATCGAATATCCATCTTGAGATCTACATATTCATCCATTCGATCATGTCATCTGCTAACCAACATCATAATCTATTTTACTATCCGTCATATTCAACGAGAGTACTCCCCATTACTGATACCCAATACTATCACATCATATCTTCCATTCTAACAATTTTATTTCTAACATTGAATAAAACTAGTTCCTATGAAAGGAACTAGGTTCCCCTTCAGTTCCATCAATTACGGTTCCTTTCTCCCTGTTCGAGTCACTAATGCCTTACAACAACTTTATAGACTAAGGCACCAACCCTTCAATCTAAACCTTCAATTAGAATTTGTGTTTAAAGCCTCAATCCCTAGTGCCCTTCCATTAATGTCTTCAGTAATTCTTAGACACTAATCAACAATATCACTCCAGTAAATAGTGTACTAGCACTAACTGATTAATACCAATTAATAACTCTTCATCCAGGATCACCCTAACAATTCTACTTGGCCCCTCCCAATCGTTTAGGAACATGTTTTTTTTTTTTAATCAAAGTCCAACAATAATTTCTTAATCACACAACCACTCTCATTCCTCCTCGCCAAGCATTCGACCCTCACCAGGTAATAATGCTCATTGCCCAGAACAAGGTATAATTCTATAATAGTCCAAAAATAAGAATTATCATGACATCCCAATCATTTTCACACATTCAATCACAATACACATTTTCTTTTTTTGATAAAATGTTTTCCAATTTTTTTTAAGATTTCATGTTAACATTATACCGTGTATACCAATTATCCACTCGATAATCGCTTATATTAGTAACCTTTTAACCAGGACACTAGTCCCAAACATCCGGACATCTAGTTCCTCCCATTATGCTCATTTACCATGCATATATCACATTTACCCAAACTCGGCATTGACCCCAGGTCCAGTCCATTACTTTTGACTGTCCAAAAATCCAACCATCCAACATTTGACATTAACCTTGTTACTGGGTCATTAATCCATTCGTCCAATTACCGGGCACCGACTGAGATCTCTTATTTATCCACTCAATTCTCGGGCATCGACCCATTTACGAGGCCACTAATTCATTTGCCTAATTTACCGGGCATCGGCCCATTTACTAGGCCATTAATTCATATGCCTAATTTACCGGGCACCGACCCCCTTTATCGGTTCACTAATTCATCTGCCTAATTTCCTGGGCACTAACTCCTTTACTTGGTCACTAATTCATCCGCTTATTTTCCCGAGCACTGACCCTTTTACTGGGTCGCCAATTTTGTAAGCATCTAATGATGAGAGCAGAAGGCTGAGAGAAGGACTATTGCCAGAGAAGGTCTGGGCAGGAAAAAGCAATGCTTAAGATTAATCATTCAGGAGTAATTGGTAAAGCTATGCTGTAGTAAATCTGAGGATTCACCTTGTGAGGTACGAGATGCTACAAAACTTGTTTTTCTTTACAACTCTTCTGGGGTCTACAAAAAATATAAATAAATTAATAATTCGACATCACTGTAGACAACACCTGCACTATGAATCACACTACTAAAAAATGGAGTAATTAGCAACAGACTATTCCGTTGCAAATAATATTAAAATCCGTTGCTAAAACAATTTAGCAACGGAATCAGCAACGGCAAAAATCGGATGCAGTTTTATCGTTGCTGATTTTTTAGCAACGGATTTATCCGTTGCTGATTTTGCAGCAACGAAAAATCCATTGCTGACAATTAGCAACAGATTTTATGTTGCAAAACTAGCAACGGATTATCCGTTGCTCATTTGAGCAACGGATAAATCCGTTGCTAGTTTTGTGATCCGTTGCTGATTCATGCATCAATTGCAATCACCAACGGAGAATCCGTTGGTGATTGCATTTGTTTTTATTAAATTAAATTTTATTTATTTATTAAAATGAATTTTCATTTATTTATTTAATTATTTATGGATATTTTAAAAGTTGTAGAATATATATAACCAACATAAATTAATTAATATTAAAAATAATGATATCATTAATAAAAAAAAATAAAAATAATATTCATATTATAAAAATTTAGTTAAACTTGCATTAATATAATTAAGTTCAAATACAATAAAAAAAAAACAACAAAAGATACAATCATGGTGCTGGTTGCGAAGACGAACCATGATATTGTGGATCAACACAAGATTTATCAGGATATAAAGGTCGAGGTGTAGGTCAAAAAATTGGTTGAGATGCGGGACCCATAGGTGTCATTATCTGAGGAGCCATAGGTGGCGGTATTGATGGAGTCAAAGGTGGTGGCATACCTTGATCAATATTTGATGTCCCACCATGGTATCCAATAATGTTCACAAGATATTCTTTCATGGAATCCATCTGCCGTTTCATTTCAAGAATAAAATCATCTTTTTTCTTTATCTCCTCTTCTTTATCCTTTATCTCCTTTTGCAATGCTCGATATGATGAACTGGGATATGATGACTCCACCGAGTAGGAATGTGATGAAGAGCTTGTACTAACTTTTGATTTTGGCATACGAGGTGCACCATATACCCTACCCTTTGTAACTCCTCCTGAAGCCACACACCAAGCTGCTCCATCAAATGAAGGATGATTTTCAAGAAATAAGAGTAAACAAGAAATAAGAACAAATTATAACACAAATCAGTCATAACTATTCAGTTGATAATTTTCATAATTCTATATTAAAGTGATCAAAATTGAAAAGAATATTATGGCAATTAGTGTTGGTTCTTACCTTAAACTCTTTAAAGAGTTCATCCCTGCACATTGGATCTACTTTTTCCCAAGAGTACCATGCTCCCTTAAAATTGGACCTCAAAATATCTCCGATTGCATGACCACACGATGCGTTATTGAACCTGAAAATATATAATAACAAACTTATATTAAACAAATAATTACACAATAATAAGTAATTTTTTTCATACTTGAAAAGATAACCTTAATAAGTTAGTTATTAAATGTTTGAACTTACTCTGTTGTTCCATACAAACAAAGCTCTTTTTTTCTTGTTATTGGATCTATTGGCGTGTCAAAACCCTTCCTTTTAACACTTTGATCATAATTGTATGGAGAAGATGTTGAACCGTGATATGATGGAACACCATCTTGATCATCATCACATACATCTCTCTCATCACATACACCTCTCTCATTACTACCGTCTCCCTCATCTTCATTTCTAATGTTCACATCATCATCATTACCATCAACTCTCCTATAAGTCCCATATAAATTATGTCCTCCATAAACAAGTTGGTTATCTCGAGAGAAACCTCCTTGAGTTTGAAGCAAATCTTGAAAACGAAAGCCCTCACAATATTGATATGCATCAACCCTCCCATAATCATGTTGAGGATGATGTGTACTCCCCAAAGTAGGTATATAATACTCATTTGCGTTCTGATACATAGGTTGATGAAATGTGGATCTTTTGTTATTATGCCTTGATGTAGTTTGAAATGACTTGGATGAAGTGGACCTGTCACTCTTTGATGTGGACCTGTCACTCCTAGAATCTAATATGGATCCTCGTCGAGGCATGCTAAAAACCAGAAAAAATAACTAACATTTAATATGAATATATACAACATAACAATAAATTAGCTCATAGTTAAACTATCAGGAACAAAAAATTCACAGATATTTTTCCAAGACTGCCATAACTAGAATGAAAACAAATGTTAAATCTCATTTTTTTCCCAATTCATTACAAACAATATCTAGTTTATGATGTTCAAAATCAGTATGGATTGTCCACTTAATAGTCATCACTCCAAAAAATATTATACTTCAAATAAAATAATTACTGTAACAAAACCAAATATATAAATAACATCAAGACAATTTCATTAAGCATTCCTTGTAATGACAAAACTCAGCCATGAAGTTTAAATTGTCAAAAGCCAATTAACACAAACAATAATAAAAATAAAAATAAAAATCAAAATAATTAATTAAGCAGAAATCAAAATTTATGAGTATGCTTACCTTAATGTTTGGTCCTATAAATCAAAACATTGAGTAGGAAGAACCCTTTCTTTCACGCTTCAGCATCTGTAAGCAAGAAAACGAATCACAAAATAAAATATAACATCAGAATCACAATTTAAAGATTGATACTTGAAAGGTTATAAATGGTTTCAAAGGTGAATGAAAATGATTTATGTAATGTGATGCATAACACACACTTGAATAAAATTAAAAAAAAACATTGAAAGCCTAAATATTGTCAAATAATATGAAATCATTCATACATATAATAAAGATAATTCATTACATATACTACAAAATATAATTAACTTGTGCTACTCATTATTATCATCATTCCTAACCATCACCACCATAACAATCATCCTCATCTTCATCACCATCACCATCACCATCACCATCACCATCACCATCACCACCACCATCACCATCACCACCACCATCATCATCTTCTTCTTCTTCTTCATCTTCTTCATCTTTGTTTCCCCAATTCATGTCAAGTTGAATCAATTCATGTTGCCCGATTTCTTCATAATAAGATGATTCAACAAGTATATTTGGATAATCAAGTGTTTGAGTAGGAAGGACACGACATGGTTGAGAAATCTCATCTGATTGATTAACATCAAATGATCTCATATTGTTGGCATCTTCAATAAATTCACCCATGTCAACATTATAACGACTTCTAGCAGTTGTCTTAATAACCGTCCACCATTCAGATGATTTATTACCAGGTGGATATGTATAGTAGACTTGTTGACATTGTTGTGCTAACACAAAATCTTCATTTCCGTGTAGTCGAGATGTATGCTTGATTTCAACCAAACCATTCGAAGGATGCACTCTAATCCCTCGTTTTGTATCATACCAATTACATTTAAACATAAATAACTTGCACTTACTCCCCAAGTATTTTAGCCGAACAACTTCTTTTAGCATTCCATAATAATAACGTTCATTATCATCATAGCAACTTCCTTTCACACAAACTCCACTATTCATTGTCTTTTTAAAATGGCCATAACGTTGAGTATGAAATTTAAAACCATTCACATAATACCCATTATAACATTTCACTGAAGTTGAAGGGCCCATAGCAAGTCCAAAGAGCTAATTTTCAATTCCGTTAGATTGGTATTCCACCTAGCATAATAGTTAACTCCATAAGAAATAATGATTTAAAAGAGATTAATAATATTTTTAAAGTAGCTAATTGACATAAAATATAAATTAATTTTATTAAAATACTTACATTATTTTTTAACCAATTTGGAAAGATCGCTTCGCATAATTTTTCAATTTCACCATCACTCGCATGTGGTTGTTGTGACTTTAGCTTTTGTCGACATTGCCTAAAATTTTAAAATGTTAAAGTTAATAATAAATTATTATAAATTTAGTACAAAATAATATTTCATACTTACTCTAAATAAGGCTTCAGTTCTTGACAATTGAATATCACATAGTTATGCGCAATTTGCATTTCAGCATGTGACAACTGCCTTTTATAAAATCTTTTGGATAATTTTTTTCCTGGATAGGAAAAAATAGAGAGACATCCATCTACACTTCTAAGGCCACCATCATCATTCCGTGGAACTCGATTCCAAATTGTTTGCACGTCATCACCAAAATAATGAGATGCAAAATTGGTAATTTCATCAATCAAGTATGCTTCACATATGGAACCCTCAACTTTAGCTTTATTGGTCACTTTCTTCTTCAAATAAAACATATACCTATATCATTTATGTCAATTAGTTTATTTTTAAAAAATAAAAAGTGAATAAAATTAACATAGTATGAAAACATACCGTTCAAATGGATACATCCATCGATATTGAACTGGTCCACCAACTTTTGCCTCGTAAGGTAGATGTATCGTCAAGTGTTCCATGGAGTCAAAGAAGGATGGAGGAAAAATCCTTTCAAGTTTGCAAATTATTTCAATTATATTCATCTGCATTAACTCCATGTGCTGGGCATTTAAATTTGTTGAACAAATATCTCGAAAAAATACGGACAGTTCAGTTAATGCCTCCCATAGTGGCCTAGGTAAGTAAGGTCGGAAAGCGGTTGGAAGAAGTCTTTGAATGAAGACATGACAATTATGGCTCTTCATCCCCAAAACCTTACATTGTGCCTCTTTCACACATCATGAAATGCTTGAAGCATAACCTCAGGAAATGATAATTCCTTCATCCATGACAAAACTTCTTGTTGTTGTTTCTTGTGTAGACAATAAGTGCCTTTAGGTTTGTAAAACCGACCACTCATATCTTGTTGCAAATGTAAATTTGGCTTTTGACAATACAATTGAATATCCAACCTAGCCTTTAAATTGTCCTTGCTTCTATTCGGACAATCCATTACTGTATAAAAAATATTGTCAAAGACATTTTTCTCAATATGCATGACATCAAGATTATGACGAATCAAATTTGTATGCCAATATGGAAGCTTCCAGAAAATGCTCTTCTTCACCCAATTGTGCTTAACACCAAAGCCAAGAATTTTATCATTATATGATGAACCTCCATTATGTCCCTCAGTATACTTGGACACTTCATTTAACATTTCCAAACCAGATGGACGAGGTAAAGGAGGAAGCCTTTCAATTACTCCTTTCAAAAACTTATCATATTGAAATCTATATGGGTGGTTCATGGGTAGGAATCGTCGATGATAATCAAAAAATGTAGTTTTCCCCTCATTTTTTAATCTAAAAGCCTTGCTATGCTCCATACAATAAGGACAAGATAAATTTCCATGAGTACTCCACCCCGATAACATGCCATATGATGGAAAGTCACTAATGGTCCACATCAAAGCTGCCTTTAATTGAAAATTTTCCTTTCTGTATACATCATATGTTTCAACACCAAAAAACCACAAATTCTTTAACTCATCAATCAAAGGTCTTAGAAAAACATCAAGCTTTTTACCCGGATTCTTTGGCCCAGGAATCATCATTGTCAAAAACATGAATGGTCTAGTCATGCACTTCCACGGAGGCAACTTATAAACAGTCACAATTACTGGCCAATAAGAGTATGTATTTGAAGACATGTCAAATGGACAAAACCCATCAGTGCACAACCCTAACCGAATATTTCTCGGATCTGATGCAAAGCTTAAGTGGACTCGATTAAACTCCTTCCATGCCTCCCCATCAGATGGGTGCACCATAACCCCATTATCAGACTTATGAAAATGATGCCATGTCATATCTTTGGCATGATATGGAGACATGAATAGTCTCTGAAGCCTTGGTGTTAGAGGAAAGTATCGAAGTTGCTTCTCCGCCTTATTGGAACCTTTACTAGTTGGATTTCTAGGTTTGTATCGTGAACTTCCACAAAAATCACAATTTATTTTCATTGCATCTGCCCCATAGTACAGCATACAGTAATTAGGACACATCATATTTCTCATAACCAAGTCCAAGTGGCCGCATAAATTTCTTGGCATCATAAAAATTTGAAACCAAATTTTCATCATTAGGCATGCAACTTTTTGTAAAGTCAATAAAATTGTTGAAGGCATTCTGAGTCAAATTTAAAGTTGACTTCATATTAAGCAATTGTACACAAGCAGATAATTTGGATTGCTTGGTACACCCATCCCACAACGGCTCCTCCGCAGCTTTCAAAAGCTTAAAAAATTTAGTTGCCTCCGGATTTGGAATTTCCCCTGCTACCATAGGACTAGACATATTATCATTATAGAATGCATCACCAACCCCCATTGCATCCATAACCAGATTCCTATATGGATTCTCTAGACAAACATAATTCACATCATGACTCATTATAATCGATGAAGGTCCAGCCAATATTGGTTCTGCGACATAAGGCTCCCCATGTACAGTCCAATTTTCATAACAAGGTAAAAAACCTTTTGTCAATAGATGTTTACAAACATCATCTTCCTTTAAAAACTTTTGATTTTTGCACCTCACACAAGGACATCTAATTTTTCCCCCAAATATATTTTTATCAATTGAAAATGCAAAATTGATAAATCTTCTAACACCAGTAATGTATTCAGGACGAAGACGACCATCCATAAGACGACGATACATCCACGATCGATCATCCATGTTAATCTAATTAACATGACAACACCAATAAGCATTTTTTGAAATAAGCATACTTCTTTAATTACTAGTACTTAAACAATCCTTTAAAATAAAATATATACCACATGAATAAACTTTAATTATTTGTCCAGCTCAAACATATATGAAGCTAAAAAATGGATAACTATTTTTCTTCTACTTTTTCTTATTGAGTTTTTAATTATATGGGCTGTTTAGTGTGACAATATGAGTGTGTGAGGAATTCCCACACACACATATTGTCATTTATATTTTATAACTAGTGACAAAAATATACTTTTTAGATTATGTTCGGTTAGTATTTTATACAGAATGAATGGATAAAGAAAAAAAAATATTTAGTTGAACAAATATTAAATAAATTTATCTTTATAATAGTTTTGGAGTTCATTTTTTTTATTGGTCCTTCTAACTTTTATTACCACCTGAAATAGTTTTTTTTTTATTTTATTTGGATCCTTTTATTTTTATTGGATCCATCAAACTTTTTATTTTTATTCGGATCTTTTTTTGCTCAACTAAGAAATGGTAAATGAAATCAGAAACATGCGAGGTAATACAAGATTAAAGAATTTTTTTTATTTTTTAAAAAAGATTAAAATGCAATATAAAAAAACATAATTTATTATGGGTTATAATAGTTACTCACATTTGTATCTTTGTCTCTTATCATATACATTGTATCTATCTTTTTATGTCGTAGTGAAATAATAATTAGATAATAATTATAATACTGGTGGATGAAAATATAAATATATTTGTTTTATAAATTCTTTAAGCACAATCCAAATTAGTTAATTTCATGTACTAGTAGATTTGTTGCCTTCTTTCTTCACTTAATGCGTATGGAGCATAATATTATTGTTAATTAATTGACATGAGCAGACCGTAAGAGAAATGTTGTCTTCTCAATGTCAACGTCACAATATGTTTCAAGACTTGACAAATAGCACGACATTTAAATTTGCAATTAATTGATATATTATTCAGCCACCTCTAGGTTTCATTTTGGTCTCATAATTTCCATCCAAAATAAACTCAATATCAGATTTAATAAAAGAAAATCATTCAATTAGTTTTCTTATACAAACTATCAATATTGCCCCAATAAAAGGCAGAGTTCCAACTACTTGAAAAGATTACAATAGGCATGCTCAACAAAAAAATTATGCACGATATAATTAAGCAACCTTGTAAAAATGGAGCAAAATAGACTTACCTAAGCCCCAAGAATCAATGGCACAAGGTGGAGGTTTTCTTATTGCAACCCAATCAGATTTAGCCAACTCTATTGGATTATATTGTGATCCAATAAGCCATTCATATTGCTGGAAAAATAAAAAACATAAACAGTATGTTACACCCATCAAGTTATAACAATTGCTAGTCTTTAAAACAAATCCAAGTTAAATTGATTCCAAGGATGCGTCTGAGAGGGTGGAAAGACATGAAGGGAAATAAAATGCACAGAGGGATCGGATGCTTGCTTTGTGTAAAAAGCTTGAAATGATCCAGAAGACAAGGTCTTCTTGATATGTGCTAGCTAATTGGAATATGTTGAAATTTAGCAGGAGAAAAAAGCAGACATCTCCTTTTCAAATGGGAAATCATTACTTGCAATAAAACTTCACTAGTTAGTAACTCCTGAATGGGGAACTTTTTTTTTTTTCCTTTTTCTTCAGTTTACCTTTTTGATTTTATGTGGAGTACTCAAGTTCAATTTTACTTTTTATTTGAAGCAGTCCTATACTAGGTTTGATGTGGATGTCTGATATCCATTTGACCAATTAATTTCGCACAGGAGTGTTCATTGATGATTCTACCATTTGGGGTTGCTAATTATAGAGTCTGACCCTGTTATCAATCTAGTTGTTGTTCACATTTTTGTTAGCTAATTTTGTTCTTTTATATTTCTATATTGTTAGACTTGAGTGGTTACATGTCTGATGCCCAAACAACTTCTGTATGCTTTAGTCTATCAACAGAAGAAATGGCCGAGACATTCTTTTGGTTTCATCGTCTACCGACTTATGTAGCGCTTTAGAAGATTATTTTTTTGAAATGTTTTTTTTAATATATTAAAAAAATTATTTTCAATATTTTTTTTAAAAAATCAATCCATGCTCAAGGATGTAAGTTTATATTACTTGATGATTTTTATTTTTCTCACAGGTAGATAGGTCAATGACACCTTACCAAGGGGATCATAATCATAGATGGAGTTGGTATCAATGCTCATGACTTTGAGGTATAGAGTTATGTTTCAAGAACAACCCATTTGAGGCTGATAAATGAACCCTAACCATTTAAAAAAAAATAAAAATAGGGAAATTAACATGGGCACCTACACACCATGCAAAGACAGGGGAGATTTAGGTAGAAAACATGGAATCCTTAAACAGTCACCACACCCTCCACTAGCAAAAATAAAGTTTCCCCCATAAGATTCCGCCCTTAAATATGTCCTTATCACCTCTTACCCCATTCTTTTTACTCTTGTAATGTTCCCCCCCACAGCTTATTGTAAAAAGCATTAATTATTCTTCTTAAGAGGAAAAACACCAAAAACATGAACTTCAGGAAGCAATATGTAAAAGCAGAAATAAAAAAGACAGTACTATGCCCAGAAAAGTTAATTGAATATAATTCCAGCATCATGTTCACATAAACCTCTAAAACTAGGATCTACAAAGACAATAAATTTAAATATGAATAATCTTATCCCAATGAAAAGCAGAGTTCCAATTAATTGAAAAGATTACAATAGGCATGCCCAACAGACAAATTAAGCATAATCTAATTAAGCAACCATAAAAAAATGGAGCAAAATTGACTTACCAAAGCCCCAATAATCAATGGCCCAAGGTGGAGATTTCCTTTTTGCAACCCAATCAGACTTAGCCAACTCTATTGATTTATATTGTGATCCAATAAGCCATTCATATTGCTGGAAAAATAAAAAACATAAACAGTATGTTAAACCCATCCAGCTTTATCAATTGCTAGTCTTTAAAACAAATCTAAGTTAAACTATGAAAAACAGAAAGAATATCCAAGTTAAAGTACTGTTTAATTTTCATATTTTCATGGCAGTTGTCTTCTCATAATAATTTTTTTTCTGAATTGAATAAGGAAAGAAAAAAAACAGTCCCATGCCTTCACAGGCATAGACGTGACATTCCAGCTGATCGACTGGCTAGCTCCTTGGGATATGATGTGTTCAGCATGCTAATAAGGGGAACTGACTACTCCCATGCCTTGTGTTTGCATATATGTGATGAGTCATCACAATTTCATGTTTACTCCAAGAAAGGCTGGGTGTCTTTCTACCCAGATAAAGATGCGTTGATTGTCACAATTGGAGATCAAACACAGGTATTACAAAAATTGCTTAAAAAAAGCAGAATAATCACCCTAGGCTTTTTGTTCAGTACTACATCAATTTGTTTAACCTAAAAAGATTCATAGTATATGATATCAAAAGCATCTATGCCCTCTTTACAACTGTGATAGTAATGATAAGGTATGTGTGGAAATTAAACTCAACATCATGAACATAAACATAAACAATCTCTAATCAAAAATTAATTCCTGTACCTTAACTTATCATTATGTTCCCTTTATATCCAGTGACAACTATTTTGATGTGGTAAGTGCGTATAAGTTTTGCAACTAAAACTAATAATTGCATATTTTGAAATAATATCTACACGAATCAACAACCACCACATCCTAGTAAGTTGGATTGGTTGTGACTAAAAGGCAGCACTAAAACTCTGCAAGCATGCTCAATCAAATCACAGCAAGAAAAAAAGAAAAAAAGAAACGCTTGGACTGCTACAGAAGAAGAAAATGCATCACAGGTTAACCAGTTGCTAGACTCTCTAGATTTTAACAGCATCCATATGCTGCTGTAACACTTCAAAATTATAGAAGTAGAGCATTACAATGTAAAAAGTTAAAGCAACAGGGTAGCAAGTTACAACAGGGTATAATATTCAGAGCCAATTTCAGTGGGGCAAAGAAGGAGTTATTTAGCCAAAAAGCCTTGCTTTGTTTAAAGACAATTGCTATCAGGGAAACATGCAGAGAATCTGCTCAAATCAACACAAAGAAGGAATAGCAGAAAATCATGGCACAGACTCTGCCATCAACGATATATTTGGAACGTAAAATCTGCAGCTGTATATTGTAATAGCACAGTTTTAGCATTACCATTTATTTGTTTCCAAAACTGATTCCACGTTGCTGTATATATTGCACAGAATAATTATCAATAATGTGTGGTGAATTACTCATTAAAACAGCTGCTGTGTTGTGTTTCTATATGGTATCAGAGCACTCAAATTCTAACGAATCACCGATCCAAAACACCATGTCATCATCCTCCGATCAAAACCCAAATTTCACTCTCAATACCCAACCCTCTTCCGCAACAGATAAACCACTCATTGCCTTCAATATCACAGCACAGATCAATGAAAAATTAACCCCCTCCACCTTCCCTCAATGGCGTGCTCAATTTGAAGCACTTCTTATTGGTTACAATCTACTCGACTATTTCGAAGGCACACTTCTGTGTCCCTCTTCCTCTGGCACAGCCACTGATGAGCTCTGCAAGCTCCATTGGGTCCGGCAGGACAAACTTATTCTGAGTGCTATTCTAGCCTCCACATCATCCTCAATCACACCACTCATTGCTACAGCAAAAACATCTCATGAAGCTTGGAAAAAGCTGAAAAATCTATATGCTAGCCGATCAAGAACTTGTGCTATGCAGTTAAAGGAGGAACTCACCTTAATCCAGCGTGGACACCGGTCAATTACAGAATATCTCCATGCTGTGAAGACCTTGGCTGATGAAATAGCCATTATTGATCACTCAATTTCAGATGATGACCTAACGCTTTATGTATTGAATGGTTTAGGTTCAGAATTTCGGGAGATTGTAGCGCTTATTCGAGCCCGAGAATCACCATTGACATTTGAGGAGTTGCATGATCTGCTGGTGGGACATGAGGCATATCTGAGGCGCTTGGAAACAGCAACGCAGCACCTAGTAGCTTCTGCCAACTACACAAAGACGAAGCCTTCTAATTATAAAGGGAGTCAACAGTGGTCCCCTAAACCAAATGACAACCCCCGGGGGTATCATGGTTCCAGCACAGGCAGAAATTTTAGTGGCACTCAACGTGATGGACGTCGTTTTAATTCTGGCAGAGCCAACAACTTCAATAGACGTTCTCAGCCCAAATGCCAGATATGTGACCAATTTGGTCACGTTGCAAAGTCCTGTCCTCAGTTTCATCCACAGAATGTATTTGTCAATTGTGCCACAACCTCTACAGGGAAGAACAACAATTGGTTACTTGATTCGGCTGCTTCACATAATATCACGGGTGATCTTTCCAATTTATCTGTTCATTCCGAATATGATGGAACTGATGAAGTAATACTCGGTGATGGCTCAGGTTTGGCAGTCTCACATGTTGGTTCTTTGAATTTACAGTCTACCCACCGAAACTTTACACTCCATGACACCCTCTATGTTCCAAATCTTCGCAAAAAATTAATTTATGTCCATCATTTTACCAAACAAAATAATGTTTTTGTTGAACTTCATCCTTTTTATTTTTTTGTGAAGGACACAACCACGGGGGCGATTCTACTAAAAGGAGCGTATAACAATGGCATCTATATCTTTCCAGATTCAATGGTGACGCCCCAAAAGGTTGCTAATGTGCATGAACGGACTTCCATTGATGGATGGCACAAGCGTCTTGGGCATCCTTCACTCAAAATTGTTCATCATCTTGTTAAGAATTTTTCCCTTCCCATTTCATCGCAAAATTTTTTTTCATCTTTATGTCATTCTTGTTCCATTAATAAAATACATCAGCAATCCTTTCGTGGCACCAGTCTTCAAAGCCATGCACCCCTTGAACTTATTTATACAGATGTGTGGGGTCCAGCTAGTTATACTGGAATTGATGGTTCAAGATACTATCTTATTTTTGTGGATCACTATACAAAATATATTTGGTTCTATCCAATGGCAACTAAATCCGGTGTCTCTAATATTTTTCCACAGTTCAAAAAGTTTGTTGAAACCCATTTTCAAAAACCGATCAAAACACTCTACTCTGACAATGGAGGTGAATTTATTGCTTTAAAATCTTATTTCTCACGTCATGGCATAACTCACTACACCACTGCTCCATACACCCCTCAACAAAACGGCGCTTCCGAACGTCGTCACCGTCACATTGTGGAAACAGGCCTTACACTACTTCAAGATGCAAATCTTGATTTTTCATACTGGCCCTATGCTTTTCAGACAGCATCCTACCTCATAAACCGACAGCCCACAGCACTCCTACAACACAAATCATCGTTTGAAGCTCTTTTTGATCAAACCCCAAGTTATTTAAAATTAAAAAAATTTGGCTGCATTTGTTATCCCCTCACACGTCCCTATAATTCAAATAAAATGCAACCAAAATCCAGAGCATGCATTTTTCTTGGTTATTCATCTACTCAAAATGCATATAAATGTTTTGATCCTCATTTACACAAATTCTTTATCTCTCGTCATGTATTGTTTGATGAAACTCAATATCACTGCACCTCCTCACAAATCATGTCCCCACCGGTTAGTCCAGTCAGTCATCAAGTCACTCCACTGCATTTTGGTTTCCCACAGATCGTTGTGCCACCACCAATGGTCTCCACAACCCCAGCCTCATCACTATCTCCGGAAGACTCCCCTGCCATTGTTGCATCCTCCCCAGGTAATTTCAATACCCCTGCGTCTTCGTTAAATTTGGAACAACACCCCCCTCTTCACCCTACTGAACTGCATAGTCCAACTTCTCCTCTTCCACATTCCATTGTTTCCAGTCCTATCCCACCCGTAAATACTCCTCATCGCACCCGCACCATGACCACACGCTCCATGAACCAAATCTTCAAACCTAAACAACTTCACACAGTAACCAAACACCCTCTTCCCCAGACCTTAGAACCAACTTATGTGAGCCAAGCCATTACTCAACTTCAGTGGCGTGAGGCTATGTCAAATGAACTCACTGCTCTAATGAAACATGGAACATGGGACCTAATGCCATTACCTCCCAACTGTGCACTCGTGGGTTGCAAGTGGATCTTTCGAGTAAAAAGGAATGCAGATGGCTCTGTCGATAGATTCAAAGCCCGCCTTGTTGCTAAGGGTTTCCATCAACGTCCAGGGGTTGATTATACGGAAATGTTCAGTCCTGTAGTAAAACCAGCAACTATACAAGCTGTATTATCTATTGCAGTCATGCGTGGCTGGGAATTACGTCAAATGGATGTTAACAATGCATTTCTTAATGGTGCATTAACTGAAACTATCTTCATGGTGCAGCCTCCGGGGTTCAGAGATTTATCCAAACCTAACCATGTCTGCAGGTTGAACAAGGCCATCTATGGCCTTAAACAAGCACCTAGAGCTTGGCATACAGCACTCAGAACTGCTATTCTTCAGATGGGATTCCACACCTCCAAGGCAGACTTTTCTCTATTCATTTACAGCAATGAATCCAATCTCTGCTACTTACTGGTTTATGTTGATGATCTTGTCATAACAGGAAACAATCCCACGCTTGTGACCACCTTCATTCAGCAGCTAGGAGATATGTTTTCTCTCAAGGACATGGGACCTCTTCACTTCTTCCTGGGTGTTGAAGTCATTCCCACCAAGGCCGGCTTATTCCTCACACAACATAAATATATTCGTGAGCTTCTAGCTAATAGCAACATGAGTGGTGCCAAAGATATCTCTACGCCTCTGTCCACATCACAGTCTCTTCAACTGGTTGATGGCACCGCTGCTGTGGACAACTCAGAATTTCGCTGCATTATGGGCAGCCTTCAATACCTCTCTTTGACGCGCCCAGATATTTCATTTGCAGTTAACAAACTCTCTCAATTTATGCACAAGCCCACTACAACTCACTGGACAGCAACCAAACGGCTTCTACGATACTTAAAACAAACCATTTTCTATGGTATTCAGGTTCACAGAGCTGGACCTTCAGTGTTGCACACATATTCTGATGCCGACTGGGCTGGGAATGTGGATGACCGCATGTCGACGTCTGCATACATCAGTTTCTTAGGACCTAATCCCATTTCATGGACATCCAAGAAACAGAGAGCAGTTGCATGCTCCTCAACAGAGGCTGAATACTGGGCACTAGCTAATGCGGCCTCAGAAACAATTTGGTTGTCCACTCTCTTCAAAGAACTTGCATTTCCAATCCAAGACTCTCCTCTGCTGTTATGTGATAATCTAGGAGCCACGCACCTCAGCTTCAATCTAGTGAACCATTCACGCATGAAACATATTCAAATTGATCTCCACTTTGTACGAGATTTGGTGCAACAAGGAAGTCTTCAGGTTAGACATGTACACACACAAGACCAACTCGCTGATCTGTTAACCAAGCCACTGTCCAAACAAAGAACGACTGTGTTACGTAACAAGATTGGTCTTGCCGATGGAAGCTCAATCTTGTGGGGGCGTATCAGGGAAACATGCAGAGAATCTGCTCAAATCAACACAAAGAAGGAATAGCAGAAAATCATGGCACAGACTCTGCCATCAACGATATATTTGGAACGTAAAATTTGCAGCTATATATTGTAATAGCACAGTTTTAGCATTACCATTTATTTGTTTCCAAAACTGATTCCACGTTGCTGTATATATTGCACACAATAATTATCAATAATGTGTGGTGAATTACTAATTGAAACAGCTACTATGTTGTGTTTCTATAATTACATGCCTGAGGAGATGAGAAAATGTGGAGATATAACATTGGATCTTACAAAACAGTAGTTTGAAGAGAAAAATGCATCCCACTTACACGATGATATGAAGGTATCTCATGGGGGAAAACAACTATCTACTGGCAAAAAGAAACCAAAGGGAAGCAAAAATGATTATAGCTCAACTGCTGGGACATCAAAAAATTTATGAACCGTAACCCTAAAAATTAAATTGGGGATTTTGATAAATTTTCAATTACACATGCATAATTAGGTTATAGATCATGGTAAAAACATTTCATAAACCCCTATATTATCGAATTAATAGCCTAAAACCATTATTCAAAGTATTGAAAAAAAAAAGTTACCTATGTTCTTGAGTTACAGGTGACCGAGATTGTTCTACAGGACAGAAAGAAACCTGGATTGGGAAAGTTAGGTGAAAATTTTTTAGTGCAAGTTAAATTGCAACAAACAAAAACAAAAACCCTTAATTACTTACCTGAACTATTGAAGAAAACCGTGAAACACCCAACCCGTTTACAAGGAGATACCTTAAATCAACATGTTCGATGGTGATAATGATGGGTTTGGTTCGATTTTGTTTAGATGAAGGAGAAGAAGATGAAGAAAAGAAATTAGGGATGCTGAAGACGCGAAGAAGATGAAATGTTTGGGATAAAGAAAAATCAAATCGATGAAGAGAGGGTGATTTTTCTACAGTTCTGGTTCGATTTTGTTAGGGACGAAGGAGACTGGAAGAATGGAAGATCATTAATTTTGATCTGTTGGTTTTGTTCATTTCGTCTCTGTTTGCATTTCGGTGTGGGGGGAGAGCACTGGTGTAGATTTACCAAAGCCAGCAAAAAATAAACGGTTGAGATTTAATGCTTGTAAATGTAATCAACGGTGTTTGTAATTTTGGTTTTATATTAAAATTTAAATAATTATTTTTTTAATTAGCAACGGAAAATCTGTTGCTAAAGTCCGTTGCTGATATTAAAAAAATAATATATGTGTAATCCATTGCAAATCCGTTACTGAATTTAGCAACGGAATTATCCGTTGCTAACTTCAGATGCTAATACCCCATTTTTTTAGTAGTGTCAGATACAGCAGTAATATGTCTTGGCCCTTATAGCATGCAGATATAATTTATTGTATCCTTTTTCTTATCCTTTTAGAAGATATATAAATGCTTAAACCTACCATCCCACATGCAAGGGCATCTGGCTGGGCGAAGAAGTTGGACATGAGTTCATCATGGTTATTTCCAACCTCTCCTGTGAACAAATTGATTTGAAATCAGATAAGCGTAACTATAAATTCAAAGCTTAAAAACTTGTCCTTGTGAATCTTAATCTTGACAAAATAATCTTAATCAGAGAAGTATACCGGTTGCCGACTCTTCGCAACACCAATATACTCACAGGGAGCCACACGTCCCTGAAAGTATTAAGAGGACGAGTTAACAAATAAACAGCATATGGGAATTGAAGTTGGTGCCACACAAATTGGGAATGAGCATGTCAGTACTGTTCAATTAGAAACCATCCAAAATACAGAACTAAATTTCGTGCTCCATTTAAAAAGACAGGCTGTCGAGGTGCAGATATGTTAAGTTTACCATGACATGGTGTGTGTAGGAAAAAAAGGCAAAGTCTTGCATAGATATGTCAAGAATATTAGAGATAAAAGTACCCAGAAACAGCTTATCCCACATGAGCAAAGTCAAGCAGGGATTTCTTCAAAAAACTAAACTCATAGAACTAGGGAATTATTTGAATTTCAGAAAATCAACGTGGGATAGTTATCCCTTGACCTAATTTTACTTCTACCAGGTAACAGGAAAATTACCTGGTGAATTAGTTGATAAAAGCTACGCTGACTATTTGCTCCTGGTTCACCAAAATCAATTTCACCAGTTTCAAAGGGAAGTGGTTTACCGTCAATAGACACCCCTTGCCATTACTTTCCATGCTGACCTAGATTAATTTAAGTAAAACAAACAAGCCTTGAGTACTTTAATAAGCAAAATTTCTCTTTTTACATATTTAATACTAAAAAGGGAAAAGAAAGTTAGAGCTCAAGTGGGTTTTCCTGCTGAATGTGCGGTGCACATTTCTCCGGGGCTTGAGAATAAGATAAGATGGCCTAGAGGAGTAGTAGAAAGAGTTACGGGACCACTAGTAAAGTTGTCGCACGTCAAAAAATCTGCGCGGCATCGGCTTGGCGATTTTCTCGTTGTTATTGCGTTTGACTGGTTCGTTGGAGTCGCCACCTAGTAATTTATTCAAGGCTACTAGGAAACCGGATGTACTGGTCTTGTCAGAGATTCGCAGGTAAGAGACTGGTTGTGGTTAGGGAAGGTATTAGCACCCCTAACGCACCCTACCTGAGGTAAGCTGCTTCGTGGCTTTGACGTGTCAAAGAAGTTTTAATAATTGTCTTTTCATCGGATATTAGAAATACAACTTACATGTAAGTTAATAAATCTTAACCGTGATCCAATCAAAATATTAAATTCTTCTTTAATCTTTACAATTTTATCTGAAATAAAAATAAAACATCCATGAAACAAAATACAAACACCTATACACTTTCATTATATTTTCTTTTTCTTTTCCTTTCCTTTTCTTTTTTTTGTTTTTTTTTTACATACACCATTTTTACATGTAAAACAGATAACAAAAATTCAAAATAAATCAAATATAATAATATCTAAATATACACATCATCTGAAAGTTACAACAAAAACACAAAGAAATCATCGGGAACAGTGCTGCACAGCCTTGGTGCCGTCTGAACAGCGGCGGCGCGTGGACCCACGCGCCGCCGCCGCCGAAGACCAGCAAGCTGCTGGATCGGGATCGTCTCCTTCTTCTCTTCCCGTCCGTACCGGCGGTGCATCTCCCAATCACCTGCAAAGCAACCCAATCAACACAAACAGTTTCCGGTTCTCCTTTTTTTTAGATCTGTCTCGGCCTCCCTTCTTCCTCTTGATTTTCTACTCTTCCCTTCTTCATCTGGGGCCAACGCCGCCGTTGCTTGTTGCCATCTGGATGGTTGAAGATCGGAAGAGAAGTTGTCGGGGTTGGTGGCGCGTCGGTGGTCTTCGCTCCTATTGGTGGCAGCGGTGGTTGGCCTTGTTGCTGTCGTCCGTGGGGTCTGCTGGTGGAGGAAGAAGGACTGCTGCTGGCCGGTGAGGGAGACCGTGGGTTTGAGGAGACGATCTGTGAGGGGGAGCCGCCTGTGGGCTGCTGAAGGAAGGAAATGCTGAAGGCGGTTGTTGATGAGGGAAAGGCTGTTCTGTGTTGAGAGGGAAGAACTGATTTGGGGAAGAGAAGGAAACGTAGGGAGGAGATGTCAGGGGCAGACGTGAGGCTTGTGGCTGGTTTGTGGGTAGAAGTTGTGGTGGTCTGCTGTGAGGGTGGAGAGGTCTGGTGGAGCTGAAACGGCAAAGGGGGGTCCTTGGCTATGTGTTGTTGGCTGGAAAAGGAAAAGAAGATGGGGAACGGTGTGGAGGTTGAGTGGAGAAGATGAAATTGGCCGGGGGTGAAGGTTTACCTCCCGGATTCTGTCCAAAGGAAAGCAAAATGTGGGGGCTGTAGGGTTGAAGATTGAGGGGATGGCTGAGAGGGAAGAAGAGAAAAAAAAATCAAAACAGGGGTAGGGGAAGGCTGGCGGCTGGGTGTGAAAGAGATAGGTTTAGGGTTTTTCTTTCCCTTTTTACTTGTCAAAATTACCCCCCCTTTGAAAATTCTGTGTAGCATGGTATTTATAGGAAAAGTTTTGCTAGGTTTTCAAATTAGTCCCTCAACTTTTCCTTTCCTTCTCTTTTCCTTTTTTTTTTTTGTAAATTTTTATTTTTCTTATTTTTATTGTATTTTTGAAAGCGAGCAAATATCAACGTCGACTCAATGTGGAAAATCAATGATTTTAAAAATAACGCGTTAAAAGTTGAACGCGTTCCAAATGTCTTTGAAAATTTAAATTCTTTTGAGACGATGCTAAAAAATGCTAAAAACGATGCAAATGTATTAAAAATGTATTTTTTGGATTTTCAATGTTTTTCGCTATTTTTGATTTTTTCTGAAAATTTATCAAAACATGGGTCAAAAATTGGGTAGCAACAGATGCCCCCTCTTTACAATGCTTACGAAGCAAAACTCCTCAATGTTTTGCGTAGTAAGCTTTGGAAAGAAAAACTTGTCTTTCTGTCAACTTAACTTGCTCAATATCCACTCATCTAAAGACCTTGCTCTTTTTTCTTTTTTCTCTTTCTTTCTCTTTTTCTGTTAATCTGAGATCCCATCTGGCGATCCCCTTGAACCAAAAATCTACGTGGTTGGGCTAACCTGAGATCCCATCAGGCGATCCCCTTTAACCAGAACCAATATCTGTGTGGTTGGGCTAACCTGAGATCCCGTCCGGCGATCCCCTTTAACCAGAACCATTGAGATCCCATCTGGCGATCCCCTTGAACCAAAAATCTACGTGGTTGGGCTAACCTGAGATCCCATCTGGCGATCCCCTTTAACCAGAACCAATATCTGTGTGGTTGGGCTAACCTGAGATCCCGTCCGGCGATCCCCTTTAACCAGAACCATTGAGATCCCATCTGGCGATCCCCTTGAACCAAAAATCTACGTGGTTGGGCTAACCTGAGATCCCATCTGGCAATCCCCTTTAACCAGAACCATTATCATGTGTGTGGTTGGGCTAACCTGAGATCCCATCTGGCGATCCCCTTTAACCAGAACCATATCCTGTGTGTGGTTGGGCTAACCTGAGATCCCGTCCGGCGATCCCCTTTAACCAGAACCAATAACCTGTGTGGTTGGGCTAACCTGAGATCCCGTCCGGCGATCCCCTTTAACCAGAACCAATATCCTGTGTGGTTGGGCTAACCTGAGATCCCATCCGGCGATCCCCTTTAACCAGAACCAACATGAGATCCCATCTGGCGACCTCATTGAACAAAAACTAAAAAAATGTGTGTAGCTCGGTCAACCTGAAATCCCATCTGGCGATTCCCTTTAACCAAAGCTACATGAGATCCCATCTGGCGACCTCATTAAACCAAAACAAAGAATATGTGGAACAAATGGTCTCATTGTAATGGGTGACCTACCCAGGCGGAAGATGAGAAAAAAATATGAAGTGTGGTCTCATTGTTATGGGTGACCTACCCAGATGGAAAATGAGAAAGAATGTGAGGTGTGGTCTCATTGTAATGGGTGACCTACCCGATGGAAGATAGAAAAAATATGAAGTGGTCTCATTGTAATGGGTGACCTACCCAGATGGAAGATGAGAAAAAAAAATGTGAAGTGGTCGCGTTATAATGGGTGACCTACCCAGGTGGAAGATAGAAAAAATGTGAAGTGGTCGCGTTATAATGGTGACCTACCCAAGTGGAAGATAGGAAAAGATGTGAAGTGGTCGCGTTATAATGGGTGACCTACTCAAATGGAAGATGGTGGTCTCATTGTGATGGGTGACCTACCCAAGTGGAAGAATGACCTCATTGTAATGGGTGACCTACCCAGATAAAAAACATGGAGAATGGTCTCATTGTAATGGGTGACCTACCCAAATGAAAGATGTGATGTGACAAGTGTGAAAAATGGGACTTACCTGGCGAAGTCCTAAAGGGATGATAGAAGAAAGGCCGAAAAACTTGGTGCTTCTTGATAATTCATGATCGCAGGACTTCAAAAACTCAATGCTTCTTGATTGCATAGTTGATCTTTTCATTTCTTTGAGATTTTCCTAACAGTAAGGTTTATCTCCTCTTCTTCTGGCTCCAAGGTCACAACCATGATTCTCTGTTATTATCAACTCAATGATTCTCCCTTTTTTTTTTCTTTTTCTCTTTGGTCCCCAATCTTGCTAAACTACATTGAGGATTTTTCCTGCAGCAAAATAAATAAAAAAAATGTGCACAATGTTTTAACGTTAGCTGACATGCATGCATCCTTACCTGATTTGAAATATAGGTCCCCCCTCTTCGATGTTCCATCATCACAGGGTGCCTTTGTTTGCATTCCAAAGCTTTCTTTGTTCTCTTGATGCCTTGGCTCATTCATGCGCTAGCCATCCACTCAGTTGTAAGTGCAGTGCCCCTCCTGGGTTGTCCACAACGATTACTGCTCTTGTTGTTTATCAAGCTTGACTCTGCCCCTAAGTGCGGTGTTGCTTGATTCATCATGAAGGATTTTCTCTCCTGGATCTTTTTGAAAATTATCTTTTGATTGGTTGTGTGCATCATGCCAACACCCATCAAGATTGTCAACCAGTCATAAACTTGCCTCAAGCTGAAACAATACTCTTCAAGTATATGTTATCACTAGTCTTCTTGGAAACTATCTAGTTGTCCAGACATGCATCTCATAGCTTGTCGTACAAGGCTCATCGTTGTAAGCTCCATGTTCTTCTCCATGGATTCCTCTCAGCTTGTCAAATCAGATCATGAAAGGAAATGTGTTGGCATCATCAATGATGTTCATCACCCATATTCATGCGGTGAAGTGCGCATTTGAGCTTCAGAATAGATGGTCCCACAGTCAGTCTTGGTGAGTGCATCCTTCCAATATTCATTCAAATACAACTATGCGATAACATCGTTCAAAAGTCATAGCCATGTTGGAGATGATAATATGACGTTATCCTTCAAGTACAACATTGTTCCACAATCAATCTTGGTGGTGTGCATCTTTTCACCATTCAATTACATTTATTCATGTATCCTCATCGATTGCTAGCCATGTTTCAAAAGATGATGCTATGAAGATGTCCTTCAGGTACATCTTTGATCCACCGTTAGTCTTGGTGGTGTGCATATGTTAGATGTTCATTCAAATGCACTCACTTGATAACATCTGTCAGGAGTCATGGCCATGTTTTAGAGGGTAACCCAAGTTGACGATAATAAAATGCCCTTCAAGTGCAGCATTGCTCATCAATTACTGCTGAAGTTCACTAAATCACTGACTGTCTTTGAACAACATTGCCTCCCAGTAATGATCTGAATGCTTGTCCTGCTGATTAGCTTTCTTTAAATACCATTGTCCTCAGTGCATTGATTCATCATTTGATCATCTTTCATTGCCCCCAGCTGATCTGAATACTGTTTGTTTTCCTACCCATGATCCACTGTATTGCCTCTAAGTGGTCAACTTTTCAATGAGTGTTGAGAAATGTTGATGTCATTCTTGTCAAGGATTTTGCAAATTCGGTCGATGTTCTTGTTGTTTAACAATCTTTCTTGTTCTGGAATCAACTCTCATATTTCAAAGATCATGTCAATTCAAGTCTAATTGTTAAAATGAAATCAAAGAGATATCAGTTTTGGAAAAGATCTTTTGAAAATCAAGCTTTTTGGTCAAAGACCCAACACACACTATTCAATATTGTCCTTTGATTGTCTTGTATTTTGAAAACAGAAATGACCCATTGTAAGTTTAAAACGACTTTTTTCATGGTTCTTTATGTCAGTTTTAATCTTTGATCTTGGGTATATCTTTTCACGGTGTGCAATGAGGTAACCTTTTGTGAATTTCAAGGAAAACAAAAGGCTCAAGTCAAAACTTGAGGATTCATCAAGAAAGATTGTTTTTCTTTTTTTAGCACCAATTTTATCAGCATGCATAATAACCAGTAGCTTAATTCATGAAGCCACGACTCTTATGGAAAAAACTCTTTAAGTTTTGAGATCGTCATTCATTGGTTCAGATTGCTTACTTGATCAAAAAGGGCTTTTAAAAGCACGTAATGCAGGCTATGGTTCATGGCTTATGAAAGAAAGGAAAATTCAGGCTCAAAAGGTGTTTGAGGGTTTCAAAGACCTAGGATCAAATTATTCATCAACTCTTTTCCTATTGTTGTCTTTGTGGAGAAAGTGACATATAACCTTGTTAATATCAAATTCAGAATTCTCTTAACATAAGTCATAGTGCTAATCCAACTTTTCTTTGATGAATAATCAATCTAATCCCTTTGAAGACACTAAAGGCTTTATCCTAGACACACCAAAAGACATGAAACTTGATTTTTTGTGTTGACCTTTGGCATATGTTGTGTCTTTCTTCAATTGAAAACTATTTTGCCCCTCTTAGAATTGATATGCATTTTCCTTCCATTCCCCTCTTTTTTGCTTTTACGTAGCCTTCCTCAAAGTTTTCTTGGATGGCCCTCAATCTATGGCTTTTCTTGTTCTCCCTTTCTCAATCATTGAGCTTTTATTCTAAGCCTTTCTTTTATCATTGATTCTATTAGTGTCTTCATCCTTCCTAATAACATATCTCTCATTGCCCCCAGTGTGGGGTGTGATCCTAGTCAGGGTTTCTTTTTGAAAGAAAATATTTTACCAGGCTCAAAATGGGACTGCAAGGGATATAATCTTTAGAAAGTGAAGGGATATCAAAGATGGCCTTTTCTCATCTCAAGCAAGGTCGGTTAGAACCGATAAATTTTGACCTCATCCAATGTAATGATTTGGACTTGAAAGAATCATGATTCACGAGTCCATAACTATTGAATCCACTATATGTCATTATGCATACTGCTAAAACTTAGCTATATGATGTGTGGTTCAGTTTCAGGAGGTATGAGTTCAAAATTGTTTGGTCACCTCATGTCATTTTCAAGAATCAAGTCATTTCTGCAATCAAAATATTTTTAATCTTCAGGATTAATTAACCTTTATCGCATGTTGGAGTTTGATCAAAATATTTTGTTAGAATAATCTTTGAAAGAAGCATCTTATGATTTCATAGCAACAAAGAGACAATGAAAAGACATGTTTCGTTGAAGGGTGAGATGTGACCCCAAAACAAAATGCAAGATGGCAACAATCCAACAAAATGATTGACAATTCAGCATAACTCTTGTATCAGCTTTCTGGCAATATTTGTGCCTTACCAAGCATTTTCGATCTTTTGTCAATCTGAGGATGTTCTGGCGACAAAATGATCAATGACAAGCTCCTTCACAGATTCCTCTCGTCTTTTGCTCACCAACTTGCGGACTCGATGCTTGCAATTTTTCAACTAAATGGCCTGAAATCCCCCCATGATATTCAAATCTCCTGTTTGGATTATATCACATAGGAAACATTGGTTGCATGGGATTTAACAGAGTCAGGCAAAAAGTCTGGAATCTGGCAGATGCTGGTAAATAAACTCATATGGCAAAGGAATGTCTATCTTTGGCAAAGACATTGGAGTAGTTGATGCTTGAGTGAGACCTGGCTAAACCACATGAATAAGGTTTTCCACCTTCAGAGTTATCTTCTTATTCATCTCTCTTCATTGTTCTGGAATTCATGGCAGAACCTTTAATCTTTCACTTCTTCATGGCTCGTTCAATTCTTTCGACAATCTTCACAACATCATGTCAATCTTCCCATTTGTTGTGGTCGTTTGTGGATTGTTGGAAGCCTTCCAACAGCTAGGTAATCTTGGCAAAGACATTTGAGCAATTGATGCTACAGTGAGACCTGGCTAAACCACATAACTATCATTTCAGAGTCATCTCCTGATTCAACTCCCTTCACAGTTCTGCAATCCACGGTAGAGCCTTCAATCTTTCTCATCTTGATAGTTAGCTCTATTCTTTTGGCAATCCTCACAACATCATGTCAATCTTCCAATGTTGTTGCGGTTGTATGAGAATGTTTGGAAACCCTCCACTAGCTAGGTAATCTTGGCAGCATGCAGAAACATGCAGTACCACCACTGCCGACGTGTGGAATCACGTGTTGTCTCAATTGGAAGAGAAATTAATGAATCTGAAACCCTTTTGTCTCCTCTTTGATTCCTCACTGACGGTGCAGCAAACAGACACCTGTAGAGGGAGCTCTGCTCTGTTGAAGTTTCAGTTTTCTTCATGCATTTCAGTCTAGTCATGTCTCGTCTCTCTACTTCTGTGTTTTCATGTTGACACTGGTAGGAGAAAATTATAAATGATCTGAAACTACTTCATTCCTTCTTGAATTTTCCACTTGCAGATCTACAAACAGATTTCTGCAGAGAGAGCTCTGCCACGGTGAAGTTCTATATTTGCTCCTGTTTTCTAGCTCAAGTCTGGCTTTTCTGCCTACTACAGTGTTTCGATGCTGAAACTGGTGGGGTAACTTTTCACATCGTTTGAAACTACTACATCCCCTCTTGTATTCCCCACTTGCAGAGCCACAAACGGGTTTTTATGGAGAGAGCTCTGCCACGTCAAAGTTCAATGACTGCTCATGTTTTCAGACTAGGTCTAACTCTTCGGCCTACTCCAGTGTTTCGTTGCTGAAACTGACGAGACAAAGTTTTGTAGCATATGAAAGTATTGCATCCCCTCTTGCATTCCCCACTTGCAGATCCCCAAACAAATCTCTACAGAGAGAGCTCTGCCACGTAGAAGTTCAGTGTCTAATCATGGGTTTTTTCAGTTTTTTTTTTTTTTTTTTTTTTTTTTCGGGGTTTTTTTTTTCTTATTTTTTTTTAATTTTATTTTTTTTTTACATCTTGTGCCGCTGAACTGGAATTGAGCTAACAGTTGGGGTAACGTCAAAGAAGGCTAACGCACCATGCACAGAAGGCTAGCAGTTATTTGTGCCATTGCAAAATGCGGAGGCGATGAACAATTATCAAGGCAACTGACCAAGAATAAAAGTTGTCATAAGTTGATGACTGAAAGCATTGTTGTCGTTTGTTCATGACTGAAAAGGAGAGGTGCAACTTCCATCAGACATGGACGAGCAGTGTTCCCACAGAAGACTGTGCAGACATTCCCTTTCCATTTAATGCTCTACACTTGTTAAGGCAGATCTGAGCCTAGCTACTTCCCCTTTGATGCTCTCAACTTTCTTTTGACTATATGCGTCTCTCTTACCCCTTTCTTTATTATTCATCTTTTTCCATCCAGTGTAGTAAACCTCAGACAGGGGAACCTATTTTTCCTTGTGGTATATGCATGATAAATGTATGAACATGTAATCTATATGAAGAACTCGCCCTTCGAGGGGTGACATATGGTCGTAACTCTTGTATGATGAAACAAGAATCTTGATTCTTGCCCAAACTCTACAATGAAAATTTTCTGAGTGACGACCATTGGGTCACCCACAAGTCTTGAGTTCAAGATGCTTCAAGAAGGGTTTGCCCTGATGCAAATAAAAATAGCACTACAACCTAAGGACAGGTTCTATTCATTATGTGATTATGGGTAGGTTTTCTACCTGGTCTCAAAAGGGTCTCATATCTGCCCAGTGACGTTCTTCGTAAAGACAGTATAGGGGCGTTACAAGGAATAGTTAAGGTACGTCTACCCACCATTACCAAGCAGGCACTCAGATATGAGTTCGGTTTTTCACGCATCTGAACCCTGACCAATAGTCATAGGGCAGATCGCTAATTCACCACCTAACTTAAAAGCTTGTGTGTGCTTTCAAAAATAAATACAGGTGATGCATGAAACAATTCTAAAAATGCATGGATAAAACAAAAATAAAACAAGATAAAAATGCAAAAACTTAAACACATCAATTACACAAAGCTTAGTCCAATATTGTCAGAAACAGTACCTTCCCCAGCGGAGTCGCCATTCTGTCGCACGTCAAAAAATCTGCGCGGCATCGGCTTGGCGATTTTCTCGTTGTTATTGCGTTTGACTGGTTCGTTGGAGTCGCCACCTAGTAATTTATTCAAGGCTACTAGGAAACCGGATGTACTGGTCTTGTCAGAGATTCGCAGGTAAGAGACTGGTTGTGGTTAGGGAAGGTATTAGCACCCCTAACGCACCCTACCTGAGGTAAGCTGCTTCGTGGCTTTGACGTGTCAAAGAAGTTTTAATAATTGTCTTTTCATCGGATATTAGAAATACAACTTACATGTAAGTTAATAAATCTTAACCGTGATCCAATCAAAATATTAAATTCTTCTTTAATCTTTACAATTTTATCTGAAATAAAAATAAAACATCCATGAAACAAAATACAAACACCTATACACTTTCATTATATTTTCTTTTTCTTTTCCTTTCCTTTTCTTTTTTTTGTTTTTTTTTTACATACACCATTTTTACATGTAAAACAGATAACAAAAATTCAAAATAAATCAAATATAATAATATCTAAATATACACATCATCTGAAAGTTACAACAAAAACACAAAGAAATCATCGGGAACAGTGCTGCACAGCCTTGGTGCCGTCTGAACAGCGGCGGCGCGTGGACCCACGCGCCGCCGCCGCCGAAGACCAGCAAGCTGCTGGATCGGGATCGTCTCCTTCTTCTCTTCCCGTCCGTACCGGCGGTGCATCTCCCAATCACCTGCAAAGCAACCCAATCAACACAAACAGTTTCCGGTTCTCCTTTTTTTTAGATCTGTCTCGGCCTCCCTTCTTCCTCTTGATTTTCTACTCTTCCCTTCTTCATCTGGGGCCAACGCCGCCGTTGCTTGTTGCCATCTGGATGGTTGAAGATCGGAAGAGAAGTTGTCGGGGTTGGTGGCGCGTCGGTGGTCTTCGCTCCTATTGGTGGCAGCGGTGGTTGGCCTTGTTGCTGTCGTCCGTGGGGTCTGCTGGTGGAGGAAGAAGGACTGCTGCTGGCCGGTGAGGGAGACCGTGGGTTTGAGGAGACGATCTGTGAGGGGGAGCCGCCTGTGGGCTGCTGAAGGAAGGAAATGCTGAAGGCGGTTGTTGATGAGGGAAAGGCTGTTCTGTGTTGAGAGGGAAGAACTGATTTGGGGAAGAGAAGGAAACGTAGGGAGGAGATGTCAGGGGCAGACGTGAGGCTTGTGGCTGGTTTGTGGGTAGAAGTTGTGGTGGTCTGCTGTGAGGGTGGAGAGGTCTGGTGGAGCTGAAACGGCAAAGGGGGGTCCTTGGCTATGTGTTGTTGGCTGGAAAAGGAAAAGAAGATGGGGAACGGTGTGGAGGTTGAGTGGAGAAGATGAAATTGGCCGGGGGTGAAGGTTTACCTCCCGGATTCTGTCCAAAGGAAAGCAAAATGTGGGGGCTGTAGGGTTGAAGATTGAGGGGATGGCTGAGAGGGAAGAAGAGAAAAAAAAATCAAAACAGGGGTAGGGGAAGGCTGGCGGCTGGGTGTGAAAGAGATAGGTTTAGGGTTTTTCTTTCCCTTTTTACTTGTCAAAATTACCCCCCCTTTGAAAATTCTGTGTAGCATGGTATTTATAGGAAAAGTTTTGCTAGGTTTTCAAATTAGTCCCTCAACTTTTCCTTTCCTTCTCTTTTCCTTTTTTTTTTTTGTAAATTTTTATTTTTCTTATTTTTATTGTATTTTTGAAAGCGAGCAAATATCAACGTCGACTCAATGTGGAAAATCAATGATTTTAAAAATAACGCGTTAAAAGTTGAACGCGTTCCAAATGTCTTTGAAAATTTAAATTCTTTTGAGACGATGCTAAAAAATGCTAAAAACGATGCAAATGTATTAAAAATGTATTTTTTGGATTTTCAATGTTTTTCGCTATTTTTGATTTTTTCTGAAAATTTATCAAAACATGGGTCAAAAATTGGGTAGCAACAAAAGTTACAGTGATTGAGAATTCTAAACGAATGGTGACGCTAATAGATCTAGTGAAGAAACACTCGCTCGTGCAGGATATCCAAAAAATGAAATATTCCACACGCTCAAAACACCTAAAAGTACCTGAAGGAGAAAGTCAGAATGTTGTCAGCATGTCTTTAGAATCTCATAAAGCACATTATCCAACTAATGCCTGTTCAGATAATCCCCCAGATGGATAGTCACAAGGCAAATGACATACAGCACCATACTAACTGCATCAAAGCTAAGAGGACCTCAAAGACTGTAATCATATATCATACCACCAACTATTTAATCTAGAGCATACCCATGTTAACAGCGATTAAGTGCCACTGGCAGAAAATCATATGCTATATTTTTTGGATAAAAAAATCATGAATTTGATAGAATTTCATGATGTTGGAGCACTTGCAGGTAGATTTTTCTCAAATTGTGCAGAATAGAAATATTGTTGATCAATGCTTGTATGCTACAGATTGAGAATCCTTGCCGCTTTTGACATTGTTTCTTACATACCCTAAAATACTGGTGAAGGAAAAATCTAATGTGTGAATTAAAACAATCAGAAGTTACCATACTTCTTAACAACTGTGAAACTGTATTGGAGAGACAAAAGTAACACGCCAACAGCACTACAGACTGCAAGCGATGACACAATTAGCATTATGCATGAAGTTCACCATAATTCCATCCATAAAAGGAGATAAAACCTACCACTATATCTTCCACCAACCCAGTCCTAGAATGCAAAAGCATTTTTAGGATCAATGCCAAACTTTTCCACAAGCTGCATTAGAAAAAATAAAAAATGAGTAAGAGGTAGCCAAATACCAAAAAAGTGCATCTCTGAAAGAAGGAAGAGGAAAGAGGAGCCATTTATAGAAAATGATGTAAAGGGAGCGATGAAAATGAATTTTTAAATACCATAGAACTTCAATCATCCTAAAAATCTGAAGAGAGCGCCACAACATAAAGTCACTATACTCACATAACAATTTAAGTTATTGAATTGAAATGGTTTTTTAACATAGTAATATACCTCAGTTAGCATGCAAAAGATCTGAAAATAAGCTGCAGAAGGGTCCCATGTTCTAGTCAGAGAGAGATATGGAGCAATTACAAAAATTATAAATGCATTTTAATAACTAAGAGACAGACATGGAGCATTTACGCATACTATTTATAAGCACTTCTCTCTCAATCTTATAGCAAGCATGCTTTTCTAACTCTGAAATGAATCCTTGACTTTTTTTTATTGCCAAAATGATCTGAACTTAACTCCTAGATCATCCAATTCGTACTAAATACTTATAGAATTCTGAAATAAGAAAATTTTTGCACTGACCCGAGTTCTTTTGAAATCCATGCCCTTAGTGCTCGAGCATTCAGCATAGTTTCAGCTGTGGTAAAAGTTTTTGAAACCACGACAACTGGAATTACAAAATTAAAAAAAAAAGGATTTAGAATTTGAAGTAACAAAAGGAGTTTCAGCTAGAGGTATACAACAAACTAATGACATGAATAATGAACAAATATTATCTATCGAGAGTAGTTTCAGGTTTGAGGCCTACAATATTTCTAGCAACATCAATTGGATCTACATTTTCAAGACTGGCAAATGCCAAGAAAACAACCACTCAAAATTTACCTCTGCCAGATTATAAAGTTTATCCACGGTACCAGGACTGGCTCGTTGGGGTGAGCAGTCAAGCGTTATTCCATCAAAATCACTATCGAAAATGCGCGCACGCACACACAGTACGAACCCAATTCACAACAATACAGTAAGATAAAGAAATCGAAACAGAAAAAACATCAAACAAACTCACATTATCATTGACTTGCATCGGTCAGTGTTACTCAACAACCCGCGTAATAAAATGCCCTCAATATGAGACCGCCAAAAAAAAAAGAGAATCGCGATTTATTAATAATGCCTTTATAAGTAGCTTTTATACCATACAGAAAGTAATAAGCATTTTACCTTCAAGTCCTTCCATGGCTGGGTTTCGAAAATTAAAGTCTATGAAGCCATCTGAAATTTGTCGGGAGCAGACGCCTCAAAAAAAAAAAGTAGGCACTAAATTTATTGTCGCTATATTCAAAATAGTGTAATAGTTGAGAATAATACAATGATTTAAGTTATTTTTAGTCAATTTTTTTATTTGTATGTATGCGGTAGTATATAACAGTAATTATAGGCAGGGAAAGAGCTATAATATTTGTTTTAATTTATTATACATGAGTTGTAAAAAAACCTGCATGATTTAGTTTTATTTAAGTAACTTACTACAAACATATAATGACCTTTGTATAAGGTAAAAGGTTTGGAGCAATACTAAATTGAGTCAAAGTACTGAAGTTAATTTCATCTTCTTAATGTATCCATCACTTTAATGTTGTTGGTCTTTATACCTATTAAATATAAACATACAAAGTATATAAAAAACATTAGCTAAAGCGAAGCATTATTTATATTTGATAAACTTTGAAATAAAATAAAAAATAATAAAGAATGATTCTTACATATTTATTTTAATTATATTCGTCGTTCTTTCGTAGAATAGAAATAATCGATTATCATATCAATTGTGAATTTTTTAGCAATTTCTTTTTCTATATAGACAATCAAATAATTTGCAAGAAAATCATTCTCCATCCGATTGCGAAGTCTTGTTTTAACAATCTTCATAGCTGAAAAGCTCATTCAGTAGTTGCTGTCGAAACAAGAAAAGTCAAAATAAGTCAAATCAACCTATCAACTAGTGGATAAATTGTTGATTTCTCTGTTTCAACCAATCCTTGATATAAATCAGCAATCAATGACATGTTCCTTATCTTTGGATGATTGGGTACATCAAGTTCATAATGCTGCAATTGAAGTCTCAAATGAATTTTTTCTTAGTCAAAAAAATCTTCAGGATAGAACTTGTCAACAAGTAACCATATATCTTCAACATTGAATAATTTATAGTCATTTCTAGGATCTAAAGCTATGCTCAACTTAAGAAGCTCGATCGCCTGCTCATTGAATCTATTATTTAGCTCTTGCAATTGTCGATCAATGATAGATGTAAATATATCAAATTGGTAGTGATGCTCAACTGTTTCTGATTTTTTTTATGACGAGATCGTCCACATTAGAAAAACAAGTATCCATATCAGGAACTTCAATGTCTTGATGTTTACAAAATGATGTCACTTCTTCTAAAAGATTTTCCCAACCATCATCTTTTAACTTCTAAATTAATGTCTTTGTGGTAGTCACCAAATGCATAACACTTAAAATGTCTTGAGATTTTTATTGCAGGGCTTGGCAAAGCACATTAGTAATTCCCATAACATTCTTCATTATATGTAAGATGAATGCAAAATTAAATGACATTAGTAACTTAAATGAAAAAGTCGCATCACCACATTGAGAATAAGTAGATCTATCTAAAACAATGTTTTTAAGAACCAAGCAAGTTGTCCTATATATTTTTATCAAATTGCAAATTAATTTAAAGTGTGAACTGCATCTGCTATCTTCAGGTCATTGTAAACCACCTACTTGATTAACTCATTTATTCGTTTCAATCTCACTAATATCAACTAAATGTTCAATTGTAGCTGCTTGAAAAACCTATAATTCATCATTACGCTGACAATAAGCACTAACAATGTTAATAATAAAAATCAAATTCTGAAAGAAAGTGTGAACATCATATATTTCTCTAGTTGGAGCAATAAGAACCAATTGTAATTGATGAGCTAAGCAATGTATATAATATGCATAAAGGCAATCATTAATGAATAAAGCTTGCAAACTATTTCACTTTCCACGTATATTACTAGCACCATCATACCCTTGGCCCCTAATATTTTGAACATCAAGATTGTGTGATGAGATAAAACAAAGGAAATCTCTTTCTTAATAGTTGAAGTAGTTGTATCTTTGACATGAACTATATCCAACTACTTGTTCATTGTATAAATCCACTTCTATCAACAAACCTAATAATAAGGGCCATTTGCTTTCTTCTAGATTCATCTCGAGCTTCATTAATAATTAAATAAAATCTTGCATCACCAATCTCATAACGAATTGAAGACTGAACATTTCTAGTAAAGACATGCAAAATTTCTTTTTGAATTTGATGTGAGATGTATTTAGCATTTTGTGGAGCATTACCCAAAACAAGAGCACCTACTTGTTCATTGTATGATGCTAAAAGTTCCATCATTTCAAGAAAATTACCTCGGTTTTTTTATCATGCCCTCTAAAAGTACATGCTTGAAATGCGAGCCAACAAACAATATTTATTGAAGCTTTAATATGCAATCGATTATTTAGAATTTCTTGAGTAGTTTGCCTGTTAACTACCTTTTTAATATGACATGACTGATTTGTAAAATTTTTCAAGCACTTGGTAGCAAATCTATGAGCTGAATTTGGACTTTTTTTCATATGAGTAAAAAAATAACACCAATTGTCATGTACCTTATGGTTGGTTCTTTGTTTCCTTTTTTCCCTTCTTTTTATTGGATCATCTATTATTCAACATATCAATTTGTTTATTTGGATGTATGTTGTGCCATGTAATTTCTGTGTTTTGTTTTTAATCCTTTATTTCATTGGTGCAGCATGAAACTGAGCTCCTTGAAGACAGCTTGGTTGTTCCTAGATTCCCTCTCTCTTCCAAGTTCGCTTCAAGTGAAGATGAATTTGTTGATTCAGATGACCATGCAAACAGCCGTCCGCGTAGCAGACCTGCACTTCAAAATCCACCTGTGACGGACTCCAATCCGCTGGCAGCTCCAGCTGTAACCGTGAAGCAAGAGTTTAGACGGCGGCATACACCACTTGGATGGCTCAATAAAATGGTAAAGGGATGGATTCTTTAGTGAATCACCTGAGTTTTTTGTACTAATCAATAAGTTGGTGATTTGATGATGATAAATTGCGCTTCCATCTGTCCTTTCTTGAATATGAAATATGCTGTTAAATTCTTTTATTTTATGGATAAACACAGGACCCTCTTGAGCCAGTGCTTTTGTTCACAAAGCCTCTGGTTCCAGAAAAGTTGGCAGCTGCAGGCATTGTACCACCAGCAGATTCGTCAATGAAGAACGATACATCAATGCCACCATATAGATTTCATGGAAGAATTGGCCGGGGTGGGCGTATTGTATTTGATAGATGGAACCCAATTGATCTTGGTAACTCTTTTTATATACCGCCAAGACCGAGGCCTTCAACATACAATTGAAATGTTTACTTGCTTTTTTTTTTTGATAGTAAACGAGTGAATTATATATTAAACAGCCCCATCAAGTAGGCGGAACTGAATGAAACATAAATACAATGGGAATATAAAAGAGAAGAGAAGAGCAAAGCGACGAGGGACCTAATTAATTAGTCCAGTTCATAATACATTCTGGATTTCTAAAAAGATCTGAGCCTGTGTAGCTGAAATTTCTAACTAAAGACTTCAACCAGAAGGCCAAACGGTGAAAGGTGAGATCAAAAATCATATCCCAATCCGGAGCCTTGGATTCGAAGATTAGGCGGTTGCGCGCTATCCAAATTGACCAGTACAAACCTTTGCAGAGGAGGTTAATAGCACGTCGCTGAAAATTTCCATTAATCAAACCGGACCATTCCTGTAGATTTTGATATAGGTCTTTGTGTAGACAACCTGAACACCCAAACCAGTTCAAGAAACGACCCCAAAGAGACCATGTTATAGGACACCAATGGAAGAGATGATTAATTGTCTCAATTTCCTTGTAGCAGAATGGGCAGTGAGATTCCTCATATTTAATGATTCTCCTCTCAGCTAAATAACTCCGTGTACTCAAACTGCCATGAAGAAGAAGCCAAATGAACACATCTACTTTTGGAGGGGCATAACTATTCCATAATAGAACAGGGGAGTGATTATTTTCAGTTGCCTGTAGACTATCAAAAAGAACGCAACCTGATTTAGCTGAGTACATGCCAGAGCTGTGAAATTTCCATAACTTGCGGTCTGCACCATCTGAGAAAATGAGACCACGCTGCACCTCTAAGGCCGGAGTGGTCTTCTCCAGGATAGGTTGAAAGATGTATCTGTCAAATCACATATATCTGCAAGGCTGGATTTTTGCTGTAGGGAGAGGTTATACAGTTTGGGGAATAAGAGTTGGAGAGTGGTTATAGAGCCAAGCCAAGAGTCAGTCTAAAACCGGATGTTCCTCCCATCACCCACCTTGAACCCGATATTTGCATGTAAAAGATTGGCTCTGTTTTGTGTTGAGAAGATCGCCGAAACAATGCCATGCCAAGTTGGAGATAAAGAACCTGTAAACTCAGGATACCGTTAATAAAGTGAGGTCGGTATTTTAGAAGAATATGTTCTTGCCAGCCTCCTACCACTCCATTATCCAGATTCCAAAGCCATTTAAATAGCAGAGCCAAATTTTTGTTGTTGATGGATCCTAGCCCGAGACCACCAAAAGATTTACTCTTTATTACCTTGTGCCAGGCCACCTTAAAAATGTCATGAGATGATGAGGTTTCTTTCCAGAGAAAAGACCGGGTTAGAGAAGAGATGACTTTAATAATACCCTTTGGCATAGCAAAAACTGACATGTAGAACAAAGGAAGAGAGCTTAAGACTGATTTAATTAGACATAACCTTCCCGCCATGCTCAAAAAATTCGCTTTCCATGTGCTTAGCTTTGCTCTGATAGTGGACAACACTGGTTTCCAAGTAGAGAGTCTGCTGGGATTGGCTCCAAGAGGTAGTCCAAGGTACCTGACCGGGAAAGTATCACTACGACAGAAAACTGACTTCGCCAAGCTAGAGGTGTAGTCGTTGTCCAAGTTGATTCCTATTAGAGAGCTTTTATAGAAATTAACTTTCAATCCGGAAATGATCTCAAACCAACAAAGTATCCTCTTAGCATGTAGAAGAGAGGGAAAACCATTTGGCAGGAAAATCAGAGAGTCATCGGCATATTGCAAATGAGTTATGTAATGTCCTGGAGCAGTCTCTAAGCCTTTGAAATAACCTGAAGCTGATGCCCTATTGAATAAAACTGTCAATCCCTGAACTGCGATGTCAAATAGGAAAGGAGAGAGAGGGTCCCCTTGCCTGAGACCCCTCTCCAGACTAAATTCTCTACTGGGTGAACCGTTTATCAAGATGGCTAATTTAGAAGTGGATAAGCATTCAAAGATCAACTTCCTCCGGTGTGGGCCAAAACCCATGTATCCCATGCTTGTGTCAATATGTTCCCACAAAATTGAGTCAAAGGCTTTATGGAAATCTACCTTCAGTAAGAGGCCATGCTCCTTCTTGCTGCGCACACCATGGACAACCTCATTTGCTATCATGAAACCATCTAAAATCTGACGCCCAGCAATGAATGCAGACTGGTTAACACTGATTACATCTGTCAAGACACTTCTAAGCCTAGTGGATAATAGTTTTGCCACTATTTTATATAACCCGTGAATCAAGCTTATCGGACGAAAATGTGAGAATATGCTCGGCCCCTTTGATTTTGGAATCAGAGTTACAAAAGAAGAGCTGATACCCTTTGGAAGTTTACCGGTTCTGAAAAAACTTTTAACCAACATAAAAACTTCTGAGCTGATGATATTCCATACCTTTTTATAGAAGGAGAAGGTGAAACCATCGGGGCCAGGGGCTTTAGAACCATCACAGTCCCACACAGCTTGCTTAACTTCTTCCATTGAAGGTGGTCTTTCTAGCCAAATAGACTTTGCTTCTGAAATTTTGGAGAACCCCGAGCCTCCCATTTCAATTCTTTTACACGTTGGTTTCCGAAACAAGGATGAGAAGAAGTTGACAGCGCCTTCTTTTATATCATTTGGGGAGATTAGGTGACTACCATTATGATCAATCTTACTAATGTAGTTGCGGCCTTTCCTTAAACTTGCTGATATGTGAAAAAAACGTGTTCTTATCCCCCATTTTACACCAGTTTTGACGAGATTTTTGTCTCCAAATATCTTCAACCCTTCTGTTAACCTCCCATAAATCAGAGTTCAACCCCTGGAGCTTTGTTTTTTCGGTCTCAGACAAGGGACACACTTCGCTTTTGTTTTCAAGTGTTGTAATGGAGTTCTGGATGTCTGCAAGTTTTAGATTCTGATCCCCGAAAGTGGATTTATTCCATTGTCTCAGCTTTTTTCCCATGATCCCCAGCTTCTTAATCAGACTATACTCACCTGGAAACTCCTTACAACTATCAGACCAGAGGGCCTCAAAATCTGTTAAGAAAGAAGGGTGCGACAGCCAGCAGTTTATGAAACGAAACGGCTTCCACCCCCAGTCTACCTCAGGGCTTTGGAGGAGCAACTGACAATGATCTGACATCCCTTTAGGGTAGCGGCAAAGAGATAGAGACGGGAACTACAGTTGAAATTCCGGGGAAGCAAAAGCTCTGTCAATGCGACTCATAGACCCGCCCCTAAACCAAGTGAACCGGTGCCCCTGCATATTGTATTCAACCAGTTCACAGTCGGATATGAATCTGCGGAATGAAGTTTAACCTGATAGATTGAGGTTACCACTACTTCTCTCATTAGGGAGTAGAGTTTCGTTGAAATCGCTTATGACCACCAGTGGTAGTTCAAAAGCAAACTTAAGAGTGGTGATTTCTTCCCATAGATCAGCATGTTCTTTCACTGAAGATGCAGCGTAGACACCAACTATCATACCATTAAAAGAAGAGGGAATATGCATCCCACATAGGCTGATCCACTGCCCCCCAAATTCTATAGAGTTAACTTCAAAAACAGAGTTATCCCACATTGCTATAATCTCTCCTGATTTCCCTACAGATTCTAGAGAAGTCCATTTGACAGTTGCAATATTCCACAAATTTCTAATGAAGGAGTCACAACAATTATTTTTCTTGGTTTCTAAAAGGAAGCAGATACCAACATTATTTTTTATAAGCCTATTCCGGATGGAATTTCGTTTGTGTGGCATACCTAAACCATAGCTGTTCCAAGCAAAGATATTCATAACGAGAACAAAAACCAAGGCAGACTAGACTTAGCGGGGTAGAAAACTTACAACTGATTAACTGATGTCCACTCCTCTACTTCTCTGTCAATATTTCTCATTATTCCTTCTTCGTACCGTTTTAGTTCTTGCGAGTTTCCCAAACCTAGAGCCACAGCATCTTGTATCATTTGTTGAGTCTCCTTTTCACTGTCAAACCCCATTGTCTGGATGCTTCATACAGGTGATTTGAAACCGAATATTTCCTTGTTGGATTCCTGAGTTTAAGGAGTCTGAAGAATCACAATCCTCCATAATGTTAGCAACACTACCATTGGCTTGCAGCAACTTCAGTTTTCTTATTTTATGGCTATTCCCGCTTGCGTTTTCATTGGTCGCGTCTGCAGAGGTTTGTGGGCTGCTTTGAGGGTTCAATAGGGGTGGTAGATGGAGATGCTTGCCATTGGTTTCATCATCCATGGAGGCGTAGTTATGGTTCTTTCCAACGCCGGATGACTCGATAACAGGGGATGATATGGTGTCTTGTAGAGGTGTGTTATTTTGGGTGCTGGTTACCTTCATTGCAAGAAGGTTGGGTGCTCCATCAGAAATATGAGCTGCAAACGATCTAACTTTCATCACATTCTTCCTTTTGCTGAATGAAGATTTAGGTGCAAGCCCTCTGGATTTTCTAAGCTTCGTATCTTTTATTTTTCCTTCCAACTCCATTTCCACTATTTCTTGTGGTTCCGCCAGGTCACGTATGAATGCAGAGAAAGATTGTTGTTGTGTATTCTGGCTCTGATTTTGGGCTAGTATCATGTGTCTCGTTAGTTTTGGGGTAGGCCTTATAACCTGGGTTGAGGAGGCTTTAGTTTGTGCTTGTTTTTTATCGAGGCCCACTCTTGAAAAGGGTACTGCTGAGTCATCTGGGTTGCTGTAGTTGGTTTCTGCCACTTGTATATTTTCCTTAATGGTGTCATAGCATGGCTCTATAGAGGAAGATTGATAAGAGGCGGTGTGCATTTGCTGGTTTTTTGTCTGTAGCTTGTGTGTTTCCTTAGTTTCAGGAAAAAGGCAGAAGGTTTTGTATGTTGTGTCAGATTGGTCTAGGTTGCTGGGTAATTCAGTGTACCTTGTGCAGAGAATGAGAGAGGGGTCATTTTGCATGTCCTTGTCCTGTTGCACTGGTGAGGTCCAGTCAGCTTCTGGTTCATTTATACTGGCCGGCAAAAACTCTTCTGGAGGTATAAATTTACTGCATGTCTCTTCATTTGATTCTTCAGTGCCTGATGTATCCATTGAGTATTTAATTGTGGTAAACAGGGGGCTAAAACCTGGCTTCATTTCCTTGACTGATATATCAAATTCCTCTCCGTCTAGAATCAGTGAAAGCTGCTTGTTTAAAGTCGTGAAAGAGGTTGTGCTCAGAAGTACCTTGACTCCCATAAGTGAACCTTGACTCACACTTGTAATGTCGTAACCAATCATCTTACCTACATCTTCTACCATGAATTCAATACATCTGCGATTCCATCCAATCAGAGGAAGTCCTATAATAGACACCCAAGCAAATCTGTCTACTGCTTTTACTTCCCTCTTCCATGGTTTGATACTAGAGAAGTAGTTTGCCAAAGCAGAGCAACTGTTTATTAATTTTTTCTCCATGGTCTCTTTGTCTGTAAAGGTGATAACTGCTTGGCTTGCTCCCAGGAAGCGAAATCCAATTGCCTTCTTAACAGTTTTCAAAACCATATGCTCCAGATGTGTATACTCCACTTCTGTGGCTATAGAATCGACTAAACTTCTAAATAGCCATTCCTTGTCATCCTGTGTAGACTCATACACCACAGTCTTCTTTGATGGTTGTTGGATTAAAAGAGCTTCAACAAAGGTCCTGTTGTCTCTGAGGGCTAGTTTGGGCAAGATTTTGGTTTCTGGCTTTGTGGTGAGGGTTGTCTTTTCCCTGGAATTTGTAGGTGTTTGGAATCTTGCTAAGTTTGCACGAATTTTGAAAGAGTCAAACCATATAAGATTCAATCTGTCACAAAGTTCTGTTTCTTCTAAATGGGAGAAGAAAGTTACAAAACCAAACCGTCTTCCTATTTTTGTTTTTTTCCTGGAAACAAAGAGATTGGTGACCAGACTAATTTTTGAAAAAGCTTTTTTGAGATCTTGGTAATCAATCCAAGATGGAAAACGTTCAAAATAAAACTTAGTAAGAACAGAGGGAGTAGGAGTTGTGTTAGGTAAGTGTTTGTTGTTTTGACTGTTGTTTGTGTAACACATAGGTTGCAGAAAGTTCATGGTGGCAGGATGAAGAGGGGGGTGTTGTGTATGTTTAAGAGGGACATTGATAGGTATTTGTGGGGTTGGATTGTAAGAGGGAGGTTTGAAAGAGGTTGCTAAGACCTGGGTTGCAGGGGAGGGGATGATAGACAAAAGGGAAAGTGTTTGGGATGGGAGCATCGTTGCAGGGGAGAGGATGATAGACAGATGTGACTACAGCAGCTTCAAAAAAACTCGGAATAGTGCTGGAATTTCTGGCTGTCGCTGGTAATTTGAAAAATGAGGGGATCGGATAGATCTCCTCCTTGCTGCTTTTTCTGTGTCAGCTGTGTCACCGATGGAGACCTTTATGCATCTTGAGGAAACGAGGAGGGAGAAGACATCGTCCGGCCAGAGCTAACCGGTCTTCACCATTTGCTTTGTGTGCTGCAGCCCGGTTTCATTCTTCATGGTCAGTACTATGCATGAGCTCCACCCTGCATCCAAGCAATAGCTCCGGTGGAGGAAAGGGGAGAGATCGGCTGTCTCTTGATGATCTGGCTGCAGTTCTCTGTCCTATTCTCTGTCCTCTTGGGCGATGAAAGATCTCTTCAGATCTGCAGCGAGAGGATCTCATCTGCTTTTTTCCTTTGGTCTCACTTTCTTCTTCTCCTTTACAAGTGGCTGGCGGCTGTGTTGGGTCCAAGATGAAGGTGAGGGTGGCTGGTTGGTTTGGTGGTCGGTGGAGCCCGATCTGTAGGGAGAAGAAAGCAGAACAGCCCCTGCCCTTCGTGGCTTTTTCTTCTCCCCGGTTCTGGGTCTCCTCTTCTCTCAGTTTTCCCTGAAGAAGAATGCCATCCTTCCTCTGTGATTCTTCATCTGTGTGTGTATTTTCCTGGGGTGGTTGATCTGGCGGTTGTTGCTGGTTTTGGTATTGAATCTTTTTGCTGGTTTTGGTAAATTATGTTCCGAAAGAGAGAGAGGATGGGTTTGATTGACTGGTGTGGTTGAAAGAGCGGGAAGATTGGGATCGGTTTTGAGAAGGTGGGATGGAAGATCACCGCTTGTTGATTTCTTTAATGTTTACTTGCTTTAAATCCCACGTCCAGCTGTGACTGGTGAACCCACTGGGAAGAGATCCATTTGATGTATTAATTGTAATGATACAGTGGAACGGAGGGAAGCTGCAGGAATGGTGAATATAGCAATGAGCCTATTTGCCAGTATTTTAGGCTGTGGCTGGAAGTCACACTTACGATGTATCATCGTTATTTTTCTGCATTGTTAGATAAAAGATCACGTCTCTCTTTTTCTCCCATCATTCCCTCCCTACATGCATGCATGTGCGCGCGCGCTCGCTCGCTCGCGGGCGTGCTGTTTAGAAAGTGCTTCATTGTGGTGAAAATTGTGAAGAATCAATCAACCACATGATTTAGCCTCCATCAAAGAAGTTGAAGAACCTCTTGCAACATTAATCAAAACCACCAAATCCATCTCAATCTCAGATTGTCCATGCTTATGTTGCCAAGCTAGGCAAAGGACCCGGGACACCAGCCTACAGACCCATCTTGATGGATGTAAATACCCCAAATTAGTTTGTCAATTTTTTTTTATCAAAGTAAAGATGGATTAAAAATTAATTTAATTTTCTTAGTCAAATCTTCTCAATGTTTAACATTAAATTTTTTTAATAATCAATTTAATTTTGGTATATGAAAGCTATCTTTAAAAAAAAAAGTCATTTCAATATATATATATATGAAATGCTTACTACGTACAGCAGCCGACATGAAATATAAAAGAAGTTTAAACATGAAGAAGACATTGTCAAATTTTGAAGATGTTGTTGAGATGATTAAATAATACCCATTTCATCGTCATATGCCTTTTGGTCGTGGGATTCAGCTCAAAAGTTATTTTCATATTCTAAATTGTTCTGACAACTCTTAGGAAATTCTGGGTTTGCAAGGAAAGTCCAACTCCAAAACCGTGTGTGTGTGTGTGTGTGGATATTACCATTAAGGTTGCTAGCAGTTGCAAGTTGCTAATACTATTATTATATATATGTTCATAGTTACAGCTTGAGAGATTACAATTGGCTGGAGACCATGTTATTCACAAGGAAGATATATTAAAGATTGCGGTTTACGGGCATTCAAAGGCTTTCTTTCTTTCATTTACCATTGACATTCATGCTATCAATGCTAGCTAGTTTACCATGTAGTTTACCATGATATAACTTCAATCTACCACCGTGAATCTTGTAATATCAAGAATCTGGCCGGGATTAGATTTCAAATTAAATCAAGTGATTAATTTGATTAAAATCTAATTTGTTTGACTTTATTTTAAAAACAAATCTTAAAATGAAATTATTTTGAAATGACCGATCAATTCATTCAACCCATAAATCCACCTTTAACAGGTCATTTGATAACACCTCCTCCATTATCAAATCAAGTCTTTATCACCTGTGTTTCTCTCTTGTGGGTTTTCTTTGAAGCATAAACATAGGTTCTTATCAACAATCAATCACATATGGCTCAAGGTTACTCAACTTTTTCCCTAATATTACTAATAACAATAAACTTACTCAAATTTAAATGGGTCCGGCTACAACACCAAGCCCAACAGCTTTGGACCCCTTAAATTGCGGACCTAAAAGCCTTGGGTCTGGCTGCATTCCGAATCAATTAGAGTTAGGTGAAGACGCAAGATCCAAGAGTATTAGATATGACGTGGACCCATTAACCTAAGGTCTGACTCTTGACCCAATTGTCATGTGTCAGGGAGGGCTACAAGACCCAGGGGACTTCAGTCTGCTCCCTGCCACCCCCAAACAACTTGGGTCTGGCATGCCCTTCCAGACCCACGTTAATATTAATAAAAATAATTGATTTTACCCTTGAAATCACATCTATGTTTTTTTGAATAGTAATAAAATTTATTTCAAATTTAATAATATGAATGAATTTAATAATATTGATGATATTAATAATAATATTAAACTTATCTGAACTAAGTTTTTATAGTTTTTAATCCCTTCAAATAAAACTTATTGTTTTTCTTCAATAATAATAATATTTTTCTTCAAATTATTAATGATAATAATAATAATAATTTTACCCTTCAAATCAAATCTATGGTTGTTGTTCAAAATTAATGATATATTTTTAAAATTTCTTAATTATGATATTAATAATATTAATTATAATAAAAATAAAAATATTTATAATAGAAATAATATTAATCATCATAAAAATAAAAGTATTTCTAATACAAATAATAATATTTTTAATATTAATAATAACAATAAACTTACCCAAGTTTAAGTGGATCCGGGTGCAACACCAAATCCAAGAGCTTTGGACCTCAAATGTCGGATCCAAAAGCCTTGGGTCTGGCTACAATTCGAACCCATTAGGGTTGGGTGAAGACGCAAGATCCAATAGCATTGCGTCCTAACGCGAACCCATAAGCCTAGGGTTTAACTCCTGACCCAATTGTCTTTGGTCAGGTAGACCTGCAAGATCCAAGGGATTCGGGTCTGCCCCATGCCACTCCTGAGCAACTTGGGTCTGACATTTTGATTTCGAGGTAAAGGTTCGCGATAGAATTGCGGTGTTGATTCTTGAGAAAATTGTAACTCCTGATATCATGGAAGTCGATGATTTGGATGCAACTGTGAGAGGTGTTGGAGGGTTTGGATCTACTGGTGTTTGAGCTTCCTGTGATTTGTAATGTTTCCATAAGTGTTTCTCTTTCTTGGTGTTTAAACTTAGCAAACATATGGCAGACTATAAGCAGTAAAAGTTTAAGGTTTGGTGAAGGACTTCCTTTTGTTAATGAAGACACAAGTGTTTTATGGTTTCATTTCCTTTTTTATCTTTTTATATTTAGCCTTTTGTTAACAAGGCTATATCTATTTTATTGTTGTTTGCATGGATAGGAACTATAAAAAAAAAAGCATGATGTATAAATACTCACAATTTCACCAATGAAATCTACCAAAATTGGAGATTTCTGATACTCATAAGAATCAAATTTCTATTAAATGAGCCAGTTGATCCAGATATAAAATATATAAAGAAATCACAATGCCAAATACAACAACATCTTTGCTCGTCCAATTGGATTGGGAACTGAGCGCGCCATTTAAAAGTGTAAATAAAGCTAACTCATAAACTTAACTTTTCCTTTCTTCTCTCTTTGGCTAAATTGTTTTTTTTAAAAAAAAACAAAATTAATAATAATACTCAACCAGCAAATATCTCGAACTGATTTTCCAATTATTTTTTTAATTTACTCCTAAACAATAGAATCAACAGAGAAACTTTTATAATAAAATCAACAGAGAAACTTATAAAATAGAGTGAAAAACCCTAACCCATCTTCATCGTTTCTTTACAACTTTCTAATTCTAAGTTTGCAAGTAATAAAAGAAAAGGCAAATCAAAGAAAGTCTCGTAAACCCATACAACAAACCTAAATTAAAAATCTTAATTAAATATACTTTGTTGATGTCACTGCTGCTGCTGATGTTGATGGTGACGGTGTTCGTGCCCGTGCCCGTGCTCGTGCTCGTGCCCGTGCCGGTACTCGTGCTTGTGCTCGTGCTGCTATTATTGTTGCTGGTGGTGGTACTGGTGGTGGTACTGGTGGTAGTAGTGCTAGTGGTGGTGTTCGTTGCTGTTGGTGAAGGTTGTGGTGATGCTGCTGGTGACTGGGTCTGTTTCAATAAATTAAATGGGTTTTTGAAGATGCAATATGCAATATTTTGGATTTATTTATTTATAAATAATGATTCTATGTATTTCAAATATTGTTGATAAAGATATATTAAACAATTAAATATTTCTTTCTACTATTTTTTTATTATTATTAATAGAGACATAGAGAGCCTGAGTTTTTCTTTTTTTGTCATTGATTTTTTGTTCAAGAGCTTTTTTTTAGTACAATTTAGCCTTTTTCTTTCTTGAAAAGGAACTGTCCACTATATTAACAAACAAAATGCTTAGTGATGTTTTAAAACCCACCTTCCCAACCAAACACAGAAATTTAAATGCCAAATCAAAGGAAAGCTCAGGAATAGAACACTTGGCTGTTGAAAACTCGAAATACCAATGAAATGCACATAAATTTTGCTCTTACCTGGTTACTTGTAGAGAGTCCACCTGAGTTTTTCTTTTTTTGTCATTGATTTTTTGTTCAAGAGCTTTTTTTTAGTACAATTTAGCCTTTTTCTTTCTTGAAAAGGAACTGTCCACTATATTAACAAACAAAATGCTTAGTGATGTTTTAAAACCCACCTTCCCAACCAAACACAGAAATTTAAATGCCAAATCAAAGGAAAGCTCAGGAATAGAACACTTGGCTGTTGAAAACTCGAAATACCAATGAAATGCACATAAATTTTGCTCTTACCTGGTTACTTGTAGAGAGTCCACCTGAGTTTTTCTTTTTTTGTCATTGATTTTTTGTTCAAGAGCTTTTTTTTAGTACAATTTAGCCTTTTTCTTTCTTGAAAAGGAACTGTCCACTATATTAACAAACAAAATGCTTAGTGATGTTTTAAAACCCACCTTCCCAACCAAACACAGAAATTTAAATGCCAAATCAAAGGAAAGCTCAGGAATAGAACACTTGGCTGTTGAAAACTCGAAATACCAATGAAATGCACATAAATTTTGCTCTTACCTGGTTACTTGTAGAGAGTCCAACATCATAAACCATGGTGAGATCAGTCTTGAAAAGTCCAGGTGATCGCTCGGAACCAGGTCCAGGTTTCAAGTCTTCGTCATAAAGAGCAAAGAGGTATGTATCCACTGATTTTCCTGGCATGAGTGGAGTGCCCACCATCGATCGAAGGTGTGCAATCAAATTGCCATTGTAAGCCTTGGCATTCTCAATGCTTGGCCCTACGTCGTTGTCATCTCCTTTAAATGGCCATCCAGTCTCAGCCACCACAATCTCAACATTCTTAAATCCCATAGAATTCAGTGCAGAATAAACTGCATCCACCTGCAATTGATTAAACCACTTGTCAGTAGCATTTTATATTAGATCATCTATTGATACAGAATTTTCGCACTTGCAATTTGATTTACTCTCACCTGAGCATCGAACATGTTCATGTACTTGATCTTAGTGTTTCCATCCATTCGTCCTGCATTCGGCTGGAAAAGGCAAAAAGCGAGAGTCTCAGGCCTTGTATCGCTTCTATAAGCAAAGTATGGGTAGGGATTGAATGCGAAAGGCGAACCATTCGCACTATTAAACTCCAACAAGCCCTTCATCAGATCCCCATAACTTGGATCAAAGCTTCCAGAAGAAGGTGGCTCAGACTGCTTAAGTACTCCCATCGAATGAACTGTGGAGACCTTAATTTTACCCCCGAGCGATGCATCATTTAGAGCATTCTGTACATTTTGCATTGCTGGTAAGAGCTTGTTCATGAGATTCTGGTCATTGGAAGTCATGACCTCGTTGCCGACAGTGATGAGGATGATATTGCTAGCTGGATAGAAGGGAAGCACGTTTGTGTTGATCCAGCTCTTGGCAAAATGGGGATCAGAGGCTAGTCCTGGAATGTCACCATTTGCAGTGCCGATAACAATTCCAATTCCGGTGTTGGCTAAGGCTTTGATTATGGCGGGGTCCGATCCATATAATCGGACCTTTTGGATTGAAATGGATTGAAGAAGTTTTGCATTGGATGATGGTGTTGGAAGGTTGTCCGCAAGCTGGCCATAGTTTATACCGAGGAATGACTGCGAGTCTGCACAAAAAGCAGCAAAATTTAAAGCAGATGATCAAACATCAATTTTTAAACGACAAAACAGAACACCAACATATTTTTTGTTTTCATAGACTGAAATGAAGACAGCTCAGTTAAGGTAAATTCTTTAGAAATAGAAGGAGGTAATTAAAATAGAAAGAGACGCAAACTTACTTGCGATTTTTACAGTCAGTAAGAAGGAAAGGAGTAGGAAAGCAGCAGTATAAGGAAGCACCACCATGGCTTAGGAGGAGCGGTTTCTGTTCTGTTTTTTTTTTTAACTGGAGTGGGCATTAAATATAGAATATGCTACAAGTCGAGTATAGAAGCGTAAAGATGACTTCGGGTGGTGAATTAAATTGTCACAATTATTTGATAATAATTTTGTGTTGTAGCGTACTTAATTAGCACACGATATCGCATGTCTTCAAAGAATTAATTATAAGCTGACGCAATGGTTGTGACAATGCTTAGTGTTAGTTGTTAACAAGCTAGCTTTGAAGTGTTTGTCATCGCACTATAACATTCTAATCGATTTGAGTTCTCTGCCTTTCCCTATTGTTTTCCACATAACCAAAAGGCAGGTCAATAGTCCTAAGAAAAAAAAAAAACAACGGCAAATACACTTTAAAAAGGTACTTATCTATTAGATTCGAATATATACGATTAACTAAGGCAATAAAAAAAATTTAATGAACATAATAATTAATCAGTTCGGTTTTTATAAAAGACTAAATTATTGTTGGGTTTATTTAAATTAAAAAGAAAGCATGAAGACAAGATGTTTAAATTGTGTTTGAATATAGTTTTTACATATGTTTAGATAAAATAAATAATATGATGTGAAGGCATAAAGAATAAAAGGATTATTTGATGGAGGAATTATGAACATAAATCAAGAAAAGAAGTAACTTGATTTAAATATGTGGTTGTATGTGAAATGATGATGTTATGTTTGTAAATGAATTTTTATCGGAACGAATGAAAAAAAAATTATGTGCTTTGCATTTCGGCATGTAAGAAAAATATTAATGGACTAATGATATAATGACATTTGATTGATTCAGGAGTGATGTCTGGAGCTGGTTATCAGACAGGAGGAGTTGGTTATCATACGAGAGGAGTTAGGTCATCACGAATAGAAGGTAGGTGATTCGTCATCTTATTTTGTAATTATTAGTTTTCCTTAAATATCCGAGTTGTGGTGATGATTAGCTCTGGCTAATGGCATTCGAGACGGATGACCAAGTTGTGTTGATGATTAGCTCCAGCTAATGGCATCCGAGATGGATGAACAGGTTGTTTTGATGATTAGCTTCGGCTAATGGCATCCGAGATGGATGATCGGGTTGTGATTGTTGATTAGCAAGAAGGATGACCGGGTTGTGATTGTTGATTAGTTTCGGCTAACGGCATCCGAGATGGATGACCGGGTTATGGTTGATGATTAGTTTTAGTAAATGACATCCTAGATAGATAGCCAAGTTGATTATGATGATTGGCTTCGGCTAATGGTATCCGTAAGAGATGATGAGTTGACTTGTGTGGTTGGTTTTGGTTAATGGCATTCGAGACAGGTGACCGAGTTTAAATATTGCAATTAGTTACGATTAAAAGCATCTAGGATGAATGACTGAGTTAAAGTGAAGTAATTAATCCCAACCGAAGATTAAATTGCTGCCTACCACTCCTATAGAGGTGTTGGGGCGTGTGCATGAGGATAATACAAGAAGTGAAGTAATGAGGGTTGCACAGTGTATTTGAGAAGTGAATGAAAGAATGTACTCACCTTCAGTTGATAACAAAAAATAACAATAACATCCTTCTAGTTATTATTATTATGTTTAGATTATTTATAGTTCTTGTATCCATGCTATTTTTGTAACAGGGGCATCATACAATCAAGGTACATAGGAAAACAGTTCCACAAGTTCTCATATTTTAAAAAGTGTTATGTACCAGTTTGTTTTAAATGTTATATTGAATATTTGCCTTTTGATACTTTTTTAAGGACTTGTAATGAAAACTGAATTGGAACATGGATGTGGATGTGCATACATGTAGATATGATATTCTGAATATATTTATGTGGTATTCTTGTTTATGAGGATGTTGTGTTGAGAAATTACATGAGAATCGTATGAAAGGAGGTATTATTTGTGTAAAATTGTTGTTCGGCACTCATATATAAACTCGTGTTGATAACGAGACTAGAATAGAAATGTAAATTCATAAGTATGTTAATATCATGTGATGTAAACACCTTGAAAAAAATCAAGAGAATATCATTGTTAAAGTGTATTTGCCTTTTGGTTACGTGGAAAACAAGAGAGAATTAGGCAAATAGATTGGAAAGTTACGGTGCGATGAGAAACACTTCAAAGCTAGCTTGTTAACAACTAACACAAGCATTGCATCAGCTTCTAAATTCTTTGAAGACAAGTTAATTATCCTTCCAAGTTTCAAAGCCTCTCTGTAGAAATAAACATGCGATAACGTGCGCTAATTAAGTACGCTACAACACAGAATTATTATCATGTAATTGTGTTGTAGCACACGTTTCCAAATCACTAATAATGAATAAATTGAAGAATTATATTGTCCAGTGTACATTATGTTTTCCATGAAATAAATAAAATAAAATAAAAAATTGAGAATTATTCTTTATTAAATTGAATTAATATAATTAAGTAGTTAATTTCTTCACTTGCGAATATCTAATATTCATTTTTTTTCTTAACGTAAAAGGTAAGTAATATGGGTTGGTTCAGTTTGATTTGGATAAAAAAATTTAACTAATTTTTTTTTTAATTTTTTTAAATTAAACTAAATAAAAAAATTGATTTATTCAATCTTATTTATGTTAAAATCAAATAAATTTAAATAGGTTAATAATAAAAAAAAACTTAGACTATTTTTATCAAGGGTTTGATTTTCTTGAGATAGAAAATGATTTGTTTAGTTTTGTTATATATAATTTTGGTTTTTTGGGTTTGATTTCTTGATTTAATTTTGTTGGTTTCTAAAATGTAAAACCAAAATCAAACCGATCAATTTTTTTAAAATCTTTTAATTAATTTTTTTTTTTTATAGTTTTAAAACCTGACCCGGTAATCGACCCAATTTAATGATCGGATCAAGGGTTAGATGGTACCATAGTTTTTTCCATAGTTTTATAGTTCCTATCCATGCCTTCCCTGTTGCCACTGTTTCTTTCGGTTCATCTCCGTCGAAACAGTAGTTTCTAAAGTTTTATTAACTTGATCTATTATGCTTTAAGACTCCATAGCCAAACAAACAAAGCAACATGGCTAATCCGATCCAACCAGGCGGGGCTTGCTTTGAACTGAACACAATAGCATCTCTTATGCCATGAATCTCTTCCATCAAACTTCTGATAAAAATCCTTTAAACTGTGATTTCTCACAATCAGTCATTTTCTTTTCCAACAACCCCAGCAAGTTTTCTCAAAACACTTCCCTCTTGGTTTTACTAATCCCTCTTCATGTTGCTGCATTTGCGCATAAACTGGGTTTGGCATGGTAGCGGGACCCAACGTTGTTGGGTTTGACTGCCAAACGTGGCCCAAACACTTTCAAAAAGTGATAATAGCATTGGATTCTACTATCTAGCAGCACCCAATGTTTTTTGGTTTGGCTAAGGCAGATTCAAAACACTTCAAAAACGAGTTAGGTCTGATTGCCCAGCTAGACTCACCGATCTTGGGTTTAGCTAGGCAGTGAGATCTAATATCTTTGGGTCTGGCTGCGCAACCATAACCAAAAATATTATTATTTATATTTTAAATTTTTAAATTTTTTTTTATTATTAGTGTTATTAATATTAAAAATATTATTATTTGTCTTATAAATATTGTTATTTTTTATTATAATTAATATTGTTAATATTTAAAATCTTATTATAATTAATATTATTAATATCATAATTAAGAAATTTAAAAAATATATCATTAATTTTGAAAAACAACCATAGATTTGATTTGAATGATAAAATTATTATTATTATTATTATTATTCTCATTATTATTATTATCATTAATAAATTAATTTGAAGAAAAATGTTATTACTATTGAAGAAAAACAATAAGTTTTATTTGAAGGGATTAAAAACTATAAAAACTTAGGTAAGATAAGTTTAATATTATTGTTAATATTATCATAACTCAATTCTGGTTTATTCTCCAAAATTCACTTTTTAAAAACAATAAAATAAAGGCTGACAGCGTGGAGAAATTAAGCAGGCCGAGAATACAACTGCAATTTTGAAGGAAATTCAAGGCCTAATTGTACCCTATTATGACAAAAAATGAAGAAAAAAAATGCAAATTCAAGAACAAATTAAAAGATTATTGGATGAATTTGCATAAGAATTAAGTCCAAAGATATAATTAATTTATTAATATGAATGAATTTAAAAATATTTATGATAATATAATAATATTAAACTTATATGACCTAAGTTTTTATAGTTTTTAATCCCCTCAAATAAAACTTATTGGTTTTCTTCGATAATAACAATATTTTTCTTCAAATTTATTAATTTAATAATAATAATAATAATAATAATTTTACCCTTTAAATCAAATTTATAGTTTTTTTTTCAAAATGAATGATATATTTTCAAAATTTCTTAATTATGATATTAGTAATATTAATTATAATAAAACAATAACATTTATAATAAAAATAATATTAATTATAATAAAAACAAATATATTTATAATACAAATAATAATATTTTTAATATTAACGATCATAAAAATAAAAATATTTATAAACCAAAATAATAATATTTTTAATATTAAAATTAAAAATACTTATAATATAAATAATAATATTTTTAATATTAAAACTCTTATACCTACATATTTGAGCATTGCTATACATAAGGAACTTATGCTCGTATTGGTAAATCTCACTTCATACATTTGAATTTATGTTCACATATGGTTTGGTTTTGTTTCTACAACAAGTTTTGTTCTAGCACCCAGATCAGGATTGGCATGGAAGCACTCGATTGATGTGGGTGCTGGTATCATAGATGCTGATTACAGAGGCCCTGTTGGGGTTATCACTCTAATGTTGATTTCGAGGTAAAGGTTGGTGATAAAATTGTGCAGTTGATTCTTGAGAAAATTGTAACTCCTGATGCCATGGAATTTGAGGATTTTGATGCAACTGTGAGAGGTGTTGGAGGATTTGGATCTACTTGTGTTTGAGCTTTCTGTGATTTGTAATGTTTTTTTTTAAATGTTTCTTTTTCTTAGTGTTTAAATTTAGCTAACAGATAGTGGATTAAACAGTAAAAGTTTTGGGTTTGGTGAAGGACTTCCTTTTTTTTTTTTTGTTAATGAGTCAACCTAGCAAAAGACAAGGTTATGGGTTACCCGTCAAGTTGTCATGATTGAGTTTAATAACTAGTAAATGTAAAGAAACCGAAGATATACCAATAAGAAATACTCTGATATTCCACGACCGATTAGATCAGGGAACAAGGAATCAGAACCCAAAGATCTGTAGAACAAGGTGAATGAAGCCAGCAAGAATATTTTTTAAATATGAAACGAATTGATTAACAAAGTTGACACGAGGATGATGAAAATTATCAAATGATAGATTGGCAAGTGAAACCATCTTCAAACTAGAGAAGGTTGTTGATATAAGATCTTATAATTAGAGAATTCAAAGTTGAAATTTTATACATAATTTGGAATTATATTACGTGAATTAACATTTACAAAAGATTGTAGCACTTTTCCTACACTCATTGTTGTAACCCATTTTTGGATCCCTACACATAAATATATAATAATAATAAATAAATAAATAAAAAATAGAACAGTTTTGTTTTGACACTGTTCCTTTTCCCGCTGCTGCTCCCAAAACTTAGAGCCCCACGCCTTTTTAAACAAGAAACAATGACTACATGCTGCTCTCAAAACTTAAAGCCCCGCGCCCACTAGCCGATCAACCGCCGCGTGCCCTGCTCCCCATGCGTAGCAACGTCCCCGCTCCCCCGTCGCCTATAAATGCTGCTCTTAGCAGCTGCAAAAGGGAGGGGGGTTTGAGAGAGTTCAGTTTTGAACGAGAAAGAGAGAACCAAACCAGCCCCCCTCCATTTTGATTTTCTTCTGGGCGCTGCCCCCGCTTGTTTTTCTGCCAGAATCAAAGCAGCCACCCCCTTGCTTGCACATTGATCCATCTTCTTTCTCCCAGCACCGAACCAGAGCACAAGACAGCCCTCGAGAGCCCTGATTCTCAATTTCCCCCCTACACACGTCCTCATTTTCCTCTCCTGAACCGTCTCCCTCTCATTTGGCAACAAGAAAAAACCAGAGAACAAAAGCCCCCCTCTTCTCTGCTTTTCTCCCCTGAGGCCGGCCATTTCAGAGCCTCTCCCCGTCATCCCTCTATCGGCTGCAGCCCTTTCACCAACGCCCTCATTATCTCCTCCATCCCAGCAGCAGCAGCAACACCAGGAGGAGGAGCAGCGGCAGCAACACCACCAACCACACCAGCTCATCACTCCTTCGTTCCAGCAGCCACACCAGGAGGAGGAGCAGCCGCAGCAACTCCACCAACCGCACCAGCAACTGCACAGACGAGGAGGAAAGGCGGCAAAGCAACGGGAAGAGGAGGAAACAGTTCCCGCTGCTGATTAGGCACTCCCTCCAGCTGACTACGGGATTTCTGCTGGGGAATGGAGTAGCACTATAGCTGATAGCCAATGGACGACTGATGCAGCCCAACAACCCATTCCTGCTGCCGACTTCTTCCCAGAGCAAGGTGGACTTTCTGTTTTGAATGGGGTGTAGCTCCTGCTCCAGCGCCAGCCCTTCACTCTCCCTTCCTCTTCGCTGCTAACAGCAGCTCATTACGGAGAAGATGGAGGAATAAGAGGGGAGGCCAAAGGACAGTAGAGAAGGAGCAGAAAACCGAGACTCCAAGGGCGCCAATCTTTTGCCATGCCAGCAGAAGACTTTCTTCCACCGGTGAACGAGACGACAACACCGTGAGCAGCCATAAGCAAGAGCAGCACATCAACAGGGATCCTTCCTCCCAAAGCGGCGACAACAACCCCGCGAGCAGCAGAAATAGAGGAGAACAGAGCTAAAAAAAAAAACAGAGAAGAAAGGCCAACCGCCAGCCCAGCCATCCTCCGGTCAGCAACCGCCAGCAGCACCGCCTTCAGAGCCACCATAGGTCAACCCTCTGACCCTTATCTCTGTTTACTGTTCATCTTCTTGCATGCAGAACGTGCACTGTGCACGTTCTACAAGCAAGAAAATAATTATCCGATTACTGTGTGCACAGTAACCGGCTAACTAATTAACGGGGTACTGTGAACAGTAACCAGTCATGTTGTTTCGGGCTGGGCTGAGTCCAGCCCTGTAGAAAGTAGGCCCAATTTATTTTGGGCTGATTTCAGCCCAGTTTCCTTTTGGGCCGGGTCTGGCCCGTTCGAACAAAAATTCTTCAAAAATTCTTTCAAAAAATATGTGATTTTCTGTAATTTTATTAATGTATTTTGATCAATATCGGTTTGTATTTTTATACTGTAATTTTTTTAATAATACTCAACCAGCAAATATCCTCTAATTTTCCAATTGTTTTTTTCAATTTACACCTAAACAATAGATTTGACAAAAAAACTTATAAAATATAGAGAAAAACCTTAACCCATCTTCATCGTCTCTTTACAACTTCTTATTCTAAGTATGCAAGTCATAAAAGAAAATGAAAATCAAAGAAAGTCTTATAAACCCATACAACAAACCTAAATTGAAAATCCTAATTAAATATCCTTTGTTGCTGTCGCTACTGATACTGATGGTGTTCGTGCTCGAGCTCGTGCTCATGCCCATGGCCGTGGCCGTGCTCGTGCCCGTGCCCGTGCCCGTGCTACTGTCATTGTTGCTAGTAATGATGATGGTGCAGGTGGTGGTGGCCGTGGCTGCGACTACTAGTGACTGGGTCTGTTTCAATAAATTAAATGGGTTTTTGGAGGTGAAATATGCAAGAATATTTTGGATTTATTTTTTTTAGTACAATTTGGCCTTTTTCTTTCTTGAAAAGGAACTGTCCATTCTATTAACAAACAAAATGCGTAGTGATGTTTTAAAACCCATCTTCCCATCCAAACACAGAAATTTAAATGCCAAATCAAAGGAAAGCTCAGGAATAGAGAGTGGCCTTCCCAACCAAACACAGGATAGCTCAGGAATGGAAATTTAAATGCCAAATCAAAGGAATAGAACACTTGGCTGTTGAAAACTCGAAATACCAATGAATTGCACGTAATATCATGATTGATTGGCCAAAGCCGAGTAGTGTGAAAGGCCTGCGTGGTTTCTTGCGACTTACTGGCTATTACCGAAAGTTTGTCCAGAACTATGGTACAATTGCATCTACTCTTACAACTATGTTACCCAGGGATTCTTTCAGATGGACAGATGAGGCAGCTCAAGCTTTTTGAGCACTTAAAACACTACCATGTCCAGCACCCAACGATCTCAATGCAAGTAAGAGTTTGAAAATTTTAAGTTTCTACCCAACTTTTAACCCATGTTTTAATATAAAAAAATAAAAATAAAATAAAAAAAATAAGGATTTACATGTGACGATAACATAGAGCATCAGGGTTAAGGAAGCAATATGTCAAGGAGATAATTACTGAATCATATATAATTATTGTAATATAAAATATAATAGATATATGATTTGATTTGTACTGGTTATGGAAAATAATCATATAATAGATATATGATTTGATTCGTACTGGTTATAGAAAATAATCACTATAATATAAATACTATATATATAGGATTTATTAGTGTTGGTTATAGAATACAAACTCTGCAATAATTATAAAAATTTTCTATATAAATTAACCTTCCGCTATAATAAAAGAAGGGGAGAAAAATTTACAAGGGGGCGGAGAGACAAACAAAAATGAGAGGAAACACAGAAAAAAAACCTGCTCATCTTTAGCAAAGAAAACCCTAACTCTATTTCTCTAGCAAAGAAGCCGTAGCTCCTCCTCCTTTTTTTTTTAAATAAAAACAACGAAGCAGCCCCTCCATTTGAAGAAACTAAGGATCTCTCTCTGGCCATACACTGTCCCCCCTCCCTTTCACCAGAACCCCCATTCCCCTCTCGGCCATTCCACCATCGCCATCTCTCCTCCAAAACGCAGCAGTTCCCCTCTCTGTTATTCCCCCATCTCCATTCTTCCCTTGCAAAAGAACCCCATTAAAGCCACAACCCCTTTGTCCTTTTACCTATAGCCAACCATTTTCCCCCGGACTCGTCATCTCCAACCATCCCAGCCTCCCTTAGAAGCCCTGATTGTTACTCAAACCAGCAACCCATGTACACTCACACCATCTTCCCCAAACCATGACCACCATCTCCTCCCGAACTAGTCTCCCTTGCAAAACCAGAGAACCCCATTAAAGCCACAACCCCTTTCTCCTCTTACCCATAGCCAACCATTTTCCCACGTTTCCCACTCACAGCCCCGTGTCTTGCCCTCATCAGAATCTCCCTCTCTCGGCCAAGACCTCCCTTCCCATCTCCACTCCCCTCATTTCCCTTTCCTTTTGAAGTAAACCAGAATAACCTGACTGTCGCCCCTCTGCTAAAGAAGAACACCAAAGAAACCCCTGCCCAAATATATAGAAACAGCCTCGTCTTCTCCTGACCAGAGAACGCGCTGCGCCAGCCCTTCACCCTCCCTTCCTCTCCGCTGCTAACAGCAACTCATTACGGAGAAGATGGAGAAATAAGAGGGGAGGCCGAAGGACCTTACAGAAGGAGCAAAAAACCGATTGAGACTCCAAGGGCGCCGATCTTTTGCCATGCCAGCAGAAGACTTTCCTCCACCTGTGAACGAGACGACAGCACTGTGAGCAGCAATAAGCAAGAGCAGCACAGTAGCAGGGATCCTTCCTCCCAAAGCGGCAAAAGCAGCAGTAACATGACAGCAGGATGTTTTTTTTTTCCAGCCTCTATTAAAGCCACATCGAAAACTCTCCTGCATGACAGCAATTCTGTTTCTGCTGTGAGCAGCAGGCCGGATCTTCCTTCGTGAGCAGCGCCCAGTCGTCTCAGCGCCATCGCCTTCGCTCGTCTCAGCGCCAGGTGAGTTTCCATGCATTCTTTTCACTTTGCATATTAATGGTTACTGTGCATGCTTTTGTTACTGTTCAAGTGAATTAGAATTCACTTGAACAGTAACTAATGAGGCATTGTTTGCCCAGCCGGGTCCTTGGTTTGGGCTAGCAACCCGGCCAAACTTGTTGGGTTCAGCCCAGCCACATGAGCCGAGCTGAACTCAATCTAAAAAAACGAGTAATATCATTAGTTTTCTCGTGTATTTAGTTTATGGTTTGTATTTTTTTTATTGTGGAAATACAAATCTCGTATTGTCATAATTCAATTTTTGACCATTTTATTTTAATTATTATTATTATTTTATTTATTGAAAAGGATAAAAAAAATGATGATAAAAAAATAATAATAATGAAAAACAAGTAAAATGAAATAAATGAAGAATGAATTAAAATTTGGGTTAAGGGTAACACGATTAAAAGTTTTGAGACTTAATTGAGTTTGAAATTAATTTAATTAATCCAATTAAGGGTTTAATTAGAGAATTGATAAGTTTTGAGACTTAATTAAGCTTGGAATTAATTTAATTAATTCAATTAAGGGATTAATTGGAGAATTGATAAGTTTTGAGACTTAATTAAGCTTGAAATCAATTTAATTAATCCAATTAAGGGCTTAATTGGAGAATTGATAAATTTTGAGAATTAATTGAGATTGATATTAATTTAATTAATGAAATCAGGGGGCTTAAATAAAAAATTATCAAAGTATAGGGCTGATTGGAATTTAAAACTTATATATAAATTTATAATCTTAAACATTATAAACAAGTTAAAAGAGATATAGAGAAAAGCTAGAAAAATGTATTTTAAGAAAATTCTTAATAAAATATCATTCATTTTATTCTTCTTCTTGTTTTTTAGTGTTATTTTTATGTTTCTTTTTATAAATTAACTACCACACTTTAACATTCTTTTCCAACAAAGAGGATACGTTCATCTAAGGAATCTAATGTAAGAACTACAAATTTGTCCATACATGAGCAAGTGAGCAAGTTATGTTGTTAAATAAGATCGTATAATACCATAAAAAAGTAAAGAGAACAAACCCCTGTTCCCACTGCAGGCTTACTATCGCCTGGTTTTGGCAAAAGCCACTGCGGTGACAGCGGAGCTGGATTGTCGGAACCTTGAACATCTGCATGAAATAAACAGAAGGAATCAACAAAGACATCTCTCCACATGTATCTAAACCAACAGTTGAAACAGTACGCCTGGCTATTCCATTGAATAACTGGCATTTATTGATTTGAATTCCCTTGATTTAGAAGAAGCAACATAATTGCTGAGAAATTGGCAGATGACTATATTTCTTAACCCCTTAAACTTGCCGTTTAGGACAGACACCTACAACCTTGAAAAATCAGAGTATTCCATAGGAGAACAGGATAGAAATAGCAATGAAAGAGCAGAAAACTAAACACAAAAAGAAAGAACCTTTTCTTTAATTTTATACAAGACAACTAAATGGCTTCTCTTAGAGCTTCTCTCACCAGATTATAATCCTTTTTGGCCCATTGAAGAAAAGTAAACTGTCATTCACAAGAGTAAGAGTCACTGAAGCTTGACCTCTATGTTCAACCTCTAGAGATATCCATTTTAACCTACCCACCCTTTTTATTACATGTGTATTGATGATGGGTTGTGAGCCTAGCTAGGGTTACTATTAATGACCGGCTATGGAATGTTGAACATCATAGATGATGTTATAATTGTATTGCATGAATTTGCACAAGTCATTTTTTGGATAGTGCCCTGTGCAGGGGATATATATGCTATCAAAATTTTGTAAAATAACTTGATAAATTATTGAAATGGTATGGCGACGAGAAACTAACAAAGACACAAGCATGTCAATTGGTACACAAGGATACTAGGGTCAAACATGTGTGTGTAAGAATATTTGCTCAATTTCAGGATTTAGAATCAAATTTCCCACCCAACCCAAAATCAATTTATCAAACAAAAAAATTAAAAAAAAAATATACAAACACAAAATCAAAATAGAAAATTCTTTTATCTCTTGACCTCAATTTACTTTTTTTTTAAAAAAATAAAAATAAAAGTTCAAAAACATCTTAATTAAAATTTTCTTGTTAAATGGAACTTATTAATACCAAGATTAATTTTTTTCTTTATTGGAATGTAGTCAATTATAATTTTCTCTCTTTTTCACCATAATTCAATGAATTTTTCTTTCCTCTCTCAAACCCAAATGCTGAAAAATAAAACAAATGAACCTTTGAACCATAATAAAAATTATTTTAAATTTAGTATTAGTCATATATTTTTTTCATGTTTTACATCTTGATCCCTTTGTTTTTTAATTCGGTTTTCTCGCCACAATTTCAAACTTAATCTAAGCTAATTAAGTCAAAAAAAGGATTCAATCAAGAAAATTAAACAAATGGATAGAAAAAAAAGTTTAATTAAAGAGAAAAAATGAGAATTGGAGTACTTATGTTTAATGCTCTTAAGTTTCAATCTTCTAACCATTAAATCTGTTGCTTCTAAATATTCCATTGTCAAGGAACGAAGTTCTATCCGAGGAAGAATAGTTGGATGATTGGCTGGAACATCCGAACTTAATTTCCTGCATGTGAAACTCAATCAGTGGCAGTACCGTAATTAGGGTTGATTTTATGTTTCTTTAACTTACTACAACTGTTCTGGGAGAATAGCGCTTTGGCTACAGTGAATAATTTCTTACAGCAGTTGGAATGTGTAAATGTGATAAAAATTATTTTTTCTCGTAAATATATTCAAAAGGAAAACTGCAAAAGCAAGAACAGGAAAGGCAGCATTTAGTTCAGAAGAGAGTATAACTCTCGGACAACATGTTTGTTTGGTAAGGATCAAGCAACTAGTTCGTAAGGTAATTCATACTTTTTGTAATAACCTATTTTTGGATTATTTCTTGATTTATATTTTTTTTCTCTTCAAAAAAATACAAAAAAATCAAAAATATTATAAAAAATATAACAGTAAAAAGATGATGTTAGAACGCTCAGAAAATGATCAGAAATTGATTGAGGAGGTCCAAAAAAACAAAAATTAAAATTTGGCAGTATTTTATTAATTGATGAGAGTCTTGTTGACAAAGAAAATTCAATTTGAGGAAGAAAAGTCCAAAATCAGATATTTGTGAACTCAATTAAATTTTATTGAAGGTTTAATTGAATTTATGGAGGTTTTGATTGCAAGAAAAATTGATTTTGAAGTCAATTTAGGTTTTAATTGGAAGAAATTAAAGTTCTGGGGTCAAATTATAATTTTTAAGAGTTAATTTGGTCAAATCAGGGGTTTAATTGCATAATTATTGAAGTTTGATGGCCAATTAGGGACTTAATTGAAGAAATCTGAAACCAAGGACCAAAATAAAAAACGCACGTAAATAGAGGGGCTGTAATTAAACCGAATCAGGGGCCAAATTGAAGAAATTAGAAGTTTATTGATCAATTGAGGGTCAAATTGCATAAATAAGAGACCAAGGACCAAGTTGGAAAAGGCGACCAACTTCAGGGTCGACGATTGAATTTGGCAGGGATGCAATTGAATTGATTTTTAAAATCAAAATTGCAATTGAGAACTTGATTGAACAAATCACAAATTGAAGACTGATTTGGATTTTGACACGTTTGGCGCCGTTTTCATTTAAATGAAACGATGTGTTTTTCCCAAAACAGTGCCATTTCATCCACAGTTCATAAAAAAAAGTCTGAAACGGTGCTGTTTTCAATGGCACTGTAGACTTTCTTCTTCTGGACGTGCAGACAAATAGGGGAAGGGAGCTGCGTTCCCTTGTATTTTCACCGCCTTTTCTTCCTCCTTTTAGTTAAAAAAGACGCCGACCAAAGACCTCATTTTTGTTCAGTTGTCCCGTGGCCTGCCACATGTTGGAGAAACGGAGGAGACGTGCCTCCTCGGGCAGTCGTGGGGCTGCAGCACAGTGGCCACCCCTGCCATGTCTCTCTCCTATTTTCACCTATAAATACAGGGGAGACGAGGGGGACAGAAGGGAGGATAGAGGAGAGAAGAGAGAAAAGAGTGAAGAAAAAAGAGGAGAAAGAAACAGAAGAACAAAGAAAAAAACAGAGGAAAACAGAGAGAGAGAAGTAAAACGAAGAGGAAAAAGGAGAAGAACCACTGTGAACCACCAGCGCTGCCGTTTGTTGCCTCCAGCAGCACAACCAACGGTTGGAGCCACCGCAGGTCATCCCTTCCCCCTTCCTTTTTTTTCTTGTGTTTCGTCTCGCCTCCATGCTCTCCACTGTTCACGTAGCCTATGAACAGTGGAGAGCACTGTTCATAGTTGGGCCAATTCTGGCCCAGCCGAATATTTGAGCCCATCCCAAGGATCTTAGGTTGAGTCCAGTCCAATCTAACAATTGTGGGTCGGGTCCGGCCCAACAAAAAAAATAGTTTTAAAATTTTGTGATTTCCCCGCATTTTGTTTTACGCTATTTTGTTTAATGTCTGTCTGTATTTTATGTCGTAAAAAAACAAAATCCGGTATTAAAATACTCAGTTTTTGTCAACTTAAAAAAAATTGAAAAAGGAAAAAAAGTTTTTGTGCATACGGCCAAGTGTCTCAAAGCTAAAAAATAATATTGTGTTTTTCATACACCAAAAAAACAATGTTTTAGCATGCATTTTGGCTTTAATAACCAGTTTATTAAAGTCAAGAGAATATTGACCAAAATTTCAAAAACAACAAAAAAATTATTTTGTTTGTCTTTTAGTATCCAGGGTACAACATTACACGTAATACATATTCTGGATATTAAATTCTGTTTTTTTTCAGACGATACAACGATTAGGTTTTACCCCATTAAGATAAAAACATCCTTATTGAGGAAGGCTTTTCTTGAATCTTAGACAAACAAGATCGACAATTAGAAACCACAACAAGACCTTAGATTTTATCTGACAACAAAATAATGCAGCTTACCTTAGGTAGGGCGTAGTTGGGGTGCTAATACCTTCCCTTTACGCAACTAGTCTATGTGCCCGATCTCTGAGACCAGTTAGGGTTCCTAGTGACCAGAATACTAGGTGGTGACTCCCATTCCAATGTTCTACTGATACGAGACAAGAATGTTTTGTCTCCCCGCATCTGCCATTATATAAATATAAGAATATTCGCCACGACACCGCGCAGTGACGTGCAACACCTTTCTTAACTCATCTCCCCACTGGTCAAAAGAATTGATGCCCCATATAAAGCCTTGCACAACAACTCTGTGTTCATAGATAGCCAACAACTGAAAAGGATGTATTTTCTGCTATTAGACCACAAAGAGTTTATATAGACAATAAAGCAATGAAATAACAGACATAATCACCGACAAATACATGGTCAGAAAGGGCAACCTGAATTGAGTACATGGAGTGGAACGTGGAGAACAGGGGATACCAAGTTCAAGTAAGCATAAGCGGCAACACCCCGAGATTTCCCCGTGATAAATCCAATTTTCATGAGCCTTGAACTTGGGAAAAATGAGAATTTTTTTAAATATTTATAACGTCTTAGTTCCACACAATGTACAATAATAAATAATAAATGGTTAAGAAAATAAATTAGCATTTAATGTAATAGAAACATAATGACTAAGAAATGAAAAAAACATAAACACCTTTTTCGTTTGGTTACAACTCTCAGAAATTTAATAATATCCAAACTACTCCTAAAACAACTACCTTGTAATGGAAAACTTCTTCTTGTCATTCATGGTAAGAGTCCTGAACTAATATTTATGTAAATATCTGAACAACTATAATTACATAAAAGTAGAATCACTAATTCCCTAAACTTTTATGATATCGTTAGGTCATAAGTCAAAACATGCTCTTTATCCGCACAACCTCAACATGTTTTGTCCACAAGATTTCAGGTCATTGAAGAATAATGCACCTATTTCCACAACTTCACTCACTCTTGCTTTTGCTAGTTAGGTATACAACCCATCATTTTTGAAACAGTTATCCCTTATTCTTATTTAGAATCACCCCTTTATTTCACATTTACTAGCAGTGAAATCGACTAATCACTTTAGTCCAGTCATCGCTATGACAATGAACATCTCAATTACTCTGTTCGGCATCGAATATCCATCTTGAGATCTACATATTCATCCATTCGATCATGTCATCTGCTAACCGTCATATTCAACAAGAGTACTCCCCATTACTGATACCCAATACTATCACATCATATCTTCCATTCTAACAATTTTATTTCTAACATTGAATAAAACTAGTTCCTATGAAAGGAACTAGGTTCCCCTTCAGTTCCATCAATTACGGTTCCTTTCTCCCTGTTCTAGTCACTAATGCCTTACAACAACTTTATAGACTAAGGCACCAACCCTTCAATCTAAACCTTCAATTAGAATTTGTGTTTAAAGCCTCAATCCCTAGTGCCCTTCCATTAATGTCTTTAGTAATTCTTGGACACTAATCAACAATATCACTTCAGTAAATAGTGTACTAGCACTAACTGATTAATACCAATTAATAACTCTTCATCCAGGATCACCCTAACAATTCTACTTGGCCCCTCCCAATCGTTTAGGAACATGTTTTTTTTTTTGAATCAAAGTCCAACAATAATTTCTTAATCACACAACCACTCTCATTCCTCCTCGCCAAGCATTCGACCCTCACCAGGTAATAATGCTCATTGCCCAGAACAAGGTATAATGCTATAATAGTCCAAAAATAAGAATTATCATGACATCCCAATCATTTTCACACATTCAATCACAATACACATTTTCTTTTTTCGATAAAATGTTTTCCAATTTTTTTTAAGATTTCATGTTAACATTATACCGTGTATACCAATTATTCACTCGATAATTGCTTATATTAGTAACCTTTTAACCAGGACACTAGTCCCAAACATCCGGACATCTAGTTCCTCCCATTATGCTCATTTACCATGCATATATCACATTTACCCAAACTCGGCATTGACCCCAGGTCCAGTCCATTACTTTTGACTGTCCAAAAATCCAACCATCCAACATTTGACATTAACCCTGTTACTGGGTCATTAATCCATTCATCCAATTACCGGGCACCAACTGAGATCTCTTATTTATCCACTCAATTCTCGGGCATCGACCCATTTACGAGGCCACTAATTCATTTGCCTAATTTACCGGGCATCGGCCCATTTACCAGGCCACTAATTCATATGCCTAATTTACCGGGCACTAACTCCTTTACCTGGTCACTAATTCACCCGCTTATTTTCCCGAGCACTGACCCTTTTACTGGGTCGCCAATTTTGTAAGCATCTAATGATGAGAGCAGAAGGCTGAGAGAAGGCCTATTGCCAGAGAAGGTCTGGGCAGGAAAAAGCAATGCTTAAGATTAATCATTCAGGAGTAATTGGTAAAGCTATGTTGTAGTAAATCTGAGGATTCACCTTGTGAGGTACGAGATGCTACAGAACTTGTTTTTCTTTACAACTCTTCTGGGATCTGCAAAAAATATAAATAAATTAATAATTCGACATCACTGTAGACAACACCTGCACTATAAATCACACTACTAAAAAATGAAGTAATTAGCAACAGACTATTCCGTTGCAAATAATATTAAAATCCGTTGCTAAAACAATTTAGCAACGGAATCAGCAACGGCAAAAATCGGATGCAGTTTTATCGTTGCTGATTTTTTAGCAACGGATTTATCCGTTGCTGATTTTGCAGCAACGAAAAATCCGTTGCTGACAATTAGCAACAAATTTTCTATTGCAAAACTAGCAACGGATTATCCGTTGCTCATTTTAGCAACGGATAAATCCGTTGCTAGTTTTGTGATCCGTTGCTGATTCATGCATCAATTGCAATCACCAACGGAGAATCCGTTGGTGATTGCATTTGTTTTTATTAAATGAAATTTTATTTATTTATTAAAATGACTTTTCATTTATTTATTTAATTATTTATGGATATTTTAAAAGTTGTAGAATATATATAACCAACATAAATTAATTAATATTAAAAATAATGATATCATTAATAAAAAAAATAAAAATAATATTCATATTATAAAAATTTAGTTAAACTTGCATTAATATAATTAAGTTCAAATACAATAAAAAAAACAACAAAAGATACAATCATGGTGCTGGTTGCGAAGACGAACCATGATATTGTGGATCAATACAAGATTTATCAGGATATAAAGGTCGAGGTGTAGGTCAAAAAATTGGTTAAGATGCGGGACCCATAGGTGTCATTATCTAAGGAGCCATAGGTGGCGGTATTGATGGAGTCAAAGGTGGTGGCATACCTTGATCAATATTTGATATTCCACCATGGTATCCAATAATGTTCACAAGATATTCTTTCATGGAATCCATCTGCCATTTCATTTCAAGAATAAAATCATCTTTTTTCTTTATCTCCTCTTCTTTATCCTTTATCTCCTTTTGCAATGCTCGGTATGATGAACTGGGATATGATGACTCCACCGAGTAGGAATGTGATGAAGAGCTTGTACTAACTTTTGATTTTGGAATACGAGGTGCACCATATACCCTACCCTTTGTAACTCCTCCTGAAGCCACACACCAAGCTGCTCCATCAAATGAAGGATGATTTTCAAGAAATAAGAGTAAACAAGAAATAAGAACAAATTATAACACAAATCAGTCATAGCTATTCAGTTGATAATTTTCATAATTCTATATTAAAGTGATCAAAATTGAAAAGAATATTATGGCAATTAGTGTTGGTTCTTACCTTAAACTCTTTAAAGAGTTCATCCCTGCACATTGGATCTACTTTTTCCCAAGAGTACCATGCTCCCTTAAAATTGGACCTCAAAATATCTCCGATTGCACGGCCACACGATGCGTTATTGAACCTGAAAATATATAATAACAAACTTATATTAAACAAATAATTACACAATAATAAGTAATTTTTTTCATACTTGAAAATATAACCTTAATAAGTTAGTTATTAAATGTTTGAACTTACTCTGTTGTTCCATACAAACAAAGCTCTTTTTTTCTTGTTATTGGATCTATTGGCGTGTCAAAACCCTTCCTTTTAACACTTTGATCATAATTGTATGGAGAAGATGTTGAACCGTGATATGATGGAACACCATCTTGATCATCATCACATACATCTCTCTCATCACATACACCTCTCTCATTACTACCGTCTCCCTCATCTTCATTTCTAATGTTCACATCATCATCATTACCATCAACTCTCCTATAAGTCCCATATAAATTATGTCCTCCATAAACAAGTTGGTTATCTCGAGAGAAACCTCCTTGAGTTTGAAGCAAATCTTGAAAACGAAAGCCCTCACAATATTGATATGCATCAACCCTTCCATAATCATGTTGAGGATGATGTGTACTCCTCAAAGTAGGTATATAATACTCATTTGCGTTCTGATACATAGGTTGATGAAATGTGGATCTTTTGTTATTATGCCTTGATGTAGTTTGAAATAACTTGGATGAAGTGGACCTGTCACTCCTTGATGTGGACCTGTCACTCCTAGAATCTAATATGGATCCTCGTCGAGGCATGCTAAAAACTAGAAAAAATAACTAACATTTAATATGAATATATACAACATAACAATAAATTAGCTCATAGTTAAACTATCAGGAACAAAAAATTCACAGATATTTTTCCAAGACTGCCATAACTAGAATGAAAACAAATGTTAAATCTCATTTTTTTCCCAATTCATTACAAACAATATCTAGTTTATGATGTTCAAAATCAGTATGGAATGTCCACTTAATAGTCATCACTCCAAAAAATATTATACTTCAAATAAAATAATTACTGTAACAAAACCAAATATATAAATAACATCAAGACAATTTCATTAAGCATTCCTTGCAATGACAAAACTCAGCCATGAAGTTTAAATTGTCAAAAGCCAATTAACACAAACAATAATAAAAATAAAAATAAAAATCTAAATAATTAATTAAGCAGAAATCAAAATTTATGAGTATGCTTACCTTAATGTTTGGTCCTATAAATCAAAACATTGAGTAGGAAGAACCCTTTCTTTCACGCTTCAGCATCTGTAAGCAAGAAAACGAATCACAAAATAAAATATAACATCAGAATCACAATTTAAAGATTGATACTTGAAAGGTTATAAATGGTTTCAAAGGTGAATGAAAATGATTTATGTAATGTGATGCATAACACACACTTGAATAAAATTAAAAAAAAAACATTGAAAGCCTAAATATTGTCAAATAATATGAAATCATTCATACATATAATAAAGATAATTCATTACATATACTACAAAATATAATTAACTTGTGCTACTCATTATTATCATCATTCCTAACCATCACCACCATAACAATCATCCTCATCATCCTCATCTTCTTCTTCTTCACCATCACCATCACCATCACCATCACCATCACCATCATCATCTTCTTCTTCTTCTTCATCTTCTTCATCTTTGTTTCCCAAATTCATGTCAAGTTGAATCAATTCATGTTGCCCGATTTCTTCATAATAAGATGATTCAACAAGTATATTTGGATCATCAAGTGTTTGAGTAGGAAGGACACGACATGGTTGAGAAATCTCATCTGATTGATTAACATCAAATGATCTCATATTGTTGGCATCTTCAATAAATTCACCCATGTCAACATTATAACGACTTCTAGCAGTTGTCTTAATAACCGTCCACCATTCAGATGATTTATTACCAGGTGGATATGTATAGTAGACTTGTTGACATTGTTGTGCTAACACAAAATCTTCATTTCCGTGTAGTCGAGATGTATGCTTGATTTCAACCAAACCATTCGAAGGATGCACTCTAATCCCTCGTTTTGTATCATACCAATTACATTTAAACATAAATAACTTGCACTTACTCCCCAAGTATTTTAGCCGAACAACTTCTTTTAGCATTCCATAATAATAACGTTCATTATCATCATAGCAACTTCCTTTCACACAAACTCCACTATTCATTGTCTTTTTAAAATGGCCATAACGTTGAGTATGAAATTTAAAACCATTCACATAATACCCATTATAACATTTCACTGAAGTTGAAAGGCCCATAGCAAGTCCAAAGAGCTGATTTTCAATTCCGTTAGATTGGTATTCCACCTAGCATAATAGTTAACTCCATAAGAAATAATGATTTAAAAGAGATTAATAATATTTTTAAAGTAGCTAATTGACATAAAATATAAATTAATTTTATTAAAATACTTACATTATTTTTTAACCAATTTGGAAAGATCGCTTCGCATAATTTTTCAATTTCACCATCACTCGCATGTGGTTGTTGTGACTTTAGCTCTTGTCGACATTGCCTAAAATTTTAAAATGTTAAAGTTAATAATAAATTATTATAAATTTAGTACAAAATAATATTTCATACTTATTCTAAATAAGGCTTCAGTTCTTGACAATTGAATATCACATAGTTATGCGCAATTTGCATTTCAGCATGTGACAACTGCCTTTTATAAAATCTTTTGGATAATTTTTTCCCTGGATAGGAAAAAATAGAGAGACATCCATCTACACTTCTAAGGCCACTATCATCATTCCGTGGAACTCGATTCCAAATTGTTTGCACGTCATCACCAAAATAATGAGATGCAAAATTGGTAATTTCATCAATCAAGTATGCTTCACATATGGAACCCTCAACTTTAGCTTTATTGGTCACTTTCTTCTTCAAATAAAACATATACCTATATCATTTCTGTCAATTAGTTTATTTTTAAAAAATAAAAAGTGAATAAAATTAACATAGTATGAAAACATACCGTTCAAATGGATACATCCATCGATATTGAACTGGTCCACCAACTTTTGCCTCGTAAGGTAGATGTATCGTCAAGTGTTCCATGGAGTCAAAGAAGGATGGAGGAAAAATCCTTTCAAGTTTGCAAATTATTTCAATTATATTCATCTGCATTAACTCCATGTGCTGGGCATTTAAATTTGTTGAACAAATATCTCGAAAAAATACAGACAGTTCAGTTAATGCCTCCCATAGTGGCCTAGGTAAGTAAGGTCGGAAAGCGGTTGGAAGAAGTCTTTGAATGAAGACATGACAATTATGGCTCTTCATCCCCAAAACCTTACATTGTGCCTCTTTCACACATCGTGAAATGCTTGAAGCATAACCTCAGGAAATGATAATTCCTTCATCCATGACAAAACTTCTTGTTGTTGTTTCTTGTGTAGACAATAAGTGCCTTTAGGTTTGTAAAGCCGACCACTCATATATTGTTGCAAATGTAAATTTGGCTTCTGACAATACAATTGAATATCCAACCTAGCCTTTAAATTGTCCTTGCTTCTATTCGGACAATCCATTACTATATAAAAAATATTGTCAAAGACATTTTTCTCAATATGCATGACATCAAGATTATGACGAATCAAATTTGTATGCCAATATGGAAGCTTCCAGAAAATGCTCTTCTTCACCCAATTGTGCTTAACACCAAAGCCAAGAATTTTATCATTATATGATGAACCTCCATTATGTCCCTTAGTATACTTGGACACTTCGTTTAACATTTCCAAACCAGATGGACGAGGTAAAGGAGGAAGCCTTTCAATTACTCCTTTCAAAAACTTATCATATTGAAATCTATATGGGTGGTTCATGGGTAGGAATCGTCGATGATAATCAAAAAATGTAGTTTTCCCCTCATTTTTTATTCTAAAAGCCTTGCTATGCTCCATACAATAAGGACAAGACAAATTTCCATGAGTACTCCACCCCGATAACATGCCATATGATGGAAAGTCACTAATGGTCCACATCAAAGCTGCCTTTAATTGAAAATTTTCCTTTCTGTATACATCATATGTTTCAACACCAAAAAACCACAAATTCTTTAACTCATCAATCAAAGGTCTTAGAAAAACATCAAGCTTTTTACCCGGATTCTTTGGCCCAGGAATCATCATTGTCAAAAACATGAATGGTCTAGTCATGCACTTCCACGGAGGCAACTTATAAACAGTCACAATTACTGGCCAATAAGAGTATGTATTTGAAGACATGTCAAATGGACAAAACCCATCAGTGCACAACCCTAACCGAATATTTCTCGGATCTAATGCAAAGCTTAAGTGGACTCGATTAAACTCCTTCCATGCCTCCCCATCAGATGGGTGCACCATAACCCTATTATCAGACTTATGAAAATGATGCCATGTCATATCTTTGGCATGATATGGAGACATGAATAGTCTCTGAAGCCTTGGTGTTAGAGGAAAGTATCGAAGTTGCTTCTCCGCCTTATTGGAACCTTTACTAGTTGAATTTCTAGGTTTGTATCGTGAACTTCCACAAAAATCACAATTTATTTTCATTGCATCTGCCCCATAGTACAGCATACAGTAATTAGGACACATCATATTTCTCATAACCAAGTCCAAGTGGCCGCATAAATTTCTTGGCATCATAAAAATTTGAAACCAAATTTTCATCATTAGGCATGCAACTTTTTGTAAAGTCAATAAAATTGTTGAAGGCATTTTGAGTCAAATTTAAAGTTGACTTCATATTAAGCAATTGTACACAAGCAGATAACTTGGATTGCTTGGTACACCCATCCCACAACGGCTCCTCCGCAGCTTTTAAAAGCTTAAAAAATTTAGTTGCCTCCGGATTTGGAATTTCCCCTGCTACCATAGGACTAGACATATTATCATTATAGAATGCATCACCAACCCCCATTGCATCCATAACCAGATTCCTATATGGATTCTCTAGACAAACATAATTCACATCATGACTCATTATAATCGATGAAGGTCCAGCCAATATTGGTTCTGCGACATAAGGCTCCCCATGTACAGTCCAATTTTCATAACAAGGTAAAAAACCTTTTGTCAATAGATGTTTACAAACATCATCTTCCTTTAAAAACTTTTGATTTTTGCACCTCACACAAGGACATCTAATTTTTCCCCTAAATATATTTTTATCAATTGAAAATGCAAAATTGATAAATCTTCTAACACCAGTAATGTATTCAGGACGAAGACGACCATCCATAAGACGACGATACATCCACGATCGATCATCCATGTTAATCTAATTAACATGACAACACCAATAATCATTTTTTGAAATAAGCATACTTCTTTAATTACTAGTACTTAAACAATCCTTTAAAATAAAATATGTACCACATGAATAAACTTTAATTATTTGTCCAGCTCAAACATATATGAAGCTAAAAAATGGATAACTATTTTTCTTCTACTTTTTCTTATTGAGTTTTTAATTATATGGGCTGTTTAGTGTGACAATATGAGTGTGTGAGGAATTCCCACACACTCATATTGTCATTTATATTTTATAACTAGTGACAAAAATATACTTTTTAGATTATGTTCGGTTAGTATTTTATACAGAATGAATGGATAAAGAAAAAAAAATATTTAGTTGAACAAATATTAAATAAATTTATCTTTATAATAGTTTTGGAGTTCATTTTTTTTAATTGGTCCTTCTAACTTTTATTACCACCTGAAATAGTTTTTTTTTATTTTATTTGGATCCTTTTATTTTTATTGGATCCATCAAAATTTTTATTTTTATTCGGATCTTTTTTTGCTCAACTAAGAAATGGTAAATGAAATCAGAAACATGCGAGGTAATACAAGATTAAAGAATTTTTTTTATTTTTTTAAAAAGATGAAAATGCAATATAAAAAAAAACATAATTTATTATGGGTTATAATAGTTACTCACATTTGTATCTTTGTCTCTTATCATATACATTGTATCTATCTTTTTATGTCGTAGTGAAATAATAATTAGATAATAATTATAATACTGGTGGATGAAAATATAAATACATTTTTTTTATAAATTCTTTAAGCACAATCCAAATTAGTTAATTTCATGTACTAGTAGATTTGTTGCCTTCTTTCTTCACTTAATACGTATGGAGCATAATATTATTGTTAATTAATTGACATGAGCAGACCGTAAGAGAAATGTTGTCTTCTCAATGTCAACGTCACAATATGTTTCAAGACTTGACAAATAGCACGACATTTAAATTTGCAATTAATTGATATATTATTCAGCCACCTCTAGGTTTCATTTTGGTCTCATAATTTCCATCCAAAATAAACTCAATATCAGATTTAATAAAAGAAAATCATTCAATTAGTTTTCTTATACAAAGTATCAATATTGCCCCAATAAAAGGCAGAGTTCTAACTACTTGAAAAGATTACAATAGGCATGCTCAACAAAAAAATTATGCACGATATAATTAAGCAACCATGTAAAAATGGAGCAAAATAGACTTACCTAAGCCCCAAGAATCAATGGCACAAGGTGGAGGTTTTCTTATTGCAACCCAATCAGATTTAGCCAACTCTATTGGATTATATTGTGATCCAATAAGCCATTCATATTGCTGGAAAAATAAAAAACATAAACAGTATGTTACACCCATCAAGTTATAACAATTGCTAGTCTTTAAAACAAATCCAAGTTAAATTGATTCCAAGGATGCGTCTGAGAGGGTGGAAAGACATGAAGGGAAATAAAATGCACAGAGGGATCGGATGCTTGCTTTGTGTAAAAAGCTTGAAATGATCCAGAAGACAAGGTCTTCTTAATATGTGCTAGCTAATTGGAATATGTTGGAATTTAGCAGGAGAAAAAAGCAGACATCTCCTTTTCAAATGGGAAATCATTACTTGCAATAAAACTTCACTAGTTAGTAACTCCTGAATGGGGAACTTTTTTTTTTCCTTTTTCTTCAGTTTACCTTTTTGATTTTATGTGGAGTACTCAAGTTCAGTTTTACTTTTTATTTGAAGCAGTCCTATACTAGGTCTGATGTGGATGTCTGATATCCATTTGACCAATTAATTTCACACAGGAGTGTTCATTGATGATTCTACCATTTTGGGTTGCTAATTATAGAGTCTGACCCTGTTATCAATCTAGTTGTTGTTCACATTTTTGTTAGCTAATTTTGTTCTTTTATATTTCTATATTGTTAGACTTGAGTGGTTACATGTCTGATGCCCAAACAACTTCTGTATGCTTTAGTCTGTCAACAGAAGAAATGGCCGAGACATTCTTTTGGTTTCATCGTCTACCGACTTATGTAGCGCTTTAGAAGATTATTTTTTTGAAATGTTTTTTTTTAATATATTAAAAAAATTATTTTCAATATTTTTTTAAAAAAATCAATCCATGCTCAAGGATGTAAGTTTATATTACTTGATGATTTTTATTTTTCTCACAGGTAGATAGGTCAATGACACCTTACCAAGGGGATCATAATCATAGATGGAGTTGGTATCAATGCTCATGACTTTGAGGTATAGAGTTATGTTTCAAGAACAACCCATTTGAGGCTGATAAATGAACCCTAACCATTTAAAAAAAAATAAAAATAGGGAAATTAACATGGGCACCTACACACCATGCAAAGACAGGGGAGATTTAGGTAGAAAACATGGAATCCTTAAACAGTCACCACACCCTCCACTAGCAAAAATAAAGTTTCCCCCATAAGATTCCGCCCTTAAATATGTCCTTATCACCTCTTACCCCATTCTTTTTACTCTTGTAATGTTCCCCCCACAGCTTATTGTAAAAAGCATTAATTATTCTTCTTAAGAGGAAAAACACCAAAAACATGAACTTCAGGAAGCAATATGTAAAAGCAGAAATAAAAAAGACAGTACTATGCCCAGAAAAGTTAATTGAATATAATTCCAGCATCATGTTCACATAAACCTCTAAAACTAGGATCTACAAGGACAATAAATTTAAATATGAATAATCTTATCCCAATGAAAAGCAGAGTTCCAATTAATTGAAAAGATTACAATAGGCATGCCCAACAGACAAATTAAGCATAATCTAATTAAGCAACCATAAAAAAATGGAGCAAAATTGACTTACCAAAGCCCCAATAATCAATGGCCCAAGGTGGAGATTTCCTTGTTGCAACCCAATCAGACTTAGCCAACTCTATTGATTTATATTGTGATCCAATAAGCCATTCATATTGCTGGAAAAATAAAAAACATAAACAGTATGTTAAACCCATCCAGCTTTATCAATTGCTAATCTTTAAAACAAATCTAAGTTAAACTATAAAAAACAGAAAGAATATCCAAGTTAAAGTACTGTTTAATTTTCATATTTTCATGGCAGTTGTCTTCTCATAATAATTTTTTTTCTGAATTGAATAAGGAAAGAAAAAAAACAGTCCCATGCCTTCATAGGCATAGACGTGACATTCCAGCTGATCGACTGGCTAGCTCCTTGGGATATGATGTGTTCAGCATGCTAATAAGGGGAACTGACTACTCCCATGCCTTATGTTTGCATATATGTGATGAGTCATCACAATTTCATGTTTACTCCAAGAAAGGCTGGGTGTCTTTCTACCCAGATAAAGATGCGTTGATTGTCACAATTGGAGATCAAACACAGGTATTACAAAAATTGCTTAAAAAAAGCAGAATAATCACCCTAGGCTTTTTGTTCAATACTACATCAATTTGTTTAACCTAAAAAGATTCATAGTATATGATATCAAAAGCATCTATGCCCTCTTTACAACTGTGATAGTAATGATAAGGTATGTGTGGAAATTAAACTCAACATCATGAACATAAACATAAACAACCTCTAATCAAAAATTAATTCCTGTACCTTAACTTATCATTATGTTCCCTTTATATCCAGTGACAACTATTTTGATGTGGTAAGTGCGTATAAGTTTTGCAACTAAAACTAATAATTGCATATTTTGAAATAATATCTACACGAATCAGCAACCACCACATCCTAGTAAGTTGGATTGGTTGTGACTAAAAGGCAGCACTAAAACTCTGCAAGCATGCTCAATCAAATCACAGCAAGAAAAAAAGAAAAAAAGAAACGCTTGGACTGCTACAGAAGAAGAAAATGCATCACAGGTTAACCAGTTGCTAGACTCTCTAGATTTTAACAGCATCCATATGCTGCTGTAACACTTCAAAATTATAGAAGTAGAGCATTACAATGTAAAAAGTTGAAGCAACAGGGTAGCAAGTTACAATAGGGTATAATATTCAGAGCCAATTTCAGTGGGGCAAAGAAGGAGTTATTTAGCCAAAAAGCCTTGCTTTGTTTAAAGACAATTGCTATCAGGGAAACATGCAGAGAATCTGCTCAAATCAACACAAAGAAGGAATAGCAGAAAATCATGGCACAGACTCTGCCATCAACGATATATTTGGAACGTAAAATCTGCAGCTGTATATTGTAATAGCACAGTTTTAGCATTACCATTTATTTGTTTCCAAAACTGATTCCATGTTGCTGTATATATTGCACAGAATAATTATCAATAATGTGTGGTGAATTACTCATTGAAACAGCTGCTGTGTTGTGTTTCTATATGGTATCAAAGCACTCAAATTCTAACGAATCACCGATCCAAAACATCATGTCATCATCCTCCGATCAAAACCCAAATTTCACTCTCAATACCCAACCCTCTTCCGCAGCAGATAAACCACTCATTGCCTTCAATATCACAGCACAGATCAATGAAAAATTAACCCCCTCCACCTTCCCTCAATGGCGTGCTCAATTTGAAGCACTTCTTATTGGTTACGATCTACTCGACTATTTCGAAGGCACACTTCTGTGTCCCTCCTCCTCTGGCACAGCCACTGATGAGCTCTGCAAGCTCTATTGGGTCCGGCAGGACAAACTTATTCTGAGTGCTATTCTAGCCTCCACATCATCCTCAATCACACCACTCATTGCTACAGCAAAAACATCTCATGAAGCTTGGAAAAAGCTGAAAAATCTATATGCTAGCCGATCAAGAATTTGTGCTATGCAGTTAAAGGAGGAACTCACCTTAATCCAGCGTGGACACCGGTCAATTACAGAATATCTCCATGCTGTGAAGACCTTGGCTGATGAAATAGCCATTATTGATCACTCAATTTCAGATGATGACCTAACGCTTTATGTATTGAATGGTTTAGGTTCAGAATTTCGGGAGATTGTAGCGCCTATTCGAGCCCGAGAATCACCATTGACATTTGAGGAGTTGCATGATCTGCTGGTGGGACATGAGGCATATCTGAGGCGCTTGGAAACAGCAACGTAGCACCTAGTAGCTTCTGCCAACTACACAAAGACGAAGCCTTCTAATTATAGAGGGAGTCAACAGTGGTCCCCTAAACCAAATGACAACCCCCGGGGGTATCATGGTTCCAGCACAGGCGGAAATTTTAGTGGCACTCAACGTGATGGACGTCGTTTTAATTCTGGCAGAGCCAACAACTTCAATAGACGTTCTCAGCCCAAATGCCAGATATGTGACCAATTTGGTCACGTTGCAAAGTCCTGTCCTCAGTTTCATCCACAGAATGTATTTGTCAATTGTGCCACAACCTCTACCGGGAAGAACAACAATTGGTTACTTGATTCGGCTGCTTCACATAATATCACGGGTGATCTTTCCAATTTATCTGTTCATTCCGAATATGATGGAACTGATGAAGTAATACTCGGTGATGGCTCAGGTTTGGCAGTCTCACATGTTGGTTCTTTGTATTTACAGTCTACCCACCGAAACTTTACACTCCATGACACCCTCTATGTTCCAAATCTTCGCAAAAAATTAATTTATGTCCATCATTTTACCAAACAAAATAATTTTTTTGTTGAACTTCATCCTTTTTATTTTTTTGTGAAGGACGCGACCACAGGGGTGATTCTACTAAAAGGAGCGTGTAACAATGGCATCTATATCTTTCTAGATTCAATGGTGACGCCCCAAAAGGTTGCTAATGTGCATGAACGGACTTCCATTGATGGATGGCACAAGCGTCTTGGGCATCCTTCACTCAAAATTGTTCATCATCTTGTTAAGAATTTTTCCCTTCCCATTTCATCGCAAATTTTTTTTTCATCTTTATGCCATTCTTGTTCCATTAATAAAATACATCATCGATCCTTTCGTGGCACCAGTCTTCAAAGCCATGCACCCCTTGAACTTATTTATACAGATGTGTGGGGTCCAGCTAGTTATACTGGAATTGATGGTTCAAGATACTATCTTATTTTTGTGGATCACTATACAAAATATATTTGGTTCTATCCAATGGCAACTAAATCCGGTGTCTCTAATATTTTTCCACAGTTCAAAAAGTTTGTTGAAACCCATTTTCAAAAACCGATCAAAACACTCTACTCTGACAATGGAGGTGAATTTATTGCTTTAAAATCTTATTTCTCACGTCATGGCATAACTCACTACACCACTGCTCCATACACCCCTCAACAAAACGGCGCTTCCGAACGTCGTCACCGTCACATTGTGGAAACAGGCCTTACACTACTTCAAGATGCAAATCTTGATTTTTCATACTGGCCCTATGCTTTTCAGACAGCATCCTACCTCATAAACCGACAGCCCACAACACTCCTACAACACAAATCATCGTTTGAAGCTCTTTTTGATCAAACCCCAAGTTATTTAAAATTAAAAAAATTTTGCTGCATTTGTTATCCCCTCACACGTCCCTATAATTCAAATAAAATGCAACCAAAATCCAGAGCATGCATTTTTCTTGGTTATTCATCTACTCAAAATGCATATAAATGTTTTGATCCTCATTTACACAAATTCTTTATCTCTCGTCATGTATTGTTTGATGAAACTCAATATCACTGCACCTCCTCACAAATCATGTCCCCACCGGTTAGTCCAGTCAGTCATCAAGTCACTCCACTGCATTTTGGTTTCCCACAGATCGTTGTGCCACCACCAATGGTCTCCACAACCCCAGCCTCATCACTATCTCCGGAAGACTCCCCTGCCATTGTTGCATCCTCCCCAGGTAATTTCAATACCCCTGCGTCTTCGTTAAATTTGGAACAACACCCCCCTCTTCACCCTACTGAACTGCATAGTCCAACTTCTCCTCTTCCACATTCCATTGTTTCCAGTCCTATCCCACCCGTAAATACTCCTCATCGCACCCGCACCATGACCACACGCTCCATGAACCAAATCTTCAAACCTAAACAACTTCACACAGTAACCAAACACCCTCTTCCCCATACCTTAGAACCAACTTATGTGAGCCAAGCCATTACTCAACTTCAGTGGCGTGAGGCTATGTCAAATGAACTCACTGCTCTAATGAAACATGGAACATGGGACCTAATGCCATTACCTCCCAACTGTGCACCCGTGGGTTGCAAGTGGATCTTTCGAGTAAAAAGGAATGCAGATGGCTCTGTCGATAGATTCAAAGCCCGCCTTGTTGCTAAGGGTTTCCATCAACGTCCAGGGGTTGATTATACGGAAACGTTCAGTCCTGTAGTAAAACCAGCAACTATACAAGCTGTATTATCTATTGCAGTCATGCGTGGCTGGGAATTACGTCAAATGGATGTTAACAATGCATTTCTTAATGGTGCATTAACTGAAACTGTCTTCATGGTGCAGCCTCCGGGGTTCAGAGATTTATCCAAACCTAACCATATCTGCAGGTTGAACAAGGCCATCTATGGCCTTAAACAAGCACCTAGAGCTTGGCATACAGCACTCAGAACTGCTATTCTTCAGATGGGATTCCACACCTCCAAGGCAGACTTTTCTCTATTCATTTACAGCAATGAATCCAATCTCTGCTACTTACTGGTTTATGTTGATGATCTTGTCATAACAGGAAACAATCCCACGCTTGTGACCACCTTCATTCAGCAGCTAGGAGATATGTTTTCTCTCAAGGACATGGGACCTCTTCACTTCTTCCTGGGTGTTGAAGTCATTCCCACCAAGGCCGGCTTATTCCTCACACAACATAAATATATTCGTGAGCTTCTAGCTAATAGCAACATGAGTGGTGCCAAAGATATCTCTACGCCTCTGTCCACATCACAGTCTCTTCAACTGGTTGATGGCACCGCTGCTGTGGACAGCTCAGAATTTCGCTGCATTATGGGCAGCCTTCAATACCTCTCTTTGACGCGCCCAGATATTTCATTTGCAGTTAACAAACTCTCTCAATTTATGCACAAGCCCACTACAACTCACTGGACAGCAACCAAACGGCTTCTACGATACTTAAAACAAACCATTTTCTATGGTATTCAGGTTCACAGAGCTGGACCTTCAGTGTTGCACACATATTCTGATGCCGACTGGGCTGGGAATGTGGATGACCGCATGTCGATGTCTGCATACATCAGTTTCTTAGGACCTAATCCCATTTCATGGACATCCAAGAAACAGAGAGCAGTTGCACGCTCCTCAACAGAGGCTGAATACCGGGCACTAGCTAATGCGGCCTCAGAAACAATTTGGTTGTCCACTCTCTTCAAAGAACTTGCATTTCCAATCCAAGACTCTCCTCTGCTGTTATGTGATAATCTAGGAGCCACGCACCTCAGCTTCAATCTAGTGAACCATTCACGCATGAAACATATTCAAATTGATCTCCACTTTGTACGAGATTTGGTGCAACAAGGAAGTCTTCAAGTTAGACATGTACACACACAAGACCAACTCGCTGATCTGTTAACCAAGCCACTGTCCAAACAAAGAACGACTGTGTTACGTAACAAGATTGGTCTTGCCGATGGAAGCTCAATCTTGTGGGGGCGTATCAGGGAAACATGCAGAGAATCTGCTCAAATCAACACAAAGAAGGAATAGCAGAAAATCATGGCACAGACTCTGCCATCAACGATATATTTGGAACGTAAAATCTGCAGCTGTATATTGTAATAGCACAGTTTTAGCATTACCATTTATTTGTTTCCAAAACTGATTCCACGTTGCTGTATATATTGCACACAATAATTATCAATAATGTGTGGTGAATTACTAATTGAAACAGCTACTGTGTTGTGTTTCTATAATTACATGCCTGAGGAGATGAGAAAATGTGGAGATATAACATTGGATCTTACAAAACAGTAGTTTGAAGAGAAAAATGCATCCCACTTACACGATGATATGAAGGTATCTCATGGGGGAAAACAACTATCTACTGGCAAAAAGAAACCAAAGGGAAGCAAAAATGATTATAGCTCAACTGCTGGGACATCAAAAAATTTATGAACCGTAACCCTAAAAATTAAATTGGAGATTTTGATAAATTTTCAATTACACATGCATAATTAGGTTATAGATCATGGTAAAAACATTTCATAAACCCCTATATTATCGAATTAATAGCCTAAAACCATTATTCAAAGTATTGAAAAAAAAAAGTTACCTGTGTTCTTGAGTTACAGGTGACCGAGATTGTTCTACAGGACAGAAAGAAACCTGGATTGGGAAAGTTAGGTGAAAATTTTTTAGTGCAAGTTAAATTGCAACAAACAAAAACAAAAACCCTTAATTACTTACCTGAACTATTGAAGAAAACCGTGAAACACCCAACCCGTTTACAAGGAGATACCTTAAATCAACATGTTCGATGGTGATAATGATGGGTTTGGTTCGATTTTGTTTAGATGAAGGAGAAGAAGATGAAGAAAAGAAATTAGGGATGCTGAAGACGCGAAGAAGATGAAATGTTTGGGATAAAGAAAAATCAAATCGATGAAGAGAGGGTGATTTTTCTACAGTTCTGGTTCGATTTTGTTAGGGACGAAGGAGACTGGAAGAGTGGAAGATCATTAATTTTGATTTGTTGGTTTTGTTCATTTCGTCTCTGTTTGCATTTCGGTGTGGGGGGAGAGCACTGGTGTAGATTTACCAAAGCCAGCAAAAAATAAACGGTTGAGATTTAATGCTTGTAAATGTAATCAACGGTGTTTGTAATTTTGGTTTTATATTAAAATTTAAATAATTATTTTTTTAATTAGCAACGGAAAATCTGTTGCTAAAGTCCGTTGCTGATATTAAAAAAATAATATATGTGTAATCCATTGCAAATCCGTTACTGAATTTAGCAACGGAATTATCCGTTGCTAACTTCAGATGCTAATACCCCATTTTTTTAGTAGTGTCAGATACAGCAGTAATATGTCTTGGCCCTTATAGCATGCAGATATAATTTATTGTATCCTTTTTCTTATCCTTTTAGAAGATATATAAATGCTTAAACCTACCATCCCACATGCAAGGGCATCTGGCTGGGCGAAGAAGTTGGACATGAGTTCATCATGGTTATTTCCAACCTCTCCTGTGAACAAATTGATTTGAAATCAGATAAGCGTAACTATAAATTCAAAGCTTAAAAACTTGTCCTTGTGAATCTTAATCTTGACAAAATAATCTTAATCAGAGAAGTATACCGGTTGCCGACTCTTCGCAACACCAATATACTCACAGGGAGCCACACGTCCCTGAAAGTATTAAGAGGACGAGTTAACAAATAAACAGCATATGGGAATTGAAGTTGGTGCCACACAAATTGGGAATGAGCATGTCAGTACTGTTCAATTAGAAACCATCCAAAATACAGAACTAAATTTCGTGCTCCATTTAAAAAGACAGGCTGTCGAGGTGCAGATATGTTAAGTTTACCATGACATGGTGTGTGTAGGAAAAAAAGGCAAAGTCTTGCATAGATATGTCAAGAATATTAGAGATAAAAGTACCCAGAAACAGCTTATCCCACATGAGCAAAGTCAAGCAGGGATTTCTTCAAAAAACTAAACTCATAGAACTAGGGAATTATTTGAATTTCAGAAAATCAACGTGGGATAGTTATCCCTTGACCTAATTTTACTTCTACCAGGTAACAGGAAAATTACCTGGTGAATTAGTTGATAAAAGCTACGCTGACTATTTGCTCCTGGTTCACCAAAATCAATTTCACCAGTTTCAAAGGGAAGTGGTTTACCGTCAATAGACACCCCTTGCCATTACTTTCCATGCTGACCTAGATTAATTTAAGTAAAACAAACAAGCCTTGAGTACTTTAATAAGCAAAATTTCTCTTTTTACATATTTAATACTAAAAAGGGAAAAGAAAGTTAGAGCTCAAGTGGGTTTTCCTGCTGAATGTGCGGTGCACATTTCTCCGGGGCTTGAGAATAAGATAAGATGGCCTAGAGGAGTAGTAGAAAGAGTTACGGGACCACTAGTAAAGTTACAGTGATTGAGAATTCTAAACGAATGGTGACGCTAATAGATCTAGTGAAGAAACACTCGCTCGTGCAGGATATCCAAAAAATGAAATATTCCACACGCTCAAAACACCTAAAAGTACCTGAAGGAGAAAGTCAGAATGTTGTCAGCATGTCTTTAGAATCTCATAAAGCACATTATCCAACTAATGCCTGTTCAGATAATCCCCCAGATGGATAGTCACAAGGCAAATGACATACAGCATCATACTAACTGCATCAAAGCTAAGAGGACCTCAAAGACTGTAATCATATATCATACCACCAACTATTTAATCTAGAGCATACCCATGTTAACAGCGATTAAGTGCCACTGGCAGAAAATCATATGCTATATTTTTTGGATAAAAAAATCATGAATTTGATAGAATTTCATGATGTTGGAGCACTTGCAGGTAGATTTTTCTCAAATTGTGCAGAATAGAAATATTGTTGATCAATGCTTGTATGCTACAGATTGAGAATCCTTGCCGCTTTTGACATTGTTTCTTACATACCCTAAAATACTGGTGAAGGAAAAATCTAATGTGTGAATTAAAACAATCAGAAGTTACCATACTTCTTAACAACTGTGAAACTGTATTGGAGAGACAAAAGTAACACGCCAACAGCACTACAGACTGCAAGCAATGACACAATTAACATTATGCATGAAGTTCACCATAATTCCATCCATAAAAGGAGATAAAACCTACCACTATATCTTCCACCAACCCAGTCCTAGAATGCAAAAGCATTTTTAGGATCAATGCCAAACTTTTCCACAAGCTGCATTAGAAAAAATAAAAAATGAGTAAGAGGTAGCCAAATACCAAAAAAGTGCATCTCTGAAAGAAGGAAGAGGAAAGAGGAGCCATTTATAGAAAATGATGTAAAGGGAGCGATGAAAATGAATTTTTAAATACCATAGAACTTCAATCATCCTAAAAATCTGAAGAGAGCGCCACAACATAAAGTCACTATACTCACATAACAATTTAAGTTATTGAATTGAAATGGTTTTTTAACATAGTAATATACCTCAGTTAGCATGCAAAAGATCTGAAAATAAGCTGCAGAAGGGTCCCATGTTCTAGTCAGAGAGAGATATGGAGCAATTACAAAAATTATAAATGCATTTTAATAACTAAGAGACAGACATGGAGCATTTACGCATACTATTTATAAGCACTTCTCTCTCAATCTTATAGCAAGCATGCTTTTCTAACTCTGAAATGAATCCTTGACTTTTTTTTATTGCCAAAATGATCTGAACTTAACTCCTAGATCATCCAATTCGTACTAAATACTTATAGAATTCTGAAATAAGAAAATTTTTGCACTGACCCGAGTTCTTTTGAAATCCATGCCCTTAGTGCTCGAGCATTCAGCATAGTTTCAGCTGTGGTAAAAGTTTTTGAAACCACGACAACTGGAATTACAAAATTAAAAAAAAAAGGATTTAGAATTTGAAGTAACAAAAGGAGTTTCAGCTAGAGGTATACAACAAACTAATGACATGAATAATGAACAAATATTATCTATCGAGAGTAGTTTCAGGTTTGAGGCCTACAATATTTCTAGCAACATCAATTGGATATACATTTTCAAGACTGGCAAATGCCAAGAAAACAACCACTCAAAATTTACCTCTGCCAGATTATAAAGTTTATCCACGGTACCAGGACTGGCTCGTTGGGGTGAGCAGTCAAGCGTTATTCCATCAAAATCACTATCGAAAATGCGCGCACGCACACACAGTACGAACCCAATTCACAACAATACAGTAAGATAAAGAAATCGAAACAGAAAAAACATCAAACAAACTCACATTATCATTGACTTGCATCGGTCAGTGTTACTCAACAACCCGCGTAATAAAATGCCCTCAATATGAGACCGCCAAAAAAAAAAGAGAATCGCGATTTATTAATAATGCCTTTATAAGTAGCTTTTATACCATACAGAAAGTAATAAGCATTTTACCTTCAAGTCCTTCCATGGCTGGGTTTCGAAAATTAAAGTCTATGAAGCCATCTGAAATTTGTCGGGAGCAGACGCCTCAAAAAAAAAAAGTAGGCACTAAATTTATTGTCGCTATATTCAAAATAGTGTAATAGTTGAGAATAATACAATGATTTAAGTTATTTTTAGTCAATTTTTTTATTTGTATGTGTTGTTACTCATTTTCGGACACCACGTGCTAGAGACGGTGTATACTTTTTTTTAAACAGAGTATAGGAGTTTAGCTCATATTCGCCAGAAGATTGACAAAAGCACAGAAAGAAATATTTTGTGTTTTGAAACCTTGTTTGAGCTGTTTTCTGCTCTTTTTATCCTTCCCCTTTACTACCAAAATCATCAGGTTCTCTTAGGTTGATCAGGAGTCTTCATAATGCTAAATTCGTTCTTTTTTTTTATCTGGTCTTTAAGGTTGAATAAATCCCTCAGAATTTGCACTAAAAAATGGTTCTGCTGCTGTCGTAATTTTTTGTTCCAACTTAGGCTCTGATTCTGACCCAGTTTCGTCCGATATCTGACCATCCTAGGTATATTCTATAACTCATTACATGTTGAAAAATTGACGTACACCTTTATTAGGTCCTAGGGATCATTGTTCTTAGAGCAGATTCTCAGTCAGATTTGGATGCTCAGTATTGTCAGATCAAGAACCTTTTTGACCAACTAGATTACTACCAGTTTCTGTTATGTAAAAAGATTTTATCTCACTTTGACTCCTTCATCAAAATTTTAGTCCTAGACGTGTAGATAAATTTGGGCTTTTGAATCACTTGATTTTGATATCAGAGGCCTAAGATGTTCCCGTTTGAATATCTAACGTGAAGGCAGAGAATTCTGCCGCGAGAAGGATATTGACCCGAGTCTGCACTAAAGAAACTCTATTTTTGGCCTAGTTTTTGTGATTTTCGTTCTTAGTTCATACTCTCAGTCATATCAGGATTCTCGGCATTCGTCAGTTTTTGAGTTAGACCCGGAGATTCCTTTTGACCAACTAGATTACTGCCAGTTTCTGTTCTGTAAAAAGATTTTATCTCACTTCGACTTCTTCATCAAAGATTTAGTCCTAGACGCGTACATGAATTTGGGCTTTTGAATCACTTGATTTCGATATCAGAAGCTCAAGATATTCCCATTTGAATATCTAACGTGAGGGCAGAAAATTCTGCCGCGGGAAGGATATAGCCCAAGTTCGCGGGGCTGATTTGAAGGATTTTTTGGGACCAAGGACTGAATCGAAAATTGTTAAAATGAGGGATTGAAGTGAAGAAGGACATTGAAAGCTGGAGAGGGGGGCTGGATCATCATAAATGACAGGATTTTTACCTCACCGAATAAGGAAAATAGGACTTTGCAGCCGCACCCTCCATCTGATTTCTTTCCTTTTTTTTCTCTGCTGTTTTCCTTTCTTATCACGCCTGATTTTTGGAGCTGAAGACCACGTTTTTGTTGCCTCATTTCAAAGGGAGCAGCTAGCCCTATGGAAGGAAAGAAAAGAGCCACACCATCCTCTAACTAGGAAAGAAATCACTGCTGATCACAAAATCAGAACCAAACATTCTGGTTTCCTATTTCTGCTCACCCGAGAATACACACTAGAGTTAATGTAATATTTGTTTCCTAAATCAAGCCGTGTATAGGCTATATAAAAGCCTCGGCTACTGACCTAAAGGAGGGGGAAAAAAGACAGGCAGAAAAAAACAGAACAAGAAAGGAGAGAACAGAGAAAAACGAGAAAAGAAAGACAAGAAGAAACGAGAGAGAGGCAGGGCAGAGAAAGCCATAAGAAGGATACTGTCGAAAGCAAGGAAAAAACAGAGAGGCAAGGGCGACAACCCCAACAGCACAACACGCCTTCATCGCCATCATCTTCGTCATCTCGAGAGAAAGCATCAGCAGAAGGAGAGAAAACGAACAGAGACCAAAACCGGCGTGGCCTATCTGTTTCGCTGTCCCGAGAAGCAGCAACCATTGGCTGAGCGCAGAAGCTTCAGCACCTGTCATCTTCGTCCGTCTCAGCGCCAGCTTTCAAGAAAAGGAAAGCAGAACAGAGAAGAAGGGAAAGAGAAGAGAAGAAAACAGGGAGAAGAAAGGAGAAAGAGGCAAGCAACACAGGAGAACGCCAGACGAACGCAGGCAACGGAGGACTGAAAAAAGGGCATCGCCAGCAGACCAGGTAAGCTGTCTTTTATTCCCAGCTTTTGCATGCATTCTGAGTTGCATTTGTTACTGTTCAAGTGAAATTTAATTCACTTGAACAGTAACCGGGCAAGGCATGTGTATTTTTTTTTTTGTGTGTGTTTTTTTTTTTGTATTGTAAAAATAGAAATCTATGAAAAAGAGAGCACATTTTGATACCACGTTTTTGAGACCGTTTCAAAAGAAAAGGAGATTTATGATTTTCTGTCATATTTATTTTAAGGTCTGGTTTTTCTTTTGTATTGTAAAAAATAAAAATCTCGTATTTAGAATACCCGGTTTTCGACGCAATGTGACAAATATACATATATACAAAAAATGTTTTTTTGTGTGTTGCATACGGCCAATACCCTAACATATTTTGAACATTTTTTATAAACAAAAAAATATTGGAAGTTTTGAAAATGTGTTTTCACATGGATTTCTTAAACACAACAAAAAAAAATTTTTCTTGCATCTATGGATTTTACAACATGTTTGTAAAACTCCAAAGGGTATTGGCCAATATTTCAAAAAAATATAAAAATCTTATTTTGGGGGGAATTCATCTATTATTCACCACTAATGTTTGGATAAAGAAATCCTTAAAGGACGAATATCCAAAATATTATTGGGAGTAATAAATCCGCACAAATCCTTGAAAGAAGCCTTGATTATAATCGAGGACATTTCAATTTTTTACTCCACGGTTTACAACACTAAGACAAAAAAAATAGGTTTTTAAAGCACCCCAGATTTCCAAATTTTTGTCCCTCCTCCTTGCGATTTACGAGTCGCAAACTCTTGAAAAACTAAGGGGAAAATGAGCTTTTAAAGCACATGGAACTTCCTTGGATTTCTATCCTAATAATTTTAGTTTGAATCAAAACCTAGAAAACTGATGGGATTAGAAAACACCAACACCATAGCAATTATAAGACAAACCAAACACCAAGCAGCTTACCTTAGGTAGGGCGTACTAGGGGTGCTAATACCTTCCCTTTACGCAACCAGTCCCTTGCCTTAGAATCTCTGAAAGACCAGTTAGGTTTCCTAGTGACCATAATACTAGGTGGCGACTCCCTTATTCACAACAAAACAAAAGACTCCGAAATCAACCGAGGATCGCCGCGACACCGCGCTCCGCTCGCGAGGGTGCGACAGGATGGCGACTCCATTGGGGACCCTTGGACTAAGCTTGGTAATTGTTTTTTTATTATGCTGTGTGTTGTTGTTTTTTTACTATGAATGATAATTTGTTTAAAAGCTTTAGCATGCATCTTTACATTCTGTCATACATGATGTAGTCATTCCTCACTTTATCATTATTTTCTTTTTGGAAAGCACACACATTAAATTTTAAGTTAAGTGGCGGACTAGCAACTTGCCTTATGACTTGAGTCAAGGTTTAAGTTTGTGTAAACCCCAACTCTTTGCTGAGTGTTTAGACTGATAGGATTGATACATGTACCATCCCACTATCTGCTGAACCCCCATATTGCCTTTACGAGGGTGATCACTAGGACAGCAAGAGACCCTTTTAGAGACCAAGTAGTAAACCTACCCTATGTCTCACATAAAGGAACTAGAACCTATCATTACGATGTATGCTCCATAATATCGTTTTGCATCTAAACAAGCCTAAGCTCAAAGCATCTTGAATCTTAAGACCTTTATTCAAAAGCTAGCCAAGGGAGAGATGTTCCAGAGTTGGGAGACCCAAGAAGCTCCATAGATGTTCAAATTTAATCAACAACGCTTGTTTGATCATGATATTGTGTTGTTTGCCTTTTTCACTTTTTTAAATCGAGGTTCCAAATGTCAATGGAATTTTATCCTTGTTTTTTTTTTTTTAGCCAAACTTTTCCTTTTAATGAGATCATGCATTTTCAAAAGTTCATCTTTATGTTTTTACTATGCATTTACACATCACTTTCTGCTTTTAAAAACCTTAAAAGCAGATCTTCCATAACAAACACATACACTTTACACCGAGAATAAATGGTCGAACTTTAATAAAAATAACATTAGGGGATTCACAAAAATTAATAAGAACAACATGAACAAGCTTGGAAACCCGCTAAAGAGGAATTTGAAACCATAGATGTTGGCAATGAAAAAATCAAGAGAGAGTTGAAGATAGGGACTTTGATCACCCCTAAAGAAAGAGAAGAGTTGATTGCACCACTCCGAGATTATCTAGATGTTTTTACCTGGTCTTACAAGGATATGTTTGGTTTGCATAGGGTACCACTAGTAGAAAGGTGCAAATCAGTTAAGCAAAGGTTGAGAATGACCAATCCGAATGTCTTAATCAAAGTAAAAGCAAAAATTGAATAGTAGTGGAACGTCGATTTTCTAAAAGTAGTCAAGTATCCATAATGTGTGTCCAATATAGTGGTAGTACCCGAAAAGGAAGATAAAATTAGAGTTTGTCTACCACACATAGATATGTTTGACAATGCAGCACATAACTCCACATATTCCTTTATGGATGGATTTTTAGGCTACAATCAGATAAAAATGGCATAAGAGGATAAGGAGAAGACAACCTTTGTAACACCATAGGGAACCTTTTGCTACAAAAAGTCATGATATTTAGGTTAAAGAATGTCGGGGCCACCTACCAAAGGGCCATGGTGGCTCTATTTCACGACATGATGCAAAAAGAGATTAAAGTATACGTGGATGGCATGATTGCTAAATCTAGAGAGGGAGAGAATCATGTCCAAATATTGAAGAAATTGTTTGAAAGACTAAGGAAATATAATTTGAGGCTTAAACCAACGAGGTGTTCATTCGGGGTGAAATCTGAGAAGTTGTTAGAATTGGTAAGTGACAAAAGGATAAAAGTGGATCCCAACAAAGTAAAGGCTATTCAATCTATGCCACCTCCCAAGACTAAGAAGGATGTAACAAGGTTCTTAGGAAGATTGAATTACATTGTCCGGTTTATATCCCAATTAACCATGACTTGTGACCCAATCTTCGATTGTTGAGGAAGAAGAATCTTGGAATTTGGAATAAGAGTGTGAAGAAGCTTTCGCGAAAATCAAGCAGTACCTACTTAATCCACCCTTATCTATCAAGCCAAATGGCAAGTTCTACTGGCTAAGTACGACATAGTATATATGACAAGGAAAGCCATGAATGTCATCGCCGATCACCTAGCTGACCATGCTATGAAATATTATGAGCTGTTAAACTTTGATTTTCCTGATGAAGATGTGTTTTCATTCGAGGAAGGGAAATCAGATTAGTGGATTATGTACTTTGATGGTGCTATGGTAACTAAGTGGGGGCAGTTCTAATCTCTCCTGATGAGAAACATTATCCGGTTTTATTTAAGTCGTAGTTTGGGTGCAATAACAACATGGGAGTATGAAGCTTACATTCTCGTTTTAGAGGTAGCATTGGAGCTGAATATCAGAAAGATAGATATGTATGGAGACTCGATTTTGGTTATTTGCCAAGTGAAAGGAAAATGGCAAACCAAGGACGAGAAGTTAAGACCTTACCAATAATACCTGTCTAAATTGGCTAGAGAATTTGAGGAAATAAAGTTCACCTATCTAGGAAGGGAAGGAAACCATTTTGCTGATGCTTTGGCCACGCTAACTTCTATGATTAGAATAGACTTTGGGCACAAGGTGCGGCCGGTACACATTGATACCAGAAATAACCCAGCTCATTGTTGCTCAGTTGAAAGAGAAATAGATGGAAACCCTTGGTACTATGATATCAAGAATTTCATCCAAAACCAGAAATATCATATGGGGGCATCCAAAATCAATAAGAAGACTTTGAGGAGGTTGGTAATGGATTTCTATCTTGATGGGGAAACTTTGTATAAGAAATCATCTGACGGAACATTGTTGAGATTTGGATGCCGTGGAGGCAAAAGGTGGTAAAATTTTTTTAAAGAGATTTGATCTATCGATATGGTCCACTAGAAAATATTATAACTAATAATGCCCAGAACTTCAATAGCAAGATGATAATAGAACTCTGTGCTAAATGGAAAATCAAGCATTCCAATTCCTCGCTTTATAGGCCAAAGATGAATGGTTCGGTAGAAGCTGCTAAGGAAAATGTCAAAGAAGATTATTTCGAATATGGTAGTCACCTACAAGGATTGGCATGAGATGTTGCCATTTGCCCTTCATGCGTACCGCACCGCAATCCGAACTTCAACAGGAGCCACACCATACACTTTGGTATATGGAATGGAGGCGGTGATGCCTTTAGAAGTGGAAACCCCCTCATTAAGAGTATTGGTAGACTTTGAGTTTAGAAGAGGTGGGATGGGTAAAAGTTAGATATGAATAGTTGAATCTGATCAGTAAAAAGAGGATAGCTGCAATCTATCATCATCACGGATGACCAAATCATATGATAAGAAGGTCCGACCTCGAGGATTCCATGAAGGAGATTTTGTACTGAAGAAAATATAGCCTTTACTAGGAGAAGATCAGAGTAAATGGACGCCAAACAATAAGGGCCTTTACATGGTAAAGAAAGCGTTCTCGGGAGGAGCTTTATTGTTATCTAGAATGGATTGAGAAGATCTAGTTAGACATGTGAATGCTGACTCTATAAAGAAATACTATGCTTCCGGATCCATAAAATAAAGTTCGGCCATGAATTCTCTCTGTAAATAACCTTTTCTTCATAAAGCGCATGATCTCATAGCATTCAAAATCTTTTACTTAAAAAAAAACTGTTTTGACACATGACTAAGAAGATGACTCCATCCATTCTCAAAATTGGAGGGATCCCAAACCAAATTTAAACCTGATAGGTTTTGTACACCACACTAGGGGGCAAAAAGCGCACATAGGGGTCTATTAGTGAACCAAAGCCCAAAGGGGTATCATTATAGAATTGTTGAAACACCTTTTATAAGAGTTGCTTAAAACAAAATATGATGATTGCATTAAAAGTTTCAGTTTTCATGAATAAAACCAGATCCTTTGAGTTTTCCTCTGAAAATAATTTCTTAAAAAATGGAAAAAGACGATTAAAACATCTGCAAAAGTATAATAAAAGACTATTTAATGGAGCAAGAAAGGGCCCCACAAGGAACTAGAGATCTCTTCACCAAGCATAAGAAGGATAGGACATATAGCGCATGGAGCATATTCCAGTTCAAGAGGATAGGTCGGGCAAACAAATGGAAACAGGAGCTCGAAGAAGGCTACAACGAAAAGGGGGACCTAGGTTTCCAAAAATAGGTAAACAAAAACATGCATGCTATATTATCATAACACTAACCTGTCATGAAAGGTGTGACGAAAGCCAAATAGTTCCAAGTTTTGGGACTCGCTGAGATACGGAATCTCAGGTCAACGGAACTACGGAAAAGAATATGAATTGTGAACCAGCACTGCTTCATTCCTCGAGGTAAGATAATTTCTTTTGAAATTCAAAACGGGTAGGTCACCCATCATAATGAGACCATCATTTTTTCTGGGTAGGTCACCCATTAGAATGAGACCATTCTCCATCTTTTTTTTACCTGGGTAGGTCACCCATTATAATGAGGCCATTCTTCCCCCTGGGTAGGTCACCCATAAGAATGAGACCACTCTTCCCCCTTTCCACTTGGGTAGGTCACCCATCATAATGAGACCATTTTCTGGGTAGGTCACCCATTAGAATGAGACCATTCTCCATCTTTTCTTTTACCTGGGTAGGTCACCCATTATAATGAGGCCATTCTTCCCCCTGGGTAGGTCACCCATAAGAATGAGACCACTCTTCCCCCTTTCCACTTGGGTAGGTCACCCATCATAATGAGACCATTTTCTGGGTAGGTCACCCATTAGAATGAGACCATTCTCCATCTTTTCTTTTACCTGGGTAGGTCACCCATTATAATGAGGCCATTCTTCCCCCTGGGTAGGTCACCCATAAGAATGAGACCACTCTTCCCCCTTTCCACTTGGGTAGGTCACCCATCATAATGAGACCATTTTCTGGGTAGGTCACCCATCACAATGAGACCATTCTCCATTTTTTTACCTGGGTAGGTCACCCATTATAATGAGGCCATTCTTCCCCCTGGGTAGGTCACCCATAAGAATGAGACCACTCTTCCCCCTTTCCACTTGGGTAGGTCACCCATCATAATGAGACCATTTTTTCTGGGTAGGTCACCCATTAGAATGAGAGCATTCTCCATCTTTTTTTTTTACCTGGGTAGGTCACCCATTATAATGAGGCCATTCTTCCCCCTGGGTAGGTCACCCATAAGAATGAGACCACTCTTCCCCTTTTCCACTTGGGTAGGTCACCCATCATAATGAGACCATTTTTTCTGGGTAGGTCACCCATTAGAATGAGACCATTCTCCATCTTTTTTTTTACCTGGGTAGGTCACCCATTATAATGAGGCCATTCTTCCCCCTGGGTAGGTCACCCATAAGAATGAGACCACTCTTCCCCTTTTCCATTTGGGTAGGTCACCCATCATAATGAGACCATTTTTTGGGTAGGTCACCCATTAGAATGAGACCATTCTCCATCTTTTTTTTTTACCTGGGTAGGTCACCCATTATAATGAGGCCATTCTTCCCCCTGGGTAGGTCACCCATAAGAATGAGACCACTCTTCTTCTTTTCTACCTGGGTAGGTCACCCATCACAATGAGACCATTTTTTGGGTAGGTCACCCATTAGAATGAGACCATTCTCCATTTTTTTTTTACCTGGGTAGGTCACCCATTATAATGAGGCCATTCTTCCCTTGGGTAGGTCACCCATCACAATGAGACCATCTTGCATTTGGGTAGGTCACCCGTTATAATGAGACCATCTTTCATTTTGGGTAGGTCACCCGTCATAATAAAACTACACACACATTTTTGTATTTGTTCTAGTTAAAGGAGATCGCCAGATGGGATCTCAGGTTAACCCAACCACACACAGAGTTTAACTTTGGTTAAAGGAGATCGCTAGATGGGATCTTAGGTTAACCCAATCAAAAGGGCAGGTAGCCCATGAAAATAGACCAATTTTCTAAAAAAAAAGGGAAAAGAAAAGAAGTGAAGTCTTTGGATGAGTAGATCACTTAGCAAGCCAAAAAGACCTTTTATTTCTTTACAAGCTTACTATGCAAAACATTGAGGAGTTTTTGCTTCGTAAGCATTGTAAAGAGGGGGCATCTGTTGTTACTCATTTTCGGACACCACGTGCTAGAGACGGTGTATACTTTTTTTTAAATAGAGTATAGGAGTTTAGCTCATATTCGCCAGAAGATTGACAAAAGCACAGAAAGAAATATTTTGTGTTTTGAAACCTTGTTTGAGTTGTTTTCTGCTCTTTTTATCCTTCCCCTTTACTACCAAAATCATCAGGTTCTCTTAGGTTGATCAGGAGTCTTCATAATGCTAAATTCGTTCTTTTTTTTTATCTGGTCTTTAAGGTTGAATAAATCCCTCAGAATTTGCACTAAAAAATGGTTCTGCTGCTGTCGTAATTTTTTGTTCCAACTTAGGCTCTGATTCTGACCCAGTTTCGTCCGATATCTGACCATCCTAGGTATATTCTATAACTCATTACATGTTGAAAAATTGACGTACACCTTTATTAGGTCCTAGGGATCATTGTTCTTAGAGCAGATTCTCAGTCAGATTTGGATGCTCAGTATTGTCAGATCAAGAACCTTTTTGACCAACTAGATTACTACCAGTTTCTGTTATGTAAAAAGATTTTATCTCACTTCGACTCCTTCATCAAAATTGTAGTCCTAGACGTGTAGATAAATTTGGGCTTTTGAATCACTTGATTTCGATATCAGAGGCCTAAGATGTTCCCGTTTGAATATCTAACGTGAAGGCAGAGAATTCTGCCGCGAGAAGGATATTGACCCGAGTCTGCACTAAAGAAACTCTATTTTTGGCCTAGTTTTTGTGATTTTCGTTCTTAGTTCATACTCTCAGTCATATCAGGATTCTCGGCATTCGTCAGTTTTTGAGTTAGACCCGGAGATTCCTTTTGACCAACTAGATTACTGCCAGTTTCTGTTCTGTAAAAAGATTTTATCTCACTTCGACTTCTTCATCAAAGATTTAGTCCTAGACGCGTACATGAATTTGGGCTTTTGAATCACTTGATTTCGATATCAGAAGCTCAAGATATTCCCATTTGAATATCTAACGTGAGGGCAGAAAATTCTGCCGCGGGAAGGATATAGCCCAAGTTCGCGGGGCTGATTTGAAGGATTTTTTGGGACCAAGGACTGAATCGAAAATTGTTAAAATGAGGGATTGAAGTGAAGAAGGACATTGAAAGCTGGAGAGGGAGGCTGGATCATCATAAATGACAGGATTTTTACCTCACCGAATAAGGAAAATAGGACTTTGCAGCCGCACCCTCCATCTGATTTCTTTCCTTTTTTTTTCTCTGCTGTTTTCCTTTCTTATCACGCCTGATTTTTGGAGCTGAAGACCATGTTTTTGTTGCCTCATTTCAAAGGGAGCAGCTAGCCCTATGGAAGGAAAGAAAAGAGCCACACCATCCTCTAACTAGGAAAGAAATCACTGCTGATCACAAAATCAGAACCAAACATTATGGTTTCCTATTTCTGCTCACCCGAGAATACACCCTAGAGTTAATGTAATATTTGTTTCCTAAATCAAGCCGTGTATAGGCTATATAAAAGCCTCGGCTACTGACCTAAAGGAGGGGGAAAAAAGACAGGCAGAAAAAAACAGAACAAGAAAGGAGAGAACAGAGAAAAACGAGAAAAGAAAGACAAGAAGAAACGAGAGAGAGGCAGGGCAGAGAAAGCCATAAGAAGGATACTGTCGAAAGCAAGGAAAAAACAGAGAGGCAAGGGCGACAACCCCAACAGCACAACACGCCTTCATCGCCATCATCTTCGTCATCTCGAGAGAAAGCATCAGCAGAAGGAGAGAAAACGAACAGAGACCAAAACCGGCGTGGCCTATCTGTTTCGCTGTCCCGAGAAGCAGCAACCATTGGCTGAGCGCAGAAGCTTCAGCACCTGTCATCTTCGTCCGTCTCAGCGCCAGCTTTCAAGAAAAGGAAAGCAGAACAGAGAAGAAGGTAAAGAGAAGAGAAGAAAACAGGGAGAAGAAAGGAGAAAGAGGCAAGCAACACAGGAGAACGCCAGACGAACGCAGGCAACGGAGGACTGAAAAAAGGGCATCGCCAGCAGACCAGGTAAGCTGTCTTTTATTCCCAGCTTTTGCATGCATTCTGAGTTGCATTTGTTACTGTTCAAGTGAAATTTAATTCACTTGAACAGTAACCGGGCAAGGCATGTGTATTTTTTTTTTGTGTGTTTTTTTTTTTTTGTATTGTAAAAATAGAAATCTATGAAAAAGAGAGCACATTTTGATACCACGTTTTTGAGACCGTTTCAAAAGAAAAGGAGATTTATGATTTTCTGTCATATTTATTTTAAGGTCTGGTTTTTCTTTTGTATTGTAAAAATAAAAATCTCGTATTTAGAATACCCGGTTTTCGACGCAATGTGACAAATATACATATATACAAAAAATGTTTTTTTGTGTGTTGCATACGGCCAATACCCTAACATATTTTGAACATTTTTTATAAACAAAAAAATATTGGAAGTTTTGAAAATGTGTTTTCACATGGATTTCTTAAACACAACAAAAAAATTGTTTTCTTGCATCTATGGATTTTACAACATGTTTGTAAAACTCCAAAGGGTATTGGCCAATATTTCAAAAAAATATAAAAATCTTATTTTGGGGGGAATTCATCTATTATTCACCACTAATGTTTGGATAAAGAAATCCTTAAAGGACGAATATCCAAAATATTATTGGGAGTAATAAATCCGCACAAATCCTTGAAAGAAGCCTTGATTATAATCGAGGACATTTCAATTTTTTACTCCACGGTTTACAACACTAAGACAAAAAAAATAGGTTTTTAAAGCACCCCAGATTTCCAAATTTTTGTCCCTCCTCCTTGCGATTTACGAGTCGCAAACTCTTGAAAAACTAAGGGGAAAATGAGCTTTTAAAGCACATGGAACTTCCTTGGATTTCTATCCTAATAATTTTAGTTTGAATCAAAACCTAGAAAACTGATGGGATTAGAAAACACCAACACCATAGCAATTATAAGACAAACCAAACACCAAGCAGCTTACCTTAGGTAGGGCGTACTAGGGGTGCTAATACCTTCCCTTTACGCAACCAGTCCCTTGCCTTAGAATCTCTGAAAGACCAGTTAGGTTTCCTAGTGACCATAATACTAGGTGGCGACTCCCTTATTCACAACAAAACAAAAGACTCCGAAATCAACCGAGGATCGCCGCGACACCGCGCTCCGCTCGCGAGGGTGCGACAGTATGTATGCGGTAGTATATAACAGTAATTATAGGCAGGGAAAGAGCTATAATATTTGTTTTAATTTATTATACATGAGTTGTAAAAAAACCTGCATGATTTAGTTTTATTTAAGTAACTTACTACAAACATATAATGACCTTTGTATAAGGTAAAAGGTTTGGAGCAATACTAAATTGAGTCAAAGTACTGAAGTTAATTTCATCTTCTTAATGTATCCATCACTTTAATGTTGTTGGTCTTTATACCTATTAAATATAAACATACAAAGTATATAAAAAACATTAGCTAAAGCGAAGCATTATTTATATTTGATAAACTTTGAAATAAAATAAAAAATAATAAAGAATGATTCTTACATATTTATTTTAATTATATTCGTCGTTCTTTCGTAGAATAGAAATAATCGATTATCATATCAATTGTGAATTTTTTAGCAATTTCTTTTTCTATATAGACAATCAAATAATTTGCAAGAAAATCATTCTCCATCCGATTGCGAAGTCTTGTTTTAACAATCTTCATAGCTGAAAAGCTCATTCAGTAGTTGCTGTCGAAACAAGAAAAGTCAAAATAAGTCAAATCAACCTATCAACTAGTGGATAAATTGTTGATTTCTCTGTTTCAACCAATCCTTGATATAAATCAGCAATCAATGACATGTTCCTTATCTTTGGATGATTGGGTACATCAAGTTCATAATGCTGCAATTAAAGTCTCAAATGAAATTTTTCTTGGTCAAAAAAATCTTCAGGATAGAACTTGTCAACAAGTAACCATATATCTTCAACATTGAATAATTTATAGTCATTTCTAGGATCTAAAGCTATGCTCAACTTAAGAAGCTCGATCGCCTGCTCATTGAATCTATTATTTAGCTCTTGCAATTGTCGATCAATGATAGATGTAAATATATCAAATTGGTAGTGATGCTCAACTGTTTCTGATTTTTTTTATGACGAGATCGTCCACATTAGAAAAACAAGTATCCATATCAGGAACTTCAATGTCTTGATGTTTACAAAATGATGTCACTTCTTCTAAAAGAGTTTCCCAACCATCATCTTTTAACTTCTAAATTAATGTCTTTGTGGTAGTCACCAAATGCATAACACTTAAAATGTCTTGAGATTTTTATTGCAGGGCTTGGCAAAGCACATTAGTAATTCCCATAACATTCTTCATTATATGTAAGATGAATGCAAAATTAAATGACATTAGTAACTTAAATGAAAAAGTCGCATCACCACATTGAGAATAAGTAGATCTATCTAAAACAATGTTTTTAAGAACCAAGCAAGTTGTCCTATATATTTTTATCAAATTGCAAATTAATTTAAAGTGTGAACTGCATCTGCTATCTTCAGGTCATTGTATACCACCTACTTGATTAACTCATTTATTCGTTTCAATCTCACTAATATCAACTAAATGTTCAATTGTAGCTGCTTGAAAAACCTATAATTCATCATTACGCTGACAATAAGCACTAACAATGTTAATAATAAAAATCAAATTCTGAAAGAAAGTGTGAACATCATATATTTCTCTAGTTGGAGCAATAAGAACCAATTGTAATTGATGAGCTAAGCAATGTATATAATATGCATAAAGGCAATCATTAATGAATAAAGCTTGCAAACTATTTCACTTTCCACGTATATTACTAGCACCATCATACCCTTGGCCCCTAATATTTTGAACATCAAGATTGTGTGATGAGATAAAACAAAGGAAATCTCTTTCTTAATAGTTGAAGTAGTTGTATCTTTGACATGAACTATATCCAACTACTTGTTCATTGTATAAATCCACTTCTATCAATAAACCTAATAATAAGGGCCATTTGCTTTCTTCTAGATTCATCTCGAGCTTCATTAATAATTAAACAAAATCTTGCATCACCAATCTCATAACGAATTGAAGACTGAACATTTCTAGTAAAGACATGCAAAATTTCTTTTTGAATTTGATGTGAGATGTATTTAGCATTTTGTGGAGCATTACCCAAAACAAGAGCACCTACTTGTTCATTGTATGATGCTAAAAGTTCCATCATTTCAAGAAAATTACCTCGGTTTTTTTATCATGCCCTCTAAAAGTACATGCTTGAAATGCGAGCCAACAAACAATATTTATTGAAGCTTTAATATGCAATCGATTATTTAGAATTTCTTGAGTAGTTTGCCTGTTAACTACCTTTTTAATATGACATGACTGATTTTTAAAATTTTTCAAGCACTTGGTAGCAAATCTATGAGCTGAATTTGGACTTTTTTTCATATGAGTAAAAAAATAACACCAATTGTCATGTACCTTATGGTTGGTTCTTTGTTTCCTTTTTTCCCTTCTTTTTATTGGATCATCTATTATTCAACATATCAATTTGTTTATTTGGATGTATGTTGTGCCATGTAATTTCTGTGTTTTGTTTTTAATCCTTTATTTCATTGGTGCAGCATGAAACTGAGCTCCTTGAAGACAGCTTGGTTGTTCCTAGATTCCCTCTCTCTTCCAAGTTCGCTTCAAGTGAAGATGAATTTGTTGATTCAGATGACCATGCAAACAGCCGTCCGCGTAGCAGATCTGCACTTCAAAATCCACCTGTGACGGACTCCAATCCGCTGGCAGCTCCAGCTGTAACCGTGAAGCAAGAGTTTAGACGGCGGCATACACCACTTGGATGGCTCAATAAAATGGTAAAGGGATGGATTCTTTAGTGAATCACCTGAGTTTTCTGTACTAATCAATAAGTTGGTGATTTGATGATGATAAATTGCGCTTCCATCTGTCCTTTCTTGAATATGAAATATGCTGTTAAATTCTTTTATTTTATGGATAAACACAGGACCCTCTTGAGCCAGTTCTTTTGTTCACAAAGCCTCTGGTTCCAGAAAAGTTGGCAGCTGCAGGCATTGTACCACCAGCAGATTCGTCAATGAAGAACGATACATCAATGCCACCATATAGATTTCATGGAAGAATTGGCCGGGGTGGGCGTATTGTATTTGATAGATGGAACCCAATTGATCTTGGTAACTCTTTTTATATACCGCCAAGACCGAGGCCTTCAACATGCAATTGAAATGTTTACTTGCTTCTTTTTTTTTTGATAGTAAACGAGTGAATTATATATTAAACAGCCCCATTAAGTAGGCGGAACTGAATGAAACATAAATACAATGGGAATATAAAAGAGAAGAGAAGAGCAAAGCGACGAGGGACCTAATTAATTAGTCCAGTTCATAATACATTCTGGATTTCTAAAAAGATCTGAGCCTGTGTAGCTGAAATTTCTAACTAAAGACTTCAACTAGAAGGCCAAACGGTGAAAGGTGAGATCAAAAATCATATCCCAATCCGGAGCCTTGGATTCGAAGATTAGGCGGTTGCGCGCTATCCAAATTGACCAGTACAGACCTTTGCAGAGGAGGTTAATAGCACGTCGCTGAAAATTTCCATTAATCAAACCGGACCATTCCTGTAGATTTTGATATGGGTCTTTGTGTAGACAACCTGAACACCCAAACCAGTTCAAGAAACGACCCCAAAGAGACCATGTTATAGGACACCAATGGAAGAGATGATTAATTGTCTCAATTTCCTTGCAGCAGAATGGGCAGTGAGATTCCTCATATTTAATGATTCTCCTCTCAGCTAAATAACTCCGTGTACTCAAACTGCCATGAAGAAGAAGCCAAATGAACACATCTACTTTTGGAGGGGCATAACTATTCCATAATAGAACAAGGGAGTGATTATTTTCAGTTGCCGGTAGACTATAAAAAAGAACGCAACCTGATTTAGTTGAGTACATGCCAGAGCTGTGAAATTTCCATAACTTGCGGTCTGCACCATCTGAGAAAATGAGACCACGTTGCACCTCTAAGATCAAGCTCTCCCTCATGCAGTTTTCACGAGGCCGGAGTGGTCTTCTCCAGGATAGGTTGAAAGATGTATCTGTCAAATCACATATATCTGCAAGGCTGGATTTTTGCTGTAGGGAGAGGTTATACAGTTTGGGGAATAAGAGTTGGAGAGTGGTTATAGAGCCAAGCCAAGAGTCAGTCTAAAACCGGATGTTCCTCCCATCACCCACCTTGAACCCGATATTTGCATGTAAAAGATTGGCTCTGTTTTGTGTTGAGAAGATCGCCGAAACAATGCCATGCCAAGTTGGAGATAAAGAACCTGTAAACTCAGGATACCGTTAATAAAGTGAGGTCGGTATTTTAGAAGAATATGTTCTTGCCAGCCTCCTACCACTCCATTATCCAGATTCCAAAGCCATTTAAATAGCAGAGCCAAATTTTTGTTGTTGATGGATCCTAGCCCGAGACCACCAAAAGATTTACTCTTTATTACCTTGTGCCAGGCCACCTTAAAAATGTCATGAGATGATGAGGTTTCTTTCCAGAGAAAAGACCGGGTTAGAGAAGAGATGACTTTAATAATACCCTTTGGCATAGCAAAAACTGACATGTAGAAGAAAGGAAGAGAGCTTAAGACTGATTTAATTAGACATAACCTTCCCGCCATGCTCAAAAAATTCCCTTTCCATGTGCTTAGCTTTGCTCTGATAGTGGACAACACTGGTTTCCAAGTAGAGAGTCTGCTGGGATTGGCTCCAAGAGGTAGTCCAAGGTACCTGACCGGGAAAGTATCACTACGACAGAAAACTGACTTCGCCAAGCTAGAGGTGTAGTCGTTGTCCAAGTTGATTCCTATTAGAGAGCTTTTATAGAAATTAACTTTCAATCCGGAAATGATCTCAAACCAACAAAGTATCCTCTTAGCATGTAGAAGAGAGGGAAAACCATTTGGCAGGAAAATCAGAGAGTCATCGGCATATTGCAAATGAGTTATGTAATGTCCTGGAGCAGTCTCTAAGCCTTTGAAATAACCTGAAGCTGATGCCCTATTGAATAAAACTGTCAATCCCTGAACTGCGATGTCAAATAGGAAAGGAGAGAGAGGGTCCCCTTGCCTGAGACCCCTCTCCAGACTAAATTCTCTACTGGGTGAACCGTTTATCAAGATGGCTAATTTAGAAGTGGATAAGCATTCAAAGATCAACTTCCTCCGGTGTGGGCCAAAACCCATGTATCCCATGCTTGTGTCAATATGTTCCCACAAAATTGAGTCAAAGGCTTTATGGAAATCTACCTTCAGTAAGAGGCCATGCTCCTTCTTGCTGCGCACACCATGGACAACCTCATTTGCTATCATGAAACCATCTAAAATCTGACGCCCAGCAATGAATGCAGACTGGTTAACACTGATTACATCTGTCAAGACACTTCTAAGCCTAGTGGATAATAGTTTTGCCACTATTTTATATAACCCGTGAATCAAGCTTATCGGACGAAAATGTGAGAATATGCTCGGCCCCTTTGATTTTGGAATCAGAGTTACAAAAGAAGAGCTGATACCCTTTGGAAGTTTACCGGTTCTGAAAAAACTTTTAACCAACATAAAAACTTCTGAGCTGATGATATTCCATACCTTTTTATAGAAGGAGAAGGTGAAACCATCGGGGCCAGGGGCTTTAGAACCATCACAGTCCCACACAGCTTGCTTAACTTCTTCCATTGAAGGTGGTCTTTCTAGCCAAATAGACTTTGCTTCTGAAATTTTGGAGAACCCCGAGCCTCCCATTTCAATTCTTTTACACGTTGGTTTCCGAAACAAGGATGAGAAGAAGTTGACAGCGCCTTCTTTTATATCATTTGGGGAGATTAGGTGACTACCATTATGATCAATCTTACTAATGTAGTTGCGGCCTTTCCTTAAACTTGCTGATATGTGAAAAAAACGAGTGTTCTTATCCCCCATTTTACACCAGTTTTGACGAGATTTTTGTCTCCAAATATCTTCAACCCTTCTGTTAACCTCCCATAAATCAGAGTTCAACCCCTGGAGCTTTGTTTTTTCGGTCTCAGACAAGGGACACACTTCTCTTTTGTTTTCAAGTGTTGTAATGGAGTTCTGGATGTCTGCAAGTTTTAGATTCTGATCCCCGAAAGTGGATTTATTCCATTGTCTCAGCTTTTTTCCCATGATCCCCAGCTTCTTAATCAGACTATACTCACCTGGAAACTCCTTACAACTATCAGACCAGAGGGCCTCAAAATCTATTAAGAAAGAAGGGTGCGACAGCCAGCAGTTTATGAAACGAAACGGCTTCCACCCCCAGTCTACCTCAGGGCTTTGGAGGAGCAACTGACAATGATCTGACATCCCTTTAGGGTAGCGGCAAAGAGATAGAGACGGGAACTACAGTTGAAATTCCGGGGAAGCAAAAGCTCTGTCAATGCGACTCATAGACCCGCCCCTAAACCAAGTGAACCGGTGCCCCTGCATATTGTATTCAACCAGTTCACAGTCGGATATGAATCTGCGGAATGAAGTTTAACCTGATAGATTGAGGTTAGCACTACTTCTCTCATTAGGGAGTAGAGTTTCGTTGAAATCGCTTATGACCACCAGTGGTAGTTCAAAAGCAAACTTAAGAGTGGTGATTTCTTCCCATAGATCAGCACGTTCTTTCACTGAAGATGCAGCGTAGACACCAACTATCATACAATTAAAAGAAGAGGGAATATGCATCCCATATAGGCTGATCCACTGCCCCCCAAATTCTATAGAGTTAACTTCAAAAACAGAGTTATCCCACATTGCTATAATCTCTCCTGATTTCCCTACAGATTCTAGAGAAGTCCATTTGACAGTTGCAATATTCCACAAATTTCTAATGAAGGAGTCACAACAATTATTTTTCTTGGTTTCTAAAAGGAAGCAGATACCAACATTATTTTTTATAAGCCTATTCCGGATGGAATTTCGTTTGTGTGGCATACCTAAACCATAGCTGTTCCAAGCAAAGATATTCATAACGAGAACAAAAACCAAGGCAGACTAGACTTAGCGGGGTAGAAAACTTACAACTGATTAACTGATGTCCACTCCTCTACTTCTCTGTCAATATTTCTCATTATTCCTTCTTCGTACCGTTTTAGTTCTTGCGAGTTTCCCAAACCTAGAGCCACAGCATCTTGTATCATTTGTTGAGTCTCCTTTTCACTGTCAAACCCCATTGTCAGGATGCTTCATACAGGTGATTTGAAACCGAATATTTCCTTGTTGGATTCCTGAGTTTAAGGAGTCTGAAGAATCACAATCCTCCATAATGTTAGCAACACTACCATTGGCTTGCAGCAACTTCAGTTTTCTTATTTTATGGCTATTCCTGCTTGCGTTTTCATTGGTCGCGTCTGCAGAGGTTTGTGGGCTGCTTTGAGGGTTCAATAGGGGTGGTAGATGGAGATGCTTGCCATTGGTTTCATCATCCATGGAGGCGTAGTTATGGTTCTTTCCAACGCCGGATGACTCGATAACAGGGGATGATATGGTGTCTTGTAGAGGTGTGTTATTTTGGGTGCTGGTTACCTTCATTGCAAGAAGGTTGGGTGCTCCATCAGAAATATGAGCTGCAAACGATCTAACTTTCATCACATTCTTCCTTTTGCTGAATGAAGATTTAGGTGCAAGCCCTCTGGATTTTCTAAGCTTTGTATCTTTTATTTTTCCTTCCAACTCCATTTCCACTATTTCTTGTGGTTCCGCCAGGTCACGTATGATTGCAGAGAAAGATTGTTGTTGTGTATTCTGGCTCTGATTTTGGGCTAGTATCATGTGTCTCGTTAGTTTTGGGGTAGGCCTTATAACCTGGGTTGAGGAGGCTTTAGTTTGTGCTTGTTTTTTATCGAGGCCCACTCTTGAAAAGGGTACTGCTGAGTCATCTGGGTTGCTGTAGTTGGTTTCTGCCACTTGTATATTTTCCTTAATGGTGTCATAGCATGGCTCTATAGAGGAAGATTGATAAGAGGCGGTGTGCATTTGCTGGTTTTTTGTCTGTAGCTTGTGTGTTTCCTTAGTTTCAGGAAAAAGGCAGAAGGTTTTGTATGTTGTGTCAGATTGGTCTAGGTTGCTGGGTAATTCAGTGTACCTTGTGCAGAGAATGAGAGAGGGGTCATTTTGCATGTCCTTGTCCTGTTGCACTGGTGAGGTCCAGTCAGCTTCTGGTTCATTTATACTGGCCGGCAAAAACTCTTCTGGAGGTATAAATTTACTGCATGTCTCTTCATTTGATTCTTCAGTGCCTGATGTATCCATTGAGTATTTAATTGTGGCAAACAGGGGGCTAAAACCTGGCTTCATTTCCTTGACTGATATATCAAATTCCTCTCCGTCTAGAATCAGTGAAAGCTGCTTGTTTAAAGTCGTGAAAGAGGTTGTGCTCAGAAGTACCTTGACTCCCATAAGTGAACCTTGACTCACACTTGTAATGTCGTAACCAATCATCTTACCTACATCTTCTACCATGAATTCAATACATCTGCGATTCCATCCAATCAGAGGAAGTCCTATAATAGACACCCAAGCAAATCTGTCTACTGCTTTTACTTCCCTCTTCCATGGTTTGATACTAGAGAAGTAGTTTGCCAAAGCAGAGCAACTGTTTATTAATTTTTTCTCCATGGTCTCTTTGTCTGTAAAGGTGATAACTGCTTGGCTTGCTCCCAGGAAGCGAAATCCAATTGCCTTCTTAACAGTTTTCAAAACCATATGCTCCAGATGTGTATACTCCACTTCTGTGGCTATAGAATCGACTAAACTTCTAAATAGTCATTCCTTGTCATCCTGTGTAGACTCATACACCACAGTCTTCTTTGATGGTTGTTGGATTAAAAGAGCTTCAACAAAGGTCCTGTTGTCTCTGAGGGCTAGTTTGGGCAAGATTTTGGTTTCTGGCTTTGTGGTGAGGGTTGTCTTTTCCCTGGAATTTGTAGGTGTTTGGAATCTTGCTAAGTTTGCACGAATTTTGAAAGAGTCAAACCATATAAGATTCAATCCAAGATGGAAAACGTTCAAAATTGGTGACCAGACTAATTTTTGAAAAAGCTTTTTTGAGATCTTGGTAATCAATCCAAGATGGCAAACGTTCAAAATAAAACTTAGTAAGAACAGAGGGAGTAGGAGTTGTGTTAGGTAAGTGTTTGTTGTTTTGACTGTTGTTTGTGTAACACATAGGTTGCAGAAAGTTCATGGTGGCAGGATGAAGAGGGGGTGTTGTGTATGTTTAAGAGGGACATTGATAGGTATTTGTGGGGTTGGATTGTAAGAGGGAGGTTTGAAAGAGGTTGCTAAGACCTGGGTTGCAGGGGAGGGGATGATAGACAAAAGGGAAAGTGTTTTGGATGGGAGCATCGTTGCAGGGGAGAGGATGATAGACAGATGTGACTACAGCAGCTTCAAAAAAACTCGGAATAGTGCTGGAATTTCTGGCTGTCGCTGGTAATTTGAAAAATGAGGGGATCGGATAGATCTCCTCCTTGCTGCTTTTTCTGTGTCAGCTGTGTCACCGATGGAGACCTTTATGCATCTTGAGGAAACGAGGAGGGAGAAGACATCGTCCGGCCAGAGCTAACCGGTCTTCACCATTTGCTTTGTGTGCTGCAGCCCGGTTTCATTCTTCATGGTCAGTACTATGCATGAGCTCCGCTCTGCATCCAAGCAATAGCTCCGGTGGAGGAAAGGGGAGAGATCGGCTGTCTCTTGATGATCTGGCTACAGTTCTCTGTCCTATTCTCTGTCCTCTTGGGCGATGAAAGATCTCTTCAGATCTGCAGCGAGAGGATCTGATCTGCTTTTTTCCTTTGGTCTCACTTTCTTCTTCTCCTTTACAAGTGGCTGGCGGCTGTGTTGGGTCCAAGATGAAGGTGAGGGTGGCTGGTTGGTTTGGTGGTCGGTGGAGCCCGATCTGTAGGGAGAAGAAAGCAGAACAGCCCCTGCCCTTCGTGGCTTTTTCTTCTCCCCGGTTCTGGGTCTCCTCTTCTCTCAGTTTTCCCTGAAGAAGAATGCCATCCTTCCTCTGTGATTCTTCATCTGTGTGTGTATTTTCCTGGGGTGGTTGATCTGGCGGTTGTTGCTGGTTTTGGTATTGAATCTTTTTGCTGGTTTTGGTAAATTATGTTCCAAAAGAGAGAGAGGATGGGTTTGATTGACTGGTGTGGTTGAAAGAGCGGGAAGATTGGGATCGGTTTTGAGAAGGTGGGATGGAAGATCACCGCTTGTTGATTTCTTTAATGTTTACTTGCTTTAAATCCCACGTCCAGCTGTGACTGGTGAACCCACTGGGAAGAGATCCATTTGATGTATTAATTGTAATGATACAGTGGAACGGAGGGAAGCTGCAGGAATGGTGAATATAGCAATGAGCCTATTTGCCAGTATTTTAGGCTGTGGCTGGAAGTCACACTTACGATGTATCATCGTTATTTTTCTGCATTGTTAGATAAAAGATCACGTCTCTCTTTTTCTCCCATCATTCCCTCCCTACATGCATGCATGTGCGCGCGCGCTCGCTCGCTCGCGGGCGTGCTGTTTAGAAAGTGCTTCATTGTGGTGAAAATTGTGAAGAATCAATCAACCACATGATTTAGCCTCCATCAAAGAAGTTGAAGAACCTCTTGCAACATTAATCAAAACCACCAAATCCATCTCAATCTCAGATTGTCCATGCTTATGTTGCCAAGCTAGGCAAAGGACCCGGGACACCAGCCTACAGACCCATCTTGATGGATGTAAATACCCCAAATTAGTTTGTCAATTTTTTTTTATCAAAGTAAAGATGGATTAAAAATTAATTTAATTTTCTTAGTCAAATCTTCTCAATGTTTAACATTAAATTTTTTTAATAATCAATTTAATTTTGGTATATGAAAGCTATCTTTAAAAAAAAAAGTCATTTCAATATATATATATATGAAATGCTTACTACGTACAGCAGCCGACATGAAATATAAAAGAAGTTTAAACATGAAGAAGACATTGTCAAATTTTGAAGATGTTGTTGAGATGATTAAATAATACCCATTTCATCGTCATATGCCTTTTGGTCGTGGGATTCAGCTCAAAAGTTATTTTCATATTCTAAATTGTTCTGACAACTCTTAGGAAATTCTGGGTTTGCAAGGAAAGTCCAACTCCAAAACCGTGTGTGTGTGTGTGTGGATATTACCATTAAGGTTGCTAGCAGTTGCAAGTTGCTAATACTATTATTATATATATGTTCATAGTTACAGCTTGAGAGATTACAATTGGCTGGAGACCATGTTATTCACAAGGAAGATATATTAAAGATTGCGGTTTACGGGCATTCAAAGGCTTTCTTTCTTTCATTTACCATTGACATTCATGCTATCAATGCTAGCTAGTTTACCATGTAGTTTACCATGATATAACTTCAATCTACCACCGTGAATCTTGTAATATCAAGAATCTGGCCGGGATTAGATTTCAAATTAAATCAAGTGATTAATTTGATTAAAATCTAATTTGTTTGACTTTATTTTAAAAACAAATCTTAAAATGAAATTATTTTGAAATGACCGATCAATTCATTCAACCCATAAATCCACCTTTAACAGGTCATTTGATAACACCTCCTCCATTATCAAATCAAGTCTTTATCACCTGTGTTTCTCTCTTGTGGGTTTTCTTTGAAGCATAAACATAGGTTCTTATCAACAATCAATCACATATGGCTCAAGGTTACTCAACTTTTTCCCTAATATTACTAATAACAATAAACTTACTCAAATTTAAATGGGTCCGGCTACAACACCAAGCCCAACAGCTTTGGACCCCTTAAATTACGGACCTAAAAGCCTTGGGTCTGGCTGCATTCTGAATCAATTAGAGTTAGGTGAAGACGCAAGATTCAAGAGTATTAGATATGACGTGGACCCATTAACCTAAGGTCTGACTCTTGACCCAATTGTCATGTGTCAGGGAGGGCTACAAGACCCAGGGGACTTCAGTCTGCTCCCTGCCACCCCCAAACAACTTGGGTCTGGCATGCCCTTCCAGACCCATGTTAATATTAATAAAAATAATTGATTTTACCCTTGAAATCACATCTATGTTTTTTTGAATAGTAATAAAATTTATTTCAAATTTAATAATATGAATGAATTTAATAATATTGATGATATTAATAATAATATTAAACTTATCTGAACTAAGTTTTTATAGTTTTTAATCCCTTCAAATAAAACTTATTGTTTTTCTTCAATAATAATAATATTTTTCTTCAAATTATTAATGATAATAATAATAATAATTTTACCCTTCAAATCAAATCTATAGTTGTTGTTCAAAATTAATGATATATTTTAAAAATTTCTTAATTATGATATTAATAATATTAATTATAATAAAAATAAAAATATTTATAATAGAAATAATATTAATCATCATAAAAATAAAAGTATTTCTAATACAAATAATAATATTTTTAATATTAATAATAACAATAAACTTACCCAAGTTTAAGTGGATCCGGGTGCAACACCAAATCCAAGAGCTTTGGACCTCAAATGTCGGATCCAAAAGCCTTGGGTCTGGCTACAATTCGAACCCATACAACAAACCTAAATTAAAAATCTTAATTAAATATACTTTGTTGATGTCACTGCTGCTGCTGATGTTGATGGTGACGGTGTTCGTGCCCGTGCCCGTGCTCGTGCTCGTGCCCGTGCCGGTACTCGTGCTTGTGCTCGTGCTGCTATTATTGTTGCTGGTGGTGGTACTGGTGGTGGTACTGGTGGTAGTAGTGCTAGTGGTGGTGTTCGTTGCTGTTGGTGAAGGTTGTGGTGATGCTGCTGGTGACTGGGTCTGTTTCAATAAATTAAATGGGTTTTTGAAGATGCAATATGCAATATTTTGGATTTATTTATTTATAAATAATGATTCTATGTATTTCAAATATTGTTGATAAAGATATATTAAACAATTAAATATTTCTTTCTACTATTTTTTTATTATTATTAATAGAGACATAGAGAGCCTGAGTTTTTCTTTTTTTGTCATTGATTTTTTGTTCAAGAGCTTTTTTTTAGTACAATTTAGCCTTTTTCTTTCTTGAAAAGGAACTGTCCACTATATTAACAAACAAAATGCTTAGTGATGTTTTAAAACCCACCTTCCCAACCAAACACAGAAATTTAAATGCCAAATCAAAGGAAAGCTCAGGAATAGAACACTTGGCTGTTGAAAACTCGAAATACCAATGAAATGCACATAAATTTTGCTCTTACCTGGTTACTTGTAGAGAGTCCAACATCATAAACCATGGTGAGATCAGTCTTGAAAAGTCCAGGTGATCGCTCGGAACCAGGTCCAGGTTTCAAGTCTTCGTCATAAAGAGCAAAGAGGTATGTATCCACTGATTTTCCTGGCATGAGTGGAGTGCCCACCATCGATCGAAGGTGTGCAATCAAATTGCCATTGTAAGCCTTGGCATTCTCAATGCTTGGCCCTACGTCGTTGTCATCTCCTTTAAATGGCCATCCAGTCTCAGCCACCACAATCTCAACATTCTTAAATCCCATAGAATTCAGTGCAGAATAAACTGCATCCACCTGCAATTGATTAAACCACTTGTCAGTAGCATTTTATATTAGATCATCTATTGATACAGAATTTTCGCACTTGCAATTTGATTTACTCTCACCTGAGCATCGAACATGTTCATGTACTTGATCTTAGTGTTTCCATCCATTCGTCCTGCATTCGGCTGGAAAAGGCAAAAAGCGAGAGTCTCAGGCCTTGTATCGCTTCTATAAGCAAAGTATGGGTAGGGATTGAATGCGAAAGGCGAACCATTCGCACTATTAAACTCCAACAAGCCCTTCATCAGATCCCCATAACTTGGATCAAAGCTTCCAGAAGAAGGTGGCTCGGACTGCTTAAGTACTCCCATCGAATGAACTGTGGAGACCTTAATTTTACCCCCGAGCGATGCATCATTTAGAGCATTCTGTACATTTTGCATTGCTGGTAAGAGCTTGTTCATGAGATTCTGGTCATTGGAAGTCATGACCTCGTTGCCGACAGTGATGAGGATGATATTGCTAGCTGGATAGAAGGGAAGCACGTTTGTGTTGATCCAGCTCTTGGCAAAATGGGGATCAGAGGCTAGTCCTGGAATGTCACCATTTGCTGTGCCGATAACAATTCCAATTCCGGTGTTGGCTAAGGCTTTAATTATGGCGGGGTCCGATCCATATAATCGGACCTTTTGGATTGAAATGGATTGAAGAAGTTTTGCATTGGATGATGGTGTTGGAAGGTTGTCCGCAAGTTGGCCATAGTTTATACCGAGGAATGACTGCGAGTCTGCACAAAAAGCAGCAAAATTTAAAGCAGATGATCAAACATCAATTTTTAAACGACAAAACAGAACACCAACATATTTTTTGTTTTCATAGACTGAAATGAAGACAGCTCAGTTAAGGTAAATTCTTTAGAAATAGAAGGAGGTAATTAAAATAGAAAGAGACGCAAACTTACTTGCGATTTTTACAGTCAGTAAGAAGGAAAGGAGTAGGAAAGCAGCAGTATAAGGAAGCACCACCATGGCTTAGGAGGAGCGGTTTCTGTTCTGTTTTTTTTTTTAACTGGAGTGGGCATTAAATATAGAATATGCTACAAGTCGAGTATAGAAGCGTAAAGATGACTTCGGGTGGTGAATTAAATTGTCACAATTATTTGATAATAATTTTGTGTTGTAGCGTACTTAATTAGCACACGATATCGCATGTCTTCAAAGAATTAATTATAAGCTGACGCAATGGTTGTGACAATGCTTAGTGTTAGTTGTTAACAAGCTAGCTTTGAAGTGTTTGTCATCGCACTATAACATTCTAATCGATTTGAGTTCTCTGCCTTTCCCTATTGTTTTCCACATAACCAAAAGGCAGGTCAATACTCCTAAGAAAAAAAAAAAACAACGGCAAATACACTTTAAAAAGGTACTTATCTATTAGATTCGAATATATACGATTAACCAAGGCAATAAAAAAATTTTAATGAACATAATAATTAATCAGTTCGGTTTTTATAAAAGACTAAATTATTGTTGGGTTTATTTAAATTAAAAAGAAATCATGAAGACAAGATGTTTAAATTGTGTTTGAATATAGTTTTTACATATGTTTAGATAAAATAAATAATATGATGTGAAGGCATAAAGAATAAAAGGATTATTTGATGGAGGAATTATGAACATAAATCAAGAAAAGAAGTAACTTGATTTAAATATGTGGTTGTATGTGAAATGATGATGTTATGTTTGTAAATGAATTTTTATCGTAACGAATGAAAAAAAAATTATGTGCTTTGCATTTTGGCACGTAAGAAAAATATTAATGGACTAATGATATAATGACATTTGATTGATTCAGGAGTGATGTCTGGAGCTGGTTATCAGACAGGAGGAGTTGGTTATCATACGAGAGGAGTTAGGTCATCACGAATAGAAGGTAGGTGATAAGTCGTCTTATTTTGTAATTATTAGTTTTCCTTAAATATCCGAGTTGTGGTGATGATTAGCTCTAGCTAATGGCATTCGAGACGGATGACCAAGTTGTTTTGATGATTAGCTCCAGCTAATGGCATCCGAGATGGATGAACAGGTTGTTTTGATGATTAGCTTCGGCTAATGGCATCCGAGATGGATGATCGGGTTGTGATTGTTGATTAGCAAGAAAGATGACCGGGTTGTGATTGTTGATTAGTTTTGGCTAACGGCATCCGAGATGGATGACCGGGTTATGGTTGATGATTAGTTTTAGTAAATGACATCCTAGATAGATAGCCAAGTTGATTATGATGATTGGCTTCGGCTAATGGTATTTGTAAGAGATGATGAGTTGACTTGTGTGGTTGGTTTTGGTTAATGGCATTCGAGACAAGTGACCGAGTTTAAATATTGCAATTAGTTATGATTAAAAGCATCTAGGATGAATGACTGAGTTAAAGTGAAGTAATTAACCCCAACCGAAGATTAAATTGCTGCCTACCACTCCTATGGAGGTGTTGGGGCGTGTGCATGAGAATAATACAAGAAGTGAAGTAATGAGGGTTGCACAGTGTATTTGAGAAGTGAATGAAAGAATGTACTCACTTCAGTTGATAACAAAAAATAACAATAACATCCTTCTAGTTATTATTATTATGTTTAGATTATTTATAGTTCTTGTATCCATACTATTTTTGTAACAGGGGCATCATACAATCAAGGTACATAGGAAAACGGTTCCACAAGTTCTCATATTTTAAAAAGTGTTATGTACCAGTTTGTCTTAAGTGTTATATTGAATATTTGTCTTTCGATACTTTTTTAAGGACTTGTAATGAAAACTGAATTGGAACATGGATGTGGATGTGCATACATGTAGATATGATGTTCTGAATATATTTATGTGGTATTCTTGTTTATGAGGATGTTGTGTTGAGAAATTACATGAGGATCGTATGAAAGTAGGTATTATTTGTGTAAAATTGTTGTTCGGCACTCGTATATAAACTCATGTTGATAACAAGACTAGAATAGAAATGTAAATTCATGAGTATGTCAATATCATGTAATGTAAACACCTTGAAAAAAATCAAGAAAATATCATTTTTAAAGTGTATTTGCCTTTTGGTTACGTGGAAAACAAGAGAGAATTAGGCAAATCGATTGGAAAGTTACGGTGCGATGGAAACACTTCAAAGCTAGCTTGTTAACAACTAACACAAGCGTTGCATCAGCTTCTAAATTCTTTGAAGACAAGTTAATTATCCTTCCAAGTTTCAAAGCCTCTCTGTAGAAATAAACATGCGATAACGTGCGCTAATTAAGTACGCTACAACACAGAATTATTATGATGTAATTGTGTTGTAGCACACGTTTCCAAATCACTAATAATGAATAAATTGAAGAATTATATTGTCCAGTGTACATTATGTTTTCCACGAAATAAATAAAATAAAATAAAAAATTGAGAATTATTCTTTATTAATTTGAATTAATATAATTAAGTAGTTAATTTCTTCACTTGCGAATATCTAATATTCATTTTTTTCTTAACGTAAAAGGTAAGTAGTATGGGTTGGTTCAGTTTGATTTGGATAAAAAAATTTAACTAAATTTTTTTTGATTTTTTTAAATTAAACTAAATAAAAAAATTGATTTATTCAATCTTATTTATGTTAAAATCAAATAAATTTAAATAGGTTAATAATAAAAAAAAACTTAGACTATTTTTATCAAGGGTTTGATTTTCTTGAGATAAAAAATGATTTGTTTAGTTTCGTTATATATAATTTTGGTTTTTGGGTTTGATTTCTTGATTTAATTTTGTTGGTTTCTAAAATGTAAAACCAAAATCAAGGATCAATTTTTTTAAAATCTTTTAATTGTTTTTTTTTATAGTTTTAAAATCTGACCCGGTAATCGACCCGGTTTAATGATCGGGTCACGGGTTAAATGGTTTACCCATAGTTTTTTCCATAGTTTTATAGTTCCTATCCATGCCTTCCCTGTTGCCACTGTTTCTTTCGGTTCATCTCCGTTGTCGCGGGTGCGCGGCGTCGCGGCGAAATATTCCACTTTTAAAATCTAGGAAAGTGTATGGTATCTATTTGGCAAATGTGGGGAGACAAGGAAATATTGTCTTTTGTTGATAGAAAATGGAATGGGAGTCGCCACCTAGTATTTTGGTCACTAGGAACCCTAACTGGTCTTAGAGATTGGGTACGGGGACTAGTTGCGTAAAGGGAAGGTATTAGCACCCCAAATACACCCTACCTAAGGTAAGCTGCATTGTTTATTTGTCTGATAAAATTCAAGGTCTCGTTGTGTTTCCTAGTTGTTTGTTCGTCTATGGTTCAAGAAAAGTCCTCCTCAATAAGGAGGTCCTTATCTTATCGGGTAAAACCTAACCGTTCTAACGTCTATGTAAAAAATCATATTTTTAATATCAGGAATACGTTTTACGTATAAATTCATAATCCCAAATACTAAAAGAAAACAAAAAGATTTTTTTAGAATTTTTGAAATATTGGCCTAGTTCTCATGGCTTGAATAAACTGGTTATTAAAGCCAAAATGCATGCTAATACATATATTGTTTTGAAATTTTCTTTGTTGTATGAAAAATATGATGTTGTAATATTTATATATATATATTGGAGAGACTAGGTCGTATGCATGAAAACAAAATATTTTTTAATTATTTTATTTTTTTATGTCTTGACGAAAACCGGGTATTTTAATACCGGATTTGTATCTTTAAAACATAAAAATACAAACCGATATTGATCAAAATACAATAATAAAATTACATAAAATCACATATTTTATGAAATAATTTTCGAAGAAATTAATTAAATTTTTTTCATATATATCTATATATAAATAATACAAAACACAATATAATATACATAATATATAATATATAAATTGGGCTGGGCTGGGTCGGACCAACAAACTGGGCCGGACTCAGCCCCAAAATATGTTGGGCCGAAATCTCGGCCCAACAAAAATCTGATATTTCTTTTCTAGGCCAGACCCGGCCCAGAAGGCAGGGCTGGGCCAGGATTAGCCTGGCCCATCAACAAAACCAGCTGGGCCAGAACAAGTCTGGCCCAGCACAAGAATCCCACAGGGGGAATTATTTTCCCCCCATCCTCCTGCATGCAGAACGAATGTTCTGCATGCAAAAGGAAATGCAGGTGACGAAAAATAAAATGAGGGGGAAGGAAAGTTTACCTGGCGCGGAGGAGGCGTTGTCTTGCTGGCGTGCACTGGTCCCGGCTGGAAGAAGAAGGACTGCTGTTGGCCGGTGAAGAAGCTGGAAGGCGAAGGCTTGCTCCTGTGGAGGTTGTTGCCGCTGAGGAGGCCGTGGGAGGCGTTGCTGGGGCTGTTGAAGCTGCGGTGAAGGAGAAGCTGGGGTGAAGATCTGTTTGAGGAGAGGGTCTTAGCTGAGAGACTGATTAATGAGGGAATGTCTGCCGCTGGCTTTTGTTGATGGGAGGGAGAGGGGACAGTGTTTCTTTGGGGCTGCTGGAAGAGAATGAGAGGAAAGGGAGGGGGCTGTCCCGGTTTGGCTTTGCAAGAGAGGGGGTTGTCCCTTGTTGCTGGCTGCTGTGATGAGGTGGTTCAGCCGGTGGTTGCAACGGTGGAGTTGGAGGAAGGCAGTGGCGGTTTCCTGTGGCAGAGGAAGAAAGAAGAAGAAGAAAAATCTGTAGAAATGGGGTGAAAATGCTGGTTTTTGGCTGACTTTGGACCTCTCTATCCTCCTCTTCAGATCATCAAATCCGACTCTATTTATAGGAAGTGGAAGAGGGCAATCTTGTCTACGTTGTGAAAAATTACAGCCCTTGATTCAGTTGGGAAGCATCTCAACCGTTGGCTCAAAGTGTGCACCTCGAGCTGCCAAATTTGGCAGCTCCAGGCTGTGAACTGCCCGAGGTGGCCACTTCGGGCCAATGAACGGACCTATTTCTAACTTTTTCGACCCGACCGGACCATTCTCCGGAATAAAGGGGTTTCATGTGGACATGTTGGTGCATGCTTTGTCGGATTTGGGGGCCAAACGAGGCAGAAAACATGTCTGGAAGTCGGCCACTTGGGCAGCTCGGTGGGGAAGAAAATGAACAGTTCCTACCCAAAAAAAATGCAAAACGATGCCGTTTTGCTAAAAATAGGGATTTCTTTGTCAATTTTCAATCTAGTCCTCCAACTTTCAGTTTCGTTCAATATTATTCCCTAATTGACCCTAAAACTTCTGATTTGATGCAATTTAGTCCCGGCGTAACTTCATCTTCAGCCCCAGAGTTACGCGCCTTTTCCAATTTGGTCCTTGGTTTCGGATTTCTTCAATTAAGTCCCTAATTGGCCCTTAAACTTCAATATGTATGCAATTAGGCCCTTGATTTAACCAAATCAACTCTCAAAAATTATAATTTGACCCCAGAACTTTAATTTCTTCCAATTAAAGCCTAAATTGACTTAAAACTCAATTTTCCTTGCAATCAAAACCTCTATAAATTCAAATAAACCTTCAATAAAATCCAATTGAGTCCATAAACATCCAATTTTGGCCATTTTCTCTTCCAATTAAATTTTCTCTTCCAACAGGGCTCTCCTCAGTTAAATATATACTGTAAAATTTCACTCCTTGCATTTCTGAACCTCCTTAATCAATTTTTTTTCTGATTCTTTCTAAGCGCTCCCACCTCTTATTATTTTTCTAAATTCTTCCGGCCATATATTTTTATTTTTGTGGGGGGCTCAAAAATAGGTTACAACATCCATCGAAACAGTAGTTTCTAAAGTTTTATTAACTTGATCTATTATGCTTTAAGACTCCATAGCCAAACAAACAAAGCAACATGGCTAATCCGATCCAACCAGGCGGGGCTTGCTTTGAATTGAACACAATAGCATCTCTTATGCCATGAATCTCTTCTATCAAACTTCTGATAAAAATCCTTTAAACTATGATTTCTCACAATCAGTCATTTTCTTTTCCAACAACCCCAGCAAGTTTTCTCAAAACACTTCCTTCTTGGTTTTACTAATCCCTCTTCATGTTGCTGCATTTGCGCATAAACTGGGTTTGGCATGGCAGCGGGACCCAACGTTGTTGGGTTTGACTGCCAAACGTCGCCAAAACACTTTCAAAAAGTGATAATAGCGTTGGATCCTGCTATCTAGCAGCACCCAATGTTTTTTGGTTTGGCCAAGGCAGATTCAAAACACTTAAAAAACGAGTTAGGTCTGATTGCCCAGCTAGACTCACCGATCTTGGGTTTAGCTAGGCAGTGAGATCTAATATTCTTGGGTCTGGCTGCGCAACCATACAAAAAAATATTATTATTTGTATTATAAATATTTTAAATTTTATTATTATTAGTGTTATTAATATTAAAAATATTATTATTTGTCTTATAAATATTGTTATTTTTTATTATAATTAATATTGTTAATATTTAAAATCTTATTATTTTTATTATAATTAATATTATTAATATCATAATTAAGAAATTTAAAAAATATATCATTAATTTTGAAAAACAACCATAGATTTGATTTGAAGGGTAAAATTATTATTATTATTATTATTATCATTAATAAATTAATTTGAAGAAAAATGTTATTACTATTGAAGAAAAACAATAAGTTTTATTTGAAGGGATTAAAAACTATAAAAACTTAGGGAAGATAGGTTTAATAATATTATTAAATTCATTAATATTCTTAAATTTGAAATAAATTTTATTACTATAAAAAAAAACATTGATTTGATTTCAAAGGTAAAATCAATTATGATTGTTATTGTTAACTTGGGTCTGGAAGGGCATGCTAGATCCAGGTTGTGTGGGAGTGACATGGATCTGGCATGCCTTTTCAGAAGCAGACCCAAGTCCTTTGGATCTTTCAGCCTTACTTGGCCCGGGACACTTGGGTTAGGATTCCTCACCCAACTCTGACAGGTTCAGATTGCAGCTAGACTCAAGGTTCTTAGGTTTGACATTTAAGAGGGGCCCAAAACTCTTGAACTTAATGTTGCAGTCAAACCCATTTAAACTTAGGTAAATTTAATATTATTTAAAATATTATTATCTATATTATAAATATTATTATTTTTATGATGATTAATATTCCTAATATTATAAATATTATTATTTGTATTAAAAATATTATTTTTTTATTATAATTAATATTATTAATATGTTAAGAAATTTTAAAAATATATCATTAATTTTGAAACAAAACCATAATAATATTAATTATTTTTTTATTTTTATTATTATCATTAATAAATTTGAAAAAAAATATTATTATTATCAAAGTTAAATAATAAGTTTTATTTGAAGGGATTAAAACTATAAAAACTTAGGTCAGATTAGTTTAATATTATTATTAATATTATCATAACTCAATTCTGGTTTATTCTCTAAAATTCACTTTTTAAAAACAATAAAATAAAGGCTGACAACGTGGAGAAATTAAGCAGGCCGAGAATACAATTGTAATTTTGAAGGAAATTCAAAGCCTAATTGTACCCTATTATAACAAAAAACAGAGAAAAAAAATGCAAATTCAAGGACAAATTAAAAGATTATTGGATGAATTTGCATAAGAATTAAGTCCAAAGATATAATTAATTTATTAATATGAATGAATTTAAAAATATTTATGATAATATAATAATATTAAACTTATATGACCTAAGTTTTTATAGTTTTTAATCCCCTCAAATAAAACTTATTGTTTTTCTTCGATAATAACAATATTTTTCTTCAATTTTATTAATTTAATAATAATAATAATAATAATTTTACCCTTTAAATCAAATTTATAGTTGTTTTTCAAAATGAATGATATATTTTCAAAATTTCTTAATTATGATATTAATAATATTAATTATAATAAAACAATAACATTTATAATGAAAATAATATTAATTATAATAAAAATATATATATAATACAAATAATAATATTTTTAATATTAATGATCATAAAAATAAAAATATTTATAAACCAAAATAATAATATTTTTAATATTAAAATTAAAAATACTTATAATACAAATAATAATATTTTTAATATTAAAACTCTTATACCTACATATTTGAGCATTGCTATACCTAAGGAACTTATGCTCGTATTGGTAAATCTCACTTCGTACCTTTTAATTTATATTCACAGATGGTTTGGTTTTGTTTCTAAAACGAGTTTTGTTCTAGCACCCAGATCAGGATTGACATGGAAGCACTCGATTGATGTGGGTGCTGGTGTCATAGATGCTGATTAGAGAGATCCTGTTGGGGTTATCACTCTAATGTTGATTTCGAGGTAAAGGTTGGTGATAAAATTATGCAGTTGATTTTTGAGAAAATTATAACTCCTAATGCCATGGAATTCGAGGATTTTGATGCAATTGTGAGAGGTGTTGGAGGGTTTGGACCTACTTGTGTTTGAGCTTTCTGTGATTTTTAATGGTTTTTTTTTTAAATGTTTCTTTTTCTTAGTGTTTAAATTTAGCTAATAGATAGTGGATTAAATAGTAAAAGTTTTGGGTTTGGTGAAGGATTTTTTTTTTTTTTTTGTTAATGAGTCAACCTAGCAAAAGACAAGGTTATGGGTTACCCGTCAAGTTGTCATGATTGAGTTTAATAACTAGTAAATGTAAAGAAACCGAAGATATACCAATAAGAAATACTCTGATATTCCACGACCCATTAGATCAGGGAACAAGGAATCAGAACCCAAAGATCTGTAGAACAAGGTGAATGAAGCCAGCGAGAATATTTTTTAAATATGAAACGAATTGATTAACAAAGTTGACACGAGGATGATGAAAATTATCAAATGATAGATTGGCAAGTGAAACCATCTTCAAACTAGAGAAGGTTGTTGATATAAGATCTTATAATTAGAGAATTCAAAGCTGAAATTTTATACATAATTTGGAATTATATTACGTGAATTAACATTTACAAAAGATTGTAGCACTTTTCCTACACTCATGATCAACTATCATTCGGGGTGGAAGAAGTTGGCATGTAGGCCTTTGGTAGCCAAATTCCAATCTGCTGCAACGACCAATAGAACACTGATCAGAACCATGCCTAAGCATCCAAGTCCTAGATTAAGACACCACATGACACCATGGCCCTTTTGATGGGGTTTCTTGATCGAAATCCACATGAAACATGGATAAGCCAGTGTAAGGGGTAACGCGATTCCTCCGATTAAAGCAGCCGGGCTAGGTAAAAATGGAAAAACCACAGCTATAAAGAAGGCCAATCCTCCGAAAAAAAGCCGAAACCCGGTGCGAACCCACCACGAGCATCGCTTGTTCTTCATGCAAGTGTACCTGAATTCCAGGTTGTCGAAAACTGGCATGGCGTAGATTTGGAATGAACTAAGGCAGTTAATCACTACTAGCTTGAATATTATTCTTTCCCTATCATATAAAAATATTCATAATTCCACCAACGAAATCTACCAAAATTGGGATTTCTTATGAGATACTCATAAAGGATCAAATTTCTGTCAAATGATCCGGTGTTCTAGATATAAAATATATAAAGAAGTCACGATGCTGAATTCAGCATTACCTTAGATTGGAAATTGAGCGCACCATGTAAAAGTATAAATGGAGCTAGTTCATAAACTTAACTTTTTCTTTCTTTTCTCTTCGGCTAATTTTTTTTAATAATACTCAACCAGCAAATATCCCCTAATTTTCCAATTATTTTTTTCAATTTACACCTAAACAATAGATTTGACAAAGAAACTTATAAAATATAAAGAAAAACCTTAACCCATCTTCATCGTCTCTTTACATCTTCTTATTCTAAGTATGCAAGTCATAAAAGAAAATGAAAATCAAAGAAAGTCTTATAAACCCATACAACAAACCTAAATTGAAAATCCTAATTAAATATCCTTTGTTGCTGCCGCTACTGAGATTGATGGTATTCGTGCTCGAGCTCGTGCTCATGCCCATGGCCGTGGCCGTGCTACTGTCATTGTTGCTAGTAAAGATGATGGTGCTGGTGGCCGTGGCCGTGGCTGCGGCTATTGGTGACTGGTCTGTTTCAATAAATTAAATGGGTTTTTGAAGGTGAAATATACAAGAATATTTTGGATTTATTTTTTTTAGTACAATTTGGCCTTTTTCTTTCTTGAAAAGGAACTGTCCATTCTATTAACAAACAAAATGCATAGTGATGTTTTAAAACCCATCTTCCCATCCAAACACAGAAATTTAAATGCCAAATCAAAGGAAAGCTCAGGAATAGAGAGTGGCCTTCCCAACCAAACACAGGATAGCTCAGGGATGGAAATTTAAATGCCAAATCAAAGGAATAGAACACTTGGCTGTTGAAAACTCGAAATACCAATGAATTGCACGTAATATCATGATTGATTGGCCAAAGCCGAGTAGTGTGAAAGGCTTGCGTGGTTTCTTGCGACTTACTGGCTATTACCGAAAGTTTGTCCAGAACTATGGTACAATTGCATCTACTCTTACAACCATGTTACCCAGGGATTCTTTCAGATGGACAGATGAGGTAGCTCAAGCTTTTTGAGCACTTAAAACACTACCATGTCCAGCACCCAACGATCTCAATGCAAGTAAGAGTTTGAAAATTTTAAGTTGCTACCCAACTTTTAACCCATGTTTTAATAAAAAAAATTAAAAAAAATATAAAAAATAAAGATAAAAATAAAAATTTACATGATTTGATTATTGATTTGCAAGTAAGAATTTACATGTGACGATAACATAGAACATCAAGGTTAAGGAAGCAATATGTCAAGGAGATAATTACTGAATCATATATAATTATTGTAATATAAAATACAATAAATATATGATTTGATTCGTACTCGTTATGAAAAATAACCATACCATAGATATATATATCTATGATTTGATTTGTGCTGGTTATAGAAAATAATTAATATAAAACTATATATATAAGATTTGTTAGTGTTGGGTACATAATGCAAACTCTGCAATAATTATAAAAATTTTCTATATAAATTAACCTTCCGCTATAATAAAACAAGGGGAAAAAAATTTACAAGGGGGCCGAGAGACAAACAAAAATGAGTGGAAACACAAAAAAAAACCCTGCTCATCTTTAGCAAAGAAAACCCTAACCCTATTTCTCTAGCAAAGAAGCCGTAGCTCCTCCTCTTTTTTTTTTTAAATAAAAACAACGAAGCAGCCCCTCCATTTGAAGAAACTAAGGATCTCTCTCTGGCCATACACTGTCCCCCCTCCCTTTCACTAGAACCCCCATTCCCCTCTCGGCCATTCCACCATTGCCATCTCTCCTCCAAAACGCAGCAGTTCCCCACTCTGTTATTCCCCCATCTCCATTCTTCCCTTGCAAAAGAACCCCATTAAAGCCACAACCCCTTTGTCCTCTTACCTATAGCCAACCATTTGTTAGGATACTGGCATGCAAACTCGACAAGATAAAAGGCAAAGGATAGGATAAAATGAGAAATTAGACACATAAGAATTTACGTGGTTCACCCAATTTGGCTACGTCCACGGGCAAGTATAGAAGGATTTTACTAAGTAATGTGGGAATTACAACCTCTCTCTACTAATAGGAGAACAACTGAAATCTCTCTATTAATAGGAGAAAACACCTCACTTACTCTCTCACAAATACCTCACAATTTTATGGGATTACTTTCCCTCTCTCACTCTTCTCTTCTTCTCTTGTTGTGTGCAAAATAAGCTTGGATGCACTGCCTATTTATAGGCAAGCATCCAAGCAATGGGCAAGGCAAGGTGCCTACATTTATTGACTAAGGTGGAAAGGATGGCTTCACCTTCTCCCACCATTGTTGACTTAGGTGAAGGATGGCTACCATTATTGACTTAGGTGGTTGGCTTCACATTTCTAATTCAATCTTGGTGGCTGGTGGTGGCTGGCTTCACATTCTCCCACTTGAAGACTTTGATGAGTTAATCAAGTCTTCACACATGATCATTTGTGATTTTTTTATTCTTTTTATACTTGCCATCTTCATGCTGCTTACGTTTCTGCTAGGCTATAAGAGGATTTACACCATATATACTTATCAGTGTTGACCGGTTTAGTCAAAGCATCTGCTGGGTTTTCCTTTGTGTGAACCTTCTGAAAATCCACACTTCTATCTTCCACCACTTCGCGAACAAAGTGATACTGAACATCTATGTGTTTTGTTCTTGAATGAAACACTGGATTCCTTGCAATATGCAAGGCACTCTGACTATCACAATACAAAAGAATCTTCTCTTGTTTGTGCCCGAGCTCCTCCATAAGTTTCTTCATCCATATTGCTTCTTTACAAGCTTGTGTAGCTGCCATGTACTCAGCTTCTGTTGTGGATAACGCTACAACAGTCTGAAGTTTAGAGACCCAGCTCACAGCTCCTCCTGCAATTATGAACACATAGCCTGTGGTGGATTTTCTTTTCTCAAGGTCACCAGCAAAATCTGAGTCAACATAACCTCTGACAGTAAATTCTGATCCTCCATAACATAATGCAACATTTGAGGTACCCTTGATGTATCTCAAGATCCTCTTAATAGTATTCCAATGCTCTCTACCAGGATTTGCCATGTATCGACTAGCTGCTCCCACTACTTGTGCAATGTCTGGTCTTGTACATATCATGGCAAACATTTAACTTCCCACTGCTGATGCATACGGTACTCGAGACATCTCCATCCTCTCTGCTTCATTACTAGGAGACATACTTGAGGATAATTTGAAGTTAACAGGAAGTGGGGTGGAAATTGGCTTACAATCTTGCATGTTGAAGCGTCGCAAGATCTTCTTCAAATAATTCTTCTGAGAAAGCCAAATCTTCCTCTTACTTCTGTCTCAGTGAATTTGCATCCCTAGAATCTTGTTTGCTGGTCCCAAGTCCTTCATATCAAACTCCCTAGCCAATTGTGCCTTCAATTCTTGGACTCGATCTTTGTTGGGGCCTATTACCAACATGTCATCCACGTACAACAACAAAATGATGAAAACATCATCTTCTTCAAACCTCTTGTAATACGTACAATGGTCTGAACTGAGTCTATTGTACCCAAGGCTAATTATGAAGGAATCAAATCTCTTGTACCAACACCTCGGTGCCTGTTTGAGACCGTATAGAGATTTGTTAAACCTGCAAACCAAGTTCTCCTTGCCTGTTTCAGCAAAACCCTCTGGTTGGAGCATATAAATTTCTTCTTCAAGTTCTCCATGAAGAAATGCAGTTTTCACATCTAACTGCTCTAAGTGAAGATCAAATATAGCACACATTGCCAAGACTACTCTGATTGTAGTAAGTCGTACCACCAGAGAAAATATCTCATTGAAGTCTATTCCTTCTTTCTGAGCATATCCTTTCACCACCAATCTTGCACGATACCGCTCCACTTGATCATTGCCATCACGCTTTATCTTGTAAACCCATTTGTTGCCAATGGCCTTTCTCCCTTGTGGTAGTGGAACAAGATCCCAAGTGTTATTCTTGTGCAGAGCTTCAATCTCCTCTTGCATTGCTGTCATCCACATAGATACATCTGTGCTTTTGATAGCCTCATGGAAAGTTGATGGCTCTACATCCTCTATTAGAAGACAGTATGCAATATTGCTCTCAGTAACATATTCTGAGTGCCAAGCCGGTGGTCTTCTTTCACGAGTCGACCGTCGAACTTCAGGAGTTTTAGACTCTATTTGTTCTTGCTCTTCATGCTCTGGTACAGCTTCAGAAGAAGTATGATTCTGAGTATTTTCAATCTGGACTGCTGTAGTCTCCTTTAGAATGCTATTATGTTCTTCCATTTGCATTTTACCTTCTGCAAATATGACATCCCTGCTGATGACTACTTTGTGGGCAGTGGGATCCCACAAGCGATACCCCTTCACTCCATCAGCATATCCCAAGAATATACATTTTCTGGATTTTGAATCTAGCTTGCTGACTTCTTGAGTATTGTACATCACGTACACAGGACTTCCAAATATATGCAATCGAGAATAATCCGCTGGTTTTCCAGTCCACATCTCCATCGGTGTCTTCAGCTCAATTGCAGTTGATGGAGATCGATTTATCACATAACAGGCGGTATTGACTGCTTCTGCCCAAAATGACTTTTCTAGACCTGCAGCCTTCAACATTGCTCTTGTTCTTTCTAATAGAGTTCTATTCATCCGCTCTGCCACTCCATTTTGTTGTGGAGTGTATGCCATTGTGAACTGCCTTTTGATACCTTCATGTTGATAGAAGTTATCAAATTCATCACTGGTATATTCTCCTCTATTGTCAGTCCTCAAACACTTGATCTTCTTTTCAGATTCAAGTTCCACCCGCGCTTTGAAAGTTTTAAAGACTGCGAACACATCTGCCTTCCTTCTAATTGGATACACCCAACATCTCCTGGAGAAGTCATCTATGAATGATACAAAGTATCTTGCTCCTCCCAAGGATACAACCGGTGCTTGCCAAACATCAGAGTGAATTAGGTCTAAGATGCATTTGCTCTTAGTTGTTGATGTGCCAAACTTCAACCTGTGATGTTTACTTGTAACACAGTGCTCACAAAAAGGTAAAGTAACCTTTGGAAGCCCAGGGAGTAACTTCTGATCAGAGAGAACCTTTAAACCTTTCTCTGACATGTGGCCTAGTTTTTGATGCCACATCATCGTCTTCTCTTCTGCAGGACTAGCTGATGCGATTGACGCTTCTGCCCCATGATGTGTTTCTCCCATTAATACAAACATGTTTGCAACTGTTTTTCTCGCCTTTAAAACCACCAGCGCTCCTTTGATAATTTTCATTATTCCATTGTCTGTTCGGATCTTACAGCCAAGACTATCAAATTGTCCTACAGACAAAAGATTCTTCTTCAAGTCTTTCACATGTCGCACTCCTGAAATAGTACGAATTAAGCCATCATACATCTTTAATTTGATGGTGCCAATGCCAGCAATCTCTAAAGCATGATTATCACCCATGAACACTGAGCCTTCAGAGATGGGTTCATATGTATGGAACCAATCTCGATTAGGAGTCATATGCCATGTTGCTCCTGAATCCATTAGCCAGACCTCAGTAAGCTCTTCTCTATCTGTAGAGATTGTCGTTGCTTCACTATATAAAACCTCCCCATCTTCTGAGGTGCTCGCAACACATCCTTGAGGTTTTGATGACTCTGTAGTGTTCTCTATACCCTTTTTAAACCAACAATCCCTTTTGAAATGCCCTTTTCTTCCACAGTTGTAGCATTTCACAGTCTTCTTACTTCTTGATTTGGACCTCCCTTGCCTTTGACTCCCACTGGAGCCACGCTCCGTTGATCTCCCTCTTGACACCAACAATGCCTCTGCTTGGTTTGAACTATTTCTGTCTCCTTTATTTTTACGCCTATTTTCTTCTTCCAAGATGGCGGCTGCAACATCATCAAAGACTAAATAGTCTGTGAGGATATTATTGGTCAAGTTGATAATGAGTTGATCATACGAATCTGGAAGACTTTGAAGTAGAAGCTCTGCACATTCACTTTCCTCTATTTGTTGACCCAACGTAGTGAGTTGTGAAAATAGAGTTCTTATTGTGTTGATGTGGTCAGTCACCGCCGTGGTTTCTGCCATTCGAAGGGTATAAAGTCTCCGCTTTAAGAAAATCTTATTGTGCAAAGACTTGGACTCATATAGCTTTGTTAGAGTCTCCAATATCTCCTAAGATGTTTTCTTCTACCACACTTGATAATACTTCATCGACTAATGCTAAATGTATGTTAGCAATAGCATTGCCATCCATCTCATTCCATTTTGCATTATCAGTGATCTCCGCGGGTCGATCCCCAATTGCTGCCAAGCAATTGTCTTTCCTTAAGATTGCCTTGATTCTCATTTTCCAGAGTGAGAAATTGCTCCCATTGAACCTTTCAATCTCGTACTTTGCTGCCATTGTATTCACCGAGATCTATTCAGCTATCACCGTTTCACAGATCTGTAACGTATATAGAAATAGTATCGTGTGAATAATACTTCACTAAGTAAGTTCCCAGGAAAGATTGGAGGGGTCACAAATGGTCCGGCTTAAAACCCAATCTCCTTAGACAGAACTTCCTAGACTGTATTTAATCACCGCACTGACTTTCTACATACGCCAACAGTAGCGTATGTGAACAGTACCGTATGGGTGAATAGTGTCGTATAGGTGAATAGTGCCGTAGACGTGAATAGTAACCGTATACACGAATAACTTTTGTGTATTAACAACACCAACCAGAAGGCTCTGATACCACTGTTAGGATACTGGCATGCAAAACCGACAAGATAAAAGACAAAGGATAGGATAAAATGAGAAATTAGACACACAAGAATTTACGTGGTTCACCCAATTTGGCTACGTCCATGGGCAAGTATAGAAGGATTTTACTAAGTAATGTGGGAATTACAACCTCTCTCTACTAATAGGAGAACAACTGAAATCTCTCTATTAATAGGAGAAAACACCTCACTTACTCTCTCACAAATACCTCACAATTTTGTGGGATTACTTTCCCTCTCTCACTCTTCTCTTCTTCTCTTGTTGTTTGCAAAATAAGCTTGGATGCACTGCCTATTTATAGGCAAGCATCCAAGCAATGGGCAAGGCAAGGTGCCTACATTTATTGACTAAGGTGGAAAGGATGGCTTCACCTTCTCCCACCATTGTTGACTTAGGTGAAGGATGGCTACCATTATTGACTTAGGTGGTTGGCTTCACATTTCTAATTCAATCTTGGTGGCTGGTGGTGGCTGGCTTCACACCATTTTCCCCCGGACCCGTCATCTCCAACCATCCCAGCCTCCATCAGCAGCCCTGATTGTTACTCAAACCAGCAACCCATGTACACTCACACCATCTTCCCCAAACCATGACCACCATCTCCTCCCGAACTAGTCTCCCTTGCAAAACCTGAGAACCCCATTAAAGCCACAACCCCTTTCTCCTCTTACCCATAGCCAACCATTTTCCCACGTTTCCCACTCACAGCCCCGTGTCTTGCTCTCATCAGAATCTCCCTCTCTCGGCCAAGACCTCCCTTCCCATCTCCACTCCCCTCATTTCCCTTTCCTTTTGAAGTAAACCAGAATAACCTGACTGTCGCCCCTCTGCTAAAGAAGAACACCAAAGAAACCCCTGGCCAAATATATAGAAACAGCCTCGTCTTCTCCACAGAATAACCTCGTCTTCTCCTGACTAGAGAACGCGCTGCGCCAGCCCTTCACTCTCCCTTCCTCTCCGCTGCTAACAGCAGCTCATTACGGAGAAGATGGAGAAATAAGAGGGGAGGCCGAAGGACCTTACAGAAGGAGCAAAAAACCGATCGAGACTCCAAGGGCGCCGATCTTTTGCCATGCCAGCAGAAGACTTTCCTCCACCTGTGAACGAGACGACAGCACTATAAGCAGCAATAACATGACAGTAGGATGATTTTTTTTTCTAGCCTCTATTAAAGCCACATCGAAAACTCTCCTGCATGACAGCAATTCTGTTTCTGCTGTGAGCAGCAGGCCGGATCTTCCTTCGTGAGCAGCGCCCAGTCGTCTCAGCGCCATCGCCTTCGCTCCTCTTAGCGCCAGGTGAGTTTCCATGCATTCTTTTCACTTTGCATATTAATGGTTACTGTGCATGCTTTTGTTACTGTTCAAGTGAATTAGAATTCACTTGAACAGTAACTAATGAGGCATTGTTTGCCCAGCCGGGTCCTTGGTTTAGGCTAGCAACCCGGCCAAGCTTGTTGGGTTCAGCCCAGTCACATGAGCCGAGCTAAACTCAATTTAAAAAAACGAGTAATATAGTTAGTTTTCTCGTGTATTTAGTTTATGATTTGTATTTTTTTTATTGTGGAAATACAAATCTCGTATTGTTATAATTCAATTTTTGACCATTTTATTTTAATTATTATTATTATTTTATTTATTGAAAAGGATAAAAAAATGATGATAAAAAAATAATAATGATGAAAAACAAGTAAAATGAAATAAATGAAGAATGAATTAAAATTTGGATTAAGGGTAACACGATTAGAAGTTTTGAGACTTAATTGAGTTTGGAATTAATTTAATTAATCCAATTAAGGGTTTAATTGGAGAATTGATAAGTTTTGAGACTTAATTAAGCTTGAAATTAATTTAATTAATCCAATTAAGGGTTTAATTGGAGAATTGATAAATTTCAAAACCAAAGCTGATTTATAAAGGGTAATCAAACTTGTGAAATGAGACCAATTTTTCTTATGATAATTTCTTTCGCAAAATCAGTATATAGGTCAATTTGAGGTGAATTTGGATTTTCTTGATAAGTGTGGTTTGTGGGTGTTATAACCTAATTTTTGACCTTTTTTTTAATTATTTTATTTACTGAAAAAATAATGAAAAACAAGTAAAAATAAAATAAATGAAGAATGAATTAAAGTTTGGGTTAAAGGCAACATGATTGGAAGTTTTGAGATTTAATTAAGATTGGAATCAATTTAATTAATCTAATAAAGGGTTTAATTGGAACAAACAGGGGGGGAAGAAACGAAAAAAAATCACAGAACCAGGGGAGAAACAGAACCAGGGGAAAAAGGGAAGAGAAAGACAGGAGTGACTGGAAACAGAGAAGAAGAAAAAAACCGGGGGGAAAGGTTAGTAACCAAAAACCAAAGAAAAGCAGAGGAGGCCACGAAGAAAGGGAGAGCAGAGGAAACACAGAAGAAAGACCAAGGAAAGCAGTAGACAAGAGTCACCACCAGCGTCACCACTGTTTTCGTCGCCTCCAGAAGCAGCAGCTTCAGAGCTCCATCTTCAGCAGCCACTGCACCAGAAACAGGGCACTCCAGGAGAGAAATACAGGGACGAACCGGGGAAGAAAAGGAGGAAGAGAAGGAAGAAGAGAGGAAGAACAAGAGGTGGCAGCGCCGTTCGTCCAGCGCAGTGCGCCATCGTCTCGGGCTACGCCTTGCTGCACCAGGTAAGTCTTCTCTCGCCCCCCCTGCATTATAATTCACTTGCTACAGTAGCAAGTGAATTATAATTCGCTTCCTACTGTAGCAAGTGAATGGTCACTAGCTGCGGCCAGTGACCAGACCAGGTAAGTTGGGTCTACCCAGCCATGTAGGCTGGATCAGACCCAACCCCCAAAACAAAAAAATCAAAAATAAAAAAATAAAAAAATAGAAAGTATAAAAATAAAAATAAAAAAATAAACAATAAAAAATAGAAAAATATGTGTATGCATGAATAAAAATAATATAAATTTACTGGTTTATTCACCAATGCCAGAGTCGGGGATAAAATATTGGTTTAAATTTATATTATTTTTATTCGTTATATTTTATTTTATTTAGCAAGAAAAATAAAAAAAACATATGTGCATGTATGAAAAATAAAATTTATTTTATTGGTTTATTCACTGACGCCAGAGTCAGGAATAAAAACATTGATTTAATTATTTTTTTATTTTTTATTTAACTACATAAGAAATAAAAAAAATATGTGAATGCGTAATAAAATGAATTTAGTTTATTTTTTTTATTCACTAGCGTTAGATTCAGGAATAAAAAAATATTAATCTAAATTTATTTTATATCTACGTAATAGTTACCAACGCCAGAGTTGGAATTATCCATAGTTTAATATTTACTGACGCCAGAGTCAGAAATATTGCGAATAAACCATTAGAGCGTAACCAATAAAATTTAGCAATTTAAGACAAAAACAACAATGCAGTTTACCTCAAGCAGAACGTTTAAGGGGTGCTAATATCTTTCCTTTTACGTAATCAGTCTTGAACCATAGAATCTTTGTTGACCAGTTAGGGTTCCTAGTGACCATAATACTAGGTGGCGACTCCTCAAACAAGACATTTTTCCTTAAAAGAACAAGATGCCAGATATCTGTTCTTTTTCCATAATTCAAGAGAATTATTTGTGGGTTGCCGCGATATCGGGTGCGACAGTGGGTTTTGATGCGAATTTTTTTTCTTTGCAGGTTTTTTAACTATTTGGTGATTGAACATTATAAATTTTACAGTGGTGTTGTGCAAACGTTTGAGTGTAAAGGAACTGGTCACCAATGTCCCTGTCTATGAAAGCATTACTGGTAATGCCTGTTTCCTTCCAGAACATTGTTTTGTTTGTATTGACTTTCTTTGAATTTGTATCGTATGGTGTTATGGTGTCTTTGTGATTATGAAAGCATTACTGGTAATGTTTGTTCCTTTCCAGAACATTGTTTTGTTTGTATCATCTTCTTTGAATTTGGGACAATAGGCTTCTCTTGAAAAAATTCCTTATGATTTTACGATTTCACGATCCGTTTTTACAATCCAAGTTTATTTTGTATTTTTCGTCTCGTGTCAAAAATGTGTTTTTGACAACCTTAGCCAGCTGGACAACATTAAAAAGGGGAGGGGGAATTTCAGATTTTCCTTCATCAAGCCTAGGAGAAAACACCCAAGTTAGTATACCTACACAAGTCTTGGAATTATTAAGTGGAGAAAACACACTTGGGCAGAGGATTTACAATTTACAAGAAGAAAAGTGAAGAATTTATGAAGAAAAGAGGGAGCAGGGAGGGTCGGCTGCAGGTGAAGAAAAAGAGAGTTGAGAAACCTTAATCAAACTAGAAATTAAACCTAAATTTCCCTCTAGTATGTAGTGCTACACAAATTGTGAAAGCCAATTTAGATTCAATTAAGAATTGTGTAGTAATTTGAAGTTGAAAAATTAGGGCTCTTGAGTAAAAAAAATTAGGGGAATGTCGAAATTATTGGAATTAAATGGACTAGAATATTCTAAGTTGCCTCAAAAGATGAAATTATGCATAAAAGAGAGGAAGGGAACATTGGTTCCTTTAGGCATGTTTCGGCCAAGAGCCAAGTCAGGAAGGGAAGAGAAATTCTGGTGGGTTGAGTATTCTTGATGCATAAATTAGTGATAGAAATGGTCTTGAATATGGAGGGGTGCAGTGAAAAAAAAAAACAGAGACAGAGAGAGAACATATGCAAGGTGACTAGCTATTGGAGGGGAATAAAGGAGAGGAGAACTTATATTTCCTTGCTTAATTATTTGAGATGTGCTGTTATAATATGGTTGCTAATTAGAAAAAAAAAATGCATCACTTATAAGGAAAAGGAACCCTTTGTTCCTTTGGGTAGGTTCGACCAAAGTAGAAATGAATTAATTAACTTGGTACAAATGACCTTGGAAGGTCACAATGAGATGGGTTGCCATGTATAAGTTGAAGGCATAGCTGTATCTAATGAGGAAGAAGGGATTGGAGAAAAAAATTGGAGATACATTGCCCATTGACGAAATAAGGCAGGTTCGCTGCCCTGATTCCTAAGAGAGTTCAGACATGAAGACAATAGAATCCAAGGAAGGTTTCCAACGAATCTGACCTCGCTTAATTTGGAGTTCTAGAACTCCATATACAAATAAAAACTTGAGGGGAGGTCAAATTGTCACCCCTGCTGGCAGATTCGGCCAAGTCGATAAAACAACGAAATTTAGCCATATTAAGGATAAAATTTCTTTTCTTGCCCTTCATAAAGTGTGTAACATCACGTTTTGATCTTTAAAAAGGAATAAACTATGATAAAAATTGAATTCATGATGTCCACTTGGGCTACTAATGAGCTGAAAATGTTAAAGGATAATAATGAGGAATGTAGGTGAGAAAGAAAAGAATGGTAAAAGAGAAATGAATATTATTGCTATTGTTGTTGTTGTGTTGTGATATGTGGACTAATATAGAATGATGATGGGTGTTCATGGTTTCAGGAGGAACCGCAGGAGGAGGGCAACAACAACAGGGGAACGTAAGTCGAGCATTTACAGTAGTTTGGTACTCGGTTTCTATATCTCCTCTAGTTAAGAATTATTTTAACTAATTGTTCACTACCAGAAATTTGCTTAATACCAATGTCGTTACCGATAGAATAATTCTGCCGGTAATTTGCAATCATAATTACCGACGACATATTTTCCGTCTGTAATTCCGTCGGTATATACCGGTGAACTACTTCGGTCGATATATACCGATGAAATTACAGACAGAATATTCAGAATTTAAAAAAAAGGACGGTTCGCTAACGTGGAAGTTTTTGCGGGTGATTTTACCGATGGAATCACTGAGATGAAGTGTGCGAGATGAAGTCTCTTAAGTTAATGAATTGGTTGAACCATATCGAGTTGCTCCTTCGATTGACTTGGAAGGAAATTCAAATTTTCGTGTTTTCGATGATAGTCTTGTTGATGTTGACGTAGAGGAGTTGAATGTTGTTTTGAGCTCTAGCGGACAACCAAATATCGATCAAAATGATGATATCCATATTGAAGATTGCGATGAAGGTGATGACTATTCAATTGACGACGACGAAGAAGAAAATTCTGACTAACTATCAGAATGAAGCCATATGTAAAACATTTTTTTCATGTAATATATATTATGGATGATATATTTTGTAACACGAAATATTTATTTTATAAGTTTGTATTGTTTAAGCACTGTTGTTATTGTTTTGTGCGATGAACAATTTATCATTTAATTGTTTGCAAAAAGTTGAATAGGCAATACAAACATCATCTTTCTTGCACACTGCACTATTATCGACGTCCATACCGACAGATTCCAGTCCGTCGGTATTTCACAATAGCGTCCCTGGAAATGCCACAACCATCACCGATGACGTTGCGGACGCATTCCAGTCCGATGGCATTTCACAGTAATGTCCCTGGAAATGCCATAACCATCATCGACGATGTTGTGGATGGATTCCAGTCCGTTGGCATTTCACAGTAGCATCCCTGGAAATGCCACAACCATTACCGATGACTTTGCAGACGGATGCCATTCCGTCGGCATTTCACAGTAGCGTCGCTGGAAATGCTATAACCATCATCGACGACTTTGCATACGGATTTCAATCTGTCTGTAATTTGTCGGCAAGTTACAATTACCGACAACATCACCGACGGACGATGCGAATTCCAAAGGGCGGGGTATTAAATGCATCTCTGACTGTGTGTATTTGTCGATGGAATTACCGATGGACTGTGAAAAATATGAAGGATAGTTAAAAATGATGGTGCGAAATTCAAAAGTTACCAATGGATTTTCAAAACATCACCGACGGAATAATTTAAAATAATATTTTTTTAATGTTTGTCGGTAAAACTGCGCTATAAATCCCAACAACCACCCCTTCAGTTCATTTTTTCATTTGCTCCGCTATTCCCCTTTCATTTTCGATTTTTTCCCTCTCATTTCCTTCAAGACTTTTGTTTGTTTTGCTTGTAATCTTTACTTGAATCTTCATCAAATTAAAAGGTATGTGTTTCCTCTACTTCATTTTACTTTAAGAATTTGTTTTCTTTGTTTTAGCTATTGTTATTTTTGTTATGTTTTTTGTTTTGGTGTATTTTTATAATGTAGATAAAGTCTTGAAATAAACACATTATTAAGGTAAGCATATTTCATTTCTAAAGTATATAGTTTTTTTTTTGAATTTTTTGAATATATTTTATTGTTTGTATTGCCATAATAATTGAATAATTTGTTGAATTGTAATTGTTAATGTTGAATTTACCTTGTAATTAGTAATTGAATATGTTGGAATAAATTTAATTATTTTCTTTCAATTTTACTCTATTATTGCATGATTTGTGTTTAATTATTTCCATTAATTTTAATTGTTAGTCTAGAGTTTTTTTAATTAATTGAATATATTTTATTGTTTGTATTGCCATAATAATTGAATAATTTGTTGAATTGTAATTGTTAATGTTGAATTTACCTTGTAATTAGTAATTGAATATGTTGGAATAAATTTAATTATTTTATCTTAATTTTACTCTATTATTGCATGATTTGTGTTTAATTATTTTCATTAATTTTAATTGTTAATCTAGAGTTTTTTTTTTAATTTTTTGAATATATTTTTTTTTTGTATTTCCATAATAATTGAATAATTTGTAGAATTTTAATTATTATTGTTAAATTTACCTTGTAATTAGTATGGATGTTATTTGTATAGATATTATGTTATATACAAGATTAGTATAGATAGGGTCAATTGGTTGTGGCTATTGTCAATATTTGCAAGTTTGAAAAGTTTGGGTAGTCTCCAATATAAGGGAGGTGCTGTCGAATTTTTTTAACATTCGAATTTAATTATATAATTATTCGTATAAAATTGTGGCTATAAGTTTGTTTCGGTTTTAGTTTTTTTTTTAATTATAACATAATTTATGAATAATTAATCAATATTTCATTAATTTAATTTATTTTCAGGTTCACAAACATTGAGGCCGCCCGAGTAATATCACCGGCGTTTAAATCGTCGATGGAGATTTTATTATTTCAATGGAGTCAGGTATCTAGACATCCTGAATGGATACCTCAAATTGATGCATGGTTTGACAAATTTGAGGTTGGTGTTAATTTCTAATTTCCAGCTAATTTCTAATAAATTATTAATATAATTGTAAATAAATTATTATTTTTATTTAAAATTAATTATTTATACACAGGACAAATTCGACTGGGACAGCGCGCATGACACTATTGTGAGGAGGGTGTGGGGAAATCACACAACAACTAGGTAACATCGAAAACAATACAAGATGTTTTCAGAAAAAAATTATGTTTCAAAATCTAATTTCTCGCTATGGAAGTAGGTTGCGTGATTTTTGGTATGAAGCACAAAAAAAGGCAAAACAAAACACGAGAGATAAGGGTCTCCAAGGCTGGAACGACGTGGTGGTATTGAGGGATTTCAAACCGCTATACATCCCAACATATATATGGCCGTAATATCTTGAGCACATGACACTGAGCGGTTCACACGATGCTCACAATCCGGTGCTTGCAACCAGAATCGGCCAATTCATGGCTCGGTGACAACGCACACCGGCGACTCCGTTCCGTTCACTGCACATGTGAAACGGATGGTAAGACTAATTTAAATGAAATAAATCGTTAAATAATTTGTTGTTAAATAATTTTTTTCATTACAGGCTACGTTTCTTGGATGTGAACCGAGCCCAATGAAGCTGTTTGTTGAGACGCACGTGCGGAGTCAAGACCACCAAAAGGGGGCGCAACAGTTCGTTGACAACCGTGCTTAACACTTTGTGGTATGTTTGTTCAACCATTTTATTTTGTAAGTTATTATTTTTATTAAAATGAATATGATGATTTCTTTTTTCATTTTCTGGAGACCTATAATAGCCGGTTGAGAGAGAGATATGTGGACGATCCTTCGACCCATCCGGATTTCGATCCAGATTTGTGGATGGAGGTAGGATCATCTGGTGGACCCGATGACAATCGGGTGTACGGGCTCTCCAACACTACGACCGATAACTTGCAGGCGGCCCGTAGTGTCTCAACCGTTAGGAGCTCGCAATCAGTATCGAGCACCCAATCTAAGGAGTTCATGGCCTTGCAACAACACACGACTCAACTCACCAAAAAATACGAGCACCTCTCAATGAATTATGAATAGTTTCGCCACATGGTCATAAACATGGCATCACAGAGTGGTGATACATGTGCGCCTCCTTTTTTGCCGTATAAGAACCAGCGTCCTCCTCCTCCTCCACCACAATTATGTTAATTTAATATTTTTTTTGAAACATATTCAATTTGTAATGAATATTATTTAACTTTATTTTTTTGTTTTTGATGTTTAATAAAAATTTTATTTGCATAATTTGTTTTTTTACTATTAATTTATATAATTTTATATTATTTATTATAAATAATTTTTTAAAAAATATATTTAAAAATAATCACCGATGAAATATACCGATGGAGTGTTTCCGTTGGCATTTCATAGTAGCTTGGTGTAAATGTCCCAATCACTGACAAATTTACCGACGGAATGTTCCCGTCGGCATTTCACAGTAGCTTGGTGGAAATGCCACAATCACCGATAAATTTACAGAGGGATATAGTTCGTCGACATTTAACTGGGAGCTGAAAAATATTTACTAGATATGCCACTATCACTGACGGAATACATCCGTCGGTATATTTCAAGCGGGATTTTTTTTCCGCACAATTTCCATCTATAAAATCATCAGCAATTGTTTTTTTTACCGACCAACTTAGTGACGGAATTAGGTATTACTGATGAAAGGAAAGCCGACAGATATTTTTCGTTAAGGATTTCATCGGTAAAAAAACTGTCAAATCTTGTAGTGGTTAAACTATAAATTTTGGTGCTTGTTATAACCCAATTTTGACCCACTTATTTTTAATTTAATTTTAAGGAGGGTAAATCTTTAAATTTAAAAGATTAGGGGTTTAAATGCAAAACTTCAGGGGCCGAATTGAGAAACGGGCCACCTATAAATCCGACATTGTTTTGGTCACTCCTATTCTTCATCTTCTTCCTCTGGAAACAAAAGAAACTACAAACAAACGAAATGCAGAACACCACCAGACGCACTGCGATGCACATGACTTCCACCACCAGCTTCTCAGTTCGTTTCCGTGTCCCTTGTCGCCATAACAAGACATTGACGTGTGAAGGAAACCACCACCAACAGTCCAACAATGGCAGGACTGTTGGTGTCCTAATCCAACCAAAACACAGAGTCTCAAACCCTATCCTCATGAAGATCATTGCCCCAGGAAGATAAGGATCAAGCTAAGGTATCCAAGTCCCAGTGAAACACCAACACGTCGCTTCTAGCGGTGCTTATCCAGAGGCAAGCCATGCGCGAAGAGAAGACCAGGCACGTCCCCTATAAGTACAGAGCTCTAGGGAAAAAAACAAAAAGCAGAGAGACAGTAGAATAGAAAACAGAGGAGAGAATCCATAACAAAAAAAAACACAAGAGTTGAGGGAGGAGAGACTGAAAGGAGAAGGAAGAAGAGAACATTCTTTGGCTGGTGCTAGGACCATTACCTTCGTCTTCATCTTTGTCTTCGCCAAGTAAAGCTTCCTTCTCACTCTGTTTCTAAGCTTTTCAAAACAGTGTGAAGGTAATTAATTACATTTGCACTGTGCAGTGCACGCATTACTTGGTTCAAGCGTGCCTGCTGCCCAGCCAGGTCACTGGCTTGAACAAGTGACCAGGCTGGGCCGGCTGGGTCCAGCTCAGCCCATACTGGTTAGGCTAGACCCAGCCCAAAAAAAAAGATTGGCCGGGTTTGGGCTTTAGGCCCTGTCAGCCCAAATTTTGTTTGCTAAGGATGTGTTTGGCAAAACACATCCTTATGCCTTGACCATCATTTTTATGCCTATTTTAGTTTGATATTGGGCCAAACGAGCCGCTTTGTGTTATCAAAAAATTCCAAAAATATTTTGGGATCTTCGTTGATTTATTTGTGGGCCACTCGCACTTTGATCTATTATTTTCTTTTGCGTTTTGTATTTTTTTATGTGCTCAATCCGTGAACTATTACTGTTAAATGCAAATCTATTGTACAATGCTTTTTTTTTTCATCTAAAAAAGGTAAATAATAATAAAGGGTAAAAAAAAAGAAAAAGGCATAGGAAAATTCTTCTTCGAATTCAAATTTTTGTAAAATTGTTCATTGACGCTAGAGTCAAGAATATCACAATTTTTTAGGTTTTGTGCAATATTTACCAATGTCAAAGTTGGAAATATTTGTATGAACTGTTCACTGATGCCATAGTTAGGAACATTATAAGAAGAGTAAAAAAAGAAAAAAAAGGAAAAAAATAAGAGAACATATTCTTAGCAATTTTAGACAAAACCAGTAATGCAGCCTACCTCAAGTAGGACGCTTAAGGGTGATAGCATCTTCCCTTCTGCGTAACTAGTGTCGTACCATTGGAATCTCTGTTGACTAGTTAGGATTCCTAGTAACCATAATACTAGGTGGCGACTCCTTAAACAAGACCTTTTTCCCCCAAAGAACAAGATGCCGGATATCTGTGTTTTTTCCAATCAAGATATAATAAATTTTTAATTGATCGTCGTAGTGTCCGGGTGTAAAAAAATAGTGACTTCGTTGGGGACCTTCTAGGACTAAGCTTTGATATTTGTCTTTTTATTGCTAAACAATATTTGTCGAAATATTTTTTTTCTTTATTATTACTATGTTGTGTTTATCAAGTTTTATTTTCTTGCTCTTTTTACTATTTTAGCATGCATAGTTATTCATGTTTATCTTGGATATATATTGGATATGGATCTAGGTCGTCACACATCACTCATCTAACTTTTTTTTAATTATATAGGTATCAACTTTAAGATAAGTGGAGGAGTAACGACACCATAATGACTTTAGCCTGGGTAAGGCTCACGAAACTTTCCAACTCTCGCATGATTGTCTGCTCGACAGTGGTCAATATGCTGAACTAATATTACTCAGGGCCTCTATCTTCACGCTACTTGTAAACCTCATATCGACCTTTCAAGGATGATTACTAAGGATGCGAAAGACCTTTGAGACTAGATAGCAAAACTACCTTGATGCATTTAATGATTAGAACCTATCCTTTAGGTGGATCCTTGTATAATTTCACTAAGATAAGCTTAAAATGTAAGCATCCTTATTATAGGGCTTTTAGGTGATATAATGGCCGCTATTCATGAGGTAACACCTGTTGAGTATATACTCGAGTCTGAATCCTTGCAAATGACCGAAGGAGACTACTCTAAACTTAATGTTAATGAGACACCATTACTTAAAGACATTAGGTGCATAATAAATGACACCAACCAGTTGTTTTTGCTCACCAAGTATCAGATAGACGAAGTAGAATTTTCCATGAAATATTGGAGGATTTTGCACCTCTTGAAAGTGTCGATATTGTCATTAGCTATAAAACCCTGACCCATTTTTAGGATCCTGATTATTGATTTTTCACATTCTGAAATGTCAACATGAAACCTACCATTGAAGAGTATAGTGTGTTGACTGAATTCCTTGAAGGTTCCCATAAAGTGTACTTTCGCTAGAAAATTGATGACACCATGGATGAGCTTGCCAAACTATTGGGAATCCCTCACCTAATCCCATATAGAGAGAAAGATAACTCTGGGGGTCTTAGATAGAAATGATTGGAGGAGTTCTTGATTGCTAAAAAGGCTAATCCTGGTGCTAAAATAGAGAAACACAGAATATTGGCCTTGGGAATATTTGGATTAGTTCTATGTCCCTCTACCACGGGAATTATCAGTCTGGAAGCTGCTAATTTGTTTATGGAGTATGAAAAGACAAAGATCAACCCATGTGCTGCGAGTTTAGTCGAAACCTTCCTGTCTCTTAATCATTGTAAGAAAACGGGTAAAGGTTCCATGATATGTTGTGTCTCATTACTATTTATTTGGTTGGTAAGCCATGTAGAAATGAAGACGCTCATATTCAAAAATTTATGGTGGTTCGACCAAAAGCCACTCGAGTTGTTCGTATTAGAGGAGCGGGAGAGTTTTTTTGAAAATGATTGGAAGGTAAAATTATAAAGACTTCCCTTAAGCGGTTTTAATTGGAGAGCTCCGTGGATGAGGAATATGGCAAGCTTGATGAGTTATGGTTAAAAGCCTTGGGTATCATTAATTGGAGTAACGGGATATGTTAGTTACGCACCTGCCTTAATTGTAAAGCAGCACGGGAACATACAAAGCATCCCTAGGATAGTCGACATAACTCAATTTACCAGGGTCTATAAAGGGGCACCATGGAGATGCTAGAAAATATCAAGCGGGATTGGAAATCTTTGTTACTGATAAAAAAAGAGAATGGATCGAGGAATCCCACGGTTAGCGAAAATATCCTAAATGGTGTAATAAAGGAGTTACCAACATGGAAGAAGCTTCTAAATTCATGGACATCCGAAGAAAGAGGGTGGGTTGTGAAGAAGAATTGAGAGAGCAAGTAAAATTGTTGCAAGCCAAGCTCAAAGCAAATGAGGAGTTGAGATTGTCCCTAGCCATCATGTGTCCGTTTCCATGGGTAGCACAAATTCCCTTATGCACTTTTTGCAGGGCTTTGTTGGCTTCCAAATCGCTCAGACACCTCAGCAAGGTCCCATCAAATGACCTTCTATACAAAATTTCCCTGTCTATGTAGTATTCCATAGCCATTCTTCTCAAAGTCTTTTTATCTATCTTCGAGGCTCCTGATGGGTACTCTTGATGTTGGATGAACCTTTTTTATATCTAGGTACCATAGGTTACCGTTCTCTTCTTCTTCTATTGAACAATAGTGAGTGGGAAAATTTTTGATCTCTATGCCTATAGGCTGAATTTTGGCACCACCACCAATTATATCTATAGAAGCTAGGGTAGCTAAAACATCGGCAAACTGATTTTGTCCCTCCCCAAATGAGTAAATTCTATTTCATCGAAGCTTTTAGCCAATTTGGAGAGGTATTCCTGGTATGGTCTTAATTTTTCATCTTTTATCTACCATTCACCCTTTACCTAACATATTATCTACATTAAGTCTCCATATACTTCTAATTTTCCATGACTGTCAGGGTTGGTACAGGTATCATTAAATGCACAAATACTGGATTTCATTGAGGCTCTTAACTATGTTCACTCATTCTTTCTTCAGGTTAAGTTGTTGTCGGAGTCTAATTGAAGGTGACGAGTCGGTTAGGAGGACTTTCACCAGAGGTATTTCCTAGTATTTGCTCGAGTAAGCTAGTGAGGCGAGCCATGCTTGTCTTCAGAGACTCCAACTCTTCTTGAAAATGGGCATCATGGTGAGCACACTCTTCATCTTCCATGTTTCTTGCTCGAAGTCAGGTGTTGTAGATTCTTCAGGGACCTATTTTTCAACATGGAGCATGTATGTATGTTATTTAAAATGAATGGATGTAAATGTTTGTATATGCTCATTGGATATGGATGGCTATTTAGGGAGCTTATACTCTAAGAACAAGTTTTAGGGACATTGCATGATGGGTAGGATTTCTACCCTAATCTTAAAATGGTCTCTTGTTGTCCTAATGATCGCCCTTGTGAAGGCAATGCGTAGGCTTAGTAGGTAATGGGATGACATTTGGACCAATCATTACCAGTCTAAGCACTCAGCGAACAATTAGGGTTTACACAAACTTAAACCTTGACTAAAAGTCATAAGGTAAGCTACTAGTCTCCCACTTAACCTAAAGTTTTTCAGTGTAAACTCTCACAAAAAAAGTGAATGATTCATGAATCTATTCTATACAATGTGTGAATGATACGTGCAAAAATCTAAGTGTAAATAATAAAAGGAAAATGCATATTTAAAAAAAAATACAAACCCAGTAATAACATAAAAATTAGACATAAAGAAAGCTTAGTCCACTGGGTCCCTAGCGGAGTTTCCATTCTGTCGCACGTGCCCGCGCAGTGTCAATGGCGATTGTCTACTCTCGTATGTATCTGAAAAATATGGGGAGACAAGGAATTCTTTTCTTTTATTAGTGGAAAGGGGAAATGGTTGTCATCACCTAGTATTTTTGTCATTAGAAACCTTAACAGGTCTTAGAGATTGGGCACGGAGACTAATTGTGTAAAAGAAAGGTATTAGCACCCCAATTACACCCTACCTAAGGTAGGCTGCATTATTTAATTGTCTAATTGTCTGATAAAAAAATAAGGTCTTGTCGTGTTTTCTAATTGTTGGTCCGTCGAAGGTTTAAGAAACGTCCTCCTTAGTAAGGACATCCTTATCTTATGGATAAAACCTAATCGTTCTAACATCAATAAAAAGAACTACCTTTTTAGTGTCCAGAATACGTTTTACGTATAAATTTCTAATCCCAGATACTAAAAGAATACAAAATATTTTTGGGGTATTTTTGAAATACTGGCCTAGTTCTTATAACTTTAATAAATTGGTTAAAGCTAAAATGCATGCTAAAAAATAAAAATTTTGAAGTTTTGTTGTATTAAAATATGATATGATTTTTTTTTATCTTTGAGAGACTTGGCCGTATGCATGAAAACAAAATATTTTTTTTGTTTTATAATTTTTTGCAATGTTTCGATGAAAACCGGGTATTTTAATACCGAATTTGTAAACCAATATTAACCAAAGTTGATAAAAAAAACTGTGGGAAATCACACATTTTGAAAGGATTTTTTTTTGAAATTTTTTTTGGACTGCGCCGCACCCAGCCTAACCATTTTGGTCTGCTCCAGTGCTGTCTGGCCCAGTAAACAATGCAGGCAATGAACAAGAGCAAGAAGCTGACTTGTGGTGGTACTCGCCGATGGCGGTGGCGGTGGCGGTGGCGGTGGCGTTGTGGTTACGAACTGGGGAGCTGAGGGTGGCCAGTCGACAATTCTTCTTCTTCTTCTCTGCCTCTTTGTGATATTCCTTTTTTTTTCTTCGTTCCCTCCTCTTCTCTAATTCTTCTTCTATTTTTTACGGTGTTCTTCCCTCTTACGGTGCTGCTGCTATCGTTTGCAGTGCTGCTAGTGGCGATCGGACGTTGGTTCCAAGTGGTGGTGAAAAAAAACCAATCATTGCTGCTATTTTTCCTTTTTGTGCAGAGGCACCAATTTCTTCTTTTTCTTCATGATTGTTGTAGCGCAGCCCATAGGGGGGAGAAGATGGTAGAGGCTGACAAGGATGCTTTTTCAAATGGTAGAGAAAGAGACAAAAAAGAGAGTGAGGTTATTGTTCTTCTCTATTATCTCTTCTCCTTTCCCTTATTTTTTTTTGTCCCCTGTTTCCTTTTCTTTGGTTTCAAAAACAATCTCCCCATCCTTGTTTTTTTCTATTCTCCCCCCCTCTCTGTTCCTTTTCTCTATTTTGTCTCTCTCTCAAAACTTTTGTCCATCTCCCCAAAATCTCCTCTCTTCCCGTTTTGTTTCACCCTTTTCTCTCTGTATTTCTTCAAAATCTTGCCCCCCCCCCTCTATTTCTAGTTCTCACCCTACATTTATAGGAAGCAGGGGGAAGGGCCACCCAACCCTGTCCAAGTGTAGGGTAAGGTGGCGTAAGGCAGCTTCTGCATAGCCACCCCAGGGCATGGTTCCCTCTCTTTTCTTTATCATGTTGGTAGGGTATGGTGGGTATAGGTGGTGTCAAGTCTGGGGAGAGAGTGAGTGGGGAAAGAAGATTTTAAAAATCTCCTTCTTCCCTGCCTCTGCGTATGCAGGGGAAGAAGGAGAACAATGTGGTTTAAAACACATTGTTTCGGTTTTTCTTTTGAAAAAAAAGGAAATGAATTTGATAATAATCCAAAAATAAATTATGACAATAATAATAAACTTACTCAAGTTTAAGTGGGTCTGACTGAACATCAGACTCAAGAGCTTTGGACCCATCTTAAATTGCGGACCCAAAAGCCTTGGATCTGCCTGCATTCCAAACCCATTAGCCTTGGGTTTGACTTTTAACCCAATTGTCTTGGGCCAGGTACTGCTACAAGACCTAGGAAACTTAGATCTACCCCCTGCTACTCCCAAGCAACTTGGGTTTGGCATGCCCTTCCAAACCCAAGTTAATAATAATAAAAATTATTGATTTTACCCTTCAAATCACATATGTGTTTTTTTATAGTAATAAAATTTATTTCAAATTTAATAATATGAATGAATTAAATAATATTTATGATATTAATAATAACATTAAACTTATCTTACCTAAGTTTTTTAGTTTTTAATCCCCTAAAATAAAACTTATTTAATGTGTTTTTCAAAATTAATGATATATTTTCAAAATTTTTAATTATGATATTACAATATTAGTTATAATAAAAACAATAAAATATTTTTAATATAAATAATAATAATATTTTTAATATTAATAATAATAATAAACTTACCCAAGTTTAAGTGGGTCTAATTGCAACATCAGGTTTAAGAGCTTTGAGCCCTCTAAAATGAGAAACCCAAAAGCCTTAACCCATTAAAGTTGGGTGAGGACGCAAGACGCAAGAGCATTGGGTCCTGACGTGGACCCATTAGCCTAGGGTCTCACTCTTGACCCAATTGTCTTGGGTCAAGTAGGGTTGCAATACTTAAGGGACTTGGGTCTGCCCATTGCTACTCCCAAGTAACTTGGATCTAACATGCCCTTCCAGCCCCAAGTTAATAATAATAAAAATAATTGATTTTATCCTTCAAATCACATCTATATTTTTTTTTATAGTAATAAATTTTGTTTCAAATTTAATAATATTTATGATATTAATAATAAAATTAAACTTATATGACCTAAGTTTTTATAATTTTCAATCCCCTCAAATAAAACTTATTGTGTTTCTTTGATAATAATAATAATTTTCTTCAAATTTATTAATTTAATAATAATAAGAAGAAGAATTTTACCCTTCAAATCAAATCTATGGTTGTTTTTTGAAAATTAATGATATATTTTGAAAATTTCTTAATTATGATATTAATAATATTAATTATAATAAAAACAATAAAATTGATGATACAAATAATAATATTTTTAATATTAACAATATTAATTATAATAAAAACAATAATATTTCTAATACAAATAATAATATTTTTAATATTAATAATAATAATAATAAACTTACCCAAGTTAAATGGGTCCGGCTGTAATACCAAGCTCAAGAGCTTTAGGTCCCTCTTAAATGACGGACCCAAAAGCCTTGAGTCTAACTGCAATAGGAACTCATTAGAGTTTGGTGAATATACAAAACCCAAGAGTATTGGGTCTTAACTTGGATGCATTGGCCTAGGGTCTGACTCTTGACCCAATAGTTTTGGGCCAGGTAGGACTACAAAACCAAGGGTATGCGGATCTGCTCCCCGTCCCTCTCAAGTAATGTGGGTCTAGCATGCCCTTCCGGACCAAATTCAATTAAAATAGAAATATTTGATTTTACCCTTCAAATCACATATATGTTTTTTTATAGTAATAAAATTTATTTCAAATTTATTAATATGAATGAATTTAATAATATTTATGATATTAATAATAATATTAAACTTATCTTACCTAAGTTTTCATAGTTTTTAATCCCCTCAAATAAAACTTATTGTTTTTCTTCGATAATAATAATATTTTTCTTCAAATTTATTAATTTAATAATAATAATAATTTTACCTTTCAAATAAAATCTATTATGTTTTTCAGAATTAATGATTTTAAAATTTCTTAATTATGATATTAATAATATTAATTATAATAAAAATAATAAAATTTATAATACAAATAATAGTATTTTTAATATTAGCAATATTAATTATAATATAAATAATAATATTTTTAATATTAATCATCATAAAAATAATAATAATTGTAATACAAATAATAATATATTTAATATTAATAATAACAATAAACTTATCAAAGTTTAAGTGGGTCTGATTGCAATTCCAGACTCAAGAGCTTTGGGCCCCTCTAAAATAAGGGACCCAAAAACCTTGGGTCTAACCACAATTCGAATCCATTAGAGTTGGGTGAAGATGCAAGATCCAAGAGAATTGGGTTCTAACACGGACCCATTAACCTAGGGTTTGACTCTTAACTCAATTGTCTTGAGCCAGTGAGGACTGTAAGACCTAGGGGACTTAATTAGCGATAGAATTGCGCAGTTGATTCTTGAGAAAATTGTAATTCCTAATGTCATGTGCACATATCTTTCAAAAATTTAGCATAAGAAGGAACCTGTTTAATAGCATCCAGCAAAGGTATATTGATCCTTACCTGTTTGAAGGTTTCAAAGATTTTAGAGTTGTGATTGACTTTCCTTTGTTTCGTCATGGCATGAGGAAATGGAAGTGCTGGCGGAGAATCAGTCTTTTCTTTGCAATGATCAGATTCAACCCCTTCCTTACCCTTAGAGATTGACTCATCATCATTCTCACAAGGTTCAAGAATGGGTTTTTTAATAACCTTACCACTGCGAAGAGTGATGACTGATTTGGCTTGATCCATATGTTGGCTTCTAGAACTACTTGCATTCATATTGTATTGCCCCTTTGGATTTTGTTGTGGTTGAGATGGAAACTTACCTTTCTATTGGAAACTGAGAGCAGATGTCAATTTTGCAAGAGTATCTTTAAAATCTGTCATGCTTTGAACAAGTTGAGTGTTAATTGCCTCTTGCTTTTCCATAAATGCATGCAATGTTTCCTCAAGATTTCTTCTAGGAGGTGGAGCATAAGGAGGTGCATTTCCATGAGAATTTTGGAAATTATGATGTGCTTGAAACGGTGGCTGTGAAGTTTGAGCATTATTGTTCTCACTCTTCCAACTGAAATTTAGATGATTTCTCCAACCAGGGTTATATGTTTGCGAATATGGGTTATGGTTGGGCCTTTGAAAACTGTTTAATGCATAGGCTTGTTCATGGAGACATTCTTTAAAAGAAGGCAAGGTTGGACAGTCATTGGTTGAATGTTCGTTGGTTTCACAGATTTGACATGCAATGTCTTAAACAAATTTTAATTGACCACTCTTTTTCAATTCTAGCGCTTCGACTTTTTTAGCTAAAGATGCAAACTTGGCTTGGAGGTCATGATCTTCCCTAAGGTTGTACATACCCCCACTAGATGTATGAGGTTGGGTTTTACTTGGTGCCTCATAAGTACCTGTGGTGTCCTAATTTTATGCATTTTCAGCTAGCAAATCTAAGTACTCCATTGCTTCATTAGGGTCTTTATCCTCCAAAACTTGGCTTGGAGGTCATGATCTTCCCTAAGGTTGTACATACCCCCACTAGATGTATGAGGTTGGGTTTTACTTGGTGCCTCATAAGTACCTGTGGTGTCCTAATTTTATGCATTTTCAGCTAGCAAATCTAAGTACTCCATTGCTTCATTAGGGTCTTTATCCTCAAAAGTTCCATTGCATATCAATTCAACCATTTGCCTATCTCTAGGAGTTAACCCTTCATAAAAATATGAAACTAATCTCCATGTTTCAAAACCGTGATGGGGGCAAGTATTAAGCAAGTCTCGATACCTATCCCAACATTGGTAAAATGTTTCTCCTGGTTTTTGAGAGAAAGTAATGATTTGTTTTTTGAAAGAGTTTGTTCTGTGGGATGGAAAAAACTTCTTTAAAAATTGTTGTTGCATTTCATCCCAAGCACGAATGGATCCAAGTCTCAAATTTTGTAGCCATGTTTTAGCTTTATCTTTTAATGAAAAAGGAAAAAGCTTTAATCTAATGGTGTTCATGCTACAATTTGAGTCATTATACGTGTTGCAAACCTCCTCAAATTCCCTTAAATGCAAGTATGGATTTTCTAAATCTAAGCCATGAAAAGATGGTAAAAGTTGAATAATGTCTGTCTTAAAATTAAAATGAGATGCATCAGGAGGAAAAACTATGCATAAGGGTGCACTTGTTCTTGTGGGATTCATGTGGTCTCTAAGTGTTCTAACCCGAATATTCTCATTATTCTCATTATGAAGCGATTGATTGTCTTCTTCGGCCATATTTTCTGAAAATGATGAGGATACCCTACAAAGTCTACCACTTAATGTACGTGACTAAACTCTCATGCACGTGTAAAAAGAGAATAAAAGGAAGAAGAAAACAAAAGAAAAAGAAACAGCACCAAAAAAACAAAGTTAAATACAAGAAAAGTAAAAAGAGAAAATAAAATAAATACTATAATTTGTACAAGAATTTACCTCCCCGGCAACGGCGCCAAAAACTTGACACGACCAAAAGATTGATGTCTTTTCCCAAGTGCAGGAGTGTTGAAGTAATAAATAACCCGGCAAGACCGGGGTCGAACCACTGGGAGGTTACTTGTATAAATTATAAGCAACAATAATACAACAACAATAGTAACAACAACAACAACAATAATAGTAGTAGTAGTACTAGTAATAGTAATAGTAATAGTAATAGTAGTAGTAGTAGTAGTAGTAATAATAATAATACCAATAATACTATTAATAATGATAATAATAAAGATGCAGAAGAAGAAGTTGATGAGAACTTTGAGATGGAAGATTAACGTAAGGATTAAACAATGATAATAACAAATGTCAAGGTTAGAGGATCCACTAATGGTACTTCAAACAAGTATAATATAAACTCTTATTATTCAATTGGAAACCACATACAAAGGAGGTTCCAATCAGATTATAAATTGTTAACATGATTACATTAGTTATCTTATTCGAATAATGTTAATACTTGTAAATGTTGTTAGGTATTCATGATTATAACTTATATTAACAACAAATCAAGTTCTTTTCATAGCTCAGGTGTCGGTTATACCATACAGTATGGGCTATGAAAGTGCCAAGTATTTATTGTACCAAGTGTTATACAACATAAATCTAGATTAACCATTTAACAAGCAAAGTATTAAAAGTGAACAAGATAACAAATATAAAGCATGTTAGTATCCAACATTAAGGTCCCTGTTAAGTTTATATTATACTTATTGTTACACCATTAGTGTACCCTTTTCACCTTGACATAATTAACTTAGCTAGACATAATGAAAGAAAGAAACATAAATAAACAAGATAAGAACATAAATGAGAAAGAAGTTAACTAAGTAAAGAAAAGGAAATGAAAGGCATAAACAAAAGATTAATATAAAACTTAAGTATTACAAAAGAGAGAGCAAGAGCATGATCTTGATTTGAACACCAATATACCTAAATACATGGCAAATGCCTCCTTTTATAGGCTAAAATTTGGAACTATTGATTTGTTGACTAATTGATGAGTGGGTGGCCACATCTTGACTTGGTGACAATTCGTATCTTCTTGTCTGCCATAAACGTCATTGGTAACGTCATAATTTGAACAGACTTTAATCATGAAAGTTCTAGGAAATTGTCTCATCTTTCTAGGGTAAAAATGTGAGATCATTTGGACTTCTAGAACTCAAGATATGGGCTGAACACTGAATAGTGTCTGGGCTGTAGGACAGATTCAGACTTCTTCTTTGTTGCTACAATTTGGACTTGAAAACGGCCTTGTTAAATCTTAAGCTCCACATGAAAGTTGTAGGCCTATATCTTATCTTTCCATCCATATAAAATGAAACTAAATACAAGATCTACAGCTCCAGATATGACCCAATTACCGAACTGTGTTCCAGTTTGGACTGCACCAGCATCTCTTTGGCCATCTTTTTGTCCTTTCAATTTCAGTACTTCAACTCATCAATCAATTCTTTCATTTATGTGATAGGCCTGCATTTAAGATGAACATTTACCATAAATTAAAGGTATCTTATATAATTAGATATGTTATTATAAAACATGCTTTAGTTAAGGAGTTATTGATACTTCAAGTGCAAAATGATGATGTAACGACTCGGATTTCTAAGCCCAACAATAGTAAATTTTTTTTTTATATATATATATTTAATACACCTGGTGCCGGTAATCAAAGAACTTGAATCCTTACATCATCAAAATACAACCCATACAATCAACAGTTCATTCAAAAGCGAATCTTACACAAACACATAATATTAGTGTTGCATGATTTGAAATTCATATTAAAAATATATATACATGGACATGAGTTTGCATTCTTATACTACTAATAGCCATCACAAAATTTTAAACAAAAAGGGTCTAATAAAAGTTATACATTCAGTACATTGATCCCTACAAAATACATTGTGAGTTCGAATGCATCTACTTAATTCTTTGCAAAAGTAGGTTCCCATGTATCGGGTATCCTAGACATCTTGTTGGTGTGACGTCCCTGCAGCAGTACAAAACATTTAAGAGAAAACAAATACTTAATAATAATAATAATATTGGTAACTAACGGCCTAGCAATTAAATAAGCATTAACATTTATAATTTCTTCATGTATTTGATGTAACAATTAGTAGTACATATAGATACACAAGTTTTCAAATGCAATTCGCCGAAACTAGTCGTTTATTTGTCCCGGCTATCCATCCGGATTCCATAGCAATAGCTGCGTCACTGCCAATCCTAAAATCGGCAGCCGAAACTCCATCGCTGCCGATCAAGGAATCGGCAGCGAAACTGGGTCGCTGCCGAATTCTGTATCGGCAGCGAAGACTGCATCGCTGCCGATCCAAAATCGGCAGCGGAAACTGCGTCGCTGCCGATTTCTGTATCGGCAGCGGAAACTAGGTCGCTGCCGATTTCTGTATCGGCAGCGAATACTGTGTCGCTGCCGATCCAGAATCGGCAGCGGAAATGCGTCGCTGCCGATTTCTGTATCGGCAGCGGAAACTAGGTCGCTGCCGATTTCTGTATCGGCAGCGAATACTGTGTCGCTGCCGATCCAGAATCGGCAGCGGAACTGCGTCGCTGCCGATTTCTGTATCGGCAGCGGAAACTAGGTCGCTGCCGATTTCTGTATCGGCAGCGAATACTGTGTCGCTGTCGATCCAGAATCGGCAGCGGAACTGCGTCGCTGCCGATCCACAATCGGCAGCGAAATCATCCCTTTTTAACCCGGCCATCCATTCGGACGCCATTAGCCAAAGCTAATCATTCTTTGTCCCGGTCATCCGTTTGGATGCCATTAGCCGAAGCTAATCACTCTTTTGTCCCGGCCATCCGTTTGGATGCCATTAGCCGAAGCTAATCACTCTTTTGTCCCGGCCATCCGTTTGGATGCCATTAGCCGAAGCTAATCACTCTTTGTCCCGGCCATCCGTTTGGATGCCATTAGCCGAAGCTAATCACTCTTTTATCAACAATTAAGCGTTCAACAATTTAATATCGGTTCTAACAATATGGTAGTACTCAAGTTAAAATGTTCTAAGGTTCAACGTATGAAAAAGAAAGGTGCAAGTCACCTACCTGTTCCACCTGTGGGTCGTTCCTGTCTTGATGATGGTCCAATCCCGACTGCACCACCTGAGACATCAATGGTCACAAATCAGCACAGTTGTATTTATTTTATTTTTGAATCACATTCATCATCACACTTATTTCAATAGTTCACATGTTCACATTAAAGTGTTCCCTATTTTACACCATCATATCATGAAATTGTTATTAGCATTTAAGTCATTCCTGCCTAGGAGGCTTATTGTAGGAATCGGCAGCGAGAACCGGTTCGCTGCGGGCTGCCCAATTCGGCAGCGAGAACTGGTTCGCTGCGGGCTGCCAGTTCGGCAGCGAGAACTGCACCGCTGTTGGCGCCACAGTTTCGCTACACAACGCACAACTCAGCAACGAATATCACTTCGCTGCAGGAGGTTCAGCTGCGGCAGCGAAACAGAATTTCGCTGTGCAACACACAACTCGGCAGCGAATATTAATTCGCTGCAGCAGGTTCAGTTGCGGCAGCGAAACAGAATTTTGCTGCGCAACACACAACTAGGCAGCGAATATTAATTCGCTGCAGCAGGTTCAGTTGCGGCAGCGAAACAGAATTTCGCTGCGCAACCCATAATCGGGAGCATCAATTTCAGCACAATCATCACAGTAGAACACCTTAATTCCAGCAACAAACATCATAGCAGAACACATTAATTCCAACAACAACATCACATTAATTCCAGCAACAATCATCACAGCAGAACACATTAATTCCAGCAACAACATCACAGCAGAACACATTAATTCCAGCAACAATCATCACAGCAGAACACATTAATTCCAGCAACAACATCACAGCAGAACACATTAATTCCAGCAACAATCATCACAGCAGAACACATTAATTCCAGCAACAACATCACAGCAGAACACATTAATTCCCCCTAGTTAAAGCCGGCCCTCTACCATGATTTGTTAGATGTTCTGAAATTGACTTTATTTCACTTTTGTTTGCTTGTTCTCTTGGTTAATTTCAGCTTCCTTCACAGCTGGCTTAGGTCTTAGATCAATTCTTTTCTTAGGGTTTTTTTTTTCTTCTTTATTTTCGTTTTTGATCTTACGGGGGAGAGGAAGAGAGTTTCATGACCCATACCTTCTGAATTTAACTAAGTTTGAGGAAGGTTTGACACTATTCAGCTGCTGGTTCTCCTTCTTCTTTTTTTTTTTCTCTCACGTTTTTTTTTCCGGCTCTCCTTTGCCTCTCCTCTATGCAGCTGCCCACTCCTCTCTCAAGGTCTCATCTCTCCCTCACAAGTTCACAAAGTAATCTCTACTGGTCTGATTTACGTTTCTGTTGTGAAAGGGGAAGGGAAGAACGACATGCAGCTGCTGGATTTGGAAGGAGATGGGTCATTCTCTCTCCCCTCTTTGTATTTATACTACCCATCCAATGAAATAGGTTGTTTGGGGGTTGGTTTAGGTGTGTCCTTATCCTTGTTTGGTTTATCTAAAACCAGTTTTACCCCTCCCTCCCAGCTCTGCGTCACTGTTCATTGAGAAATCGGCAGCGAAAACTGCATCGCTGCCGATTTCTGCATCGGCAGCAAAAACTGTGTCGCTGCCGATCCAGAATCGGCAGCGGAACTGCGTCGCTGCCGATTTCTGCATCAGCAGCGAAAACTGCATCCATCATCATCCCTCTCTCTCTAAATATATATATATATATATATATATATATATATATATATATATATATATATATTTTCCTTTGGGTGTTTACATTCTCCCCTCCTAAATATGAATTTCGTCCTCAAAATTTAAGAAGTTTTCACACTCCATACCTTTTAGATCAAATAAAGTGGGGTACTTTTTTCTCATCTCAGCCTCCCTCTCCCAAGTTTCCTCTTCTACTTGAGCATTTCGCCATAAGATTCTAACAATGGGGATCTTTTTGCTCCGCAACTCCTTCACTTCTTGATCTAGTATCCGTATGGGCCTCAATTCCAATGTTAAGTCTTCCTTGACCTCTACTGGGACCTGGGGTAGAACTCGGGCGGGGTCTACGTTAGCCTTCCTTAACAAGGAGACATGGAACACATCATGGACCCTGGCTAACTGTGGGGGCAATTCCACCTTGTAGGCTACTGGTCCAACTCGTTGTAAGATTTTGAAGGGTCCAATGAATCGGGGAGTTAACTTCCCTTTCAATCCAAATCGTAACAAGTTCTTCCATGGGGCTACCTTCAGGAACACCTGGTCCCCCGTACTGAACTCGAGAGGTCTTCTCCTCACATCGGCATACTTCTTCTGTCTATCCTGTGCGGCTTTGATGCGATCCCTGATAATTCTCACTTTCTCCGTGGTGACTTGAACTAACTCTGCGCCATATAACTTCCGGTCCCCAATTTCTTCCCAACATAAAGGAGTTCTACACCTCCTACCATACAAGGCTTCATATGGGGCCATCCCTATTGTGGCTTGGTGACTATTGTTATAAGTGAACTCCACCAATGCCATGTGTTCCTCCCAGTTTCCTCCAAATGCTAGCACACATGCCCGTAATAGGTCTTCCAAGACTTGAATGACTCTTTCCGATTGGCCATCCGTTTGGGGGTGAAACGCAGTGCTCATGTCCAATCTTGTTCCCAAGGCATGTTGTATGCTCGGCCAAAGTCGAGAGGTGAACCTAGGATCTCGATCCGATACAATGGACACCGGAATCCCATGAAGTCGTACCACCTCATTTATGTAGATCTTGGCAAGCTTGTCCACCGAGTCGGTCATCTTTACAGGCAAGAATAGTGCGGATTTCGTCAACCGATCTACAATGACCCATATCGCATCATTTCCTTTTCTCCCCTTGGGAAATCCTGACACGAAATCCATGGTGATCATCTCCCACTTCCATTCTGGAATTTGTAATGGCTGTAATGGTCCCGCAGGCCTTTGGTGTTCAACCTTGACTTGTTGACATATCCCACACTTTGACACATACTCAGCAATTTCCCTTTTCATATTAGGCCACCAATAGAGGTGTTTCAGGTCTCGGTACATTTTAGTGCTGCCAGGATGTATGGAGAATTTGGACTCATGTGCTTCTTGCAGAACCATACGTTTGACTGTTTCGTCATCAGGCACGTACAACCGTTGTCCCATCATCAAGGATCCATCCTCCGCTACTTGGAATTTCATTTCTACCCCGGCCTCCACATTCTTCCTAATCTTGGATCCCACCTTGTCATGGAATTGGGCATGTAGTATCTGTTCTCGATACGTTGGTCGCACCAATAATTGGGCTACTAACCCACCTCTTGCATCAATTCCCAAATCTGCACCCAACTCTTTTAATTCTGCCAATTGCCGCTCCTTTCCTACTGTTAAGCTTCCCAAGGAGGCTTTATTTTTGCGACTGAGGGCATCTGCCACCACATTTGCTTTCCCCGGGTGGTATTCTATGGTGCAATCATAATCCTTAATGAGCTCTATCCACCTTCTTTGCCGCATGTTCAACTCCTTTTGCGACATCAGATACTTCAGGCTCTTATGATCAGTAAAAATTTGGGTTCGAGACCCATACAAATAGTGTCTCCATATCCTCAAGGCAAATACTACAGCTGCCAACTCCAGGTCGTGCACCGGGTAGTTCACCTCATGAGTCTTTAGTTGCCTTGATGCATAGGCGATCACCTTCCCATGTTGCATCAGAACACACCCCAATCCCTTCCCTGAGGCATCACTATATACCACAAAACCCTCAGTCCCTGAGGGGAGAGTTAAGACTGGAGCAGTGGTGAGCCTCCTCTTCAATTCTTGGAAGCTAGCCTCACATTCTTCCGACCACACCCACTTCTTATCCTTCCTAGTTAGCTGGGTCAAAGGGGTTGCAATCAGGGAAAAACCTTCGATAAATCTCCGATAGTATCCTGCAAGTCCCAGGAAACTACGTATTTCAGTGACTGAAGTCGGTCTTTCCCATTTCAAGACTGCTTCGACTTTTTGAGGGTCGACAAAAACACCTTCAGCTGAAATGACATGTCCCAAAAACGTCACCCTTTTCAGCCAAAATTCACATTTACTCAATTTTGCATATAACTGGTGATCTCTCAAGGTTTGTCTCAAGTGTTCTTCGTGTTCCTTGAAAGAATTCGAGTACACCAGTATATCATCAATGAATACCACCACAAACTTATCCAGGTATGGTTGGAAAACTCGATTCATCAAATCCATGAAGAGAGCTGGGGCGTTCGTCAACCCGAATGGTAACACCAAAAATTCATAGTGTCCGTAACGAGTTCTAAATGCGGTCTTTGCTACATCCGCTTCTTTAATCTTCATCTGATAGTACCCTGATCTCAGATCTATCTTCGAGAATGCCCTCGCTCCCTTTAATTGGTCGAACAAATCATCTATCCGAGGTAACGGATACTTGTTTTTCATTGTTATTTTGTTCAACTGTCGATAGTCAATACAAAGCCTATGGGTTCCATCTTTCTTTCTTACAAATAGGAGCGGTGCTCCCCAAGGAGAATTACTGGGTCGTATGAACCCCTTGTCTAATAATTCCTGTAATTGAGTCTTTAACTCGTTCAGTTCTGCTGGAGCCATCCGATACGGTTGTTGGGCTATGGGTGGGACTCCAGGAAAAGTGTCTATAGACACCTCTACCTCTCGCTCCGGGGGTAGTCCTGGTAGTTCTTCTGGAAACACATCTGGGAAATCCTTCACCACAAGAATATCCTTCAATCGTGGACCTTCATCATCAGAGTTTAAGATGTATGCGAGGTATCCCATACATCCCTTTCTTAACAGTTTTTGGGCTGTTACCACCGATATTAGAGCATTCAGTTTGGGAAATCTCTCTCCTTCAAAAGTCATTTTCTCGCCCTTAGGTGTTTGGAAAGTAACAGTTTTAGCATAACAGTCTATTAGTGCCTTGTATTTACTCAACCAATCCATGCCTAGTATTATGTCAAAATCATGCAGCTCTAAGGGAATCAAGTCTACTTCTGTTTCATACCCGGATAAACTAACCCCCACATCCACATATACAATATTTGTTTCAACCATGTTTCCCATTGGAGTTCCAATTACAAACCCCTTCTCTACTATTTCTACTTCCTTTCTCAATTTAGTGATACTTCTCTTAGCAATGAACGAGTGGGTGGCACCCGGATCAAACAATACATGCATATTAAAATCATTCAACAGTAGTGTACCTGCCACCACATCCGATGCAGCCCTGGCCTCCTCCTGTGTCAGGTGGAAGACCCTCCCTGGGGTCCGATCATTTTGTGCCCTCGGCTTCCCTCGACTGGAGTTTGCCCCTGATTGAGAAGATCTCACTGGCCTATTAACGGTGACTGACTGCTGGTGGCTCTGACTGGGTTGTCTATAGCTCTGTACTTGTCCGGTGTTCCTTTTGGGGCAGTCCCTCTTGTAATGACCTTTCCCACCACAGTAATGACACCCTTGGCTAAGATACTGGCAGTTCCTCCACCTATGACCCTCTCCTCTGCACACAAAGCATCGCCCAGGGGAAACTGAGCAGTCCCCAGGGTGTTTTTGTCCACATTTTTCACAAAAAGGATAGTCAACTCCCCTGCGGTCACCGGTCCCAGTTGAAGAGTTTGCCCTCAAGTGAGACTGTCCCGCCATCATTCTCCCACTTGACTGTTGGTGAGGCGGTAATATCAAACTCCCCTTCTTTCCGTGCTGCTCAAACACTCCACTTTTTCCTTTCTTCGGGTGCGGTGGTCTGCCGCTGAAATAGTCCCCATCTCTCTTTTTGCTTATACTCTGATACCCCCCTTGGCTTTCTCCAATACATGCCTCCAGAGCTTGTGCAGCCTCAATCAACTCCCTCACCGATTTAAATCGCAAGGCGATCAATCCTTGTCTCAAATCCTGTCGTAAACCATCTCTCAACTTTTCAATCATATGTTCCTCTGTCGGCACATAATGTGGGGCGAACAATGAGAGGTCATGGAATCTCCTTTCGTACTCCAATACTGACATATCACCCTGTCTTAATGCCAAGAACTCTTGTTCTTTCACCTTGCGATGATACTTGGAATAAAACTGATTCTCAAACTCTGTCTTGAAATCACTCCAAGTTAGGGTCTCAGTCGCACGCCTCAGCTGAACTGTTTCCCACCATGTCATGGCCCTATCAGATAGTAACTGGGATGCACAATTTACCCTCAAACCCTCGGGTATGCTTATTTGAATCAATGTCTTTTCTACCTTCCTGATCCATCTTCCAGCTATCTCTGCATCTTGTTCCCCCATATACGGTTCACAGCCCATTTCCCTCATACTCTTGACTAGTCGCACCAGTGGTACCACATTATCCATGGTCATGCTGGTCGTAGGGGCTGCTGGTGGATTCTGCGTGGTAGGGGTTGTTTGTGCTGCTGAATTAGCCATGCCTTCCATCACTGCTTTAACTATTTGTACAAGGAGTCCTGCATCTACATATTGTGGGGGCACACCAGTTGGAACAGTAGATGGCTGTGCTTCTGGTCTTTCTCGCTGCTCCATTGCGACTGAGGGTGTTCCCTCTGTCTGATGAGGCCTCGGGCCTTCTCCTGCCATCGTATCTTCCCCCTGCAAGGTTTCGGGCGGTATTATCGGAGCATGAGATGTCGTATCATCTAGATCTTTGTCTTGCCAACCTTGGGCACCTCGGTTCATGCCCCTCCTTTCTAAGGAGGGCGGCTCAGTTTGTGTCCCTTGTCGGGTGCGTACCATCCTGAAATTCATCGCAACAACACATTTATTAATGATCCTCAGGATCCATACCAAGGGCTCTGATACCAACTGTAACGACTCGGATTTCTAAGCCCAACAATAGTAAATTTTTTTTTTATATATATATATTTAATACACCTGGTGCCGGTAATCAAAGAACTTGAATCCTTACATCATCAAAATACAACCCATACAATCAACAGTTCATTCAAAAGCGAATCTTACACAAACACATAATATTAGTGTTGCATGATTTGAAATTCATATTAAAAATATATATACATGGACATGAGTTTGCATTCTTATACTACTAATAGCCATCACAAAATTTTAAACAAAAAGGGTCTAATAAAAGTTATACATTCAGTACATTGATCCCTACAAAATACATTGTGAGTTCGAATGCATCTACTTAATTCTTTGCAAAAGTAGGTTCCCATGTATCGGGTATCCTAGACATCTTGTTGGTGTGACGTCCCTGCAGCAGTACAAAACATTTAAGAGAAAACAAATACTTAATAATAATAATAATATTGGTAACTAACGGCCTAGCAATTAAATAAGCATTAACATTTATAATTTCTTCATGTATTTGATGTAACAATTAGTAGTACATATAGATACACAAGTTTTCAAATGCCATTCGCCGAAACTAGTCGTTTATTTGTCCCGGCTATCCATCCGGATTCCATAGCAATAGCTGCGTCACTGCCAATCCTAAAATCGGCAGCCGAAACTCCATCGCTGCCGATCAAGGAATCGGCAGCGAAACTGGGTCGCTGCCGAATTCTGTATCGGCAGCGAAGACTGCATCGCTGCCGATCCAAAATCGGCAGCGGAAACTGCGTCGCTGCCGATTTCTGTATCGGCAGCGGAAACTAGGTCGCTGCCGATTTCTGTATCGGCAGCGAATACTGTGTCGCTGCCGATCCAGAATCGGCAGCGGAACTGCGTCGCTGCCGATTTCTGTATCGGCAGCGGAAACTAGGTCGCTGCCGATTTCTGTATCGGCAGCGAATACTGTGTCGCTGCCGATCCAGAATCGGCAGCGGAACTGCGTCGCTGCCGATTCCTTGATCGGCAGCGAAACTGGGTCGCTGCCGAATTCTGTATCGGCAGCGAAGACTGCATCGCTGCCGATCCAAAATCGGCAGCGGAACCTGCATCGCTGCCGATTTCTGTATCGGCAGCGGAAACTAGGTCGCTGCCGATTTCTGTATCGGCAGCGAATACTGTGTCGCTGCCGATCCAGAATCGGCAGCGGAACTGCGTCGCTGCCGATTTCTGTATCGGCAGCGGAAACTAGGTCGCTGCCGATTTCTGTATCGGCAGCGAATACTGTGTCGCTGCCGATCCAGAATCGGCAGCGGAACTGCGTCGCTGCCGATTTCTGTATCAGCAGCGGAAACTAGGTCGCTGCCGATTTCTGTATCGGCAGCGAATACTGTGTCGCTGCCGATCCAGAATCGGCAGCGGAACTGCGTCGCTGCCGATTTCTGTATCGGCAGCGGAAACTAGGTCGCTGCCGATTTCTGTATCGGCAGCGAATACTGTGTCGCTGCCGATCTAGAATCGGCAGCGGAACTGCGTCGCTGCCGATCCACAATCGGCAGCGAAATCATCCCTTTTTAACCCGGCCATCCATTCGGACGCCATTAGCCAAAGCTAATCATTCTTTGTCCCGGTCATCCGTTTGGATGCCATTAGCCGAAGCTAATCACTCTTTTGTCCCGGCCATCCGTTTGGATGCCATTAGCCGAAGCTAATCACTCTTTTGTCCCGGCCATCCGTTTGGATGCCATTAGCCGAAGCTAATCACTCTTTGTCCCGGCCATCCGTTTGGATGCCATTAGCCGAAGCTAATCACTCTTTTATCAACAATTAAGCGTTCGACAATTTAATATCGGTTCTAACAATATGGTAGTACTCAAGTTAAAATGTTCTAAGGTTCAACGTATGAAAAAGAAAGGTGCAAGTCACCTACCTGTTCCACCTGTGGGTCGTTCCTGTCTTGATGATGGTCCAATCCCGACTGCACCACCTGAGACATCAATGGTCACAAATCAGCACAGTTGTATTTATTTTATTTTTGAATCACATTCATCATCACACTTATTTCAATAGTTCACATGTTCACATTAAAGTGTTCCCTATTTTACACCATCATATCATGAAATTGTTATTAGCATTTAAGTCATTCCTGCCTAGGAGGCTTATTGTAGGAATCGGCAGCGAGAACCGGTTCGCTGCGGGCTGCCCAATTCGGCAGCGAGAACTGGTTCGCTGCGGGCTGCCAGTTCGGCAGCGAGAACTGCACCGCTGTTGGCGCCACAGTTTCGCTGCACAACGCACAACTCGGCAGCGAATATCACTTCGCTGCAGGAGGTTCAGCTGTGGCAGCGAAACAGAATTTCGCTGCGCAACACACAACTCGGCAGCGAATATTAATTCGCTGCAGCAGGTTCAGTTGCGGCAGCGAAACAGAATTTTGCTGCGCAACACACAACTAGGCAGCGAATATTAATTCGCTGCAGCAGGTTCAGATGCGGCAGCGAAATAGAATTTCGCTGCGCAACCCATAATCAGGAGCATCAATTTCAGCACAATCATCACAGTAGAACACCTTAATTCCAGCAACAAACATCACAGCAGAACACATTAATTCCAGCAACAACATCACATTAATTCCAGCAACAATCATCACAGCAGAACACATTAATTCCAGCAACAACATCACAGCAGAACACATTAATTCCCCCTAGTTAAAGCCGGCCCTCTACCATGATTTGTTAGATGTTCTGAAATTGACTTTATTTCACTTTTGTTTGCTTGTTCTCTTGGTTAATTTCAGCTTCCTTCACAGCTGGCTTAGGTCTTAGATCAATTCTTTTCTTAGGGTTTTTTTTTTCTTCTTTATTTTCGTTTTTGATCTTACGGGGGAGAGGAAGAGAGTTTCATGACCCATACCTTCTGAATTTAACTAAGTTTGAGGAAGGTTTGACACTATTCAGCTGCTGGTTCTCCTTCTTTTTTTTTTTTTCTCTCACGTTTTTTTTTCCGGCTCTCCTTTGCCTCTCCTCTATGCAGCTGCCCACTCCTCTCTCAAGGTCTCATCTCTCCCTCACAAGTTCACAAAGTAATCTCTACTGGTCTGATTTACGTTTCTGTTGTGAAAGGGGAAGGGAAGAACGGCATGCAGCTGCTGGATTTGGAAGGAGATGGGTCATTCTCTCTCCCCTCTTTGTATTTATACTACCCATCCAATGAAATGGGTTGTTTGGGGGTTGGTTTAGGTGTGTCCTTATCCTTGTTTGGTTTATCTAAAACCAGTTTTACCCCTCCCTCCCAGCTCTGCGTCACTGTTCATTGAGAAATCGGCAGCGAAAACTGCATCGCTGCCGATTTCTGCATCGGCAGCAAAAACTGCATCGCTGCCGATTTCTGCATCGGCAGCAAAAACTGTGTCGCTGCCGATCCAGAATCGGCAGCGGAACTGCGTCGCTGCCGATTTCTGCATCAGCAGCGAAAACTGCATCCATCATCATCCCTCTCTCTCTAAATATATATATATATATATATATATATATATATATTTATATATATAAAACCTTGATAAAAATGCACTTTTAAGTACTAATCAGCAATCTATGTCGTTGCCGATTTAGTAATCATTAGCGACTTTTAAGTTATTTCTAGTTTTACTCTTCATGGCCGAAACATAATTGCCCTATTTTATTCAATCTTTTACATGCATTTTATCAAGTCTAACACAAAACATATTCCCAACAACATGACATGATAATACATTTAACCATTTGATTTCTAATTAAACAAGATCATCCATTACCTATGCAAAAATAAAGGCATTAACATGGTGTGAGTTCCACTTCACTTTCAACATGCCCCTAAGGCTTAACAATAACACAATTATGCATATTTATTATCATTTCAACACATTTTCACATAACTTCATCCACCATATATGCAGAATTTATGTCATTAACACAAGTATAATCAACCAATCATGTCATAACCACATTCTCATTCACTTGAACCATATTCATGCAAGTTCATTAACCTCATAATAAAATCAAAGCATTAACATTAACCATTAGTGTACCCTTTTCACCTTGACATAATTAACTTAGCTAGACATAATGAAAGAAAGAAACATAAATAAACAAGATAAGAACATAAATGAGAAAGAAGTTAACTAAGTAAAGAAAAGGAAATGAAAGGCATAAACAAAAGATTAATATAAAACTTAAGTATTACAAAAGAGAGAGCAAGAGCATGATCTTGATTTGAACACCAAGATACCTAAATACATGGCAAATGCCTCCTTTTATAGGCTAAAATTTGGAACTATTGATTTGTTGACTAATTGATGAGTGGGTGGCCACATCTTGACTTGGTGACAATTTGTATCTTCTTGTCTGCCATAAACGTCATTGGTAACGTCATAATTTGAACAGACTTTAATCATGAAAGTTCTAGGAAATTGTCTCATCTTTCTAGGGTAAAAATTTGAGATCATTTGGACTTCTAGAACTCAAGATATGGGCTGAACACTGAATAGTGTCTGGGCTGTAGGACAGATTCAGACTTCTTCTTTGTTGCTACAATTTGGACTTGAAAACGGCCTTGTTAAATCTTAAGCTCCACATGAAAGTTGTAGGCCTATATCTTATCTTTCCATCCATATAAAATGGAACTAAATACAAGATCTACAGCTCCAGATATGACCCAATTACCGAACTGTGTTCCAGTTTGGACTACACCAGCATCTCTTTGGCCATCTTTTTGTCCTTTCAATTTCAGTACTTCAACTCATCAATCAATTCTTTCATTTATGTGATAGGCCTGCATTTAAGATGAACATTTACCATAAATTAAAGGTATCTTATATAATTAGATATGTTATTATAAAACATGCTTTAGTTAAGGAGTTATTGATACTTCAAGTGCAAAATGATGATATAAAACCTTGATAAAAATGCACTTTTAAGTACTAATCAGCAATCTATGTCGTTGCCGATTTAGTAATCATTAGCGACTTTTAAGTTATTTCTAGTTTTACTCTTCATGGCCGAAACATAATTGCCCTATTTTATTCAATCTTTTACATGCATTTTATCAAGTCTAACACAAAACATATTCCCAACAACATGACATGATAATACATTTAACCATTTGATTTCTAATTAAACAAGATCATCCATTACCTATGCAAAAATAAAGGCATTAACATGGTGTGAGTTCCACTTCACTTTCAACATGCCCCTAAGGCTTAACAATAACACAATTATGCATATTTATTATCATTTCAACACATTTTCACATAACTTCATCCACCATATATGCAGAATTTATGTCATTAACACAAGTATAATCAACCAATCATGTCATAACCACATTCTCATTCACTTGAACCATATTCATGCAAGTTCATTAACCTCATAATAAAATCAAAGCATTAACATTAACACAAATTCTATTTCAACTCAGTTATCATCCTAAGGGTTCAACAAGATCATAATTCTGCACATTCTTCCATTTTATTTTCACACAACTCTTCACTCATGCATGCTAAATCCATAAATTATCAAAACATGAATTTTTACCTCAGCTCAGCTCATGCATGTTTCTATGAGTTAAACAAGGTCACAAATTTCAGGTTTTATCATTTCATTTCATCCTTTTCCAAATTTTTCCCTTGGGTGGCCCTTAGTCTAGGTTTTGTTCATCATGTTCATCCATTTCTTTTTTGTCAATGTTTCTAGAATAGGTCCCCCCATCCAGCTCCTATTATCCTTAATCTTTCTATCTAGTCCTTGACACGATCAAAGAGCTAATGTCTTATCCCAGGTATAGGAGTGTCAAAGTAATAAATAACCCGGCAAGACCGGGGTCGAACTATATAAATTATCAATAATAAAAAGAGAAAAGTTGATGAGAACTTTTGAGATGTGATATTGATGCAAAGATTTAATCTAAGATAAAAACAATTATCAAGGTTAGAGGATCCACTAATGGTATTTCAAATAAATATAATATAAACTCTTTTTATTACTCAACTGGAAACCACACACAAAGGAGGATCCAATCGGAAGATTTATCGTTATTAGCTCATTATAAATTATTCACATGATCATATTAATCATCTTATCTAAGTAACACCATACTTGTAAATATTGTCAAGTATTCATGTTGCTAACTTATGTTAACAACAAATCAAATTCCTCTCATAACAACGATGTTGGCCGAAGACTATGAAGGATCAAACATTTATTGTACCAAGTGTTATACAACATAAATCTAGATTAACTATTTAACAAGTAAGGTATTAAGAGTGAATAAGATAAAAATGATAAGACATGTTAATAGCAAACTTTCTTGGATATAAACATTGAAGTCCATGTTGAGTTCGTATCATACATATTCTAACACCACTAGTGAAAACATTTCACCTTGACATAATAAACTTAGCTAAACATTATGAAGAAGAGAAACATGAATAAACAAGATAAGAATATGATTATGATATAAGTTAACTAAGTATAGAAAGGAAATGAAAAGGTATAAACAAGAGATTAATATAGCATGAAAGAAAACTTGAACATTACAAAGAGAGAAAGTAAGAAGATGATCTTGATCTCAAAAACAAGATGCTTAAATACATGGAAAATGCCAACTTTTATAGGCTAAAATTCGAAACTATTGATTAGATGACTAACTATTTAGGTTGTGGCCAACCATTAACTTGGTGGCTGGTTATTGACATTGTTGGCTAGCCAAAACGTCATTACTAACATCAGAATTCGAACACATAGTCTTCATCAAAGTTGTGGGCAATTGTCTCAAATTTTCAACAAAAAAAACCAAAGCTCATTTGGACTTCTAGAACTCGAGATATGGGCTAAACACTAAATAATGTCTAGGCTACAAAACAAATTCAAACATCTCTTTTGATGTTAAGAGTTGAACTTGAAAACGGAAGATTTGATTCTTGGACTCTTCATGAAAGTTTTAGACCTATGTCTTAGCTTTCCATCAAGATAAACCAGATCTAAATCCAAGGTCTACAACTCCAGTTATGATCCAATAACCGAATAGTGTTCTAATTTGAATTAAACCAGCATCTTTTCTCCAAGCTTAGTCCTCTCTTTGTCTCTTCACTTTTAATAGTTAATCACATCAATCGATCCTTTGAGTTAAAGGATAAACCTACATTCAAAATGAACATTTACCATAAATTAAAGATGTCTTATGTTATCGTACTTGCTATTATAAAACATGCTCAAGTTAAGGAATTTAATGATACTTTAAGTGCAATATGATGATATAAAACCTTGATAAAAATACACTTTTAAGTACTAATCAGTCCTCTCAAGTAATAGGTGTAAGAATCCTAACCAAACCCTTACGGTTTCCTTCTCTTTTCTATCCCAAAATTCCAAAAGGCAAGTAATGAGGTGATGTTCTTTCCTTACCTCACAATCTTGGGTTGTCCTAGGTAGGTTTCTTATGTAGTTCTTCTTCTTCCTCCTCTTCCTCTCTACTTTCAGTTTTTCTTCTCTTCCCTCTCTGTTGCAGTAGTCGGCCCTTCCAGCTCACTTGCCTTTCACGGTCTCCTCTCCTTTCTTCTAACTCTCTCTTCACACAACAATCAAGGGCTTGCATGCAACTGGGTTCTGCTTTGAAAAGAGAGGGGTTGCTGAAGCCAAGGCTACTAGGCCCCTATTTTTGGGGAAGAGAAAAGGTCACCTTCTCTTCCCTCCTGCATTTATACCCCTCTTGAATGAGAGGGGATTTTTAGGTGCTAGTTATCCTTGGTCTTTATCCCTTTGTTGACTTATCCTATGGCTAGTTATATCCTCCATAATCCCCTCCTAGGATAGGCCGGTTCCTCCCCCACCAACTTTCCTTAAAATAAGCTGGTCTAACGTTAAATTCTTTTGTCGAGTTTTACAAAACACATGGATTTGCCAACGCACACAACCATCGTTGACTCAAAAACCATTAGATGAAACAAGCCATATTCAAAATGGGAATTTATAATGATAATGATGGTCGAAAAAAGAATAACGGTATTAATGCATGAAATGAGAGAATGTAAAATATAAATAAAGCAATAATTGAAAGAAAGACCTATATTGGTTGTTAATATGGTTATTATGAAATGTAGCCTTGAATGAGGATAACTTATGAGATATGCCTGTGATTACCAAGAGGAACCACAGGTATTGTGCAGTAGTAGCAGTAGGGGAGCACGAGTAGAGCTTCTACTGCAGGTAGGTGAACCACACCTATACTTTCTAGTTAAATTTCATGATTTAATATGTTATTGATGTGAAATATGAATTAGCAAATGTTGGATATTTTGTGAAAGGATGAAAGTTTGCGTAATGATGTTATTATTTTGGATAGTTGATGCAACCATATTATTTGATAGTTTTACCCACATTTACCTATGTTTTATACATAAAATGTCTTGATATTCTTTATTTTATGTTTTGAAGGCACTTTTGGATGAAAGGTTCAAAAAGAAGTAAATTGGAGATAATTGGTAGATTTGACCTTCAGTCGATGTTTCATGTAGAGCTTGAGCTCTAGAGGTTGAAACAAAGTGATTCCAGTAGAATTAGAAAGCTAACATACATACCATTCTATACATATAAGGAAAGAAAAATAAAAAGAGAAAGAGCATGGAAATCACAGCCTTCAAAGTCAAATCTTACGTTCTGCCAGTGTTGACCTTCGACCACTCCGACTAGAATATCTTGAGCTACAGAAATCCATTGGATGCAAACTCAATTTGTTTGGATTCCTGACTCAAAGACCTATCAACATACCAAATTTTAGAAGAAAAGGAGCTCAAATCAGAGAGATGATTTTTCTAAGATGACACATGAATTTTATCAATAGACAGGTTTTGTGAAGAAACAAGTCCAAAGTACTTCTCAAAGTATCCAAACATCATCCAAGTCTTTATTTCAGCAATTTAGCATCTCTAAGTCAAAAGTCAAAGCTTAAAGATTTTATGCAAGGCTATTTCTCATTTTTTAGGAAAATAGTTATTAAAGTACTTAAATGTAAATTGTTTACTTAGGAAAGGATAATTTTGTAGAAAAGGGATTAGGGTTTCCTAAGATATAAAAAGAAAGAGAGAAAGAAAAGAAAGCGTAGCCAACTAAGAGAAAAAAAAGCCCCTTTCCTCTAACAGAACCGCAAATCATGTTTTCTTCCTTCTTTTTCATTAATTGTTCAATAGACATGCAAGCCTAAACTCTTTTTCTTGGTGGCAAGGGCATGAAAACAGAACCGCAAATCATGTTTTCTTCCTTCTTTTTGATTAATTGTTCAGTAGACATGCAAGGCTAAACTCTTTTTCTTGGTGGCAAGGACATGAAAACCTTCGGATTTCAAGAACAATGAGATTTAGTTTACCTTTTCTTTTTAGTTTATATGATGAATATGTTTGTTCTCCTATGCTTATTTCTCCTATGATTGTTTATTATAATTGCTAGAGCGGACTCTAAGTTATTATTGTAGACAATCTATTGCTAAGTTCGATATCAAAACCGGAGTTGTGATATATGAACTTGTGAAGCAACTAAGTTTAATAATTATGGCGGATCTATGTTATTAACTTTAAGGAGAACATTCGATTGATCAAATCAAACATGGACTGTGGACAATTATGTTGTCTAGATTAATCAACTCATCTAGTTCTTAAGGATGCCATTGAATTAAATTACTAGTGCGAACACTGTGGTTATTTGATGGTTAGGATTAGTTATACAACGAATCTGTTAACTAATCAACATAAGAAAAGATTAATATTCAGAGTATAAATTGACATTTTGTTTCCATGATCAATTCTGATTTCTGTAGGTGGACGTTTACTTACGACCAAGGTTTGTTTTTCTTGATAAATTTTGGTTTTCTTTGATTTAGCATTGATTGCTTCTTTCTGTTTACATTTGCTTTTGCCTAGATAACCTCTAACCCCCCTAAATCACATATCATCTAGCATAAAAATCTGACTTGAACCTTCCTCGTAGGATCGACCCCTTACTTGCTCTATACCATCTTGTGTATTGTGTTTGAAGCTATGGTAATTAATTTGTACGACCGTGACATCGCAACAATAGTAATCTGAATGTATGTATGTTCAAAGTGAATGATCCATGTGTGAAATTACCACGCGATGAAATTATCGCTAACATAGGAAATATTAGTGTGATATGTGGCGTTGACTAATGATTAGTACTTAAAAGTGCATTCTCATTAAGGCTTTATATCATCGTATTGCACTAAAGTATCATTAAATTCCCTAACTAAAGCATGTTTTATAATAACAAGTCTGATAATATAATATATCTTTAATTTATGGTAAATGCTTGTTTTGAATGCAGGTATATCTCACAATTCAAAGGATTGATTGATGTGATTAACTATTGAAAGTGAAGAGACAAAAAGAGGACTAGGCTAAGAGAAAAGATACTGGTTCAATTCCAAACTAGAACACTGTTCAGTCATTGGGTCATAACTGGAGCTGTAGATCTTGGATTTCAATTTGGTTTATATGGCTAAAAAGCTAAGACATATACCTAAAACATTCATGGGTAGTGCAAGACTCAATTCTGTTGTTTGGAAGTCCAAATCTTAGCAACAACAGAGAAGTTGGAATCTGTCCTGTAGCTTAGACACTGTTCGATTTTCAGTTTATATCTTGAGTTCTAGAAGTCCAAATGAGCTCTGGTGTTTTTTGTTGGAAAGCTAAGCCAATTGCCCACAGCTTTCATAGAACAAAGGGCTCAAATTATGATGTTAGCAATGACGTTTTGGCCAGCCAACAATATCAATAACCAGCCAACAATGTCAATAACTAGCAGCCAACAATATCAATAACCAGCCAACAATATCAATAACTAGTAGCCAACAATGTCAAAAACCAACCAACAAATCAATGGTTGGCCACCAACTAAATAGTTTGTCAATCAATCAATAGTTCCAAATTTTAGCCTATAAAAGGAGGCATTTGCCATGTATTTAGTCATCTTGGTTTTCAGATCAAGATCATGTTCTTGCTTTGTTTCTTTATATTTTTGTAATGCTTAAGTTTTGCTTTCATTAATTTCTTGTTTATGCTTTTCATCATAACTATGTTCTTATCTAGTTTATTTATATTCTTCTTCTTTATTATGTTTAGCTAAGTTAATTATGTCAAGGTGAAAAGGTTTCTCTAATGGTGTTAGAATATGTATAATATAAACTCAACATGGACTTCAATGTTTATATCTAAGAAATTTTGCTATTAACATGTCTTATCTTTTTATCTTACTAATTCTTAATATCTTGCTTGTTAAATGGTTAATCTAGATTTGTGTTGTACAACACTTGGTACATCAAATGCTTAATCCTTCATAGTTTTCAGTCGACATCGTTGTTATGAGAGGAACTTGATTTGTTGTTAACATAAGCTAGCAACATGAATGCCTGATGATATTTATAAGTATGGTGTTACTTAGATAAGATGATTAATATGATCATGTTAATAATTTATAATGAGCTAATAACGATAAATCATCCGATTGGAACCTTCTTTGTGTGTGGTTTCCAATTGAGTAATAAAAAAAGTTTATATTATATTTATTTGAAATACCATTAATGAATCCTCTAACCTTAACATCTATTTTATCATTGTTTAATCCTTACATCAATATCACATCCCAAAACTCTTTTCAACTCCTTTTCTGTTATTATTCTCTTCAAATCTTTTTCTTTATTTGTAATTTATATAGTTGACCTCCCCGTGGTTCGACCCCAGTCTTGCCGGGTTATTTGTTACTTTGACACTCTTACACTTGGAATAAAACATCAACTCTTTGATCGTGTCAAGTTTTTGGTGCCGTTGTCGAGGAGGTAAGTATTGTATAAATTATATATTTCTTTTATTTTCTTTTGTTTTTACTTTTATTTGTTTTTCTAATTTTTTTTTTCTATTTTTTTTTCTTCTTTCTTTCTGCACTTGCATGAGAGTTTGGACACATACATTAAGTGGTAGACTTTCTAGAAAATCCTCATTTTCTTCAGAAAACATGGCTGACGAAGATAACCAGTCAATTCATAATGAGAATAATGAGAATAATCGTGTTAGAACACTTAAAGACTACATGAATCCAACAAGAACAAGTGCATGATCATGTATAATTTTTCCTCCTGATGCATCTCATTTAAATTTTAAGCCAGGTATTATTCAACTTTTACCCACTTTTTCATGGCTTAGAATTAGAAAATCCATACTTGCATTTAAGAGAATTTGAAGAAGTTTGTAACACCTATAATGACTTAAATTACAGCATGAACACCATCAGATTAAAACTTTTTTCTTTTTCATGGATAAGCACCAGTTCTTCAGGAGTAAGAAAGCTTGACCACTGATGCGTGCCTTTAGGAAGCTATACAACATTAGTTATTAATAACAACACAAAGCAAACAAAAGGATAGAATCAAACTATAATACATAGATAGATTACTTCCAAAAATTTTAGGAAGACTAAAACCTACACATCACCTCTACCACCAACTATAACGATGAGAAGATTGCATGCATTGGATATTCGTAGACACAAAGTCCATTGCTATAGGAAAAATAAAAGTCATAAAATGCTAGAATAGTTCCACTACCAGTGAAAACAATGGGATTTTGGATTAGGTTTCTCATCTGTTTATATCACACCCACTACCAGAAATTCACCTAAAACCAATGGAATTACCGACAGAATAATTTTGTTAGTAAATTGCGGTGATAATTACCAATGCATACTATTCCATTGGCAATTCAATCGGTATATATTGATGGACTAATGTTGTCGGTATATACTGACAGAATTACAGACGAAATATATAGATTTATTTTTAAAAAAAGTAGTTTGATGACGTGATAGTTTTTTCGGGCGATTTTACCAACAGAATGACCAAGGGATTCAAACTGGAATCTCCGTATAGTGACATGACTAATTCACCGTCAGAATTACCAAGGGAATTACTGACAGAAGTATTCCGTCGGTGATTCCCTCGGTAAGAGTTAATATATCATCACTCTGCCTACCCTCTCCTCCCTTATTTCTCCTTCTTCTTCCCCATCCCAACTCTCCCCTCCCAAATTGCAAACAACCACCCCGCTAAAAATATCCCCCTCTTCTTAACAAAAGTCATTTTTCTATACCTTTTGTGGTCATATCATCCGTGTTCTGATTTATTGTTGATTTTATCATTTTTTGTAAGTAAATTTATCTTTTTTAATTTTAACATTTAAATGTCAATTTTATTATGTTTTATTGTTATTTCTCAAACAAACTTGTAGTATGAATGTATAATTTTGTATTTGTTATGGTTTGTTTTAAATTTTGTAAAATTGTATTTGTTTGTAAATTGTTGAAACTATGTATACATTTATATGAATGTTGATAATTGATAATGAATAATTATGAGAAGTTTTAAATAATTTGTTGAATAATCTCGAGGTAAACCAATATTTTTACAAATTTATTTACTTAACATAGTTAATTAATACATGTTGTCACCATAATTTTATAGAGGTTCGATAAAAGTCATGGATGATCGTTCATGGATGTATCGAGATTCACCCCAAGGATTGCGGAGGATGAGTTATTGTAATGGGGTTCAGGGTTTTATTAATTTTGCAACATATATTCCCAGAAATTTTACTAGAGGCAGTATTAGTTGTCCATGCAGGAAGTGTAAAAATAAAAAGTATATGCATCCAGATGTTGTAATGATGCATCTTATACACAAAGGGTTCATGGAGGATTACCTGTGTCGGTATGCACATAGAGAACTATTTGTTTGTAATGAGAGCATGGTAGAAAGGGTGGTTGGGTCAACTTCTAGTGCTAGCAACGTGCATGTAGTTGCAAATGACAACAGTAATCCTTACAGGAATATGGTTATGGATGCAATGAGAATGAATCAAGGTAATGGCAGTCAATGTCCAATCGTAGAAGAAGAACCTAATACAGATGCAACAAGGTTTTTTGATCTGTTGAAAGATTTTGATGAACCATTATGGGATGGCTGCATGAACCACAGTAAATTATCGGCCATAGCACAGGTGTTCACTATCAAGTTAGATCACGAGATGAGTGAGGCCGATTATGAAAAAAATTATCGAATAGGCGAGAAGCATTTTACCTTAAGGGAATAGGCTAAAAGAGAACTTCTATGCTACAAAGTCCATGATGAAACCCCTCGGTTTAAGATACCATAAAATTGATATGTGCCCTAACTTCTGCATGTTATACTACCTTGAAAATGTTAAGCTAACTGAATGCATGACATGTGGGCATTCTCGTTACAAACTCTCATGGCATATAAAAAACTTAGATACTTCCCAATCACACCTAGACTATAGAGGTTATTCATGTCACGAAGGACTGTTGAGCACATGACAGACACCAATCACATGATGTTGTTGATGGAATGATGGTGCATCCTTCTAACAGTGAAGCATGGAAACACTTTAATAGTGTGCATCCTCACATTTCAATTGAATCAAGGAACATGCATCTTAAGTTGTGTATAGATAGATTCAACCCATTCAGGTCATTTGCTGCTCCTGCAAACACTCAGTTTGTAATTTAAGTGTTTGCAAGAGAATAAATAGCCAATACAAACACAATCTGTCATGAACAATGTACTATCATCTATGGATTTCCAAACGGACATCATCCGTTGGTATTTTATAGAGAGTTGAAAAATATTTACTGCATATGCCACTATTATTGATGTTGATACCAACAAACATATTCCATTGATATTTTACAGAGAGTTACAAGATATTTATTGCACATGCCATAATCATCGACGTCTCTATAGACAGATACAGTTCGTTGGTATTTGTCGGTGTAGTTCACAATTACTGATGGACTCATCGATAGACTGTGCAAATTCCAAAGGGCGGGTATTAATGCATCTCTAACCATGTGAATATGCCGACAGACTGCGAAAAATCTAGAGGGTCATTTAAAAAATTTAGTGCGAAATTCAAAATTTACCGATGGACATTTGAAAATTCACCAATAGAATAATTAAAAATAATATTATTTAAATAGGCCGTCGGTGAGTCCATCGGTAAAACTGCACTATAAATCTCAATGACCGCCCCTTCAGTTCATTTCTCTCCTCTTTCATTTCATCTCAACTTTTTTCTCTATTTTATTGTGAAAATTTTCATTTTTTTCTTATAATCTTTAGCTTATTGTAATCTTCAACAAATTAAAAGGTATGTATTTTCATTTAATATGCTTAATGATTTTATTTTTCTCATTTTTTCTTTGTTTTATTAATAATATATTTTTGTTATGTTTTTAGTTTTTTTGTATTGTATGTAGATAAAGTCCTGAAATAAACACACTATTAAAGTAAGCATTTTTCATTCCTAAAGTCTGTAGTTTTTTTTTTAATTTTTTCAATATATTTTATTGTTTTATTGCCATAATAATTGAATACTTTATTGAATTTTAATTGTTGTTGTTGAAGAATTGAATATATATGATTAAATTTAATTATGTTATCTCAATTTTACTCTATTATTGCATGATATGTGTTTAATTATTTCCATTGTTATTGATAAATTTCTATATATGTTAGTTAAATATACAAAATTAAATGTTATTCTTTTCTTTATTTAATTGTTAAATTTGTATAGATGTTCGGTTATATATAAGATTTTTCAATGGAGTGAATTGGTTTGTGGATGTTTTTAATATTTACAGGTTTGAAAACTTTGGGTAGTCTCCAGTATAGGGGAGGTGCTACTTTTTTTTTAATAATCGATATAAATTAGAGTAGATGCATAGAATGAAATCAACAATACGTCGTGAGCATATGGTTGCAGCTAGTTCTTCTAGCAACGAGGATGACTTGTCCTTAGGTGTCGATCAAGAAGAGGCACCTGCGCCGACTCAGGATGCTGCCTCTTCGAGCGTGGTTTCATAGTGTAGTGGCGATGTGCCTTTATTGGAAGGACGATATTTCAATGTAAGTTTGTTTTAGTTTTAGTTTTTCTTTTAAAAAAATTATAACATAATTTATGAATAACTAATTAATATTGCATTAATTTAATTTTTTTTTCAGGTTCACAAACATTGAGGGTACCCGAGTAATAATATCGGTATTTAAATCGTCGATGGAGATTCCATTATTTCAATGGAGTCTGGTTTCCATACATCCTGTATAAAACCCTAGCCTATTATAATGTGGATAACCAAGAAACATGATGAAAATTTTGATGCATAGAGATTTCGTTATACAAATTAAAGTAAAGATATATGTGGTTATTGAATGAATAAAAAATAAATGATATAATATTTGCACCCAAAGTTAGCTTGGAAATGTTAAATATTCAACCGCAAAACAATACAAAAACATTGAGGATTAAATGGGAATGACTAGTTTCCTAGTTTGAAAACTAGTGGCACCAATAAAATTGGCCACGTGAACTCCACCTTATAAACTTTCTAGTTTGGAAACTAATGGTGATAAATTTTTTTACCAAATGATTGGGCGAGGAATTATAAATTCAGTCCTTCAATAGTAAAAAAAATTACTGGGATACAAGTTGGTATGCAACCAAACATGACCTAGGGTTAATTAAGGGGGTATAAATGCTTTGAGCCAAAAAGGAGGAGGACTCTTCCTCTTCCCTCTAGGCCATAAGCAGCAAAAATTCCCTCCTCTTTCTTGAAATTTCTTCACCAAAACATATCCTTAGAAAATCATACTTTGATGAATAATGAGTGAATGGGAGGATGAAAACCATCATTTAGAGGTAGAGAGAGAGAGAGAGAGAGAGAGAGAGAAAAGTTCGGTTAAGGAGGAAGAAACTCGTAGGGGACTAAGTTAAGGAGAAGAAAAAGAAGTGAAAAATCAGCAAGAACACCCTAGGCTTGTTTAAATTTGTTAGGTAAGAAAATTTTCCTTGTTTCTGCTCTTGTTTGAATAAATATTGTTAGAAGGAATGAAACCGTCAAATGTGGAGCCCTAGGGCATTGACATCTACTAATTTTGGAACCTAATGAATCATAAAAGACATATTAGATGAAATAGTTGTTTTAGATGTTAAAAGAATGTATGAAAAATTCTTCTTTAATTATACAACCTATGAATTCAAATCTTGACAGAATCATTGTCTTACTTCTAATTATATTTGAGAGCTGCTACTGATGTATTCTTATGAATATTCCTCATGGATATTGTGTATAAACGTGTTACGTTTCAATGGAAATAGAGTTTGCTTTATTTGGAGTTATAGAACTCTAAATATGAACAAAATATTAAGGTAAGGTCATGTTGCATACTACTAGACAGAATTGTTATTTGACTTTCAATTATGTTTTAGAGCTGCTACTAATGTATTTTGATTAATATTTCTCATGGATATTATGTATAAACATGTTAACTTTTAATGTAAACAAAGTTTGCTTTATTAGGAGTTATAGAACTCCAAATATGAACAAAATATTAAGGTAAAGTCATGCTGCAAACTACTAGATAGAATTGTTGTCTAACTTTCAATTATGTTTTAAAGCTGCTACTGATGTATTTTGATGAATATTCCTGATGGATATTATGTATAAACGTGTTACGTTTCAATGGAAATAGATTTTTTTTTAATTTATTTGGACTTATAGAACTCCAAATATGAACAAAATATTAAGGTAAGGTCATGCTGCAAACTACTACACGGAATTGTTGTCTGACTTTCAATTATATTTGAGAGCTGCTACTAATGTATTTTGATGAATATTCCTCATGGATATTAAGTTTGCTTTATTTGGAGTTCTAGAACTCCAAATATGAACAAAATATTAAGGTAAGTTCATGCTGCAAACTACTAGACATAATTGTTGTTTGACTTTCAATTATGTTTGAGAGTTGCTACTGATGTATTTTGATGAATATTCCTTACGAATATTGTGTATAAATGTGTTAACTTTCAATGGAAATAGATTTTGCTTTATTTAGAGTTATAGAACTCCAAATATGAACAAAATATTAAGATAAGGTCATGCTGCAAAGTACTAGACATAATTGTTGTCTGATTTCCAATTGGGTTTGAGATTTGATATTGGTAACTTTTGATACATGTTCCTTATGGAAATTATATGCAGATGTGTTAGCTTTAAATTGAAATAAGCTTCCCTCTATTTGGATTTATGGAACATCAGATATGGAAGAAATGTTGAAGGGTTAGGTGATAGGCTATAGGATAGAATGGTCGATTAACTTGTGGATGGATTTAAGGTTAATGAATGACATAATTTTTGGCAGCTATATTCCTGAAAGTTGTGCTTGAAGGTGTTAACTTTAACTAGGAACTGACCCTTTTGAATTAAAGCTTTAGAACTTTAGTTAGGGACTAGAAACCACAGATAGGCCATGCTACAAAGCGATGGAAAAATTTGTATGTGTAAAATAAGTGACTTTGGACATGTTAATGATTTATATGAGTTAGCTCTTCTAAAACATGGAAGACGTATATGTTAACATTCTAAAAAGACCTTATATATGAGTCATGTGGATGCTTGAGTGTTAATACGCTAACCTTAGAAATGTGCCTAGTATATGTATTTATGTTATGATGGGACAAATAGACATGCATGAAAGATATCATGTATACAATAAATAAATGTAGATCTATTGTACACAATGACTTGATGGAAACATAACCTAAGATTTTTGAAGGTTAAGATTAATAAGGTCATATCGAAATGATAAAGAAATTGTAAAAGTACATGAGACATCTGACATAAGTTAACTATATGCATTATACTAGGATCTCATTAATACTTCCTCATATTTTAACACATGTTTATGAATTGATGTTGTAACAGGACCTTCGTACACCCAAGCTGCTTAGTAGTCTTTTAGGGAAGTACTTGTATTAAGGGTATGTAACGTAACAAGATATAGTATTAGTCACATGAATATAAGACATGCTCCTTTAGTGTAAATTGTGATGTATTGAATCTTAATCTATATAAATGTTGTAAGTTGTAAATTTCATATATTACTATGCTAATTAGAAATCCTTCAATTTATTTAAATTCTACTTACATAATTTATGTTAAGTATAGATTGAATAAGTGACATGCTTGCTGATAGTAAAACTTATATAAAAAAGTATATTGATTGGATAACATATTGAGATGTATTGATGATCAAATGGTATTATGATAGTGTAGTCGATAACTTGGTATAGGCTATATACAAAGGAGACTCTGCTGAAATTTTGGTAGAATATATATAAAAAAAATTCACACCAAATTTCCCAATGCATTCAAAAATAAGATATTAAAATTTGGGGTCATTACATCCTAAATGGAGACCTTATATCGATGCATGGTTTCGAAGATTTTAGGTTGGTGTTAAGTTCTAATTTCTAGCTTATTTTTAATATATTATTATTATTATTATTGTAAATAAATTATTTATACACAACACAAATTCGAGTGGGACAACATGCATAACCATGTTACGAGGAGGGTGTGGAAAAATCACGCGGCAACTAGGGAACATATTCTGTTGCAATATGATATATTTTTTTAAAAAATTATGTTTTAAAATCTAATTTGTATCTATGGATTGAGTGATTTTTGGTATAAATCATAAAAAAAGACAAAAAATACGCGAGAGATAACGAACGGTCTTCAAGGCTAGAATGACGTGACAGTTTGGAGGGATTTTAAATGGCCATACATCCCGGGGGATATATGGCCGCAATATATTCAGCACGTGATGTCTGAGCAGTTCACACGACGCTCATAGTCTGGTGCCGACAATCGAAACCTGTAAATTCATGGTTCGGTGACCACGCACATCAGTGGCTCTATTTCGTTTACTACACATGCTAAACGAATGGTAAGATTAATTTAAATGAAATATATCATTAATTAATTTGTTGTTACTTATAAATATATTTAACTTGCAACAATTTTTTCCTTATAGGCTACGTCTCTTAGACGTGAGTCCAACTCAATGGAGTTGTTTATAGAGAAGCACATGCGGAGTGAAGAAAAGGGGGTGCAACAGTTTGTGTACAACTGCGCTCAACACTTCGTGGTATGTTTTGTTATTTCATTTTATTTTGTAAGTTATTATTTTCTTGAATTGAATTTGATGATTTCTGTTTTAATTTTTAGGAGACCTATAATAGTCGGTTAAGGGAGAGATATGGGGATTATCCTTCGACCCATTTGGATTTTGATCCAAATTTATGGATTGGGGTAGAATTGTCTAGTGGACTCGATAAAAATCAGGTGTACGGGCTCTCCAACACTATGGCCGAGAACTTGCAGGCAACCCGTAGTGTCTCAACCAGTGGGAGCTCCCAATTAGTATCAAGCATCCAGTCTGTAGAGTTCATGGCCTTGAAACAACAATACGAGCGACTCTTAAAGGATTATGAACAACTCCTCCAAATGGTCATGGACATTAGATCACATATTGGTGATACATGTGCGCCCCATTTTTGGTCGTTTGGTCCTGGGAACAACCAGCCTCCTCCTCCTCCTCTAGCTCTGCCATTGTTTTAGTTTAATTTTTTTTTGGAAACACATTAAATTTTTAATGAATATTTCGATGAATATTATTTAACTTTATTTTTATATTTTTAATGTTTCATACAATTTTATTTGCATAATTGGTTTTTTTTACTATTAATTTATATAATTTTATATTATTTATTCTAAATAATTTTTAATTTTTGTAAATAACAATCGAAGGATTTCTAGATGGAAGTAGTCCATCGGTATTTTACAGAGAGTTGAAAGATATTTACTGTATATGCCACTTTCACCAACAGATTTCCAAACGGACGTAGTCCATTGGTATTTTATCGGGAGTTGCAAAATATTTACTACATATGCCACTTTCATCGACGGATTTCCAGACAGACATAGTCCATTGGTATTGTACCGAGAGTTGCAAAATATTTACTGCATATTCCACAAACACCGACGGAATAATTCTGTCGATGTATTTCCAGCGGGAAATGTTTTTTTTTTGCTCGCATTTTCTGTATGTAAATCTATCGGTTTTTGATTTTTTTTTACCAACAAAATTAGCGACAGAATGTTGAATTACTGACGAATGCTATGCCGACGAATGGTTTCCGTCGGGGAATTAGTTGGTAAATTTTTACTGATGAAGTGGTAATCTTACACCGACAGAATATTTTCATCGATAAAACTGTTAAATGTTGAGATAAAGTTTAAATTTATAGCATAAAGACACAATTAAAAGAAAAAAAATCAAATATAAGAAAATAGCATGGCTTTTCTAGAATTCATGCGAAAATGTACTTGTGTCCACATATCCCCCATGGACTTATCTTTTGGTCTTTTTAATTTTAGCGTTTTATAATCTAGTTCAAAACTTCATTTTATTTATGTTGGGTTTATCTTGTTTAACCACTATAGTGTTGATTTCGAGGTAAAGGTTGGCGATAGAATTACGCAGTTGATTCTTGAGAAATGACATGACCAAAAGATTGATGTCTTCTCCCAAGTGTAGGAGTGTGGAAGTAATAAATAACCTGGCAAGACCAGAGTCGAACCATAGGGAGGTTAACTATATAAATTATAGTTAATAACAACAACAACAATAACAATAAGTTAAAGAGAGCTTTGAGATGTGATATTGATGTAAGGATTAAACAAGGATAAAATAATTGTCAAGGTTAGATGATCCACTAATGGTATTTCAAACAAGTATAGTATAAACTCTTTTTATTACTTAACTGGAAACCACACACAAAGGAGGTTCCAATCGGATTATAAATTGTTAACATAATTACATTAGTTATCTTATTCGAATAATGCTAATACTTGTAGATGTTGTCAGGTATTCATGATTATAACTTATGTTCATAACCAATCAAGTTCCTTTCATACCACAGGTGTAGGTTATACCATACGGTTAGGCTATGAAAGTGCCAAGTATTTGTTGTACTAAGAGTTATACAACATAAATCTAGATTAACCATTTAACAAGCAGAGTATTAAAAGTGAACAAGATAACAAATATAAAACATGTTAGTATCAAACATTAAGGTCCATGTTGAGTTTATATTATACTTATTCTTACACTATTAGTGTAACCTTTTTCACCTTGACATGATAAACTTAGCTAAACATAATGAAAAACAGAAACATAATGAAAGAGAGAAACATAAATAAACAAGGAAAGGAAATGAAAAGTATAAGCAAGAGATTAATATAAGCAAAACTTAAGCATTACAAAATATAAAGAGAGAGCAAGAGCATGATCTTGATCTGAAAACAAAGATGCCTAAATACATGGCAAATGCTTCCTTTTATAGGACAAAATTCAGAACTATTGATTTGTTGACTAATTGATAAGTGAGTGGCCACATCTTGACTTGGTGACAATTCTTATCTTCTTGTCTGCCAAAAAAGTCATTGATAACGTCATAATTTGAACAGACTTCAATCATGAAAGTTCTAGGAAATTATCTTAGCTTTCCAGGGTACAACATTGAGATCATTTGGACTTCTAGAACTCGAGATATGGGTTGAACACTGAACAGTGTCTGGGCTGCAGAACAGATTCGGACTTCTTCGTTGTTGCTACAATTTGGACTTGAAAACAGCCTTGTTAAATCTTGGACTCCACATGAAAGTGGTAGGCCTATGTCTTACCTTTCCATCCATATAAAGTAGACCTAAATCCAAGATCTACAGCTCTAGATATGACCCGATTACCAAACAATGTTCTAGTTTGGACTGCACCAACATCTCTTTTCTAAGTACTTCAACTCATTGTAGGCCTTCTGTTTGTCCTTTCAATTTCAGGACTTCAACTCATCACTCAATTCTTTCATTTATGTGATAGGCCTGCATTTAAGATGAACATTTACCATAAATTAAAAGTATCTTATATTATTAGATATGTTATTATAAAACATGCTTTAGTTAAGGAGTTATTGATACTTCAAGTGCAAAATGATGATATAAAACCTTGATAAAAATGCACTTTTAAGTACTAATCAAGAAAATTGTAACTCCTAATGTCATGGAAGTCAAGGATTTGGATGCAACTGTGAGAGGTCTTGGAGGGTTTGGATCTACTGGTGTTTGAGCTTCTTGTGATTTGTAATGTTTTTGTTAGGATACTGGCATGCAAACCCGACAAGACAAAACACAAGGAACAGAAATGAGACACACAACAATTTATGTTGTTGACCCAAATTTGGCTACGTCCACGGGCAATATAAAAGGATTTTACTAAGTAATGTGGGAATTACAACCTCTCTTTACTAATAGGAGAACAATTGAGAATCTCTCCATTAATAGGAGAAAACACCTATTTTACTCTCTCACAAATACCTCACAACTTTGTGGGATCACTTTCCTTCCTTTCTCTCTTCTTTCTCTCTTATGTGTACATCCTAAGGCTTGGATGCACTGCCTATTTATAGGCAGTCATCCATGCCTTTGTCTTGCAAAAGACTTGAGGCATTCATTGGTGCTGCAAGTGGCATCAAATTGGTTCCTAACCTTGTTGACTTAAGCAACACCAATTAATGTCTAGTTGGCTTTACATTCTCCCACTTAAAGACTTTGATGATTTAATCAAGTCTTCACACTTGATCATCTGTGATTGTTCTATTCTTTCTATACTTGTCATCTTCATGTGCTTACGTTTCTACTAGACCATAAGAGGATCTGCACCATATGTACTTATTACTATTGACTAGTTTGGTCAAAGCATCTGCTAGGTTTTTCTTAGTGTGAATCTTCTTAAAATCCACACTTCCATCTTTAACCACTTCACTAACAAAGTGATACTAAACATCTATGTGTTTTGTTCTTGAATAAAACACTGAATTCATTTCAAAATGCAACGCACACTGACTATCACAATACAAAGGAATCTTCTCTTGTTTATGTTCGAGCTCCTCCATAAGTTTCCTCATCCATATTACTTCTTTACAAGCTATGTAGCTACCATGTACTCAGTTGTTGTTGTGGATAACTTTACAATAGTCTAAAGTTTAGAGACCTAGCTCACAACTCCTCCTGCAATTGTGAACATATAGCCTGTAGTGGATTTTCTTTTCTTAAGGTCACTAGTAAAATTTGAATCAACATAACCTCTAACAGTAGATTCTGATCATCCATAACATAATACGGTATCTGAGGTACCCTTGATGTATCTTAAGATCCTCTTAATAGTATTCCAATGCTCTCTACCAAGATTTGCCATGTATCAAGTAATTGCTCCTACTGCTTGTGGAATGTCTGGTCTTATACGTATCATGGTAAACATTAAACTTCCCACTGCTGATGCATATGATACTTGAGACATCTCCATCCTCTCTGCTTCATTACTAGGAGACATACTTGAGGATAATTTGAAGTTAATAGGAAGTGGGGTGGAAATTGACTTACAATCTTGCATGTTGAAGCGTCGTAAAACTTTCCTCAAATAATTCTTCTAAGAAAGCCAAATCTTTTTTATACTTCTGTCTTAGTCAATTTGCATCCCTAGAATCTTGTTTGTTGGTCCCAAATCCTTCATATCAAACTCCCTAACCAACTGTGTTTTCAATTCTTGGACTCGATCTTTGTTGGGGCTTATTACCAACATGTCATCCACGTACAACAACTGAATGATTATATGATCATCTTTTTCAAACTTCTTGTAATACATTCAATGGTTTAAACTGAGTCTATTGTACCCAAGGTTAATTACAAAGGAATTAAATCTCTTGAACCAACACGTCAGTGCCTATTTAAGACCATATAGAGATTTGTTCAACATGCAAACCAAGTTCTCCTTATCTTTTTCAGCAAAACCTTCTGGTTGGAGCACATAAATTGCTTCATCAAGTTCTCCATGAATAAATGAAATTTTCACATCTAACTGTTGTAAGTGAAGATCAAATATAACACATATCGCCAAGACTACTCTAATTGTAGTAAGTCGTACCACCGAAGAAAATATTTCATTGAAGTCTATTCCTTCTTTCTGAGCAATCTTTCATAATACCGCTCCATTGATCATTACCATCACGCTTTTATCTTATAAACCCATTTGTTGCCAATGACCTTCCTTCCTTGTGGTAGCGGAACAAGATCCCAAGTGTTATTCTTGTGTAGAGTTTCAATCTCCTCTTGCATTGCTATCATCCACATTGTAACATATTCTAAGTGTCAAGCTAATGGTCTTCTTTCACGAGTTGATCGTCGAACTTTAAAGTTTCAGACTCTATCTGTTCTTGTTCTCTATGCTCTAGTGTAGCTTCAGAAGAAGTATGATTCTTAGTGTTTACCATCTGGACTACTATTGTCTCTTTTAAAATGCTATTATTTTCTTCTATTTGCATTTTATCTTCTATAAATATGACATCTCTACTGATGACTAACTTATGGGCAGTGGGATCCCACAAGCGATACCCCTTCACTTTATCAGCATATCCCAAGAATACATATTTTCTGAATTTTGAATCTAGCTTGCTAACTTATTGAGTATTGTGCATCACATACACAAGACTTCCAAATATATGTAACCGAGAATAATAGTTGCCTTCCTAGTCCACATCTCCATTAGTGTCTTCAGCTCAATTGAATTGATGGAGATCAATTTATCACATAACAGGCAGTTTTGACTGCTTTTGCCTAGAATGGATTTCCTAGACTTGTAGCCTTCAACATTGCTCTTGTTCTTTCTAATAGAGTTCTGTTCATCCTCTCTACCACTCCATTTTGTTATAGAATGTATGTTATTGTGAACTACCTTCTGATACCTTCATGTTGACAAAAGTTATCAAATTCATCATTGGTATATTCTTCTCCATTATCAATCCTCAAACACTTGATCTTCTTTTTAGATTCAAGTTCTACCCGTACTTTGAAGGTTATGAAGACTGCGAGCACATCTGTCTTCCTTCTAATTGGATACACCCAACATCTCCTGAAGAAGTCATCTATAAATGATACAAAGTATCTTGCTCCTGCCTAGGATACAACTGGTGCTACCAAACATTAGAATGAATCAGGTCTAAGATGCATTTGCTCTTAGATGTTGATGTGCCAAACTTTAACCTGTATTGTTTACTTATAACACAGTGCTCACAAAAGGTTAAAGTAACCTTTTGTAAGCCCATAGAGTAACTTCTTATCTGAGAGAATTTTCAAACCTTTCTTTGACATGTGGCCTAGTTTTTTATGCCTATCATTGTCTTCTCTTCTGAAAGACTGGCTGATGCGATTGACACCTCTACCTCATGATGTGTTTCTCTCATTAACATAAACAAGTTCGTAGCTATATTTCTTGCCTTTAAAACCACCAGCGCTCTTTTGATGATTCCATTGTTTCTTCGAATCTTATAGCCAAGATTATCAAATTGTTCCACGAATAAAATTTTAAAATAGTATGAATTGAGCCATCATACATCTTTAATTTGATGGTGCCAATGCCAGCAATCTCTAAAGCATGATCATTACCTATGAACATTGAGCCTTCAGATATGGGTTCATATGTATGAAACCAATCTTGATTAGGAGTCGTATGCCATGTTGCTTATCCATTAACCAAACCTCAGTAAGCACTTTTCTATCTGTGCAGACTATTGCTACTTTACTAAATAAACCCTCCCCATCTTCTAAGGTGCTTGCAACACATTCTTGAGGTTTTGATAACTTTGCAGTGTTCTCTATACCCTTTTTAAACCAACAATCCCTTTTGAAGTGCCCTTTTCTACCACAATTGTAGCATTTCTAGCTCTTGTCAAAACTCAACATTCTACTGTTATCAAATGTTTTAGGTGTGATTTTGGTGGGGAATACATCTCTAATAAATTCTGTGAGTTGTGTTGCCTTAGATGGAACCATTCACCAAACTTCGTATAAAGATACTCCTAAGCAAAATGGTGTTGTTAAAAGAAAACATAGGCATATTATCGAAACTACTCATTCTCTCTTGTTGTTTGCTTGTGTTCCTAGTGAGTTTTAGGGAGAAGTTGTCCTTACAAAGTTTGATTAATATAATCTCATCTTTTCATAGTTCAAGTTTTCTCCTTTTGAAAAGTTATATGGGTATGTCCTTGATTATTCCTCCTTTAGAGTTTTTGATTGTACTTGTTTCGTTCTTTGTCCTCATGTTGAACACAATAAGTTGTCCTCTCGATCTACTATTTGTGTCTTTTCGAGTTATGGTGAAGGTAAAAAGGGGTATCGTTGTTTTGATCCAATAACTTAGAAACTTTATGTATCTCGTCATGTTGTCTTTCTCGAGCATACACAGGACTTCCAAATATATGCAACTGAGAATAATTAGCTACCTTCCCAGTCCACATCTCCATTAGTGTCTTCAACTCAGTTGCAGTTGATGAAGATGGACTACTTCTGGCCAGAATGGCTTTCCTAGACTTGTAGCCTTCAACATTGCTCTTGTTCTTTCTAATAGAGTTCTATTCATCTACTCTGTCACTCCAATTTGTTGTGGAGTGTATGCTATTATGAACTGACTTGTGATACCTTTATGTTGACAAAAGTTATCAAATTCATCACAGTTATATTCTCCTCCATTATCAATCCTTAAACACTTGATCTTCATTTCAGATTCAAGTTCTACCCGCGCTTTGAAGGTTTTGAAGACTGTGAGCACATCTGCCTTTGTAAACCCCGGTTGAAAATTAGGCAGAAAAGCAATCTAAATGCTTATAAAATAGATTTATCAGAAGTACAAAATAAACATTAGAACAAACCAAGTACGAAAAAAATAAACAAATACAGAAAAGTGAAGAAAATATTACTAGGAGTGAGTTACCTGGAAATAAAATTATCAATATGTAACTAAATGAAATTCGAATTCACCCAGGTAAAAAGTTTATATAGACAAATACCAGGATCCAGGAATTTTATCTCGAGAACAAGAAATTTACTATTTAGGAATTTAGGATATAGAGGGAATTTGGTAAAAAGTTAATATATATATATATATATATATATATATATATATATATATATATATATAAGTGTGCATGTGTGTGTGCATGAGCAAGAAGAAAAAAGAGAGAAAAAGAAAGAGGAGAAACTACCATTTACATGTGACAGAGAAAAAATGGTAAAGGAAACATAAAATCTTTAAAGGAGATCTTGAGGGAACATTAACCAAGCTTAGTGAGTATTAATTGGAAGGAAGAAAAATCTAGTGAAGGTGAATATAAAAGGAGAAGGGAAGTTTGACTAAGATTAAAGAAGAAGAGGAGTTGGAAGCTTGAATTGGGTAGTGTTTAGAGTTTGGGGGAAATAAATATGGAAAGTTAGGGCTCTTGAATGAATTTGGGGGAAATAAATATTTACTGTAAATTGTGATGGGGAATAATGTGAAAGTTATAGTAAAGTGATTAAATTATTGTAGCTGAAGTAAAAAAAAATTGATAATTAAATAGAGCTAGTGGTCGACCAATGATGAGAGTCTTTCAATCTTGTTTTATGCTACTCTGTTATTTTTTTAATCTCTTTACAATTTCTTAAATTTCATGGAGATGACTAATGAGGAATATAGTTGATTGCTAGCCCTTATTAGATTTTGTATGTAATGGAGTTATGAGACGTTAATAATTATAGATGTTAAATTGGTGGCTAAAATCCATGAAATTCAACGGGACTGTTACAAAATGTGAGATATCTAAGACAGTAATAGTTCAGATGTAAGATAGTAACAGATCAAACAGTAACAGTTCAGGTCTAAGAAAGTAACAGATCAAACAATAACAGTTAAGGTTTAAGATAGTAACAATTGAGATTTAAGACAGTAACAGATCAAACAGTAATAGTTCAGGTTTAAGACAATAACAGTTCAAGTCTAAGACAATAACAGATCAAACAATAACAAATCAAGTCTAAGACAGTAACAGTTGAGGTTTAAGACAGTAACAAATTAAACAATAATGGTTGAGGTCTAAGACAGTAACAGATCAAACAGTAATAGTTGAGGTTTAAGACAGTAATAATTAGACTTTCATATATATATAAGAACTGAGTCTTGCGGACACTTGCACATTGAGATACCAACTCTGAAAATATACATGATATATGTATAAATGTTATGATGAGGAAATGAACATGCATAGAAAGTAACATATGTGCAATGAATGAATATGGATTCTTTATAACATTCGGCTTGAAGGGATCATGACCAAAGACTTCTTTTTGATTCAGGAGGAACGATCATGATTGTATTTTCTGCTAAGGGAGGCCACAAAACAAGCGAAGCAAGTGCGTGATTTCCCTCCTCTTTGCACTTATGCAATTTAAAGTTCTTATGGTGAATGCAATTACAATAAATGTCATGTTCAATGTAAATAAAGTCTAGTGTATTTACAAGATTAACTTCGACTGATGCCATCCGTGATAGGATTGCCGGGAGATGAATTACAAGATTAGCTTCGGCTAATGCCATCCGTGATAGGATTGCTGGGAGATGTATTACAAGATTAACTTCGGCTAATGATGTTCGCGTTGGGACACCCGGGAACGATTGATATGACTCGATTTGTAAAGTGTATCCGTGTTTGAATGACCTGGGGGAAATTGATAAATATAATTGCCTAAAAATGTCTAGGTCGGATTATGCAAAATTACCTAGTTCATGCAAGTAAATAAGAGCATTCAAATTAATGATATGCAAATGAGTTTTAATAGTGTTTAAATGATTCACAAGCAAATTATAAGTTGATTGTTAGAATTCCTATGGATTCGATAGAAAATTTATACTTCATTCGTTTACAATATATGATTATATATATATATTTTTATTAACATAATGGTATTCTTACTGAGTTGTTTGTGTAACAGGTCCATCAAATATCCAGGGAGATCATTAGTTTAGGACTCCACTTTGTTAAGCTTATGTAAATATTTAACTTAAGCATAATGAAATTAACGTGATTATGCAATATGCTTTTGTGTAAACCTTGATGTATATATAAAAGTCTTAGCTTAGCATGCAGTACATCAGTTATCTTGTAATTAACCCTTTTGAAATGTTTAAGAATACTTATCATGTTTTAAGTTCTCTCTTTACATGTTAGTACCCTTTTTACTTTTAAATTATAATATGAATTGTGGACTATGTTCATATTAAACTTATTCGTAGGATATATTTATTGTTTGGATTGTATAAGGTATTGAATATTGATGGTTGAAATAAGGTCCGAAATTATAGGACCTTATGATGATGGGTTGATTGAGTAAATTGATAGTAGTCGATAACTTCGGATTTTCTAAATACAAATGAAACTCTATCAAAATTTTGGTAGAATTCTTTACAAAAACAAAATTACCCTCAAATTAAGAGGCATATGTTGGGATCTTTTAGCGTTGATCAAATCGTACAGTCGAGTCTGTTACATTGAACTTAGAGATCTTGAATAAGAAAGAGTTCCAATGGAAACAAAAAGGGAGAAGTGAATAGAATATGATTACATGTTTGTTCTTTTTAAATTGTTGGATAATTGTGTTACTATACTTATTGTGATATTCATGTTTCAATAATATGTATTTTGTTTCAGGATCATCGCATGCATGATAGGAGTAAATCCTAGCTTATGTTCACTTTTTGTTATCTATTTTTAAAGAGCATATCCTTGTATTTTGTAATATTACAATATTTATATAATGTAATTTGTATATTTGATGTTTAAACTTGAATAGATAAACTTAACTCTAAAATTCATATAATCATGTTCCCTGTATGCGTGTTCATCTAATTTATTCCTCTATAATGATAATTGTTGTTCAATGTATGTTACAAATATTATAGTTGTGTTGACGATGATGTTTGTGGGATTGAGAGCTAGGATGATTGGATTGTGATTGAGTTATAAGATGTGAGATATTAGAAGTGTAAACAGGTTATATGTTGATAACTTGGGATCTTCCAGTATATTATAGACCTGTCAAAATTTTGGTAGACTTTTATATGAAAATCATATATACACAAAAACAAATTACCCTATTTTCCATTCGACATGAGATTGTTGTTTTATCCCGGATATATGATGTTACATTTTGGTATCAGAGCATCTGGTTGAAATTTCAAGAATTGAAGCAATGATGTGGTTTTGGAAAATATATTATATGATGGTTCACACACGACAAGGAGCAATGACAGACTCATCTCCCATAAGAAAGAGAGAGTATGACTAATTGGATGGTAACGAAGCTAAAGGGGATCCACTGGTAGATACTGCCTCTCATCTACTTGCAGTATCAGCCCATTCTGAGATGGGAGAATCAGGGGGGCATCAGGATGACCTTGCACCCTGTAGGGTAGAATAGTTGCTGCTCGGAGAAACAGGTGGCCATAGACTAGGAAATAGGGCCCCACCGGCTGCATCGACAACCATACCAAATCCATATTCAGACTCTGCATTTCTGGAGCAACTGGTCAAGGCAGTAGTAGCAGGGATGGCCGCAGGCACGTCCATTCCTGCCCCTCGAGCAGAGAGAGTGGTTACCTTAGTTGAATGGGTGAAGGGTATGCATGAGATGGGTTGTACAACCTATTCAAGGGAAGAGGATGCTGAAGTAACAAGACATTGGTTGAGAAAGGTGGAAAGGGTCATAGATCAGATGCAAGTGCTGAAGGAAACTCGAGTGGACTGTGTGACCCAGTTGTTAATAGAGAGTGCCCACTCCTGGTGGGAAACTATCAGAGAAAAAAGAGTAGGAGAAGGGTGAGCTGGAGAGATTTTCAAAAGGAATTTGAAGAGAGGTATTCCTCTTGGCAACATAGAAAGGAAAAAGAGCAGGAGTTCCTTGACCTGAAGTAGGGGGATATGACAGTTCTAGAGTGTGAGAGGGGGTTCCAGGACTTAGCAGTTTTTGCCTCTACTTACCTTCCTACAGAGAGCCATAGGGTAGTGAGGTTTCGTGATGGACTAAGGTAGGAGCTAAGGGTGATATTAATATCCATGTAGTTTCAGTTTGTTCAGGATTTGGTACGGGCTACTCAGGGTATGGAGAAGGTGATGAGGGATGCCCCAAAGCCATTGGTTGAGCAGAGTCAAGCGACTGGTGCTAAGAGGAGAGATTTTAGGTTTTCAATTGGGAGACCTCCTTTTCCAAAGAAAAGGAAGAGTGGACAATCATTGGAACAGTTCCAGAAAGGAGTTGGGAATTTCACCCCAGGGGGTAGCTCAAGAGGATCTAGACAATTTGGTGGAGGAGGATTGTTGCGATGTCGCGATCACACAAATTAATTACCTTAGCTTAAAACACAACACACAAGATAGTATAGAGCAAGCAAGGGGTCGATCAAAAAATTATCTAGGCTAAAGCAAAAGTCAACAGAAAACTATCAAGCAAAGTTATATCCACTATATCCATCAAGAAAGCAATAAAAAGACTTACCTATCAGACGTTCAGTCATTTGGTCCATGAATGGTAATGGGAAATGATCTTTGCGTGTAGAAAGATTAAGCTTTTTATAATCAACACATATTCTCCAACCACTCGAGATACGAGTAGGAATGAGTTCATCCTTTTTGTTCTTTACCAATATGATTTCGGTCTTTTTGCGCACCACATGGATAGGCGCCGCCCATTTACTGTCAGTGATGGGGTAAATGACTCCTACATCTAAGAGTTTCAAAATTCTCAACTTTCACTACCTCCATCATAGGCGAATTCAACCTCCTTTACATTACCCTCGTTGGTTTCACATTGTCCTCTAATAGTATATGATGCATACAAATCGAGGGACTAATGCCCTTGATGTCGGCTAAAGTCCATCCAATGGTAATTTTGTGATCGCACAACAACTTCACAAGTTATTCCTCTTGCACACTTGTCAAACCTTTTGCTATGATAACAGGAAGTCTATTGTTATCGCCAATAAAAACATACTTCAAATTATCAGGCAAAGGTTTCAATTCTAACTCGAGGGCCTATAAAATAGATGGCAAGAACTTTTTATGTAAAAGTACTAAATCAACAAAGACATTATCAGGGGGAATGGTTTGCAAAGCTCACAAAACCAATGTTGATTCCTGCACGTTTTAGGGAACACATATGTGCCTTTCCATCTCTTCTATCTCGGTAAAATCATAGCCATAGCTCAAAGCCACACTTAATCCATCCTCACAATCAAAATCAAAAACTTGTTGCACACACTTATCAACTTGGTCATAGTATGTGATAGAATAAACATTGCTATAAGGATATTTCATTGCATCATGAAAATTAAATTCAATCTTTTCATCTCCTACTTCCATGGACAAAGTATCCGTACCATAATCAATTTTTGTATTGGCCATTTTCAAGAATGGTCTCCCAAACAATATAGGAGTGTTGTTGGATGAATTACAAGAATCACATTCCATATCAAGAATATAAAAATCACATGGAAAAACCAAACTATTAATCTTGATTAAGACATCTTCTATCACACCAAGTGGATAAACAAAACTATGATCCGCAAGTTGTATTCCAATATTAGTTTTATTCAAAGGGTCAAGACTAAGAGAATCATAAACATATTTAGGCATAACACTAATGAACACACCTAAATCGCATAAGACCCTTTTAAAACTAGCATTACCAATAACATATAGGATAGTAAATGCACCTGAGTCTTTTTGCTTTAAAGGCATATTCTTTTAAACAACAACAGATACAACTTTATCCTTACTTATCATTTCATGGTCTTTTAGCTTATAGGCTCTCCTGGTAGTACACAACTCCTTCAAGAATTTGGCATATTTGGGAATTTGCTTGATAGCATTAATCAAAAGAATGTTGAGTTCCACTTTCTTCAAAACTTCTAAAATCTGTTTTTCTTTGTCCTCATTCTTAGACCTAGAAGAACTCACAGGAAAGGGTGGAATTGTTTTAAAACTGGAATTTATTGATTGAGGATATACCTTTGGAGTGTTGGTCGTTGTTTCAATTTGTGAAGGAGGAGGATGTTTCTTCTTTATACTCAATTCGGTTTCTATCTTCTCTTCTTCCTCCATCTCAATTTGTTTTGACCTTTTCTCTTCAAGTTCTTTTCCACTTCGCAGCATGATCATAATAACATTCTCTTTTGGATTCAATGCTTGGGAGGACAACTTTCCATTGATTTGTGCCTCCAATTTCCCTACACTTGAAGCTACTTGCCCTTTTTGCTTCTTTAAGTTGTGAATGCTTGACCTTGTTTTCTGTTGAAAAGACATGACAATTTGTTGCAATGTCACTATATTAGAAGCCAAGGATTTTATCATCTCACAAAGATCATCACTCGATGACCCCATAACATTGGAGTTTGTGAATGCAAGTGGCTATCTCGCTTGATAATTCTGTTGGGGCTGAAATCTATAGGTGATGCGAACCCTAGCAGAATTTAATGGGATTCATGACCCTAAGATGAATCTAATCCAAGTTTGTTGAGATTTGAATGAGCTTATCACAATGGAAGACTTGCTCGAAGGCAACAAGACTCAAAACCAACTCAATCGCAATGCCTACACTTGGAGACGAGCAAAACAAGTATAAATTCACAACAAAGAATGGTCAATTCTTTGAAGAGTTGAAAATCAAAAACCAAGATTGAGCAACCAAAAGTCAGCTACAATGCTGAAAATATCATCAAAAGTCTGCCCTAAAATTATTCCTAAAGAGTATTTAAACTCCAAGCCAAAACCCTAGTTTCTCTAATGGGTCTCACATAAGCCCAATTTAAATAATAATCAACCCAAGATAAAACTAGCCCAAACTAATTAAAATAAACAAAATAAACAAATCTAAGACCCAAATAAAATGTCTCCTCTCAAAATAAATAAAGTTTGATAGCCCAACTAATTAAATAAGACAAGATCGTTGTTTCCGCATTCTGTCTGGCAGCAGCAAAAGCCCAACTTAAAATGGATGTTTCTCTCTCGTCTTAATGAATTAGAAGGCATGCTATATACCGTTGGAAATGTATGGAAGTCTAGTTTCCAGCCCAACTATAATCACATCAAAATTCTATTTATAGATTCAGTTATTACCCAACGAGTAACGAAAGGTCAAACTGTCCGAATCTAGTCTTCTTCTCCCAATCCTTGTATAATCCTCTTGGTTCCACCAACAAGCCCCTCTTGAACATGAATTAGATTATTCAAGGCTTGCTTTTTATTATTACAAATCCTCTTGATGTCCACCTTAGCCCACGTATCTTGAATAAATCCATTGAAAGCTTCTTTGAACTTCTTAGCCCTAAGCCTAGTAACTAGATCAGCTGGAACCTCCAATGAATCCTTTGATGGTTGGATCACATCATCCCCTCTCTCCTCAAAACGGATTCGACCTCAAATCATCACCTATAACAAACAAAGAAAGACTAGAACTATTGAATGTAGCACTAACACCATACTTACCTGGTAGATCCACTTTGTAGGCATTATCATTAATCCTTTCTTTGATCTGATAAGGACCATCTCCTCAAGGATTAATCCTTTCTTTGATCTGATAAGGACCATCTCCTCAAGGCATCAACTTTGATCTTCTTTGTTTAGGAAACCTTTCTTTCCTCATATGCACCTAAACCCAATCACTTGGTTCAAATCTCACCAATTTTTATCCCCTTTTGGCTTTGTTTGCATATTGTTCATTCATCTTTTTGATTTGTTGCCAAATCTTTGCATGGAGATCTTTCACCACCTATGCTTTTTTATTACCATCAAGACTAATCCTTTCATCAATAGGTAAAGGAATCAAATCTAATGGTGTCAAAGGGTTAAAACCATACACAATCTCAAATGGTGAATAATCAGTAGTAAAATGCACACATTATGATTATATGCAAATTCAATGAATGGCAAACAATCTTCTCAATTTTTAAGATTCTTTTGAATGATAGCTCTTAACAATTGAATCAAAGTCCGGTTAAAACTTCAATTTGGCCATTTGTTTGTGGATGACAAGTAGTAGAATATAAAAGTTTAGTTCCTAACTTACCCCACAAAACCTTGTAAAAGTAACTCAAAAACTTAATGTCTCGATCGGATACAATGCTTCTAGGAAGACCATGTAGCCGAATGACCTCTCTAAAGAATAGGTCAGTTATATTTGTTGCATCATCAATTTTATAGCAAGTAATGAAATGTGTCATCTTAGAAAATCTATTCATAACAACAAATATAGAATCTCTCCCTTTCCTAGACATAGGTAAACCCAAAATGAAATCCATAGAAATATCAACCCAAGGTTCCTTAGGAACAGGCAAAGGTATGTATAGTCCATGAGGCATTATCCTAGACTTAGCTTGTCTACATGTTATGCACCGATCACATATTCTTTGTACATCTCTTTTCATATTAGGCCAATAAAAGTGCTCATGCAGAACCTCCAAAGTTTTAGCAATTCCAAAATGCCCCATTAAACCTCCTCCATGTGCTTCCCTCATAAGCAATTCACATAAAAAACAATTAGGCACACATAATTTATTTTCCTTAAATAAAAATCCATCATGCCTAAAATATTTATCCTTGGCTGAAACCTTGCATGTGTCATATATAGCACTAAAATCATGATCATCAAGATACAACTCCTTAATATACTCAAATTCTAACAATTTAGTATTAAGAGTTTTAAGAAGAACATACCTTCACGACAAGGCATCATCAACCACATTTTCCTGACCTTGCTTGTATTTAATCACTTAGCATGTCTCCTACTTAACTTACCTTAACCTTTCAAATGTTTCAACGATTGGTGATCAGTATGAATGACAAACTCTTGGGGCCATATATAATGTTGCCAAGTCTCCAAAGCCCTCAACACTGCAAACAACTCTTTGTCATAAGTAGGATAGTTAAGAGTTGCACCATTGAGAATAAGTAGGATTCAGGGTAGCACCCCCTCTTCTTTCCTTTGAAATATTATGCACTTGTAGAATATTGGCCAAGGAATATATCCTTGTGTCTAATCTAGGCTTTACTTATATTGTATGTTGTTGTTGCCTTCATAGGCCTGTATTATAGTAGGTACAGTTCATTGCTTGTTCGGGTTGTGCCTCTTGATTTGGTTGTCCTCTGTTGGTCCTGTTTGCTGGCTTTTTTATTGCTAGCTTGTTTCTTCTGGGAAGCCTGTTTTGACAGTTGGTTTGTAGGCTTTGTGGCTGCTGATATGCTTGTGGCCTTGCTATTTGGGTTGGTTAGAAGCTGTTGATTTCTTTGTCCTGTTTTGAGCCTATGTGGGGTCTCATGCAGGTGGGTTTTGTTGCTATTTACTTTAAAATGGGAGGTTGCTTATCCGATCCTGATGTGCCCTGTTGTGGGGCTTTGGTTGCTCAATGCTATTGGTTTGAAGACAGTGGTCCAGGCTGTTTTAATGTTGTTTTGTTGTTGGTTGTATTTTTCATTTCTTGTTCGCCTTAGTGGGAGCATGTTCCCTTAGGCTTTTTGATTTCTCTATTGCCCTGCATGAGGGTTGTTCATGTTTTTGTATATGGGATCCTATCCCTTTTCTCTGGCTGACTTGTGCTGGGGAGAATGTTCCCCTATACTCGCCTTTTGTGTTTGCTAAGGTTTGTTCGAGGGAGTTTGTTACCTTTGCTGGTGTATATAATGTTCTGCTGGTTTCCAGCTTGTATCGCAAACTTGTCTTGCTCTTTTTTGATCTATACAATTCTTACATTTGATCAAAAGAAAAAGAGTTGCACCATTTAGTTTCTCACTAAAATAAGGAATGGGCTGTTTTTCTTGCATTAGAACAACTCCAATACTTATTCCTGAAGCATCACATTCAATCTCAAAAGCTTTATTAAAATCAGGTAGAGATAGTAAAGGTGCCAAAATCAACTTTGATTTTAACAAGCTAAAAGCATTTTCTTGTTCTTCTCCCCACTTGAAACCCACGACTTTCTTAATAATTTCAATTAATGGAGAGGCTATCGTACTAAAGTCTTTAACAAATCTCCTATAAAAACTAGCCAAACCATGAAAACTCCTAACGTCTGTTATGGATTTTGGTGTAGGTAATTCTTGAATAGCCTTAACCTTAGACTCATCCATCTCTATACCTTTTGCACTAACCACATATCCAAGAAAAACAATCCTATCTGTCGCGGGGACGACGTCTTCTGGCGACGACGGAGGCTCTCTATCGTGCCTCCTGGTGTGAGGTGTTGTGTGTTGGGAAGGGTTTTTGGATTTAATCATAAAATTATGATTAATGTTTAGGAGTCGCCACCTAGTATTATGGTCACTAGGAACCTATGGTCTACGAGAGTCTGGGTAAGGGACTGGTTGTGCAAGGGGAAGACGCATCACCCCCAATACACCCTACCTAAGGTAAGCTGCATTGTTGTTTGATTGTTTTTTCTAAGTCGGGTTTCTATTTGTTAGTCTTTTCTAAGGCTCAAGGCAAATCTCTCTTCATGAGAGAGTCTCTACCTTATTGGGTTAAATCCTAACCGTTCTAAAGTTTGAATTTTAGCATCACACTTCTACACCTTGTATCTTTAATACCTGAGGGTGTACTTTATCGTGTAATTTTACAACCCACAAATATTAAAGTCTACATCTGAGCCCTAAAAAAAGATTGGAAAAAAGTTTTTGATATTTTGGCCAAACCCTAATGGATGATCATAAACTGGTTATGATATCCATTTTTGGATTTTTTTAAACATGAAAAAGATGTAGTTTTTGTTTTTTTTAATGAAAAAATACGCTTGGAAAATTTTTAGGATTTGACCGTGTGCATCAAAAAAAAATTTTCTTTTTGAAAATTTTTTATTTTTTGAAATATTTTGAAGAAAACCAGGTATTGTAATACCAGATTTGTATTTTATAGTGTAAATATACAACCCGATATTATGTAAAATTGGTAGAAAAATATGCGAGAAAATCACAATTATTTTGAAATGATTTTTTTAATTTTTTTTTATTTTTTTCATATTATAATACACACACACACACACACACAAAATTCACATCCTGCATGAACAGTAGGACGTGAATTATAATTCATGCCTACTGTTCACATAGTAAACAGGAAGGAAGAAGAAGAAGGAAAGGAAGGGTGGCTCACCTGGTCGAAGGGTCGTGGCTGTCGTCACTGGTCTGGCTGAGGACGGTGGAAGAGTTGGTGGCGCTCGAAGGAGTGGTTGCTGCTCATGTTACAGGAACTACCGTGGTCGGTGCTAGAGTTGCTAACGGTTGGAGTTGTTGAAGTCGCCGTTATGACGAGAGAGTACCTCTGTTGTTGTTTCTAAGGATGAAAGCCCCTAGAAGGGGTGGTTGCTGCCTCTATTGCTACTGTTGAGGTTGCGGTAGCAAAGAAGAAGGAGGATGAAACAGGTCTGCAGGACAGAAAGAGGGAGTCGCGGTGGCTACTTGGTGGTTGTGTCGTCATCCTATAGTGGAGTAGGTATTTGTGGTGGTGTATAGGCTGGGTGTGTTGGTATTCTCGCCGGAGAAGGCAGCTATGGATGAGGTGGAGAGAGAGAGAAAGAAAAACATAGAGAGTTGCAGAAACGAGGAAGAAGCAGATTTTTTGGCTTATTTTGGACCCGATTTTCTCCTCCCTCAGGCCATGAAATCCACCTCTATTTATAGGCGGTGGAAGAGGGCAATCTTGTCTACACAGGCGAAAAATTTTCAGCCCTTGATTCGGTTGGGAAGGATCTCAACCGTTGGCTCAAAGTAGGCATGGTGCACTGTCAAATCTGCAGAAAAAGCTGCCTGAGTTGGCATGTTTAGGCCAGCGCCGACGCCGATTAATTGTCATTCAGACTGAACTATTGATATGGAATTGTAGAGGAACTGCAGAGGATCATTTTCGTGTAAGTTTGATTAAATTTAGTGGACGTTAGGTGCATTAAATGCACCTGCAAAGCAGGTAACATGAGCAGTTATTTCAGAGATTTAAAGAAGAAGATGAACAGTACCAAAGTTCTAATTTTGGCCAAAGTTCATTTTAGTCCTTCCTCTTTCAATTGCTTTCAATTGAACCTCTAATTGACGCTAAACTTTTGCAATTAAGCCCTTGATGAACTTCAATTGGAGCCCCGAAGTTACGCAGCTATTGCAATATGGTCATTGGTCTCGAATTTCTTCAATTTAGCCCCTAAGTGATCCTAAAATTCCAATCTTCTCAATTAAGCCCAAATTAGGCTCCCAAACTTAATTTTTCATCAATTAAGCCCCAAATAAAATTAATTTGATTCATTTAAAGTACAATTAAGTCCTTGCACTTAATTAAATCCTTCAATTGGACCCAAATTAATTCTTAAACATAATTAAAATTTAATTTGGCCCATGATTAAATCAAATTGGCCTATTAAAAATTTAATTATGTCATTAGGCTTAATTTTTATGCAAATTCATCCAATAATCATTTAATTTGACCTTGAATTTGCATTTTTTCTCCATTTTTAGGCATAATGGGGTACAATTAGGCTTTGAATTTCCTCTAAAATTGCAGCTTGATTTCCCGGCCTGCTTTCTCCACGTTGCCAGCCTTTATTTTATTTTATTTATTTTTATTTTGAAAAAAAAATGAATTTAAAGGGAATAACCCAGAATTGGGTTATGACACACTATCCATGGAAAAGTCACACCTTTTCAAATTAGCATATAAGGACTCTTTTCTAAGCACATCACGAACTTGTCTCAAATGACCCATATGCTCATCAATCTCCTTACTATAAATCAAGATATCATCAAAGTAAACGACTACAAACTTACTAATAAAAGCACGCAACACATAATTCATCAATCTCATAAAAGTACTAGGTGCATTAGTAAGTCCAAAAGACATAACCAACCACTCATACAAACCATATTTAGTTTTAAAAGCAGTTTTCCATTCATCCCCTTCTTTCATCCTAATTTGATGATAACCACTTTTCAAATCAATTTTTGGAAACAATTTAGAACCATGTAATTCATCCAACATATCATCTAATCTAGGAATGGGATGTCGATACTTTATAGTGATGTTATTGATAGCTCAGCAATCCACACACATTTGCTAAGTTTTGTCCTTTTCTGGAATAAGAAGCACGAGAACTGCACAAGGACTCATGCTCTCTCGAATGTATCCTTTCAACATCAACTCCCCCACTTGCCTTTGAAGCTTCTTTTTCTCTTCAAGATTGATCCTATAAGGGTGAGAAAAGTCAATTTGATGCTCAATACCTCTAATTGGCGACAAACCACTAAGAATATTATCCAGAAATACATCCTCAAATTCCTGCAAAAGAACTTTAACAACACTAGGAACATAAGAATCTAAATCATCTGAGTTAAAGAATGCCTCCTAATACACAAGTAAAATCATAGGCAAGTTAGAAAGATATGCATGTTTAAGATCATTAGATTTTGCAAAAAAATTAAAGTGTTTCCCCACTTTTTCTACGCACTCTTCTTTTCTCACCCTTTCTTTCTTCTCTCCACTCTCAGCTTTTCTTTGATTTTTTTGTTCTTGGCCGTGACCCTCCCCTAATGTCCTAAGGGCCGAAACTTTGTTCCCTTTTGTTTTCAACTCATGGCTCACTTTCTTTTCTCTCTTCCTGACATCCTCACCATGTTGTTCATCTTGTTTTTCTATTTTGGCCAAATCTTTTTGTTCCTCCACTTTGACCGAAACATGTTGCTCTTCCTCATAACCTTTCTTCAATTGAAGTTGATCTTCATACACTTGCTTTGGTGAGAGTGGAGCAAGTGTATAAATCCTTTCATCCTTTTCCAATAAATACATGTTCTTAAACCCATCGTGCTTGGCTTTTCTATCAAATTGCCAAGGCCTCCCTAGTAACAAATGAGTAGCATGCATAAGCACAACATCACATAACACATCATCCTTATATTTTCCTACTGAAAAAGAAATCATCACTTGTCTAGTCACCCTAACAACACCACATTCATTCAACCAACTTTTAAACCAAAGTAACACTAGCAATATTAGTACAACTACCAATATGAATGATCATACTACATACCTCATTGTTGATTAGGCATCTAATATGGAAGATGTTCTTCCTTTGTTGCTCCACATCATCCTCCTTAGTCTGAACACTAAGCGACCGTCTAATCACCAAAACTTTATCACCAATAGCATACTCTAAATCACTAGCATCCTCAAGTGGTGGCATGTCATCACAATCAAACTCCTCATTAGTGGACACAATCTCTCCATCATCCCTTAGAATCATAACTCGCCGATTTGCACATTCTGATGCATATCTGATTAGTACTTAAAAGTGCATTTTTATCAAGGTTTTATAACATTATTTTGCACTTGAAGTATCAATAACTCCTTAACTAGAACATGTTTTATAATAACAAGTCTGATAATATAAGATACCTTTAATTTATGGTAAATGTTCATTTTAAATGCAGGCCTATTATATAAATTAAAGGATTGATTGATGAGTTTAACTACTAAAATTGAGAAGACAAAGAGAGGGTTAAGCTTAGAAAAGAGGTGCTGGTTGAATTCAAATTGAAACACCATTTGGTTATTGGATCATAACTAGAGTTGTAGAACTTGGATTTAGGTCTTGTTTATATGGATAGAAAGCTAAGACATAGGCCTAAAACTTTCATGAAGAGTCCAAGATTCAAAAGGATCGTTTTCAAGTTCAAATTGTAGCAACAACAGAGAAGTCAGAATCTGTTCTGTATCCTAAACACTATTCAGTGTTCAGCCCATATCTCGAGTTCTAGAAGTCCAAATGACCTCATCCTTATTTTGTTGGAAAGCTGAGACAATTTCCCAGAACTTTCATGAAGACTATCTATTCAAATTATGATGTTAACAATGACATTTTCTGTAGACAAGAAGATAAAGATTGTTACAAAGTCAATAGGTGGCCACCCACTCAATAATTAGTCATCAAATCAATAGTTTTGAATTTTGGCCTATAAAAGGAGGCATTTGCCATGCATTTAGGCATCTTGGTTTTCAGATCAAGATCATTTCCTTGCTTGCTTTCCTTCTTTGTAGTTTTTATGTTCTAGTTTTATTTCATGTTATAGTTTCATTAATATCTTGTTTGTGCCTTTCATTTCCTTTACTATAGTTATATAATTATGTTCTCATCTTATTTATTTATGTTTCTCTTCTAAATAATGTTTAGCTAAGTTTAATATGTCAAGGTGAAATGGTTTCACTAATGGTATTAGAATAGGTATAATATAAACTCAACATGGACTTCAATGTTTATATGCAAGAAAGTTTGTTATTAACATGTCTTATCTTTTTATCTTACTAATTCTTAATACCTTGCTTGTTAAATGATTAATCTAGATTTGTATTGTAACTCCCGGGTATATTCATGTATTTTTAACTTATAAAAAGAAAGGGGGGGCAAATAATTATATATAAATATATATAAGTTAATGGAGTGGAAATTATTATCTAATAACGTGAATGTGGGACAAGGATTAAATTAAATAAGTCAAATTTTTGGGCCAAATGGTTTTAAAACAAAACAAGGAAGGACTTAAATGAAAAGAGGGGGGGGGACTTGTAAATATATAAACAAGTGGGGAGTGGAAGTTAAGGGGGTGTGGCCGGTCATGTTAGGGCTTGAGAGGGAGAAGAATTGAGTGAAATTTATCAAAGTTCATCCAAAATAAATTCACAAAAATAAAAAAGGAAGGAGATATAATTAGTGATTAAAGTTTATTAGGAAGAGTTTGAACAAGAAAATCTCAAAAGGGGAACAAAAGAATGTGTTTATTAAAGAGGGGAGGCATTGAGAGGAAAATAAGGGGGGAAGGAGGAAAGAAATTTGTGTGGTGATTTCGAGCTTTCCATCTCTTATTTATTTGAATTAAAAGGTAACAAATCTTTTACTCTCAATTAAATTGATATATTTAGTATGTTAAGATTTTGTTCAATTGTATTAGTGTATAATTATGGTATGAGTTGTGAGGTTTAATGGGTTAAATTATGAAATTATGATGAATTAATGTTTTAATAAATGAAATAATATTGGGTAATGTTTCAATTTGTGAAATTGAAGAAAAAATAATTATGGGTTCTTTGGAGGAGAGGTTTCGGCCTAGAGAAAGAAAATGAATGAAATGTTGGATCAATAATTAATTGTTGAGTTATGTGGTAATATTGATGATGAAGGAGTTATATTAGTGATGAGTTAATATTGTTGAGTGATAATTAAATGAGTTATGTGGTAATATTGATGATGAAGGAATTATATTAATGATGAGTTAATATTGTTGTTTGATAGTTAAATGAGTTATGTGATAATATTGATGATGAAAGAATTATATTAGTGATGAGTTAATATTGTTAAGTGATAATTAAATGAGTTATATGGTAATATTGATGATGAAGGAATTATGTTAGCAATGAGTTAATATTGTTATTTGATAGTTAAATGAGTTATATGATGATATTGATGATGAAAAATTATATTAGTGATGAGTTAATATTGTTGAGTGATAATTAAATGAGTTATGTGGTAATATTGATGATGAAGAAATTATGTTAGTGATGAGTTGATATTGTTGTTGAAATTTAAATGAATTATGTGGTGATGTGTTGATGAAGTAATTAAATTAACAATGAGTTGTTTTGCTGGTTTGATAAGTAAAGTGGCTTTATGGTGATGTTGTTGATGAAATAATTAAATTGATGACAAGTTGATTTTGTTGAAATAAAATTTAATTGGTAATGAAATGAACCTGTAGGAGTGGAAGAGGCTACAGGAACCACTAGCAGACAGGTTCAGCTAGCAGGACGCAAACACCAGGTAGGTGTTTAATATCTTGAATATTTTTTCTTTCTTTGAAATTTAGATATTTTTATCTTTGAAATTTTCCCTCGATCAATGAAATGTTATGTGGAATGCTGGTAGATTTTCCCATGATAATTTATTTTGAAAATGGAAGACTTGTATGGGCAGCTTGTGAATGGGCAGCTTGTGAACCAGTTATCCTGGTATGGAACTAGTGCCCTATGAATGGGCAGCTGGTGGGCCAGTTATCCTGGTATAGAACTAGTGCTGGTAGTCCAGCTGTGCTGGTAGTCCAGCTGTGCTGGTAGGGAACTAGTGCTAGTAGTCCAGCTGAACTAGTGCTGGTAGTCCAACTATACTAGTGTACTAGTGCTGGTATGGAACTAGTGCTGGTAGTCCAGCTGTGTTGGTTTGGAACTGAAGTTCTATGATATGGATAGGTTTGAATTTTGGATTATTGATTTGAGAATAGTACTTGGAAGATGATAGTAAATATGGAAATTTTATGAGTAACTAATGTATATATTTATATGTTAATGCAAATGTAAATGCTCTAATTGACCATGATTATCTTTTAAATCATTATGCAGGTTCATCTCAATACCGCACCTTCTAGTAGTTTTAGAGTTTACTTCTATTACCAGTAAATCTTTTGGATATGTAAATTGTTAATAATAACATTACTATCTGTATATTTTGAAGATTATAATGTTGTGTATTATGAATTTAAATGGACTAGCTTATTTAACTTGTACTATATTGTGTAAATATTTTCTAATTATAATGGTGATATAGCAGTACTTAAAAGATTATATATGATTGAAGGAAGTATATTAAGACTATAATCTATGGTTTGTGTATCATGGTTAAGATAACTCTTTCTTCATTTTAGCAAAATAATTATTCGTTGAGTTGATATGTTAGAGAAAGTGAAATATTGTCGATTAAGATATGTTGGAGTATAATAAGAACATTGAATTTAAAAGATTATATATGATTGAAGGAAGTATATTAAGTCTATAATCTATGGTTTGTGTATCATGGTTAAGATAACTCTTTCTTCATTTTAGCAAAATAATTATTCGTTGAGTTGATATGTTAGAGAAAGTGAAATATTGTCGATTAAGATATGTTGGAGTATAATAAGAACATTGAATTGTGGAAATGGTTGATTAAGGACTGATGTTGATTTTGTCGATAGCTTGGGATAGGCTAAATTCAGGGAAACCATGTCGAAATTTTTTGAAATAAAAATATTATGAATTTTCAAAATATATTGCTAGAAAAGTTTGGGGTTGTTACATGTGTTGTACAACCTTTGATACAACAAATACTTGGCACTTTTATAGCCTACTATATGGTATAACTGACACCTGAGCTATGAAAGGAATTTGATTTGTTTAACACAGGTTAACATCATGAATTCCTTACAATATTTAAAAGTATGGTGGTACTAAAATAAGATAATTAATATGATCATCTTAAAAATTTATAATGAACTATTAAGGATAAATCATCCTATTGGAACCTTCTTTGAGTGTGGTTTCCAGTTGATTAATAAAAAGAGTTTATACTATACTTATTTCTAATACTATTAGTGAACCTTTAACCTTTATATTTGTTTTTATTATTGGTTAATCTTTACATTAATCTCACATCTAAAAATTCTCTTTAACTCATTATTATTATTATTATTATTATTTATAATTTATATAGTTCACCTCCTTATGGTTCGACCCCGGTCTTGCCGGATTTTTTTATTACTTTAACATTCCTGCACTTGGGATAAGACATTAATCTTTTGATTGTGTCAAGTTTTTGGCGTCGTTGCCGGGGAGGTAAATTCCTATATAAATTATAATATTTATTTTATTTTCTCTTTTTACTTTTCTTGTATCTAACTTTTGTTTCTTTTTCTTTTGTTTTCTACACGTGCATGAGAATTTGGTCATGTACATTAAGTGGTAGACTTTCTAGAAAATCCTCATCATTTTCAGAAAACATGGCCGAAGAGGATAATCAATCGCTTCATAATGAGAATAATCGAGTTAGAACACTAAGAGACCACATGAATTCAACAAGAATAAGTGTACCATCATGTATAGTTTTCCCTCATGATGCATCTCATTTCAATTCTAAGTTAGACATTTTTCAACTTTTACTTATTTTTCATAGCTTAGAACTAGAAAATCCATATTTGCATTTGAGAGAATTTGAAGAAGTTCGTAACACTTATATTGATTTAAATTGTAGCATGAACACTGCTTGACCGCTTTTTATGTTCGGCTTGTTTTAACTCGCAAGTGCACGAGTGTGCGATGTAGCAATTAACTCGGTAAGATCGAGGTCATATCCACAGAGAGCTAGATCTGGAAATTAAGCTAGGTAACAAAACAAAACTCAAGAGAAATTAAATTAACAATAACTTGGTTGAAAATGATTGATGGATTTGTTTTCAAAGATGAAAAAGTGTAAATAGATTTTAAATGACAAGAAAAAGTAAGTCTTGGTCCAAATCAATTTTAATGGTGATGTATTGGTGATTCCTTCAACATATATAAGATAACTCAACCTAATATCAACAATGGTGATATTAGATCGAAAGATATTACAATGAAGTTTAAAAAGATGAAGATTGATTATTGCTTAAGAATGAACAAGTATTTTCATATTAAGTAAGACATTGAATCAAGCAATCTCTATACCAAAACTAAGGTTTGTGCATAAAAATTCAAGATTATAACATTACCTAAATGATTTCTAAAATTTCTTTGCAATAATAAACATTCATGAAGAAAATGAAAAGATAGACATTAAGATTCATTCATATCTTAAAGAACTCACCTCAACCACCATCATCCTTGATTTGGATCCAAGAAGAAGATTAGCCAACCATGATTATATATAATAACACTTTAATAAACATAAAATGACTTGAATCAAACTGAAATAATGAGTTTTACAAGCTAAAGAACCGAAATCTATAAAGAAAAACACAACACAATTTCAGTAAAAATTCGGACACAAATCTGACTCTAACTTTGGACAGCAATTCGACCCTTTTAGAAGCCTCTCCTGGAGATGGCTATTAGAGACATATTTATAGGCCATTCTGTTAGCTTTCCATATCATTAAAGAACAGCTCATTTGGACATCTGAGTCAAAAGTTATGGACAAAACACCGAAAGGTGTTCTGGAAAATCAAACCAGGCCAGCTTGGAGAACACTTTGGTGCACGTTTTTCTTCCTCCTTTATGAGTTGTCTCTTTCTTCTTTTGACCCAAAATAATGTCACAATGTCCCCTCCAGCTTTCCATCCATGTGCTTGCCCTCTTGGATCAATGAATTACCCAAATAAATCAAATGTTATTTATTGTGTGGACATGTAGGATCATGGATTGTGTTTGGGCTGATTTGGAGGGTGATTTGGGGCTGATTTGGGGCTGAATTTAAGCATCAAATAAGGATACAAATGTACCTATTATTTGGGCTAAGATTGACATTGAAACCTTGAGTGTTTGATGGTTGAAGTTTGCACACAACATAAGGCATGTTTGGGCTTGAAATAGATCATATGATATTCTTTTCTAGAATTTGACTAGAATTGATTTTTGGGGCAAATTTAGAGCACTTATTTGAACCAAGATTTGCTTCAATCTTCAACTAAATTTCTCTTCAATTCTTTGTTCCGAATTCCGACGTTGAATTTTCTGAAATAATTCATTTAAGCTCCAAAAACCTATCGAGACATTAAAAGAAACTTCATTACTAAAAAGCACATCAATTATTATAAAAAAACCCAAATAAAAACAATTAATACATATGTAAAATAAGAGACTTAATGATACTTTTGATGCACAATCAAACACCATCAGATTAAAGCCTTTTCCTTTATCTTTAAAAGATAAAGCTAAAACATGGCTAAAAAATCTTAGGTCAGGATCCATTCGTGCTTGGGATGAAATGCAACAACAGTTTTTAAAGATGCTTTTCCCTTCTCATAAAACAAACTCTTTCAAAAGACAAATCACCACATTCACTCAAAAGGTAAGAGAAACATTTTACCAGTGTTGGGATAGGTATAGAGACTTGCTTAATACCTGTCCTCATCATGGTTTTGAAACATGGAGATTGGTCTCACATTTTTATGAAGGATTAACACCTAAAGATAGGCAAATGATGGAATTGATGTGCAATGGAACTTTTGAAGATAAAGACCCTGATGAAGCAATGGAGTACCTAGACTTCTTAGCTGAAAATGCTCAAAATTGGGACACTACAAGTACTTGTGAGGCACCAGGTAAAACTCAACCTCATACATCTAGTGGAGGTATGTACAACCTTAGGGAAGATCATGATCTCCTAGCCAAATTTGCATCTTTAGCTAGAAAAGTTGAGGTACTAGAATTGAAAAGGAGTGATCAATTGAAATCTGTTCAAGAAATTGTATGTCAAATCTGTGAAACTAATGAACACTCAACCAATGATTGTCCAACTTTGCCTTCTTTCAAGGAATGTATCCATGAGTAAGCCAATGCTTTAAACAATTTCTAAAGGCCAAATCAGAATCCATACTCATAAACATATAACTCTGGTTGGAGAAATCATCCAAATTTTAGTTGGAAAGTGGTAACAATAATGCACAAACTTCACAGCCGTCATTTCAAGCACACCATGATTTTCAAAATTCTCAAGGATATGCACCTCCTTATATTCCCCCTCTTAGAAGAAATCTAGAGGAAACATTGCATGCATTCATTGGAAAGTAAGAGACAGACAACACTCAACTTGCTCAAACCATGATAGATTTTAAAGATACTTTTGCAAAATTCACATCAACTCTTAGTTTTCAGGAGAAAGGTAAGTTCTCATCTCAACAATAACAAAATCTCAAAGGGCAATACAATTCAAGTGCAAGCAGCTTCGGAAGCCAACACGTGGATCAAGTCCAATCAATCATTACTCTCCATGGTGGTAAGGTTATTGAAAAAGCCATTATTGAACCTTGTGAGAAAGATGATGAGTCAATCTCTGAGGGTAATGAAGGGGTTAAACCTAAACATTGCAAAGAAAAGATTGATTCCCCACCAATACTTCCATTTCCTCATGCCATGACCAAACAAACAAAAGTCAATCACAATTTTAAAATCTTTGAAACTTTCAAACAGGAAGAAATCGAGGAAGAAAAAGGCACCGAAAATGTTGTCTCGAATCATTTGTCAAAATTGACAATAGATTTGACATCTGACATCACACCAATTGATGATTACTTTCTTGATGAATCTCCACTTTCTATTGCTTCAATACCTTGGTTTGCTAATATTGATAATTTTCTTGCTTCAGGATTTTTGACAGCTCATTTAGAAACCCAAGACAAAAGAAAGTTTTTGAGCGATGTGCAAAACTTTTATTGGGATGACCCTTATTGAAATATTATCCTGATCAAATATTTCAAAAATATATTCCTGACAATGAGCTAAGTAGTGTCATTAAACTTTATCATTATGAGGCATATGGGGGTCATTTCTCGCAAAAAAGACAGCTACAAAAATCTTACAAAGTGGATTATGTTGGCCCACCATCTTCAAGGACATACATGCATTTTGCAAAACCTATGAAAATTGTCAAAAGTTAGGATTTATTTCAAAACATAAAGAGTCCTTAGATAATCTTTTATTGAATCTTGAGACGTACCTTAATGGAGATGTGCATCGTGCAATTCATGATTTATGGCCTCATTTCCATAAAGAACATGCTCGATATAGTCTTGGGAATCTGACTAAAAAGAGACCCTGTTTGCCAGTTTTTAAGAAAACTGGATGGGAAGCTTATCCCCGACCCATAGAGGGTGTTTAAGTCGTTCTTGGACGTAAAACCAAAGAAAGATGTGAGCCACAATCACAACTACCTGTGCATACGCATGTTTTTCCAAAAAATAAAAGAAAGAGAGAGAGAGTCCAGCTGACCTACACATAAGTAGTATGATTGCACTTTGAATTTGTCATCTATAAATCTTCTTTTCCTTCACCTCATTTCTACTCAACCCACACAGCCACCAATAATAGAAAAGTGTCACAAATGGAGGTTACCTCGGCTCTTAAAATAAAAAATATTTATGTTTTTGGTGGATCAAGTCCTAGGAAAGAAAAAGGAGTCTTTAGAATCAGCAGATCACCTTATATGGGTACTAGCTGAGTGAAAGATTCATTTAGTGTATGAGGGAGGTACCCTTGGGTTAATAGGGGGTGTGTCAATAGCTGCATTTTTAAGAGGCAGTCAAGTTTTGGGGATCGTCCCCAAAGCTTTAGCCAAAAGGGACATCATTGGAAAAACAATTTGAGAGGAACTACAGGTCTCCATAATGTCTTTGGGTTTTATTAATAGCATATCCTTTTTGTTTTGTTATTTCTTATATTTGTTTAAGTGTGTTTCAGGTTTATCAGTGTTTACTGTTTCAGGTGATGTCTTCTATATTCTATCTTTCTACCTTAGGACATTGAGGACAATGTCTCGTTTTGGTTGGGGGAAGAGGGTAGTAGTTGATATTAAAAAAAATTAACTAACTGTGTTTTCTATTACTAAAACCATTTGCAAAACTGTTGTTATTAGGATGGCAGAGTAAAGGAGGAATTTTAGTGACTCTTAAGACGCATCTTAGTAAATATTCTTAACAAGGTCTATCAGAATACTTCTTGAAATATTCAGGTTTACAAACTCTCATATTATTATCAATTGATTCTGCTCATATGCCTAGCTAACAAGTATTCATAAACCTTCATTTTTTCACAAACACTTTAACATATGATGGTGGGTTGCACATTGGATTATTACATTATTTATGTTCTTTTGTTAAAGGTAACAACTAAGGGAAATGGATAATATATAATTTGCATAATAATAATAATAATAATAATAATAATAATAATAATTGAATAAAAAAATAGATAAGTTTGGTTTCGTAGCCTCTTTAACTTAAGCTATTAAGCCCGAATGGGTGTTTTAACACCTAGTACCCTAAAGTCAACTAGGGAGCTATTGGCCCAAAGTGTGTTACATAGGTTGGGGAGAAAAGGTTAAGGAAATCAAACATTGCACTATTTACATATTTGTATCTGCAACTTGAGTTACTAAGCTTGAAGGGGTGTCTCAACACCTAATGCCCTAAAACCAACTAGTATGGGAGTCATTAGCCTAAAGCTTGCTAGATGGGTTAAGGATGCATGGTGTTTTATTAAAAAAAAAAGATAATAATAATCCCAACCAAAAGGAGTTAACCTTAAAAAAACATTAAGAACAGAATATTGTTTTCTTCCAATAAAAGCCCTATCATCTATGTTTTCATACATTGAGCACATAAAAAGAAGGTTTATTAATATTTTGGTTAATAGTATGAAGCAAATATATAAATTTAATGAGAGTTTGTTTATTTGGATAGATTAATGGAAGTTGAATGATGAATGCCTTGGTTTGTGGAACTTGCAAATTGTTTTTCTATTTGAACGCTTTGTTTACTAGGGACTAGTAATAAGCTGGTTGGGGGGTGTGATTAATACTTAAAAGTGTATTTTTATCAAGGTTTTATATCATTATTTTGCATTTGAAGGATCATTAACTCCTTAACTAGAGCATGTTTTATAATAACAAGTCTGATAATATAAGATACCTTTAATTTATGGTAAATATTCATTTTAAATGCAGGCCTATTACATAAATCAAAGGATTGATTGATGAGTTTAACTACTGAAATTGAGAAGACAAAGAGAAGGTTAAGCTTAGAAAAGAGATACTGGTTGAATTCAAATTGTAATACCATTCAATTATTGAATCATAACTGAAGCTGTAGAATATGGATTTAGGTCTAATTTATATGGATAGAAAGCTAAGACATAGGCCTAAAACTTTCATGAAGAGTCCAAGATTCAAAAGGACCGTTTTCAAGTTCAAATTGTAGCAATAACAGAGAAGTCAGAATCTGTCCTGCAGCCCAGACATTGTTCAGTGTTTAGCCCATATCTCGAGTTCTAAAAGTCCAAATGACCTCATTCTCATTTTGTTGGAAAGCTAAGATAATTTTTCAGAACTTTCATGAAGACTATCTGTTCAAATTATGATGTTAGCAATGATGTTTTCTGCAGACTATCTGTTCAAATCATGAAGACTATTTATGTTTCTCTCTTTCATTATGTTTACTTAAGTTTATTATGTCAAGATGAAAAAGGTTACACTAATGGTATAAGAATAAGTATAGTATAAACTCAACATGGACCTTAATGTTTGATACTAACATGTTTTGTATTTGTTATCTTATTCACTTGTCATAACCCAGTGTGGAGTTTAAAAATAAACACACAAACCACAACAAGAAAATACAATCATCAGACAAAAAAACAAAGCTTAGTCCACAAAGTCCCTAGTGGAGTCGCCATTCTGTCGCACGTGTGCGGCGGCGCGACGATCATCCCCCTCAAGGATTAACAAAAATGGAATATTGATTTATTCCTGGCAAAATATGTAGAGAGAAGGAATTCTTGTCTCCTATTAGTGGAAAATTTGAATGGGAGTCGCCACCTAGTATTCTGGTTACTAGGAACCCTAACTGGTCTCAGAGATCGGGTACGGAGACTGGTTGCGTAAAGGGAAGGTACTAGCACCCCAAATACGCCCTACCTAAGGTAGGCTGCATTGTTTTGTCTGATAAAATCTCAAGTCGTGTTGTGGTTTCTAAGTGTTGGTCTGTCTATGGTTCAAAACAAACCCCTATTTAGAAGGAGGCTCTTATCTTAATGCGATAAAATCTAACCGTTCTATTATCTGAACAAATAATTAGATATCCAGAATACGCATTACGTGTAATGTCGTACCCCGGATACTAACAGATAAACAAAATAAATTTTTTTGTTGTTTTTTTGAAATTTTGGCCAATGTTCTCTTAACTTTAATAAACTGGTTATTAAAGCCAAAATGCATGCTAAAATATTGTTTTTGATGTATGAAAAATACAATATGATTTTTTAGCTTTGAGACACTTGGCTGTATGCACAAAAATATATATATTTTTTTTAATTTTTTTGTTTTTTTTTTTTAAGTTTTGATGAAAACCGGGTATTTTTAATACCAGATTTTTATTTTTTATGACATAAAATACAGACTGATACTAAGCAAAAAGGCATAAATAAAAAGTGGAGAAATTAAAAATATTAAAAATTTAAAAAAATTGACATAGGCCAGACCCGACCCAGATCAGTGGGTTGGGCCTGACCCGTGTACAGTAACCAGCCCTCCCTCATTTGCTGCAGAAGGTGAATTAATTCACGTTCTGCATGCAAATGTAGATGGTGGCTGAGCAAAGGAGAAAGAGACAGGGCAGCTGGAGGTTACCTGGGGGTGGCTTCGAGGCGGTGCTGCTGCTGGCGGCGGAAGCACGGTGGCCGACGCTTTGCTCTTCTTCTTTTTCTCTCTCTCTCTCTCTCCTCTGTTTTGTTTCTCTTTTCTGCTTCTTCTTCTCCTTTTCTCTCTTGTCTCTCGGCCCTTTTCCTCTCTTCTGTTTTTTTTCTTTTTTTTCTTTTTTTCTCTTTTCCTCTTCTTTTTTTACCTCTTCTCTGCCTTTGTATTTATAGGCAGAGAAGGGCGGTGAAAATGCCCTGCCCCTATCCGGTCAGGGGACAGGGCAGGGTGACGGGGCGACAGGCCACTTGGTTCTTCCACCCATGGTAGGCCGCCGGTTATCCAAGCAAGTGGGTTGTTTTGTTTTTGGCGTCTTTTTGGGCCATCGGGGGAAGGGAAGACAGTGAAAACAGGGGAACAAAACCTTCTTCTTCCCCTGTTTTCTGCGTGTCCAGGGGAAGAAGAAAGTCTGCAGTGCCGTGTAAAACGGCACTGTTTCAAGCTTTTTTTTTTTTGGGTGAACAGTTGATGAAACGGCGCCGTTTTGGACAGAACGCGCAGTTTCATTTAAATGAGAATTGGCGCCAAAACACGTCATTCAAAATCAGGCCTTCAATTTGCGCGTGTTTTTCAATTTAGTCCTTGGTCTCAGATTTCTTCAATTAAGTCCCTAATTGGCCATTAAACTTCAATATTTATGCAATTAAGCCCCTGATTTGACCAAATTAACTTCCAAAAATTATATTTGGATCCCAGAACTTGAATTTCTTTCAATTAAAGCCCAAATTAACTACTAAAATCAATTTTTCTTGCAATCAAAACCTCCATAAATTCAATTAAACCTTCAATAAAATTTAATTGAGTCCATAAACACATGATTTTGAGGGTTTTCAAATCCTTTTCTCACTGTTATATTTTTTTCATAATATTTTGATTGATTTTTTTGTATTTTATTATTTTTCATGCGGGGGCCCAAAAATGGGTTATGACAGTTGCCCCCCTCTTTACAGTGCTTACGGAGCAAGGATTGTGCATAGTAAGTATCGTAAAGATAAACAAAATTGATCTTCTGAAACTGGCCTTCTCCAAATTTGGGAGACCAAAATCGTGGGAATGGTTTGGATAGACTGAGATTCCTTTCGTCAATCCCCTCTAACCAGAACCAAAACCTGTGGTGGTTAGGATAGACTGAGATGCCTTTCGCCAATCTCCTCTAACCAGAACTAAAATCCTACAGTGGTTAGGATAGACTGAGATTCCTTTCGCCAATCCCCTCTAACCAGAACCAAAACATGTGTGGTTAGGATAGACTGAGATTCCTGTCGCCAATCCCCTCTAACCAGAACCAAAACCAAAACTCCTGTGTGGTTAGGATAGACTGAGATTCCTTTGGCCAATCCCCTCTAACCAGAACCAAAACTCCTGTGTGGTTAGGATAGACTGAGATTCCTTTCGCCAATCCCCTCTAACCAGAACCAAAACTCCTGTGTGGTTAGGATAGACTGAGATTCCTTTCGCCAATCCCCTCTAACCAGAACCAAAACTCCTGTGTGGTTAGGATAGACTGAGATTCCTTTCACCAATCCCCTCTAACCAGAACCAAAACTCCTGTGTGGTTAGGATAGACTGAGATTCCTTTCGCCAATCCCCTCTAACCAGAACCAAAACCTGTGTGGTTAGGATAGACTGAGATTCCTTTCGCCAATCCCCTCTAACCAGAACCAAAATCCGATGTGGTTAGGATAGACTGAGATTCCTTTCGCCAATCCCCTCTAACCAGAACTAAAATCCTACGGTGGTTAGGATAGACTGAGATTCCTTGCGCCAATCCCCTCTAACCAGAACTAAAATCCTACGGTGGTTAGGATAGACTGAGATTCCTTGCGCCAACCCCTTCTAACCAGAACCACAATCCGATGTGATCCTAGTCAAGGTTATTTCCAAAAACATTACTAGGCTTAAAATGGGACTGCAAAGGACATATTTAAGCCTTGTGAAAGGATTATCAAAGATGGCCTTTCCTATCTCAAATTCATGCATTGAGGATCAATAGGTCTTGCTTTCTTGCGCGAATGCAAAGTGATTTATTCAGTCAAATAAAACTCAGCTTTTAAGTCACCTCATAGTGTTCTTTGTCTTTGTTTTGTTTTGTTTTGTTTTGTTTTGTTTTTTTTGGGGTGAACAGTTGATGAAACGGCGCCGTTTTGGACAGAACGCGCCGTTTCATTTAAATGAGAATTGGCGCCAAAACGCGTCATTCAAAATCAGGCCTTCAATTTGCGCGTGTTTTTCAATTTAGTCCTTCGTCTCGGATTTCTTCAATTAAGTCCCTAATTGGCCATTAAACTTCAATATTTATGCAATTAAGCCCCTGATTTGAACAAATTAACTTCCAAAAATTATATTTGGATCCCAGAACTTGAATTTCTTTCAATTAAAGCCCAAATTAACTACTAAAATCAATTTTTCTTGCAATCAAAATCTCCATAAATTCAATTAAACCTTCAATAAAATTTAATTGAGTCCATAAACACAAGATTTTGAGGGTTTTCAAATCCTTTTCTCACTGTTATATTTTTTTGATAATATTTTGATTGATTTTTTTGTATTTTATTATTTTTCATGCGGGGCCCAAAAATAGGTTATGACAGTTGCCCCCCTCTTTACAGTGCTTACGGAGCAAGGATTGTGCATAGTAAGTATTGTAAAGATAAACAAAATTGATCGTCTGAAACTGGTCTTCTCCAAATTTGGTTGACCAAAATCGTGGGAATGGTTAGGATAGACTGACCAAGAAAATTTGGTTGACCTTTCACCAATCCCCTCTAACCAGAACCAAAACTCCTGTGTGGTTAGGATAGACTGAGATTCCTATTCGCCAATCCCCTCTAACCAGAACTAAAATCGTACGGTGGTTAGGATAGACTGAGATTCCTTGCGCCAATCCCTCTAACCAGAACCAAAACATGTGTGGTTAGGATAGACTGAGATTCCTGTCGCCAATCCCCTTTAACCAGAACCAAAACCAAAACTCCTGTGTGGTTAGGATAGACTGAGATTCCTTTTGCCAATCCCCTCTAACCAGAACCAAAACGGATTTTGGTTCTCGTTAGAGGGGCTTGGCGAAAGGAATCTCAGTCTATCCTAACCACAACGGATTTTGGTTCTCGTTAGAGGGGATTGGGGAAAGGAATCTGAGTCTATCCTAACCACACAGGAGTTTTGGTTCTGGTTAGAGGGGATTGGCGAAAAGAATCTCAGTCTATCCTAACCACACAGGCGTTTTGGTTCTGGTTAGAGGGGATTGGCGAAAGGAATCTCAGTCTATCCTAACCACACAGGCGTTTTGTTTCTGGTTAGAGGGGATTGGCGAAAGGAATCTCAGTCTATCCTAACCACACAGGGGTTTTGGTTCTGGTTAGAGGGGATTGGCGAAAACAATCTCAGTCTATCCTAACCACATCGAGTTTTGGTTCTGGTTAGAGGGGATTGGCGAAAGAAATTTCAGTCTATCCTAACCACACCGGATTTTGGTTCTGGTTAGCGGGGGTTGGCGCAAGGAATCTCAGTCTATCCTAACCACAACGGATTTTGGTTCTCGTTAGAGGGGATTGGCGAAAGGAATCTCAATTTATCCTAACCACACAGGGGTTTTGGTTCTGGTTAGAGGGGATTGGCGAAAGGAATCTCAGTCTATCCTAACCACACAGGTTTTGGTTCTGGTTAGAGGGGATTGGCGAAAGGAATCTCAGTCTATCCTAACCACACATGAGTTTTGGTTCTCGTTAAAGGGGATTGGCGAAAGGAATCTCAGTCTATCTTAACCACATCGGACTTTGGTTCTGGTTAGAGGGGGTTGGCGCAAGGAATCTCGGTCTATCCTACCCACCGTAGGATTTTAGTTCTGGTTAGAGGGGATTTGCGAAAGGAATCTCAGTCTATCCTAACCACATCGGATTTTGGTTCTGGTTAGAGGGGGTTGGCGAAAAGAATCTTAGTCTATCCTAACCACACAGGTTTTGGTTCTGGTTAAAGGGGATTGGCGAAAGGAATCTCAGTCTATCCTAACCACACAGGGGTTTTGGTTCTGGTTAGAGGGGATTGGCGAAACGAATCTCAGTCTATCCTAACCACATCGGCTTTTGGTTCTGGTTAGAGGGGATTGGCGAAAGGAATCTCAGTCTATCCTAACCACACAGGGGTTTTGGTTCTGGTTAGAGGGGATTGGCGAAACGAATCTCAGTCTATCCTAACCACATCGAGTTTTGGTTCTGCTTAAAGGGGATTGGCGAAAGGAATTTCAGTCTATCCTAACCACATCGGATTTTGGTTCTGGTTAGCGAGGGTTGGCGCAAGGAATATCAGTCAATCCTGACCACATCAAATTTTGGTTCTGGTTAGAGGGGACTGGCCAAAGGAATCTCAGTCTATCCTACCCACATATGGGTTTTGGTTCTGGTTAGAGGGGATTGGCGAAAGGAATCTGAGTCTATCCTAACCACACAGAAGTTTTGGTTCTGGTTAGAGGGGATTGGCGAAAAGAATCTCAGTCTATCCTATCCACACAGGCGTTTTGGTTCTGGCTAGAGGGGCTTGGCGAAAGGAATCTCAGTCTATCCTAACCACACAGGAGTTTTGTTTCTGGTTAGAGGGGATTGGCGAAAAGAATCTCAGTCTATCCTAACCACACAGGGGTTTTGGTTCTGGTTAGAGGGGATTGGCGAAAACAATCTCAGTCTATCCTAACCACATCGAGTTTTGGTTCTGGTTAGAGGGGATTGGCGAAAGAAATTTCAGTCTATCCTAACCACACCGGATTTTGGTTCTAGTTAGCGGGAGTTGGCGCAAGGAATCTCAGTCTATCCTAACCACATCGGATTTTGGTTCTGGTTAGAGGGGATTGGCGAAAGGAATCTCAGTCTATCCTAACCACAACGGATTTTGGTTCTGGTTAGAGGGGATTGGCGAAAGGAATCTCAATGTATCCTAACCACACAGGGGTTTTGGTTCTGGTTAGAAGGGATTGGCGAAAGGAATCTCAGTCTATCCTAACCACACAGGTTTTGGTTCTGGTTAGAGGGGATTGGCGAAAGGAATCTCAGTCTATCCTAACCACACAGGGGTTTTGGTTCTGGTTAGAGGGGATTGGCGAAAACAATCTCAGTCTATCCTAACCACATCGAGTTTTGGTTCTGGTTAGAGGGGATTGGCGAAAGAAATTTCAGTCTATCCTAACCACACCGGATTTTGGTTCTGGTTAGCGGGGGTTGGCGCAAGAAATCTCAGTCTATCCTAACCACAACGGATTTTGGTTCTGGTTAGAGGGGATTGGCGAAAGGAATCTCAGTCTATCCTAACCACACAGGTTTTGGTTCTGGTTAGAGGGGATTGGCGAAAGGAATCTCAGTCTATCCTAACCACACATGAGTTTTGGTTCTCGTTAAAGGGGATTGGCGAAAGGAATCTCAGTCTATCTTAACCACATCGGATTTTGGTTCTGGTTAGAGGGGGTTGGCGCAAGGAATCTCGGTCTATCCTACCCACCGTAGGATTTTAGTTCTGGTTAGAGGGGATTTGCGAAAGGAATCTTAGTCTATCCTAACCACACATGGGTTTTGGTTCTGGTTAGAGGGGATTGGCGAAACGAATCTCAGTCTATCCTAACCACATCGAGTTTTGGTTCTGGTTAGAGGGGATTGGCGAAAGGAATCTCAGTCTATCCTAACCACACATGGGTTTTGGTTCTGGTTAGAGGGGATTGGCGAAACGAATCTCAGTCTATCCTAACCACATCGAGTTTTGGTTCTGGTTAGAGGGGATTGGCGAAAGAAATTTCAGTCTATCCTAACCACACCGGATTTTGGTTCTAGTTAGCGGGAGTTGGCGCAAGGAATCTCAGTCTATCCTAACCACATCGGATTTTGGTTCTGGTTAGAGGGGATTGGCGAAAGGAATCTCAGTCTATCCTAACCACAACGGATTTTGGTTCTGGTTAGAGGGGATTGGCGAAAGGAATCTCAATGTATCCTAACCACACAGGGGTTTTGGTTCTGGTTAGAGGGGATTGGCGAAAGGAATCTCAGTCTATCCTAACCACACAGGTTTTGGTTCTGGTTAGAGGGGATTGGCGAAAGGAATCTCAGTCTATCCTAACCACACAGGGGTTTTGGTTCTGGTTAGAAGGGATTGGCGAAAAGAATCTCAGTCTATCCTAACCACATCGAGTTTTGGTTCTGGTTAGAGGGGATTGGCGAAAGCAATTTCAATCTATCCTAACCACACCGGATTTTGGTTCTGGTTAGCGGGGGTTGGCGCAAGGAATCTCAGTCTATCCTAACCACAACGGATTTTGGTTTTCGTTAGAGGGGATTGGCGAAAGGAATCTCAATTTATCCTAACCACACAGGGGTTTTGGTTCTGGTTAGAGGGGATTGGCGAAAGGAATCTCAGTCTATCCTAACCACAACGGATTTTGGTTCTCGTTAGAGGGGATTGGCGAAAGGAATCTCAATTTATCCTAACCACACAGGGGTTTTGGTTCTGGTTAGAGGGGATTGGCGAAAAGAATCTCAGTCTATCCTAACCACACAGGGGTTTTGGTTCTGGTTAGAGGGGATTGGCGAAAGGAATCTCAGTCTATCCTAACCACACATGGGTCTTGGTTCTGGTTAGAGGGGATTGGCGAAACGAATCTCAGTTTATCCTAACCACATCGAGTTTTGGTTCTAGTTAGAGGGGATTGGCGAAAGAAATTTCAGTCTATCTTAACCACACCGGATTTTGGTTCTGGTTAGCGGGGGTTGGCGCAAGGAATCTCAGTCTATCCTAACCACATCGGATTTTGGTTCTGGTTAGAGGGGATTGGCGAAAGGAATCTCAGTCTATCCTAACCACAACGGATTTTGGTTCTCGTTAGAGGGGATTGGCGAAAGGAATCTCAGTCTATCCTACCCACACATGGGTTTTGGTTCTGGTTAGAGGGGATTGGCGAAAGGAATCTCAGTCTATCCTAACCACATCGAGTTTTGGTTCTAGTTAGAGGGGATTGGCGAAAGAAATTTCAATCTATCCTAACCACACCGAATTTTGGTTCTGGTTAGCGGGGGTTGGCGCAAGGAATCTCAGTCTATCCTAACCACAACGGATTTTGGTTCTCGTTAGAGGGGATTGGCGAAAGGAATCTCAATGTATCCTAACCACACAGGGGTTTTGGTTCTGGTTAGAGGGGATTGGCGAAAGGAATCTCAGTCTATCCTAACCACACAGGAGTTTTGGTTCTCGTTAGAGGGGATTGGCGAAAGGAATCTCAGTCTATCCTAACCACACAGGTTTTGGTTCTGGTTAGAGGGGATTGGCGAAAGGAATCTCAGTCTATCCTAACCACACAGGAGTTTTGGTTCTCGTTAGAGGGGATTGGCGAAAGGAATCTCAGTCTATCCTAACCACATCGGATTTTGGTTCTGGTTAGAGGGGGTTGGCGGAAGGAATCTCAGTCTATCCTACCCACCGTAGGATTTTAGTTCTGGTTAGAGGGGATTTGCGAAAGGAATCTCAGTCTATCCTAACCACATCGGATTTTGGTTCTGGTTAGATGGGGTTGGCGAAAAGAATCTTAGTCTATCCTAACCACACAGGATTTGGTTCTGGTTAGAGGGGATTGGCGAAAGGAATCTCAGTCTATCCTAACCACACAGGGGTTTTGGTTCTGGTTAGAGGGGATTGGCGAAACGAATCTCAGTCTATCCAAACCACACCGGTTTTGGTTCTGGTTAGAGGGGATTGGCGAAATGAATCTCAGTCTATCCTAACCACACAGGGGTTTTGGTTCTGGTTAGAGGGGATTGGCGAAAAGAATCTCATTCTATCCTAACCACACAGGGGTTTTGCTTCTGGTTAGAGGGGATTGGCGAAAACAATATCAGTCTATCCTAACCACATCGAGTTTTGGTTCTGGTTAGAGGGGATTGGCGAAAGAAATTTCAATCTATCCTAACCACACCGAATTTTGGTTCTGGTTAGAGGGGGTTGGCGCTAAGAATCTTAGTCTATCCTAACCACATCGGATTTTGGTTCTGGTTAGAGGGGGTTGGCGCAAGGAATCTCAGTCTATCCTACCCACCGTAGGATTTTAGTTCTGGTTAGAGGGGATTTGCGAAAGGAATCTCAGTCTATCCTAGCCACATCGGATTTTGGTTCTGGTTAGAGGGGGTTGGCGAATAGAATCTTAGTCTATCCTAACCACACAGGTTTTTGTTCTGGTTAGAGGGGATTGGCGAAAGGAATCTCAGTCTATCCTAACCACACAGGGGTTTTGGTTCTGGTTAGAGGGGGTTGGCGAATAGAATCTTAGTCTATCCTAACCACACAGGTTTTTGTTCTGGTTAGAGGGGATTGGCGAAAGGAATCTCAGTCTATCCTACCCACACATGGGTTTTGGTTCTGGTTAGAGGGGATTGGCAAAAGGAATCTCAGTCTATCCTAACCACACAGGTTTTGGTTCTGGTTAGAGGGGATTGGCGAAAGGAATCTCAGTCTATCCTAACCACACAGGGGTTTTGGTTCTGGTTAGAGGGGATTGGTGAAAGGAATCTCAGTCTATCCTAACCACAACGGATTTTGGTTCTCGTTAGAGGGGATTGGCGAAAGGAATCTCAATTTATCCTAACCACACAGGGGTTTTGGTTCTGGTTAGAGGGGATTGGCGAAAGGAATCGCAGTCTATCCTAACCACACAGGTTTTGGTTCTGGTTAGAGGGGATTGGCGAAAGGAATCTCAGTCTATCCTAACCACACAGGAGTTTTGGTTCTCGTTAGAGGGGATTGGCGAAAGGAATCTCAGTCTATCCTAACCACATCGGATTTTGGTTCTGGTTAGAGGGGGTTGGCGGAAGGAATCTCAGTCTATCCTACCCACCGTAGGATTTTAGTTCTGGTTAGAGGGGATTTGCGAAAGGAATCTCAGTCTATCCTAACCACATCGGATTTTGGTTCTGGTTAGATGGGGTTGGCGAAAAGAATCTTAGTCTATCCTAACCACACAGGTTTTGGTTCTGGTTAGAGGGGATTGGCGAAAGGAATCTCAGTCTATCCTAACCACACAGGGGTTTTGGTTCTGGTTAGAGGGGATTGGCGAAACGAATCTCAGTCTATCCTAACCACACCGGTTTTGGTTCTGGTTAGAGGGGATTGGCGAAATGAATCTCAGTCTATCCTAACCACACAGGGGTTTTGGTTCTGGTTAGAGGGGATTGGCGAAAAGAATCTCAGTCTATCCTAACCACACAGGGGTTTTGGTTCTGGTTAGAGGGGATTGGCGAAAACAATCTCAGTCTATCCTAACCACATCGAGTTTTGGTTCTGGTTAGAGGGGATTGGCGAAAGAAATTTCAATCTATCCTAACCACACCGAATTTTGGTTCTGGTTAGAGGGGGTTGGCGCTAGGAATCTCAGTCTATCCTGACCACATCGGATTTTGGTTCTGGTTAGAGGGGGTTGGCGAAAAGAATCTTAGTCTATCCTAACCACACAGGTTTTGGTTCTGGTTAGAGGGGATTGGCGAAAGGAATCTCAGTCTATCCTACCCACACATGGGTTTTGGTTCTGGTTAGAGGGGATTGGCGAAAGGAACCTCAGTCTATCCTAACCACACAGGAGTTTTGGTTCTGGTTAGAGGGGATTGGCGAAAAGAATCTCACTCTATCCTAACCACACAGGGGTTTTGGTTCTGGTTAGAGGGGATTGGCGAAAACAATCTCAGTCTATCCTAACCACATCGAGTTTTGGTTCTGGTTAGAGGGGATTGGCGAAAGAAATTTCAATCTATCCTCACCACACCGGATTTTGGTTCTGGTTAGCGGGGGTTGGCGCAAGGAATCTCAGTCTATCCTAACCACAACGGATTTTGGTTCTTCGTAGAGGGGATTGGCGAAAGGAATCTCAATTTATCCTAACCACACAGGGGTTTTGGTTCTGGTTAGAGGGGATTGGCAAAAGGAATCTCAGTCTATCCTAACCACACAGGTTTTGGTTCTGGTTAGAGGGGATTGGCGAAAGGAATCTCACTCTATCCTAACCACACAGGGGTTTTGGTTCTGGTTAGAGGGGATTGGCGAAACGAATCTCAGTCTATCCTAACCACACCGGTTTTGGTTCTGGTTAGAGGGGATTGGCGAAATGAATCTCAGTCTATCCTAACCACACAGGGGTTTTGGTTCTGGTTAGAGGGGATTGGCGAAAAGAATCTCAGTCTATCCTAACCACACAGGGGTTTTGGTTCTGGTTAGAGGGGATTGGCGAAAACAATCTCAGTCTATCCTAACCACATCGAGTTTTGGTTCTAGTTAGAGGGGATTGGCGAAAGAAATTTCAATCTATCCTAACCACACCGAATTTTGGTTCTGGTTAGCGGGGGTTGGCGCAAGGAATCTCAGTCTATCCTAACCACAACGGATTTTGGTTCTCGTTAGAGGGGATTGGCGAAAGGAATCTCAATGTATCCTAACCACACAGGGGTTTTGGTTCTGGTTAGAGGGGATTGGCGAAAGGAATCTCAGTCTATCCTAACCACACAGGTTTTGGTTCTGGTTAGAGGGGATTGGCAAAAGGAATCTCAGTCTATCCTAACCACACAGGTTTTGGTTCTGGTTAGAGGGGATTGGCGAAAGGAATCTCAGTCTATCCTAACCACACAGGAGTTTTGGTTCTCGTTAGAGGGGATTGGCGAAAGGAATCTCAGTCTATCCTAACCACATCGGATTTTGGTTCTGGTTAGAGGGGGTTGGCGCAAGGAATCTCAGTCTATCCTACCCACCGTAGGATTTTAGTTCTGGTTAGAGGGGATTTGCGAAAGGAATCTCAGTCTATCCTAGCCACATCGGATTTTGGTTCTGGTTAGAGGGGGTTGGCGAATAGAATCTTAGTCTATCCTAACCACACAGGTTTTTGTTCTGGTTAGAGGGGATTGGCGAAAGGAATCTCAGTCTATCCTAACCACACAGGGGTTTTGGTTCTGGTTAGAGGGGATTGGCGAAACGAATCTCAGTCTATCCAAACCACACCGGTTTTGGTTCTGGTTAGAGGGGATTGGCGAAATGAATCTCAGTCTATCCTAACCACACAGGGGTTTTGGTTCTGGTTAGAGGGGATTGGCGAAAAGAATCTCAGTCTATCCTAACCACACAGGGGTTTTGGTTCTGGTTAGAGGGGATTGGCGAAAACAATCTCAGTCTATCCTAACCACATCGAGTTTTGGTTCTGGTTAGAGGGGATTGGCGAAAGAAATTTCAATCTATCCTAACCACACCGAATTTTGGTTCTGGTTAGAGGGGGTTGGCGCTAGGAATCTCAGTCTATCCTGACCACATCGGATTTTGGTTCTGGTTAGAGGGGGTTAGCGAAAAGAATCTTAGTCTATCCTAACCACACAGGTTTTGGTTCTGGTTAGAGGGGATTGGCGAAAGGAATCTCAGTCTATCCTAACCACATCGGATTTTGGTTCTGGTTAGAGGGGGTTGGCGGAAGGAATCTCAGTCTATCCTACCCACCGTAGGATTTTAGTTCTGGTTAGAGGGGATTTGCGAAAGGAATCTCAGTCTATCCTAACCACATCGGATTTTGGTTCTGGTTAGATGGGGTTGGCGAAAAGAATCTTAGTCTATCCTAACCACACAGGATTTGGTTCTGGTTAGAGGGGATTGGCGAAAGGAATCTCAGTCTATCCTAACCACACAGGGGTTTTGGTTCTGGTTAGAGGGGATTGGCGAAACGAATCTCAGTCTATCCAAACCACACCGGTTTTGGTTCTGGTTAGAGGGGATTGGCGAAATGAATCTCAGTCTATCCTAACCACACAGGGGTTTTGGTTCTGGTTAGAGGGGATTGGCGAAAAGAATCTCAGTCTATCCTAACCACACAGGGGTTTTGGTTCTGGTTAGAGGGGATTGGCGAAAACAATCTCAGTCTATCCTAACCACATCGAGTTTTGGTTCTAGTTAGAGGGGATTGGCGAAAGAAATTTCAATCTATCCTAACCACACCGAATTTTGGTTCTGGTTAGCGGGGGTTGGCGCAAGGAATCTCAGTCTATCCTAACCACAACGGATTTTGGTTCTCGTTAGAGGGGATTGGCGAAAGGAATCTCAATGTATCCTAACCACACAGGGGTTTTGGTTCTGGTTAGAGGGGATTGGCGAAAGGAATCTCAGTCTATCCTAACCACACAGGTTTTGGTTCTGGTTAGAGGGGATTGGCAAAAGGAATCTCAGTCTATCCTAACCACACAGGTTTTGGTTCTGGTTAGAGGGGATTGGCGAAAGGAATCTCAGTCTATCCTAACCACACAGGAGTTTTGGTTCTCGTTAGAGGGGATTGGCGAAAGGAATCTCAGTCTATCCTAACCACATCGGATTTTGGTTCTGGTTAGAGGGGGTTGGCGCAAGGAATCTCAGTCTATCCTACCCACCGTAGGATTTTAGTTCTGGTTAGAGGGGATTTGCGAAAGGAATCTCAGTCTATCCTAGCCACATCGGATTTTGGTTCTGGTTAGAGGGGGTTGGCGAATAGAATCTTAGTCTATCCTAACCACACAGGTTTTTGTTCTGGTTAGAGGGGATTGGCGAAAGGAATCTCAGTCTATCCTAACCACACAGGGGTTTTGGTTCTGGTTAGAGGGGATTGGCGAAACGAATCTCAGTCTATCCAAACCACACCGGTTTTGGTTCTGGTTAGAGGGGATTGGCGAAATGAATCTCAGTCTATCCTAACCACACAGGGGTTTTGGTTCTGGTTAGAGGGGATTGGCGAAAAGAATCTCAGTCTATCCTAACCACACAGGGGTTTTGGTTCTGGTTAGAGGGGATTGGCGAAAACAATCTCAGTCTATCCTAACCACATCGAGTTTTGGTTCTGGTTAGAGGGGATTGGCGAAAGAAATTTCAATCTATCCTAACCACACCGAATTTTGGTTCTGGTTAGAGGGGGTTGGCGCTAGGAATCTCAGTCTATCCTGACCACATCGGATTTTGGTTCTGGTTAGAGGGGGTTAGCGAAAAGAATCTTAGTCTATCCTAACCACACAGGTTTTGGTTCTGGTTAGAGGGGATTGGCGAAAGGAATCTCAGTCTATCCTAACCACATCGGATTTTGGTTCTGGTTAGAGGGGGTTGGCGGAAGGAATCTCAGTCTATCCTACCCACCGTAGGATTTTAGTTCTGGTTAGAGGGGATTTGCGAAAGGAATCTCAGTCTATCCTAACCACATCGGATTTTGGTTCTGGTTAGATGGGGTTGGCGAAAAGAATCTTAGTCTATCCTAACCACACAGGATTTGGTTCTGGTTAGAGGGGATTGGCGAAAGGAATCTCAGTCTATCCTAACCACACAGGGGTTTTGGTTCTGGTTAGAGGGGATTGGCGAAACGAATCTCAGTCTATCCAAACCACACCGGTTTTGGTTCTGGTTAGAGGGGATTGGCGAAATGAATCTCAGTCTATCCTAACCACACAGGGGTTTTGGTTCTGGTTAGAGGGGATTGGCGAAAAGAATCTCAGTCTATCCTAACCACACAGGGGTTTTGCTTCTGGTTAGAGGGGATTGGCGAAAACAATATCAGTCTATCCTAACCACATCGAGTTTTGGTTCTGGTTAGAGGGGATTGGCGAAAGAAATTTCAATCTATCCTAACCACACCGAATTTTGGTTCTGGTTAGAGGGGGTTGGCGCTAAGAATCTTAGTCTATCCTAACCACATCGGATTTTGGTTCTGGTTAGAGGGGGTTGGCGCAAGGAATCTCAGTCTATCCTACCCACCGTAGGATTTTAGTTCTGGTTAGAGGGGATTTGCGAAAGGAATCTCAGTCTATCCTAGCCACATCGGATTTTGGTTCTGGTTAGAGGGGGTTGGCGAATAGAATCTTAGTCTATCCTAACCACACAGGTTTTTGTTCTGGTTAGAGGGGATTGGCGAAAGGAATCTCAGTCTATCCTAACCACACAGGGGTTTTGGTTCTGGTTAGAGGGGGTTGGCGAATAGAATCTTAGTCTATCTTAACCACACAGGTTTTTGTTCTGGTTAGAGGGGATTGGCGAAAGGAATCTCAGTCTATCCTACCCACACATGGGTTTTGGTTCTGGTTAGAGGGGATTGGCAAAAGGAATCTCAGTCTATCCTAACCACACAGGTTTTGGTTCTGGTTAGAGGGGATTGGCGAAAGGAATCTCAGTCTATCCTAACCACACAGGGGTTTTGGTTCTGGTTAGAGGGGATTGGTGAAAGGAATCTCAGTCTATCCTAACCACAACGGATTTTGGTTCTCGTTAGAGGGGATTGGCGAAAGGAATCTCAATTTATCCTAACCACACAGGGGTTTTGGTTCTGGTTAGAGGGGATTGGCGAAAGGAATCGCAGTCTATCCTAACCACACAGGTTTTGGTTCTGGTTAGAGGGGATTGGCGAAAGGAATCTCAGTCTATCCTAACCACACAGGAGTTTTGGTTCTCGTTAGAGGGGATTGGCGAAAGGAATCTCAGTCTATCCTAACCACATCGGATTTTGGTTCTGGTTAGAGGGGGTTGGCGGAAGGAATCTCAGTCTATCCTACCCACCGTAGGATTTTAGTTCTGGTTAGAGGGGATTTGCGAAAGGAATCTCAGTCTATCCTAACCACATCGGATTTTGGTTCTGGTTAGATGGGGTTGGCGAAAAGAATCTTAGTCTATCCTAACCACACAGGTTTTGGTTCTGGTTAGAGGGGATTGGCGAAAGGAATCTCAGTCTATCCTAACCACACAGGGGTTTTGGTTCTGGTTAGAGGGGATTGGCGAAACGAATCTCAGTCTATCCTAACCACACCGGTTTTGGTTCTGGTTAGAGGGGATTGGCGAAATGAATCTCAGTCTATCCTAACCACACAGGGGTTTTGGTTCTGGTTAGAGGGGATTGGCGAAAAGAATCTCAGTCTATCCTAACCACACAGGGGTTTTGGTTCTGGTTAGAGGGGATTGGCGAAAACAATCTCAGTCTATCCTAACCACATCGAGTTTTGGTTCTGGTTAGAGGGGATTGGCGAAAGAAATTTCAATCTATCCTAACCACACCGAATTTTGGTTCTGGTTAGAGGGGGTTGGCGCTAGGAATCTCAGTCTATCCTGACCACATCGGATTTTGGTTCTGGTTAGAGGGGGTTGGCGAAAAGAATCTTAGTCTATCCTAACCACACAGGTTTTGGTTCTGGTTAGAGGGGATTGGCGAAACGAATCTCAGTCTATCCTACCCACACATGGGTTTTGGTTCTGGTTAGAGGGGATTGGCGAAAGGAACCTCAGTCTATCCTAACCACACAGGAGTTTTGGTTCTGGTTAGAGGGGATTGGCGAAAAGAATCTCACTCTATCCTAACCACACAGGGGTTTTGGTTCTGGTTAGAGGGGATTGGCGAAAACAATCTCAGTCTATCCTAACCACATCGAGTTTTGGTTCTGGTTAGAGGGGATTGGCGAAAGAAATTTCAATCTATCCTCACCACACCGGATTTTGGTTCTGGTTAGCGGGGGTTGGCGCAAGGAATCTCAGTCTATCCTAACCACAACGGATTTTGGTTCTTCGTAGAGGGGATTGGCGAAAGGAATCTCAATTTATCCTAACCACACAGGGGTTTTGGTTCTGGTTAGAGGGGATTGGCAAAAGGAATCTCAGTCTATCCTAACCACACAGGTTTTGGTTCTGGTTAGAGGGGATTGGCGAAAGGAATCTCAGTCTATCCTAACCACACAGGGGTTTTGGTTCTGGTTAGAGGGGATTGGCGAAACGAATCTCAGTCTATCCTAACCACACCGGTTTTGGTTCTGGTTAGAGGGGATTGGCGAAATGAATCTCAGTCTATCCTAACCACACAGGGGTTTTGGTTCTGGTTAGAGGGGATTGGCGAAAAGAATCTCAGTCTATCCTAACCACACAGGGGTTTTGGTTCTGGTTAGAGGGGATTGGCGAAAACAATCTCAGTCTATCCTAACCACATCGAGTTTTGGTTCTAGTTAGAGGGGATTGGCGAAAGAAATTTCAATCTATCCTAACCACACCGAATTTTGGTTCTGGTTAGCGGGGGTTGGCGCAAGGAATCTCAGTCTATCCTAACCACAACGGATTTTGGTTCTCGTTAGAGGGGATTGGCGAAAGGAATCTCAATGTATCCTAACCACACAGGGGTTTTGGTTCTGGTTAGAGGGGATTGGCGAAAGGAATCTCAGTCTATCCTAACCACACAGGTTTTGGTTCTGGTTAGAGGGGATTGGCAAAATGAATCTCAGTCTATCCTAACCACACAGGTTTTGGTTCTGGTTAGAGGGGATTGGCGAAAGGAATCTCAGTCTATCCTAACCACACAGGAGTTTTGGTTCTCGTTAGAGGGGATTGGCGAAAGGAATCTCAGTCTATCCTAACCACATCGGATTTTGGTTCTGGTTAGAGGGGGTTGGCGCAAGGAATCTCAGTCTATTCTACCCACCGTAGGATTTTAGTTCTGGTTAGAGGGGATTTGCGAAAGGAATCTCAGTCTATCCTAGCCACATCGGATTTTGGTTCTGGTTAGAGGGGGTTGGCGAATAGAATCTTAGTCTATCCTAACCACACAGGTTTTTGTTCTGGTTAGAGGGGATTGGCGAAAGGAATCTCAGTCTATCCTAACCACACAGGGGTTTTGGTTCTGGTTAGAGGGGATTGGCGAAACGAATCTCAGTCTATCCAAACCACACCGGTTTTGGTTCTGGTTAGAGGGGATTGGCGAAATGAATCTCAGTCTATCCTAACCACACAGGGGTTTTGGTTCTGGTTAGAGGGGATTGGCGAAAAGAATCTCAGTCTATCCTAACCACACAGGGGTTTTGGTTCTGGTTAGAGGGGATTGGCGAAAACAATCTCAGTCTATCCTAACCACATCGAGTTTTGGTTCTGGTTAGAGGGGATTGGCGAAAGAAATTTCAATCTATCCTAACCACACCGAATTTTGGTTCTGGTTAGAGGGGGTTGGCGCTAGGAATCTCAGTCTATCCTGACCACATCGGATTTTGGTTCTGGTTAGAGGGGGTTAGCGAAAAGAATCTTAGTCTATCCTAACCACACAGGTTTTGGTTCTGGTTAGAGGGGATTGGCGAAAGGAATCTCAGTCTATCCTACCCACACATGGGTTTTGGTTCTGGTTAGAGGGGATTGGCGAAAGGAATCTCAGTCTATCCTAACCACACAGGAGTTTTGGTTCTGGTTAGAGGGGATTGGCGAAAGGAATCTCAGTCTATCCTAACCACATCGGATTTTGGTTCTGGTTAGAGGGGGTTGGCGGAAGGAATCTCAGTCTATCCTACCCACCGTAGGATTTTAGTTCTGGTTAGAGGGGATTTGCGAAAGGAATCTCAGTCTATCCTAACCACATCGGATTTTGGTTCTGGTTAGATGGGGTTGGCGAAAAGAATCTTAGTCTATCCTAACCACACAGGTTTTGGTTCTGGTTAGAGGGGATTGGCGAAAGGAATCTCAGTCTATCCTAACCACACAAGGGTTTTGGTTCTGGTTAGAGGGGATTGGCGAAACGAATCTCAGTCTATCCAAACCACACCGGTTTTGGTTCTGGTTAGAGGGGATTGGCGAAATGAATCTCAGTCTATCCTAACCACACAGGGGTTTTGGTTCTGGTTAGAGGGGATTGGCGAAAAGAATCTCAGTCTATCCTAACCACACAGGGGTTTTGGTTCTGGTTAGAGGGTATTGGCGAAAACAATCTCAGTCTATCCTAACCACATCGAGTTTTGGTTCTGGTTAGAGGGGATTGGCGAAAGAAATTTCAATCTATCCTAACCACACCGAATTTTGGTTCTGGTTAGAGGGGGTTGGCGCTAGGAATCTCAGTCTATCCTGACCACATCGGATTTTGGTTCTGGTTAGAGGGGGTTGGCGAAAAGAATCTTAGTCTATCCTAACCACACAGGTTTTGGTTCTGGTTAGAGGGGATTGGCGAAAGGAATCTCAGTCTATCCTACCCACACATGGGTTTTGGTTCTGGTTAGAGGGGATTGGCGAAAGGAACCTCAGTCTATCCTAACCACACAGGAGTTTTGGTTCTGGTTAGAGGGGATTGGCGAAAAGAATCTCACTCTATCCTAACCACACAGGGGTTTTGGTTCTGGTTAGAGGGGATTGGCGAAAACAATCTCAGTCTATCCTAACCACATCGAGTTTTGGTTCTGGTTAGAGGGGATTGGCGAAAGAAATTTCAATCTATCCTAACCACACCGGATTTTGGTTCTGGTTAGCGGGGGTTGGCGCAAGGAATCTCAGTCTATCCTAACCACAACGGATTTTGGTTCTTCGTAGAGGGGATTGGCGAAAGGAATCTCAATTTATCCTAACCACACAGGGGTTTTGGTTCTGGTTAGAGGGGATTGGCAAAAGGAATCTCAGTCTATCCTAACCACACAGGTTTTGGTTCTGGTTAGAGGGGATTGGCGAAAGGAATCTCAGTCTATCCTAACCACACAGGGGTTTTGGTTCTGGTTAGAGGGGATTGGCGAAACGAATCTCAGTCTATCCTAACCACACCGGTTTTGGTTCTGGTTAGAGGGGATTGGCGAAATGAATCTCAGTCTATCCTAACCACACAGGGGTTTTGGTTCTGGTTAGAGGGGATTGGCGAAAAGAATCTCACTCTATCCTAACCACACAGGGGTTTTGGTTCTGGTTAGAGGGGATTGGCGAAAACAATCTCAGTCTATCCTAACCACATCGAGTTTTGGTTCTAGTTAGAGGGGATTGGCGAAAGAAATTTCAATCTATCCTAACCACACCGAATTTTGGTTCTGGTTAGCGGGGGTTGGCGCAAGGAATCTCAGTCTATCCTAACCACAACGGATTTTGGTTCTCGTTAGAGGGGATTGGCGAAAGGAATCTCAATGTATCCTAACCACACAGGTTTTGGTTCTGGTTAGAGGGGATTGGCAAAAGGAATCTCAGTCTATCCTAACCACACAGGTTTTGGTTCTGGTTAGAGGGGATTGGCGAAAGGAATCTCAGTCTATCCTAACCACACAGGAGTTTTGGTTCTCGTTAGAGGGGATTGGCGAAAGGAATCTCAGTCTATCCTAACCACATCGGATTTTGGTTCTGGTTAGAGGGGGTTGGCGCAAGGAATCTCAGTCTATCCTACCCACCGTAGGATTTTAGTTCTGGTTAGAGGGGATTTGCGAAAGGAATCTCAGTCTATCCTAGCCACATCGGATTTTGGTTCTGGTTAGAGGGGGTTGGCGAATAGAATCTTAGTCTATCCTAACCACACAGGTTTTTGTTCTGGTTAGAGGGGATTGGCGAAAGGAATCTCAGTCTATCCTAACCACACAGGGGTTTTGGTTCTGGTTAGAGGGGATTGGCGAAACGAATCTCAGTCTATCCAAACCACACCGGTTTTGGTTCTGGTTAGAGGGGATTGGCGAAATGAATCTCAGTCTATCCTAACCACACAGGGGTTTTGGTTCTGGTTAGAGGGGATTGGCGAAAAGAATCTCAGTCTATCCTAACCACACAGGGGTTTTGGTTCTGGTTAGAGGGGATTGGCGAAAACAATCTCAGTCTATCCTAACCACATCGAGTTTTGGTTCTGGTTAGAGGGGATTGGCGAAAGTAATTTCAATCTATCCTAACCACACCGAATTTTGGTTCTGGTTAGAGGGGGTTGGCGCTAGGAATCTCAGTCTATCCTGACCACATCGGATTTTGGTTCTGGTTAGAGGGGGTTAGCGAAAAGAATCTTAGTCTATCCTAACCACACAGGTTTTGGTTCTGGTTAGAGGGGATTGGCGAAAGGAATCTCAGTCTATCCTACCCACACATGGGTTTTGGTTCTGGTTAGAGGGGATTGGCGAAAGGAATCTCAGTCTATCCTAACCACACAGGAGTTTTGGTTCTGGTTAGAGGGGATTGGCGAAAAGAATCTCACTCTATCCTAACCACACAGGGGTTTTGGTTCTGGTTAGAGGGGATTGGCGAAAACAATCTCAGTCTATCCTAACCACATCGAGTTTTGGTTCTGGTTAGAGGGGATTGGCGAAAGAAATTTCAATCTATCCTAACCACACCGGATTTTGGTTCTGGTTAGCGGGGGTTGGCGCAAGTAATCTCAGTCTATCCTAACTACAACGGATTTTGGTTCTTCGTAGAGGGGATTGGCGAAAGGAATCTCAATTTATCCTAACCACACAGGGGTTTTGGTTCTGGTTAGAGGGGATTGGCAAAAGGAACCTCAGTCTATCCTAACCACACAGGGGTTTTGGTTCTGGTTAGAGGGGATTGGCGAAAAGAATCTCAGTCTATCCTAACCACACAGGGGTTTTGGTTCTGGTTAGAGGGGATTGGCGAAAACAATCTCAGTCTATCCTAACCACATCGAGTTTTGGTTCTGGTTAGAGGGGATTGGCGAAAGAAATTTCAATCTATCCTAACCACACCGAATTTTGGTTCTGGTTAGAGGGGGTTGGCGCTAGGAATCTCAGTCTATCCTGACCACATCGGATTTTGGTTCTGGTTAGAGGGGGTTAGCGAAAAGAATCTTAGTCTATCCTAACCACACAGGTTTTGGTTCTGGTTAGAGGGGATTGGCGAAAGGAATCTCAGTCTATCCTACCCACACATGGGTTTTGGTTCTGGTTAGAGGGGATTGGCGAAAGGAATCTCAGTCTATCCTAACCACACAGGAGTTTTGGTTCTGGTTAGAGGGGATTGGCGAAAAGAATCTCACTCTATCCTAACCACACAGGGGTTTTGGTTCTGGTTAGAGGGGATTGGCGAAAACAATCTCAGTCTATCCTAACCACATCGAGTTTTGGTTCTGGTTAGAGGGGATTGGCGAAAGAAATTTCAATCTATCCTAACCACACCGGATTTTGGTTCTGGTTAGCGGGGGTTGGCGCAAGGAATCTCAGTCTATCCTAACCACAACGGATTTTGGTTCTTCGTAGAGGGGATTGGCGAAAGGAATCTCAATGTATCCTAACCACACAGGGGTTTTGGTTCTGGTTAGAGGGGATTGGCAAAAGGAATCTCAGTCTATCCTAACCACACAGGTTTTGGTTCTGGTTAGAGGGGATTGGCGAAAGGAATCTCAGTCTATCCTAACCACACAGGGGTTTTGGTTCTGGTTAGAGGGGATTGGCGAAACGAATCTCAGTCTATCCTAACCACACCGGTTTTGGTTCTGGTTAGAGGGGATTGGCGAAATGAATCTCAGTCTATCCTAACCACACAGGGGTTTTGGTTCTGGTTAGAGGGGATTGGCGAAAAGAATCTCAGTCTATCCTAACCACACAGGGGTTTTGGTTCTGGTTAGAGGGGATTGGCGAAAACAATCTCAGTCTATCCTAACCACATCGAGTTTTGGTTCTGGTTAGAGGGGATTGGCGAAAGAAATTTCAATCTATCCTAACCACACCGAATTTTGGTTCTGGTTAGCGGGGGTTGGCGCAAGGAATCTCAGTCTATCCTAACCACAACGGATTTTGGTTCTCGTTAGAGGGGATTGGCGAAAGGAATCTCAATGTATCCTAACCACACAGGGGTTTTGGTTCTGGTTAGAGGGGATTGGCGAAAGGAATCTCAGTCTATCCTAACCACACAGGTTTTGGTTCTGGTTAGAGGGGATTGGCGAAAGGAATCTCAGTCTATCCTAACCACACAGGTTTTGGTTCTGGTTAGAGGGGATTGGCGAAAGGAATCTCAGTCTATCCTAACCACACAGGAGTTTTGGTTCTCGTTAGAGGGGATTGGCGAAAGCAATCTCAGACTATCCTAACCACATCGGATTTTGGTTCTGGTTAGAGGGGGTTGGCGCAAGGAATCTCAGTCTATCCTACCCACCGTAGGATTTTAGTTCTGGTTAGAGGGGATTTGCGAAATGAATCTCAGTCTATCCTAGCCACATCGGATTTTGGTTCTGGTTAGAGGGGGTTGGTGAATAGAATCTTAGTCTATCCTAACCACACAAGTTTTTGTTCTGGTTAGAGGGGATTGGCGAAAGGAATCTCAGTCTATCCTACCCACACATGGGTTTTGGTTCTCGTTAGAGGGGATTGGCGAAAGGAATCTTAGTCTATCCTAACCACACAGGAGTTTTGGTTCTGGTTAGAGGGGATTGGCGAAAAGAATCTCACTCTATCCTAACCACACAGGGGTTTTGGTTCTGGTTAGAGGGGATTGGCGAAAACAATCTCAGTCTATCCTAACCACATCGAGTTTTGGTTCTGGTTAGAGGGGATTGGCGAAAGAAATTTCAATCTATCCTAACCACACCGGATTTTGGTTCTGGTTAGCGGGGGTTGGCGCAAGTAATCTCAGTCTATCCTAACTACAACGGATTTTGGTTCTTCGTAGAGGGGATTGGCGAAAGGAATCTCAATTTATCCTAACCACACAGGGGTTTTGGTTCTGGTTAGAGGGGATTGGCAAAAGGAATCTCAGTCTATCCTAACCACACAGGTTTTGGTTCTGGTTAGAGGGGATTGGCGAAAGGAATCTCAGTCTATCCTAACCACACAGGTTTTGGTTCTGGTTAGAGGGGATTGGCGAAAGGAATCTCAGTCTATCCTAACCACACAGGAGTTTTGGTTCTAGTTAGAGGGAATTGGCAAAAGGAATCTCAGTCTATACTAACCACATCGGATTTTGGTTCTGGTTAGAGGGGGTTGGCGCAAGGAATCTCAGTCTATCCTACCCACCGTAGGATTTTAGTTCTGGTTAGAGGGGATTTGCGAAAGGAATCTCAGTCTATCCTACCCACATCGGATTTTGGTTCTGGTTAGAGGGGGTTGGCGAAAAGAATCTTAGTCTATCCTAACCACACAGGGGTTTTGGTTCTGGTTAGAGGGGATTGGCGAAAACAATCTCAGTCTATCCTAACCACATCGAGTTTTGGTTCTAGTTAAAGGGGATTTGCAAAAGGAATTTCAGTCTATCCTAACCACATCGGATTTTGGTTCTGGTTAGCGGGGGTTGGCGCAAGGAATCTCAGTCTATCCTAACCACAGCGGATTTTGGTTCTTTTTAGAGGGGCTTGGCGAAAGGAATCTCAGTCTATCCTACCCACACATGGGTTTTGGTTCTGGTTAGAGGGGATTGGCGAAAGGAATCTCAGTCTATCCTAACCACACAGGGGTTTTGGTTCTGGTTAGAGGGGATTGGCGAAAACAATCTCAGTCTATCCTAACCACATCGAGTTTTGGTTCTGGTTAGAGGGGATTGGCGAAAGGAATCTTAGTCTATCCTAACCACATAGGGGTTTTGGTTCTGGTTAGAGGGGATTGGCGAAACGAATCTCAGTCTATCCTAACCACATCGGCTTTTGGTTCTGGTTAGAGGGGGTTGGCGAAAGGAATCTCAGTCTATCCTAACCACACAGGGGTTTTGGTTCTGGTTAGAGGGGATTGGCCAAAAGAATCTCAGTCTATCCTAACCACATCGAGTTTTGGTTCTGGTTAGAGGGGATTGGCGAAAGGAATTTCAGTCTATCCTAACCACATCGGATTTTGGTTCTGGTTAGCGAGGGTTGGCGCTAGGAATCTCAGTCTATCCTGACCACATCGGATTTTGGTTCTGGTTAGAGGGGATTGGCCAAAGGAATCTCAGTCTATCTTACCCACACATGGGTTTTGGTTCTGGTTAGAGGGGATTGGCGAAAGGAATCTTAGTCTATCCTAACCACACAGGAGTTTTGGTTCTGGTTAGAGGGGATTGGCGAAAGGAATCCCAGTCTATCCTAACCACACAGGCGTTTTGGTTCTGGTTAGAGGGGATTGTCGAAAGGAATCTCAGTCTATCCTAACCACACAGGGGTTTTGGTTCTGGTTAGAGGGGATTGGCGAAACGAATCTCAGTCTATCCTAACCACATCGAGTTTTGGTTCTGGTTAAAGGGGATTTGCAAAAGGAATTTCAGTCTATCCTAACCACATCGGATTTTGGTTCTGGTTAGCGGGGGTTGGCGCAAGGAATCTCAGTCTATCCTAACCACAGCGGATTTTGGTTCTTGTTAGAGGGGCTTGGCGAAAGGAATCTCAGTCTATCCTACCCACACATGGGTTTTGGTTCTGGTTAAAGGGGATTGGCGAAAGGAATCTCCCTCTATCCTAACCACACAAGAGTTTTGGTTATGGTTAGAGGGGATGGGCGAAAGAAATTTCAGTCTATCCTAACCACACCGGATTTTGGTTCTAGTTAGCGGGGGTTCGCGCAAGGAATCTCAGTCTATCCTAACCACATCGGATTTTGGTTCTGGTTAGAGGGGATTGGCGAAAGGAATCTCAGTCTATCCTAACCACAACGGATTTTGTTTCTCGTTAGAGGGGATTGGCGAAAGGAATCTCAATGTATCCTAACCACACAGGGGTTTTGGTTCTGGTTAGAGGGGATTGGCGAAAGGAATCTCAGTCTATCCTAACCACACAGGTTTTGGTTCTGGTTAGAGGGGATTGGCGAAAGGAATCTCAGTCTATCCTAACCACACAGGGGTTTTGGTTCTGGTTAGAGGGGATTGGCGAAAACAATCTCAGTCTATCCTAACCACATCGAGTTTTGGTTCTGGTTAGAGGGGATTGGCGAAAGGAATCTTAGTCTATCCTAACCACACAGGGGTTTTGGTTCTGGTTAGAGGGGATTGGCGAAACGAATCTCAGTCTATCCTAACCACATCGGCTTTTGGTTCTGGTTAGAGGGGGTTGGCGAAAGGAATCTCAGTCTATCCTAACCACACAGGGGTTTTGGTTCTGGTTAGAGGGGATTGGCCAAAAGAATCTCAGTCTATCTTAACCACATCGAGTTTTGGTTCTGGTTAGAGGGGATTGGCGAAAGGAATTTCAGTCTATCCTAACCACATCGGATTTTGGTTCTGGTTAGCGGGGGTTGGCGCTAGGAATCTCAGTCTATCCTGACCACATCGGATTTTGGTTCTGGTTAGAGGGGATTGGCCAAAGGAATCTCAGTCTATCCTACCCACACATGGGTTTTGGTTCTGGTTAGAGGGGATTGGCGAAAGGAATCTTAGTCTATCCTAACCACACAGGAGTTTTGGTTCTGGTTAGAGGGGATTGGCGAAAGGAATCCCAGTCTATCCTAACCACACAGGGGTTTTGGGTCTGGTTAGAGGGGATTGTCGAAAGGAATCTCAGTCTATCCTAACCACACAGGGGTTTTGGTTCTGGTTAGAGGGGATTGGCGAAACGAATCTCAGTCTATCCTAACCACATCGAGTTTTGGTTCTGGTTAAAGGGGATTTGCAAAAGGAATTTCAGTCTATCCTAACCACATCGGATTTTGGTTCTGGTTAGCGGGGGTTGGCGCAAGGAATCTCAGTCTATCCTAACCACAGCGGATTTTGGTTCTTGTTAGAGGGGCTTGGCGAAAGGAATCTCAGTCTATCCTACCCACACATGGGTTTTGGTTCTGGTTAAAGGGGATTGGCGAAAGGAATCTCCCTCTATCCTAACCACACAAGAGTTTTGGTTATGGTTAGAGGGGATTGGCGAAAGAAATTTCAGTCTATCCTAACCACACCGGATTTTGGTTCTAGTTAGCGGGGGTTCGCGCAAGGAATCTCAGTCTATCCTAACCACATCGGATTTTGGTTCTGGTTAGAGGGGATTGGCGAAAGGAATCTCAGTCTATCCTAACCACAACGGATTTTGGTTCTCGTTAGAGGGGATTGGCGAAAGGAATCTCAATGTATCCTAACCACACAGGGGTTTTGGTTCTGGTTAGAGGGGATTGGCGAAAGGAATCTCAGTCTATCCTAACCACACAGGTTTTGGTTCTGGTTAGAGGGGATTGGCGAAAGAAATTTCAGTCTATCCTAACCACACCGGATTTTGGTTCTCGTTAGCGGGGGTTCGCGCAAGGAATCTCAGTCTATCCTAACCACATCGGATTTTGGTTCTGGTTAGAGGGGATTGGCGAAAGGAATCTCAGTCTATCCTAACCACAACGGATTTTGGTTCTCGTTACAGGGGATTGGCGAAAGGAATCTCAATGTATCCTAACCACACAGGGGTTTTGGTTCTGGTTAGAGGGGATTGGCGAAAGGAATCTCAGTCTATCCTAACCACACAGGTTTTGGTTCTGGTTAGAGGGGATTGGCGAAAGGAATCTCAGTCTATCCTAACCACACAGGGGTTTTGGTTCTGGTTAGAGGGGATTGGCGAAAACAATCTCAGTCTATCCTAACCACATCGAGTTTTGGTTCTGGTTAGAGGGGATTGGCGAAAGAAATTTCAATCTATCCTAACCACACCGGATTTTGGTTCTGGTTAGCGGGGGTTGGCGCAAGGAATCTCAGTCTATCCTAACCACAACGGATTTTGGTTCTCGTTAGAGGAGATTGGCGAAAGGAATCTCAATTTATCCTAACCACACAGGGGTTTTGGTTCAGGTTAGAGGGGATTGGCAAAAGGAATCTCAGTCTATCCTAACCACACAGGTTTTGGTTCTGGTTAGAGGGGATTGGCGAAAGGAATCTCAGTCTATCCTAACCACACAAGAGTTTTGGTTCTGGTTAGAGGGGATTGGCGAAAGGAATTTCAGTCTATCCTAACCACACAGGTTTTGGTTCTGGTTAGAGGGGATTGGCGAAAGGAATCTCAGTCTATCCTAACCACACAGGAGTTTTGGTTCTCGTTAGAGGGGATTGGCGAAAGGAATCTCAGTCTATCCTAACCACATCGGATTTTGGTTCTGGTTAGAGGGGGTTGGCGCAAGGAATCTCAGTCTATCCTACCCACCGTAGGATTTTAGTTCTGGTTAGAGGGGATTTGCGAAAGGAATCTCAGTCTATCCTAACCACATCGGATTTTGGTTCTGGTTAGAGGGGGTTGGCGAAAAGAATTTTAGTCTATCCTAACCACACAGGTTTTGGTTCTGGTTAGAGGGGATTGGCGAAAGGAATCTCAGTCTATCCTAACCACACAGGGGTTTTGGTTCTGGTTAGCGGGGGTTGGCGCAAGGAATCTTAGTCTATCCTAACCACATCGGATTTTGGTTCTTGTTAGAGGGGCTTGGCGAAAGGAATCTCAGTCTATCCTAACCACACATGGGTTTTGGTTCTGGTTAGAGGGGATTGGCGAAAGGAATCTCACTCTATCCTAACCACACAAGAGTTTTGGTTCTGGTTAGAGGGGATTGGCGAAAGCAATCTCAGTCTATCCTAACCACACAGGGGTTTTGGTTCTGGTTAGAGGGGATTTGCGAAACGAATCTCAGTCTATCCTAACCACACAGGGGTTTTGGTTCTGGTTAGAGGGGATTGGCGAAAGGAATCTCAGTCTATCCTAACCACACATGGGTTTTGGTTCTGGTTAGAGGGGATTCGCGAAAAGAATCTCAGTCTATCCTAACCACATCGAGTTTTGGTTCTGGTTAGAGGGGATTGGCGAAAGAAATTTCAGTCTATCCTAACCACACCGGATTTTGGTTCTGGTTAGAGGGGATTGGCGAAAAGAATCTCAGTCTATCCTAACCACACAGGTTTTGGTTCTGGTTAGAGGGGATTGGCGAAAAGAATCTCAGTCTATCCTAACCACACAGGGGTTTTGGTTCTGGTTAGAGGGGATTGGCGAAAAGAATCTCAGTCTATCCTAACCACACAGGGGTTTTGGTTCTGGTTAGAGGGGATTGGCGAAAGGAATCTCGGTCTATCCTAACCACACATGGGTTTTGGTTCTGGTTAGAGGGGATTGGCGAAAGGAATCTCAGTCTATCCTAACCACACAGGGGTTTTGGTTCTGGTTAGAGGGGATTGGCGAAAACAATCTCAGTCTATCCTAACCACACCGGATTTTGGTTCTGGTTAGCGGGGGTTGGCGCAAGGAATCTCAGTCTATCCTAACCACATCGGATTTTGGTTCTGGTTAGAGGGGATTGGCGAAAGGAATCTCAGTCTATCCTAACCACAACGGATTTTGGTTCTCGTTAGAGGGGATTGGTGAAAGGAATCTCAATGTATCCTAACCACACAGGGGTTTTGGTTCTGGTTAGAGGGGATTGGCGAAAGGAATCTCAGTCTATCCTAACCACACAGGTTTTGGTTCTGGTTAGAGGGGATTGGCGAAAGGAATCTCAGTCTATCCTAACCACACAGGAGTTTTGGTTCTCGTTAGAGGGGATTGGCGAAAGGAATCTCAGTCTATCCTAACCACATCGGATTTTGGTTCTGGTTAGAGGGCGTTGGCGCAGGGAATCTCAGTCTATCCTACCCACCGTAGGATTTTAGTTCTGGTTAGAGGGGATTTGCGAAAGGAATCTCAGTCTATCCTAACCACATCGGAATTTGGTTCTGGTTAGAGGGGGTTGGCGAGAAGAATCTTAGTCTATCCTAACCACACAGGTTTTGGTTCTGGTTAGAGGGGATTGGCGAAAGGAATCTCAGTCTATCCTAACCACACAGGGGTTTTGGTTCTGGTTAGAGGGGATTGGCGAAAGGAATCTCAGTCTATCCTAACCACACAGGGGTTTTGGTTCTGGTTAGAGGGGATTGGCGAAACGAATCTCAGTCTATCCTAACCACATCGAGTTTTGGTTCTGGTTAGAGGGGATTGGCGAAAGGAATTTCAGTCTATCCTAACCACATCGGATTTTCGTTCTGGTTAGCGGGGGTTGGCGCTAGGAATCTCAGTCTATCCTGACCACATCGGATTTTGGTTCTGGTTAGAGGGGATTGGCGAAAGGAATCTCAGTCTATCCTAACCACACAGGGGTTTTGGTTCTGGTTAGAGGGGATTGGCGAAAAGAATCTCAGTCTATCCTAACCACATCGAGTTTTGGTTCTGGTTAGAGGGGATTGGCGAAAGGAATTTCAGTCTATCCTAACCACATCGGATTTTCGTTCTGGTTAGCGGGGGTTGGCGCTAGGAATCTCAGTCTATCCTGACCACATCGGATTTTGGTTCTGGTTAGAGGGGATTGGCCAAAGGAATCTCAGTCTATCCTACCCACACATGGGTTTTGGTTCTGGTTAGAGGGGATTGGCGAAAGGAATCTAAGTCTATCCTAACCACACAGGAGTTTTGGTTCTGGTTAGAGGGGATTGGCGAAAGGAATCTCAGTCTATCCTAACCACACAGGTGTTTTGGTTCTGGTTATAGGGGATTGGCGAAAAGAATCTCAGTCTATCCTAACCACATCGAGTTTTGGTTCTGGTTAGAGGGGATTTGCGAAAGGAATTTCAGTCTATCCTAACCACATCGGATTTTGGTTCTGGTTAGCGGGGGTTGGCGCAAGGAATCTTAGTCTATCCTAACCACATCGGATTTTGGTTCTTGTTAGAGGGGCTTGGCGAAAGGAATCTCAGTCTATCCTACCCACACATGGGTTTTGGTTCTGGTTAGAGGGGATTGGCGAAAGGAATCTCACTCTATCCTAACCACACAAGAGTTTTGGTTCTGGTTAGAGGGGATTGGCGAAAGCAATCTCAGTCTATCCTAACCACACAGGGGTTTTGGTTCTGGTTAGAGGGGATTTGCGAAACGAATCTCAGTCTATCCTAACCACACAGGGGTTTTGGTTCTGGTTAGAGGGGATTGGCGAAAGGAATCTCAGTCTATCCTAACCACACATGGGTTTTGGTTCTGGTTAGAGGGGATTCGCGAAAAGAATCTCAGTCTATCCTAACCACATCGAGTTTTGGTTCTGGTTAGAGGGGATTGGCGAAAGAAATGTCAGTCTATCCTAACCACACCGGATTTTGGTTCTGGTTAGCGGGGGTTGGCGCAAGGAATCTCAGTCTATCCTAACCACAACGGATTTTGGTTCTCGTTAGAGGGGATTGGCGAAAGGAATCTGAGTCTATCCTAACCACACAGGAGTTTTGGTTCTGGTTAGAGGGGATTGGCGAAAGGAATCTCAGTCTATCCTAACCACACAGGCGTTTTGGTTCTGGTTACAGGGGATTGGCGAAAGGAATCTCAGTCTATCCGAACCACACAGGCGTTTTGTTTCTGGTTAGAGGGGATTGGAGAAAGGAATCTCAGTCTATCCCAACCACACAGGGGTTTTGGTTCTGGTTAGAGGGGATTGGCGAAAACAATCTCAGTCTATCCTAACCACATCGAGTTTTGGTTCTGGTTAGAGGGGATTGGCGAAAGAAATTTCAGTCTATCCTAACCACACCGGATTTTGGTTCTGGTTAGCGGGGGTTGGCGCAAGGAATCTCAGTCTATCCTAACCACAACGGATTTTGGTTCTCGTTAGAGGGGATTGGCGAAAGAAATCTCAATTTATCCTAACCACACAGGGTTTTGGTTCTGGTTAGAGGGGATTGGCGAAAGGAATCTCAGTCTATCCTAACCACACAGGTTTTGGTTCTGGTTAGAGGGGATTGGCCAAAGGAATCTCAGTCTATCCTAACCACATAGGAGTTTTGGTTCTAGTTAGAGGGGATTGGCGAAAGGAATCTCAGTCTATCCTAACCACATCGGATTTTGGTTCTGGCTAGAGGGCGTTGGCGCAAGGAATCTCAGTCTATCCTAACCACACAGGTGTTTTGGTTCTGGTTAGAGGGGATTTTCGAAAGGAATCTCAGTCTATCCTAACCACACAGGGGTTTTGGTTCTGGTTAGAGGGGATTGGCGAAAAGAATCTCAGTCTATCCTAACCACATCGAGTTTTGGTTCTGGTTAGAGGGGATTTGCGAAAGGAATTTCAGTCTATCCTAACCACATCGGATTTTGGTTCTGGTTAGCGGGGGTTGGCGCAAGGAATCTTAGTCTATCCTAACCACATCGGATTTTGGTTCTTGTTAGAGGGGCTTGGCGAAAGGAATCTCAGTCTATCCTACCCACACATGGGTTTTGGTTCTGGTTAGAGGGGATTGGCGAAAGGAATCTCACTCTATCCTAACCACACAAGAGTTTTGGTTCTGGTTAGAGGGGATTGGCGAAAGCAATCTCAGTCTATCCTAACCACACAGGGGTTTTGGTTCTGGTTAGAGGGGATTTGCGAAACGAATCTCAGTCTATCCTAACCACACAGGGGTTTTGGTTCTGGTTAGAGGGGATTGGCGAAAGGAATCTCAGTCTATCCTAACCACACATGGGTTTTGGTTCTGCTTAGAGGGGATTCGCGAAAAGAATCTCAGTCTATCCTAACCACATCGAGTTTTGGTTCTGGTTAGAGGGGATTGGCGAAAGAAATTTCAGTCTATCCTAACCACACCGGATTTTGGTTCTCGTTAGAGGGGATTGGCGAAAGAAATCTCAATTTATCCTAACCACACAGGGTTTTGGTTCTGGTTAGAGGGGATTGGCGAAAGGAATCTCAGTCTATCCTAACCACACAGGTTTTGGTTCTGGTTAGAGGGGATTGGCGAAAGGAATCTCAGTCTATCCAAACCACATAGGAGTTTTGGTTCTAGTTAGAGGGGATTGGCGAAAGGAATCTCAGTCTATCCTAACCACATCGGATTTTGGTTCTGGCTAGAGGGCGTTGGCGCAAGGAATCTCAGTCTATCCTACCCACCGTAGGATTTTAGTTCTGGTTAGAGGGGATTTGCGAAAGGAATCTCAGTCTATCCTAACCATATCGGATTTTGGTTCTGGTTAGAGGGGGTTGGCGAAAAGAATCTTAGTCTATCCTAACCACACAGGTTTTGGTTCTGGTTAGAGGGGATTGGCGAAAGGAATCTCAGTCTATCCTAACCACATAGGGGTTTTGGTTCTGGTTAGAGGGGATTGGCGAAACGAATCTCAGTCTATCCTAACCACATCGGCTTTTGGTTCTGGTTAGAGGGGATTGGCGAAAGTAATCTAAGTCTATCCTAACCACACAGGGGTTTTGGTTCTGGTTAGAGGGGATTGGAGAAAAGAATCTCAGTCTATCCTAACCACATCGAGTTTTGGTTCTGGTTAGAGGGGATTGGCGAAAAGAATCTCAGTCTATCCTAACCACATCGAGTTTTGGTTCTGGTTAGAGGGGATTGGCTAAAGGAATCTCAGTCTATCCTACCCACACATGGGTTTTGGTTTTGGTTAGAGGGGATTGGCGAAAGGAATCTTAGTCTATCCTAACCACACAGGAGTTTTGGTTCTGGTTAGAGGGGATTGGCGAAAGGAATCTCAGTCTATCCTAACCACACAGGCGTTTTGGTTCTGGTTAGAGGGGATTGTCGAAAGGAATCTCAGTCTATCCTAACCACACAGGGGTTTTGGTTCTGGTTAGAGGGGATTGGCGAAAAGAATCTCAGTCTATCCTAACCACATCGAGTTTTGGTTCTGGTTAGAGGGGATTTGCGAAAGGAATTTCAGTCTATCCTAACCACATCGGATTTTGGTTCTGGTTAGCGGGGGTTGGAGCAAGGAATCTTAGTCTATCCTAACCACATCGGATTTTGGTTCTTGTTAGAGAGGCTTGGCGAAAGGAATCTCAGTCTATCCTACCCAAACATGGGTTTTGGTTCTGGTTAGAGGGGATTGGCGAAAGGAATCTCACTCTATCCTAACCACACAGGAGTTTTGGTTCTGGTTAGAGGGGATTGGCGAAAGCAATCTCAGTCTATCCTAACCACACAGGGGTTTTGGTTCTGGTTAGAGGGGATTTGCGAAAGGAATCTCAGTCTATCCTAACCACACAGGAGTTTTGGTTCTGGTTAGAGGGGATTGGCGAAAGGAATCTCAGTCTATCCTAACCACACAGGCGTTTTGGTTCTGGTTAGAGGGGATTGGCGAAAGGAATCTCAGTCTATCCTAACCACACCGGATTTTGGTTCTGGTTAGCGGGGGTTGACGCAAGGAATCTCAGTCTATCCTAACCACAATGGATTTTGGTTCTCGTTAGAGGGGATTGGCGAAAGAAATCTCAATTTATCCTAACCACACAGGGTTTTGGTTCTGGTTAGAGGGGATTGGCGAAAGGAATCTCAGTCTATCCTAACCACACAGGTTTTGGTTCTGGTTAGAGGAGATTGGCGAAAGGAATCTCAGTCTATCCTAACCACATAGGAGTTTTGGTTCTACTTAGAGGGGATTGGCGAAAGGAATCTCAGTCTATCCTAACCACATCGGATTTTGGTTCTGGTTAGAGAGCGTTGGCGCAAGGAATCTCAGTCTATCCTACCCACAACGGATTTTGGTTCTCGTTAGAGGGGATTGGCGAAAGGAATCTCAGTCTATCCTAACCACACAGGAGTTTTGGTTCTGGTTAGAGGGGATTGGCGAAAGGAATCTCAGTCTATCCTAACCACACAGGCGTTTTGGTTCTGGTTAGAGGGGATTGGCGAAAGGAATCTCAGTCTATCCTAACCACACAGGCGTTTTGTTTCTGGTTAGAGGGGATTGGCGAAAGGAATCTCAATCTATCCCAACCACACAGGGGTTTTGGTTCTGGTTAGAGGGGATTGGCGAAAACAATCTCAGTCTATCCTAACCACATCGAGTTTTGGTTATGGTTAGAGGGGATTGGCGAAAGCAATTTCAGTCTATCCTAACCACATCGAGTTTTGGTTTTGGTTAGAGGGGATTGGCGAAATAAATATCAGTCTATCCTAACCACACCGGATTTTGGTTCTGGTTAGCGGGGGTTGACGCAAGGAATCTCAGTCTATCCTAACCACAATGGATTTTGGTTCTCGTTAGAGGGGATTGGCGAAAGAAATCTCAATTTATCCTAACCACACAGGGTTTTGGTTCTGGTTAGAGGGGATTGGCGAAAGGAATCTCAGTCTATCCTAACCACACAGGTTTTGGTTCTGGTTAGAGGGGATTGGCGAAAGGAATCTCAGTCTATCCTAACCACATAGGAGTTTTGGTTCTACTTAGAGGGGATTGGCGAAAGGAATCTCAGTCTATCCTAACCACATCGGATTTTGGTTCTGGTTAGAGAGCGTTGGCGCAAGGAATCTCAGTCTATCCTACCCACCGTAGGATTTTAGTTCTGGTTAGAGGGGATTTGCGAAAGGAATCTCAGTCTATCCTAACCATATCGGATTTTGGTTCTGGTTAGAGGGGGTTGGCGAAAAGAATCTTAGTCTATCCTAACCACACAGGTTTTGGTTCTGGTTAGAGGGGATTGGCGAGAGGAATCTCAGTCTATCCTAACCACACAGGGGTTTTGGTCCTGGTTAGAGGGGATTGGCGAAAGGAATCTCAGTCTATCCTAACCACACAGGGGTTTTGGTTCTGGTTAGAGGGGATTGGCGAAAAGAATCTCAGTCTATCCTAACCACATCGAGTTTTGGTTCTGGTTAGAGGGGATTGGCGAAAGGAATTTCAGTCTATCCTAACCACATCGGAATTTCGTTCTGGTTAGCGGGGGTTGGCGCTAGGAATCTCAGTCTATCCTGACCACATCGGATTTTGGTTCTGGTTAGAGGGGATTGGCTAAAGGAATCTCAGTCTATCCTACCCACACATGGGTTTTGGTTCTGGTTAGAGGGGATTGGCGAAAGGAATCTGAGTCTATCCTTACCACACAGGAGTTTTGGTTCTGGTTAGAGGGGATTGGCGAAAGGAATCTCAGTCTGTCCTAACCACACAGGCGTTTTGGTTCTGGTTAGAGGGGATTGTCGAAAGGAATCTCAGTCTATCCTAACCACACCGGATTTTGGTTCTGGTTAGCGGGGGTTGGCGCAAGGAATCTCAGTCTATCCTAACCACATCGGATTTTGGTTCTTGTTAGAGGGGCTTGGCGAAAGGAATCTCAGTCTATCCTACCCACACATGGGTTTTGGTTCTGGTTAGAGGGGATTGGCGAAAGGAATCTCACTCTATCCTAACCACACAGGAGTTTTGGTTCTGGTTAGAGGGGATTGGCGAAAGCAATCTCAGTCTATCCTAACCACACAGGGGTTTTGGTTCTGGTTAGAGGGGATTTGCGAAACGAATCTCAGTCTATCATAACCACACAGGGGTTTTGGTTTTGGTTAGAGGGGATTGGCGAAAGGAATCTCATTCTATCCTAACCACACATGGGTTTTGGTTCTGGTTAGAGGGGATTAGCGAAAAGAATCTCAGTCTATCCTAACCACACATGGGTTTTGGTTCTGGTTAGAGGGGATTGGCGAAAAGAATCTCAGTCTATCCTAACCACATCGAGTTTTGGTTCTGGTTACAGGGGATTGGCGAAAAGAATCTCAGTCTATCCTAACCACATCGAGTTTTGGTTCTGGTTAGAGGGGATTGGCGAAAGGAATTTCAGTCTATCCTAACCACATCGGATTTTCGTTCTGGTTAGCGGGGGTTGGCGCTAGGAATCTCAGTCTATCCTGACCACATCGGATTTTGGTTCTGGTTAGAGGGGATTGGCTAAAGGAATCTCAGTCTATCCTACCCACACATGGGTTTTGGTTTTGGTTAGAGGGGATTGGCGAAAGGAATCTTAGTCTATCCTAACCACACAGGAGTTTTGGTTCTGGTTAGAGGGGATTGGCGAAAGGAATCTCAGTCTATCCTAACCACACAGGCGTTTTGGTTCTGGTTAGAGGGGATTGTCGAAAGGAATCTCAGTCTATCCTAACCACACAGGGGTTTTGGTTCTGGTTAGAGGGGATTGGCGAAAAGAATCTCAGTCTATCCTAACCACATCGAGTTTTGGTTCTGGTTAGAGGGGATTTGCGAAAGGAATTTCAGTCTATCCTAACCACATCGGATTTTGGTTCTGGTTACGGGGGTTGGAGCAAGGAATCTTAGTCTATCCTAACCACATCGGATTTTGGTTCTTGTTAGAGGGGCTTGGCGAAAGGAATCTCAGTCTATCCTACCCAAACATGGGTTTTGGTTCTGGTTAGAGGGGATTGGCGAAAGGAATCTCACTCTATCCTAACCACACAGGAGTTTTGGTTCTGGTTAGAAGGGATTGGCGAAAGCAATCTCAGTCTATCCTAACCACACAGGGGTTTTGGTTCTGGTTAGAGGGGATTTGCGAAAGGAATCTCAGTCTATCCTAACCACACAGGAGTTTTGGTTCTGGTTAGAGGGGATTGGCGAAAGGAATCTCAGTCTATCCTAACCACACAGGCGTTTTGGTTCTGGTTAGAGGGGATTGGCGAAAGGAATCTCAGTCTATCCTAACCACACCGGATTTTGGTTCTGGTTAGCGGGGGTTGACGCAAGGAATCTCAGTCTATCCTAACCACAATGGATTTTGGTTCTCGTTAGAGGGGATTGGCGAAAGAAATCTCAATTTATCCTAACCACACAGGGTTTTGGTTCTGGTTAGAGGGGATTGGCGAAAGAAATCTCAGTCTATCCTAACCACACAGGTTTTGGTTCTGGTTAGAGGGGATTGGCGAAAGGAATCTCAGTCTATCCTAACCACATAGGAGTTTTGGTTCTACTTAGAGGGGATTGGCGAAAGGAATCTCAGTCTATCCTAACCACATCGGATTTTGGTTCTGGTTAGAGAGCGTTGGCGCAAGGAATCTCAGTCTATCCTACCCACAACGGATTTTGGTTCTCGTTAGAGGGGATTGGCGAAAGGAATCTCAGTCTATCCTAACCACACAGGAGTTTTGGTTCTGGTTAGAGGGGATTGGCGAAAGGAATCTCAGTCTATCCTAACCACACAGGCGTTTTGGTTCTGGTTAGAGGGGATTGGCGAAAGGAATCTCAGTCTATCCTAACCACACAAACGTTTTGTTTCTGGTTAGAGGGGATTGGCGAAAGGAATCTCAATCTATCCCAACCACACAGGGGTTTTGGTTCTGGTTAGAGGGGATTGGCGAAAACAATCTCAGTCTATCCTAACCACATCGAGTTTTGGTTCTGGTTAGAGGGGATTGGCGAAAGCAATTTCAGTCTATCCTAACCACATCGAGTTTTGGTTCTGGTTAGAGGGGATTGGCGAAATAAATATCAGTCTATCCTAACCACACCGGATTTTGGTTCTGGTTAGCGGGGGTTGACGCAAGGAATCTCAGTCTATCCTAACCACAATGGATTTTGGTTCTCGTTAGAGGGGATTGGCGAAAGAAATCTCAATTTATCCTAACCACACAGGGTTTTGGTTCTGGTTAGAGGGGATTGGCGAAAGGAATCTCAGTCTATCCTAACCACACAGGTTTTGGTTCTGGTTAGAGGGGATTGGCGAAAGGAATCTCAGTCTATCCTAACCACATAGGAGTTTTGGTTCTACTTAGAGGGGATTGGCGAAAGGAATCTCAGTCTATCCTAACCACATCGGATTTTGGTTCTGGTTAGAGAGCGTTGGCGCAAGGAATCTCAGTCTATCCTACCCACCGTAGGATTTTAGTTCTGGTTAGAGGGGATTTGCGAAAGGAATCTCAGTCTATCCTAACCATATCGGATTTTGGTTCTGGTTAGAGGGGGTTGGCGAAAAGAATCTTAGTCTATCCTAACCACACAGGTTTTGGTTCTGGTTAGAGGGGATTGGCGAGAGGAATCTCAGTCTATCCTAACCACACAGGGGTTTTGGTCCTGGTTAGAGGGGATTGGCGAAAGGAATCTCAGTCTATCCTAACCACACAGGGGTTTTGGTTCTGGTTAGAGGGGATTGGCGAAAAGAATCTCAGTCTATCCTAACCACATCGAGTTTTGGTTCTGGTTAGAGGGGATTGGCGAAAGGAATTTCAGTCTATCCTAACCACATCGGAATTTCGTTCTGGTTAGCGGGGGTTGGCGCTAGGAATCTCAGTCTATCCTGACCACATCGGATTTTGGTTCTGGTTAGAGGGGATTGGCTAAAGGAATCTCAGTCTATCCTACCCACACATGGGTTTTGGTTCTGGTTAGAGGGGATTGGCGAAAGGAATCTGAGTCTATCCTAACCACACAGGAGTTTTGGTTCTGGTTAGAGGGGATTGGCGAAAGGAATCTCAGTCTGTCCTAACCACACAGGCGTTTTGGTTCTGGTTAGAGGGGATTGTCGAAAGGAATCTCAGTCTATCCTAACCACACCGGATTTTGGTTCTGGTTAGCGGGGGTTGGCGCAAGGAATCTCAGTCTATCCTAACCACATCGGATTTTGGTTCTTGTTAGAGGGGCTTGGCGAAAGGAATCTCAGTCTATCCTACCCACACATGGGTTTTGGTTCTGGTTAGAGGGGATTGGCGAAAGGAATCTCACTCTATCCTAACCACACAGGAGTTTTGGTTCTGGTTAGAGGGGATTGGCGAAAGCAATCTCAGTCTATCCTAACCACACAGGGGTTTTGGTTCTGGTTAGAAGGGATTTGCGAAACGAATCTCAGTCTATCCTAACCACACAGGGGTTTTGGTTTTGGTTAGAGGGGATTGGCGAAAGGAATCTCATTCTATCCTAACCACACATGGGTTTTGGTTCTGGTTAGAGGGGATTAGCGAAAAGAATCTCAGTCTATCCTAACCACATCGAGTTTTGGTTCTGGTTAGAGGGGATTGGCGAAAGAAATTTCAGTCTATCCTAACCACACCGGAGTTTTGGTTCTGGTTAGAGGGGATTGTCGAAAGGAATCTCAGTCTATCCTAACCACACAGGGGTTTTGGTTCTGGTTAGAGGGGATTGGCGAAAAGAATCTCAGTCTATCCTAACCACATCGAGTTTTGGTTCTGGTTAGAGGGGATTTGCGAAAGGAATTTCAGTCTATCCTAACCACATCGGATTTTGGTTCTGGTTAGCGGGGGTTGGCGCAAGGAATCTTAGTCTATCCTAACCACATCGGATTTTGGTTCTTGTTAGAGGGGCTTGGCGAAAGGAATCTCAGTCTATCCTACCCACACATGGGTTTTGGTTCTGGTTAGAGGGGATTGGCGAAAGGAATCTCACTCTATCCTAACCACACAGGAGTTTTGGTTCTGGTTAGAGGGGATTGGCGAAAGCAATCTCAATCTATCCTAACCACATCGAGTTTTGGTTCTGGTTAGAGGGGATTGGCGAAAGCAATTTCAGTCTATCCTAACCACATCGAGTTTTGGTTCTGGTTAGAGGGGATTGGCGAAATAAATATCAGTCTATCCTAACCACACCGGATTTTGGTTCTGGTTAGCGGGGGTTGACGCAAGGAATCTCAGTCTATCCTAACCACAATGGATTTTGGTTCTCGTTAGAGGGGATTGGCGAAAGAAATCTCAATTTATCCTAACCACACAGGGTTTTGGTTCTGGTTAGAGGGGATTGGCGAAAGGAATCTCAGTCTATCCTAACCACACAGGTTTTGGTTCTGGTTAGAGGGGATTGGCGAAAGGAATCTCAGTCTATCCTAACCACATAGGAGTTTTGGTTCTACTTAGAGGGGATTGGCGAAAGGAATCTCAGTCTATCCTAACCACATCGGATTTTGGTTCTGGTTAGAGAGCGTTGGCGCAAGGAATCTCAGTCTATCCTACCCACCGTAGGATTTTAGTTCTGGTTAGAGGGGATTTGCGAAAGGAATCTCAGTCTATCCTAACCATATCGGATTTTGGTTCTGGTTAGAGGGGGTTGGCGAAAAGAATCTTAGTCTATCCTAACCACACAGGTTTTGGTTCTGGTTAGAGGGGATTGGCGAGAGGAATCTCAGTCTATCCTAACCACACAGGGGTTTTGGTCCTGGTTAGAGGGGATTGGCGAAAGGAATCTCAGTCTATCCTAACCACACAGGGGTTTTGGTTCTGGTTAGAGGGGATTGGCGAAAAGAATCTCAGTCTATCCTAACCACATCGAGTTTTGGTTCTGGTTAGAGGGGATTGGCGAAAGGAATTTCAGTCTATCCTAACCACATCGGAATTTCGTTCTGGTTAGCGGGGGTTGGCGCTAGGAATCTCAGTCTATCCTGACCACATCGGATTTTGGTTCTGGTTAGAGGGGATTGGCTAAAGGAATCTCAGTCTATCCTACCCACACATGGGTTTTGGTTCTGGTTAGAGGGGATTGGCGAAAGGAATCTGAGTCTATCCTAACCACACAGGAGTTTTGGTTCTGGTTAGAGGGGATTGGCGAAAGGAATCTCAGTCTGTCCTAACCACACAGGCGTTTTGGTTATGGTTAGAGGGGATTGTCGAAAGGAATCTCAGTCTATCCTAACCACACCGGATTTTGGTTCTGGTTAGCGGGGGTTGGCGCAAGGAATCTCAGTCTATCCTAACCACATCGGATTTTGGTTCTTGTTAGAGGGGCTTGGCGAAAGGAATCTCAGTCTATCCTACCCACACATGGGTTTTGGTTCTGGTTAGAGGGGATTGGCGAAAGGAATCTCACTCTATCCTAACCACACAGGAGTTTTGGTTCTGGTTAGAGGGGATTGGCGAAAGCAATCTCAGTCTATCCTAACCACACAGGGGTTTTGGTTCTGGTTAGAGGGGATTTGCGAAACGAATCTCAGTCTATCCTAACCACACAGGGGTTTTGGTTTTGGTTAGAGGGGATTGGCGAAAGGAATCTCATTCTATCCTAACCACACATGGGTTTTGGTTCTGGTTAGAGGGGATTAGCGAAAAGAATCTCAGTCTATCCTAACCACATCGAGTTTTGGTTCTGGTTAGAGGGGATTGGCGAAAGAAATTTCAGTCTATCCTAACCACACCGGAGTTTTGGTTCTGGTTAGAGGGGATTGTCGAAAGGAATCTCAGTCTATCCTAACCACACAGGGGTTTTGGTTCTGGTTAGAGGGGATTGGCGAAAAGAATCTCAGTCTATCCTAACCACATCGAGTTTTGGTTCTGGTTAGAGGGGATTTGCGAAAGGAATTTCAGTCTATCCTAACCACATCGGATTTTGGTTCTGGTTAGCGGGGGTTGGCGCAAGGAATCTTAGTCTATCCTAACCACATCGGATTTTGGTTCTTGTTAGAGGGGCTTGGCGAAAGGAATCTCAGTCTATCCTACCCACACATGGGTTTTGGTTCTGGTTAGAGGGGATTGGCGAAAGGAATCTCACTCTATCCTAACCACACAGGAGTTTTGGTTCTGGTTAGAGGGGATTGGCGAAAGCAATCTCAGTCTATCCTAACCACACAGGGGTTTTGGTTCTGGTTAGAGGGGATTTGCGAAACGAATCTCAGTCTATCCTAACCACACAGGGGTTTTGGTTCTGGTTAGAGGGGATTGGCGAAAGGAATCTCATTCTATCCTAACCACACATGGGTTTTGGTTCTGGTTAGAGGGGATTAGCGAAAAGTATCTCAGTCTATCCTAACCACATCGAGTTTTGGTTCTGGTTAGAGGGGATTGGCGAAAGAAATTTCAGTCTATCCTAACCACACCGGATTTTGGTTCTGGTTAGCGGGGGTTGGCGCAAGGAATCTCAGTCTATCCTAACCACAATGGATTTTGGTTCTCGTTAGAGGGGATTGGCGAAAGGAATCTGAGTCTATCCTAACCACACAGGAGTTTTGGTTCTACTTAGAGGGGATTGGCGAAAGGAATCTCAGTCTATCCGAACCACACAGGCGTTTTGTTTCTGGTTAGAGGGGATTGGCGAAAGGAATCTCAGTCTATCCCAACCACACAGGGGTTTTGGTTCTGGTTAGAGGGGATTGGCGAAAGAAATTTCAGTCTATCCTAACCACACCGGATTTTGGTTCTGGTTAGCGGGGGTTAACGCAAGGAATCTCAGTCTATCCTAACCACAACGGATTTTGGTTCTCGTTAGAGGGGATTGGCGAAAGAAATCTCAATTTATCCTAACCACACAGGGTTTTGGTTCTGGTTAGAGGGGATTGGCGAAAGGAATCTCAGTCTATCCTAACCACACAGGTTTTGGTTCTGGTTAGAGGGGATTGGCGAAAGGAATCTCAGTCTATCCTAACCACATAGGAGTTTTGGTTCTAGTTAGAGGGGATTGGCGAAAGGAATCTCAGTCTATCCTAACCACATCGGATTTTGGTTCTGGTTAGAGGGGGTTGGCTCAAGGAATCTCGGTCTATCCTACCCACCGTAGGATTTTAGTTCTGGTTAGAGGGGATTTGCGAAAGGAATCTCAGTCTATCCTAACCACATCGGATTTTGGTTCTGGTTAGAGGGGGTTGGGGAAAAGAATCTTAGTCTATCCTAACCACACAGGTTTTGGTTCTGGTTAAAGGGGATTGGCGAAAGGAATCTCAGTCTATCCTAACCACACAGGGGTTTTGGTTCTGGTTAGAGGGGATTGGCGAAACGAATCTCAGTCTATCCTAACCACATCGGCTTTTGGTTCTGGTTAGAGGGGATTGGCGAAAAGAATCTCAGTCTATCCTAACCACACAGGGGTTTTGGTTCTGGTTAGAGGGGATTGGCGAAACGAATCTCAGTCCATGCTAACCACATCGAGTTTTGGTTCTAGTTACAGGGGATTGGCGAAAGGAATTTCAGTCTATCCTAACCACATCGGATTTTGGTTCTGGTTAGCGCGGGTTGGCGCAAGGAATCTCAGTCTATCCTGACCACATCGAATTTTGGTTCTGGTTAAAGGGGATTGGCCAAAGGAATCTCAGTCTATCCTAACCACATCGGCTTTTTGTTCTGGTTAGAGGGGATTGGCGAAAGCAATCTCAGTCTATCCTAACCACACAGGGGTTTTGGTTCTGGTTAGAGGGGATTGGCGAAAGGAATCTCAGTCTATCCTAACCACACATGGGTTTTGGTTCTGGTTAAAGGGGATTGGCGAAAAGAATCTCAGTCTATCCTAACCACATCGAGTTTTGGTTCTGGTTAGAGGGGATTGGCGAAAGAAATTTCAGTCTATCCTAACCACACCGGATTTTGGTTCTGGTTAGCGGGGGTTGGCGCAAGGAATCTCAGTCTATCCTAACCACAACGGCTTTTGGTTCTCGTTAGAGGGGATTGGCGAAAGGAATCTCAGTCTATCCTAACCACACAGGAGTTTTTGTTCTGGTTAGAGGGGATTGGCGAAAGGAATCTCAGTCTATCCTAACCACACAGGCGTTTTGGTTGTGGTTAGAGGGGATTGGCGAAAGGAATCTCAGTCTATCCTAACCACACAGGCGTTTTGTTTCTGGTTAGAGGGGATTGGCGAAAGGAATCTCAGTCTATCCCAACCACACAGGGGTGGTGGTTCTGGTTAGAGGGGATTGGCGAAAACAATCTCAGTCTATCCTAACCACATCGAGTTTTGGTTCTGGTTAGAGGGGATTGGCGAAAGAAATTTCAGTCTATCCTAACCACACCGGATTTTGGTTCTGGTTAGCGGGGGTTGGCGCAAGGAATCTCAGTCTATCCTAACCACAACGGATTTTGGTTCTCGTTAGAGGGGATTGGCGAAAGAAATCTCAATTTATCCTAACCACACAGGGTTTTGGTTCTGGTTAGAGGGGATTGGCGAAAGGAATCTCAGTCTATCCTAACCACACAGGTTTTGGTTCTGGTTAGAGGGGATTGGCGAAAGGAATCTCAGTCTATCCTAACCACATAGGAGTTTTGGTTCTCGTTAGAGGGGATTGGCGAAAGGAATCTCAGTCTATCCTAACCACATCGGATTTTGGTTCTGGTTAGAGGGGGTTGGCGCAAGGAATCTCGGTCTATCCTACCCACCGTAGGATTTTAGTTCTGGTTAGAGGGGATTTGTGAAAGGAATCTCAGTCTATCCTAACCACATCGGCTTTTGGTTCTGGTTAGAGGGGATTGGCAAAAAGAATCTCAGTCTATCTTAACCACACAGGGGTTTTGGTTCTGGTTAGAGGGGATTGGCGAAACGAATCTCAGTCTATCCTAACCACATCAAGTTTTGGTTCTGGTTAAAGGGGATTGGCGAAAGGAATTTCAGTCTATCCTAACCACATCGGATTTTGGTTCTGGTTAGCGAGGGTTGGCGCAAGAAATCTCAGTCTATCCTGACCACATCGAATTTTGGTTCTGGTTAGAGGGGATTGGCCAAAGGAATCTCAGTCTATCCTAACCACATCGGCTTTTGGTTCTGGTTAGAGGGGATTGGCGAAAGGAATCTCAGTCTATCCTAACTACACAGGGGTCTTGGTTCTGGTTAGAGGGGATTTGCGAAACGAATCTCAGTCTATCCTAACCACACAGGGGTTTTGGTTCTGGTTAGAGGGGATTGACGAAAGGAATCTCAGTCTATCCTAACCACACATGGGTTTTGGTTCTGGTTAGAGGGGATTGGCGAAAAGAATCTCAGTCTATCCTAACCACATCGAGTTTTGGTTCTGGTTAGCGGGGGTTGGCGCAAGGAATCTCAGTCTATCCTGACCACATCGAATTTTGGTTCTGGTTAGAGGGGATTGGCCAAAGGAATCTCAGTCTATCCTAACCACATCGGCTTTTGGTTCTGGTTAGAGGGGATTGGCGAAAGGAATCTCAGTCTATCCTAACCACACAGGGGTTTTGGTTCTGGTTAGAGGGGATTTGCGAAACGAATCTCAGTCTATCCTAACCACACAGGGGTTTTGGTTCTGGTTAGAGGGGATTGGCGAAAGGAATCTCATTCTATCCTAACCACACATGGGTTTTGGTTCTGGTTAGAGGGGATTAGCGAAAAGTATCTCAGTCTATCCTAACCACATCGAGTTTTGGTTCTGGTTAGAGGGGATTGGCGAAAGAAATTTCAGTCTATCCTAACCACACCGGATTTTGGTTCTGGTTAGCGGGGGTTGGCGCAAGGAATCTCAGTCTATCCTAACCACAATGGATTTTGGTTCTCGTTAGAGGGGATTGGCGAAAGGAATCTGAGTCTATCCTAACCACACAGGAGTTTTGGTTCTACTTAGAGGGGATTGGCGAAAGGAATCTCAGTCTATCCGAACCACACAGGCGTTTTGTTTCTGGTTAGAGGGGATTGGCGAAAGGAATCTCAGTCTATCCCAACCACACAGGGGTTTTGGTTCTGGTTAGAGGGGATTGGCGAAAGAAATTTCAGTCTATCCTAACCACACCGGATTTTGGTTCTGGTTAGCGGGGGTTAACGCAAGGAATCTCAGTCTATCCTAACCACAACGGATTTTGGTTCTCGTTAGAGGGGATTGGCGAAAGAAATCTCAATTTATCCTAACCACACAGGGTTTTGGTTCTGGTTAGAGGGGATTGGCGAAAGGAATCTCAGTCTATCCTAACCACACAGGTTTTGGTTCTGGTTAGAGGGGATTGGCGAAAGGAATCTCAGTCTATCCTAACCACATAGGTGTTTTGGTTCTAGTTAGAGGGGATTGGCGAAAGGAATCTCAGTCTATCCTAACCACATCGGATTTTGGTTCTGGTTAGAGGGGGTTGGCTCAAGGAATCTCGGTCTATCCTACCCACCGTAGGATTTTAGTTCTGGTTAGAGGGGATTTGCGAAAGGAATCTCAGTCTATCCTAACCACATCGGATTTTGGTTCTGGTTAGAGGGGGTTGGGGAAAAGAATCTTAGTCTATCCTAACCACACAAGTTTTGGTTCTGGTTAAAGGGGATTGGCGAAAGGAATCTCAGTCTATCCTAACCACACAGGGGTTTTGGTTCTGGTTAGAGGGGATTGGCGAAACGAATCTCAGTCTATCCTAACCACATCGGCTTTTGGTTCTGGTTAGAGGGGATTGGCGAAAAGAATCTCAGTCTATCCTAACCACACAGGGGTTTTGGTTCTGGTTAGAGGGGATTGGCGAAACGAATCTCAGTCCATGCTAACCACATCGAGTTTTGGTTCTAGTTAAAGGGGATTGGCGAAAGGAATTTCAGTCTATCCTAACCACATCGGATTTTGGTTCTGGTTAGCGCGGGTTGGCGCAAGGAATCTCAGTCTATCCTGACCACATCGAATTTTGGTTCTGGTTAAAGGGGATTGGCCAAAGGAATCTCAGTCTATCCTAACCACATCGGCTTTTTGTTCTGGTTAGAGGGGATTGGCGAAAGCAATCTCAGTCTATCCTAACCACACAGGGGTTTTGGTTCTGGTTAGAGGGGATTTGCGAAACGAATCTCAGTCTATCCTAACCACATAGGGGTTTTGGTTCTGGTTAGAGGGGATTGGCGAAAGGAATCTCAGTCTATCCTAACCACACATGGGTTTTGGTTCTGGTTAAAGGGGATTGGCGAAAAGAATCTCAGTCTATCCTAACCACATCGAGTTTTGGTTCTGGTTAGAGGGGATTGGCGAAAGAAATTTCAGTCTATCCTAACCACACCGGATTTTGGTTCTGGTTAGCGGGGGTTGGCGCAAGGAATCTCAGTCTATCCTAACCACAACGGCTTTTGGTTCTCGTTAGAGGGGATTGGCGAAAGGAATCTCAGTCTATCCTAACCACACAGGAGTTTTGGTTCTGGTTAGAGGGGATTGGCGAAAGGAATCTCAGTCTATCCTAACCACACAGGCGTTTTGGTTCTGGTTAGAGGGGATTGGCGAAAGGAATCTCAGTCTATCCTAACCACACAGGCGTTTTGTTTCTGGTTAGAGGGGATTGGCGAAAGGAATCTCAGTCTATCCCAACCACACAGGGGTGGTGGTTCTGGTTAGAGGGGATTGGCGAAAACAATCTCAGTCTATCCTAACCACATCGAGTTTTGGTTCTGGTTAGAGGGGATTGGCGAAAGAAATTTCAGTCTATCCTAACCACACCGGATTTTGGTTCTGGTTAGCGGGGGTTGGCGCAAGGAATCTCAGTCTATCCTAACCACAACGGATTTTGGTTCTCGTTAGAGGGGATTGGCGAAAGAAATCTCAATTTATCCTAACCACACAGGGTTTTGGTTCTGGTTAGAGGGGATTGGCGAAAGGAATCTCAGTCTATCCTAACCACACAGGTTTTGGTTCTGGTTAGAGGGGATTGGCGAAAGGAATCTCAGTCTATCCTAACCACATAGGAGTTTTGGTTCTCGTTAGAGGGGATTGGCGAAAGGAATCTCAGTCTATCCTAACCACATCGGATTTTGGTTCTGGTTAGAGGGGGTTGGCGCAAGGAATCTCGGTCTATCCTACCCACCGTAGGATTTTAGTTCTGGTTAGAGGGGATTTGTGAAAGGAATCTCAGTCTATCCTAACCACATCGGCTTTTGGTTCTGGTTAGAGGGGATTGGCAAAAAGAATCTCAGTCTATCTTAACCACACAGGGGTTTTGGTTCTGGTTAGAGGGGATTGGCGAAACGAATCTCAGTCTATCCTAACCACATCGAGTTTTGGTTCTGGTTAAAGGGGATTGGCGAAAGGAATTTCAGTCTATCCTAACCACATCGGATTTTGGTTCTGGTTAGCGAGGGTTGGCGCAAGAAATCTCAGTCTATCCTGACCACATCGAATTTTGGTTCTGGTTAGAGGGGATTGGCCAAAGGAATCTCAGTCTATCCTAACCACATCGGCTTTTGGTTCTGGTTAGAGGGGATTGGCGAAAGGAATCTCAGTCTATCCTAACTACACAGGGGTCTTGGTTCTGGTTAGAGGGGATTTGCGAAACGAATCTCAGTCTATCCTAACCACACAGGGGTTTTGGTTCTGGTTAGAGGGGATTGACGAAAGGAATCTCAGTCTATCCTAACCACACATGGGTTTTGGTTCTGGTTAGAGGGGATTGGCGAAAAGAATCTCAGTCTATCCTAACCACATCGAGTTTTGGTTCTGGTTAGCGGGGGTTGGCGCAAGGAATCTCAGTCTATCCTGACCACATCGAATTTTGGTTCTGGTTAGAGGGGATTGGCCAAAGGAATCTCAGTCTATCCTAACCACACAGGGGTTTTGGTTCTGGTTAGAGGGGATTTGCGAAACGAATCTCAGTCTATCCTAACCACACAGGGGTTTTGGTTCTGGTTAGAGGGGATTGGCGAAAGGAATCTCAGTCTATCCTAACCACACATGGGTTTTGGTTCTGGTTAGAGGGGATTGGCGAAAAGAATCTCAGTCTATCCTAACCACATCGAGTTTTGGTTCTGGTTAGCGGGGGTTGGCGCAAGGAATCTCAGTCTATCCTAACCACAACGGATTTTGGTTCTCGTTAGAGGGGATTGGCGAAAGGAATCTCAGTCTATCCTAACCACACAGGAGTTTTGGTTCTGGTTAGAGGGGATTGGCGAAAGGAATCTCAGTCTATCCTAACCACACAGGCGTTTTGGTTCTGGTTAGAGGGGATTGGCGAAACGAATCTCAGTCTATCCTAACCACACATGGGTTTTGGTTCTGGTTAGAGGGGATTGGCGAAAAGAATCTCAGTCTATCCTAACCACATCGGATTTTGGTTCTGGTTAGAGGGGGTTGGCGCAAGGAATCTCAGTCTATCCTACCCACCGTAGGATTTTAGTTCTGGTTAGAGGGGATTTGAGAAAGGAATCTCAGTCTATCCTAGCCACATCGGATTTTGGTTCTGGTTAGAGGGGATTTGCGAAACGAATCTCAGTCTATCGTAACCACACAGTGGTTTTGGTTCTGGTTAGAGGGGATTGGCGAAACGAATCTCAGTCTATCCTAACCACATCGAGTTTTGGTTCTGGTTAAAGGGGATTGGCGAAAGGAATTTCAGTCTATCCTAACCACATCGAATTTTGGTTCTGGTTAGCGAGGGTTGGCGCAAGGAATCTCAGTCTATCCTGACCACATCGAATTTTGGTTCTGGTTAGAGGGGATTGGCCAAAGGAATCTCAGTCTATCCTCACCACATCGGCTTTTGGTTCTGGTTAGAGGGGATTGGCGAAAGGAATCTCAGTCTATCCTAACCACACAGGGGTTTTGGTTCTGGTTAGAGGGGATTTGCGAAACGAATCTCAGTCTATCCTAACCATACATGGGTTTTGGTTCTGGTTAGAGGGGATTGGCGAAAGGAATCTCAGTCTATCCTAACCACACATGGGTTTTGGTTCTGGTTAGAGGGGATTGGCGAAAAGAATCTCAGTCTATCCTAACCACATCGGATTTTGGTTCTGGTTAGAGGGGGTTGGCGCAAGGAATCTCAGTCTATCCTACCCACCGTAGGATTTTAGTTCTGGTTAGAGGGGATTTGAGAAAGGAATCTCAGTCTATCCTAGCCACATCGGATTTTGGTTCTGGTTAGAGGGGATTTGCGAAACGAATCTCAGTCTATCCTAACCACATAGGGGTTTTGGTTCTGGTTAGAGGGGATTGGCGAAAGGAATCTCAGTCTATCCTAACCACACATGGGTTTTGGTTCTGGTTAAAGGGGATTGGCGAAAGGAATCTCAGTCTATCCTAACCACACATGGGTTTTGGTTCTGGTTAAAGGGGATTGGCGAAAGGAATCTCAGTCTATCCTAACCACACATGGGTTTTGGTTCTGGTTAGAGGGGATTGGCGAAAAGAATCTCAGTCTATCCTAACCACATCGAGTTTTGGTTCTGGTTAGAGGGGATTGGCGAAAGAAATTTCAGTCTATCCTAACCACACCGGATTTTGGTTCTGGTTAGCGGGGGTTGGCGCAAGGAATCTCAGTCTATCCTAACCACAACGGATTTTGGTTCTCGTTAGAGGGGATTGGCGAAAGGAATCTCAGTCTATCCTAACCACACAGGAGTTTTGGTTCTGGTTAGAGGGGATTGGCGAAAGGAATCTCAGTCTATCCTAACCACACAGGCGTTTTGGTTCTGGTTAGAGGGGATTGGCGAAAGGAATCTCAGTCTATCCTAACCACACAGGCGTTTTGTTTCTGGTTAGAGGGGATTGGCGAAAGGAATCTCAGTGTATCCCAACCACACAGGGGTTTTGGTTCTGGTTAGTGGGGATTGGCGAAAACAATCTCAGTCTATCCTAACCACATCGAGTTTTGGTTCTGGTTAGAGGGGATTGGCGAAAGAAATTTCAGTCTATCCTAACCACACCGGATTTTGGTTCTGGTTAGCGGGGGTTGGCGCAAGGAATCTCAGTCTATCCTAACCACAACGGCTTTTGGTTCTCGTTAGAGGGGATTGGCGAAAGGAATCTCAGTCTATCCTAACCACACAGGAGTTTTGGTTCTGGTTAGAGGGGATTGGCGAAAGGAATCTCAGTCTATCCTAACCACACAGGCGTTTTGGTTCTGGTTAGAGGGGATTGGCGAAAGGAATCTCACTCTATCCTAACCACACAGGCGTTTTGTTTCTGGTTAGAGGGGATTGGCGAAAGGAATCTCAGTCTATCCCAACCACACAGGGGTGGTGGTTCTGGTTAGAGGGGATTGGCGAAAACAATCTCAGTCTATCCTAACCACATCGAGTTTTGGTTCTGGTTAGAGGGGATTGGCGAAAGAAATTTCAGTCTATCCTAACCACACCGGATTTTGGTTCTGGTTAGAGGGGATTGGCGAAAGGAATCTCAATTTATCCTAACCACACAGAGGTTTTGGTTCTGGTTAGAGGGGATTGGCGAAAGGAATCTCAGTCTATCCTAACCACACAGGTTTTGGTTCTGGTTAGAGGGGATTGGCGAAAGGAATCTCAGTCTATCCTAACCACACATGGGTTTTGGTTCTGGTTAAAGGGGATTGGCGAAAGGAATCTCAGTCTATCCTAACCACACATGGGTTTTGGTTCTGGTTAGAGGGGATTGGCGAAAAGAATCTCAGTCTATCCTAACCACATCGAGTTTTGGTTCTGGTTAGAGGGGATTGGCGAAAGAAATTTCAGTCTATCCTAACCACACCGGATTTTGGTTCTGGTTAGCGGGGGTTGGCGCAAGGAATCTCAGTCTATCCTAACCACAACGGATTTTGGTTCTCGTTAGAGGGGATTGGCGAAAGGAATCTCAGTCTATCCTAACCACACAGGAGTTTTGGTTCTGGTTAGAGGGGATTGGCGAAAGGAATCTCAGTCTATCCTAACCACACAGGCGTTTTGGTTCTGGTTAGAGGGGATTGGCGAAAGGAATCTCAGTCTATCCTAACCACACAGGCGTTTTGTTTCTGGTTAGAGGGGATTGGCGAAAGGAATCTCAGTGTATCCCAACCACACAGGGGTTTTGGTTCTGGTTAGTGGGGATTGGCGAAAACAATCTCAGTCTATCCTAACCACATCGAGTTTTGGTTCTGGTTAGAGGGGATTGGCGAAAGAAATTTCAGTCTATCCTAACCACACCGGATTTTGGTTCTGGTTAGCGGGGGTTGGCGCAAGGAATCTCAGTCTATCCTAACCACAACGGCTTTTGGTTCTCGTTAGAGGGGATTGGCGAAAGGAATCTCAGTCTATCCTAACCACACAGGAGTTTTGGTTCTGGTTAGAGGGGATTGGCGAAAGGAATCTCAGTCTATCCTAACCACACAGGCGTTTTGGTTCTGGTTAGAGGGGATTGGCGAAAGGAATCTCAGTCTATCCTAACCACACAGGCGTTTTGTTTCTGGTTAGAGGGGATTGGCAAAAGGAATCTCAGTCTATCCCAACCACACAGGGGTGGTGGTTCTGGTTAGAGGGGATTGGCGAAAACAATCTCAGTCTATCCTAACCACATCGAGTTTTGGTTCTGGTTAGAGGGGATTGGCGAAAGAAATTTCAGTCTATCCTAACCACACCGGATTTTGGTTCTGGTTAGCGGGGGTTGGCGCAAGGAATCTCAGTCTATCCTAACCACAACGGATTTTGGTTCTCGTTAGAGGGGATTGGCGAAAGAAATCTCAATTTATCCTAACCACACAGGGTTTTGGTTCTGGTTAGAGGGGATTGGCGAAAGGAATCTCAGTCTATCCTAACCACACAGGTTTTGGTTCTGGTTAGAGGGGATTGGCGAAAGGAATCTCAGTCTATCCTAACCACATAGGAGTTTTGGTTCTCGTTAGAGGGGATTGGCGAAAGGAATCTCAGTCTATCCTAACCACATCGGATTTTGGTTCTGGTTAGAGGGGGTTGGCGCAAGGAATCTCGGTCTATCCTACCCACCGTAGGATTTTAGTTCTGGTTAGAGGGGATTTGTGAAAGGAATCTCAGTCTATCCTAACCACATCGGCTTTTGGTTCTGGTTAGAGGGGATTGGCAAAAAGAATCTCAGTCTATCTTAACCACACAGGGGTTTTGGTTCTGGTTAGAGGGGATTGGCGAAACGAATCTCAGTCTATCCTAACCACATCGAGTTTTGGTTCTGGTTAAAGGGGATTGGCGAAAGGAATTTCAGTCTATCCTAACCACATCGGATTTTGGTTCTGGTTAGCGAGGGTTGGCGCAAGAAATCTCAGTCTATCCTGACCACATCGAATTTTGGTTCTGGTTAGAGGGGATTGGCCAAAGGAATCTCAGTCTATCCTAACCACATCGGCTTTTGGTTCTGGTTAGAGGGGATTGGCGAAAGGAATCTCAGTCTATCCTAACTACACAGGGGTCTTGGTTCTGGTTAGAGGGGATTTGCGAAACGAATCTCAGTCTATCCTAACCACACAGGGGTTTTGGTTCTGGTTAGAGGGGTTTGACGAAAGGAATCTCAGTCTATCCTAACCACACATGGGTTTTGGTTCTGGTTAGAGGGGATTGGCGAAAAGAATCTCAGTCTATCCTAACCACATCGAGTTTTGGTTCTGGTTAGCGGGGGTTGGCGCAAGGAATCTCAGTCTATCCTGACCACATCGAATTTTGGTTCTGGTTAGAGGGGATTGGCCAAAGGAATCTCAGTCTATCCTAACCACATCGGCTTTTGGTTCTGGTTAGAGGGGATTGGCGAAAGGAATCTCAGTCTATCCTAACCACATAGGGGTTTTGGTTCTGGTTAGAGGGGATTTGCGAAACGAATCTCAGTCTATCCTAACCACACAGGGGTTTTGGTTCTGGTTAGAGGGGATTGGCGAAAGGAATCTCAGTCTATCCTAACCACACATGGGTTTTGGTTCTGGTTAGAGGGGATTGGCGAAAAGAATCTCAGTCTATCCTAACCACATCGAGTTTTGGTTCTGGTTAGCGGGGGTTGGCGCAAGGAATCTCAGTCTATCCTAACCACAACGGATTTTGGTTCTCGTTAGAGGGGATTGGCGAAAGGAATCTCAGTCTATCCTAACCACACAGGAGTTTTGGTTCTGGTTAGAGGGGATTGGCGAAAGGAATCTCAGTCTATCCTAACCACACAGGCGTTTTGGTTCTGGTTAGAGGGGATTGGCGAAACGAATCTCAGTCTATCCTAACCACACATGGGTTTTGGTTCTGGTTAGAGGGGATTGGCGAAAAGAATCTTAGTCTATCCTAACCACATCGGATTTTGGTTCTGGTTAGAGGGGGTTGGCGCAAGGAATCTCAGTCTATCCTACCCACCGTAGGATTTTAGTTCTGGTTAGAGGGGATTTGAGAAAGGAATCTCAGTCTATCCTAGCCACATCGGATTTTGGTTCTGGTTAGAGGGGATTTGCGAAACGAATCTCAGTCTATCGTAACCACACAGTGGTTTTGGTTCTGGTTAGAGGGGATTGGCGAAACGAATCTCAGTCTATCCTAACCACATCGAGTTTTGGTTCTGGTTAAAGGGGATTGGCGAAAGGAATTTCAGTCTATCCTAACCACATCGAATTTTGGTTCTGGTTAGCGAGGGTTGGCGCAAGGAATCTCAGTCTATCCTGACCACATCGAATTTTGGTTCTGGTTAGAGGGGATTGGCCAAAGGAATCTCAGTCTATCCTCACCACATCGGCTTTTGGTTCTGGTTAGAGGGGATTGGCGAAAGGAATCTCAGTCTATCCTAACCACACAGGGGTTTTGGTTCTGGTTAGAGGGGATTTGCGAAACGAATCTCAGTCTATCCTAACCATACATGGGTTTTGGTTCTGGTTAGAGGGGATTGGCGAAAGGAATCTCAGTCTATCCTAACCACACATGGGTTTTGGTTCTGGTTAGAGGGGATTGGCGAAAAGAATCTCAGTCTATCCTAACCACATCGGATTTTGGTTCTGGTTAGAGGGGGTTGGCGCAAGGAATCTCAGTCTATCCTACCCACCGTAGGATTTTAGTTCTGGTTAGAGGGGATTTGAGAAAGGAATCTCAGTCTATCCTAGCCACATCGGATTTTGGTTCTGGTTAGAGGGGATTTGCGAAACGAATCTCAGTCTATCCTAACCACATAGGGGTTTTGGTTCTGGTTAGAGGGGATTGGCGAAAGGAATCTCAGTCTATCCTAACCACACATGGGTTTTGGTTCTGGTTAAAGGGGATTGGCGAAAGGAATCTCAGTCTATCCTAACCACACATGGGTTTTGGTTCTGGTTAAAGGGGATTGGCGAAAGGAATCTCAGTCTATCCTAACCACACATGGGTTTTGGTTCTGGTTAGAGGGGATTGGCGAAAAGAATCTCAGTCTATCCTAACCACATCGAGTTTTGGTTCTGGTTAGAGGGGATTGGCGAAAGAAATTTCAGTCTATCCTAACCACACCGGATTTTGGTTCTGGTTAGCGGGGGTTGGCGCAAGGAATCTCAGTCTATCCTAACCACAACGGATTTTGGTTCTCGTTAGAGGGGATTGGCGAAAGGAATCTCAGTCTATCCTAACCACACAGGAGTTTTGGTTCTGGTTAGAGGGGATTGGCGAAAGGAATCTCAGTCTATCCTAACCACACAGGCGTTTTGGTTCTGGTTAGAGGGGATTGGCGAAAGGAATCTCAGTCTATCCTAACCACACAGGCGTTTTGTTTCTGGTTAGAGGGGATTGGCGAAAGGAATCTCAGTGTATCCCAACCACACAGGGGTTTTGGTTCTGGTTAGTGGGGATTGGCGAAAACAATCTCAGTCTATCCTAACCACATCGAGTTTTGGTTCTGGTTAGAGGGGATTGGCGAAAGAAATTTCAGTCTATCCTAACCACACCGGATTTTGGTTCTGGTTAGAGGGGATTGGCGAAAGGAATCTCAATTTATCCTAACCACACAGAGGTTTTGGTTCTGGTTAGAGGGGATTGGCGAAAGGAATCTCAGTCTATCCTAACCACACAGGTTTTGGTTCTGGTTAGAGGGGATTGGCGAAAGGAATCTCAGTCTATCCTAACCACACAGGCATTTTGGTTCTGGTTAGAGGGGATTGGCGAAAGGAATCTCAGTCTATCCGAACCACACAGGCGTTTTGTTTCTGGTTAGAGGGGATTGGCGAAAGGAATCTCAGTCTATCCCAACCACACAGGGGTTTTGGTTGTGGTTAGAGGGGATTGGCGAAAACAATCTCAGTCTATCCTAACCACATCGAGTTTTGGTTCTGGTTAGAGGGGATTGGCGAAAGAAATTTCAGTCTATCCTAACCACATCGGATTTTGGTTCTGGTTAGAGGGGGTTGGCGAAACGAATCTCAGTCTATCCTAACCACATCGGCTTTTGGTTCTGGTTAGAGGGGATTGGCGAAAAGAATCTCAGTCTATCCTAACCACACAGGGGTTTTGGTTCTGGTTAGAGGGGATTGGCGAAACGAATCTCAGTCTATCCTAACCACACCTCGAGTTTTGGTTCTGGTTAGAGGGGATTGGCGAAAAGAATCTCAGTCTATCCTAACCACATCGGATTTTGGTTCTGGTTAGAGGGGGTTGGCGCAAGGAATCTCAGTCTATCCTACCCACCGTAGGATTTTAGTTCTGGTTAGAGGGGATTTGAGAAAGGAATCTCAGTCTATCCTAGCCACATCGGATTTTGGTTCTGGTTAGAGGGGATTTGCGAAACGAATCTCAGTCTATCCTAACCACATAGGGGTTTTGGTTCTGGTTAGAGGGGATTGGCGAAAGGAATCTCAGTCTATCCTAACCACACATGGGTTTTGGTTCTGGTTAAAGGGGATTGGCGAAAAGAATCTTAGTCTATCCTAACCACATCAAGTTTTGGTTCTGGTTAGAGGGGATTGGCGAAAGAAATTTCAGTCTATCCTAACCACACCGGATTTTGGTTCTGGTTAGCGGTGGTTGGCGCAAGGAATCTCAGTCTATCCTAACCACAACGGATTTTGGTTCTCGTTAGAGGGGATTGGCGAAAGGAATCTCAGTCTATCCTAACCACACAGGAGTTTTGGTTCTGGTTAGAGGGGATTGGCGAAAGGAATCTCAGTCTATCCTAACCACACAGGCGTTTTGGTTCTGGTTAGAGGGGATTGGCGAAAGGAATCTCAGTCTATCCGAACCACACAGTCGTTTTGTTTCTGGTTAGAGGGGATTGGCGAAAGGAATCTCAGTCTATCCCAACCACACAGGGGTTTTGGTTCTGGTTAGAGGGGATTGGCGAAAACAATCTCAGTCTATCCTAACCACATCGAGTTTTGGTTCTGGTTAGAGGGGATTGGCGAAAGAAATTTCAGTCTATCCTAACCACACCGGATTTTGGTTCTGGTTAGCGGGGGTTGGCGCAAGGAATCTCAGTCTATCCTAACCACAACGGATTTTGGTTCTCGTTAGAGGGGATTGGCGAAAGAAATCTCAATTTATCCTAACCACACAAGGTTTTGGTTCTGGTTAGAGGGGATTGGCGAAAGGAATGTCAATTTATCCTAACCACACAGAGGTTTTGGTTCTGGTTAGAGGGGATTGGCGAAAGGAATCTCAGTCTATCCTAACCACACAGGTTTTGGTTCTGGTTAGAGGGGATTGGCGAAAGGAATCTCAGTCTATCCTAACCACACAGGCATTTTGGTTCTGGTTAGAGGGGATTGGCGAAAGGAATCTCAGTCTATCCGAACCACACAGGCGTTTTGTTTCTGGTTAGAGGGGATTGGCGAAAGGAATCTCAGTCTATCCCAACCACACAGGGGTTTTGGTTGTGGTTAGAGGGGATTGGCGAAAACAATCTCAGTCTATCCTAACCACATCGAGTTTTGGTTCTGGTTAGAGGGGATTGGCGAAAGAAATTTCAGTCTATCCTAACCACATCGGATTTTGGTTCTGGTTAGAGGGGGTTGGCGAAACGAATCTCAGTCTATCCTAACCACATCGGCTTTTGGTTCTGGTTAGAGGGGATTGGCGAAAAGAATCTCAGTCTATCCTAACCACACAGGGGTTTTGGTTCTGGTTAGAGGGGATTGGCGAAACGAATCTCAGTCTATCCTAACCACACCTCGAGTTTTGGTTCTGGTTAGAGGGGATTGGCGAAAAGAATCTCAGTCTATCCTAACCACATCGGATTTTGGTTCTGGTTAGAGGGGGTTGGCGCAAGGAATCTCAGTCTATCCTACCCACCGTAGGATTTTAGTTCTGGTTAGAGGGGATTTGAGAAAGGAATCTCAGTCTATCCTAGCCACATCGGATTTTGGTTCTGGTTAGAGGGGATTTGCGAAACGAATCTCAGTCTATCCTAACCACATAGGGGTTTTGGTTCTGGTTAGAGGGGATTGGCGAAAGGAATCTCAGTCTATCCTAACCACACATGGGTTTTGGTTCTGGTTAAAGGGGATTGGCGAAAAGAATCTTAGTCTATCCTAACCACATCAAGTTTTGGTTCTGGTTAGAGGGGATTGGCGAAAGAAATTTCAGTCTATCCTAACCACACCGGATTTTGGTTCTGGTTAGCGGTGGTTGGCGCAAGGAATCTCAGTCTATCCTAACCACAACGGATTTTGGTTCTCGTTAGAGGGGATTGGCGAAAGGAATCTCAGTCTATCCTAACCACACAGGAGTTTTGGTTCTGGTTAGAGGGGATTGGCGAAAGGAATCTCAGTCTATCCTAACCACACAGGCGTTTTGGTTCTGGTTAGAGGGGATTGGCGAAAGGAATCTCAGTCTATCCGAACCACACAGTCGTTTTGTTTCTGGTTAGAGGGGATTGGCGAAAGGAATCTCAGTCTATCCCAACCACACAGGGGTTTTGGTTCTGGTTAGAGGGGATTGGCGAAAACAATCTCAGTCTATCCTAACCACATCGAGTTTTGGTTCTGGTTAGAGGGGATTGGCGAAAGAAATTTCAGTCTATCCTAACCACACCGGATTTTGGTTCTGGTTAGCGGGGGTTGGCGCAAGGAATCTCAGTCTATCCTAACCACAACGGATTTTGGTTCTCGTTAGAGGGGATTGGCGAAAGAAATCTCAATTTATCCTAACCACACAAGGTTTTGGTTCTGGTTAGAGGGGATTGGCGAAAGGAATCTCAGTCTATCCTAACCACACAGGTTTTGGTTCTGGTTAGAGGGGATTGGCGAAAGGAATCTCAGTCTATCCTAACCACATAGGAGTTTTGGTTCTAGTTAGAGGGGATTGGCGAAAGGAATCTCAGTCTATCCTAACCACATCGGATTTTGGTTCTGGTTAGAGGGGGTTGGCGCAAGGAATCTCGGTCTATCCTACCCACCGTAGGATTTTAGTTCTGGTTAGAGGGGATTTGCGAAAGGAATCTCAGTCTATCCTAACCACATCGGATTTTGGTTCTGGTTAGAGGGGGTTGGTGAAAAGAATCTTAGTCTATCCTAACCACACAGGTTTTGGTTCTGGTTAAAGGAGATTGGCGAAAGGAATCTCAGTCTATCCTAACCACACAGGGGTTTTGGTTCTGGTTAGAGGGGATTGGCGAAACGAATCTCAGTCTATCCTAACCACATAGGCTTTTGGTTCTGGTTAGAGGGGATTTGCGAAACGAATCTCAGTCTATCGTAACCACACAGTGGTTTTGGTTCTGGTTAGAGGGGATTGGCGAAACGAATCTCAGTCTATCCTAACCACATCGAGTTTTGGTTCTGGTTAAAGGGGATTGGCGAAAGGAATTTCAGTCTATCCTAACCACATCGAATTTTGGTTCTGGTTAGCGAGGGTTGGCGCAAGGAATCTCAGTCTATCCTGACCACATCGAATTTTGGTTCTGGTTAGAGGGGATTGGCCAAAGGAATCTCAGTCTATCCTCACCACATCGGCTTTTGGTTCTGGTTAGAGGGGATTGGCGAAAGGAATCTCAGTCTATCCTAACCACATAGGGGTTTTGGTTCTGGTTAGAGGGGATTTGCGAAACGAATCTCAGTCTATCCTAACCATACATGGGTTTTGGTTCTGGTTAGAGGGGATTGGCGAAAGGAATCTCAGTCTATCCTAACCACACATGGGTTTTGGTTCTGGTTAGAGGGGATTGGCGAAAAGAATCTCAGTCTATCCTAACCACATCGGATTTTGGTTCTGGTTAGAGGGGGTTGGCGCAAGGAATCTCAGTCTATCCTACCCACCGTAGGATTTTAGTTCTGGTTAGAGGGGATTTGAGAAAGGAATCTCAGTCTATCCTAGCCACATCGGATTTTGGTTCTGGTTAGAGGGGATTTGCGAAACGAATCTCAGTCTATCCTAACCACATAGGGGTTTTGGTTCTGGTTAGAGGGGATTGGCGAAAGGAATCTCAGTCTATCCTAACCACACATGGGTTTTGGTTCTGGTTAAAGGGGATTGGCGAAAGGAATCTCAGTCTATCCTAACCACACATGGGTTTTGGTTCTGGTTAGAGGGGATTGGCGAAAAGAATCTCAGTCTATCCTAACCACATCGAGTTTTGGTTCTGGTTAGAGGGGATTGGCGAAAGAAATTTCAGTCTATCCTAACCACACCGGATTTTGGTTCTGGTTAGCGGGGGTTGGCGCAAGGAATCTCAGTCTATCCTAACCACAACGGATTTTGGTTCTCGTTAGAGGGGATTGGCGAAAGGAATCTCAGTCTATCCTAACCACACAGGAGTTTTGGTTCTGGTTAGAGGGGATTGGCGAAAGGAATCTCAGTCTATCCTAACCACACAGGCGTTTTGGTTCTGGTTAGAGGGGATTGGCGAAAGGAATCTCAGTCTATCCTAACCACACAGGCGTTTTGTTTCTGGTTAGAGGGGATTGGCGAAAGGAATCTCAGTGTATCCCAACCACACAGGGGTTTTGGTTCTGGTTAGTGGGGATTGGCGAAAACAATCTCAGTCTATCCTAACCACATCGAGTTTTGGTTCTGGTTAGAGGGGATTGGCGAAAGAAATTTCAGTCTATCCTAACCACACCGGATTTTGGTTCTGGTTAGAGGGGATTGGCGAAAGGAATCTCAATTTATCCTAACCACACAGAGGTTTTGGTTCTGGTTAGAGGGGATTGGCGAAAGGAATCTCAGTCTATCCTAACCACACAGGTTTTGGTTCTGGTTAGAGGGGATTGGCGAAAGGAATCTCAGTCTATCCTAACCACACAGGCATTTTGGTTCTGGTTAGAGGGGATTGGCGAAAGGAATCTCAGTCTATCCGAACCACACAGGCGTTTTGTTTCTGGTTAGAGGGGATTGGCGAAAGGAATCTCAGTCTATCCCAACCACACAGGGGTTTTGGTTCTGGTTAGAGGGGATTGGCGAAAACAATCTCAGTCTATCCTAACCACATCGAGTTTTGGTTCTGGTTAGAGGGGATTGGCGAAAGAAATTTCAGTCTATCCTAACCACATCGGATTTTGGTTCTGGTTAGAGGGGGTTGGCGAAACGAATCTCAGTCTATCCTAACCACATCGGCTTTTGGTTCTGGTTAGAGGGGATTGGCGAAAAGAATCTCAGTCTATCCTAACCACACAGGGGTTTTGGTTCTGGTTAGAGGGGATTGGCGAAACGAATCTCAGTCTATCCTAACCACACATCGAGTTTTGGTTCTGGTTAGAGGGGATTGGCGAAAAGAATCTCAGTCTATCCTAACCACATCGGATTTTGGTTCTGGTTAGAGGGGGTTGGCGCAAGGAATCTCAGTCTATCCTACCCACCGTAGGATTTTAGTTCTGGTTAGAGGGGATTTGAGAAAGGAATCTCAGTCTATCCTAGCCACATCGGATTTTGGTTCTGGTTAGAGGGGATTTGCGAAACGAATCTCAGTCTATCCTAACCACATAGGGGTTTTGGTTCTGGTTAGAGGGGATTGGCGAAAGGAATCTCAGTCTATCCTAACCACACATGGGTTTTGGTTCTGGTTAAAGGGGATTGGCGAAAAGAATCTTAGTCTATCCTAACCACATCAAGTTTTGGTTCTGGTTAGAGGGGATTGGCGAAAGAAATTTCAGTCTATCCTAACCACACCGGATTTTGGTTCTGGTTAGCGGTGGTTGGCGCAAGGAATCTCAGTCTATCCTAACCACAACGGATTTTGGTTCTCGTTAGAGGGGATTGGCGAAAGGAATCTCAGTCTATCCTAACCACACAGGAGTTTTGGTTCTGGTTAGAGGGGATTGGCGAAAGGAATCTCAGTCTATCCTAACCACACAGGCGTTTTGGTTCTGGTTAGAGGGGATTGGCGAAAGGAATCTCAGTCTATCCGAACCACACAGTCGTTTTGTTTCTGGTTAGAGGGGATTGGCGAAAGGAATCTCAGTCTATCCCAACCACACAGGGGTTTTGGTTCTGGTTAGAGGGGATTGGCGAAAACAATCTCAGTCTATCCTAACCACATCGAGTTTTGGTTCTGGTTAGAGGGGATTGGCGAAAGAAATTTCAGTCTATCCTAACCACACCGGATTTTGGTTCTGGTTAGCGGGGGTTGGCGCAAGGAATCTCAGTCTATCCTAACCACAACGGATTTTGGTTCTCGTTAGAGGGGATTGGCGAAAGAAATCTCAATTTATCCTAACCACACAGGGTTTTGGTTCTGGTTAGAGGGGATTGGCGAAAGGAATCTCAGTCTATCCTAACCACACAGGTTTTGGTTCTGGTTAGAGGGGATTGGCGAAAGGAATCTCAGTCTATCCTAACCACATAGGAGTTTTGGTTCTAGTTAGAGGGGATTGGCGAAAGGAATCTCAGTCTATCCTAACCACATCGGATTTTGGTTCTGGTTAGAGGGGGTTGGCGCAAGGAATCTCGGTCTATCCTACCCACCGTAGGATTTTAGTTCTGGTTAGAGGGGATTTGCGAAAGGAATATCAGTCTATCCTAACCACATCGGATTTTGGTTCTGGTTAGAGGGGGTTGGTGAAAAGAATCTTAGTCTATCCTAACCACACAGGTTTTGGTTCTGGTTAAAGGAGATTGGCGAAAGGAATCTCAGTCTATCCTAACCACACAGGGGTTTTGGTTCTGGTTAGAGGGGATTGGCGAAACGAATCTCAGTCTATCCTAACCACATAGGCTTTTGGTTCTGGTTAGAGGGGATTGGCGAAAAGAATCTCAGTCTATCGTAACCACACAGGGGTTTTGGTTCTGGTTAGAGGGGATTGGCGAAACGAATCTCAGTCTATCCTAACCACATCGAGTTTTGGTTCTGGTTAAAGGGGATTGGCGAAAGGAATTTCAGTCTATCCTAACCACATCGAATTTTGGTTCTGGTTAGCGAGGGTTGGCGCAAGGAATCTCAGTCTATCCTGACCACATCGAATTTTGGTTCTGGTTAGAGGGGATTGGCCAAAGGAATCTCAGTCTATCCTAACCACATCGGCTTTTGGTTCTGGTTAGAGGGGATTGGCGAGAGGAATCTCAGTCTATCCTAACCACACAGGGGTTTTGGTTCTGGTTAGAGGGGATTTGCGAAACGAATCTCAGTCTATCCTAACCATACAGGGGTTTTGGTTCTGGTTAGAGGGGATTGGCGAAAGGAATATCAGTCTATCCTAACCACACATGGGTTTTGGTTCTGGTTAGAGGGGATTGGCGAAAAGAATCTCAGTCTATCCTAACCACATCGAGTTTTGGTTCTGGTTAGAGTGGATTGGCGAAAGAAATTTCAGTCTATCCTAACCACACCGGATTTTGGTTCTGGTTAGCGGGGGTTGGCGCAAGGAATCTCAGTCTATCCTAACCACAACGGATTTTGGTTCTCGTTAGAGGGGATTGGCGAAAGGAATCTCAGTCTATCCTAACCACACAGGAGTTTTGGTTCTGGTTAGAGGGGATTGGCGAAAGGAATCTCAGTCTATCCTAACCACACAGGCGTTTTGGTTCTGGTTAGAGGGGATTGGCGAAAGGAATCTCAGTCTATCCTAACCACACAAGCATTTTGTTTCTGGATAGAGGGGATTGGCGAAAGGAATCTCAGTGTATCCCAACCACACAGGGGTTTTGGTTCTGGTTAGTGGGGATTGGCGAAAACAATCTCAGTCTATCCTAACCACATCGAGTTTTGGTTCTGGTTAGAGGGGATTGGCGAAAGAAATTTCAGTCTATCCTAACCACACCGGATTTTGGTTCTGGATAGAGGGGATTGGCGAAAGGAATCTCAATTTATCCTAACCACACAGAGGTTTTGGTTCTGGTTAGAGGGGATTGGCGAAAGGAATCTCAGTCTATCCTAACCACACAGGTTTTGGTTCTGGTTAGAGGGGATTGGCGAAAGGAATCTCAGTCTATCCTAACCACACAGGAGTTTTGGTTCTCGTTAGTGGGGATTGGCGAAAGGAATCTCAGTCTATCCTAACCACATCGGATTTTGGTTCTGGTTAGAGGGGGTTGGCGAAACGAATCTCAGTCTATCCTAACCACATCGGCTTTTGGTTCTGGTTAGAGGGGCTTGGCGAAAAGAATCTCAGTCTATCCTAACCACACAGGGGTTTTGGTTCTGGTTAGAGGGGATTGGCGAAACGAATCTCAGTCTATCCTAACCACATCGAGTTTTGGTTCTGGTTAAAGGGGATTGGCGAAAGGAATTTCAGTCTATCCTAACCACATCGGATTTTGGTTCTGGTTAGCGAGGGTTGGCGCAAGGAATCTCAGTCTATCCTGACCACATCGAATTTTGGTTCTGGTTAGAGGGGATTGGCCAAAGGAATCTCAGTCTATCCTAACCACATCGGCTTTTGGTTCTGGTTAGAGGGGATTGGCGAAAGCAATCTCAGTCTATCCTAACCACACAGGGGTTTTGGTTCTGGTTAGAGGGGATTTGCGAAACGAATCTCAGTCTATCCTAACCACATAGGGGTTTTGGTTCTGGTTAGAGGGGATTGGCGAAAGGAATCTCAGTCTATCCTAACCACACATGGGTTTTGGTTCTGGTTAAAGGGGATTGGCGAAAAGAATCTCAGTCTATCCTAACCACATCAAGTTTTGGTTCTGGTTAGAGGGGATTGGCGAAAGAAATTTCAGTCTATCCTAACCACACCGGATTTTGGTTCTGGTTAGCGGGGGTTGGCGCAAGGAATCTCAGTCTATCCTAACCACAACGGATTTTGGTTCTGGTTAGAGGGGATTGGCGAAAGGAATCTCAGTCTATCCTAACCACACAGGAGTTTTGGTTCTGGTTAGAGGGGATTGGCGAAAGGAATCTCAGTCTATCCTAACCACACAGGCGTTTTGGTTCTGGTTAGAGGGGATTGGCGAAAGGAATCTCAGTCTATCCGAACCACACAGGCGTTTTGTTTCTGGTTAGAGGGGATTGGCGAAAGGAATCTCAGTCTATCCCAACCACACAGGGGTTTTGGTTCTGGTTAGAGGGGATTGGCGAAAACAATCTCAGTCTATCCTAACCACATCGAGTTTTGGTTAGAGGGGATTGGCGAAAGAAATTTCAGTCTATCCTAACCACACCGGATTTTGGTTCTGGTTAGCGGGGGTTGGCGCAAGGAATCTCAGTCTATCCTAACCACAACGGATTTTGGTTCTCGTTAGAGGGGATTGGCGAAAGAAATCTCAATTTATCCTAACCACACAGGGTTTTGGTTCTGGTTAGAGGGGATTGGCGAAAGGAATCTCAGTCTATCCTAACCACACAGGTTTTGGTTCTGGTTAGAGGGGATTGGCGAAAGGAATCTCAGTCTATCCTAACCACATAGGAGTTTTGGTTCTCGTTAGAGGGGATTGGCGAAAGGAATCTTAGTCTATCCTAACCACATCGGATTTTGGTTCTGGTTAGAGGGGGTTGGCGCAAGGAATCTCGGTCTATCCTACCCACCGTAGGATTTTAGTTCTGGTTAGAGGGGATTTGCGAAAGGAATCTCAGTCTATCCTAACCACATCGGATTTTGGTTCTGGTTAGAGGGGGTTGGTGAAAAGAATCTTAGTCTATCCTAACCACACAGGTTTTGGTTCTGGTTAAAGGAGATTGGCGAAAGGAATCTCAGTCTATCCTAACCACACAGGGGTTTTGGTTCTGGTTAGAGGGGATTGGCGAATCGAATCTCAGTCTATCCTAACCACATCGGCTTTTGGTTCTGGTTAGAGGGGATTGGCGAAAAGAATCTCAGTCTATCCTAACCACACAGGGGTTTTGGTTCTGGTTAGAGGGGATTGGCGAAACGAATCTCAGTCTATCCTAACCACATCGAGTTTTGGTTCTGGTTAAAGGGGATTGGCGAAAGGAATTTCAGTCTATCCTAACCACATCGAATTTTGGTTCTGGTTAGCGAGGGTTGGCGCAAGGAATCTCAGTCTATCTTGACCACATCGAATTTTGGTTCTGGTTAGAGGGGATTGGCCAAAGGAATCTCAGTCTATCCTAACCACATCGGCTTTTGGTTCTGGTTAGAGGGGATTGGCGAAAGGAATCTCAGTCTATCCTAACCACACAGGGGTTTTGGTTCTGGTTAGAGGGGATTTGCGAAAGGAATCTCAGTCTATCCTAACCATACAGGGGTTTTGGTTCTGGTTAGAGGGGATTGGCGAAAGGAATCTCAGTCTATCCTAACCACACATGGGTTTTCGTTCTGGTTAGAGGTGATTGGCTAAAAGAATCTCAGTCTATCCTAACCACATCGAGTTTTGGTTCTGGTTAGAGGGGATTGGCGAAAGAAATTTCAGTCTATCCTAACCACACCGGATTTTGGTTCTGGTTAGCGGGGGTTGGCGCAAGGAATCTCAGTCTATCCTAACCACAACGGATTTTGGTTCTCGTTAGAGGGGATTGGCGAAAGGAATCTCAGTCTATCCTAACCACACAGGAGTTTTGGTTCTGGTTAGAGGGGATTGGCGAAAGGAATCTCAGTCTATCCTAACCACACAGGCGTTTTGGTTCTGGTTAGAGGGGATTGGCGAAAGGAATCTCAGTCTATCCTAACCACACAGGCATTTTGTTTCTGGATAGAGGGGATTGGCGAAAGGAATCTCAGTGTATCCCAACCACACAGGGGTTTTGGTTCTGGTTAGTGGGGATTGGCGAAAACAATCTCAGTCTATCCTAACCACATCGAGTTTTGGTTCTGGTTAGAGGGGATTGGCGAAAGAAATTTCAGTCTATCCTAACCACACCGGATTTTGGTTCTGGTTAGAGGGGATTGGCGAAAGGAATCTCAATTTATCCTAACCACACAGAGGTTTTGGTTCTGGTTAGAGGGGATTGGCGAAAGGAATCTCAGTCTATCCTAACCACACAGGTTTTGGTTCTGGTTAGAGGGGATTGGCGAAAGGAATCTCAGTCTATCCTAACCACACAGGAGTTTTGGTTCTCGTTAGTGGGGATTGGCGAAAGGAATCTCAGTCTATCCTAACCACACAGGTTTTGGTTCTGGTTAGAGGGGGTTGGCGCAAAGAATCTCGGTCTATCCTACCCACCGTAGGATTTTAGTTCTGGTTAGAGGGGATTTGCGAAAGGAATCTCAGTCTATCCTAACCACATCGGATTTTGGTTCTGGTTAGAGGGGGTTGGCGAAAAGAATCTTAGTCTATCCTAACCACACAGGTTTTGGTTCTGGTTAAAGGGGATTGGCGAAAGGAATCTCAGTCTATCCTAACCACACAGGGGTTTTGGTTCTGGTTAGAGAAGATTGGCGAAAGGAATCTCAGTCTATCCTAACCACACAGGGGTTTTGGTTCTGGTTAGAGGGGATTGGCGAAACGAATCTCAGTCTATCCTAACCACACAGGTTTTGGTTCTGGTTAGAGGGGGTTGGCGCAAGGAATCTTGGTCTATCCTACCCACCGTAGGATTTTAGTTCTGGTTAGAGGGGATTTGCGAAAGGAATCTCAGTCTATCCTAACCACATCGGATTTTGGTTCTCGTTAGAGGGGGTTGGCGAAAAGAATCTTAGTCTATCCTAACCACACAGGAGTTTTGGTTCTAGTTAGAGGGGATTGGCGAAAGGAATCTCAGTCTATCCTAACCACATCGGATTTTGGTTCTGGTTAGAGGGGGTTGGCGCAAGGAATCTTGGTCTATCCTACCCACCGTAGGATTTTAGTTCTGGTTAGAGGGGATTTGCGAAAGGAATCTCAGTCTATCCTAACCACATCGGATTTTGGTTCTGGTTAGAGGGGGTTGGCGAAAAGAATCTTAGTCTATCCTAACCACACAGGTTTTGGTTCTGGTTAAAGGGGATTGGCGAAAGGAATCTCAGTCTATCCTAACCACACAGGGGTTTTGGTTCTGGTTAGAGGGGATTGGCGAAACGAATCTCAGTCTATCCTAACCACATCGGCTTTTGGTTCTGGTTAGAGGGGATTAGCGAAAAGAATCTCAGTCTATCCTAACCACACAGGGGTTTTGGTTCTGGTTAGAGGGGATCGGCGAAACGAATCTCAGTCTATCCTAACCACATCGAGTTTTGGTTCTGGTTAAAGGGGATTGGCAAAAGGAATGTCAGTCTATCCTAACCACATCGGATTTTGGTTCTGGTTAGCGAGGGTTGGCGCAAGGAATCTCAGTCTATCCTGACCACATCGAATTTTGGTTCTGGTTAGAGGGGATTCGCCAAAGGAATCTCAGTCTATCCTCACCACATCGGCTTTTGGTTCTGGTTAGAGGGGATTGGCGAAAGGAATCTCAGTCTATCCTAACCACACAGGGGTTTTGGTTCTGGTTAGAGGGGATTTGCGAAACGAATCTCAGTCTATCCTAACCACACAGGGGTTTTGGTTCTGGTTAGAGGGGATTGGCGAAAGGAATCTCAGTCTATCCTAACCACACATGGGTTTTGGTTCTGGTTAGAGGGGATTGGCGAAAAGAATCTCAGTCTATCCTAACCACATCGAGTTTTGGTTCTGGTTAGAGCGGATTGGCGAAAGAAATTTCAGTCTATCCTAACCACACCGGATTTTGGTTCTGGTTAGCGGGGGTTGGCGCAAGGAATCTCAGTCTATCCTAACCACAACGGATTTTGGTTCTCGTTAGAGGGGATTGGCGAAAGGAATCTTAGTCTATCCTAACCACACAGGAGTTTTGGTTCTGGTTAGAGGGGATTGGCGAAAGGAATCTCAGTCTATCCTAACCACACAGGCGTTTTGGTTCTGGTTAGAGGGGATTGGCGAAAGGAATCTCAGTCTATCCTAACCACAACGGATTTTTGTTCTCGTTAGAGGGGATTGGCGAAAGAAATCTCAATTTATCCTAACCACACAGGGTTTTGGTTCTGGTTAGAGGGGATTGGCGAAAGGAATCTCAGTCTATCCTAACCACACAGGTTTTGGTTCTGGTTAGAGGGGATTGGCGAAAGGAATCTCAGTCTATCCTAACCACATAGGAGTTTTGGTTCTAGTTAGAGGGGATTGGCGAAAGGAATCTCAGTCTATCCTAACCACATCGGATTTTGGTTCTGGTTAGAGGGGGTTGGCGCAAGGAATCTCGGTCTATCCTACCCACCGTAGGATTTTAGTTCTGGTTAGAGGGGATTTGCGAAAGGAATCTCAGTCTATCCTAACCACATCGGATTTTGGTTCTGGTTAGAGGGGGTTGGTGAAAAGAATCTTAGTCTATCCTAACCACACAGGTTTTGGTTCTGGTTAAAGGAGATTGGCGAAAGGAATCTCAGTCTATCCTAACCACACAGGGGTTTTGGTTCTGGTTAGAGGGGATTGGCGAAACGAATCTCAGTCTATCCTAACCACATCGGCTTTTGGTTCTGGTTAGAGGGGATTGGCGAAAAGAATCTCAGTCTATCCTAACCACACAGGGGTTTTGGTTCTGGTTAGAGGGGATTGGCGAAACGAATCTCAGTCTATCCTAACCACATCGAGTTTTGGTTCTGGTTAAAGGGGATTGGCGAAAGGAATTTCAGTCTATCCTAACCACATCGAATTTTGGTTCTGGTTAGCGAGGGTTGGCGCAAGGAATCTCAGTCTATCCTGACCACATCGAATTTTGGTTCTGGTTAGAGGGGATTGGCCAAAGGAATCTCAGTCTATCCTAACCACATCGGCTTTTGGTTCTGGTTAGATGGGATTGGCGAAAGGAATCTCAGTCTATCCTAACCACACAGGGGTTTTGGTTCTGGTTAGAGGGGATTTGCGAAAGGAATCTCAGTCTATCCTAACCACACAGGAGTTTTGGTTCTAGTTAGAGGGGATTGGCGAAAGGAATCTCAGTCTATCCTAACCACATTGGATTTTGGTTCTGGTTAGAGGGGGTTGGCGCAAGGAATCTTGGTCTATCCTACCCACCGTAGGATTTTAGTTCTGGTTAGAGGGGATTTGCGAAAGGAATCTCAGTCTATCCTAACCACATCGGATTTTGGTTCTGGTTAGAGGGGGTTGGCGAAAAGAATCTTAGTCTATCCTAACCACACAGGTTTTGGTTCTGGTTAAAGGGGATTGGCGAAAGGAATCTCAGTCTATCCTAACCACACAGGGGTTTTGGTTCTGGTTAGAGGGGATTGGCGAAACGAATCTCAGTCTATGCTAACCACATCGGCTTTTGGTTCTGGTTAGAGGGGATTGGCGAAAAGAATCTCAGTCTATCCTAACCACACAGGGGTTTTGGTTCTGGTTAGAGGGGATCGGCGAAACGAATCTCAGTCTATCCTAACCACATCGAGTTTTGGTTCTGGTTAAAGGGGATTGGCGAAAGGAATTTCAGTCTATCCTAACCACATCGGATTTTGGTTCTGGTTAGCGAGGGTTGGCGCAAGGAATCTCAGTCTATCCTGACCACATCGAATTTTGGTTCTGGTTAGAGGGGATTGGCCAAAGGAATCTCAGTCTATCCTCACCACATCGGCTTTTGGTTCTGGTTAGAGGGGATTGGCGAAAGGAATCTCAGTCTATCCTAACCACACAGGGGTTTTGGTTCTGGTTAGAGGGGATTTGCGAAACGAATCTCAGTCTATCCTAACCACACAGGGGTTTTGGTTCTGGTTAGAGGGGATTGGCGAAAGGAATCTCAGTCTATCCTAACCACACATGGGTTTTGGTTCTGGTTAGAGGGGATTCGCGAAAAGAATCTCAGTCTATCCTAACCACATCGAGTTTTGGTTCTGGTTAGAGCGGATTGGCGAAAGAAATTTCAGTCTATCCTAACCACACCGGATTTTGGTTCTGGTTAGCGGGGGTTGGCGCAAGGAATCTTAGTCTATCCTAACCACAACGGATTTTGGTTCTCGTTAGAGGGGATTGGCGAAAGGAATCTTAGTCTATCCTAACCACACAGGAGTTTTGGTTCTGGTTAGAGGGGATTGGCGAAAGGAATCTCAGTCTATCCTAACCACACAGGCGTTTTGGTTCTGGTTAGAGGGGATTGGCGAAAGGAATCTCAGTCTATCCTAACCACACATGGGTTTTGGTTCTGGTTAGAGGGGATTCGCGAAAAGAATCTCAGTCTATCCTAACCACATCGAGTTTTGGTTCTGGTTAGAGGGGATTGGCGAAAGAAATTTCAGTCTATCCCAACCACACAGGGGTTTTGGTTCTGGTTAGTGGGGATTGGCGAAAACAATCTCAGTCTATCCTAACCACATCGAGTTTTGGTTCTGGTTAGAGGGGATTGGCAAAAGAAATTTCAGTCTATCCTAACCACACCGGATTTTTGTTCTGGTTAGCGGGGGTTGGCGCAAGGAATCTCAGTCTATCCTAACTACAACGGATTTTGGTTCTCGTTAGAAGGGATTGGCGAAAGGAAACTCAATTTATCCTAACCACACAGGGGTTTTGGTTCTGGTTAGAGGGGATTGGCGAAAGGAATCTCAGTCTATCCTAACCACACAGGTTTTGGTTCTGGTTAGAGGGGATTGGCGAAAGGAATCTCAGTCTATCCTAACCACACAGGAGTTTTGGTTCTCGTTAGAGGGGATTGGCGAAAGGAATCTCAGTCTATCCTAACCACATCGGTTTTTGGTTCTGGTTAGACGGGGTTGGCGCAAAGAATCTCGGTCTATCCTACCCACCGTGGGATTTTAGTTCTGGTTAGAGGGGATTTGCGAAAGGAATCTCAGTCTATCCTAACCACATCGGATTTTGGTTCTGGTTAGAGGGGGTTGGCGAAAAGAATCTGAGTCTATCCTAACCACACAGGTTTTGGTTCTGGTTAAAGGGGATTGGCGAAAGGAATCTCAGTCTATCCTAACCACATCGGCTTTTGGTTCTCGTTAGAGGGGATTGGCGAAAAGAATCTCAGTCTATCCTAACCACACAGGGGTTTTGGTTCTGGTTAGAGGGGATTGGCGAAACGAATCTCAGTCTATCCTAACCACATCGAGTTTTGGTTCTGGTTAAAGGGGATTGGCGAAAGGAATCTCAGTCTATCCTAACCACACAAGGGTTTTGGTTCTGGTTAGAGGGGATTGGCGAAAGGAATCTCAGTCTATCCTAACCACACAGGGGTTTTGGTTCTGGTTAGAGGGGATTGGCGAAACGAATCTCAGTCTATCCTAACCACATCGAGTTTTGGTTCTGGTTAAAGGGGATTGGCGAAAGGAATTTCAGTCTATCCTAACCACATCGGATTTTGGTTCTGGTTAGCGAGGGTTGGCGCAAGGAATCTCAGTCTATCCTGAACACATCGAATTTTGGTTCTGGTTAGAGGGGATTGGCCAAAGGAAACTCAGTCTATCCTACCCACATATGGGTTTTGGTTCTGGTTAGAGGGAATTGGCGAAAGGAATCTGAGTCTATCCTAACCACACAGGAGTTTTGGTTCTGGTTAGAGGGGATTGGCGAAAGGAATCTCAGTCTATCCTAACCACACAGGCGTTTTGGTTCTGGTTAGAGGGGATTGGCGAAAGGAATCTCAGTCTATCCTAACCACACATGCGTTTTGTTTCTGGTTAGAGAGGATTGGCGAAAGGAATCTCAGTCTATCCTAACCACATCGGCTTTTGGTTCTGGTTAGAGGGGATTGGCGAAAGGAATCTCAGTCTATCCTAACCACACAGGGGTTTTGGTTCTGGTTAGAGGGGATTTGCGAAAGGAATCTCAGTCTATCCTAACCACACAGGAGTTTTGGTTCTAGTTAGAGGGGATTGGCGAAAGGAATCTCAGTCTATCCTAACCACATTGGATTTTGGTTCTGGTTAGAGGGGGTTGGCGCAAGGAATCTTGGTCTATCCTACCCACCGTAGGATTTTAGTTCTGGTTAGAGGGGATTTGCGAAAGGAATCTCAGTCTATCCTAACCACATCGGATTTTGGTTCTGGTTAGAGGGGGTTAGCGAAAAGAATCTTAGTCTATCCTAACCACACAGGTTTTGGTTCTGGTTAAAGGGGATTGGCGAAAGGAATCTCAGTCTATCCTAACCACACAGGGGTTTTGGTTCTGGTTAGAGGGGATTGGCGAAACGAATCTCAGTCTATCCTAACCACATCGGCTTTTGGTTCTGGTTGGAGGGGATTGGCGAAAAGAATCTCAGTCTATCCTAACCACACAGGGGTTTTGGTTCTGGTTAGAGGGGATCGGCGAAACGAATCTCAGTCTATCCTAACCACATCGAGTTTTGGTTCTGGTTAAAGGGGATTGGCGAAAGGAATTTCAGTCTATCCTAACCACATCGGATTTTGGTTCTGGTTAGCGAGGGTTGGCGCAAGGAATCTCAGTCTATCCTGACCACATCGAATTTTGGTTCTGGTTAGAGGGGATTGGCCAAAGGAATCTCAGTCTATCCTCACCACATCGGCTTTTGGTTCTGGTTAGAGGGGATTGGCGAAAGGAATCTCAGTCTATCCTAACCACACAGGGGTTTTGGTTCTGGTTAGAGGGGATTTGCGAAACGAATCTCAGTCTATCCTAACCACACAGGGGTTTTGGTTCTGGTTAGAGGGGATTGGCGAAAGGAATCTCAGTCTATCCTAACCACACATGGGTTTTGGTTCTGGTTAGAGGGGATTCGCGAAAAGAATCTCAGTCTATCCTAACCACATCGAGTTTTGGTTCTGGTTAGAGCGGATTGGCGAAAGAAATTTCAGTCTATCCTAACCACACCGGATTTTGGTTCTGGTTAGCGGGGGTTGGCGCAAGGAATCTTAGTCTATCCTAACCACAACGGATTTTGGTTCTCGTTAGAGGGGATTGGCGAAAGGAATCTTAGTCTATCCTAACCACACGGGAGTTTTGGTTCTGGTTAGAGGGGATTAGCGAAAGGAATCTCAGTCTATCCTAACCACACAGGCGTTTTGGTTCTGGTTAGAGGGGATTGGCGAAAGGAATCTCAGTCTATCCTAACCACACATGGGTTTTGGTTCTGGTTAGAGGGGATTCGCGAAACGAATCTCAGTCTATCCTAACCACATCGAGTTTTGGTTCTGGTTAGAGGGGATTGGCGAAAGAAATTTCAGTCTATCCCAACCACACAGGGGTTTTGGTTCTGGTGAGTGGGGATTGGCGAAAACAATCTCAGTCTATCCTAACCACATCGAGTTTTGGTTCTGGTTAGAGGGGATTGGCGAAAGAAATTTCAGTCTATCCTAACCACACCGGATTTTTGTTCTGGTTAGCGGGGGTTGGCGCAAGGAATCTCAGTCTATCCTAACTACAACGGATTTTGGTTCTCGTTAGAGGGGATTGGCGAAAGTAAACTCAATTTATCCTAACCACACAGGGGTTTTGGTTCTGGTTAGAGGGGATTGGCGAAAGGAATCTCAGTCTATCCTAACCACACAGGAGTTTTGGTTCTCGTTAGAGGGGATTGGCGAAAGAAATCTCAGTCTATCCTAACCACATCGGTTTTTGGTTCTGGTTAGACGGGGTTGGCGCAAAGAATCTCGGTCTATCCTACCCACCGTGGGATTTTAGTTCTGGTTAGAGGGGATTTGCGAAAGGAATCTCAGTCTATCCTAACCACATCGGATTTTGGTTCTGGTTAGAGGGGGTTGGCGAAAAGAATCTGAGTCTATCCTAACCACACAGGTTTTGGTTCTGGTTAAAGGGGATTGGCGAAAGGAATCTCAGTCTATCCTAACCACATCGGCTTTTGGTTCTGGTTAGAGGGGATTGGCGAAAAGAATCTCAGTCTATCCTAACCACACAGGGGTTTTGGTTCTGGTTAGAGGGGATTGGCGAAACGAATCTCAGTCTATCCTAACCACATAGAGTTTTGGTTCTGGTTACAGGGGATTGGCGAAAGGAATCTCAGTCTATCCTAACCACACAAGGGTTTTGGTTCTGGTTAGAGGGGATTGGCGAAAGGAATCTCAGTCTATCCTAACCACACAGGGGTTTTGGTTCTGGTTAGAGGGGATTGGCGAAACGAATCTCAGTCTATCCTAACCACATCGAGTTTTGGTTCTGGTTAAAGGGGATTGGCGAAAGGAATTTCAGTCTATACTAACCACATCGGATTTTGGTTCTGGTTAGCGAGGGTTGGCGCAAGGAATCTCAGTCTATCCTGAACACATCGAATTTTGGTTCTGGTTAGAGGGGATTGGCCAAAGGAAACTCAGTCTATCCTACCCACATATGGGTTTTGGTTCTGGTTAGAGGGAATTGGCGAAAGGAATCTGAGTCTATCCTAACCACACAGGAGTTTTGGTTCTGGTTAGAGGGGATTGGCGAAAGGAATCTCAGTCTATCCTAACCACACAGGCGTTTTGGTTCTGGTTAGAGGGGATTGGCGAAAGGAATCTCAGTCTATCCTAACCACACATGCGTTTTGTTTCTGGTTAGAGAGGATTGGCGAAAGGAATCTCAGTCTATCCTAACCACATCGGCTTTTGGTTCTGGTTAGAGGGGATTGGCGAAAGGAATCTCAGTCTATCCTAACCACACAGGGGTTTTGGTTCTGGTTAGAGGGGATTTGCGAAACGAATCTCAGTCTATCCTAACCACACAGGTTTTGGTTCTGGTTAGAGGGGATTGGCGAAAGGAATCTCAGTCTATCCTAACCACACAGGAGTTTTGGTTCTCGTTAGAGGGGATTGGCGAAAGGAATCTCAGTCTATCCTAACCACATCGGTTTTTGGTTCTGGTTAGAGGGGGTTGGCGCAAAGAATCTCGGTCTATCCTACCCACCGTGGGATTTTAGTTCTGGTTAGAAGGGATTTGCGAAAGGAATCTCAGTCTATCCTAACCACATCGGATTTTGGTTCTGGTTAGAGGGGGTTGGCGAAAAGAATCTGAGTCTATCCTAACCACACAGGTTTTGGTTCTGGTTAAAGGGGATTGGCGAAAGGAATCTCAGTCTATCCTAACCACACAAGGGTTTTGGTTCTGGTTAGAGGGGATTGGCGAAAAGAATCTCAGTCTATCCTAACCACACAGGGGTTTTGGTTCTGGTTAAAGGGGATTGGCAAAACGAATCTCAGTCTATCCTAACCACATCGAGTTTTGGTTCTGGTTAAAGGGGATTGGCGAAAGGAATTTCAGTCTATCCTAACCACATCGGATTTTGGTTCTGGTTAGCGAGGGTTGGCGCAAGGAATCTCAGTCTATCCTGACCACATCGAATTTTGGTTCTGGTTAGAGGGGATTGGCCAAAGGAAACTCAGTCTATCCTACCCACATATGGGTTTTGGTTCTGGTTAGAGGGAATTGGCGAAAGGAATCTGAGTCTATCCTAACCACACAGGAGTTTTGGTTCTGGTTAGAGGGGATTGGCGAAAGGAATCTCAGTCTATCCTAACCACACAGGCGTTTTGGTTCTGGTTAGAGGGGATTGGCGAAAGGAATCTCAGTCTATCCTAACCACACATGCGTTTTGTTTCTGGTTAGAGAGGATTGGCGAAAGGAATCTCAGTCTATCCTAACCACATCGGCTTTTGGTTCTGGTTAGAGGGGATTGGCGAAAGGAATCTCAGTCTATCCTAACCACACAGGGGTTTTGGTTCTGGTTAGAGGGGATTTGCGAAACGAATCTCAGTCTATCCTAACCACACAGGGGTTTTGGTTCTGGTTAGAGGGGATTGGCGAAAGGAATCTCAGTCTATCCTAACCACACATGGGTTTTGGTTCTGGTTAGAGGGGATTAGCGAAAAGAATCTCAGTCTATCCTAACCACATCGAGTTTTGGTTCTGGTTAGAGGGGATTGGCGAAAGAAATTTCAGTCTATCCTAACCACACCGGATTTTGGTTCTGGTTAGCGGGGGTTGGCGCAAGGAATCTCAGTCTATCCTAACCACAACGGATTTTGGTTCTCGTTAGAGGGGATAGGCGAAAGGAATCTTAGTCTATCCTAACCACACAGGAGTTTTGGTTCTGGTTAGAGGGGATTGGCGAAAGGAATCTCAGTCTATCCTAACCACACAGGCGTTTTGGTTCTGGTTAGAGGGGATTGGCGAAAGGAATCTCAGTCTATCCTAACCACACAGGCGTTTTGTTTCTCGTTAGAGGGGATTGGCGAAAGGAATCTCAGTCTATCCCAACCACACAGGGGTTTTGGTTCTGGTTAGTGGGGATTGGCGAAAACAATCTCAGTCTATCCTAACCACATCGAGTTTTGGTTCTGGTTAGAGGGGATTGGCGAAAGGAATCTCAGTCTATCCTAACCACACAGGGGTTTTGGTTCTGGTTAGAGGGGATTTGCGAAACGAATCTCAGTCTATCCTAACCACACAGGGGTTTTGGTTCTGGTTAGAGGGGATTGGCGAAAGGAATCTCAGTCTATCCTAACCACACATGGGTTTTGGTTCTGGTTAGAGGGGATTAGCGAAAAGAATCTCAGTCTATCCTAACCACATCGAGTTTTGGTTCTGGTTAGAGGGGATTGGCGAAAGAAATTTCAGTCTATCCTAACCACACCGGATTTTGGTTCTGGTTAGCGGGGGTTGGCGCAAGGAATCTCAGTCTATCCTAACCACAACGGATTTTGGTTCTCGTTAGAGGGGATTGGCGAAAGGAATCTCAGTCTATCCTAACCACACAGGAGTTTTGGTTCTGGTTAGAGGGGATTGGCGAAAGGAATCTCAGTCTATCCTAACCACACAGGCGTTTTGGTTCTGGTTAGAGGGGATTGGCGAAAGGAATCTCAGTCTATCCGAACCACACAGGCGTTTTGTTTCTGGTTAGAGGGGATTGGCGAAAGGAATCTCAGTCTATCCCAACCACACAGGGGTTTTGGTTCTGGTTAGTGGGGATTGGCGAAAACAATCTCAGTCTATCCTAACCACATCGAGTTTTGGTTCTGGTTAGAGGGGATTGGCGAAAGAAATTTCAGTCTATCCTAACCACACCGGATTTTGGTTCTGGTTAGCGGGGGATGGCGCAAGGAATCTCAGTCTATCCTAACTACAACGGATTTTGGTTCTCGTTAGAGGGGATTGGCGAAAGGAATCTCAATGTATCCTAACCACACAGGGGTTTTGGTTCTGGTTAGAGGGTATTGGCGAAGGGAATCTCAGTCTAACCTAACCACACAGGCGTTTTGGTTCTGGTTAGAGGGGATTGGCGAAAGGAATCTCAGTCTATCCTAACCACACAGGTTTTGGTTCTGGTTAGAGGGGATTGGCGAAAGGAATCTCAGTCTATCCTAACCACACAGGAGTTTTGGTTCTCGTTAGAGGGGATTGGCGAAAGGAATCTCAGTCTATCCTAACCACATCGGTTTTTGGTTCTGGTTAGAGGGGCTTGGCGCAAAGAATCTCGGTCTATCCTACCCACTGTGGGATTTTAGTTCTGGTTAGAGGGGATTTGCGAAAGGAATCTCAGTCTATCCTAACCACATTGGATTTTGGTTCTGGTTAGAGGGGGTTAGCGAAAAGAATCTGAGTCTATCCTAACCACACAGGTTTTGGTTCTGGTTAAAGGGGATTGGCGAAAGGAATCTCAGTCTATCCTAACCACACAAGGGTTTTGGTTCTGGTTAGAGGGGATTGGCGAAAGGAATCTCAGTCTATCCTAACCACACAGGGGTTTTGGTTCTGGTTAGAGGGGATTGGCGAAACGAATCTCAGTCTATCCTAACGACATCGAGTTTTGGTTCTGGTTAAAGGGGATTGGCGAAAGGAATTTCAGTCTATCCTAACCACATCGGATTTTGGTTCTGGTTAGCGAGGGTTGGCGCAAGGAATCTCAGTCTATCCTGACCACATCGAATTTTGGTTCTGGTTAGAGGGGATTGGCCAAAGGAAACTCAGTCTATCCTACCCACATATGGGTTTTGGTTCTGGTTAGAGGGAATTGGCGAAAGGAATCTGAGTCTATCCTAACCACACAGGAGTTTTGGTTCTGGTTAGAGGGGATTGGCGAAAGGAATCTCAGTCTATCCTAACCACACAGGCGTTTTGGTTCTGGTTAGAGGGGATTGGCGAAAGGAATCTCAGTCTATCCTAACCACACATGCGTTTTGTTTCTGGTTAGAGAGGATTGGCGAAAGGAATCTCAGTCTATCCTAACCACATCGGCTTTTGGTTCTGGTTAGAGGGGATTGGCGAAAGGAATCTCAGTCTATCCTAACCACACAGGGGTTTTGGTTCTGGTTAGAGGGGATTTGCGAAACGAATCTCAGTCTATCCTAACCACACAGGGGTTTTGGTTCTGGTTAGAGGGGATTGGCGAAAGGAATCTCAGTCTATCCTAACCACACATGGGTTTTGGTTCTGGTTAGAGGGGATTAGCGAAAAGAATCTCAGTCTATCCTAACCACATCGAGTTTTGGTTCTGGTTAGAGGGGATTGGCGAAAGAAATTTCAGTCTATCCTAACCACACCGGATTTTGGTTCTGGTTAGCGGGGGTTGGCGCAAGGAATCTCAGTCTATCCTAACCACAACGGATTTTGGTTCTCGTTAGAGGGGATTGGCGAAAGGAATCTTAGTCTATCCTAACCACACAGGAGTTTTGGTTCTGGTTAGAGGGGATTGGCGAAAGGAATCTCAGTCTATCCTAACCACACAGGCGTTTTGGTTCTGGTTAGAGGGGATTGGCGAAAGGAATCTCAGTCTATCCTAACCACACAGGCGTTTTGTTTCTCGTTAGAGGGGATTGGCGAAAGGAATCTCAGTCTATCCCAACCACACAGGGGTTTTGGTTCTGGTTAGTGGGGATTGGCGAAAACAATCTCAGTCTATCCTAACCACATCGAGTTTTGGTTCTGGTTAGAGGGGATTGGCGAAAGAAATTTCAGTCTATCCTAACCACACCGGATTTTGGTTCTGGTTAGCGGGGGTTGGCGCAAGGAATCTCAGTCTATCCTAACCACAACGGATTTTGGTTCTCGTTAGAGGGGATTGGCGAAAGGAATCTCAATTTATCCTAACCACACAAGGGTTTTGGTTCTGGTTAGAGGGGATTGGCGAAAGGAATCTCAGTCTATCCTAACCACACAGGTTTTGGTTCTGGTTAGAGGGGATTGGCGAAAGGAATCTCAGTCTATCCTAACCACACAGGAGTTTTGGTTCTCGTTAGAGGGGATTGGCGAAAGGAATCTCAGTCTATCCTAACCACATCGATTTTTGGTTCTGGTTAGAGGGGGTTGGTGCAAAGAATCTCGGTCTATCCTACCCACCGTGGGATTTTAGTTCTGGTTAGAGGGGATTTGCGAAAGGAATCTCAGTCTATCCTAACCACATCGGATTTTGGTTCTGGTTAGAGGGGGTTGGCGAAAAGAATCTTAGTCTATCCTAACCACACAGGTTTTGGTTCTGGTTAAAGGGGATTGGCGAAAGGAATCTCAGTCTATCCTAACCACACAAGGGTTTTGGTTCTGGTTAGAGGGGATTGGCGAAAGGAATCTCAGTCTATCCTAACCACACCGGATTTTGGTTCTCGTTAGCGGGCGTTGGCGCAAGGAATCTCAGTCTATCCTAACCACAACGGATTTTGGTTCTCGTTAGAGGAGATTGGCGAAAGGAATCTTAGTCTATCCTAACCACACAGGAGTTTTGGTTCTGGTTAGAGGGGATTGGCGAAAGGAATCTCAGTCTATCCTAACCACACAAGCGTTTTGGTTCTGGTTAGAGGGGATTGGCGAAAGGAATCTCAGTCTATCCTAACCACACATGCGTTTTGTTTCTGGTTAGAGAGGATTGGCGAAAGGAATCTCAGTCTATCCTAATCACATCGGCTTTTGGTTCTGGTTAGAGGGGATTGGCGAAAGGAATCTCAGTCTATCCTAACCACACAGGGGTTTTGGTTCTGGTTAGAGGGGATTTGCGAAACGAATCTCAGTCTATCCTAACCACACAGGGGTTTTGGTTCTGGTTAGAGGGGATTGGCGAAAGGAATCTCAGTCTATCCTAACCACACATGGGTTTTGGTTCTGGTTAGAGGGGATTAGCGAAAAGAATCTCAGTCTATCCTAACCACATCGAGTTTTGGTTCTGGTTAGAGGGGATTGGCGAAAGAAATTTCAGTCTATCCTAACCACACCGGATTTTGGTTCTGGTTAGCGGGGGTTGGCGCAAGGAATCTCAGTCTATCCTAACCACAACGGATTTTGGTTCTCGTTAGAGGGGATTGGCGAAAGGAATCTTAGTCTATCCTAACCACACAGGAGTTTTGGTTCTGGTTAGAGGGGATTGGCGAAAGGAATCTCAGTCTATCCTAACCACACAGGCGTTTTGGTTCTGGTTAGAGGGGATTGGCGAAAGGAATCTCAGTCTATCCTAACCACACAGGCGTTTTGTTTCTCGTTAGAGGGGATTGGCGAAAGGAATCTCAGTCTATCCCAACCACACAGGGGTTTTGGTTCTGGTTAGTGGGGATTGGCGAAAACAATCTCAGTCTATCCTAACCACATCGAGTTTTGGTTCTGGTTAGAGGGGATTGGCGAAAGAAATTTCAGTCTATCCTAACCACACCGGATTTTGGTTCTGGTTAGCGGGGGTTGGCGCAAGGAATCTCAGTCTATCCTAACCACAACGGATTTTGGTTCTCGTTAGAGGGGATTGGCGAAAGGAATCTCAATTTATCCTAACCACACAAGGGTTTTGGTTCTGGTTAGAGGGGATTGGCGAAAGGAATCTCAGTCTATCCTAACCACACAGGAGTTTTGGTTCTCGTTAGAGGGGATTGGCGAAAGGTATCTCAGTCTATCCTAACCACATCGATTTTTGGTTCTGGTTAGAGGGGGTTGGTGCAAAGAATCTCGGTCTATCCTACCCACCGTGGGATTTTAGTTCTGGTTAGAGGGGATTTGCGAAAGGAATCTCAGTCTATCCTAACCACATCGGATTTTGGTTCTGGTTAGAGGGGGTTGGCGAAAAGAATCTTAGTCTATCCTAACCACACAGGTTTTGGTTCTGGTTAAAGGGGATTGGCGAAAGGAATCTCAGTCTATCCTAACCACACAAGGGTTTTGGTTCTGGTTAGAGGGGATTGGCGAAAGGAATCTCAGTCTATCCTAACCACACCGGATTTTGGTTCTCGTTAGCGGGCGTTGGCGCAAGGAATCTCAGTCTATCCTAACCACAACGGATTTTGGTTCTCGTTAGAGGGGATTGGCGAAAGGAATCTTAGTCTATCCTAACCACACAGGAGTTTTGGTTCTGGTTAGAGGGGATTGGCGAAAGGAATCTCAGTCTATCCTAACCACAACGGATTTTGGTTCTCGTTAGAGGGGATTGGCGAAAGGAATCTCAATTTATCCTAACCACACAGGGGTTTTGGTTCTGGTTAGAGGGGATTGGCGAAAGGAATCTCAGTCTATCCTAACCACACAGGTTTTGGTTCTGGTTAGAGGGGATTGGCGAAAGGAATCTCAGTCTATCCTAACCACACAAGAGTTTTGGTTCTAGTTTGAGGGGATTGGCGAAAGGAATCTCAGTCTATCCTAACCACATCGGATTTTGGTTCTGGTTAGAGGGGATTGGCGAAAGGAATCTCAGTCTATCCTAACCACACAGGTTTTGGTTCTGGTTAGAGGGGATTGGCGAAAGGAATCTCAGTCTATCCTAACCACACAGGAGTTTTGGTTCTAGTTAGAGGGGATTGGCGAAAGGAATCTCAGTCTATCCTAACCACACAGGGGTTTTGGTTCTGGTTAGAGGGGATTGGCGAAACGAATCTCAGTCTATCCTAACCACATCGAGTTTTGGTTCTGGTTAAAGGGGATTGGCGAAAGGAATTTCAGTCTATCCTAACCACATCGGATTTTGGTTCTGGTTAGCGAGGGTTGGCGCAAGGAATCTCAGTCTATCCTGACCACATCGAATTTTGGTTCTGGTTAGAGGGGATTGGCCAAAGGAAACTCAGTCTATCCTACCCACATATGGGTTTTGGTTCTGGTTAGAGGGAATTGGCGAAAGGAATCTGAGTCTATCCTAACCACACAGGAGTTTTGGTTCTGGTTAGAGGGGATTGGCGAAAGGAATCTCAGTCTATCCTAACCACACAGGCGTTTTGGTTCTGGTTAGAGGGGATTGGCGAAAGGAATCTCAGTCTATCCTAACCACACATGCGTTTTGTTTCTGGTTAGAGAGGATTGGCGAAAGGAATCTCAGTCTATCCTAACCACATCGGCTTTTGGTTCTGGTTAGAGGGGATTGGCGAAAGGAATCTCAGTCTATCCTAACCACACAGGGGTTTTGGTTCTGGTTAGAGGGGATTTGCGAAACGAATCTCAGTCTATCCTAACCACACAGGGGTTTTGGTTCTGGTTAGAGGGGATTGGCGAAAGGAATCTCAGTCTATCCTAACCACACATGGGTTTTGGTTCTGGTTAGAGGGGATTAGCGAAAAGAATCTCAGTCTATCCTAACCACATCGAGTTTTGGTTCTGGTTAGAGGGGATTGGCGAAAGAAATTTCAGTCTATCCTAACCACACCGGATTTTGGTTCTGGTTAGCGGGGGTTGGCGCAAGGAATCTCAGTCTATCCTAACCACAACGGATTTTGGTTCTCGTTAGAGGGGATTGGCGAAAGGAATCTTAGTCTATCCTAACCACACAGGAGTTTTGGTTCTGGTTAGAGGGGATTGGCGAAAGGAATCTCAGTCTATCCTAACCACACAGGCGTTTTGGTTCTGGTTAGAGGGGATTGGCGAAAGGAATCTCAGTCTATCCTAACCACACAGGCGTTTTGTTTCTCGTTAGAGGGGATTGGCGAAAGGAATCTCAGTCTATCCCAACCACACAGGGGTTTTGGTTCTGGTTAGTGGGGATTGGCGAAAACAATCTCAGTCTATCCTAACCACATCGAGTTTTGGTTCTGGTTAGAGGGGATTGGCGAAAGAAATTTCAGTCTATCCTAACCACACCGGATTTTGGTTCTGGTTAGCGGGGGTTGGCGCAAGGAATCTCAGTCTATCCTAACCACAACGGATTTTGGTTCTCGTTAGAGGGGATTGGCGAAAGGAATCTCAATTTATCCTAACCACACAAGGGTTTTGGTTCTGGTTAGAGGGGATTGGCGAAAGGAATCTCAGTCTATCCTAACCACACAGGTTTTGGTTCTGGTTAGAGGGGATTGGCGAAAGGAATCTCAGTCTATCCTAACCACACAGGAGTTTTGGTTCTCGTTAGAGGGGATTGGCGAAAGGAATCTCAGTCTATCCTAACCACATCGATTTTTGGTTCTGGTTAGAGGGGGTTGGTGCAAAGAATCTCGGTCTATCCTACCCACCGTGGGATTTTAGTTCTGGTTAGAGGGGATTTGCGAAAGGAATCTCAGTCTATCCTAACCACATCGGATTTTGGTTCTGGTTAGAGGGGGTTGGCGAAAAGAATCTTAGTCTATCCTAACCACACAGGTTTTGGTTCTGGTTAAAGGGGATTGGCGAAAGGAATCTCAGTCTATCCTAACCACACAAGGGTTTTGGTTCTGGTTAGAGGGGATTGGCGAAAGGAATCTCAGTCTATCCTAACCACACCGGATTTTGGTTCTCGTTAGCGGGCGTTGGCGCAAGGAATCTCAGTCTATCCTAACCACAACGGATTTTGGTTCTCGTTAGAGGAGATTGGCGAAAGGAATCTTAGTCTATCCTAACCACACAGGAGTTTTGGTTCTGGTTAGAGGGGATTGGCGAAAGGAATCTCAGTCTATCCTAACCACACAGGCGTTTTGGTTCTGGTTAGAGGGGATTGGCGAAAGGAATCTCAGTCTATCCTAACCACACATGCGTTTTGTTTCTGGTTAGAGAGGATTGGCGAAAGGAATCTCAGTCTATCCTAATCACATCGGCTTTTGGTTCTGGTTAGAGGGGATTGGCGAAAGGAATCTCAGTCTATCCTAACCACACAGGGGTTTTGGTTCTGGTTAGAGGGGATTTGCGAAACGAATCTCAGTCTATCCTAACCACACAGGGGTTTTGGTTCTGGTTAGAGGGGATTGGCGAAAGGAATCTCAGTCTATCCTAACCACACATGGGTTTTGGTTCTGGTTAGAGGGGATTAGCGAAAAGAATCTCAGTCTATCCTAACCACATCGAGTTTTGGTTCTGGTTAGAGGGGATTGGCGAAAGAAATTTCAGTCTATCCTAACCACACCGGATTTTGGTTCTGGTTAGCGGGGGTTGGCGCAAGGAATCTCAGTCTATCCTAACCACAACGGATTTTGGTTCTCGTTAGAGGGGATTGGCGAAAGGAATCTTAGTCTATCCTAACCACACAGGAGTTTTGGTTCTGGTTAGAGGGGATTGGCGAAAGGAATCTCAGTCTATCCTAACCACACAGGCGTTTTGGTTCTGGTTAGAGGGGATTGGCGAAAGGAATCTCAGTCTATCCTAACCACACAGGCGTTTTGTTTCTCGTTAGAGGGGATTGGCGAAAGGAATCTCAGTCTATCCCAACCACACAGGGGTTTTGGTTCTGGTTAGTGGGGATTGGCGAAAACAATCTCAGTCTATCCTAACCACATCGAGTTTTGGTTCTGGTTAGAGGGGATTGGCGAAAGAAATTTCAGTCTATCCTAACCACACCGGATTTTGGTTCTGGTTAGCGGGGGTTGGCGCAAGGAATCTCAGTCTATCCTAACCACAACGGATTTTGGTTCTCGTTAGAGGGGATTGGCGAAAGGAATCTCAATTTATCTTAACCACACAGGGGTTTTGGTTCTGGTTAGAGGGGATTGGCGAAAGGAATCTCAGTCTATCCTAACCACACAGGTTTTGGTTCTGGTTAGAGGGGATTGGCGAAAGGAATCTCAGTCTATCCTAACCACACAGGAGTTTTGGTTCTCGTTAGAGGGGATTGGCGAAAGGAATCTCAGTCTATCCTAACCACATCGATTTTTGGTTCTGGTTAGAGGGGGTTGGTGCAAAGAATCTCGGTCTATCCTACCCACCGTGGGATTTTAGTTCTGGTTAGAGGGGATTTGCGAAAGGAATCTCAGTCTATCCTAACCACATCGGATTTTGGTTCTGGTTAGAGGGGGTTGGCGAAAAGAATCTTAGTCTATCCTAACCACACAGGTTTTGGTTCTGGTTAAAGGGGATTGGCGAAAGGAATCTCAGTCTATCCTAACCACACAAGGGTTTTGGTTCTGGTTAGAGGGGATTGGCGAAAGGAATCTCAGTCTATCCTAACCACACCGGATTTTGGTTCTCGTTAGCGGGCGTTGGCGCAAGGAATCTCAGTCTATCCTAACCACAACGGATTTTGGTTCTCGTTAGAGGGGATTGGCGAAAGGAATCTTAGTCTATCCTAACCACACAGGAGTTTTGGTTCTGGTTAGAGGGGATTGGCGAAAGGAATCTCAGTCTATCCTAACCACAACGGATTTTGGTTCTCGTTAGAGGGGATTGGCGAAAGGAATCTCAATTTATCCTAACCACACAGGGGTTTTGGTTCTGGTTAGAGGGGATTGGCGAAAGGAATCTCAGTCTATCCTAACCACACAGGTTTTGGTTCTGGTTAGAGGGGATTGGCGAAAGGAATCTCAGTCTATCCTAACCACACAAGAGTTTTGGTTCTAGTTTGAGGGGATTGGCGAAAGGAATCTCAGTCTATCCTAACCACATCGGATTTTGGTTCTGGTTAGAGGGGATTGGCGAAAGGAATCTCAGTCTATCCTAACCACACAGGTTTTGGTTCTGGTTAGAGGGGATTGGCGAAAGGAATCTCAGTCTATCCTAACCACACAGGAGTTTTGGTTCTAGTTAGAGGGGATTGGCGAAAGGAATCTCAGTCTATCCTAACCACGCATGTTTTGGTTCTGGTTAGAGGGGATTGGCGAAAGGAATCTCAGTCTATCCTAACCACACAGGGGTTTTGGTTCTGGTTAGAGGGGATTGGCGAAACGAATCTCAGTCTATCCTAACCACATCGGCTTTTGGTTCTGGTTAGAGGGGATTGGCGAAAGGAATCTCAGTCTATCCTAACCACACAGGGGTTTTGGTTCTGGTTAGAGGGGATTGGCGAAACGAATCTCAGTCTATCCTAACCACATCGAGTTTTGGTTCTGTTTAAATGGGATTGGCGAAAGGAATTTCAGTCTATCCTAACCACATCGGATTTTGGTTCTGGTTAGCGAGGGTTGGCGCAAGGAATCTCAGTCTATCCTGACCACATCGAATTTTGGTTCTGGTTAGAGGGGATTGGCCAAAGGAAACTCAGTCTATCCTACCCACATATGGGTTTTGGTTCTGGTTAGAGGGAATTGGCGAAAGGAATCTGAGTCTATCCTAACCACACAGGCGTTTTGGTTCTGGTTAGAGGGGATTGGCGAAAGGAATCTCAGTCTATCCTAACCACACAGGCGTTTTGGTTCTGGTTAGAGGGGATTGGCGAAAGGAATCTCAGTCTATCCTAACCACACATGCGTTTTGTTTCTGGTTAGAGAGGATTGGCGAAAGGAATCTCAGTCTATCCTAACCACATCGGCTTTTGGTTCTGGTTAGAGGGGATTGGCGAAAGGAATCTCAGTCTATCCTAACCACACAGGGGTTTTGGTTCTGGTTAGAGGGGATTTGCGAAACGAATCTCAGTCTATCCTAACCACACAGGGGTTTTGGTTCTGGTTAGAGGGGATTGGCGAAAGGAATCTCAGTCTATCCTAACCACACATAGGTTTTGGTTCTGGTTAGAGGGGATTAGCGAAAAGAATCTCAGTCTATCCTAACCACATCGAGTTTTGGTTCTGGTTAGAGGGGATTGGCGAAAGAAATGTCAGTCTATCCTAACCACACCGGATTTTGGTTCTGGTTAGCGGGGGTTGGCGCAAGGAATCTCAGTCTATCCTAACCACAACGGATTTTGGTTCTCGTTAGAGGGGATTGGCGAAAGGAATCTTAGTCTATCCTAACCACACAGGAGTTTTGGTTCTGGTTAGAGGGGATTGGCGAAAGGAATCTCAGTCTATCCTAACCACACAGGCGTTTTGGTTCTGGTTAGAGGGGATAGGCGAAAGGAATCTCAGTCTATCCTAACCACACAGGCGTTTTGTTTCTGGTTAGAGGGGATTGGCGAAAGGAATCTCAGTCTATCCCAACCACACAGGGGTTTTGGTTCTGGTTAGTGGGGATTGGCGAAAACAATCTCAGTCTATCCTAACCACATCGAGTTTTGGTTCTGGTTAGAGGGGATTGGCGAAAGAAATTTCAGTCTATCCTAACCACACCGGATTTTGGTTCTGGTTAGCGGGGGTTGGCGCAAGGAATCTCAGTCTATCCTAACCACAACGGATTTTGGTTCTCGTTAGAGGGGATTGGCGAAAGGAATCTCAATTTATCCTAACCACACAGGGGTTTTGGTTCTGGTTAGAGGGGATTGGCGAAAGGAATCTCAGTCTATCCTAACCACACAGGTTTTGGTTCTGGTTAGAGGGGATTGGCGAAAGGAATCTTAGTCTATCCTAACCACACAGGAGTTTTGGTTCTCGTTAGAGGGGATTGGCGAAAGGAATCTCAGTCTATCCTAACCACATCGATTTTTGGTTCTGGTTAGAGGGGGTTGGTGCAAAGAATCTCGGTCTATCCTACCCACCGTGGGATTTTAGTTCTGGTTAGAGGGGATTTGCGAAAGGAATCTCAGTCTATCCTAACCACATCGGATTTTGGTTCTGGTTAGAGGGGGTTGGCGAAAAGAATCTTAGTCTATCCTAACCACACAGGTTTTGGTTCTGGTTAAAGGGGATTGGCGAAAGGAATCTCAGTCTATCCTAACCACACAAGGGTTTTGTTTCTGGTTAGAGGGGATTGGCGAAAGGAATCTCAGTCTATCCTAACCACACCGGATTTTGGTTCTCGTTAGCGGGCGTTGGCGCAAGGAATCTCAGTCTATCCTAACCATAACGGATTTTGGTTCTCGTTAGAGGGGATTGGCGAAAGGAATCTTAGTCTATCCTAACCACACAGGAGTTTTGGTTCTGGTTAGAGGGGATTGGCGAAAGGAATCTCAGTCTACCTAACCACACAGGTTTTGGTTCTGGTTAGAGGGGATTGGCGAAAGGAATCTCAGTCTATCCTAACCACACAGGAGTTTTGGTTCTAGTTTGAGGGGATTGGCGAAAGGAATCTCAGTCTATCCTAACCACATCGGATTTTGGTTCTGGTTAGAGGGGATTGGCGAAAGGAATCTCAGTCTATCCTAACCACACAGGGGTTTTGGTTCTGGTTAGAGGGGATTGGCGAAAGGAATCTCAGTCTATCCTAACCACACAGGAGTTTTGGTTCTGGTTAGAGGGGATTGGCGAAAAGAATCTTAGTCTATCCTAACCACGCATGTTTTGGTTCTGGTTAGAGGGGATTGGCGAAAGGAATCTCAGTCTATCCTAACCACACAGGGGTTTTGGTTCTGGTTAGAGGGGATTGGCGAAAGGAATCTCAGTCTATCCTAACCACACAGGGGTTTTGGTTCTGGTTAGAGGGGATTGGCGAAACGAATCTCAGTCTATCCTAACCACATCGGCTTTTGGTTCTGGTTAGAGGGGATTGGCGAAAAGAATCTCAGTCTATCCTAACCACACAAGGGTTTTGGTTCTGGTTAGAGGGGATCGGCGAAACGAATCTCAGTCTATCCTAACCACATCGAGTTTTGGTTCTGGTTAAAGGGGATTGGCGAAAGGAATTTCAGTCTATCCTAACCACATCGGATTTTGGTTCTGGTTAGCGAGGGTTGGCGCAAGGAATCTCAGTCTATCCTGACCACATCGAATTTTGGTTCTGGTTAGAGGGGATTGGCCAAAGGAATCTCAGTCTATCCTCACCACATCGGCTTTTGGTTCTGGTTAGAGGGGATTGGCGAAAGGAATCTCAGTCTATCCTAACCACACAGGGGTTTTGGTTCTGGTTAGAGGGGATTGGCGAAAAGAATCTCAGTCTATCCTAACCACATCGAGTTTTGGTTCTGGTTAGAGCGGATTGGCGAAAGAAATTTCAGTCTATCCTAACCACACCGGATTTTGGTTCTGGTTAGCGGGGGTTGGCGCAAGGAATCTCAGTCTATCCTAACCACAACGGATTTTGGTTCTCGTTAGAGGGGATTGGCGAAAGGAATCTTAGTCTATCCTAACCACACAGGAGTTTTGGTTCTGGTTAGAGGGGATTGGCGAAAGGAATCTCAGTCTATCCTAACCACACAGGGGTTTTGGTTCTGGTTAGAGGGGATTGGCGAAAAGAATCTCAGTCTATCCTAACCACATCGAGTTTTGGTTCTGGTTAGAGCGGATTGGCGAAAGAAATTTCAGTCTATCCTATCCACACCGGATTTTGGTTCTGGTTAGCGGGGGTTGGCGCAAGGAATCTCAGTCTATCCTAACCACAACGGATTTTGGTTCTCGTTAGAGGGGATTGGCGAAAGGAATCTTAGTCTATCCTAACCACACAGGAGTTTTGGTTCTGGTTAGAGGGGATTGGCGAAAGGAATCTCAGTCTATCGTAACCACACAGGCGTTTTGGTTCTGGTTAGAGGGGATTGGCGAAAGGAATCTCAGTCTATCCTAACCACACAGGCGTTTTGTTTCTGGTTAGAAGGGATTGGCGAAAGGAATCTCAGTCTATCCCAACCACACAGGGGTTTTGGTTCTGGTTAGTGGGGATTGGCGAAAACAATCTCAGTCTATCCTAACCACATCGAGTTTTGGTTCTGGTTAGAGGGGATTGGCGAAAGAAATATCAGTCTATCCTAACCACACCGGATTTTGGTTCTGGTTAGCGGGGATTGGCGAAAGGAATCTCAGTCTATCCTAACCACACAGGGGTTTTGGTTCTGGTTAGAGGGGCTTGGCGAAACGAATCACAGTCTATCCTAACCACATCGGATTTTGGTTCTGGTTAGCGGGGGTTGGCGCAAGGAATCTCAGTTTATCCTAACCACATCGGATTTTGGTTCTGGTTAGAGGGGATTGGCGCAAAGAATCTCGGTCTATCCTACCCACCGTGGGATTTTAGTTCTGGTTAGAGGGGATTTGCGAAAGGAATCTCAGTCTATCCTAACCACATCGGATTTTGGTTCTGGTTAGAGGGGGTTGGCGAAAAGAATCTGAGTCTATCCTAACCACACAGGTTTTGGTTCTAGTTAAAGGGGATTGGCGAAAGGAATCTCAGTCTATCCTAACCACATCGGCTTTTGGTTCTGGTTAGAGGGGATTGGCGAAAAGAATCTCAGTCTATCCTAACCACACAGGGGTTTTGGTTCTGGTTAGAGGGGATTGGCGAAAGGAATCTCAGTCTATCCTAACCACACAGGCGTTTTGGTTCTGGTTAGAGGGGATTGGCGAAAGGAATCTCAGTCTATCCGAACCACACAAGCGTTTTGTTTCTGGTTAGAGGGGATTGGCGAAAGGAATCTTAGTCTATCCTAACCACACAGGAGTTTTGGTTCTGGTTAGAGGGGATTGGCGAAAGGAATCTCAGTCTATCCTAACCACACAAGGGTTTTGGTTCTGGTTAGAGGGGATTGGCGAAAGGAATCTCAGTCTATCCTAACCACACAGGGGTTTTGGTTCTGGTTAGAGGGGATTGGCGAAACGAATCTCAGTCTATCCTAACCACATCGAGTTTTGGTTCTGTTTAAAGGGGATTGGCGAAAGGAATTTCAGTCTATCCTAACCACATCGGATTTTGGTTCTGGTTAGCGAGGGTTGGCGCAAGGAATCTCAGTCTATCCTGACCACATCGAATTTTGGTTCTGGTTAGAGGGGATTGGCCAAAGGAAACTCAGTCTATCCTACCCACACATGGGTTTTGGTTCTGGTTAGAGGGAATTGGCGAAAGGAATCTGAGTCTATCCTAACCACACAGGGGTTTTGGTTCTGGTTAGAGAGGATTGGCGAAAGGAATCTCAATGTATCCTAACCACACAGGGGTTTTGGTTCTGGTTAGAGGGGATTGGCGAAAGGAATATCAGTCTATCCTAACCACACAGGCGTTTTGGTTCTGGTTAGAGGGGATTGGCGAAACGAATCTCAGTCTATCCTAACCACATCGAGTTTTGGTTCTGTTTAAAGGGGGTTGGCGAAAGGAATTTCAGTCTATCCTAACCACATCGGATTTTGGTTCTGGTTAGCGAGGGTTGGCGCAAGGAATCTCAGTCTATCCTGACCACATCGAATTTTGGTTCTTGTTAGAGGGGATTGGCCAAAGGAAACTCAGTCTATCCTACCCACATATGGGTTTTGGTTCTGGTTAGAGGGAATTGGCGAAAGGAATCTGAGTCTATCCTAACCACACAGGAGTTTTGGTTCTGGTTAGAGGGGATTGGCGAAAGGAATCTCAGTCTATCCTAACCACACAGGTTTTGGTTCTGGTTAGAGGGGATTGGCGAAAGGAATCTCAGTCTATCCTAACCACACAGGGGTTTTGGTTCTGGTTAGAGGGGATTGGCGAAACGAATCTCAGTCTATCCTAACCACATCGGCTTTTGGTTCTGGTTAGAGGGGATTGGCGAAAAGAATCTCAGTCTATCCTAACCACACAAGGGTTTTGGTTCTGGTTAGAGGGGATCGGCGAAACGAATCTCAGTCTATCCTAACCACATCGAGTTTTGGTTCTGGTTAAAGGGGATTGGCGAAAGGAATTTCAGTCTATCCTAACCACATCGGATTTTGGTTCTGGTTAGCGAGGGTTGGCGCAAGGAATCTCAGTCTATCCTGACCACATCGAATTTTGGTTCTGGTTAGAGGGGATTGGCCAAAGGAATCTCAGTCTATCCTCACCACATCGGCTTTTGGTTCTGGTTAGAGGGGATTGGCGAAAGGAATCTCAGTCTATCCTAACCACACAGGGGTTTTGGTTCTGGTTAGAGGGGATTGGAGAAAAGAATCTCAGTCTATCCTAACCACATCGAGTTTTGGTTCTGGTTAGAGCGGATTGGCGAAAGAAATTTCAGTCTATCCTAACCACACCGGATTTTGGTTCTGGTTAGAGGGGATTGGCGAAAGGAATCTCAATGTATCCTAACCACACAGGGGTTTTGGTTCTGGTTAGAGGGGATTGGCGAAAGGAATCTCAGTCTATCCTAACCACACAGGTTTTGGTTCTGGTTAGAGGGGATTGGCGAAAGGAATCTCAGTCTATCCTAACCACATCGGTTTTTGGTTCTGGTTAGAGGGGGTTGGCGCAAAGAATCTCGGTCTATCCTACCCACCGTGGGATTTTAGTTCTGGTTAGAGGGGATTTGCGAAAGGAATCTCAGTCTATCCTAACCACATCGGATTTTGGTTCTGGTTAGAGGGGGTTGGCGAAAAGAATCTGAGTCTATCCTAACCACACAGGTTTTGGTTCTAGTTAAAGGGGATTGGCGAAAGGAATCTCAGTCTATCCTAACCACATCGGCTTTTGGTTCTGGTTAGAGGGGATTGGCGAAAAGAATCTCAGTCTATCCTAACCACACAGGGGTTTTGGTTCTGGTTAGAGGGGATTGGCGAAACGAATCTCAGTCTATCCTAACCACATCGAGTTTTGGTTCTGGTTAAAGGGGATTGGCGAAAGGAATCTCAGTCTATCCTAACCACACAAGGGTTTTGGTTCTGGTTAAAGGGGATTGGCGAAAGGAATTTCAGTCTATCCTAACCACATCGGATTTTGGTTCTGGTTAGCGAGGGTTGGCGCAAGGAATCTCAGTCTATCCTGACCACATCGAATTTTGGTTCTGGTTAGAGGGGATTGGCCAAAGGAATCTCAGTCTATCCTCACCACATCGGCTTTTGGTTCTGGTTAGAGGGGATTGGCGAAAGGAATCTCAGTCTATCCTAACCACACAGGGGTTTTGGTTCTGGTTAGAGGGGATTGGCGAAAAGAATCTCAGTCTATCCTAACCACATCGAGTTTTGGTTCTGGTTAGAGCGGATTGGCGAAAGAAATTTCAGTCTATCCTAACCACACCGGATTTTGGTTCTGGTTAGAGGGGATTGGCGAAAGGAATCTCAATGTATCCTAACCACACAGGGGTTTTGGTTCTGGTTAGAGGGGATTGGCGAAAGGAATCTCAGTCTATCCTAACCACACAGGTTTTGGTTCTGGTTAGAGGGGATTGGCGAAAGGAATCTCAGTCTATCCTAACCACATCGGTTTTTGGTTCTGGTTAGAGGGGGTTGGCGCAAAGAATCTCGGTCTATCCTACCCACCGTGGGATTTTAGTTCTGGTTAGAGGGGATTTGCGAAAGGAATCTCAGTCTATCCTAACCACATCGGATTTTGGTTCTGGTTAGAGGGGGTTGGCGAAAAGAATCTGAATCTATCCTAACCACACAGGTTTTGGTTCTAGTTAAAGGGGATTGGCGAAAGGAATCTCAGTCTATCCTAACCACATCGGCTTTTGGTTCTGGTTAGAGGGGATTGGCGAAAAGAATCTCAGTCTATCCTAACCACACAGGGGTTTTGGTTCTGGTTAGAGGGGATTGGCGAAACGAATCTCAGTCTATCCTAACCACATCGAGTTTTGGTTCTGGTTAAAGGGGATTGGCGAAAGGAATCTCAGTCTATCCTAACCACACAAGGGTTTTGGTTCTGGTTAGAGGGGATTGGCGAAAGGAATCTCAGTCTATCCTAACCACACAGGGGTTTTGGTTCTGGTTAGAGGGGATTGGCGAAACGAATCTCAGTCTATCCTAACCACATCGAGTTTTGGTTCTGTTTAAAGGGGATTGGCGAAAGGAATTTCAGTCTATCCTAACCACATCGGATTTTGGTTCTGGTTAGCGAGGGTTGGCGCAAGGAATCTCAGTCTATCCTGACCACATCAAATTTTGGTTCTGGTTAGAGGGGATTGGCCAAAGGAAACTCAGTCTATCCTACCCACACATGGGTTTTGGTTCTGGTTAGAGGGAATTGGCGAAAGGAATCTGAGTCTATCCTAACCACACAGGGGTTTTGGTTCTGGTTAGAGAGGATTGGCGAAAGGAATCTCAATGTATCCTAACCACACAGGGGTTTTGGTTCTGGTTAGAGGGGATTGGCGAAAGGAATATCAGTCTATCCTAACCACACAGGCGTTTTGGTTCTGGTTAGAGGGGATTGGCGAAAGGAATCTCAGTCTATCCTAACCACACATGCGTTTTGTTTCTGGTTAGAGAGGATTGGCGAAAGGAATCTCAGTCTATCCTAACCACATCGGCTTTTGGTTCTGGTTAGAGGGGATTGGCGAAAGGAATCTCAGTCTATCCTAACCACACAGGGGTTTTGGTTCTGGTTAGAGGGGATTCGCGAAACGAATCTCAGTCTATCCTAACCACACAGGGGTTTTGGTTCTGGTTAGAGGGGATTGGCGAAAGGAATCTCAGTCTATCCTAACCACACATGGGTTTTGGTTCTGGTTAGAGGGGATTCGCGAAAAGAATCTCAGTCTATCCTAACCACATCGAGTTTTGGTTCTGGTTAGAGGGGATTGGCGAAAGAAATTTCAGTCTATCCTAACCACAACGGATTTTGGTTCTGGTTAGCGGGGGTTGGCGCAAGGAATCTCAGTCTATCCTAACCACAACGGATTTTGGTTCTCGTTAGAGGGGATTGGCGAAAGGAATCTTAGTCTATCCTAACCACACAGGAGTTTTGGTTCTGGTTAGAGGGGATTGGCGAAAGGAATCTCAGTCTATCCTAACCACACAGGCGTTTTGGTTCTGGTTAGAGGGGATTGGCGAAAGGAATCTCAGTCTATCCGAACCACACAAGCGTTTTGTTTCTGGTTAGAGGGGATTGGCGAAAGGAATCTTAGTCTATCCTAACCACACAGGAGTTTTGGTTCTGGTTAGAGGGGATTGGCGAAAGGAATCTCAGTCTATCCTAACCACACAGGCGTTTTGGTTCTGGTTAGAGGGGATTGGCGAAAGGAATCTCAGTCTATCCTAACCACACAGGCGTTTTGTTTCTGGTTAGAGGGGATTGGCGAAAGGAATCTCAGTCTATCCTAACCACACAGGGGTTTTGGTTCTGGTTAGTGGGGATTGGCGAAAACAATCTCAGTCTATCCTAACCACATTGAGTTTTGGTTCTGGTTAGAGGGGATTGGCGAAAGAAATTTCAGTCTATCCTAACCACAACGGATTTTGGTTCTGGTTAGCGGGGGTTGGCGCAAGGAATCTCAGTCTATCCTAACTACAACGGATTTTGGTTCTCGTTAGAGGGGATTGGCGAAAGGAATCTCAATTTATCCTAACCACACAGGGGTTTTGGTTCTGGTTAGAGGGGATTGGCGAAAGGAATCTCAGTCTATCCTAACCACACAGGTTTTGGTTCTGGTTAGAGGGGATTGGCGAAAGGAATCTCAGTCTATCCTAACCACACAGGAGTTTTGGTTCTCGTTAGAAGGGATTGGCGAAAGGAATCTCAGTCTATCCTAACCACATCGGTTTTTGGTTCTGGTTAGAGGGGGTTGGCGCAAAGAATCTCGGTCTATCCTACCCACCGTGGGATTTTAGTTCTGGTTAGAGGGGATTTGCGAAAGGAATCTCAGTCTATCCTAACCACATCGGATTTTGGTTCTGGTTAGAGGGGGTTGGCGAAAAGAATCTGAGTCTATCCTAACCACACAGGTTTTGGTTCTGGTTAGAGGGGATTGGTGAAACGAATCTCAGTCTATCCTAACCACACAAGGGTTTTGGTTCTGGTTAGAGGGGATTGGCGAAAGGAATCTCAGTCTATCCTAACCACACAGGGGTTTTGGTTCTGGTTAGAGGGGATTGGCGAAACGAATCTCAGTCTATCCTAACCACATCGAGTTTTGGTTCTGGTTAAAGGGGATTGGCGAAAGGAATTTCAGTCTATCCTAACCACATCGAATTTTGGTTCTGGTTAGCGAGGGTTGGCGCAAGGAATCTCAGTCTATCCTGACCACATCGAATTTTGGTTCTGGTTAGAGGGGATTGGCCAAAGGAAACTCAGTCTATCCTACCCACATATGGGTTTTGGTTCTGGTTAGAGGGAATTGGCGAAAGGAATCTGAGTCTATCCTAACCACACAGGAGTTTTGGTTCTGGTTAGAGGGGATTGGCGAAAGGAATCTCAGTCTATCCTAACCACACAGGCGTTTTGGTTCTGGTTAGAGGGGATTGGCGAAAGGAATCTCAGTCTATCCTAACCACACATGCGTTTTGTTTCTGGTTAGAGAGGATTGGCGAAAGGAATCTCAGTCTATCCTAACCACATCGGCTTTTGGTTCTGGTTAGAGGGGATTGGCGAAAGGAATCTCAGTCTATCCTAACCACACAGGGGTTTTGGTTCTGGTTAGAGGGGATTTGCGAAACGAATCTCAGTCTATCCTAACCACACAGGGGTTTTGGTTCTGGTTAGAGGGGATTGGCGAAAGGAATCTCAGTCTATCCTAACCACACATGGGTTTTGGTTCTGGTTAGAGGGGATTAGCGAAACGAATCTCAGCCTATCCTAACCACATCGAGTTTTGGTTCTGGTTAGAGGGGATTGGCGAAAGAAATTTCAGTCTATCCTAACCACACCGGATTTTGGTTCTGGTTAGCGGGGGTTGGCGCAAGGAATCTCAGTCTATCCTAACCACAACGGATTTTGGTTCTCGTTAGAGGGGATTGGCGAAAGGAATCTCAATTTATCCTAACCACACAGGGGTTTTGGTTCTGGTTAGAGGGGATTGGCGAAAGGAATCTCAGTCTATCCTAACCACACAGGTTTTGGTTCTGGTTAGAGGGGATTGGCGAAAGGAATCTCAGTCTATCCTAACCACACAGGAGTTTTGGTTCTCGTTAGAGGGGATTGGCAAAAGGAATCTCAGTCTATCCTAACCACATCGATTTTTGGTTCTGGTTAGAGGGGGTTGGTGCAAAGAATCTCGGTCTATCCTACCCACCGTGGGATTTTAGTTCTGGTTAGAGGGGATTTGCGAAAGGAATCTCAGTCTATCCTAACCACATCGGATTTTGGTTCTGGTTAGAGGGGGTTGGCGAAAAAATCTTAGTCTATCCTAACCACACAGATTTTGGTTCTGGTTACAGGGGATTGGCGAAAGGAATCTCAGTCTATCCTAACCACACAAGGGTTTTGGTTCTCGTTAGAGGGGATTGGCGAAACGAATCTCAGTCTACCTAACCACATCGGATTTTGGTTCTGGTTAGCGGGGGTTGGCGCAAGGAATCTCAGTCTATCCTAACCACATCGGATTTTGGTTCTGGTTAGAGGGGATTGGCGAAAGGAATCTCAGTCTATCCTAACCACACAGGGGTTTTGGTTCTGGTTAGAGGGGCTTGGCGAAACAAATCACAGTCTATCCTAACCACATCGGATTTTGGTTCTGGTTAGCGGGGGTTGGCGCAAGGAATCTCAGTGTATCCTAACCACATCGGATTTTGGTTCTGGTTAGAGGGGATTGGCGAAAGGAATTTCAGTCTATCCTAACCACATCGGATTTTGGTTCTGGTTAGCGAGGGTTGGCGCAAGGAATCTCAGTCTATCCTGACCACATCGAATTTTGGTTCTGGTTAGAGGGGATTGGCCAAAGGAAACTCAATCTATCCTACCCACATATGGGTTTTGGTTCTGGTTAGAGGGAATTGGCGAAAGGAATCTGAGTCTATCCTAACCACACAGGAGTTTTGGTTCTGGTTAGAGGGGATTGGCGAAAGGAATCTCAGTCTATCCTAACCACACAGGTTTTGGTTCTGGTTAGAGGGGATTGGCGAAAGGAATCTCAGTCTATCCTAACCACACAGGGGTTTTGGTTCTGGTTAGAGGGGATTGGCGAAAGAAATTTCAGTCTATCCTACCCACATCGGATTTTGGTTCTGGTTAGCGGGGGTTGGCGAAAGGAATCTCAGTCAATCCTAACCACAACGGATTTTGGTTCTCGTTAGAGGGGATTGGCGAAATGAATCTCAATCTATCCTAACCACACAGGGGTTTTGGTTCTGGTTAGAGGGGATTGGCGAAACGAATCTCAGTCTACCTAACCACATCGGATTTTGGTTCTGGTTAGCGGGGGTTGGCGCAAGGAATCTCAGTCTATCCTAACCACATCGGATTTTGGTTCTGGTTAGAGGGGATTGGCGAAAGGAATCTCAGTCTATCCTAACCACACAGGGGTTTTCGTTCTGGTTAGAGGGGCTTGGCGAAACGAATCACAGTCTATCCTAACCACATCGGATTTTGGTTCTGGTTAGCGGGGGTTGGCGCAAGGAATCTCAGTTTATCCTAACCACATCGGATTTTGGTTCTGGTTAGAGGGGATTGGCGAAAGAAATTTCAGTCTATCCTACCCACATCGGATTTTGGTTCTGGTTAGCGGGGGTTGGCGAAAGGAATCTCAGTCAATCCTAACCACAACGGATTTTGGTTCTCGTTAGAGGGGATTGGCGAAATGAATCTCAATCTATCCTAACCACACAGGGGTTTTGGTTCTGGTTAGAGGGGATTGGCGAAACGAATCTCAGTCTACCTAACCACATCGGATTTTGGTTCTGGTTAGCGGGGGTTGGCGCAAGGAATCTCAGTCTATCCTAACCACATCGGATTTTGGTTCTGGTTAGAGGGGATTGGCGAAAGGAATCTCAGTCTATCCTAACCACACAGGGGTTTTGGTTCTGGTTAGAGGGGCTTGGCGAAACGAATCACAGTCTATCCTAACCACATCGGATTTTGGTTCTGGTTAGCGGGGGTTGGCGCAAGGAATCTCAGTTTATCCTAACCACATCGGATTTTGGTTCTGGTTAGAGGGGATTGGCGAAAGGAATTTCAGTCTATCCTAACCACATCGGATTTTGGTTCTGGTTAGCGAGGGTTGGCGCAAGGAATCTCAGTCTATCCTGACCACATCGAATTTTGGTTCTGGTTAGAGGGGATTGGCCAAAGGAAACTCAATCTATCCTACCCACATAGGGGTTTTGGTTCTGGTTAGAGGGAATTGGCGAAAGGAATCTGAGTCTATCCTAACCACACAGGAGTTTTGGTTCTGGTTAGAGGGGATTGGCGAAAGGAATCTCAGTCTATCCTAACCACACAGGTTTTGGTTCTGGTTAGAGGGGATTGGCGAAAGGAATCTCAGTCTATCCTAACCACACAGGGGTTTTGGTTCTGGTTAGAGGGGATTGGCGAAAGAAATTTCAGTCTATCCTACCCACATCGGATTTTGGTTCTGGTTAGCGGGGGTTGGCGAAAGGAATCTCAGTCAATCCTAACCACAACGGATTTTGGTTCTCGTTAGAGGGGATTGGCGAAATGAATCTCAGTCTATCCTAACCACATCGAGTTTTGGTTCTGGTTAAAGGGGATTGGCGAAAGGAATTTCAGTCTATCCTAACCACATCGGATTTTGGTTCTGGTTAGCGAGGGTTGGCGCAAGGAATCTAAGTCTATCCTGACCACATCGAATTTTGGTTCTGGTTAGAGGGGATTGGACAAAGGAAACTCAGTCTATCCTACACACATATGGGTTTTGGTTCTGGTTAGAGGGAATTGGCGAAAGGAATCTGAGTCTATCCTAACCACACAGGAGTTTTGGTTCTGGTTAGAGGGGATTGGCGAAAGGAATCTCAGTCTATCCTAACCACATCGGATTTTGGTTCTGGTTAGAGGGGATTGGCGAAAGGAATTTCAGTCTATCCTAACCACATCGGATTTTGGTTCTGGTTAGCGGGGGTTGGCGCAAGGAATCTCAGTCTATCCTAACCACATCGGATTTTGGTTCTGGTTAGAGGGGCTTGGCGAAAGGAATTTAAGTCTATCCTACCCACCATGGGTTTTGGTTCTGGTTAGAGGGGATTGGCGAAAGGAATCTCAGTCTATCCTAACCACACATGCGTTTTGTTTCTGGATAGAGAGGATTGGCGAAAGGAATCTCAGTCTATCCTAACCACACAGGGGTTTTGGTTTTGGTTAGAGGGGATTGGCGAAACGAATCTCAGTCTATCCTAACCACATCGAGTTTTGGTTCTGGTTAGAGGGGATTGGCGAAAGGAATTTCAGTCTATCCTAACCACATCGGATTTTGGTTCTGGTTAGCGAGGGTTGGCGCAAGGAATCTCAGTCTATCCTGACCACATCGAATTTTGGTTCTGGTTAGAGGGGATTGGCGAAAGGAATCTCAGTCTATCCTAACCACACAGGGGTTTTGGTTCTGGTTAGAGGGGATTGGCGAAAGAAATTTCAGTCTATCCTACCCACATCGGATTTTGGTTCTGGTTAGCGGGGGTTGACGAAAGGAATCTCAGTCAATCCTAACCACAACGGATTTTGGTTCTCGTTAGAGGGGATTGGCGAAATGAATCTCAATCTATCCTAACCACACAGGGGTTTTGGTTCTGGTTAGAGGGGATTGGCGAAAGGAATCTCAGTCTATCCTAACCACACAGGGGTTTTGGTTCTGGTTAGAGGGAATTGGCGAAAGGAATCTCAGTCTATCCTAACCACACAGGTTTGGTTCTGGTTAGAGGGGATTGGCGAAAGGAATCTCAGTCTATCCTAACCACACAGGAGTTTCGGTTCTCGTTAGAGGGGATTGGCGAAAGGAATCTCAGTCTATCCTAACCACATCGGATTTTGGTTCTGGTTAAAGGGGGTTGACGCAAGGAATCTCAGTCTATCCTACCCACCGTAGGATTTTAGTTCTGGTTAGAGGGGATTTGCGAAAGGAATCTCAGTCTATCCTAACCACATCGGATTTTGGTTCTGGGTAGAGGCGGTTGGCGAAAGGAATCTTAGTCTATCCTAACCACACAGGTTTTGGTTCTGGCTAGAGGGGATTGGCGAAAGGAATCTCAGTCTATCCTAACCACACAAGGGTTTTGGTTCTGGTTAGAGGGGATTAGCGAAAAGAATCTCAGTCTATCCTAACCACATCGGGTTTTGGTTCTGGTTAGAGAAGGTTGGCAAAAGGAATCTCAGTCTATCCTAACCACAACGGATTTTGGTTCTCGTTAGAGGGGATTGGCGAAAGGAATCTTAGTCTATCCTAACCACACAGGAGTTTTGGTTCTTGTTAGAGGGGATTGGCGAAAGGAATCTCAGTCTATCCTAACCACACTGGATTTTGGTTCTGGTTAGCGGGGGTTGGCGCAAGGAATCTCAGTCTATCCTAACCACAACGGATTTTGGTTCTCGTTAGAGGGGATTGGCGAAAGGAATCTCAATGTATCCTAACCACACAGGGGTTTTGGTTCTGGTTAGAGGGGATTGGCTAAAGGAATCTCAGTCTATCCTAACCACACAGGTTTTGGTTCTGGTTAGAGGGGATTGGCGAAATGAATCTCAGTCTATCCTAACCACATCGAGTTTTGGTTCTGGTTAAAGGGGATTGGCGAAAGGAATTTCAGTCTATCCTAACCACATCGGATTTTGGTTCTGGTTAGCGAGGGTTGGCGCAAGGAATCTAAGTCTATCCTGACCACATCGAATTTTGGTTCTGGTTAGAGGGGATTGGACAAAGGAAACTCAGTCTATCCTACCCACATATGGGTTTTGGTTCTGGTTAGAGGGAATTGGCGAAAGGAATCTGAGTCTATCCTAACCACACAGGAGTTTTGGTTCTGGTTAGAGGGGATTGGCGAAAGGAATCTCAGTCTATCCTAACCACATCGGATTTTGGTTCTGGTTAGAGGGGATTGGCGAAAGGAATTTCAGTCTATCCTAACCACATCGGATTTTGGTTCTGGTTAGCGGGGGTTGGCGCAAGGAATCTCAGTCTATCCTAACCACATCGGATTTTGGTTCTGGTTAGAGGGGCTTGGCGAAAGGAATTTAAGTCTATCCTACCCACCATGGGTTTTGGTTCTGGTTAGAGGGGATTGGCGAAAGGAATCTCAGTCTATCCTAACCACACATGCGTTTTGTTTCTGGATAGAGAGGATTGGCGAAAGGAATCTCAGTCTATCCTAACCACACAGGGGTTTTGGTTTTGGTTAGAGGGGATTGGCGAAACGAATCTCAGTCTATCCTAACCACATCGAGTTTTGGTTCTGGTTAGAGGGGATTGGCGAAATAAATGTCAGTCTATCCTAACCACACCGGATTTTGGTTCTCGTTAGCGGGGGTTGGCGCAAGGAATCTCAGTCTATCCTAACCACATCGGATTTTGGTTCTGGTTAGAGGGGATTGGCGAAAGGAATCTCAGTCTATCCTAACCACAACAGATTTTGGTTCTCGTTAGAGGGGATTGGCGAAAGGAATCTCAATTTATCCTAACCACACAGGGGTTTTGGTTCTGGTTAGAGGGGATTGGCGAAAGGAATCTCAGTCTATCCTAACCACACAGGTTTTGGTTGTGGTTAGAGGGGATTGGCGAAAGGAATCTCAGTCTATCCTAACCACACAGGAGTTTTGGTTCTAGTTTGAGGGGATTGGCGAAAGGAATCTCAGTCTATCCTAACCACATCGGATTTTGGTTCTGGTTAGAGGGGATTGTCGAAAGGAATCTCAGTCTATCCTAACCACACAGGTTTTGGTTCTGGTTAGAGGGGATTGGCGAAAGGAATCTCAGTCTATCCTAACCACACAGGAGTTTTGGTTCTGGTTAGAGGGGATTGGCGAAAAGAATCTCAGTCTATCCTAACCACATCGAGTTTTGGTTCTGGTTAGAGGGGATTGACGAAAGAAATTTCAGTCTATCCTAACCACATCGGTTTTTGGTTCTGGTTGGCGGGGGTTGGCGAAAGGAATCTCAGTCAATCCTAACCACAACGGATTTTGGTTCTCGTTAGAGGGGATTGGCGAAATGAATCTCAATCTATCCTAACCACACAGGGGTTTTGGTTCTGGTTAGAGGGGATTGGCGAAAGGAATCTCAGTCTATCCTAACCACACAGGGGTTTTGGTACTGGTTAGAGGGGATTGGTGAAAGGAATCTCAGTCTATCCTAACCACACAGGTTTTGGTTCTGGTTAGAGGGGATTGGCGAAAGGAATCTCAGTCTATCCTAACCACACAGGAGTTTTGGTTCTGGTTAGAGGGGATTGGCGAAAAGAATCTCAGTCTATCCTAACCACATCGGGTTTTGGTTCTGGTTAGAGAAGGTTGGCAAAAGGAATCTCAGTCTATCCTAACCACAACGGATTTTGGTTCTCGTTAGAGGGGATTGGCGAAAGGAATCTTAGTCTATCCTAACCACATCGGATTTTGGTACTGGTTAGAGGGGATTGGCGAAAGGAATCTCAGTCTATCCTAACCACACAGGTTTTGGTTCTGGTTAGAGGGGATTGGCGAAACGAATCTCAGTCTATCCTAACCACATCGAGTTTTGGTTCTGGTTAGAGGGGATTGGCGAAAGGAATTTCAGTCTATCCTAACCACATCGGATTTTGGTTCTGGTTAGAGGGGATTGGCGAAAGGAATCTCAGTCTATCCTAACCACACAGGTTTTGGTTCTGGTTAGAGGGGATTGGCGAAAGGAATCTCAGTCTATCCTAACCACACAGGAGTTTTGGTTCTGGTTAGAGGGGATTGGCGAAAAGAATCTCAGTCTATCCTAACCACATCGGGTTTTGGTTCTGGTTAGAGAAGGTTGGCAAAAGGAATCTCAGTCTATCCTAACCACAACGGATTTTGGTTCTCGTTAGAGGGGATTGGCGAAAGGAATCTTAGTCTATCCTAACCACACAGGAGTTTTGGTTCTGGTTAGAGGGGATTGGCGAAAGGAATCTCAGTCTATCCTAACCACACTGGATTTTGGTTCTGGTTAGCGGGGGTTGGCGCAAGGAATCTCAGTCTATCCTAACCACAACGGATTTTGGTTCTCGTTAGAGGGGATTGGCGAAAGGAATCTCAATGTATCCTAACCACACAGGGGTTTTGGTTCTGGTTAGAGGGGATTGGCGAAAGGAATCTCAGTCTATCCTAACCACACAGGTTTTGGTTCTGGTTAGAGGGGATTGGCGAAACGAATCTCAGTCTATCCTAACCACATCGAGTTTTGGTTCTGGTTAAAGGGGATTGGCGAAAGGAATTTCAGTCTATCCTAACCACATCGGATTTTGGTTCTGGTTAGCGAGGGTTGGCGCAAGGAATCTAAGTCTATCCTGACCACATCGAATTTTGGTTCTGGTTAGAGGGGATTGGACAAAGGAAACTCAGTCTATCCTACCCACATATGGGTTTTGGTTCTGGTTAGAGGGAATTGGCGAAAGGAATCTCAGTCTATCCTAACCACACAGGAGTTTTGGTTCTAGTTTGAGGGGATTGGCGAAAGAAATCTCAGTCTATCCTAACCACATCGGATTTTGGTTCTGGTTAGAGGGGATTGGCGAAAGGAATCTCAGTCTATCCTAACCACACAGGTTTTGGTTCTGGTTAGAGGGGATTGGCGAAAGGAATCTCAGTCTATCCTAACCACACAGGAGTTTTGGTTCTGGTTAGAGGGGATTGGCGAAAAGAATCTCAGTCTATCCTAACCACATCGAGTTTTGGTTCTGGTTAGAGGGGATTGACGAAAGAAATTTCAGTCTATCCTAACCACATCGGTTTTTGGTTCTGGTTGGCGGGGGTTGGCGAAAGGAATCTCAGTCAATCCTAACCACAACGGATTTTGGTTCTCGTTAGAGGGGATTGGCGAAATGAATCTCAATCTATCCAAACCACACAGGGGTTTTGGTTCTGGTTAGAGGGGATTGGCGAAAGGAATCTCAGTCTATCCTAACCACACAGGGGTTTTGGTACTGGTTAGAGGGGATTGGCGAAAGGAATCTCAGTCTATCCTAACCACACAGGTTTTGGTTCTGGTTAGAGGGGATTGGCGAAACGAATCTCAGTCTATCCTAACCACATCGAGTTTTGGTTCTGGTTAGAGGGGATTGGCGAAAGAAATGTCAGTCTATCCTAACCACACCGGATTTTGGTTCTCGTTAGCGGGGGTTGGCGCAAGGAATCTCAGTCTATCCTAACCACATCGGATTTTGGTTCTGGTTAGAGGGGATTGGCGAAAGGAATCTCAGTCTATCCTAACCACAACAGATTTTGGTTCTCGTTAGAGGGGATTGGCGAAAGGAATCTCAATTTATCCTAACCACACAGGGGTTTTGGTTCTGGTTAGAGGGGATTGGCGAAAGGAATCTCAGTCTATCCTAACCACACAGGTTTTGGTTGTGGTTAGAGGGGATTGGCGAAAGGAATCTCAGTCTATCCTAACCACACAGGAGTTTTGGTTCTAGTTTGAGGGGATTGGCGAAAGGAATCTCAGTCTATCCTAGCCACATCGAATTTTGGTTCTGGTTAGAGGGGATTGGCGAAAGGAATCTCAGTCTATCCTAACCACACAGGTTTTGGTTCTGGTTAGAGGGGATTGGCGAAAGGAATCTCAGTCTATCCTAACCACACAGGACTTTTGGTTCTGGTTAGAGGGGATTGGCGAAAAGAATCTCAGTCTATCCTAACCACATCGGGTTTTGGTTCTGGTTAGAGAAGGTTGGCAAAAGGAATCTCAGTCTATCCTAACCACAACGGATTTTGGTTCTCGTTAGAGGGGATTGGCGAAAGGAATCTTAGTCTATCCTAACCACACAGGAGTTTTGGTTCTGGTTAGAGGGGATTGGCGAAAGGAATCTCAGTCTATCCTAACCACACTGGATTTTGGTTCTGGTTAGCGGGGGTTGGCGCAAGGAATCTCAGTCTATCCTAACCACAACGGATTTTGGTTCTCGTTAGAGGGGATTGGCGAAAGGAATCTCAATGTATCCTAACCACACAGGGGTTTTGGTTCTGGTTAGAGGGGATTGGCGAAAGGAATCTCAGTCTATCCTAACCACACAGGTTTTGGTTCTGGTTAGAGGGGATTGGCGAAACGAATCTCAGTCTATCCTAACCACATCGAGTTTTGGTTCTGGTTAAAGGGGATTGGCGAAAGGAATTTCAGTCTATCCTAACCACATCGGATTTTGGTTCTGGTTAGCGAGGGTTGGCGCAAGGAATCTAAGTCTATCCTGACCACATCGAATTTTGGTTCTGGTTAGAGGGGATTGGACAAAGGAAACTCAGTCTATCCTACCCACATATGGGTTTTGGTTCTGGTTAGAGGGAATTGGCGAAAGGAATCTGAGTCTATCCTAACCACACAGGAGTTTTGGTTCTGGTTAGAGGGGATTGGCGAAAGGAATCTCAGTCTATCCTAACCACATCGGATTTTGGTTCTGGTTAGAGGGGATTGGCGAAAGGAATTTCAGTCTATCCTAACCACATCGGATTTTGGTTCTGGTTAGCGGGGGTTGGCGCAAGGAATCTCAGTCTATCCTAACCACATCGGATTTTGGTTCTGGTTAGCGGGGGTTGGCGCAAGGAATCTCAGTCTATCCTAACCACATCGGATTTTGGTTCTGGTTAGAGGGGCTTGGCGAAAGGAATTTAAGTCTATCCTACCCACCATGGGTTTTGGTTCTGGTTAGAGGGGATTGGCGAAAGGATTCTCAGTCTATCCTAACCACACATGCGTTTTGTTTCTGGATAGAGAGGATTGGCGAAAGGAATCTCAGTCTATCCTAACCACACATGGGTTTTGGTTTTGGTTAGAGGGGATTGGCGAAACAAATCTCAGTCTATCCTAACCACATCGAGTTTTGGTTCTAGTTAGAGGGGATTGGCGAAAGCAATGTCAGTCTATCCTAACCACACCGGATTTTGGTTCTCGTTAGCGGGGGTTGGCGCAAGGAATCTCAGTCTATCCTAACCACATCGGATTTTGGTTCTGGTTAGAGGGGATTGGCGAAAGGAATCTCAGTCTATCCTAACCACAACAGATTTTGGTTCTCGTTAGAGGGGATTGGCGAAAGGAATCTCAATGTATCCTAACCACACAGGGGTTTTGGTTCTGGTTAGAGGGGATTGGCGAAAGGAATCTCAGTCTATCCTAACCACACAGGTTTTGGTTGTGGTTAGAGGGGATTGGCGAAAGGAATCTCAGTCTATCCTAACCACACAGGAGTTTTGGTTCTAGTTTGAGGGGATTGGCGAAAGGAATCTCAGTCTATCCTAACCACATCGGATTTTGGTTCTGGTTAGAGGGGATTGGCGAAAGGAATCTCAGTCTATCCTAACCACACCGGATTTTGGTTCTCGTTAGCGGGGGTTGGCGCAAGGAATCTCAGTCTATCCTAACCACATCGGATTTTGGTTCTGGTTAGAGGGGATTGGCGAAAGGAATCTCAGTCTATCCTAACCACAACAGATTTTGGTTCTCGTTAGAGGGGATTGGCGAAAGGAATCTCAATGTATCCTAACCACACAGGGGTTTTGGTTCTGGTTAGAGGGGATTGGCGAAAGGAATCTCAGTCTATCCTAACCACACAGGTTTTGGTTGTGGTTAGAGGGGATTGGCGAAAGGAATCTCAGTCTATCCTAACCACACAGGAGTTTTGGTTCTCGTTTGAGGGGATTGGCGAAAGGAATCTCAGTCTATCCTAACCACATCGGATTTTGGTTCTGGTTAGAGGGGATTGGCGAAAGGAATCTCAGTCTATCCTAACCACACAGGTTTTGGTTCTGGTTAGAGGGGATTGGCGAAAGGAATCTCAGTCTATCCTAACCACACAGGAGTTTTGGTTCTGGTTAGAGGGGATTGGCGAAAAGAATCTCAGTCTATCCTAACCACATCGAGTTTTGGTTCTGGTTAGAGGGGATTGACGAAAGAAATTTCAGTCTATCCTAACCACATCGGTTTTTGGTTCTGGTTGGCGGGGGTTGGCGAAAGGAATCTCAGTCAATCCTAACCACAACGGATTTTGGTTCTCGTTAGAGGGGATTGGCGAAATGAATCTCAATCTATCCTAACCACACAGGGGTTTTGGTTCTGGTTAGAGGGGATTGGCGAAAGGAATCTCAGTCTATCCTAACCACACAGGGGTTTTGGTACTGGTTAGAGGGGATTGGCGAAAGGAATCTCAGTCTATCCTAACCACACAGGTTTTGGTTCTGGTTAGAGGGGATTGGCGAAACGAATCTCAGTCTATCCTAACCACATCGAGTTTTGGTTCTGGTTAGAGGGGATTGGCGAAAGAAATGTCAGTCTATCCTAACCACACCGGATTTTGGTTCTCGTTAGCGGGGGTTGGCGCAAGGAATCTCAGTCTATCCTAACCACATCGGATTTTGGTTCTGGTTAGAGGGGATTGGCGAAAGGAATCTCAGTCTATCCTAACCACAACAGATTTTGGTTCTCGTTAGAGGGGATTGGCGAAAGGAATCTCAATTTATCCTAACCACACAGGGGTTTTGGTTCTGGTTAGAGGGGATTGGCGAAAGGAATCTCAGTCTATCCTAACCACACAGGTTTTGGTTGTGGTTAGAGGGGATTGGCGAAAGGAATCTCAGTCTATCCTAACCACACAGGAGTTTTGGTTCTAGTTTGAGGGGATTGGCGAAAGGAATCTCAGTCTATCCTAACCACATCGGATTTTGGTTCTGGTTAGAGGGGATTGGCGAAAGGAATCTCAGTCTATCCTAACCACACAGGTTTTGGTTCTGGTTAGAGGGGATTGGCGAAAGGAATCTCAGTCTATCCTAACCACACAGGAGTGTTGGTTCTGGTTAGAGGGGATTGGCGAAAAGAATCTCAGTCTATCCTAACCACATCGAGTTTTGGTTCTGGTTAGAGGGGATTGACGAAAGAAATTTCAGTCTATCCTAACCACATCGGTTTTTGGTTCTGGTTAGCGGGGGTTGGCGAAAGGAATCTCAGTCAATCCTAACCACAACGGATTTTGGTTCTCGTTAGAGGGGATTGGCGAAATGAATCTCAATCTATCCTAACCACACAGGGGTTTTGGTTCTGGTTAGAGGGGATTGGCGAAAGGAATCTCAGTCTATCCTAACCACACAGGGGTTTTGGTTCTGGTTAGAGGGGATTGGCGAAAAGAATCTCAGTCTATCCTAACCACATCGAGTTTTGGTTCTGGTTAGAGGGGATTGGCGAAAGGAATGTCAGTCTATCCTAACCACATCGGATTTTGGTTCTGGTTAGCGGGGGTTGGCGCAAGGAATCTCAGTCTATCGTGACCACATCGGATTTTAGTTCTGTTTAGAGGGGATTGGCCAAAGGAATCTCAGTCTATCCTACCCACACATGGGTTTTGGTTCTGGTTAGAGGGGATTGGCGAAAGGAATCTCAGTCTATCCTAACCACACAGGGGTTTTGGTTTTGGTTAGATGGGATTGGCGAAAGGAATCTCAGTCTATCCTAACCACACAGGGGTTTTGGTTCTGGTTAGAGGGGATTGGCGAAAACAATCTCATTCTATCCTAACCACATCGAGTTTTGGTTCCGGTTAGAGGGGATTGGCGAAAGGAATTTCAGTCTATCCTAACCACATCGGATTTTGGTTCTGGTTGGCGGGGGTTGGCGCAAGGAATCTCAGTCTATCCTAACCACATCGGATTTTGGTTCTGGTTTGAGGGGCTTGGCGAAAGGAATCTCAGTCTATCCTACCCACACATGGGTTTTGGTTCTGGTTAGAGGGGAGTGGCGAAAGGAATCTCAGTCTATCCTAACCACAACAGATTTTGGTTCTCGTTAGAGGGGATTGGCGAAAAGAATCTCAGTCTATCCTAACCACATCGAGTTTTGGTTCTGGTTAGAGGGGATTGGCGAAAGAAATTTCAGTCTATCCTAACCACATCGGATTTTGGTTCTGGTTAGCGGGGGTTGGCGAAAGGAATCTCAGTCAATCCTAACCACAACGGATTTTGGTTCTCGTTAGAGGGGATTGGCGAAATGAATCTCAATCTATCCTAACCACACAGGGGTTTTGGTTCGGTTAGAGGGATTGGCGAAAGGAATCTCAGTCTATCCTAACCACACAGGTTTTGGTTTTGGTTAGAGGGGATTGGCGAAAGGAATCTCAGTCTATCCTAACCACACAGGAGTTTCGGTTCTCTTTAGAGGGGATTGGCGAAAGGAATCTCAGTCTATCCTAACCACATCGGATTTTGGTTCTGGTTAGAGGGGGTTGGCGCAAGGAATCTCAATCTATCCTACCCACCGTAGGATTTTAGTTCTGGTTAGAGGGGATTTGCGAAAGGAATCTCAGTCTATCCTAACCACATCGGATTTTGGTTTTGGTTAGAGGGGGTTGGCGAAAGGAATCTTAGTCTATCCTAACCACACAGGTTTTGGTTCTGGTTAGAGGGGATTGGCGAAAGGAATCTCAGTCTATCCTAACCACACAGACGTTTTGGTTCTAGTTAGAGGGGATTGGAGAAAGGAATCTCAGTGTATCCTAACCACATCGGAGTTTGGTTCTGGTTAGAGGGGGTTGGCACAAGAAATCTCAGTCTAACCTAACCACCGTACGATTTTAGTTCTGGTTAGAGGGGATTGGCTAAAGGAATCTCTGTCTATCCTAACCACATCGGATTTTGGTTCTGGTTAGAGGGGATTGGCGAAAGGAATCTCAGTCTATCCTAACCACATCGGATTTTGGTTCTGGTTAGCGGGGGTTGGCGCAAGGAATCTCAGTCTATCCTGACCACATCGAGTTTTGGTTCTGGTTAGAGGGGATTGGCGAAAGGAATCTCAGTCTATCCTAACCACACAGGTTTTGGTTCTGTTTAGAGGGGGTTGGCGAAAAGAATCTCAGTCTATCCTAACCACACAGGTTTTGGTTCTGGTTAGAGGGGATTGGCGAAAGGAATCTCAGTCTATCCTAACCACACAGACGTTTTGGTTCTAGTTAGAGGGGATTAGCGAAAAGAATCTCAGTCTATCCTAACCACATCGGGTTTTGGTTATGGTTAGAGTAGGTTGGCAAAGGGAATCTCAGTCTATCCTAACCACACAGGAGTTTTGGTTCTAGTTAGAGGGGATTGGCGAAAGGAATCTCAGTCTATCCTAACCACATCGGATTTTGGTTCTGGTTAGAGGGGGTTGGCGCAAGCAATCTCAGTCTATCCTACCCACCGTAGGATTTTAGTTCTGGTTAGAGGGGATTGGCGAAAGGAATGTCAGTCTATCCTAACCACATCGGATTTTGGTTCTGGTTAGCGGGGGTTGGCGCAAGGAATCTCAGTCTATCCTGACCACATCGAGTTTTGGTTCTGGTTAGAGGGGGTTGGCGAAAGGAATCTCAGTCTATCCTACCCACACAGGTTTTGGTTCTGGTTAGAGGGGGTTGGCGAAAAGAATCTCAGTCTATCCTAACCACACAGGTTTTGGTTCTGGTTAGAGGGGATTGGCGAAAGGAATCTGAGTCTATCCTAACCACACAGGAGTTTTGGTTCTGGTTAGAGGGGATTGGCGAAAGGAATCTCAGTCTATCCTAATCACATCGGATTTTGGTTCTGGTTAGAGGGGGTTGGCGCAAGGAATCTCAGTCTATCCTAACCACCGTAGGATTTTTGTTCTGGTTAGAGGGGATTGGCGCATGGAATCTTAGTCTATCCTAACCACATCGGATTTTGGTTTTGGTTAGAGGGGGTTGGCGAAAGGAATCTTAGTCTATCCTAACCACACAGGTTTTGGTTCTGGTTAGAGAGGCTTGGAGAAAGGAATTTCAGTCTATCCTAGCCACACAGGAGTTTTGGTTCTCGTTAGAGGGGATTGGCGAAAGGAATCTCAGTCTATCCTAACCACACAGGGGTTTTGGTTCTGGTTAGAGGGGATTGGCGAAAAGAATCTCAGTCTATCCTAACCACATCGAGTTTTGGTTCTGGTTAGAGGGGATTGGCGAAAGGAATTTCAGTCTATCCTAACCACATCGGATTTTGGTTCTGGTTAGCGGGGGTTGGCGCAAGGAATCTCAGTCTATCCTAACCACACAGGGGTTTTGGTTCTGGTTAGAGGGGATTGGCGAAAAGAATCTCAGTCTATCCTAACCACATCGAGTTTTGGTTCTGGTTAGAGGGGATTGGCGAAAGAAATTTCAGTCTATCCTAACCACATCGGATTTTGGTTCTCGTTAGCGGGGGTTGGCGAAAGGAATCTCAGTCAATCCTAACCACAACGGATTTTTGTTCTCGTTAGAGGGGATTGGCGAAATGAATCTCAATCTATCCTAACCACACAGAGGTTTTGGTTCTGGTTAGAGGGGATTGGCGAAAGGAATCTCAGTCTATCCTAACCACACAGGTTTTGGTTCTGGTTAGAGGGGATTGGCGAAAGGAATCTCAGTCTATCCTAACCACACAGGTTTTGGTTCTGTTTAGAGGGGGTTGGCGAAAAGAATCTCAGTCTATCCTAACCACACAGGTTTTGGTTCTGGTTAGAGGGGATTGGCGAAAGGAATCTCAGTCTATCCTAACCACACAGACGTTTTGGTTCTAGTTAGAGGGGATTAGCGAAAAGAATCTCAGTCTATCCTAACCACATCGGGTTTTGGTTATGGTTAGAGTAGGTTGGCAAAGGGAATCTCAGTCTATCCTAACCACACAGGAGTTTTGGTTCTAGTTAGAGGGGATTGGCGAAAGGAATCTCAGTCTATCCTAACCACATCGGATTTTGGTTCTGGTTAGAGGGGGTTGGCGCAAGCAATCTCAGTCTATCCTACCCACCGTAGGATTTTAGTTCTGGTTAGAGGGGATTGGCGAAAGGAATGTCAGTCTATCCTAACCACATCGGATTTTGGTTCTGGTTAGCGGGGGTTGGCGCAAGGAATCTCAGTCTATCCTGACCACATCGAGTTTTGGTTCTGGTTAGAGGGGGTTGGCGAAAGGAATCTCAGTCTATCCTACCCACACAGGTTTTGGTTCTGGTTAGAGGGGGTTGGCGAAAAGAATCTCAGTCTATCCTAACCACACAGGTTTTGGTTCTGGTTAGAGGGGATTGGCGAAAGGAATCTGAGTCTATCCTAACCACACAGGAGTTTTGGTTCTGGTTAGAGGGGATTGGCGAAAGGAATCTCAGTCTATCCTAATCACATCGGATTTTGGTTCTGGTTAGAGGGGGTTGGCGCAAGGAATCTCAGTCTATCCTAACCACCGTAGGATTTTTGTTCTGGTTAGAGGGGATTGGCGCATGGAATCTTAGTCTATCCTAACCACATCGGATTTTGGTTTTGGTTAGAGGGGGTTGGCGAAAGGAATCTTAGTCTATCCTAACCACACAGGTTTTGGTTCTGGTTAGAGAGGCTTGGAGAAAGGAATTTCAGTCTATCCTAGCCACACAGGAGTTTTGGTTCTCGTTAGAGGGGATTGGCGAAAGGAATCTCAGTCTATCCTAACCACACAGGGGTTTTGGTTCTGGTTAGAGGGGATTGGCGAAAAGAATCTCAGTCTATCCTAACCACATCGAGTTTTGGTTCTGGTTAGAGGGGATTGGCGAAAGGAATTTCAGTCTATCCTAACCACATCGGATTTTGGTTCTGGTTAGCGGGGGTTGGCGCAAGGAATCTCAGTCTATCCTAACCACACAAGGGTTTTGGTTCTGGTTAGAGGGGATTGGCGAAAAGAATCTCAGTCTATCCTAACCACATCGAGTTTTGGTTCTGGTTAGAGGGGATTGGCGAAAGAAATTTCAGTCTATCCTAACCACATCGGATTTTGGTTCTCGTTAGCGGGGGTTGGCGAAAGGAATCTCAGTCAATCCTAACCACAACGGATTTTTGTTCTCGTTAGAGGGGATTGGCGAAATGAATCTCAATCTATCCTAACCACACAGAGGTTTTGGTTCTGGTTAGAGGGGATTGGCGAAAGGAATCTCAGTCTATCCTAACCACACAGGTTTTGGTTCTGGTTAGAGGGGATTGGCGAAAGGAATCTCAGTCTATCCTAACCACATAGGAGTTTCGGTTCTCGTTAGAGCGGATTGGCGAAAGGAATCTCAGTCTATCCTAACCACATCGGCTTTTGGTTCTGGTTAGAGGGGATTGGCGAAAGGAATCTCAGTCTATCGTAACCACACAGGGGTTTTGGTTCTAGTTAGAGGGGATTGGCGAAAAGAATCTCAGTCTATCCTGACCACATCGAGTTTTGGTTCTGGTTAGAGTGGATTGGCGAAAGGAATGTCAGTCTATCCTAACCACATCGGATTTTGGTTCTGGTTAGCGGGGGTTGGCGCAAGGAATCTCAGTCTATCCTGACCACATCGGATTTTAGTTTTGGTTAGAGGGGATTGGCCAAAGGAATCTCAGTCTATCCTACCCACACATGGGTTTTGGTTCTGGTTAGAGGGGATTGGCGAAAGGAATCTGAGTCTATCCTAACCACACAGGAGTTTTGGTTCTGGTTAGACAGGATTGGCGAAAGGAATCTCAGTCTATCCTAACCACACAGGCGTTTTGGTTCTGGTAAGAGGGGATTGGCGAAAGGAATCTCAATCTATCCTAACCACACAGGGGTTTTGGTTCTGGTTAGAGGGGATTGGCGAAAACAATCTCATTCTATCCTAACCACATCGAGTTTTGGTTCCGGTTAGAGGGGATTGGCGAAAGGAATTTCAGTCTATCCTAACCACATCGGATTTTGGTTCTGGGTGGCGGGGGTTGGCGCAAGGAATCTCAGTCTATCCAAACCACATCGGATTTTGGTTCTGGTTTGAGGGGCTTTGCGAAAGGAATCTCAGTCTATCCAACCCACACATGGGTTTTGGTTCTGGTTAGAGGGGAGTGGCGAAAGGAATCTCAGTCTATCCTAACCACAACAGATTTTGGTTCTCGTTAGAGGGGATTGGCGCAAGGAATCTCAGTCTATCCTAACCACATTGGATTTTGGTTCTGGTTAGAGGGGATTCGCGAAAGGAATCTCAGTCTATCCTACCCACCATGGGTTTTGGTTCTGGTTAGAGGGGATTGGCGAAAGGAATCTCAGTCTATCCTAACCACACAGGTTTTGGTTCTGGTTATAGGGGATTGGCGAAAGGAATCTCAGTCTATCCTGACCACATCGAGTTTTGGTTCTGGTTAGAGGGGATTGGCGAAAGGAATCTCAGTCTATCCTACCCACACAGGTTTTGGTTCTGGTTAGAGGGGGTTGGCGAAAAGAATCTCAGTCTATCCTAACCACACAGGTTTTGGTTCTGGTTAGAGGGGATTGGCGAAAGGAATCTGAGTCTATCCTAACCACACAGGTTTTGGTTCTGGTTATAGGGGATTGGCGAAAGGAATCTCAGTCTATCCTAACCACACAGGAGTTTTGGTTCTCGTTAGAGGGGATTGGCGAAAGGAATCTCAGTCTATCCTAACCACATCGGATTTTGGTTCTGGTTAGAGGGGGTTGGCGCAAGGAATCTCAGTCTATCCTACCCACCGTAGGATTTTGGTTCTTGTTAAAGGGGGTTGGCGCAAGGAATCTCAGTCTATCCTAACCACATCGGATTTTGGTTCTGGTTAGAGGGGGTTGGCGAAAGGAATCTCAGTCTATCCTAACCACACAGGGGTTTTGGTTCTGGTTAGAGGGGATTGGCGAAAGCAATGTCAGTCTATCCTAACCACATCGGATTTTGGTTCAGGTTAGCGGGGGTTGGCACAAGGAATCTCAGTCTATCCTGACCACATCGAGTTTTGGTTCTAGTTAGAGGGGATTGGCGAAAGGAATCTCAGTCTATCCTACCCACACAGGTTTTGGTTCTGGTTAGAGGGGGTTGGCGAAAAGAATCTCAGTCTATCCTAACCACACAGGTTTTGGTTCTGGTTAGAGGGGATTGGCGAAAGGAATCTGAGTCTATCCTAACCACACAGGAGTTTTGGTTCTGGTTAGAGGGGATTGGCGAAAGGAATCTCAGTCTATCCTAAGCACATCGGATTTTGGTTCTGGTTAGAGGGGGTTGGCGCAAGGAATCTCAGTCTATCCTAACCACACAGGTTTTGGTTCTGGTTAGAGAGGCTTGGTGAAAGGAATTTCAGTCTATCCTAGCCACACAGGAGTTTTGGTTCTCGTTAGAGGGGATTGGCGAAAGGAATCTCAGTCTATCCTAACCACACAGGGGTTTTGGTTCTGGTTAGAGGGGATTGGCGAAAAGAATCTCAGTCTATCCTAACCACATCGAGTTTGGTTCTGGTTAGAGGGGATTGGCGAAAGGAATTTCAGTCTATCCTAACCACATCGGATTTTGGTTCTGGTTAGCGGGGGTTGGCGCAAGAAATCTCAGTCTATCCTAACCACATTGGATTTTGGTTCTGGTTAGAGGGGATTGGCGAAAGGAATCTCAGTCTATCCTACCCACCATGGGTTTTGGTTCTGGTTAGAGGGGATTGGCGAAAGGAATCTCAGTCTATTCTAACCACACAGGTTTTGGTTCTGGTTATAGGGGATTGGCGAAAGGAATCTCAGTCTATCCTAACCACACAGGGGTTTTGGTTCTCGTTAGAGGGGATTGGCGAAAGGAATCTCAGTCTATCCTAACCACATCGGATTTTGGTTCTGGTTAGAGGGGGTTGGCGCAAGGAATCTCAGTCTATCCTACCCACCGTAGGATTTTGGTTCTGGTTAGAGGGGGTTGGCGCAAGGAATCTCAGTCTATCCTAACAACATCAGATTTTGGTTCTGGTTAGAGGGGGTTGGCGAAAGGAATCTCAGTCTATCCTAACCACACAGGTTTTGGTTCTGGTTAGAGGGGATTGGCGAAAGGAATCTCAGTCTATCCTTACCACAACGGATTTTGGTTCTGGTTAGAGGGGGTTGGCGAAAGGAATCTTAGTCTATCCTAACCACACCGGTTTTGGTTCTGGTTAGAGGGGCTTGGCGAAAGGAATCTCAGTCTATCCTAACCACACAGGCGTTTTGGTTCTGGTTAGAGGGGATTGGCGAAAGGAATGTCAGTCTATCCTAACCACACAGGAGTTTTGGTTCTGGTTAGAGGGGATTGGCGAAAGGAATCTCAGTCTATCCTAACCACACACGCGTTTTGGTTCTGGTTAGAGGGGATTGGCGAAAGGAATCTCAGTCTATCCTAACCACACAGGGGTTTTGGTTCTGGTTAGAGGGGATTGGCGAAAGGAATCTCAGTCTATCCTAACCACACAGGGGTTTTGGTTCTGGTTAGAGGGGATTGGCGAAAAGAATCTCAGTCTATGCTAACCACATCGAGTTTTGGTTCTGGTTAGAGGGGATTGGCGAAAGAAATTTCAGTCTATCCTAACCACATCGAATTTTGGTTCTGGTTAGCGGGGGTTGGCGCAAGGAATCTCAGTCTATCCTAACCACAACGGATTTTGGTTCTCGTTAGAGGGGATTGGCGAAAGGAATCTCAGTCTATCCTAACCACACAAGGGTTTTGGTTCTGGTTAGAGGGGATTGGCGAAAAGAATCTTAGTCTATCCTAACCACACAGAAGTTTTGGTTCTGGTTAGAGGGGATTGGCGAAAGGAATCTCAGTCTATCCTAACCACATCGGATTTTGGTTCTGGTTAGAGAAGATTGGCAAAAGGAATCTCAGTCTATCCTAACCACACAGGTTTTGGTTCTGGTTAGAGGGGATTGGCCAAAGGAATCTGAGTCTATCCTAACCACATAGAAGTTTTGGTTCTGGTTAGAGGGGATTGGCGAAAGGAATCTCAGTCTATCCTAACCACATCGGATTTTGGTTCTGGTTAGAGGGGGTTGGCGCAAGGAATCTCAGTCTATCCTAACCACCATAGGATTTTAGTTCTGGTTAGAGGGGATTGGCGCATGGAATCTCAGTCTATCCTAACCACATCGGATTTTGGTTCTGGTTAGAGGGGGTTGGCGAAAGGAATCTCAGTCTACCCTAACCACACAGGAGTTTTGCTTCTCGTTAGAGGGGATTGGCGAAAGGAATCTCAGTCTATCCTAACCACACAGGGGTTTTGGTTCTGGTTAGAGGGGATTGGCGAAAAGAATCTCAGTCTATCCTAACCACATCATGTTTTGGTTCTGGTTAGAGGGGATTGGCGAAAGGAATCTCAGTCTATCCTAACCACATCGGATTTTGGTTCTGGTTAGAGAAGGTTGGCAAAAGGAATCTCAGTCTATCCTAACCACACAGGTTTTGGTTCTGGTTAGAGGGGATTGGAGAAAGGAATCTCAGTCTATCCTAACCACACAGGTTTTGGTTCTGGTTAGAGGGGATTGGCGAAAGGAATCTCAGTCTATCCTAACCACACAGGAGTTTTGGTTCTCTTTAGAGGGGATTGGCGAAAGGAATCTCAGTCTATCCTAACCACATTGGATTTTGGTTCTAGTTAGAGCGGGTTGGCGCAAGGAATCTCAGTCTATCCTAACAACTTCGGATTTTGGTTCTGGTTAGAGGGGGTTGGCGAAAGGAATCTCAGTCTATCCTAACCACACAGGTTTTGGTTCTGGTTAGAGGGGATTGACGAAAGGAATCTCAGACTATCCTAACCAGACAGGCGTTTTGGTTCTGGTTAGACGGGATTGGCGAAAGGAATCTTAGTCTATCCTAACCACACAGGGGTTTTGGTTCTGGTTAGAGGGGATTGGCGAAAAGAATCTCAGTCTATCATAACCACATCGAGTTTTGGTTCTGGTTAGAGGGGATTGGCGAAAGGAATTTCAGTCTATCCTAACCACATCGGATTTTGGTTCTGGTTAGCGGGGGTTGGCGCAAGGAATCTCAGTCTATCCTAACCAGAACGGATTTTGGTTCTTGTTAGAGGGGATTGGCGAAAGGAATCTCAGTCTATCCTACCCACACATGGGTTTTGGTTCTGGTTAGAGAGGATTGTGGAAAGGAATCTCAGTCTATCCTAACCACACAGGGGTTTTGGTTCTGGTTAGAGGGGATTGGCGAAAAGAATCTCAGTCTATCCTAACCACATCATGTTTTGGTTCTGGTTAGAGGGGATTGGCGAAAGGAATTTCAGTCTATCCTAACCACATCGGATTTTGGTTCTGGTTAGCGGGGGTTGGCGCAAGGAATCTCAGTCTATCCTAACCACATCGGATTTTGGTTCTGGTTAGAGGGGCTTGGCGAAAGGAATCTAAGTCTATCCTACCCACCATGGGTTTTGGTTCTGGTTAGAGGGGATTGGCGAAAGGAATCTCAGTCTATCCTAACCACACAGGTTTTGGTTCTGGTTAGAGGGGATTGGCGAAAGGAATCTCAGTCTATCCTAACCACACAGGAGTTTTGGTTCTCTTTAGAGGGGATTGGCGAAAGGAATCTCAGTCTATCCTAACCACATTGGATTTTGGTTCTGGTTAGAGGGGATTGGCGCAAGGAATCTCAATCTATCCTACCCACCGTAGGATTTTGGTTCTGGTTAGAGCGGGTTGGCGCAAGGAATCTCAGTCTATCCTAACAACATCGGATTTTGGTTCTGGTTAGAGGGGGTTGGCGAAAGGAATCTCAGTCTATCCTACCCACACAGGTTTTGGTTCTGGTTAGAGGGGATTGGCGAAAGGAATCTCAGTCTATCCTAACCACACAGGCGTTTTGGTTCTGGTTAGAAGGGATTGGCGAAAGGAATCTTAGTCTATCCTAACCACACAGGGGTTTTGGTTCTGGTTAGAGGGGATTGGCGAAAAGAATCTCAGTCTATCATAACCACATCGAGTTTTGGTTCTGGTTAGAGGGGATTGGCGAAAGGAATTTCAGTCTATCCTAACCACATCGGATTTTGGTTCTGGTTAGCGGGGGTTGGCGCAAGGAATCTCAGTCTATCCTAACCACAACGGATTTTGGTTCTTGTTAGAGGGGATTGGCGAAAGGAATCTCAGTCTATCCTACCCACACATGGGTTTTGGTTCTGGTTAGAGAGGATTGTGGAAAGGAATCTCAGTCTATCCTAACCACACAGGAGTTTAGGTTCTCGTTAGAGGGGATTGGCGAAAGGAATCTCAGTCTATCCTAACCACACAGGCGTTTTGTTTCTGGTTAGAAGGGATTGGAGAAAAGAATCTCAGTCTATCCTACCCACACAGGGGTTTTGGTTCTGGTTAGAGGGGGTTGGCGAAAGGAATCTCAGTCTATGCTAACCACACAGGGGTTTTGGTTCTGGTTAGAGGGGATTGGCGAAAAGAATCTCAGTCTATCCTAACCACATCGAGTTTTGGTTCTGGTTAGAGGGGATTGGCGAAAGAAATTTCAGTCTATCCTAACCACATCGGATTTTGGTTCTGGTTAGCGGGGGTTGGCTCAAGGAATCTCAGTCTATCCTAACCACAACGGATTTTGGTTCTCGTTAGAGGGGATTGGCGAAAGGAATCTCAATCTATCCTAACCACACAGGGGTTTTGGTTCTGGTTAGAGGGGATTGGCGAAAGGAATCTCAGTCTATCCTAACCACACAGGTTTTGGTTCTGGTTAGAGGGGATTGGCGAAAGGAATCTCAGTCTATCCTAACCACACAGGAGTTTTGGTTCTCGTTAGAGGGGATTGGCGAAAGGAATCTCAGTCTATCCTAACCACATCGGATTTTGGTTCTGGTTAGAGGAGGTTGGCGCAAGGAATCTCAGTCTATCCTACCCACCGTAGGATTTTAGTTCTGGTTAGAGGGGATTTGCGAAAGGAATATCAGTGTATCCTAACCACATCGGATTTTGGTTCTGGTTAGAGGGTGTTGGCGAAAGGAATCTCAGTCTATCCTAACCACACCGGTTTTGGTTCTGGTTAGAGGGGATTGGCGAAAGGAATCTCAGTCTATCCTAACCACACAGGGGTTTTGGTTCTGGTTAGAGGGGATTAGCGAAAAGAATCTCAGTCTATCCTAACCACATCGGGTTTTGGTTCTGGTTAGAGGGGGTTGGCAAAAGGACTCTCAGTCTATCCTAACCACCCAGGTGTTGGTGCTGGTTAGAGGGGATTGGCGAAAGGAATCTTAGTCTATCCTAACCACACAGGAGTTTTGGTTCTGGTTAGAGGAGATTGGCGAAAGGAATCTCAGTCTATCCTAACCACATCGGATTTTGGTTCTGGTTAGAGGGGGTTGGCGCAAGGAATCTCAGTCTATCCTGACCACATCGGATTTTAGTTCTGGTTAGAGGGGATTGGCCAAAGGAATCTCAGTCTATCCTACCCACACATGGGTTTTGGTTCTGGTTAGAGGGGATTGGCGAAAGGAATCTGAGTCTATCCTAACCACACAAGAGTTTTGGTTCTCGTTAGAGGGGATTGGCGAAAGGAATCTCAGTCTATCCTAACCACACAGGGGTTTTGGTTCTGGTTAGAGGGGATTGGCGAAAGGAATCTCAGTCTATCCTAACCACATCATGTTTTGGTTCTGGTTAGAGGGGATTGGCGAAAGGAATGTCAGTCTATCCTAACCACATCGGATTTTGGTTCTGGTTAGCGGGGGTTGGCGCAAGGAATCTCAGTCTATCCTAACCACATCGGATTTTGGTTCTGGTTAGAGGGGCTTGGCGAAAGGAATCTAAGTCTATCCTACCCACCATGGGTTTTGGTTCTGGTTAGAGGGGATTGGCGAAAGGAATCTCAGTCTTTCATAACCACACAGGTTTTGGTTCTGGTTAGAGGGGATTGGCGAAAGGAATCTCAGTCTATCCTAACCACACAGGAGTTTTGGTTCTCTTTAGAGGGGATTGGCGAAAGGAATCTCAGTCTATCCTATCCACATTGGATTTTGGTTCTGGTTAGAGGGGGTTGGCGCAAGGAATCTCAATCTATCTTACCCATCGTAGGATTTTGGTTCTGGTTAGAGCGGGTTGGCGCAAGGAATCTCAGTCTATCCTAACAACATCGGATTTTGGTTCTGGTTAGAGGGGGTTGGCGAAAGGAATCTCAGTCTATCCTAACCACACAGGTTTTGGTTCTGGTTAGAGGGGATTGGCAAAAGCAATCTCAGTCTACCCTAACCACACAGGCGTTTTGGTTATGGTTAGAAGGGATTGGCGAAAGGAATCTTAGTCTATCCTAACCACACAGGGGTTTTGGTTCTGGTTAGAGGGGATTGGCGAAAAGAATCTCAGTCTATCCTAACCACATCGAGTTTTGGTTCTGGTTAGAGGGGATTGGCGAAAGGAATTTCAGTCTATCCTAACCACATCGGATTTTGGTTCTGGTTAGCGCGGGTTGGCGCAAGGAATCTCAGTCTATCCTAACCACAACGGATTTTGGTTCTTGTTAGAGGGGATTGGCGAAAGGAATCTCAGTATATCCTACCCACACATGGGTTTTGGTTCTGGTTAGAGAGGATTGTGGAAAGGAATCTCAGTCTATCCTAACCACACAGGAGTTTAGGTTCTCGTTAGAGGGGATTGGCGAAAGGAATGTCAGTCTATCCTAACCACACAGGCATTTTGTTTCTGGTTAGAAGGGATTGGAGAAAAGAATCTCAGTCTATCCTACCCACACAGGGGTTTTGGTTCTGGTTAGAGGGGGTTGGCGAAAGGAATCTCAGTCTATGCTAACCACACAGGGGTTTTGGTTCTGGTTAGAGGGGATTGGCGAAAAGAATCTCAGTCTATCCTAACCACATCGAGTTTTGGTTCTGGTTAGAGGGGATTGGCGAAAGAAATTTCAGTCTATCCTAACCACATCGGATTTTGGTTCTGGTTAGCGGGGGTTGGCTCAAGGAATCTTAGTCTATCCTAACCACAACGGATTTTGGTTCTCGTTAGAGGGGATTGGCGAAAGGAATCTCAATCTATCCTAACCACACAGGGGTTTTGGTTCTGGTTAGAGGGGATTGGCGAAAGGAATCTCAGTCTATCCTAACCACACAGGTTTTGGTTCTGGTTAGAGGGGATTGGCGAAAGGAATCTCAGTCTATCCTAACCACACAGGAGTTTTGGTTCTCGTTAGAGGGGATTGGCGAAAGGAATCTCAGTCTATCCTAACCACATCGGATTTTGGTTCTGGTTAGAGGAGGTTGGCGCAAGGAATCTCAGTCTATCCTACCCACCGTAGGATTTTAGTTCTGGTTAGAGGGGATTTGCGAAAGGAATCTCAGTGTATCCTAACCACATCGGATTTTGGTTCTGGTTAGAGGGGATTGGCGAAAAGAATCTCAGTCTATCCTAACCACATCGAGTTTTGGTTCTGGTTAGAGGGGATTGGCGAAAGAAATTTCAGTCTATCCTAACCACATCGGATTTTGGTTCTGGTTAGCGGGGGTTGGCTCAAGGAATCTCAGTCTATCCTAACCACAACGGATTTTGGTTCTCGTTAGAGGGGATTGGCGAAAGGAATCTCACTCTATCCTAACCACACAGGGGTTTTGGTTCTGGTTAGAGGGGATTGGCGAAAGGAATCTCAGTCTATCCTAACCACACAGGTTTTGGTTCTGGTTAGAGGGGATTGGCGAAAGGAATCTCAGTCTATCCTAACCACACAGGTTTTGGTTCTGGTTAGAGGGGATTGGCGAAAGGAATCTCAGTCTATCCTGACCACATCGGATTTTAGTTCTGGTTAGAGGGGATTGGCCAAAGGAATCTCAGTCTATCCTACCCACACATGGGTTTTGGTTCTGGTTAGAGGGGATTGGCGAAAGGAATCTGAGTCTATCCTAACCACACAGGAGTTTTGGTTCTCGTTAGAGGGGATTGGCGAAAGGAATCTCAGTCTGTCCTAACCACACAGGGGTTATGGTTCTGGTTAGAGGGGATTGGCGAAAAGAATCTCAGTCTATCCTAACCACATCATGTTTTGGTTCTGGTTAGAGGGGATTGGCGAAAGGAATTTCAGTCTATCCTAACCACATCGGATTTTGGTTCTGGTTAGCGGGGGTTGGCGCAAGGAATCTCAGTCTATCCTAACCACATCGGATTTTGGTTCTGGTTAGAGGGGATTGGCGAAAGGAATCTAAGTCTATCCTACCTACCATGGGTTTTGGTTCTGGTTAGAGGGGATTGGCGAGAGGAATCTCAGTCTATCCTAACCACACAGGTTTTGGTTCTAGTTAGAGGGGATTGGCGAAAGGAATCTCAGTCTATCCTAACCACACAGGAGTTTTGGTTCTCTTTAGAGGGGATTGGCGAAAGGAATCTCAGTCTATCCTAACCACATTGGATTTTGGTTCTGGTTAGAGGGGGTTGGCCCAAGGAATCTCAATCTATCCTACCCACCGTAGGATTTTGGTTCTGGTTAGAGCGGGTTGGCGCAAGGAATCTCAGTCTATCCTAACAACATCGGATTTTGGTTCTGGTTAGAGGGGGTTGGCGAAAGGAATCTCAGTCTATCCTAACCACACAGGTTTTGGTTCTGGTTAGAGGGGATTGGCAAAAGGAATCTCAGTCTATCCTAACCACACAGGCGTTTTGGTTCTGGTTAGAAGGGATTGGCGAAAGGAATCTTAGTCTATCCTAACCACACAGGGGTTTTGGTTCTGGTTAGAGGGGATTGGCGAAAAGAATCTCAGTCTATCCTAACCACATCGAGTTTTGGTTCTGGTTAGAGGGGATTGGCGAAAGGAATCTGAGTCTATCCTAACCACACAGGAGTTTTGGTTCTGGTTAGAGGAGATTGGCGAAAGGAATCTCAGTCTATCCTAACCGCATCATGTTTTGGTTCTGGTTAGAGGGGATTGGCGAAAGGAATTTCAGTCTATCCTAACCACATCGGATTTTGGTTCTGGTTAGCGGGGGTTGGCGCAAGGAATCTCAGTCTATCCTAACCACATCGGATTTTGGTTCTGGTTAGAGGGGCTTGGCGAAAGGAATCTAAGTCTATCCTACCCACCATGGGTTTTGGTTCTGGTTAGAGGGGATTGGCGAAAGGAGGAATCTCAGTCTATCCTAACCACACAGGTTTTGGTTCTGGTTAGAGGGGATTGGCGAAAGGAATCTCAGTCTATCTTAACCACACAGGAGTTTTGGTTCTCTTTAGAGGGGATTGGCGAAAGGAATCTCAATCTATCCTACCCACCGTAGGATTTTGGTTCTGGTTAGAGCGGGTTGGCGCAAGGAATCTCAGTCTATCCTAACAACATCGGATTTTGGTTCTGGTTAGAGGGGGTTGGAGAAAGGAATCTCAGTCTATCCTAACCACACAGGTTTTGGTTCTGGTTAGAGGGGATTGGCGAAAGGAATCTCAGTCTATCCTAACCACACAGGCGTTTTGGTTCTGGTTAGAAGGGATTGGAGAAAGGAATCTAAGTCTATCTTAACCACACCGGGGTTTTGGTTCTGGTTAGAGGGGATTGGCGAAAAGAATCTCAGTCTATCCTAACCACATCGAGTTTTGGTTCTGGTTAGAGGGGATTGGCGAAAGGAATTTCAGTCTATCCTAACCATATCGGATTTTGGTTCTGGTTAGAGGAGATTGGCGAAAGGAATCTCAGTCTATCCTAACCACATCGGATTTTGGTTCTGGTTAGAGGGGGTTGGCGCAAGGAATCTCAGTCTATCCTAACCACACAGGGGTTTTGGTTCTGGTTAGAGGGGATTGGCGAAAAGAATCTCAGTCTATCCTAACCACACAGGGGTTTTGGTTGTGGTTAGAGCGGATTGGCGAAAGGAATCTCAGTCTATCCTAACCACACAGGGGTTTTGGTTGTGGTTAGAGGGGATTGGCGAAACGAATCTCAGTCTATCCTAACCACACCGGTTTTGGTTCTGGTTAGAGGGGATTGGCGAAAGGAATCTCAGTCTATCCTAACCACACAGGCGTTTTGGTTCTGGTTAGAGGGGATTAGCGAAAGGAATCTCAGTCTATCCTAACCACACAGGAGTTTTGGTTGTGGTTAGAGGGGATTGGCTAAAGGAATCTCAGTCTATCCTAACCACACAGGCCTTTTGGTTCTGGTTAGAGGGGATTGGCGAAAAGAATCTCAGTCTATCCTAACCACACAGGGGTTTTGGTTCTGGTTAGAGGGGATTGGCGAAAGGAATCTCAGTCTATCCTAACCACACAGGGGTTTTGGTTTTGGTTAGAGGGGATTGGCGAAAAGAATCTTAGTCTATCCTAACCACACAGAAGTTTTGGTTCTGGTTAGAGGGGATTGGCGAAAGGAATCTCAGTCTATCCTAACCACATCGGATTTTGGTTCTGGTTAGAGAAGGTTGGCAAAAGGAATCTCAGTCTATCCTAACCACACAGGTTTTGGTTCTGGTTAGAGGGGATTGGCCAAAGGAATCTTAGTCTATCCTAACCACATAGAAGTTTTGGTTCTGGTTAGAGGGGATTGGCGAAAGGAATCTCAGTCTATCCTAACCACATCGGATTTTGGTTCTGGTTAGAGGGGGTTGGCGCAAGGAATCTCAGTCTATCCTAACCACCATAGGATTTTAGTTCTAGTTAGAGGGGATTGGCGCATGGAATCTCAGTCTATCCTAACCACATCGGATTTTGGTTCTGGTTAGAGGGGGTTGGCGAAAGGAATCTCAGTCTACCCTAACCACACAGGAGTTTTGGTTCTCGTTAGAGGGGATTGGCGAAAGGAATCTCAGTCTATCCTAACCACACAGGGGTTTTGGTTCTGGTTAGAGGTGATTGGCGAAAAGAATCTCAGTCTATCCTAACCGCATCATGTTTTGGTTCTGGTTAGAGGGGATTGGCGAAAGGAATTTCAGTCTATCCTAACCACATCGGATTTTGGTTCTGGTTAGCGGGGGTTGGCGCAAGGAATCTCAGTCTATCCTAACCACATCGGATTTTGGTTCTGGTTAGAGGGGCTTGGCGAAAGGAATCTAAGTCTATCCTACCCACCATGGGTTTTGGTTCTGGTTAGAGGGGATTGGCGAAAGGAGGAATCTCAGTCTATCCTAACCACACAGGTTTTGGTTCTGGTTAGAGGGGATTGGCGAAAGGAATCTCAGTCTATCTTAACCACACAGGAGTTTTGGTTCTCTTTAGAGGGGATTGGCGAAAGGAATCTCAGTCTATCCTAACCACATTGGATTTTGGTTCTGGTTAGAGGGGGTTGGCGCAAGGAATCTCAATCTATCCTACCCACCGTAGGATTTTGGTTCTGGTTAGAGCGGGTTGGCGCAAGGAATCTCAGTCTATCCTAACAACATCGGATTTTGGTTCTGGTTAGAGGGGGTTGGAGAAAGGAATCTCAGTCTATCCTAACCACACAGGTTTTGGTTCTGGTTAGAGGGGATTGGCGAAAGGAATCTCAGTCTATCCTAACCACACAGGCGTTTTGGTTCTGGTTAGAAGGGATTGGAGAAAGGAATCTAAGTCTATCTTAACCACACCGGGGTTTTGGTTCTGGTTAGAGGGGATTGGCGAAAAGAATCTCAGTCTATCCTAACCACATCGAGTTTTGGTTCTGGTTAGAGGGGATTGGCGAAAGGAATTTCAGTCTATCCTAACCATATCGGATTTTGGTTCTGGTTAGAGGAGATTGGCGAAAGGAATCTCAGTCTATCCTAACCACATCGGATTTTGGTTCTGGTTAGAGGGGGTTGGCGCAAGGAATCTCAGTCTATCCTAACCACACAGAAGTTTTGGTTCTGGTTAGAGGGGATTGGCGAAAGGAATCTCAGTCTATCCTAACCACATCGGATTTTGGTTCTGGTTAGAGAAGGTTGGCAAAAGGAATCTCAGTCTATCCTAACCACACAGGTTTTGGTTCTGGTTAGAGGGGATTGGCCAAAGGAATCTTAGTCTATCCTAACCACATAGAAGTTTTGGTTCTGGTTAGAGGGGATTGGCGAAAGGAATCTCAGTCTATCCTAACCACATCGGATTTTGGTTCTGGTTAGAGGGGGTTGGCGCAAGGAATCTCAGTCTATCCTAACCACCATAGGATTTTAGTTCTAGTTAGAGGGGATTGGCGCATGGAATCTCAGTCTATCCTAACCACATCGGATTTTGGTTCTGGTTAGAGGGGGTTGGCGAAAGGAATCTCAGTCTACCCTAACCACACAGGAGTTTTGGTTCTCGTTAGAGGGGATTGGCGAAAGGAATCTCAGTCTATCCTAACCACACAGGGGTTTTGGTTCTGGTTAGAGGTGATTGGCGAAAAGAATCTCAGTCTATCCTAACCGCATCATGTTTTGGTTCTGGTTAGAGGGGATTGGCGAAAGGAATTTCAGTCTATCCTAACCACATCGGATTTTGGTTCTGGTTAGCGGGGGTTGGCGCAAGGAATCTCAGTCTATCCTAACCACATCGGATTTTGGTTCTGGTTAGAGGGGCTTGGCGAAAGGAATCTAAGTCTATCCTACCCACCATGGGTTTTGGTTCTGGTTAGAGGGGATTGGCGAAAGGAGGAATCTCAGTCTATCCTAACCACACAGGTTTTGGTTCTGGTTAGAGGGGATTGGCGAAAGGAATCTCAGTCTATCTTAACCACACAGGAGTTTTGGTTCTCTTTAGAGGGGATTGGCGAAAGGAATCTCAGTCTATCCTAACCACATTGGATTTTGGTTCTGGTTAGAGGGGGTTGGCGCAAGGAATCTCAATCTATCCTACCCACCGTAGGATTTTGGTTCTGGTTAGAGCGGGTTGGCGCAAGGAATCTCAGTCTATCCTAACAACATCGGATTTTGGTTCTGGTTAGAGGGGGTTGGAGAAAGGAATCTCAGTCTATCCTAACCACACAGGTTTTGGTTCTGGTTAGAGGGGATTGGCGAAAGGAATCTCAGTCTATCCTAACCACACAGGCATTTTGGTTCTGGTTAGAAGGGATTGGAGAAAGGAATCTAAGTCTATCTTAACCACACCGGGGTTTTGGTTCTGGTTAGAGGGGATTGGCGAAAAGAATCTCAGTCTATCCTAACCACATCGAGTTTTGGTTCTGGTTAGAGGGGATTGGCGAAAGGAATTTCAGTCTATCCTAACCATATCGGATTTTGGTTCTGGTTAGCGGGGGTTGGCGCAAGGAATCTCAGTCTATCGTAACCACAACGGATTTTGGTTCTTGTTAGAGGGGATTGGCGAAAGGAATCTCAGTCTATCCTACCCACACATGGGTTTTGGTTCTGGTTAGAAAGGATTATGGAAAGGAATCTCAGTCTATCCTAACCACACAGGAGTTTTGGTTCTCGTTAGAGGGGATTGGCGAAAGGAATCTCAGTCTATCATAACCACACAGGCGTTTTGTTTCTGGTTAGAAGGGATTGGAGAAAAGAATCTCAGTCTATCCTACCCACACAGGGGTTTTGGTTATGGTTAGAGGGGGTTGGCGAAAGGAATCTCAGTCTATGCTAACCACACAGGGGTTTTGGTTTTGGTTAGAGGGGATTGGCGAAAAGAATCTTAGTCTATCCTAACCACATCGAGTTTTGGTTCTGGTTAGAGGGGATTGGCGAAAGAAATTTCAGTCTATCCTAACCATATCGGATTTTGGTTCTGGTTAGCGGGGGTTGGCTCAAGGAATCTCAGTCTATCCTAACCACATCGGATTTTGGTTCTGGTTAGAGGGGGTTGGCGCAAGGAATCTCAGTCTATCCTAACCACACAGGGGTTTTGGTTCTGGTTAGAGGGGATTGGCGAAAAGAATCTCAGTCTATCCTAACCACACAGGGGTTTTGGTTGTGGTTAGAGCGGATTGGCGAAAGGAATCTCAGTCTATCCTAACCACACAGGGGTTTTGGTTCTGGTTAGAGGGGATTGGCGAAAAGAATCTCAGTCTATCCTAACCACACAGGGGTTTTGGTTGTGGTTAGAGCGGATTGGCGAAAGGAATCTCAGTCTATCCTAACCACACAACGGATTTTGGTTCTCGTTAGAGGGGATTGGCAAAAGGAATCTCAATCTATCCTAACCACACAGGGGTTTTGGTTCTGGTTAGAGGGGATTGGCGAAAGGAATCTCAGTCTATCCTAACCACACAGGTTTTGGTTCTGGTTAGAGGGGATTGGCGAAAGGAATCTCAGTCTATCCTAACCACACAGGAGTTTTGGTTCTCGTTAGAGGGGATTGGCGAAAGGAATCTCAGTCTATCCTAACCACATCGGGTTTTGGTTCTGGTTAGAGGGGGTTGGCAAAAGGACTCTCAGTCTATCCTAACCACCCAGGTGTTGGTTCTGGTTAGAGGGGATTGGCGAAACGAATCTCAGTCTATCCTAACCACACCGGTTTTGGTTCTGGTTAGAGGGGATTGGCGAAAGGAGTTAGAGGGGATTGGCGAAAGGAATCTCAGTCTATCCTAACCACACAGGGGTTTTGGTTCTGGTTAGAGGGGATTGGCGAAAGGAATCTCAGTCTATCCTAACCACCGTAGGATTTTAGTTCTGGTTAGAGGGGATTGGCGAAAGGAATCTCAATCTATCCTAACCACATCGGATTTTGGTTCTGGTTAGCGGGGGTTGGCGCAAGGAATCTCAGTCTATCCTAACCACATTGGATTTTGGTTCTGGTTAGAGGGGATTGGCGAAAGGAATCTCAGCCTATCCTAACCACACAGGCGTTGTGGTTCTGGTTAGAGGGGATTGGCGAAAGGAATCTCAGTCTATCCTAACCACACAGGGGTTTTGGTTCTGGTTAGAGGGGATTGGCGAAAGGAATCTCAGTCTATCCTAACCACCGTAGGATTTTAGTTCTAGTTAGAGGGGATTGGCGAAAGGAATCTCAATCTATCCTAACCACATCGGATTTTGGTTCTGGTTAGCGGGGGTTGGCGCAAGGAATCTCAGTCTATCCTAACCACATCGGATTTTGGTTCTGGTTAGAGGGGATTGGCGAAAGGAATCTCAGTCTATCTTAACCACACAGGGGTTTTGGTTCTGGTTAGAGGGGATTGGCGAAAAGAATCTCAGTCTATCCTAACCACATCGAGTTTTGGTTCTGGTTAGAGGGGATTGGCGAAAGGAATCTCAGTCTATCCTAACCACACAGGCGTTTTGGTTCTGGTTAGAAGGGATTGGAGAAAGGAATCTAAGTCTATCTTAACCACACCGGGGTTTTGGTTCTGGTTAGAGGGGATTGGCGAAAAGAATCTCAGTCTATCCTAACCACATCGAGTTTTGGTTCTGGTTAGAGGGGATTGGCGAAAGGAATTTCAGTCTATCCTAACCATATCGGATTTTGGTTCTGGTTAGCGGGGGTTGGCGCAAGGAATCTCAGTCTATCGTAACCACAACGGATTTTGGTTCTTGTTAGAGGGGATTGGCGAAAGGAATCTCAGTCTATCCTACCCACACATGGGTTTTGGTTCTGGTTAGAGAGGATTATGGAAAGGAATCTCAGTCTATCCTAACCACACAGGAGTTTTGGTTCTCGTTAGAGGGGATTGGCGAAAGGAATCTCAGTCTATCATAACCACACAGGCGTTTTGTTTCTGGTTAGAAGGGATTGGAGAAAAGAATCTCAGTCTATCCTACCCACACAGGGGTTTTGGTTATGGTTAGAGGGGGTTGGCGAAAGGAATCTCAGTCTATGCTAACCACACAGGGGTTTTGGTTTTGGTTAGAGGGGATTGGCGAAAAGAATCTTAGTCTATCCTAACCACATCGAGTTTTGGTTCTGGTTAGAGGGGATTGGCGAAAGAAATTTCAGTCTATCCTAACCATATCGGATTTTGGTTCTGGTTAGCGGGGGTTGGCTCAAGGAATCTCAGTCTATCCTAACCACAACGGATTTTGGTTCTCGTTAGAGGGGATTGGCGAAAGGAATCTCAATCTATCCTAACCACACAGGGGTTTTGGTTCTGGTTAGAGGGGATTGGCGAAAGGAATCTCAGTCTATCCTAACCACACAGGTTTTGGTTCTGGTTAGAGGGGATTGGCGAAAGGAATCTCAGTCTATCCTAACCACACAGGAGTTTTGGTTCTCGTTAGAGGGGATTGGCGAAAGGAATCTCAGTCTATCCTAACCACATCGGGTTTTTGTTCTGGTTAGAGGGGGTTGGCAAAAGGACTCTCAGTCTATCCTAACCACCCAGGTGTTGGTTCTGGTTAGAGGGGATTGGCGAAACGAATCTCAGTCTATCCTAACCACACCGGTTTTGGTTCTGGTTAGAGGGGATTGGCGAAAGGAGTTAGAGGGGATTGGCGAAAGGAATCTCAGTCTATCCTAACCACACAGGGGTTTTGGTTCTGGTTAGAGGGGATTGGCGAAAGGAATCTCAGTCTATCCTAACCACCGTAGGATTTTAGTTCTGGTTAGAGGGGATTGGCGAAAGGAATCTCAATCTATCCTAACCACATCGGATTTTGGTTCTGGTTAGCGGGGGTTGGCGCAAGGAATCTCAGTCTATCCTAACCACATTGGATTTTGGTTCTGGTTAGAGGGGATTGGCGAAAGGAATCTCAGCCTATCCTAACCACACAGGCGTTGTGGTTCTGGTTAGAGGGGATTGGCGAAAGGAATCTCAGTCTATCCTAACCACACAGGGGTTTTGGTTCTGGTTAGAGGGGATTGGCGAAAGGAATCTCAGTCTATCCTAACCACCGTAGGATTTTAGTTCTAGTTAGAGAGGATTGGCGAAAGGAATCTCAATCTATCCTAACCACATCGGATTTTGGTTCTGGTTAGCGGGGGTTGGCGCAAGGAATCTCAGTCTATCCTAACCACATCGGATTTTGGTTCTGGTTAGAGGGGATTGGCGAAAGGAATCTCAGTCTATCTTAACCACACAGGGGTTTTGGTTCTGGTTAGAGGGGATTGGCGAAAAGAATCTCAGTCTATCCTAACCACATCGAGTTTTGGTTCTGGTTAGAGGGGATTGGCGAAAGGAATTTCAGTCTATCCTAACCATATCGGATTTTGGTTCTGGTTAGCGGGGGTTGGCGCAAGGAATCTCAGTCTATCGTAACCACAACGGATTTTGGTTCTTGTTAGAGGGGATTGGCGAAAGGAATCTCAGTCTATCCTACCCACACATGGGTTTTGGTTCTGGTTAGAGAGGATTGTGGAAAGGAATCTCAGTCTATCCTAACCACACAGGAGTTTTGGTTCTCGTTAGAGGGGATTGGCGAAAGGAATCTCAGTCTATCCTAACCACACAGGCGTTTTGTTTCTGGTTAGAAGGGATTGGAGAAAAGAATCTCAGTCTATCCTACCCACACAGGGGTTTTGGTTTTGGTTAGAGGGGGTTGGCGAAAGGAATCTCAGTCTATGCTAACCACACAGGGGTTTTGGTTTTGGTTAGAGGGGATTGGCGAAAAGAATCTTAGTCTATCCTAACCACATCGAGTTTTGGTTCTGGTTAGAGGGGATTGGCGAAAGAAATTTCAGTCTATCCTAACCATATCGGATTTTGGTTCTGGTTAGCGGGGGTTGGCTCAAGGAATCTCAGTCTATCCTAACCACAACGGATTTTGGTTCTCGTTAGAGGGGATTGGCGAAAGGAATCTCAATCTATCCTAACCACACAAGGGTTTTGGTTCTGGTTAGAGGGGATTGGCGAAAGGAATCTCAGTCTATCCTAACCACACAGGTTTTGGTTCTAGTTAGAGGGGATTGGCGAAAGGAATCTCAGTCTATCCTAACCACACAGGAGTTTTGGTTCTCGTTAGAGGGGATTGGCGAAAGGAATCTCAGTCTATCCTAACCACATCGGGTTTTGGTTCTGGTTAGAGGGGGTTGGCAAAAGGACTCTCAGTCTATCCTAACCACCCAGGTGTTGGTGCTGGTTAGAGGGGATTGGCGAAAGGAATCTTAGTCTATCCTAACCACACAGGAGTTTTGGTTCTGGTTAGAGGAGATTGGCGAAAGGAATCTCAGTTTATCCTAACCACATCGGATTTTGGTTCTGGTTAGAGGGGGTTGGCGCAAGGAATCTCAGTCTATCCTAACCACACAGGGGTTTTGGTTCTGGTTAGAGCGGATTGGCGAAAGGAATCTCAGTCTATCCTAACCACACAGGGGTTTTGGTTCTGGTTAGAGGGGATTGGCGAAACGAATCTCAGTCTATCCTAACCACACCGGTTTTGGTTCTGGTTAGAGGGGATTGGCGAAAGGAGTTAGAGGGGATTGGCGAAAGGAATCTCAGTCTATCCTAACCACACAGGGGTTTTGGTTCTGGTTAGAGGGGATTGGCGAAAGGAATCTCAGTCTATCCTAACCACCGTAGGATTTTAGTTCTGGTTAGAGGGGATTGGCGAAAGGAATCTCAATCTATCCTAACCACATCGGATTTTGGTTCTGGTTAGCGGGGGTTGGCGCAAGGAATCTCAGTCTATCCTAACCACATTGGATTTTGGTTCTGGTTAGAGGGGAATGGCGAAAGGAATCTCAGCCTATCCTAACCACACAGGCGTTGTGGTTCTGGTTAGAGGGGATTGGCGAAAGGAATCTCAGTCTATCCTAACCACACAGGGGTTTTGGTTCTGGTTAGAGGGGATTGGCGAAAGGAATCTCAGTCTATCCTAACCACTGTAGGATTTTAGTTCTAGTTAGAGGGGATTGGCGAAAGGAATCTCAATCTATCCTAACCACATCGGATTTTGGTTCTGGTTAACGGGGGTTGGCGCAAGGAATCTCAGTCTATCCTAACCACATCGGATTTTGGTTCTGGTTAGAGGGGATTGGCGAAAGGAATCTCAGTCTATCCTAACCACACAGGGGTTTTGGTTCTGGTTAGAGGGGATTGGCGAAAGGAATCTCAGTCTATCCTAACCACACAGGGGTTTTGGTTCTGGTTAGAGGGGATTCGCGAAAAGAATCTCAGTCTATCCTAACCACATCGGGTTTTGGTTCTGGTTAGAGGGGATTGGCAAAAGGAATCTCAGTTTATCCTAACCACACAGGTGTTGGTGCAGGTTAGAGGGGATTGGCGAAAGGAATCTGAGTCTATCCTAACCACACAGGAGTTTTGGTTCTGGTTAGAGGAGATTGGCGAAAGGAATCTCAGTCTATCCTAACCACATCGGATTTTGGTTCTGGTTAGAGGGGGTTGGCGCAAGGAATCTCAGTCTATCCTAACCACACAGGGGTTTTGGTTCTGGTTAGAGGGGATTGGCGAAAAGAATCTCAGTCTATCCTAACCACACAGGGGTTTTGGTTCTGGTTAGAGCGGATTGGCGAAAGGAATCTCAGTCTATCCTAACCACATCGGATTTTGGTTCTGGTTAGCGGGGGTTGGCGCAAGAAATCTCAGTCTATCCTAACCACATCGGATTTTGGTTCTGGTTAGAGGGGCTTGGCGAAAGGAATCTCAGTCTATCCTAACCACATCGGATTTTGGTTCTCGTTAGAGGGGATTGGCGAAAGGAATCTCAATTTATCCTAACCACACAGGGGTTTTGGTTCTGGTTAGAGGGGATTGGCGAAAGGAATCTCAGTCTATCCTAACCACACAGGGGTTTTGGTTCTGGTTAGAGGGGATTGGCGAAACGAATCTCAGCCTATCCTAACCACACAGGGGTTTTGGTTCTGGTTAGAGCGGATTGGCGAAAGGAATCTCAGTCTATCCTAACCACATCGAGTTTTGGTTCTGGTTAGAGGGGATTGGCGAAAGTAATTTCAGTCTATCCTAACCACATCGGATTTTGGTTCTGGTTAGCGGGGGTTGGCGCAAGGAATCTCAGTCTATCCTAACCACATCGGCTTTTGGTTCTGGTTAGAGGGGCTTGGCGAAAGGAATCTCAGCCTATCCTAACCACACAGGCGTCGTGGTTCTGGTTAGAGGGGATTGGCGAAAGGAATCTCAGTCTATCCTAACCACACAGGGGTTTTGGTTCTGGTTAGAGGGGATTGGCGAAAGGAATCTCAGTCTATCCTAACCACCGTAGGATTTTAGTTCTGGTTAGAGGGGATTGGCGAAAGGAATCTCAATCTATCCTAACCACATCGGATTTTGGTTCTGGTTAGCGGGGGTTGGCGCAAGGAATCTCAGTCTATCCTAACCACATCGGATTTTCGTTCTGGTTAGAGGGGATTGGCGAAAGGAATCTCAGTCTATCCTAACCACACAGGGGTTTTGGTTCTGGTTAGAGGGGATTGGCGAAAGGAATCTCAGTCTATCCTAACCACACAGGGGTTTTGGTTCTGGTTAGAGCGGATTCGCGAAAAGAATCTCAGTCTATCCTAACCACATCGGGTTTTGGTTCTGGTTAGAGGGGATTGGCAAAAGGAATCTCAGTCTATCCTAACCACACAAGGGTTTTAGTTCTGGTTAGAGGGGATTGGCGAAAAGAATCTCAGTCTATCCTAACCACACAGGGGTTTTGGTTCTGGTTAGAGCGGATTGGCGAAAGGAATCTCAGTCTATCCTAACCACACTGGGGTTTTGGTTCTGGTTAGAGGGGATTGGCGAAACGAATCTCAGTCTATCCTAACCACACCGGTTTTGGTTCTGGTTAGAGGGGATTGGCGAAAGGAGTTAGAGGGGATTGGCGAAAGGAATCTCAGTCTATCCTAACCACACAGGGGTTTTGGTTCTGGTTAGAGGGGATTGGCGAAAGGAATCTCAGTCTATCCTAACCACCGTAGGATTTTAGTTCTGGTTAGAGGGGATTGGCGAAAGGAATCTCACTCTATCCTAACCACATCGGATTTTGGTTCTGGTTAGCGGGGGTTGGCGCAAGGAATCTCAGTCTATCCTAACCACATTGGATTTTGGTTCTGGTTAGAGGGGATTGGCGAAACGAATCTCAGCCTATCCTAACCACACAGGCGTTGTGGTTCTGGTTAGAGGGGATTGGCGAAAGGAATCTCAGTCTATCCTAACCACACAGGGGTTTTGGTTCTGGTTAGAGGGGATTGGCGAAAGGAATCTCAGTCTATCCTAACCACCGTAGGATTTTAGTTCTAGTTAGAGGGGATTGGCGAAAGGAATCTCAATCTATCCTAACCACATCGGATTTTGGTTCTGGTTAGCGGGGGTTGGCGCAAGGAATCTCAGTCTATCCTAACCACATCGGATTTTGGTTCTGGTTAGAGGGGATTGGCGAAAGGAATCTCAGTCTATCCTAACCACACAGGGATTTTGGTTCTGGTTAGAGGGGATTGGCGAAAGGAATCTCAGTCTATCCTAACCACACAGGGGTTTTGGTTCTGGTTAGAGGGGATTAGCGAAAAGAATCTCAGTCTATCCTAACCACATCGGGTTTTGGTTCTGGTTAGAGGGGATTGGCAAAAGGAATCTCAGTCTATCCTAACCACACAGGTGTTGGTGCAGGTTAGAGGGGATTGGCGAAAGGAATCTGAGTCTATCCTAACCACACAGGAGTTTTGGTTCTGGTTAGAGGGGATTGGCGAAAGTAATTTCAGTCTATCCTAACCACATCGGATTTTGGTTCTGGTTAGCGGGGGTTGGCGCAAGGAATCTCAGTCTATCCTAACCACATCGGATTTTGGTTCTGGTTAGAGGGGCTTGGCGAAAGGAATCTCAGTCTATCCTAACCACATCGGATTTTGGTTCTCGTTAGAGGGGATTGGCGAAAGGAATCTCAATTTATCCTAACCACACAGGGGTTTTGGTTCTGGTTAGAGGGGATTGGCGAAAGGAATCTCAGTCTATCCTAACCACACAGGGGTTTTGGTTCTGGTTAGAGGGGATTGGCGAAAGGAATCTCAGTCTATCCTAACCACCATAGGATTTTAGTTCTGGTTAGAGGGGATTGGCGAAAGGAATCTCAATCTATCCTAACCACATCGGATTTTGGTTCTGGTTAGCGGGGGTTGGCGCAAGGAATCTCAGTCTATCCTAACCACATCGGATTTTGGTTCTGGTTAGAGGGGATTGGCGAAAGGAATCTCAGTCTATCCTAACCACACAGGGGTTTTGGTTCTGGTTAGAGGGGATTGGCGAAAGGAATCTCAGTCTATCCTAACCACACAGGGGTTTTGGTTCTGGTTAGAGCGGATTGGCGAAAAGAATCTCAGTCTATCCTAACCACATCGGGTTTTGGTTCTGGTTAGAGGGGATTGGCAAAAGGAATCTCAGTCTATCCTAACCACACAAGGGTTTTGGTTCTGGTTAGAGGGGATTGGCGAAAGGAATCTCAGTCTATCCTAACCACACAGGGGTTTTGGTTCTGGTTAGAGCGGATTGGCGAAAAGAATCTCAGTCTATCCTAACCACATCGGGTTTTGGTTCTGGTTAGAGGGGATTGGCAAAAGGAATCTCAGTCTATCCTAACCACACAAGGGTTTTGGTTCTGGTTAGAGGGGATTGGCGAAAAGAATCTCAGTCTATCCTAACCACACAGGGGTTTTGGTTCTGGTTAGAGCGGATTGGCGAAAGGAATCTCAGTCTATCCTAACCACACAGGGGTTTTGGTTCTGGTTAGAGGGGATTGGCGAAACGAATCTCAGTCTATCCTAACCACACCGGTTTTGGTTCTGGTTAGAGGGGATTGGCGAAAGGAGTTAGAGGGGATTGGCGAAAGGAATCTCAGTCTATCCTAACCACACAAGGGTTTTGGTTCTGGTTAGAGGGGATTGGCGAAAGGAATCTCAGTCTATCCTAACCACCGTAGGATTTTAGTTCTGGTTAGAGGGGATTGGCGAAAGGAATCTCAATCTATCCTAACCACATCGGATTTTGGTTCTGGTTAGCGGGGGTTGGCGCAAGGAATCTCAGTCTATCCTAACCACATTGGATTTTGGTTCTGGTTAGAGGGGAATGGCGAAAGGAATCTCAGCCTATCCTAACCACACAGGCGTTGTGGTTCTGGTTAGAGGGGATTGGCGAAAGGAATCTCAGTCTATCCTAACCACACAGGGGTTTTGGTTCTGCTTAGAGGGGATTGGCGAAAGGAATCTCAGTCTATCCTAACCACCGTAGGATTTTAGTTCTAGTTAGAGGGGATTGGCGAAAGGAATCTCAATCTATCCTAACCACATCGGATTTTGGTTCTGGTTAGCGGGGGTTGGCGCAAGGAATCTCAGTCTATCCTAACCACATCGGATTTTGGTTCTGGTTAGAGGGGATTGGCGAAAGGAATCTCAGTCTATCCTAACCACACAGGGGTTTTGGTTCTGGTTAGAGGGGATTGGCGAAAGGAATCTCAGTCTATCCTAACCACACAGGGGTTTTGGTTCTAGTTAGAGGGGATTAGCGAAAAGAATATCAGTCTATCCTAACCACATTGGGTTTTGGTTCTGGTTAGAGGGGATTGGCAAAAGGAATCTCAGTCTATCCTAACCACACAGGTGTTGGTGCAGGTTAGAGGGGATTGGCGAAAGGAATCTGAGTCTATCCTAACCACACAGGAGTTTTGGTTCTGGTTAGAGGAGATTGGCGAAAGGAATCTCAGTCTATCCTAACCACATCGGATTTTGGTTCTGGTTAGAGGGGGTTGGCGCAAGGAATCTCAGTCTATCCTAACCACACAGGGGTTTTGGTTCTGGTTAGAGGGGATTGGCGAAAAGTATCTCAGTCTATCCTAACCACACAGGGGTTTTGGTTCTGGTTAGAGCGGATTGGCGAAAGGAATCTCAGTCTATCCTAACCACATAGGGGTTTTGGTTCTGGTTAGAGGGGATTGGCGAAAAGAATCTCAGTCTATCCTAACCACATCGAGTTTTGGTTCTGGTTAGAGGGGATTGGCAAAAGTAATTTCAGTCTATCCTAACCACATCGGATTTTGGTTCTGGTTAGCGGGGGTTGGCGCAAGGAATCTCATTCTATCCTAACCACATCGGATTTTGGTTCTGGTTAGAGGGGCTTGGCGAAAGGAATCTCAGTCTATCCTAACCACATCGGATTTTGGTTCTCGTTAGAGGGGATTGGCGAAAGGAATCTCAATTTATCCTAACCACACAGGGGTTTTGGTTCTGGTTAGAGGGGATTGGCGAAAGGAATCTCAGTCTATCCTAACCACACAGGGGTTTTGGTTCTGGTTAGAGCGGATTGGCGAAAGGAATCTCAGTCTATCCTAACCACACAGGGGTTTTGGTTCTGGTTAGAGGGGATTGGCGAAACGAATCTCAGCCTATCCTAACCACACAGGGGTTTTGGTTCTGGTTAGAGCGGATTGGCGAAAGGAATCTCAGTCTATCCTAACCACATCGAGTTTTGGTTCTGGTTAGAGGGGATTGGCGAAAGTAATTTCAGTCTATCCTAACCACATCGGATTTTGGTTCTGGTTAGCGGGGGTTGGCGCAAGGAATCTCAGTCTATCCTAACCACATCGGATTTTGGTTCTGGTTAGAGGGGCTTGGCGAAAGGAATCTCAGCCTATCCTAACCACACAGGCGTTGTGGTTCTGGTTAGAGGGGATTGGCGAAAGGAATCTCAGTCTATCCTAACCACACAGGGGTTTTGGTTCTGGTTAGAGGGGATTGGCGAAAGGAATCTCAGTCTATCCTAACCACCGTAGGATTTTAGTTCTGGTTAGAGGGGATTGGCGAAAGGAATCTCAATCTATCCTAACCACATCGGATTTTGGTTCTGGTTAGCGGGGGTTGGCGCAAGGAATCTCAGTCTATCCTAACCACATCGGATTTTGGTTCTGGTTAGAGGGGATTGGCGAAAGGAATCTCAGTCTATCCTAACCACACAGGGGTTTTGGTTCTGGTTAGAGGGGATTGGCGAAAGGAATCTCAGTCTATCCTAACCACACAGGGGTTTTGGTTCTGGTTAGAGGGGATTCGCGAAAAGAATCTCAGTCTATCCTAACCACATCGGGTTTTGGTTCTGGTTAGAGGGGATTGGCAAAAGGAATCTCAGTCTATCCTAACCACACAGGTGTTGGTGCAGGTTAGAGGGGATTGGCGAAAGGAATCTGAGTCTATCCTAACCACACAGGAGTTTTGGTTCTGGTTAGAGGAGATTGGCGAAAGGAATCTCAGTCTATCCTAACCACATCGGATTTTGGTTCTGGTTAGAGGGGGTTGGCGCAAGGAATCTCAGTCTATCCTAACCACACAGGGGTTTTGGTTCTGGTTAGAGGGGATTGGCGAAAAGAATCTCAGTCTATCCTAACCACACAGGGGTTTTGGTTCTGGTTAGAGCGGATTGGCGAAAGGAATCTCAGTCTATCCTAACCGCACAGGGGTTTTGGTTCTGGTTAGAGGGGATTGGCGAAAAGAATCTCAGTCTATCCTAACCACATCGAGTTTTGGTTCTGGTTAGAGGGGATTGGCGAAAGTAATTTCAGTCTATCCTAACCACATCGGATTTTGGTTCTGGTTAGCGGGGGTTGGCGCAAGGAATCTCAGTCTATCCTAACCACATCGGATTTTGGTTCTGGTTAGAGGGGCTTGGCGAAAGGAATCTCAGTCTATCCTAACCACATCGGATTTTGGTTCTCGTTAGAGGGGATTGGCGAAAGGAATCTCAATTTATCCTAACCACACAGGGGTTTTGGTTCTGGTTAGAGGGGATTGGCGAAAGGAATCTCAGTCTATCCTAACCACACAGGTTTTGGTTCTGGTTAGAGCGGATTGGCGAAAGGAATCTCAGTCTATCCTAACCACACAGGGGTTTTGGTTCTGGTTAGAGGGGATTGGCGAAAAGAATCTCAGCCTATCCTAACCACATCGAGTTTTGGTTCTGGTTTGAGGGAATTGGCGAAAGTAATTTCAGTCTATCCTAACCAAATCGGATTTTGGTTCTGGTTAGCGGCGGTTGGCGCAAGGAATCTCAGTCTATCCTAACCACATCGAGTTTTGGTTCTGGTTTGAGGGAATTGGCGAAAGTAATTTCAGTCTATCCTAACCACATCGGATTTTGGTTCTGGTTAGCGGGGGTTGGCGCAAGGAATCTCAGTCTATCCTAACCACATCGGATTTTGGTTCTGGTTAGAGGGGATTGGGGAAAGGAATCTCAGCCTATCCTAACCACACAGGTTTTGGTTCTGGTTACAGCGGATTGGCGAAAGGAATCTCAGTCTATCCTAACCACACAGGAGTTTTGGTTCTGGTTAGAGGAGATTGGCGAAAAGAATCTCAGCCTATCCTAACCACATCGAGTTTTGGTTCTGGTTTGAGGGAATTGGCGAAAGTAATTTCAGTCTATCCTAACCAAATCGGATTTTGGTTCTGGTTAGCGGCGGTTGGCGCAAGGAATCTCAGTCTATCCTAACCACATCATGTTTTGGTTCTGGTTAGAGGGGATTGGCGAAAGGAATCTCAGTCTATCCTAACCACATCGGATTTTGGTTCTGGTTAGAGAGGGTTGGCGCAAGGAATCTCAGTCTATCCTAACCACACAGGGGTTTTGGTTCTGGTTAGAGGGGATTGGCGAAAAGAATCTCAGTCTATCCTAACCACACAGGGGTTTTGGTTCTGGTTAGAGCGGATTGGCGAAAGGAATCTCAGTCTATCCTAACCACACAGCGGTTTTGGTTCTGGTTAGAGGGGATTGGCGAAAAGAATCTCAGTCTATCCTAACCACATCGAGTTTTGGTTCTGGTTAGAGGGGATTGGCGAAAGTAATTTCAGTCTATCCTAACCACATCGGATTTTGGTTCTGGTTAGCGGGGGTTGGCGCAAGGAATCTCAGTCTATCCTAACCACATCGGATTTTGGTTCTGGTTAGAGGGGATTGGCGAAAGGAATCTCAGCCTATCCTAACCACACAGGTTTTGGTTCTGGTTACAGCGGATTGGCGAAAGGAATCTCAGTCTATCCTAACCACACAGGAGTTTTGGTTCTGGTTAGAGGAGATTGGCGAAAGGAATCTCAGTCTATCCTAACCACATCGGATTTTGGTTCTGGTTAGAGAGGGTTGGCGCAAGGAATCTCAGTCTATCCTAACCACACAGGGGTTTTGGTTCTGGTTAGAGGGGATTGGCGAAAAGAATCTCAGTCTATCCTAACCACACAGGGGTTTTGGTTCTGGTTAGAGCGGATTGGCGAAAGGAATCTCAGTCTATCCTAACCACACAGGGGTTTTGGTTCTGGTTAGAGGGGATTGGCGAAAAGAATCTCAGTCTATCCTAACCACATCGAGTTTTGGTTCTGGTTAGAGGGGATTGGCGAAAGTAATTTCAGTCTATCCTAACCACATCGGATTTTGGTTCTGGTTAGCGGGGGTTGGCGCAAGGAATCTCAGTCTATCCTAACCACATCGGATTTTGGTTCTGGTTAGAGGGGCTTGGCGAAAGGAATCTCAGTCTATCCTAACCACATCGGATTTTGGTTCTCGTTAGAGGGGATTGGCGAAAGGAATCTCAATGTATCCTAACCACACAGGGGGTTTGGTTCTGGTTAGAGGGGATTGGCGAAAGGAATCTCAGTCTATCCTTACCACACAGGTTTTGGTTCTGGTTAGAGCGGATTGGCGAAAGGAATCTCAGTCTATCCTAACCACACAGGGGTTTTGGTTCTGGTTAGAGGGGATTGGCGAAAAGAATCTCAGCCTATCCTAACCACATCGAGTTTTGGTTCTGGTTTGAGGGAATTGGCGAAAGTAATTTTAGTCTATCCTAACCAAATCGGATTTTGGTTCTGGTTAGCGGCGGTTGGCGCAAGGAATCTCAGTCTATCCTAACCACATCGAGTTTTGGTTCTGGTTTGAGGGAATTGGCGAAAGTAATTTCAGTCTATCCTAACCACATCGGATTTTGGTTCTGGTTAGCTGGGGTTGGCGCAAGAAATCTCAGTCTATCCTAACCACATCGGATTTTGGTTCTGGTTAGAGGGGATTGGCGAAAAGAATCTCAGCCTATCCTAACCACACAGGTTTTGGTTCTGGCTAGAGCGGATTGGCGAAAGGAATCTCAGTCTATCCTAACCACCGTAGGATTTTAGTTCTGGTTAGAGGGGATTGGCGAAAGGAATCTCAATCGATCCTAACCACATCGGATTTTGGTTCTGGTTAGCTGGGGTTGGCGCAAGAAATCTCAGTCTATCCTAACCACATCGGATTTTGGTTCTGGTTAGAGGGGATTGGCGAAAGGAATTTCAGTCTATCCTAACCACATCGGCTTTTGGTTCTGGTTAGCGGGGGTTGGCGCAAGGAATCTCAGTCTATCCTAACCACATCGGATTTTGGTTCTGGTTAGCTGGGGTTGGCGCAAGAAATCTCAGTCTATCCTAACCACATCGGATTTTGGTTCTGGGTAGAGGGGATTGGCGAAAGGAATCTCAGCCTATCCTAACCACACAGGTTTTGGTTCTGGCTAGAGCGGATTGGCGAAAGGAATCTCAGTCTATCCTAACCACACAGGAGTTTTGGTTCTGGTTAGAGGAGATTGGCGAAAGGAATCTCAGTCTATCCTAACCACATCGGATTTTGGTTCTGGTTAGAGGGGGTTGGCGCAAGGAATCTCAGTCTATCCTAACCACATCGGATTTTGGTTCTGGTTAGCTGGGGTTGGCGCAAGAAATCTCAGTCTATCCTAACCACATCGGATTTTGGTTCTGGTTAGAGGGGATTGGCGAAAGGAATTTCAGTCTATCCTAACCACATCGGCTTTTGGTTCTGGTTAGCGGGGGTTGGCGCAAGGAATCTCAGTCTATCCTAACCACATCGGATTTTGGTTCTGGTTAGCTGGGGTTGGCGCAAGAAATCTCAGTCTATCCTAACCACATCGGATTTTGGTTCTGGGTAGAGGGGATTGGCGAAAGGAATCTCAGCCTATCCTAACCACACAGGTTTTGGTTCTGGCTAGAGCGGATTGGCGAAAGGAATCTCAGTCTATCCTAACCACACAGGAGTTTTGGTTCTGGTTAGAGGAGATTGGCGAAAGGAATCTCAGTCTATCCTAACCACATCGGATTTTGGTTCTGGTTAGAGGGGGTTGGCGCAAGGAATCTCAGTCTATCCTAACCACACAGGGGTTTTGGTTCTGGTTAGAGGGGATTGGCGAAAAGAATCTCAGTCTATCCTAACCACACAGGGGTTTTGGTTCTGGTTAGAGCGGATTGGCGAAAGGAATCTCAGTCTATCCTAACCACACAGGGGTTTTGGTTCTGGTTAGAGGGGATTGGCGAAAAGAATCTCAGTCTATCCTAACCACATCGAGTTTTGGTTCTGGTTAGAGGGGATTGGCGAAAGTAATTTCAGTCTATCCTAACCACATCGGATTTTGGTTCTGGTTAGCGGGGGTTGGCGCAAGGAATCTCAGTCTATCCTAACCACATCGGATTTTGGTTCTGGTTAGAGGGGATTGGCGAAAGGAATCTCAGTCTATCCTAACCACATCGGATTTTGGTTCTCGTTAGAGGGGGTTGGCGCAAGGAATCTCAGTCTATCCTAACCACACAGGGGTTTTGGTTCTGGTTAGAGGGGATTGGCGAAAAGAATCTCAGTCTATCCTAACCACACAGGGGTTTTGGTTCTGGTTAGAGCGGATTGGCGAAAGGAATCTCAGTCTATCCTAACCACACAGGGGTTTTGGTTCTGGTTAGAGGGGATTGGCGAAAAGAATCTCAGTCTATCCTAACCACATCGAGTTTTGGTTCTGGTTAGAGGGGATTGGCGAAAGTAATTTCAGTCTATCCTAACCACATCGGATTTTGGTTCTGGTTAGCGGGGGTTGGCGCAAGGAATCTCAGTCTATCCTAACCACATCGGATTTTGGTTCTGGTTAAAGGGGATTGGCGAAAGGAATCTCAGTCTATCCTAACCACATCGGATTTTGGTTCTCGTTAGAGGGGATTGGCGAAAGGAATCTCAATTTATCCTAACCACACAGGGGTTTTGGTTCTGGTTAGAGGGGATTGGCGAAAGGAATCTCAGTCTATCCTAACCACACAGGTTTTGGTTCTGGTTAGAGCGGATTGGCGAAAGGAATCTCAGTCTATCCTAACCACACAGGGGTTTTGGTTCTGGTTAGAGGGGATTGGCGAAAAGAATCTCAGTCTATCCTAACCACATCGAGTTTTGGTTCTGGTTTGAGGGAATTGGCGAAAGTAATTTCAGTCTATCCTAACCACATCGGATTTTGGTTCTGGTTAGCGGGGGTTGGCGCAAGGAATCTCAGTCTATCCTAACCACATCGGATTTTGGTTCTGGTTAGAGGGGATTGGCGAAAGGAATCTCAGCCTATCCTAACCACACAGGTTTTGGTTCTGGTTAGAGCGGATTGGCGAAAGGAATCTCAGTCTATCCTAACCACACAGGAGTTTTGGTTCTGGTTAGAGGAGATTGGCGAAAGGAATCTCAGTCTATCCTAACCACATCGGATTTTGGTTCTGGTTAGAGGGGGTTGGCGCAAGGAATCTCAGTCTATCCGAACCACACAGGGGTTTTGGTTCTGGTTAGAGGGGCTTGGCGAAAAGAATCTCAGTCTATCCTAACCACACAGGGGTTTTGGTTCTGGTTAGAGCGGATTGGCGAAAGGAATCTCAGTGTATCCTAACCACACAGGGGTTTTGGTTCTGGTTAGAGGGGATTGGCGAAAAGAATCTCAGTCTATCCTAACCACATCTAGTTTTGGTTCTGGTTAGAGGGGATTGGCGAAAGTAATTTCAGTCTATCCTAACCACATCGGATTTTGGTTCTGGTTAGCGGGGGTTGGCGCAAGGAATCTTAGTCTATCCTAACCACATCGGATTTTGGTTCTGGTTAGAGGGGATTGGCGAAAGGAATCTCAGTCTATCCTAACCACATCGGATTTTGGTTCTCGTTAGAGGGGATTGGCGAAAGGAATCTCACTTTATCCTAACCACACAGGGGTTTTGGTTCTGGTTAGAGGGGATTGGCGAAAGGAATCTCAGTCTATCCTAACCACATCGGATTTTGGTTCTCGTTAGAGGGGATTGGCGAAAGGAATCTCAATTTATCCTAACCACACAGGGGTTTTGGTTCTGGTTAGAGTGGATTGGCGAAAGGAATCTCAGTCTATCCTAACCACACAGGAGTTTTGGTTCTGGTTAGAGGAGATTGGCGAAAGGAATCTCAGTCTATCCTAACCACATCGGATTTTGGTTCTGGTTAGAGGGGGTTGGCGCAAGGAATCTCAGTCTATCCTAACCACACAGGGGTTTTGGTTCTGGTTAGAGGGGCTTGGCGAAAAGAATCTCAGTCTATCCTAACCACACAGGGGTTTTGGTTCTGGTTAGAGCGGATTGGCGAAAGGAATCTCAGTGTATCCTAACCACACAGGGGTTTTGGTTCTGGTTAGAGGGGATTGGCGAAAAGAATCTCAGTCTATCCTAACCACATCTAGTTTTGGTTCTGGTTAGAGGGGATTGGCGAAAGTAATTTCAGTCTATCCTAACCACATCGGATTTTGGTTCTGGTTAGCGGGGGTTGGCGCAAGGAATCTCAGTCTATCCTAACCACATCGGATTTTGGTTCTGGTTAGAGGGTATTGGCGAAAGGAATCTCAGTCTATCCTAACCACATCGGATTTTGGTTCTCGTTAGAGGGGATTGGCGAAAGGAATCTCACTTTATCCTAACCACACAGGGGTTTTGGTTCTGGTTAGAGGGGATTGGCGAAAGGAATCTCAGTCTATCCTAACCACATCGGATTTTGGTTCTGGTTAGAGGGGGTTGGCGCAAGGAATCTCAGTCTATCCGAACCACACAGGGGTTTTGGTTCTGGTTAGAGGGGCTTGGCGAAAAGAATCTCAGTCTATCCTAACCACACAGGGGTTTTGGTTCTGGTTAGAGCGGATTGGCGAAAGGAATCTCAGTGTATCCTAACCACACAGGGGTTTTGGTTCTGGTTAGAGGGGATTGGCGAAAAGAATCTCAGTCTATCCTAACCACATCTAGTTTTGGTTCTGGTTAGAGGGGATTGGCGAAAGTAATTTCAGTCTATCCTAACCACATCGGATTTTGGTTCTGGTTAGCGGGGGTTGGCGCAAGGAATCTCAGTCTATCCTAACCACATCGGATTTTGGTTCTGGTTAGAGGGGATTGGCGAAAGGAATCTCAGTCTATCCTAACCACATCGGATTTTGGTTCTCGTTAGAGGGGATTGGCGAAAGGAATCTCACTTTATCCTAACCACACAGGGGTTTTGGTTCTGGTTAGAGGGGATTGGCGAAAGGAATCTCAGTCTATCCTAACCACATCGGATTTTGGTTCTCGTTAGAGGGGATTGGCGAAAGGAATCTCAATTTATCCTAACCACACAGGGGTTTTGGTTCTGGTTAGAGTGGATTGGCGAAAGGAATCTCAGTCTATCCTAACCACACAGGAGTTTTGGTTCTGGTTAGAGGAGATTGGCGAAAGGAATCTCAGTCTATCCTAACCACATCGGATTTTGGTTCTGGTTAGAGGGGGTTGGCGCAAGGAATCTCAGTCTATCCTAACCACACAGGGGTTTTGGTTCTGGTTAGAGGGGCTTGGCGAAAAGAATCTCAGTCTATCCTAACCACACAGGGGTTTTGGTTCTGGTTAGAGCGGATTGGCGAAAGGAATCTCAGTGTATCCTAACCACACAGGGGTTTTGGTTCTGGTTAGAGGGGATTGGCGAAAAGAATCTCAGTCTATCCTAACCACATCTAGTTTTGGTTCTGGTTAGAGGGGATTGGCGAAAGTAATTTCAGTCTATCCTAACCACATCGGATTTTGGTTCTGGTTAGCGGGGGTTGGCGCAAGGAATCTCAGTCTATCCTAACCACATCGGATTTTGGTTCTGGTTAGAGGGTATTGGCGAAAGGAATCTCAGTCTATCCTAACCACATCGGATTTTGGTTCTCGTTAGAGGGGATTGGCGAAAGGAATCTCACTTTATCCTAACCACACAGGGGTTTTGGTTCTGGTTAGAGGGGATTGGCGAAAGGAATCTCAGTCTATCCTAACCACATCGGATTTTGGTTCTCGTTAGAGGGGATTGGCGAAAGGAATCTCAATTTATCCTAACCACACAGGGGTTTTGGTTCTGGTTAGAGGGGATTGGCAAAAGGAATCTCAGTCTATCCTAACCACACAGGTTTTGGTTCTGGTTAGAGCGGATTGGCGAAAGGAATCTCAGTCTATCCTAACCACACAGGGGTTTTGGTTCTGGTTAGAGGGGATTGGCGAAAAGAATCTCAGTCTATCCTAACCACATCGAGTTTTGGTTCTGGTTTGAGGGAATTGGCGAAAGTAATTTCAGTCTATCCTAACCAAATCGGATTTTGGTTCTGGTTAGCGGCGGTTGGCGCAAGGAATCTCAGTCTATCCTAACCACATCGAGTTTTGGTTCTGGTTTGAGGGAATTGGCGAAAGTAATTTCAGTCTATCCTAACCACATCGGATTTTGGTTCTGGTTAGCGGGGGTTGGCGCAAGGAATCTCAGTCTATCCTAACCACATCGGATTTTGGTTCTGGTTAGAGGGGATTGGCGAAAGGAATCTCAGCCTATCCTAACCACACAGGTTTTGGTTCTCGTTAGAGCGGATTGGCGAAAGGAATCTCAGTCTATCCTAACCACACAGGAGTTTTGGTTCTGGTTAGAGGAGATTGGCGAAAGGAATCTCAGTCTATCCTAACCACATCGGATTTTGGTTCTGGTTAGAGGGGGTTGGCGCAAGGAATCTCAGTCTATCCTAACCACACAGGGGTTTTGGTTCTGGTTAGAGGGGCTTGGCGAAAAGAATCTCAGTCTATCCTAACCACACAGGGGTTTTGGTTCTGGTTAGAGCGGATTGGCGAAAGGAATCTCAGTGTATCCTAACCACACAGGGGTTTTGGTTCTGGTTAGAGGGGATTGGCGAAAAGAATCTCAGTCTATCCTAACCACATCTAGTTTTGGTTCTGGTTAGAGGGGATTGGCGAAAGTAATTTCAGTCTATCCTAACCACATCGGATTTTGGTTCTGGTTAGCGGGGGTTGGCGCAAGGAATCTCAGTCTATCCTAACCACATCGGATTTTGGTTCTGGTTAGAGGGGATTGGCGAAAGGAATCTCAGTCTATCCTAACCACATCGGATTTTGGTTCTCGTTAGAGGGGATTGGCGAAAGGAATCTCACTTTATCCTAACCACACAGGGGTTTTGGTTCTGGTTAGAGGGGATTGGCGAAAGGAATCTCAGTCTATCCTAACCACATCGGATTTTGGTTCTCGTTAGAGGGGATTGGCGAAAGGAATCTCAATTTATCCTAACCACACAGGGGTTTTGGTTCTGGTTAGAGTGGATTGGCGAAAGGAATCTCAGTCTATCCTAACCACACAGGAGTTTTGGTTCTGGTTAGAGGAGATTGGCGAAAGGAATCTCAGTCTATCCTAACCACATCGGATTTTGGTTCTGGTTAGAGGGGGTTGGCGCAAGGAATCTCAGTCTATCCTAACCACACAGGGGTTTTGGTTCTGGTTAGAGGGGCTTGGCGAAAAGAATCTCAGTCTATCCTAACCACACAGGGGTTTTGGTTCTGGTTAGAGCGGATTGGCGAAAGGAATCTCAGTGTATCCTAACCACACAGGGGTTTTGGTTCTGGTTAGAGGGGATTGGCGAAAAGAATCTCAGTCTATCCTAACCACATCTAGTTTTGGTTCTGGTTAGAGGGGATTGGCGAAAGTAATTTCAGTCTATCCTAACCACATCGGATTTTGGTTCTGGTTAGCGGGGGTTGGCGCAAGGAATCTCAGTCTATCCTAACCACATCGGATTTTGGTTCTGGTTAGAGGGTGTTGGCGAAAGGAATCTCAGTCTATCCTAACCACATCGGATTTTGGTTCTCGTTAGAGGGGATTGGCGAAAGGAATCTCACTTTATCCTAACCACACAGGGGTTTTGGTTCTGGTTAGAGGGGATTGGCGAAAGGAATCTCAGTCTATCCTAACCACATCGGATTTTGGTTCTCGTTAGAGGGGATTGGCGAAAGGAATCTCAATTTATCCTAACCACACAGGGGTTTTGGTTCTGGTTAGAGGGGATTGGCGAAAAGAATCTCAGTCTATCCTAACCACATCGAGTTTTGGTTCTGGTTAGCGGGGGTTGGCGCAAGGAATCTCAGTCTATCCTAACCACATCGGATTTTGGTTCTGGTTAGAGGGTATTGGCGAAAGGAATCTCAGTCTATCCTAACCACATCGGATTTTGGTTCTCGTTAGAGGGGATTGGCGAAAGGAATCTTAGTCTATCCTAACCACATCGAGTTTTGGTTCTGGTTAGCGGGGGTTGGCGCAAGGAATCTCAGTCTATCCTAACCACATCGGATTTTGGTTCTGGTTAGAGGGTATTGGCGAAAGGAATCTCAGTCTATCCTAACCACATCGGATTTTGGTTCTCGTTAGAGGGGATTGGCGAAAGGAATCTCACTTTATCCTAACCACACAGGGGTTTTGGTTCTGGTTAGAGGGGATTGGCAAAAGGGATCTCAGTCTATCCTAACCACACAGGTTTTGGTTCTGGTTAGAGCGGATTGGCGAAAGGAATCTCAGTCTATCCTAACCACACAGGGGTTTTGGTTCTGGTTAGAGGGGATTGGCGAAAAGAATCTCAGTCTATCCTAACCACATCGAGTTTTGGTTCTGGTTAGAGGGGATTGGCGAAAGTAATTTCAGTCTATCCTAACCACATCGGATTTTGGTTCTGGTTAGCGGGGGTTGGCGCAAGGAATCTCAGTCTATCCTAACCACATCGGATTTTGGTTCTGGTTAGAGGGGGTTGGCGCAAGGAATCTCAGTCTATCCTAACCACACAGGGGTTTTGGTTCTGGTTAGAGGGGCTTGGCGAAAAGAATCTCAGTCTATCCTAACCACACAGGGGTTTTGGTTCTGGTTAGAGCGGATTGGCGAAAGGAATCTCAGTGTATCCTAACCACACAGGGGTTTTGGTTCTGGTTAGAGGGGATTGGCGAAAAGAATCTCAGTCTATCCTAACCACATCTAGTTTTGGTTCTGGTTAGAGGGGATTGGCGAAAGTAATTTCAGTCTATCCTAACCACATCGGATTTTGGTTCTGGTTAGCGGGGGTTGGCGCAAGGAATCTCAGTCTATCCTAACCACATCGGATTTTGGTTCTGGTTAGAGGGTATTGGCGAAAGGAATCTCAGTCTATCCTAACCACATCGGATTTTGGTTCTCGTTAGAGGGGATTGGCGAAAGGAATCTCACTTTATCCTAACCACACAGGGGTTTTGGTTCTGGTTAGAGGGGATTGGCGAAAGGAATCTCAGTCTATCCTAACCACATCGGATTTTGGTTCTCGTTAGAGGGGATTGGCGAAAGGAATCTCAATTTATCCTAACCACACAGGGGTTTTGGTTCTGGTTAGAAGGGATTGGCGAAAAGAATCTCAGTCTATCCTAACCACATCGAGTTTTGGTTCTGGTTAGCGGGGGTTGGCGCAAGGAATCTCAGTCTATCCTAACCACATCGGATTTTGGTTCTGGTTAGAGGGTATTGGCGAAAGGAATCTCAGTCTATCCTAACCACATCGGATTTTGGTTCTCGTTAGAGGGGATTGGCGAAAGGAATCTCAGTCTATCCTAACCACATCGAGTTTTGGTTCTGGTTAGCGGGGGTTGGCGCAAGGAATCTCAGTCTATCCTAACCACATCGGATTTTGGTTCTGGTTAGAGGGTATTGGCGAAAGGAATCTCAGTCTATCCTAACCACATCGGATTTTGGTTCTCGTTAGAGGGGATTGGCGAAAGGAATCTCACTTTATCCTAACCACACAGGGGTTTTGGTTCTGGTTAGAGGGGATTGGCAAAAGGAATCTCAGTCTATCCTAACCACACAGGTTTTGGTTCTGGTTAGAGCGGATTGGCGAAAGGAATCTCAGTCTATCCTAACCACACAGGGGTTTTGGTTCTGGTTAGAGGGGATTGGCGAAAAGAATCTCAGTCTATCCTAACCACATCGAGTTTTGGTTCTGGTTTGAGGGAATTGGCGAAAGTAATTTCAGTCTATCCTAACCAAATCGGATTTTGGTTCTGGTTAGCGGGGGTTGGCGCAAGGAATCTCAGTCTATCCTAACCACATCGAGTTTTGGTTCTGGTTTGAGGGAATTGGCGAAAGTAATTTCAGTCTATCCTAACCACATCGGATTTTGGTTCTGGTTAGCGGGGGTTGGCGCAAGGAATCTCAGTCTATCCTAACCACATCGGATTTTGGTTCTGGTTAGAGGGGATTGGCGAAAGGAATCTCAGTCTATCCTAACCACATCGGATTTTGGTTCTCGTTAGAGGGGGTTGGCGCAAGGAATCTCAGTCTATTCTAACCACACAGGGGTTTTGGTTCTGGTTAGAGGGGATTGGCGAAAAGAATCTCAGTCTATCCTAACCACACAGGGGTTTTGGTTCTGGTTAGAGCGGATTGGCGAAAGGAATCTCAGTCTATCCTAACCACACAGGGGTTTTGGTTCTGGTTAGAGGGGATTGGCGAAAAGAATCTCAGTCTATCCTAACCACATCGAGTTTTGGTTCTGGTTAGAGGGGATTGGCGAAAGGAATCTCAATTTATCCTAACCACACAGGGGTTTTGGTTCTGGTTAGAGGGGATTGGCGAAAGGAATCTCAGTCTATCCTAACCACACAGGTTTTGGTTCTGGTTAGAGCGGATTGGCGAAAGGAATCTCAGTCTATCCTAACCACACAGGAGTTTTGGTTCTGGTTAGAGGAGATTGGCGAAAGGAATCTCAGTCTATCCTAACCACATCGGATTTTGGTTCTGGTTAGAGGGGGTTGGCGCAAGGAATCTCAGTCTATCCTAACCACACAGGGGTTTTGGTTCTGGTTAGAGGGGCTTGGCGAAAAGAATCTCACTCTATCCTAACCACACAGGGGTTTTGGTTCTGGTTAGAGCGGATTGGCGAAAGGAATCTCAGTGTATCCTAACCACACAGGGGTTTTGGTTCTGGTTAGAGGGGCTTGGCGAAAAGAATCTCACTCTATCCTAACCACACAGGGGTTTTGGTTCTGGTTAGAGGGGATTGGCGAAAGGAATCTCAGTCTATCCTAACCACATCGGATTTTGGTTCTCGTTAGAGGGGATTGGCGAAAGGAATCTCAATTTATCCTAACCACACAGGGGTTTTGGTTCTGGTTAGAAGGGATTGGCGAAAAGAATCTCAGTCTATCCTAACCACATCGAGTTTTGGTTCTGGTTAGAGGGGATTGGCGAAAGTAATTTCAGTCTATCCTAACCACATCGGATTTTGGTTCTGGTTAGCGGGGGTTGGCGCAAGGAATCTCAGTCTATCCTAACCACATCGGATTTTGGTTCTGGTTAGAGGGGATTGGCGAAAGGAATCTCAGTCTATCCTAACCACATCGGATTTTGGTTCTCGTTAGAGGGGATTGGCGAAAGGAATCTCAATTTATCCTAACCACACAGGGGTTTTGGTTCTGGTTAGAGGGGATTGGCGAAAGGAATCTCAGTCTATCCTAACCACACAGGTTTTGGTTCTGGTTAGAGCGGATTGGCGAAAGGAATCTCAGTCTATCCTAACCACACAGGAGTTTTGGTTCTGGTTAGAGGAGATTGGCGAAAGGAATCTCAGTCTATCCTAACCACATCGGATTTTGGTTCTGGTTAGAGGGGGTTGGCGCAAGGAATCTCAGTCTATCCTAACCACACAGGGGTTTTGGTTCTGGTTAGAGGGGCTTGGCGAAAAGAATCTCACTCTATCCTAACCACACAGGGGTTTTGGTTCTGGTTAGAGCGGATTGGCGAAAGGAATCTCAGTGTATCCTAACCACACAGGGGTTTTGGTTCTGGTTAGAGGGGATTGGCGAAAAGAATCTCAGTCTATCCTAACCACATCTAGTTTTGGTTCTGGTTAGAGGGGATTGGCGAAAGTAATTTCAGTCTATCCTAACCACATCGGATTTTGGTTCTGGTTAGCGGGGGTTGGCGCAAGGAATCTCAGTCTATCCTAACCACATCGGATTTTGGTTCTGGTTAGAGGGGCTTGGCGAAAGGAATCTCAGTCTATCCTAACCACATCGGATTTTGGTTCTCGTTAGAGGGGATTGGCGAAAGGAATCTCACTTTATCTTAACCACACAGGGGTTTTGGTTCTGGTTAGAGGGGATTGGCGAAAGGAATCTCAGTCTATCCTAACCACATCGGATTTTGGTTCTCGTTAGAGGGGATTGGCGAAAGGAATCTCAATTTATCCTAACCACACAGGGGTTTTGGTTCTGGTTAGAGTGGATTGGCGAAAGGAATCTCAGTCTATCCTAACCACACAGGAGTTTTGGTTCTGGTTAGAGGAGATTGGCGAAAGGAATCTCAGTCTATCCTAACCACATCGGATTTTGGTTCTGGTTAGAGGGGGTTGGCGCAAGGAATCTCAGTCTATCCTAACCACACAGGGGTTTTGGTTCTGGTTAGAGGGGCTTGGCGAAAAGAATCTCAGTCTATCCTAACCACACAGGGGTTTTGGTTCTGGTTAGAGCGGATTGGCGAAAGGAATCTCAGTGTATCCTAACCACACAGGGGTTTTGGTTCTGGTTAGAGGGGATTGGCGAAAAGAATCTCAGTCTATCCTAACCACATCTAGTTTTGGTTCTGGTTAGAGGGGATTGGCGAAAGTAATTTCAGTCTATCCTAACCACATCGGATTTTGGTTCTGGTTAGCGGGGGTTGGCGCAAGGAATCTCAGTCTATCCTAACCACATCGGATTTTGGTTCTGGTTAGAGGGGATTGGCGAAAGGAATCTCAGTCTATCCTAACCACATCGGATTTTGGTTCTCGTTAGAGGGGATTGGCGAAAGGAATCTCACTTTATCCTAACCACACAGGGGTTTTGGTTCTGGTTAGAGGGGATTGGCGAAAGGAATCTCAGTCTATCCTAACCACATCGGATTTTGGTTCTCGTTAGAGGGGATTGGCGAAAGGAATCTCAATATATCCTAACCACACAGGGGTTTTGGTTCTGGTTAGAGGGGATTGGCAAAAGGAATCTCAGTCTATCCTAACCACACAGGTTTTGGTTCTGGTTAGAGCGGATTGGCGAAAGGAATCTCAGTCTATCCTAACCACACAGGGGTTTTGGTTCTGGTTAGAGGGGATTGGCGAAAAGAATCTCAGTCTATCCTAACCACATCGAGTTTTGGTTCTGGTTTGAGGGAATTGGCGAAAGTAATTTCAGTCTATCCTAACCAAATCAGATTTTGGTTCTGGTTAGCGGGGGTTGGCGCAAGGAATCTCAGTCTATCCTAACCACATCGAGTTTTGGTTCTGGTTTGAGGGAATTGGCGAAAGTAATTTCAGTCTATCCTAACCACATCGGATTTTGGTTCTGGTTAGCGGGGGTTGGCGCAAGGAATCTCAGTCTATCCTAACCACATCGGATTTTGGTTCTGGTTAGAGAAGATTGGCGAAAGGAATCTCAGTCTATCCTAACCACACAGGAGTTTTGGTTCTCGTTAGAGAAGATTGGCGAAAGGAATCTCAGTCTATCCTAACAACATCGGATTTTGGTTCTGGTTAGAGGGGGTTGGCGAAAGGAATCTCAGTCTATCCTAACCACACAGGTTTTGGTTCTGGTTAGAGCGGATTGGCGAAAGGAATCTCAGTCTATCCTAACCACACAGGGGTTTTGGTTCTGGTTAGAGGGGATTGGCGAAAGGAATCTCAGTCTATCCTAACCACACAGGGGTTTTGGTTCTGGTTAGAGGGGATTCGCGAAAAGAATCTCAGTCTATCCTAACCACATCGGGTTTTGGTTCTGGTTAGAGGGGATTGGCAAAAGGAATCTCAGTCTATCCTAACCACACAGGTGTTGGTACAGGTTAGAGGGGATTGGCGAAAGGAATCTCAGCCTATCCTAACCACACAGGCGTTGTGGTTCTGGTTAGAGGGGATTGGCGAAAGGAATCTCAGTCTATCCTAACCACACAGGGGTTTTGGTTCTGGTTAGAGGGGATTGGCGAAAGGAATCTCAGTCTATCCTAACCACATCGAGTTTTGGTTCTGGTTTGAGGGAATTGGCGAAAGTAATTTCAGTCTATCCTAACCACATCAGATTTTGGTTCTGGTTAGCGGGGGTTGGCGCAAGGAATCTCAGTCTATCCTACCCACCATGGGTTTTGGATCTGGTTAGAGGGGATTGGCGAAAGGAATCTCAGTCTATCCTAACCACATCGAGTTTTGGTTCTGGTTTGAGGGAATTGGCGAAAGTAATTTCAGTCTATCCTAACCACATCGGATTTTGGTTCTGGTTAGCGGGGGTTGGCGCAAGGAATCTCAGTCTATCCTAACCACATCGGATTTTGGTTCTGGTTAGAGGGGATTGGCGAAAGGAATCTCAGCCTATCCTAACCACACAGGCGTTGTGGTTCTGGTTAGAGGGGATTGGCGAAAGGAATCTCAGTCTATCCTAACCATACAGGGGTTTTGGTTCTGGTTAGAGGGGATTGGCGAAAGGAATCTCAGTCTATCCTAACCACCGTAGGATTTTAGTTCTGGTTAGAGGGGATTGGCGAAAGGAATCTCAATCTATCCTAACCACATCGGATTTTGGTTCTGGTTAGCGGGGGTTGGCGCAAGGAATCTCAGTCTATCCTAACCACATCGGATTTTGTTTCTGGTTAGAGGGGCTTGGCGAAAGGAATCTCAGTCTATCCTAACCACATCGAGTTTTGGTTCTGGTTTGAGGGAATTGGCGAAAGTAATTTCAGTCTATCCTAACCACATCGGATTTTGGTTCTGGTTAGCGGGGGTTGGCGCAAGGAATCTCAGTCTATCCTAACCACATCGGATTTTGGTTCTGGTTAGAGGGGATTGGCGAAAGGAATCTCAGCCTATCCTAACCACACAGGCGTTGTGGTTCTGGTTAGAGGGGATTGGCGAAAGGAATCTCAGTCTATCCTAACCATACAGGGGTTTTGGTTCTGGTTAGAGGGGATTGGCGAAAGGAATCTCAGTCTATCCTAACCACCGTAGGATTTTAGTTCTGGTTAGAGGGGATTGGCGAAAGGAATCTCAATCTATCCTAACCACATCGGATTTTGGTTCTGGTTAGCGGGGGTTGGCGCAAGGAATCTCAGTCTATCCTAACCACATCGGATTTTGTTTCTGGTTAGAGGGGCTTGGCGAAAGGAATCTCAGTCTATCCTAACCACACAGGGGTTTTGGTTCTGGTTAGAGCGGATTGGCGAAAGGAATCTCAGTCTATCCTAACCACACAGGGGTTTTGGTTCTGGTTAGAGCGGATTGGCGAAACGAATCTCAGTCTATCCTAACCACACCGGTTTTGGTTCTGGTTAGAAGGGATTGGCGAAAGGAATCTCAGTCTATCCTAACCACATCGAGTTTTGGTTCTGGTTAGAGGGGATTGGCGAAAGTAATTTCAGTCTATCCTAACCACATCGGATTTTGGTTCTGGTTAGCGGGGGTTGGCGCAAGGATTCTCAGTCTATCCTAACCACATCGGGTTTTGGTTCTGGTTAGAGGGGATTGGCAAAAGGAATCTCAGTCTATCCTAACCACACAGGTGTTGGTGCTGGTTAGAGGGTATTGGCGAAAGGAATCTTAGTCTATCCTAACCACATCGGGTTTTGGTTCTAGTTAGAGGGGATTGGCAAAAGGAATCTCAGTCTATCCTAACCACACAGGTGTTGGTGCTGGTTAGAGCGGATTGGCGAAAGGAATCTTAGTCTATCCTAACCACACAGGAGTTTTGGTTCTGGTTAGAGGAGATTGGCGAAAGGAATCTCAGTCTATCCTAACCACATCGGATTTTGGTTCTGGTTAGAGGGGGTTGGCGCAAGGAATCTCAGTCTATCCTACCCACACAGGAGTTTTGGTTCTGGTTAGAGGAGATTGGCGAAAGGAATCTCAGTCTATCCTAACCACATCGGATTTTGGTTCTGGTTAGAGGGGGTTGGCGCAAGGAATCTCAGTCTATCCTAACCACACAGGAGTTTTGGTTCTGGTTAGAGAAGATTGGCGAAAGGAATCTCAGTCTATCCTAACCACACAGGAGTTTTGGTTCTAGTTAGAGAAGATTGGCGAAAGGAATCTCAGTCTATCCTAACAACATCGGATTTTGGTTCTGGTTAGAGGGGGTTGGCGAAAGGAATCTCAGTCTATCCTAACCACACAGGTTTTGGTTCTGGTTAGAGCGGATTGGCGAAAGGAATCTCAGTCTATCCTAACCACACAGGGGTTTTGGTTCTGGTTAGAGGGGATTGGCGAAAAGAATCTCAGTCTATCCTAACCACATCGAGTTTTGGTTCTGGTTTGAGGGAATTGGCGAAAGTAATTTCAGTCTATCCTAACCACATCGGATTTTGGTTCTGGTTAGCGGGGGTTGGCGCAAGGAATCTCAGTCTATCCTAACCACATCGGATTTTGGTTCTGGTTAGAGGGGATTGGCGAAAGGAATCTCAGCCTATCCTAACCACACAGGTTTTGGTTCTGGTTAGAGCGGATTGGCGAAAGGAATCTCAGTCTATCCTAACCACACAGGAGTTTTGGTTCTGGTTAGAGGAGATTGGCGAAAGGAATCTCAGTCTATCCTAACCACATCGGATTTTGGTTCTGGTTAGAGGGGGTTGGCGCAAGGAATCTCAGTCTATCCTAACCACACAGGGGTTTTGGTTCTGGTTAGAGGGGCTTGGCGAAAAGAATCTCACTCTATCCTAACCACACAGGGGTTTTGGTTCTGGTTAGAGCGGATTGGCGAAAGGAATCTCAGTGTATCCTAACCACACAGGGGTTTTGGTTCTGGTTAGAGGGGATTGGCGAAAAGAATCTCAGTCTATCCTAACCACATCTAGTTTTGGTTCTGGTTAGAGGGGATTGGCGAAAGTAATTTCAGTCTATCCTAACCACATCGGATTTTGGTTCTGGTTAGCGGGGGTTGGCGCAAGGAATCTCAGTCTATCCTAACCACATCGGATTTTGGTTCTGGTTAGAGGGGATTGGCGAAAGGAATCTCAGTCTATCCTAACCACATCGGATTTTGGTTCTCGTTAGAGGGGATTGGCGAAAGGAATCTCACTTTATCCTAACCACACAGGGGTTTTGGTTCTGGTTAGAGGGGATTGGCGAAAGGAATCTCAGTCTATCCTAACCACATCGGATTTTGGTTCTCGTTAGAGGGGATTGGCGAAAGGAATCTCAATTTATCCTAACCACACAGGGGTTTTGGTTCTGGTTAGAGTGGATTGGCGAAAGGAATCTCAGTCTATCCTAACCACACAGGAGTTTTGGTTCTGGTTAGAGGAGATTGGCGAAAGGAATCTCAGTCTATCCTAACCACATCGGATTTTGGTTCTGGTTAGAGGGGGTTGGCGCAAGGAATCTCAGTCTATCCTAACCACACAGGGGTTTTGGTTCTGGTTAGAGGGGCTTGGCGAAAAGAATCTCAGTCTATCCTAACCACACAGGGGTTTTGGTTCTGGTTAGAGCGGATTGGCGAAAGGAATCTCAGTGTATCCTAACCACACAGGGGTTTTGGTTCTGGTTAGAGGGGATTGGCGAAAAGAATCTCAGTCTATCCTAACCACATCTAGTTTTGGTTCTGGTTAGAGGGGATTGGCGAAAGTAATTTCAGTCTATCCTAACCACATCGGATTTTGGTTCTGGTTAGCGGGGGTTGGCGCAAGGAATCTCAGTCTATCCTAACCACATCGGATTTTGGTTCTGGTTAGAGGGGATTGGCGAAAGGAATCTCAGTCTATCCTAACCACATCGGATTTTGGTTCTCGTTAGAGGGGATTGGCGAAAGGAATCTCACTTTATCCTAACCACACAGGGGTTTTGGTTCTGGTTAGAGGGGATTGGCGAAAGGAATCTCAGTCTATCCTAACCACATCGGATTTTGGTTCTCGTTAGAGGGGATTGGCGAAAGGAATCTCAATTTATCCTAACCACACAGGGGTTTTGGTTCTGGTTAGAGGGGATTGGCAAAAGGAATCTCAGTCTATCCTAACCACACAGGTTTTGGTTCTGGTTAGAGCGGATTGGCGAAAGGAATCTCAGTCTATCCTAACCACACAGGGGTTTTGGTTCTGGTTAGAGGGGATTGGCGAAAAGAATCTCAGTCTATCCTAACCACATCGAGTTTTGGTTCTGGTTTGAGGGAATTGGCGAAAGTAATTTCAGTCTATCCTAACCAAATCAGATTTTGGTTCTGGTTAGCGGGGGTTGGCGCAAGGAATCTCAGTCTATCCTAACCACATCGAGTTTTGGTTCTGGTTTGAGGGAATTGGCGAAAGTAATTTCAGTCTATCCTAACCACATCGGATTTTGGTTCTGGTTAGCGGGGGTTGGCGCAAGGAATCTCAGTCTATCCTAACCACATCGGATTTTGGTTCTGGTTAGAGAAGATTGGCGAAAGGAATCTCAGTCTATCCTAACCACACAGGAGTTTTGGTTCTAGTTAGAGAAGATTGGCGAAAGGAATCTCAGTCTATCCTAACAACATCGGATTTTGGTTCTGGTTAGAGGGGGTTGGCGAAAGGAATCTCAGTCTATCCTAACCACACAGGTTTTGGTTCTGGTTAGAGCGGATTGGCGAAAGGAATCTCAGTCTATCCTAACCACACAGGGGTTTTGGTTCTGGTTAGAGGGGATTGGCGAAAGGAATCTCAGTCTATCCTAACCACACAGGGGTTTTGGTTCTGGTTAGAGGGGATTCGCGAAAAGAATCTCAGTCTATCCTAACCACATCGGGTTTTGGTTCTGGTTAGAGGGGATTGGCAAAAGGAATCTCAGTCTATCCTAACCACACAGGTGTTGGTACAGGTTAGAGGGGATTGGCGAAAGGAATCTCAGCCTATCCTAACCACACAGGCGTTGTGGTTCTGGTTAGAGGGGATTGGCGAAAGGAATCTCAGTCTATCCTAACCACACAGGGGTTTTGGTTCTGGTTAGAGGGGATTGGCGAAAGGAATCTCAGTCTATCCTAACCACATCGAGTTTTGGTTCTGGTTTGAGGGAATTGGCGAAAGTAATTTCAGTCTATCCTAACCACATCAGATTTTGGTTCTGGTTAGCGGGGGTTGGCGCAAGGAATCTCAGTCTATCCTACCCACCATGGGTTTTGGATCTGGTTAGAGGGGATTGGCGAAAGGAATCTCAGTCTATCCTAACCACATCGAGTTTTGGTTCTGGTTTGAGGGAATTGGCGAAAGTAATTTCAGTCTATCCTAACCACATCGGATTTTGGTTCTGGTTAGCGGGGGTTGGCGCAAGGAATCTCAGTCTATCCTAACCACATCGGATTTTGGTTCTGGTTAGAGGGGATTGGCGAAAGGAATCTCAGCCTATCCTAACCACACAGGCGTTGTGGTTCTGGTTAGAGGGGATTGGCGAAAGGAATCTCAGTCTATCCTAACCATACAGGGGTTTTGGTTCTGGTTAGAGGGGATTGGCGAAAGGAATCTCAGTCTATCCTAACCACCGTAGGATTTTAGTTCTGGTTAGAGGGGATTGGCGAAAGGAATCTCAATCTATCCTAACCACATCGGATTTTGGTTCTGGTTAGCGGGGGTTGGCGCAAGGAATCTCAGTCTATCCTAACCACATCGGATTTTGTTTCTGGTTAGAGGGGCTTGGCGAAAGGAATCTCAGTCTATCCTAACCACACAGGGGTTTTGGTTCTGGTTAGAGCGGATTGGCGAAAGGAATCTCAGTCTATCCTAACCACACAGGGGTTTTGGTTCTGGTTAGAGGGGATTGGCGAAACGAATCTCAGTCTATCCTAACCACACCGGTTTTGGTTCTGGTTAGAAGGGATTGGCGAAAGGAATCTCAGTCTATCCTAACCACATCGAGTTTTGGTTCTGGTTAGAGGGGATTGGCGAAAGTAATTTCAGTCTATCCTAACCACATCGGATTTTGGTTCTGGTTAGCGGGGGTTGGCGCAAGGATTCTCAGTCTATCCTAACCACATCGGGTTTTGGTTCTGGTTAGAGGGGATTGGCAAAAGGAATCTCAGTCTATCCTAACCACACAGGTGTTGGTGCTGGTTAGAGGGTATTGGCGAAAGGAATCTTAGTCTATCCTAACCACATCGGGTTTTGGTTCTAGTTAGAGGGGATTGGCAAAAGGAATCTCAGTCTATCCTAACCACACAGGTGTTGGTGCTGGTTAGAGGGGATTGGCGAAAGGAATCTTAGTCTATCCTAACCACACAGGAGTTTTGGTTCTGGTTAGAGGAGATTGGCGAAAGGAATCTCAGTCTATCCTAACCACATCGGATTTTGGTTCTGGTTAGAGGGGGTTGGCGCAAGGAATCTCAGTCTATCCTAACCACACAGGAGTTTTGGTTCTGGTTAGAGGAGATTGGCGAAAGGAATCTCAGTCTATCCTAACCACATCGGATTTTGGTTCTGGTTAGAGGGGGTTGGCGCAAGGAATCTCAGTCTATCCTAACCACACAGGAGTTTTGGTTCTGGTTAGAGAAGATTGGCGAAAGGAATCTCAGTCTATCCTAACCACACAGGAGTTTTGGTTCTAGTTAGAGAAGATTGGCGAAAGGAATCTCAGTCTATCCTAACAACATCGGATTTTGGTTCTGGTTAGAGGGGGTTGGCGAAAGGAATCTCAGTCTATCCTAACCACACAGGTTTTGGTTCTGGTTAGAGCGGATTGGCAAAAGGAATCTCAGTCTATCCTAACCACACAGGGGTTTTGGTTCTGGTTAGAGGGGATTGGCGAAAGGAATCTCAGTCTATCCTAACCACACAGGGGTTTTGGTTCTGGTTAGAGGGGATTCGCGAAAAGAATCTCAGTCTATCCTAACCACATCGGGTTTTGGTTCTGGTTAGAGGGGATTGGCAAAAGGAATCTCAGTCTATCCTAACCACACAGGTGTTGGTACAGGTTAGAGGGGATTGGCGAAAGGAATCTCAGCCTATCCTAACCACACAGGCGTTGTGGTTCTGGTTAGAGGGGATTGGCGAAAGGAATCTCAGTCTATCCTAACCACACAGGGGTTTTGGTTCTGGTTAGAGGGGATTGGCGAAAGGAATCTCAGTCTATCCTAACCACATCGAGTTTTGGTTCTGGTTTGAGGGAATTGGCGAAAGTAATTTCAGTCTATCCTAACCACATCAGATTTTGGTTCTGGTTAGCGGGGGTTGGCGCAAGGAATCTCAGTCTATCCTACCCACCATGGGTTTTGGATCTGGTTAGAGGGGATTGGCGAAAGGAATCTCAGTCTATCCTAACCACATCGAGTTTTGGTTCTGGTTTGAGGGAATTGGCGAAAGTAATTTCAGTCTATCCTAACCACATCGGATTTTGGTTCTGGTTAGCGGGGGTTGGCGCAAGGAATCTCAGTCTATCCTAACCACATCGGATTTTGGTTCTGGTTAGAGGGGATTGGCGAAAGGAATCTCAGCCTATCCTAACCACACAGGCGTTGTGGTTCTGGTTAGAGGGGATTGGCGAAAGGAATCTCAGTCTATCCTAACCACACAGGGGTTTTGGTTCTGGTTAGAGGGGATTGGCGAAAGGAATCTCAGTCTATCCTAACCACCGTAGGATTTTAGTTCTGGTTAGAGGGGATTGGCGAAAGGAATCTCAATCTATCCTAACCACATCGGATTTTGGTTCTGGTTAGCGGGGGTTGGCGCAAGGAATCTCAGTCTATCCTAACCACATCGGATTTTGTTTCTGGTTAGAGGGGCTTGGCGAAAGGAATCTCAGTCTATCCTAACCACACAGGGGTTTTGGTTCTGGTTAGAGCGGATTGGCGAAAGGAATCTCAGTCTATCCTAACCACACAGGGGTTTTGGTTCTGGTTAGAGGGGATTGGCGAAATGAATCTCAGTCTATCCTAACCACACCGGTTTTGGTTCTGGTTAGAAGGGATTGGCGAAAGGAATCTCAGTCTATCCTAACCACATCGAGTTTTGGTTCTGGTTAGAGGGGATTGGCGAAAGTAATTTCAGTCTATCCTAACCACATCGGATTTTGGTTCTGGTTAGCGGGGGTTGGCGCAAGGATTCTCAGTCTATCCTAACCACATCGGGTTTTGGTTCTGGTTAGAGGGGATTGGCAAAAGGAATCTCAGTCTATCCTAACCACACAGGTGTTGGTGCTGGTTAGAGGGTATTGGCGAAAGGAATCTTAGTCTATCCTAACCACATCGGGTTTTGGTTCTAATTAGAGGGGATTGGCAAAAGGAATCTCAGTCTATCCTAACCACACAGGTGTTGGTGCTGGTTAGAGGGGATTGGCGAAAGGAATCTTAGTCTATCCTAACCACACAGGAGTTTTGGTTCTGGTTAGAGGAGATTGGCGAAAGGAATCTCAGTCTATCCTAACCACATCGGATTTTGGTTCTGGTTAGAGGGGGTTGGCGCAAGGAATCTCAGTCTATCCTAACCACACAGGAGTTTTGGTTCTGGTTAGAGGAGATTGGCGAAAGGAATCTCAGTCTATCCTAACCACATCGGATTTTGGTTCTGGTTAGAGGGGGTTGGCGCAAGGAATCTCAGTCTATCCTAACCACACAGGGGTTTTGGTTCTGGTTAGAGGGGCTTGGCGAAAAGAATCTCAGTCTATCCTAACCACACAGGGGTTTTGGTTCTGGTTAGAGCGGATTGGCGAAAGGAATCTCAGTGTATCCTAACCACACAGGGGTTTTGGTTCTGGTTAGAGGGGATTGGCGAAAAGAATCTCAGTCTATCCTAACCACATCTAGTTTTGGTTCTGGTTAGAGGGGATTGGCGAAAGTAATTTCAGTCTATCCTAACCACATCGGATTTTGGTTCTGGTTAGCGAGGGTTGGCGCAAGGAATCTCAGTCTATCCTAACCACATCGGATTTTGGTTCTGGTTAGAGGGGATTGGCGAAAGGAATTTCAGTCTATCCTAACCACATCGGATTTTGGTTCTCGTTAGAGGGGATTGGCGAAAGGAATCTCACTTTATCCTAACCACACAGGGGTTTTGGTTCTGGTTAGAGGGGATTGGCGAAAGGAATCTCAGTCTATCCTAACCACATCGGATTTTGGTTCTCGTTAGAGGGGATTGGCGAAAGGAATCTCAATTTATCCTAACCACACAGGGGTTTTGGTTCTGGTTAGAGGGGATTGGCAAAAGGAATCTCAGTCTATCCTAACCACACAGGTTTTGGTTCTGGTTAGAGCGGATTGGCGAAAGGAATCTCAGTCTATCCTAACCACACAGGGGTTTTGGTTCTGGTTAGAGGGGATTGGCGAAAGGAATCTCAGTCTATCCTAACCACATCGAGTTTTGGTTCTGGTTTGAGGGAATTGGCGAAAGTAATTTCAGTCTATCCTAACCACATCGGATTTTGGTTCTGGTTAGCGGGGGTTGGCGCAAGGAATCTCAGTCTATCCTAACCACATCGGATTTTGGTTCTGGTTAGAGGGGATTGGCGAAAGGAATCTCAGCCTATCCTAACCACACAGGCGTTGTGGTTCTGGTTAGAGGGGATTGGCGAAAGGAATCTCAGTCTATCCTAACCACACAGGGGTTTTGGTTCTGGTTAGAGGGGATTGGCGAAAGGAATCTCAGTCTATCCTAACCACCGTAGGATTTTAGTTCTGGTTAGAGGGGATTGGCGAAAGGAATCTCAATCTATCCTAACCACATCGGATTTTGGTTCTGGTTAGCGGGGGTTGGCGCAAGGAATCTCAGTCTATCCTAACCACATCGGATTTTGTTTCTGGTTAGAGGGGCTTGGCGAAAGGAATCTCAGTCTATCCTAACCACACAGGGGTTTTGGTTCTGGTTAGAGCGGATTGGCGAAAGGAATCTCAGTCTATCCTAACCACACAGGGGTTTTGGTTCTGGTTAGAGGGGATTGGCGAAACGAATCTCAGTCTATCCTAACCACACCGGTTTTGGTTCTGGTTAGAAGGGATTGGCGAAAGGAATCTCAGTCTATCCTAACCACATCGAGTTTTGGTTCTGGTTAGAGGGGATTGGCGAAAGTAATTTCAGTCTATCCTAACCACATCGGATTTTGGTTCTGGTTAGCGGGGGTTGGCGCAAGGATTCTCAGTCTATCCTAACCACATCGGGTTTTGGTTCTGGTTAGAGGGGATTGGCAAAAGGAATCTCAGTCTATCCTAACCACACAGGTGTTGGTGCTGGTTAGAGGGTATTGGCGAAAGGAATCTTAGTCTATCCTAACCACATCGGGTTTTGGTTCTAATTAGAGGGGATTGGCAAAAGGAATCTCAGTCTATCCTAACCACACAGGTGTTGGTGCTGGTTAGAGGGGATTGGCGAAAGGAATCTTAGTCTATCCTAACCACACAGGAGTTTTGGTTCTGGCTAGAGGAGATTGGCGAAAGGAATCTCAGTCTATCCTAACCACATCGGATTTTGGTTCTGGTTAGAGGGGGTTGGCGCAAGGAATCTCAGTCTATCCTAACCACACAGGAGTTTTGGTTCTGGTTAGAGGAGATTGGCGAAAGGAATCTCAGTCTATCCTAACCACATCGGATTTTGGTTCTGGTTAGAGGGGGTTGGCGCAAGGAATCTCAGTCTATCCTAACCACACAGGGGTTTTGGTTCTGGTTAGAGGGGCTTGGCGAAAAGAATCTCAGTCTATCCTAACCACACAGGGGTTTTGGTTCTGGTTAGAGCGGATTGGCGAAAGGAATCTCAGTGTATCCTAACCACACAGGGGTTTTGGTTCTGGTTAGAGGGGATTGGCGAAAAGAATCTCAGTCTATCCTAACCACATCTAGTTTTGGTTCTGGTTAGAGGGGATTGGCGAAAGTAATTTCAGTCTATCCTAACCACATCGGATTTTGGTTCTGGTTAGCGAGGGTTGGCGCAAGGAATCTCAGTCTATCCTAACCACATCGGATTTTGGTTCTGGTTAGAGGGGATTGGCGAAAGGAATTTCAGTCTATCCTAACCACATCGGATTTTGGTTCTCGTTAGAGGGGATTGGCGAAAGGAATCTCACTTTATCCTAACCACACAGGGGTTTTGGTTCTGGTTAGAGGGGATTGGCGAAAGGAATCTCAGTCTATCCTAACCACATCGGATTTTGGTTCTCGTTAGAGGGGATTGGCGAAAGGAATCTCAATTTATCCTAACCACACAGGGGTTTTGGTTCTGGTTAGAGGGGATTGGCAAAAGGAATCTCAGTCTATCCTAACCACACAGGTTTTGGTTCTGGTTAGAGCGGATTGGCGAAAGGAATCTCAGTCTATCCTAACCACACAGGGGTTTTGGTTCTGGTTAGAGGGGATTGGCGAAAGGAATCTCAGTCTATCCTAACCACACAGGGGTTTTGGTTCTGGTTAGAGGGGATTGGCGAAAAGAATCTCAGTCTATCCTAACCACATCGAGTTTTGGTTCTGGTTTGAGGGAATTGGCGAAAGTAATTTCAGTCTATCCTAACCAAATCGGATTTTGGTTCTGGTTAGCGGGGGTTGGCGCAAGGAATCTCAGTCTATCCTAACCACATCGAGTTTTGGTTCTGGTTTGAGGGAATTGGCGAAAGTAATTTCAGTCTATCCTAACCACATCGGATTTTGGTTCTGGTTAGCGGGGGTTGGCGCAAGGAATCTCAGTCTATCCTAACCACATCGGATTTTGGTTCTGGTTAGAGAAGATTGGCGAAAGGAATCTCAGTCTATCCTAACCACACAGGAGTTTTGGTTCTAGTTAGAGAAGATTGGCGAAAGGAATCTCAGTCTATCCTAACAACATCGGATTTTGGTTCTGGTTAGAGGGGGTTGGCGAAAGGAATCTCAGTCTATCCTAACCACACAGGTTTTGGTTCTGGTTAGAGCGGATTGGCGAAAGGAATCTCAGTCTATCCTAACCACACAGGGGTTTTGGTTCTGGTTAGAGGGGATTCGCGAAAAGAATCTCAGTCTATCCTAACCACATCGGGTTTTGGTTCTGGTTAGAGGGGATTGGCAAAAGGAATCTCAGTCTATCCTAACCACACAGGTGTTGGTACAGGTTAGAGGGGATTGGCGAAAGGAATCTCAGCCTATCCTAACCACACAGGCGTTGTGGTTCTGGTTAGAGGGGATTGGCGAAAGGAATCTCAGTCTATCCTAACCACACAGGGGTTTTGGTTCTGGTTAGAGGGGATTGGCGAAAGGAATCTCAGTCTATCCTAACCACATCGAGTTTTGGTTCTGGTTTGAGGGAATTGGCGAAAGTAATTTCAGTCTATCCTAACCACATCAGATTTTGGTTCTGGTTAGCGGGGGTTGGCGCAAGGAATCTCAGTCTATCCTACCCACCATGGGTTTTGGATCTGGTTAGAGGGGATTGGCGAAAGGAATCTCAGTCTATCCTAACCACATCGAGTTTTGGTTCTGGTTTGAGGGAATTGGCGAAAGTAATTTCAGTCTATCCTAACCACATCGGATTTTGGTTCTGGTTAGCGGGGGTTGGCGCAAGGAATCTCAGTCTATCCTAACCACATCGGATTTTGGTTCTGGTTAGAGGGGATTGGCGAAAGGAATCTCAGCCTATCCTAACCACACAGGCGTTGTGGTTCTGGTTAGAGGGGATTGGCGAAAGGAATCTCAGTCTATCCTAACCACACAGGGGTTTTGGTTCTGGTTAGAGGGGATTGGCGAAAGGAATCTCAGTCTATCCTAACCACCGTAGGATTTTAGTTCTGGTTAGAGGGGATTGGCGAAAGGAATCTCAATCTATCCTAACCACATCGGATTTTGGTTCTGGTTAGCGGGGGTTGGCGCAAGGAATCTCAGTCTATCCTAACCACATCGGATTTTGGTTCTGGTTAGAGGGGCTTGGCGAAAGGAATCTCAGTCTATCCTAACCACACAGGGGTTTTGGTTCTGGTTAGAGCGGATTGGCGAAAGGAATCTCAGTCTATCCTAACCACACAGGGGTTTTGGTTCTGGTTAGAGGGGATTGGCGAAACGAATCTCAGTCTATCCTAACCACACCGGTTTTGGTTCTGGTTAGAAGGGATTGGCGAAAGGAATCTCAGTCTATCCTAACCACATCGAGTTTTGGTTCTGGTTAGAGGGGATTGGCGAAAGTAATTTCAGTCTATCCTAACCACATCGGATTTTGGTTCTGGTTAGCGGGGGTTGGCGCAAGGATTCTCAGTCTATCCTAACCACATCGGGTTTTGGTTCTGGTTAGAGGGGATTGGCAAAAGGAATCTCAGTCTATCCTAACCACACAGGTGTTGGTGCTGGTTAGAGGGTATTGGCGAAAGGCATCTTAGTCTATCCTAACCACATCGGGTTTTGGTTCTAGTTAGAGGGGATTGGCAAAAGGAATCTCAGTCTATCCTAACCACACAGGTGTTGGTGCTGGTTAGAGGGGATTGGCGAAAGGAATCTTAGTCTATCCTAACCACACAGGAGTTTTGGTTCTGGTTAGAGGAGATTGGCGAAAGGAATCTCAGTCTATCCTAACCACATCGGATTTTGGTTCTGGTTAGAGGGGGTTGGCGCAAGGAATCTCAGTCTATCCTAACCAGACAGGGGTTTTGGTTATGGTTAGAGGGGATTGACGAAAAAAATCTCAGTCTATCCTAACCACACAGGGGTTTTGGTTATGGTTAGAGCGGATTGGCGAAAGGAATCTCAGTCTATCCTAACCACACAGGGGTTTTGGTTCTGGTTAGAGGGGATTGGCGAAAAGAATCTCAGTCTATCCTAACCACATCGAGTTTTGGTTCTGGTTAGAGGGGATTGGCGAAATTAATTTCAGTCTATCCTAACCACATCGGATTTTGGTTCTGGTTAGCGGGGGTTGGCGCAAGGAATCTCAGTCTATCCTAACCATATCGGATTTTGGTTCTGGTTAGAGGGGATTGGCGAAAGGAATCTCAGTCTATCCTAACCACATCGGATTTTGGTTCTGGTTAGAGGGGGTTAGCGCAAGGAATCTCAGTCTATCCTAACCACACAGGCGTTTCGGTTCTGGTTAGAGGGGATTGGCGAAAGGAATCTCAATCTATCCTAAACACACAGGGGTTTTGGTTCTGGTTAGAGGGGATTGGCGAAAGGAATCTCAGTCTATCCTAACCACACAGGTTTTGGTTCTGGTTAGAGCGGATTGGCGAAAGGAATCTCAGTCTATCCTAACCACACAGGGGTTTTGGTTCTGGTTAGAGGGTATTGGCGAAAGGAATCTCAGTCTATCCTAACCACACAGGGGTTTTGGTTCTGGTTAGAGGGGATTCGCGAAAAGAATCTCACTCTATCCTAACCACATCGGGTTTTGGTTCTGGTTAGAGGGGATTGGCAAAAGGAATCTCAGTCTATCCTAACCACACAGGTGTTGGTACAGGTTAGAGGGGATTGGCGAAAGGAATCTCAGCCTATCCTAACCACACAGGCGTTGTGGTTCTGGTTAGAGGGGATTGGCGAAAGGAATCTCAGTCTATCCTAACCACACAGGGGTTTTGGTTCTGGTTAGAGGGGATTGGCGAAAGGAATCTCAGTCTATCCTAACCACATCGAGTTTTGGTTCTGGTTTGAGGGAATTGGCGAAAGTAATTTCAGTCTATCCTAACCACATCGGATTTTGGTTCTGGTTAGCGGGGGTTGGCGCAAGGAATCTCAGTCTATCCTAACCACATCGGATTTTGGTTCTGGTTAGAGGGGATTGGCGAAAGGAATCTCAGCCTATCCTAACCACACAGGTTTTGGTTCTGGTTAGAGCGGATTGGCGAAAGGAATCTCAGTCTATCCTAACCACACAGGAGTTTTGGTTCTAGTTAGAGAAGCTTGGCGAAAGGAATCTCAGTCTATCCTAACAACATCGGATTTTGGTTCTGGTTAGAGGGGGTTAGCGCAAGGAATCTCAGTCTATCCTAACCACACAGGTTTTGGTTCTGGTTAGAGCGGATTGGCGAAAGGAATCTCAGTCTATCCTAACCACACAGGGGTTTTGGTTCTGGTTAGAGGGGATTGGCGAAAGGAATCTCAGTCTATCCTAACCACACAGGGGTTTTGGTTCTGCTTAGAGGGGATTCGCGAAAAGAATCTCAGTCTATCCTAACCACATCGGGTTTTGGTTCTGGTTAGAGGGGATTGGCAAAAGGAATCTCAGTCTATCCTAACCACACAGGTGTTGGTACAGGTTAGAGGGGATTGGCGAAAGGAATCTCAGCCTATCCTAACCACACAGGCGTTGTGGTTCTGGTTAGAGGGGATTGGCGAAAGGAATCTCAGTCTATCCTAACCACACAGGGGTTTTGGTTCTGGTTAGAGGGGATTGGCGAAAGGAATCTCAGTCTATCCTAACCACATCGAGTTTTGGTTCTGGTTTGAGGGAATTGGCGAAAGTAATTTCAGTCTATCCTAACCACATCGGATTTTGGTTCTGGTTAGCGGGGGTTGGCGCAAGGAATCTCAGTCTATCCTACCCACCATGGGTTTTGGATCTGGTTAGAGGGGATTGGCGAAAGGAATCTCAGTCTATCCTAACCACATCGAGTTTTGGTTCTGGTTTGAGGGAATTGGCGAAAGTAATTTCAGTCTATCCTAACCACATCGGATTTTGGTTCTGGTTAGCGGGGGTTGGCGCAAGGAATCTCAGTCTATCCTAACCACATCGGATTTTGGTTCTGGTTAGAGGGGATTGGCGAAAGGAATCTCAGCCTATCCTAACCACACAGGCGTTGTGGTTCTGGTTAGAGGGGATTCGTGAAAGGAATCTCAGTCTATCCTAACCACAAAGGGGTTTTGGTTCTGGTTAGAGGGGATTGGCGAAAGGAATCTCAGTCTATCCTAACCACCGTAGGATTTTAGTTCTGGTTAGAGGGGATTGGCGAAAGGAATCTCAATCTATCCTAACCACATCGGATTTTGGTTCTGGTTAGCGGGGGTTGGCGCAAGGAATCTCAGTCTATCCTAACCACATCGGATTTTGGTTCTGGTTAGAGGGGCTTGGCGAAAGGAATCTCAGTCTATCCTAACCACACAGGGGTTTTGGTTCTGGTTAGAGCGGATTGGCGAAAGGAATCTCAGTCTATCCTAACCACACAGGGGTTTTGGTTCTGGTTAGAGGGGATTGGCGAAACGAATCTCAGTCTATCCTAACCATACCGGTTTTGGTTCTGGTTAGAAGGGATTGGCGAAAGGAATCACAGTCTATCCTAACCACATCGAGTTTTGGTTCTGGTTAGAGGGGATTGGCGAAAGTAATTTCAGTCTATCCTAACCACATCGGATTTTGGTTCTGGTTAGCGGGGGTTGGCACAAGGATTCTCAGTCTATCCTAACCACATCGGGTTTTGGTTCTGGTTAGAGGGGATTGGCAAAAGGAATCTCAGTCTATCCTAACCACACAGGTGTTGGTGCTGGTTAGAGGGGATTGGCGAAAGGAATCTTAGTCTATCCTAACCACATCGGGTTTTGGTTCTAGTTAGAGGGGATTGGCAAAAGGAATCTCAGTCTATCCTAACCACACAGGTGTTGGTGCTGGTTAGAGGGGATTGGCGAAAGGAATCTGAGTCTATCCTAACCACACAGGAGTTTTGGTTCTGGTTAGAGGAGATTGGCGAAAGGAATCTCAGTCTATCCTAACCACATCGGATTTTGGTTCTGGTTAGAGGGGGTTGGCGCAAGGAATCTCAGTCTATCCTAACCATACAGGGGTTTTGGTTATGGTTAGAGGGGATTGGCGAAAAAAATCTCAGTCTATCCTAACCACACAGGGGTTTTGGTTATGGTTAGAGCGGATTGGCGAAAGGAATCTCAGTCTATCCTAACCACACAGGGGTTTTGGTTCTGGTTAGAGGGGATTGGCGAAAAGAATCTCAGTCTATCCTAACCACATCGAGTTTTGGTTCTGGTTAGAGGGGATTGGCGAAATTAATTTCAGTCTATCCTAACCACATCGGATTTTGGTTCTGGTTAGCGGGGGTTGGCGCAAGGAATCTCAGTCTATCCTAACCATATCGGATTTTGGTTCTGGTTAGAGGGGATTGGCGAAAGGAATCTCAGTCTATCCTAACCACATCGGATTTTGGTTCTGGTTAGAGGGGGTTAGCGCAAGGAATCTCAGTCTATCCTAACCACACAGGCGTTTCGGTTCTGGTTAGAGGGGATTGGCGAAAGGAATCTCAATCTATCCTAAACACACAGGGGTTTTGGTTCTGGTTAGAGGGGATTGGCGAAAGGAATCTCAGTCTATCCTAACCACACAGGTTTTGGTTCTGGTTAGAGCGGATTGGCGAAAGGAATCTCAGTCTATCCTAACCACACAGGGGTTTTGGTTCTGGTTAGAGGGGATTGGCGAAAGGAATCTCAGTCTATCCTAACCACACAGGGGTTTTGGTTCTGGTTAGAGGGGATTCGCGAAAAGAATCTCAGTCTATCCTAACCACATCGGGTTTTGGTTCTGGTTAGAGGGGATTGGCAAAAGGAATCTCAGTCTATCCTAACCACACAGGTGTTGGTGCTGGTTAGAGGGGATTGGCGAAAGGAATCTGAGTCTATCCTAACCACACAGGGGTTTTGGTTCTGGTTAGAGGGGATTGGCGAAAGGAATCTCAGTCTATCCTAACCACACAGGTTTTGGTTCTGGTTAGAGCGGATTTGCGAAACGAATCTCAGTCTATCCTAACCATACAGGGGTTTTGGTTATGGTTAGAGGGGATTGGCGAAAAAAATCTCAGTCTATCCTAACCACACAGGGGTTTTGGTTATGGTTAGAGCGGATTGGCGAAAGGAATCTCAGTCTATCCTAACCACACAGGGGTTTTGGTTCTGGTTAGAGGGGATTGGCGAAAAGAATCTCAGTCTATCCTAACCACATCGAGTTTTGGTTCTGGTTAGAGGGGATTGGCGAAATTAATTTCAGTCTATCCTAACCACATCGGATTTTGGTTCTGGTTAGCGGGGGTTGGCGCAAGGAATCTCAGTCTATCCTAACCATATCGGATTTTGGTTCTGGTTAGAGGGGATTGGCGAAAGGAATCTCAGTCTATCCTAACCACATCGGATTTTGGTTCTGGTTAGAGGGGGTTAGCGCAAGGAATCTCAGTCTATCCTAACCACACAGGCGTTTCGGTTCTGGTTAGAGGGGATTGGCGAAAGGAATCTCAATCTATCCTAAACACACAGGGGTTTTGGTTCTGGTTAGAGGGGATTGGCGAAAGGAATCTCAGTCTATCCTAACCACACAGGTTTTGGTTCTGGTTAGAGCGGATTGGCGAAAGGAATCTCAGTCTATCCTAACCACACAGGGGTTTTGGTTCTGGTTAGAGGGGATTGGCGAAAGGAATCTCAGTCTATCCTAACCACACAGGGGTTTTGGTTCTGGTTAGAGGGGATTCGCGAAAAGAATCTCAGTCTATCCTAACCACATCGGGTTTTGGTTCTGGTTAGAGGGGATTGGCAAAAGGAATCTCAGTCTATCCTAACCACACAGGTGTTGGTACAGGTTAGAGGGGATTGGCGAAAGGAATCTCAGCCTATCCTAACCACACAGGCGTTGTGGTTCTGGTTAGAGGGGATTGGCGAAAGGAATCTCAGTCTATCCTAACCACCCAGGTGTTGGTGCTGGTTAGAGGGGATTGGCGAAAGGAATCTTAGTCTATCCTAACCACACAGGAGTTTTGGTTCTGGTTAGAGGAGATTGGCGAAAGGAATCTCAGTCTATCCTAACCACATCGGATTTTGGTTCTGGTTAGAGGGGGTTGGCGCAAGGAATCTCAGTCTATCCTAACCAGACAGGGGTTTTGGTTATGGTTAGAGGGGATTGGCGAAAAAAATCTCAGTCTATCCTAACCACACAGGGGTTTTGGTTATGGTTAGAGCGGATTGGCGAAAGGAATCTCAGTCTATCCTAACCACACAGGGGTTTTGGTTCTGGTTAGAGGGGATTGGCGAAAGGAATCTCAGTCTATCCTAACCACCGTAGGATTTTAGTTCTGGTTAGAGGGGATTGGCGAAAGGAATCTCAATCTATCCTAACCACATCGGATTTTGGTTCTAGTTAGCGGGGGTTGGCGCAAGGAATCTCAGTCTATCCTAACCACATCGGATTTTGGTTCTGGTTAGAGGGGCTTGGCGAAAGGAATCTCAGTCTATCCTAACCACACAGGGGTTTTGGTTCTGGTTAGAGCGGATTGGCGAAAGGAATCTCAATCTATCCTAACCACACAGGGGTTTTGGTTCTGGTTAGAGGGGATTGGCGAAACGAATCTCAGTCTATCCTAACCACACCGGTTTTGGTTCTGGTTAGAAGGGATTGGCGAAAGGAATCTCAGTCTATCCTAACCACATCGAGTTTTGGTTCTGGTTAGAGGGGATTGGCGAAAGTAATTTCAGTCTATCCTAACCACATCGGATTTTGGTTCTGGTTAGCGGGGGTTGGCGCAAGGAATCTCAGTCTATCCTAACCACATCGGGTTTTGGTTCTGGTTAGAGGGGATTGGCAAAAGGAATCTCAGTCTATCCTAACCACACAGGTGTTGGTGCTGGTTAGAGGGGATTGGCGAAAGGAATCTTAGTCTATCCTAACCACATCGGGTTTTGGTTCTGGTTAGAGGGGATTGGCAAAAGGAATCTCAGTCTATTCTAACCACACAGGTGTTGGTGCTGGTTAGAGGGGATTGGCGAAAGGAATCTTAGTCTATCCTAACCATACAGGGGTTTTGGTTCTGGTTAGAGGGGATTGGCGAAAAGAATCTCAGTCTATCCTAACCACATCGGGTTTTGATTCTGGTTAGAGGGGGTTGGCAAAAGGACTCTCAGTCTATCCTAACCACCCAGGTGTTGGTGCTGGTTAGAGGGGATTGGCGAAAGGAATCTTAGTCTATCCTAACCACACAGGAGTTTTGGTTCTGGTTAGAGGAGATTGGCGAAAGGAATCTCAGTCTATCCTAACCACATCGGATTTTGGTTCTGGTTAGAGGGGGTTGGCGCAAGGAATCTCAGTCTATCCTAACCAGACAGGGGTTTTGGTTATGGTTAGAGGGGATTGGCGAAAAAAATCTCAGTCTATCCTAACCACACAGGGGTTTTGGTTATGGTTAGAGCGGATTGGCGAAAGGAATCTCAGTCTATCCTAACCACACAGGGGTTTTGGTTCTGGTTAGAGAGGATTGGCGAAAAGAATCTCAGTCTATCCTAACCACATCGAGTTTTGGTTCTGGTTAGAGGGGATTGGCGAAAGTAATTTCAGTCTATCCTAACCACATCGGATTTTGGTTCTGGTTAGCGGGGGTTGGCGCAAGGAATCTCAGTCTATCCTAACCATATCGGATTTTGGTTCTGGTTAGAGGGGATTGGCGAAAGGAATCTCAGTCTATCCTAACCACAGCGGATTTTGGTTCTGGTTAGAGGGGGTTGGCGCAAGGAATCTCAGTCTATCCTAACCACACAGGCGTTTCGGTTCTGGTTAGAGGGGATTGGCGAAAGGAATCTCAATCAATCCTAAACACACAGGGGTTTTGGTTCTGGTTAGAGGGGATTGGCGAAAGGAATCTCAGTCTATCCTAACCACACAGGGGTTTTGGTTCTGGTTAGAGGGGATTGGCGATAGGAATCTCAGTCTATCCTAACCACACAGGGGTTTTTGTTCTGGTTAGAGGGGGTTGGCGCAAGGAATCTCAGTCTATCCTAACCACATCGGATTTTGGTTCTGGTTAGAGGGGATTGGCGAAAGGAATCTCAGCCTATCCTAACCACACAGGCGTTGTGGTTCTGGTTAGAGGGGATTGGCGAAAGGAATCTCAGTCTATCCTAACCACACAGGGGTTTTGGTTCTGGTTAGAGGGGATTGGCGAAAGGAATCTCAGTCTATCCTAACCACCGTAGGATTTTAGTTCTGGTTAGAGGGGATTGGCGAAAGGAATCTCAATCTATCCTAACCACATCGGATTTTGGTTCTAGTTAGCGGGGGTTGGCGCAAGGAATCTCAGTCTATCCTAACCACATCGGATTTTGGTTCTGGTTAGAGGGGCTTGGCGAAAGGAATCTCAGTCTATCCTAACCACACAGGGGTTTTGGTTCTGGTTAGAGCGGATTGGCGAAAGGAATCTCAATCTATCCTAACCACACAGGGGTTTTGGTTCTGGTTAGAGGGGATTGGCGAAACGAATCTCAGTCTATCCTAACCACACCGGTTTTGGTTCTGGTTAGAAGGGATTGGCGAAAGGAATCTCAGTCTATCCTAACCACATCGAGTTTTGGTTCTGGTTAGAGGGGATTGGCGAAAGTAATTTCAGTCTATCCTAACCACATCGGATTTTGGTTCTGGTTAGCGGGGGTTGGCGCAAGGAATCTCAGTCTATCCTAACCACATCGGGTTTTGGTTCTGGTTAGAGGGGATTGGCAAAAGGAATCTCAGTCTATCCTAACCACACAGGTGTTGGTGCTGGTTAGAGGGGATTGGCGAAAGGAATCTTAGTCTATCCTAACCACATCGGGTTTTGGTTCTGGTTAGAGGGGATTGGCAAAAGGAATCTCAGTCTATTCTAACCACACAGGTGTTGGTGCTGGTTAGAGGGGATTGGCGAAAGGAATCTTAGTCTATCCTAACCATACAGGGGTTTTGGTTCTGGTTAGAGGGGATTGGCGAAAAGAATCTCAGTCTATCCTAACCACATCGGGTTTTGATTCTGGTTAGAGGGGGTTGGCAAAAGGACTCTCAGTCTATCCTAACCACCCAGGTGTTGGTGCTGGTTAGAGGGGATTGGCGAAAGGAATCTTAGTCTATCCTAACCACACAGGAGTTTTGGTTCTGGTTAGAGGAGATTGGCGAAAGGAATCTCAGTCTATCCTAACCACATCGGATTTTGGTTCTGGTTAGAGGGGGTTGGCGCAAGGAATCTCAGTCTATCCTAACCAGACAGGGGTTTTGGTTATGGTTAGAGGGGATTGGCGAAAAAAATCTCAGTCTATCCTAACCACACAGGGGTTTTGGTTATGGTTAGAGCGGATTGGCGAAAGGAATCTCAGTCTATCCTAACCACACAGGGGTTTTGGTTCTGGTTAGAGAGGATTGGCGAAAAGAATCTCAGTCTATCCTAACCACATCGAGTTTTGGTTCTGGTTAGAGGGGATTGGCGAAAGTAATTTCAGTCTATCCTAACCACATCGGATTTTGGTTCTGGTTAGCGGGGGTTGGCGCAAGGAATCTCAGTCTATCCTAACCATATCGGATTTTGGTTCTGGTTAGAGGGGATTGGCGAAAGGAATCTCAGTCTATCCTAACCACAGCGGATTTTGGTTCTGGTTAGAGGGGGTTGGCGCAAGGAATCTCAGTCTATCCTAACCACACAGGCGTTTCGGTTCTGGTTAGAGGGGATTGGCGAAAGGAATCTCAATCAATCCTAAACACACAGGGGTTTTGGTTCTGGTTAGAGGGGATTGGCGAAAGGAATCTCAGTCTATCCTAACCACACAGGGGTTTTGGTTCTGGTTAGAGGGGATTGGCGATAGGAATCTCAGTCTATCCTAACCACACAGGGGTTTTTGTTCTGGTTAGAGGGGATTGGCGAAAGGAATCTCAATCTATCCTAACCACATCGGATTTTGGTTCTGGTTAGCGGGGGTTGGCGCAAGGAATCTCAGTCTATCCTAACCACATCGGATTTTGGTTCTGGTTAGAGGGGATTGGCGAAAGGAATCTCAGCCTATCCTAACCACACAGGCGTTGTGGTTCTGGTTAGAGGGGATTGGCGAAAGGAATCTCAGTCTATCCTAACCACACAGGGGTTTTGGTTCTGGTTAGAGGGGATTGGCGAAAGGAATCTCAGTCTATCCTAACCACCGTAGGATTTTAGTTCTGGTTAGAGGGGATTGGCGAAAGGAATCTCAATCTATCCTAACCACATCGGATTTTGGTTCTGGTTAGCGGGGGTTGGCGCAAGGAATCTCAGTCTATCCTAACCACATCGGATTTTGGTTCTGGTTAGAGGGGCTTGGCGAAAGGAATCTCAGTCTATCCTAACCACACAGGGGTTTTGGTTCTGGTTAGAGCGGATTGGCGAAAGGAATCTCAGTCTATCCTAACCACACAGGGGTTTTGGTTCTGGTTAGAGGGGATTCGCGAAAAGAATCTCAGTCTATCTTAACCACATCGGGTTTTGGTTCTGGTTAGAGGGGATTGGCAAAAGGAATCTCAGTCTATCCTAACCACACAGGTGTTGGTGCTGGTTAGAGGGGATTGGCGAAAGGAATCTTAGTCTATCCTAACCACACAGGAGTTTTGGTTCTGGTTAGAGGAGATTGGCGAAAGGAATCTCAGTCTATCGTAACCACATCGGATTTTGGTTCTGGTTAGAGGGGGTTGGCGCAAGGAATCTCAGTCTATCCTAACCACACAGGGGTTTTGGTTCTGGTTAGAGGGGATTGGCGAAAGGAATCTCAGTCTACCCTAACCACACAGGAGTTTTGGTTCTGGTTAGAGGGGATTGGCGAAAGGAATCTCAGTCTATCCTAACCACACAGGTTTTGGTTCTGGTTAGAGGGGATTGGCGAAAGGAATCTCAGTTTATCCTAACCACACAGGAGTTTTGGTTCTCGTTAGAGGGGATTGGCGAAAGGAATCTCAGTCTATCATAACCACATCGGATTTTGGTTCTGGTTAGAGGGGGTTGGCGCAAGGAATCTCAGTCTAACCTAACCACCGTAGGATTTTAGTTCTGGTTAGAGGGGATTGGCGAAAGGAATCTCAGTCTATCCTAACCACATCGGATTTTGGTTCTGGTTAGCGGGGGTTGGCGCAAGGAATCTCAGTCTATCCTAACCACAACGGATTTTGGTTCTGGTTATAGGGGATTGGCGAAAGGAATCTCAGTCTATCCTAACCACACAGGCGTTGTGGTTCTGGTTAGAGGGGATTGGCGAAAGGAATCTCAGTTTATCCTAACCACACAGGAGTTTTGGTTCTCGTTAGAGGGGATTGGCGAAAGGAATCTCAGTCTATCATAACCACATCGGATTTTGGTTCTGGTTAGAGGGGGTTGGCGCAAGGAATCTCAGTCTAACCTAACCACCGTAGGATTTTAGTTCTGGTTAGAGGGGATTGGCGAAAGGAATCTCAGTCTATCCTAACCACATCGGATTTTGGTTCTGGTTAGCGGGGGTTGGCGCAAGGAATCTCAGTCTATCCTAACCACATCGGATTTTGGTTCTAGTTAGAGGGGATTGGCGAAAGGAATCTCAGTCTATCCTAACCACACAGGGGTTTTGGTTCTGGTTAGAGCGGATTGGCGAAAGGAATCTCAGTCTATCCTAACCACATCGGATTTTGGTTCTGGTTAGCGGGGGTTGGCGCAAGGAATCTCAGTCTATCCTAACCACAACGGATTTTGGTTCTGGTTATAGGGGATTGGCGAAAGGAATCTCAGTCTATCCTAACCACACAGGGGTTTTGGTTCTGGTTAGAGGGGATTGGCGATAGGAATCTCAGTCTATCCTAACCACACAGGGGTTTTTGTTCTGGTTAGAGGGGATTGGCGAAAGGAATCTCAATCTATCCTAACCACATCGGATTTTGGTTCTGGTTAGCGGGGGTTGGCGCAAGGAATCTCAGTCTATCCTAACCACATCGGATTTTGGTTCTGGTTAGAGGGGATTGGCGAAAGGAATCTCAGCCTATCCTAACCACACAGGCGTTGTGGTTCTGGTTAGAGGGGATTGGCGAAAGGAATCTCAGTCTATCCTAACCACACAGGGGTTTTGGTTCTGGTTAGAGGGGATTGGCGAAAGGAATCTCAGTCTATCCTAACCACCGTAGGATTTTAGTTCTGGTTAGAGGGGATTGGCGAAAGGAATCTCAATCTATCCTAACCACATCGGATTTTGGTTCTGGTTAGCGGGGGTTGGCGCAAGGAATCTCAGTCTATCCTAACCACATCGGATTTTGGTTCTGGTTAGAGGGGCTTGGCGAAAGGAATCTCAGTCTATCCTAACCACACAGGGGTTTTGGTTCTGGTTAGAGCGGATTGGCGAAAGGAATCTCAGTCTATCCTAACCACACAGGGGTTTTGGTTCTGGTTAGAGGGGATTCGCGAAAAGAATCTCAGTCTATCTTAACCACATCGGGTTTTGGTTCTGGTTAGAGGGGATTGGCAAAAGGAATCTCAGTCTATCCTAACCACACAGGTGTTGGTGCTGGTTAGAGGGGATTGGCGAAAGGAATCTTAGTCTATCCTAACCACACAGGAGTTTTGGTTCTGGTTAGAGGAGATTGGCGAAAGGAATCTCAGTCTATCGTAACCACATCGGATTTTGGTTCTGGTTAGAGGGGGTTGGCGCAAGGAATCTCAGTCTATCCTAACCACACAGGGGTTTTGGTTCTGGTTAGAGGGGATTGGCGAAAGGAATCTCAGTCTACCCTAACCACACAGGAGTTTTGGTTCTGGTTAGAGGGGATTGGCGAAAGGAATCTCAGTCTATCCTAACCACACAGGTTTTGGTTCTGGTTAGAGGGGATTGGCGAAAGGAATCTCAGTTTATCCTAACCACACAGGAGTTTTGGTTCTCGTTAGAGGGGATTGGCGAAAGGAATCTCAGTCTATCATAACCACATCGGATTTTGGTTCTGGTTAGAGGGGGTTGGCGCAAGGAATCTCAGTCTAACCTAACCACCGTAGGATTTTAGTTCTGGTTAGAGGGGATTGGCGAAAGGAATCTCAGTCTATCCTAACCACATCGGATTTTGGTTCTGGTTAGCGGGGGTTGGCGCAAGGAATCTCAGTCTATCCTAACCACAACGGATTTTGGTTCTGGTTATAGGGGATTGGCGAAAGGAATCTCAGTCTATCCTAACCACACAGGCGTTGTGGTTCTGGTTAGAGGGGATTGGCGAAAGGAATCTCAGTTTATCCTAACCACACAGGAGTTTTGGTTCTCGTTAGAGGGGATTGGCGAAAGGAATCTCAGTCTATCATAACCACATCGGATTTTGGTTCTGGTTAGAGGGGGTTGGCGCAAGGAATCTCAGTCTAACCTAACCACCGTAGGATTTTAGTTCTGGTTAGAGGGGATTGGCGAAAGGAATCTCAGTCTATCCTAACCACATCGGATTTTGGTTCTGGTTAGCGGGGGTTGGCGCAAGGAATCTCAGTCTATCCTAACCACATCGGATTTTGGTTCTAGTTAGAGGGGATTGGCGAAAGGAATCTCAGTCTATCCTAACCACACAGGGGTTTTGGTTCTGGTTAGAGCGGATTGGCGAAAGGAATCTCAGTCTATCCTAACCACACAGGGGTTTTGGTTCTGGTTAGAGGGGATTGGCGAAAAGAATCTCAGTCTATCCTAACCACATCGGGTTTTGATTCTGGTTAGAGGGGGTTGGCAAAAGGACTCTCAGTGTATCCTAACCACCCAGGTGTTGGTGCTGGTTAGAGGGGATTGGCGAAAGGAATCTTAGTCTATCCTAACCACACAGGAGTTTTGGTTCTGGTTAGAGAAGATTGGCGAAAGGAATCTCAGTCTATCATAACCACATCGGATTTTGGTTCTGGTTAGAGGGGGTTGGCGCAAGGAATCTCAGTCTAACCTAACCACCGTAGGATTTTAGTTCTGGTTAGAGGGGATTGGCGAAAGGAATCTCAGTCTATCCTAACCACATCGGATTTTGGTTCTGGTTAGCGGGGGTTGGCGCAAGGAATCTCAGTCTATCCTAACCACATCGGATTTTGGTTCTAGTTAGAGGGGATTGGCGAAAGGAATCTCAGTCTATCCTAACCACACAGGGGTTTTGGTTCTGGTTAGAGCGGATTGGCGAAAGGAATCTCAGTCTATCCTAACCACACAGGGGTTTTGGTTCTGGTTAGAGGGGATTGGCGAAAAGAATCTCAGTCTATCCTAACCACATCGGGTTTTGATTCTGGTTAGAGGGGGTTGGCAAAAGGACTCTCAGTCTATCCTAACCACCCAGGTGTTGGTGCTGGTTAGAGGGGATTGGCGAAAGGAATCTTAGTCTATCCTAACCACACAGGAGTTTTGGTTCTGGTTAGAGGAGATTGGCGAAAGGAATCTCAGTCTATCCTAACCACATCGGATTTTGGTTCTGGTTAGAGGGGGTTGGCGCAAGGAATCTCAGTCTATCCTAACCATACAGGGGTTTTGGTTATGGTTAGAGGGGATTGGCGAAAAAAATCTCAGTCTATCCTAACCACACAGGGGTTTTGGTTATGGTTAGAGCGGATTGGCGAAAGGAATCTCAGTCTATCCTAACCACACAGGGGTTTTGGTTCTGGTTAGAGGGGATTGGCGAAAAGAATCTCAGTCTATCCTAACCACATCGAGTTTTGGTTCTGGTTAGAGGGGATTGGCGAAAGTAATTTCAGTCTATCCTAACCACATCGGATTTTGGTTCTGGTTAGCGGGGATTGGCGCAAGGAATCTCAGTCTATCCTAACCATATCGGATTTTGGTTCTGGTTAGAGGGGATTGGCGAAAGGAATCTCAGTCTATCCTAACCACACAGGAGTTTTGGTTCTGGTTAGAGAAGATTGGCGAAAGGAATCTCAGTCTATCCTAACCACATCGGATTTTGGTTCTGGTTAGAGGGGGTTGGCGCAAGGAATCTCAGTCTATCCTAACCATACAGGGGTTTTGGTTATGGTTAGAGGGGATTGGCGAAAAAAATCTCAGTCTATCCTAACCACACAGGGGTTTTGGTTATGGTTAGAGCGGATTGGCGAAAGGAATCTCAGTCTATCCTAACCACACAGGGGTTTTGGTTCTGGTTAGAGGGGATTGGCGAAAAGAATCTCAGTCTATCCTAACCACATCGAGTTTTGGTTCTGGTTAGAGGGGATTGGCGAAAGTAATTTCAGTCTATCCTAACCACATCGGATTTTGGTTCTGGTTAGCGGGGATTGGCGCAAGGAATCTCAGTCTATCCTAACCATATCGGATTTTGGTTCTGGTTAGAGGGGATTGGCGAAAGGAATCTCAGTCTATCCTAACCACAGCGGATTTTGGTTCTGGTTAGAGGGGGTTGGCGCAAGGAATCTCAGTCTATCCTAACCACACAGGCGTTTCGGTTCTAGTTAGAGGGGATTGGCGAAAGGAATCTCAATCTATCCTAAACACACAGGGGTTTTGGTTCTGGTTAGAGGGGATTGGCGAAAGGAATCTCAGTCTATCCTAACCACACAGGGGTTTTGGTTCTGGTTAGAGGGGATTGGCGATAGGAATCTCAGTCTATCCTAACCACACAGGGGTTTTTGTTCTGGTTAGAGGGGATTGGCGAAAGGAATCTCAATCTATCCTAACCACATCGGATTTTGGTTCTGGTTAGCGGGGGTTGGCGCAAGGAATCTCAGTCTATCCTAACCACATCGGATTTTGGTTCTGGTTAGAGGGGATTGGCGAAAGGAATCTCAGTCTATCCTAACCACACAGGGGTTTTGGTTCTGGTTAGAGCGGATTGGCGAAAGGAATCTCAGTCTATCCTAACCACACAGGGGTTTTGGTTCTGGTTAGAGGGGATTGGCGAAAAGAATCTCAGTCTATCCTAACCACACCGGTTTTGGTTCTGGTTAGAGGGGATTGGCGAAAGGAATCTCAGTCTATCCTAACCACACAGGGGTTTTGGTTCTGGTTAGAGGGGATTCGCGAAAAGAATCTCAGTCTATCCTAACCACATCGGGTTTTGGTTCTGGTTAGAGGGGATTGGCAAAAGGAATCTCAGTCTATCCTAACCACACAGGTGTTGGTGCTGGTTAGAGGGGATTGGCGAAAGGAATCTTAGTCTATCCTAACCACACAGGAGTTTTGGTTCTGGTTAGAGGAGATTGGCGAAAGGAATCTCAGTCTATCGTAACCACATCGGATTTTGGTTCTGGTTAGAGGGGGTTGGCGCAAGGAATCTCAGTCTATCCTAACCACACAGGGGTTTTGGTTCTGGTTAGAGGGGATTGGCGAAAAGAATCTCAGTCTATCCTAACCACACAGGGGTTTTGTGTAACGACTCGGATTTCTAAGCCCAACAATAGTAAATTTTTTTTTATATATATATATATATATTTAATACACCTGGTGCCGGAAATCAAAAAACTTGAATCCTTACATCATCAAAATACAACCCATACAATCAACAGTTCATTCAAAAGCGAATCTTACACAAACACATAATATTAGTGTTGCATGATTTGAAATTCATATTAAAAATATATATACATGGACATGAGTTTGCATTCTTATACTACTAATAGCCATCACAAAATTTTAAACAAAAAGGGTCTAATAAAAGTTATACATTCAGTACATTGATCCCTACAAAATACATTGTGAGTTCGAATGCATCTACTTAATTCTTTGCAAAAGTAGGTTCCCATGTATCGGGTATCCTAGACATCTTGTTGGTGTGACGTCCCTGCAGCAGTACAAAACATTTAAGAGAAAACAAATACTTAATAATAATAATAATATTGGTAACTAACGGCCTAGCAATTAAATAAGCATTAACATTTATAATTTCTTCATGTATTTGATGTAACAATTAGTAGTACATATAGATACACAAGTTTTCAAATGCCATTCGCCGAAACTAGTCGTTTATTTGTCCCGGCTATCCATCCGGATTCCATAGCAATAGCTGCGTCACTGCCAATCCTAAAATCGGCAGCCGAAACTACATCGCTGCCGATCAAGGAATCGGCAGCGAAACTGGGTCGCTGCCGAATTCTGTATCGGCAGCGAAGACTGCATCGCTGCCGATCCAAAATCGGCAGCGGAAACTGCGTCGCTGTCGATTTCTGTATCGGCAGCGGAAACTAGGTCGCTGCCGATTTCTGTATCGGCAGCGAATACTGTGTCGCTGCCGATCCAGAATCGGCAGCGGAACTGCGTCGCTGCCGATTTCTGTATCGGCAGCGGAAACTAGGTCGCTGCCGATTTCTGTATCGGCAGCGAATACTGTGTCGCTGCCGATCCAGAATCGGCAGCGGAACTGCGTCGCTGCCGATCCACAATCGGCAGCGAAATCATCCCTTTTTAACCCGGCCATCCATTCGGACGACATTAGGCAAAGCTAATCATTCTTTGTCCCGGCCATCCGTTTGGATGCCATTAGCCGAAGCTAATTACTCTTTTGTCCCGGCCATCCGTTTGGATGCCATTAGCCGAAGCTAATCACTCTTTTGTCCCGGCCATCCGTTTGGATGCCATTAGACGAAGCTAATCACTCTTTTGTCCCGGCCATCCGTTTGGATGCTATTAGCCGAAGCTAATCACTCTTTTGTCCCGGCCATCCATTCGGATGCCATTAGCCGAAGCTAATCACTCTTTGTCCCGGCCATCCGTTTGGATGCCATTAGCCGAAGCTAATCACTCTTTTATCAACAATTAAGCGTTCGACAATTTAATATCGGTTCTAACAATATGGTAGTACTCAAGTTAAAATGTTCTAAGGTTCAACATATGAAAAAGAAAGGTGCAAGTCACCTACCTGTTCCACCTGTGGGTCGCTCCTGTCTTGATGATGGTCCAATCCCGACTGCACCACCTGAGACATCAATGGTCACAAATCAGCACAGTTGTATTTATTTTATTTTTGAATCACATTCATCATCACACTTATTTCAATAGTTCACATGTTCACATTAAAGTGTTCCCTATTTTACACCATCATATCATGAAATTGTTATTAGCATTTAAGTCATTCCTGCCTAGGAGGCTTATTGTAGGAATCGGCAGCGAGAACCGGTTCGCTGCGGGCTGCCCAATTCGGCAGCGAGAACTGGTTCGCTGCGGGCTGTCAGTTCGGCAGCGAGAACTGCACCGCTGTTGGCGCCACAGTTTCGCTGCACAACGCACAACTCGGCAGCGAATATCACTTCGCTGCAGGAGGTTCAGCTGCGGCAGCGAAACAGAATTTCGCTGCGCAACACACAACTCGGCAGCGAATATTAATTCGCTGCAGCAGGTTCAGTTGCGGCAGCGAAACAGAATTTCGCTGCGCAACACACAACTAGGCAGCGAATATTAATTCGCTGCAGCAGGTTCAGTTGCGGCAGCGAAACAGAATTTCGCTGCGCAACCCATAATCGGGAGCATCAATTTCAGCACAATCATCACAGTAGAACACCTTAATTCCAGCAACAAACATCACAGCAGAACACATTAATTCCAGCAACAACATCACATTAATTCCAGCAACAACATCACAGCAGAACACATTAATTCCAGCAACAATCATCACAGCAGAACACATTAATTCCAGCAACAACATCACAGCAGAACACATTAATTCCAGCAACAATCATCACAGCAGAACACATTAATTCCAGCAACAACATCACAGCAGAACACATTAATTCCCCCTAGTTAAAGCCGGCCCTCTACCATGATTTGTTAGATGTTCTGAAATTGACTTTATTTCACTTTTGTTTGCTTGTTCTCTTGGTTAATTTCAGCTTCCTTCACAGCTGGCTTAGGTCTTAGATCAATTCTTTTCTTAGGGTTTTTTTTTTCTTCTTTATTTTCGTTTTTTATCTTACGGGGGAGAGGAAGAGAGTTTCATGACCCATACCTTCTGAATTTAACTAAGTTTGAGGAAGGTTTGACACTATTCAGCTGCTGGTTCTCCTTCTTTTTTTTTTTTTTTTCTCACGTTTTTTTTTTTTTTTTTCCGGCTCTCCTTTGCCTCTCCTCTATGCAGCTGCCCACTCCTCTCTCAAGGTCTCATCTCTCCCTCACAAGTTCACAAAGTAATCTCTACTGGTCTAATTTACGTTTCTGTTGTGAAAGGGGAAGGGAAGAACGGCATGCAGCTGCTGGATTTGGAAGGAGATGGGTCATTCTCTCTCCCCTCTTTGTATTTATACTACCCATCCAATGAAATGGGTTGTTTGGGGGTTGGTTTAGGTGTGTCCTTATCCTTGTTTGGTTTATCTAAAACCAGTTTTACCCCTCCCTCCCAGCTCTGCGTCACTGTTCATTGAGAAATCGGCAGCGAAAACTGCATCGCTGCCGATTTCTGCATCGGCAGCAAAAACTGTGTCGCTGCCGATCCAGAATCGGCAGCGGAACTGCGTCGCTGCCGATTCAGAATCGGCAGCGGAACTGCGTCGCTGCAGATTTCTGCATCAGCAGCGAAAACTGCATCCATCATCATCCCTCTCTCTCTAAATATATATATATATATATTTTCCTTTGGGTGTTTACATTCTCCCCTCCTAAATATGAATTTCGTCCTCGAAATTTAAGAAGTTTTCACACTCCATACCTGGTAGATCAAATAAAGTGGGGTACTTTTTTCTCATCTCAGCCTCCCTCTCCCAAGTTTCCTCTTCTACTTGAGCATTTCGCCATAAGATTCTAACAATGGGGATCTTTTTGCTCCGCAACTCCTTCACTTCTTGATCTAGTATCCGTATGGGCCTCAATTCCAATGTTAAGTCTTCCTTGACCTCTACTGGGACCTGGGGTAGAACTCGGGCGGGGTCTACGTTAGCCTTCCTTAACAAGGAGACATGGAACACATCATGGACCCTGGCTAACTGTGGGGGCAATTCCACCTTGTAGGCTACTGGTCCAACTCGTTGTAAGATTTTGAAGGGTCCAATGAATCGGGGAGTTAACTTCCCTTTCAATCCAAATCGTAACAAGTTCTTCCATGGGGCTACCTTCAGGAACACCTGGTCCCCCGTACTGAACTCGAGAGGTCTTCTCCTCACATCGGCATACTTCTTCTGTCTATCCTGTGCGGCTTTGATGCGATCCCTGATAATTCTCACTTTCTCCGTGGTGACTTGAACTAACTCTGCGCCATATAACTTCCGGTCCCCAATTTCTTCCCAACATAAAGGAGTTCTACACCTCCTACCATACAAGGCTTCATATGGGGCCATCCCTATTGTGGCTTGGTGACTATTGTTATAAGTGAACTCCACCAATGCCATGTGTTCCTCCCAGTTTCCTCCAAATGCTAGCACACATGCCCGTAATAGGTCTTCCAAGACTTGAATGACTCTTTTCGATTGGCCATCCGTTTGGGGGTGAAACGCAGTGCTCATGTCCAATCTTGTTCCCAAGGCATGTTGTATGCTCGGCCAAAGTCGAGAGGTGAACCTAGGATCTCGATCCGATACAATGGACACCGGAATCCCATGAAGTCGTACCACCTCATTTATGTAGATCTTGGCAAGCTTGTCCACCGAGTCGGTCATCTTTACAGGCAAGAATAGTGCGGATTTCGTCAACCGATCTACAATGACCCATATCGCATCATTTCCTTTTCTCCCCTTGGGAAATCCTGACACGAAATCCATGGTGATCATCTCCCACTTCCATTCTGGAATTTGTAATGGCTGTAATGGTCCCGCAGGCCTTTGGTGTTCAACCTTGACTTGTTGACATATCCCACACTTTGACACATACTCAGCTATTTCCCTTTTCATATTAGGCCACCAATAGAGGTGTTTCAGGTCTCGGTACATTTTAGTGCTGCCAGGATGTATGGAGAATTTGGACTCATGTGCTTCTTGCAGAACCATACGTTTGACTGTTTCGTCATCAGGCACGTACAACCGTTGTCCCATCATCAAGGATCCATCCTCCGCTACTCGGAATTTCATTTCTACCCCGGCCTCCACATTCTTCCTAATCTTGGATCCCACCTTGTCATGGAATTGGGCATGCAGTATCTGTTCTCGATACGTTGGTCGCACCAATAATTGGGCTACTAACCCACCTCTTGCATCAATTCCCAAATCTGCACCCAACTCTTTTAACCACATCGGATTTTGGTTCTGGTTAGAAGGGATTGGCGAAAGGAATCTCAGTCTATCCTAACCACACAGGGGTTTTGGTTCTGGTTAGAGAGGATTAGCGAAAAGAATCTCAGTCTATCCTAACCACATCGGATTTTGGTTCTGGTTAGAGGGGATTGGCCAAAGGAATCTCAGTCTATCCTAACCACACAGGAGTTTTGGTTCTAGTTAGAGGGGATTGGCCAAAGGAATCTCAGTCTATCCTAATCACACAGGAGTTTTGGTTTTGGTTCTGGTTAGAGGGGATTGGTGAAAGGAATCTCAGTCTATCCTAACCACACAGGGGTTTTGGTTCTGGTTAGAGGGGATTGGCGAAAGGAATCTCAGTCTATCCTAACCACATCGAGTTTTGGTTCTGGTTAGAGGGGATTGGCGAAAGGAATTTCAGTCTATCCTAACCACATCGGATTTTGGTTCTGGTTAGCGGGGGTTGGCGCAAGGAATCTCAGTCTATCCTAACCACATCGGATTTTAGTTCTGGTTAGAGGGGATTGGCGAAAGGAATCTCAGTCTATCCTAACCACACAGGCGTTTTGGTTCTGGTTAGAGGGGAGTGGCGAAAGGAATCTCAGTCTATCCTAACCACACAGGCGTTTTGGTTCTGGTTAGAGGGGATTGGCGAAAGGAATCTCGGTCTATCCTAACCACACAGGAGTTTTGGTTCTGGTTAGAGGGGATTGGCGAAAGGAATCTCAGTCTATCCTAACCACACCGGATTTTGGTTCTGGTTAGAGGGGGTTGGCGCAAGGAATCTCAGTCTATCCTAACCACATCGGATTTTGGTTCTGGTTAGAGGGGACTGGCGAAAAGAATCTCAGTCTATCCGACCCACATCGAGTTTTGGTTCTGGTTAGAGGGGATTGGCGAAAGGAATTTCAGTCTATCCTAACCACATCGGATTTTGGTTCTGGTTAGCGGGGGTTGGCGCAAGGAATCTGAGTCTATCCTAACCACATCGGATTTTGGTTCTGCTTAGATGGTATTGGCGAAAGGAATCTCAGTCTATCCTAACCACAACGGATTTTGGTTCTGGTTAGAGGGGGTTGGCAAAAGGAATCTCAGTCTATCCTAACCACACAGGTTTTGGTTCTGGTTAGAGGGGATTGCCGAAAGGAATCTTAGTCTATCCTAACCACACAAGAGTTTTGGTTCTGGTTAAAGGGGATTAGCGAAAAGAATCTCAGTCTATCCTAACCACATCGGGTTTTGGTTCTGGTTAGAGAAGGTTGGCAAAAGGAATCTCAGTCTATCCTAACCACACAGGAGTTTTGGTTCTGGTTAGAGGGGATTGGCGAAAGGAATCTCAGTCTATCCTAACCACATCGGATTTTGGTTCTGGTTAGAGGGGGTTGTTGCAAGGAATCTCAGTCTATCCTAACCACCGTAGGATTTTTGTTCTGGTTAAAGGGGATTGGCGCATGGAATCTCAGTCTATCCTAACCACATCGGATTTTGGTTCTGGTTAGAGGGGGTTGGCGAAAGGAATCTCAGTCTATCCTAACCACACAGGTTTTGGTTCTGGTTAGAGGGGATTGGCGAAAGGAATCTTAGTCTATCCTAACCACACAAGAGTTTTGGTTCTCGTTAGAGGGGATTGGCGAAAGGAATCTCAGTCTATCCTAACCACACAGGGGTTTTGGTTCTGGTAAGAGGGGATTGGCGCATGGAATCTCAGTCTATCCTAACCACATCGGATTTTGGTTCTGGTTAGAGGGGGTTGGTGAAAGGAATCTAAGTCTATCCTAACCACACAGGTTTTGGTTCTGGTTAGAGGGGATTGGCGAAAGGAATCTCAGTCTATCCTAACCACACAAGAGTTTTGGTTCTCGTTAGAGGGGATTGGCGAAAGGAATCTCAGTCTATCCTAACCACACAGGGGTTTTGGTTCTGGTTAGAGGGGATTGGTGAAAAGAATTTCAGTCTATCCTAACCACATCGGATTTTGGTTCTGGTTAGCGGGGGTTGGCGCAAGGAATCTGAGTCTATCCTAACCACATCGGATTTTGGTTCTGCTTAGATGGGATTGGCGAAAGGAATCTCAGTCTATCCTAACCACAACGGATTTTGGTTCTGGTTAGAGGGGGTTGGCAAAAGGAATCTCAGTCTATCCTAACCACACAGGTTTTGGTTCTGGTTAGAGGGGATTGACGAAAGGAATCTTAGTCTATCCTAACCACACAAGAGTTTTGGTTCTGGTTAGAGGGGATTGGCGAAAGGAATCTCAGTCTATCCTAACCACATCGGTTTTTGGTTCTGGTTAGAGGGGGTTGGCGCAAGGAATCTCAGTCTAACCTAACCACCGTAGGATTTTAGTTCTGGTTAGAGGGGATTGGCGAAAGGAATCTCAGTCTATCCTAACCACATCGGATTTTGGTTCTGGTTAGAAAGGATTGGCGAAAGGAATCTCAGTCTATCCTTACCACACAGGGGTTTTGGTTCTGGTTAGAGAGGATTAGCGAAAAGAATCTCAGTCTATCCTAACCACATCGGATTTTGGTTCTGGTTAGAGGGGATTGGCAAAAGGAATCTCAGTCTATCCTAACCACACAGGAGTTTTGGTTCTGGTTAGAGGGGATTGGCCAAAGGAATCTCAGTCTATCCTAACCACATCGAGTTTTGGTTCTGGTTAGAGGGGATTGGCGAAAGGAATTTCAGTCTATCCTAACCACATCGGATTTTGGTTCTGGTTAGCGGGGGTTGGCGCAAGGAATCTCAGTCTATCCTAACCACATCGGATTTTAGTTCTGGTTAGAGGGGATTGGCGAAAGGAATCTCAGTCTATCCTAACCACACAGGGGTTTTGGTTCTGGTTAGAGGGGAGTGGCGAAAGGAATCTCAGTCTATCCTACCCACATCGAGTTTTGGTTCTGGTTAGAGGGGATTGGCGAAAGGAATTTCAGTCTATCCTAACCACATCGGATTTTGGTTCTGGTTAGCGGGGGTTGGCGCAAGGAATCTCAGTCTATCCTAACCACATCAGATTTTGGTTCTGGTTAGAGGGGATTGCCGAAAGGAATCTCAGTCTATCATAACCACACAAGGGTTTTGGTTCTAGTTAAAAGGGATTAGCGAAAAGAATCTCAGTCTATCCTAACCACATCGGGTTTTGGTTCTGGTTAGAGAAGGTTGGCAAAAGGAATCTCAGTGTATCCTAACCACACAAGAGTTTTGGTTCTGGTTAGAGCGGATTGGCGAAAGGAATCTCAGTCTATCCTAACCACATCGAATTTTGGTTCTGGTTAGAGGGGGTTGTTGCAAGGAATCTCATTCTATCCTAACGACCGTAGGATTTTTGTTCTGGTTAAAGGGGATTGGCGCATGGAATCTCAGTCTATCCTAACCACATCGGATTTTGGTTCTGGTTAGAGGGGGTTGGCGAAAGGAATCTTAGTCTATCCTAACCACACAGGTTTTGGTTCTGGTTAGAGGGGATTGGCGAAAGGAATCTCAGTCTATCCTAACCACACAAGAGTTTTGGTTCTCGTTAGAGGGGATTGGCGAAAGGAATCTCAGTCTATCCTAACCACACAGGGGTTTTGGTTCTGGTTAGAGGGGATTGGCGAAAGGAATCTCAGTCTATCCTAACCACATCGAGTTTTGGTTCTGGTTAGAGGGGATTGGCGAAAGGAATTTCAGTCTATCCTAACCACATCGGATTTTGGTTCTGGTTAGCGGGGGTTGGCGCAAGGAATCTCAGTCTATCCTAACCACATCGGATTTTAGTTCTGGTTAGAGGGGATTGGCGAAAGGAATCTCAGTCTATCCTAACCACACAGGCATTTTGGTTCTGGTTAGAGGGGAGTGGCGAAAGGAATCTCAGTCTATCCTAACCACACAGGCGTTTTGGTTCTCGTTAGAGGGGATTGGCGAAAGGAATCTCAGTCTATCCTAACCACACAGGAGTTTTGGTTCTGGTTAGAGGTGATTGGCGAAAGGAATCTCAGTCTATCCTAACCACACCGGATTTTGGTTCTGGTTAGAGGGGGTTGGCGCAAGGAATTTCAGTCTATCCTAACCACATCGGATTTTGGTTCTGGTTAGAGGGGACTGGCGAAAAGAATCTCAGTCTATCCTACCCACATCGAGTTTTGGTTCTGGTTAGAGGGGATTGGCGAAAGGAATTTCAGTCTATCCTAACCACATCGGATTTTGGTTCTGGTTAGCGGGGGTTGGCGCAAGGAATATGAGTCTATCCTAACCACATCGGATTTTGGTTCTGCTTAGATGGGATTGGCGAAGGGAATCTCAGTCAATCCTAACCACAACGGATTTTGGTTCTGGTTAGAGGGGGTTGGCAAAAGGAATCTCAGTCTATCCTAACCACACAGGTTTTGGTTCTGGTTAGAGGGGATTGACGAAAGGAATCTTAGTCTATCCTAACCACACAAGAGTTTTGGTTCTGGTTACAGGGGATTAGCGAAAAGAATCTCAGTCTATCCTAACCACATCGGGTTTTGGTTCTGGTTAGAGAAGGTTGGCAAAAGGAATCTCAGTCTATCCTAACCACACAGGAGTTTTGGTTCTGGTTAGAGGGGATTGGCGAAAGGAATCTCAGTCTATCTTAACCACATCGGATTTTGGTTCTGGTTAGAGGGGGTTGTTGCTAGGAATCTCAGTCTATCCTAACCACCGTAGGATTTTTGTTCTGGTTAAAGGGGATTGGCGCATGGAATCTCAGTCTATCCTAACCACATCGGATTTTGGTTCTGGTTAGAGGGGGTTGGCGAAAGGAATCTCAGTCTATCCTAACCACACAGGTTTTGGTTCTGGTTAGAGGGGCTTGGCGAAAGGAATCTCAGTCTATCCTAACCACACAAGAGTTTTGGTTCTCGTTAGAGGGGATTGGCGAAAGGAATCTCAGTCTATCCTAACCACACAGGGGTTTTGGTTCTGGTAAGAGGGGATTGGCGCATGGAATCTCAGTCTATCCTAACCACATCGGATTTTGGTTCTGGTTAGAGGGGGTTGGTGAAAGGAATCTCAGTCTATCCTAACCACACAGGTTTTGGTTCTGGTTAGAGGGGATTGGCGAAAGGAATCTCAGTCTATCCTAACCACACAAGAGTTTTGGTTCTCGTTAGAGGGGATTGGCGAAAGGAATCTCAGTCTATCCTAACCACACAGGGGTTTTGGTTCTGGTTAGAGGGGATTGGCGAAAAGAATTTCAGTCTATCCTAACCACATCGGATTTTGGTTCTGGTTAGCGGGGGTTGGCGCAAGGAATCTGAGTCTATCCTAACCACATCGGATTTTGGTTCTGCTTAGATGGGATTGGCGAAAGGAATCTCAGTCTATCCTAACCACAACGGATTTTGGTTCTGGTTAGAGGGGGTTGGCAAAAGGAATCTCAGTCTATCCTAACCACACAGGTTTTGGTTCTGGTTAGAGGGGATTGACGAAAGGAATCTTAGTCTATCCTAACCACACAAGAGTTTTGGTTCTGGTTAAAGGGGATTAGCGAAAAGAATCTCAGTCTATCCTAACCACATCGGGTTTTGGTTCTGGTTAGAGAAGGTTGGCAAAAGGAATCTCAGTCTATCCTAACCACACAGGAGTTTTGGTTCTGGTTAGAGGGGGTTGGTGAAAGGAATCTCAGTCTATCCTAACCACACAGGTTTTGGTTCTGGTTAGAGGGGCTTGGAGAAAGGAATCTCAGTCTATCCTAACCACACAAGAGTTTTGGTTCTCGTTAGAGGGGATTGGCGAAAGGAATCTCAGTCTATCCTAACCACACAGGGGTTTTGGTTCTGGTTAGAGGGGATTGGCGAAAAGAATTTCAGTCTATCCTAACCACATCGGATTTTGGTTCTGGTTAGCGGGGGTTGGCGCAAGGAATCTGAGTCTATCCTAACCACATCGGATTTTGGTTCTGCTTAGATGGGATTGGCGAAAGGAATCTCAGTCTATCCTAACCACAACGGATTTTGGTTCTGGTTAGAGGGGGTTGGCAAAAGGAATCTCAGTCTATCCTAACCACACAGGCGTTTTGGTTCTGGTTAGAGGGGAGTGGCGAAAGGAATCTCAGTCTATCCTAACCACACAGGCGTTTTGGTTCTGGTTAGAGGGGATTGGCGAAAGGAATCTCGGTCTATCCTAACCACACAGGAGTTTTGGTTCTGGTTAGAGGGGGTTGGCAAAAGGAATCTCAGTCTATCCTAACCACACAGGTTTTGGTTCTGGTTAGAGGGGATTGACGAAAGGAATCTTAGTCTATCCTAACCACACAAGAGTTTTGGTTCTGGTTAAAGGGGATTAGCGAAAAGAATCTCAGTCTATCCTAACCACATCGGGTTTTGGTTCTGGTTAGAGAAGGTTGGCAAAAGGAATCTCAGTCTATCCTAACCACACAGGAGTTTTGGTTCTGGTTAGAGGGGATTGGCGAAAGGAATCTCAGTCTATCCTAACCACATCGGATTTTGGTTCTGGTTAGAGGGGGTTGTTGCAAGGAATCTCAGTCTATCCTAACCACCGTACGATTTTTGTTCTGGTTAAAAGGGATTGGCGCATGGAATCTCAGTCTATCCTAACCACATCGGATTTTGGTTCTGGTTAGAGGGGGTTGGCGAAAGGAATCTCAGTCTATCCTAACCACACAGGTTTTGGTTCTGGTTAGAGGGGATTGGCGAAAGGAATCTTAGTCTATCCTAACCACACAAGAGTTTTGGTTCTCGTTAGAGGGGATTGGCGAAAGGAATCTCAGTCTATCCTAACCACACAGGGGTTTTAGTTCTGGTAAGAGGGGATTGGCGCATGGAATCTCAGTCTATCCTAACCACATCGGATTTTGGTTCTGGTTAGAGGGGGTTGGTGAAAGGAATCTAAGTCTATCCTAACCACACAGGTTTTGGTTCTGGTTAGAGGGGATTGGCGAAAGGAATCTCAGTCTATCCTAACCACACAAGAGTTTTGGTTCTCGTTAGAGGGGATTGGCGAAAGGAATCTCAGTCTATCCTAACCACACAGGGGTTTTGGTTCTGGTTAGAGGGGATTGGCGAAAAGAATTTCAGTCTATCCTAACCACATCGGATTTTGGTTCTGGTTAGCGGGGGTTGGCGCAAGGAATCTGAGTCTATCCTAACCACATCGGATTTTGGTTCTGCTTAGATGGGATTGGCGAAAGGAATCTCAGTCTATCCTAACCACAACGGATTTTGGTTCTGGTTAGAGGGGGTTGGCAAAAGGAATCTCAGTCTATCCTAACCACACAGGTTTTGGTTCTGGTTAGAGGGGATTGACGAAAGGAATCTTAGTCTATCCTAACCACACAAGAGTTTTGGTTCTGGTTAGAGGGGATTGGCGAAAGGAATCTCAGTCTATCCTAACCACATCGGTTTTTGGTTCTGGTTAGAGGGGGTTGGCGCAAGGAATCTCAGTCTAACCTAACCACCGTAGGATTTTAGTTCTGGTTAGAGGGGATTGGCGAAAGGAATCTCAGTCTATCCTAACCACATCGGATTTTGGTTCTGGTTAGAAGGGATTGGCGAAAGGAATCTCAGTCTATCCTTACCACACAGGGGTTTTGGTTCTGGTTAGAGAGGATTAGCGAAAAGAATCTCAGTCTATCCTAACCACATCGGATTTTGGTTCTGGTTAGAGGGGATTGGCAAAAGGAATCTCAGTCTATCCTAACCACACAGGAGTTTTGGTTCTGGTTAGAGGGGATTGGCGAAAGGAATCTCAGTCTATCCTAACCACATCGGATTTTGGTTCTGGTTAGAGGGGATTGGCGAAAGGAATCTCAGTCTATCCTAACCACATCGGATTTTGGTTCTGGTTAGCGGGGGTTGGCGCAAGGAATCTCAGTCTATCCTAACCACATCGGATTTTAGTTCTGGTTAGAGGGGATTGGCGAAAGGAATCTCAGTCTATCCTAACCACACAGGGGTTTTGGTTCTGGTTAGAGGGGAGTGGCGAAAGGAATCTCAGTCTATCCTACCCACATCGAGTTTTGGTTCTGGTTAGAGGGGATTGGCGAAAGGAATTTCAGTCTATCCTAACCACATCGGATTTTGGTTCTGGTTAGCGGGGGTTGGCGCAAGGAATCTCAGTCTATCCTAACCACATCGGGTTTTGGTTCTGGTTAGAGAAGGTTGGCAAAAGGAATCTCAGTGTATCCTAACCACACAAGAGTTTTGGTTCTGGTTAGAGCGGATTGGCGAAAGGAATCTCAGTCTATCCTAACCACATCGAATTTTGGTTCTGGTTAGAGGGGGTTGTTGCAAGGAATCTCATTCTATCCTAACCACCGTAGGATTTTTGTTCTGGTTAAAGGGGATTGGCGCATGGAATCTCAGTCTATCCTAACCACATCGGATTTTGGTTCTGGTTAGAGGGGGTTGGCGAAAGGAATCTTAGTCTATCCTAACCACACAGGTTTTGGTTCTGGTTAGAGGGGATTGGCGAAAGGAATCTCACTCTATCCTAACCACACAAGAGTTTTGGTTCTCGTTAGAGGGGATTGGCGAAAGGAATCTCAGTCTATCCTAACCACACAGGGGTTTTGGTTCTGGTTAGAGGGGATTGGCGAAAGGAATCTCAGTCTATCCTAACCACATCGAGTTTTGGTTCTGGTTAGAGGGGATTGGCGAAAGGAATTTCAGTCTATCCTAACCACATCGGATTTTGGTTCTGGTTAGCGGGGGTTGGCGCAAGGAATCTCAGTCTATCCTAACCACATCGGATTTTAGTTCTGGTTAGAGGGGATTGGCGAAAGGAATCTCAGTCTATCCTAACCACACAGGCATTTTGGTTCTGGTTAGAGGGGAGTGGCGAAAGGAATCTCAGTCTATCCTAACCACACAGGCGTTTTGGTTCTCGTTAGAGGGGATTGGCGAAAGGAATCTCAGTCTATCCTAACCACACAGGAGTTTTGGTTCTGGTTAGAGGTGATTGGCGAAAGGAATCTCAGTCTATCCTAACCACACCGGATTTTGGTTCTGGTTAGAGGGGGTTGGCGCAAGGAATTTCAGTCTATCCTAACCACATCGGATTTTGGTTCTGGTTAGAGGGGACTGGCGAAAAGAATCTCAGTCTATCCTACCCACATCGAGTTTTGGTTCTGGTTAGAGGGGATTGGCGAAAGGAATTTCAGTCTATCCTAACCACATCGGATTTTGGTTCTGGTTAGCGGGGGTTGGCGCAAGGAATATGAGTCTATCCTAACCACATCGGATTTTGGTTCTGCTTAGATGGGATTGGCGAAGGGAATCTCAGTCAATCCTAACCACAACGGATTTTGGTTCTGGTTAGAGGGGGTTGGCAAAAGGAATCTCAGTCTATCCTAACCACACAGGTTTTGGTTCTGGTTAGAGGGGATTGACGAAAGGAATCTTAGTCTATCCTAACCACACAAGAGTTTTGGTTCTGGTTAGCGGGGGTTGGCGCAAGGAATCTCAGTCTATCCTAACCACATCGGGTTTTGGTTCTGGTTAGAGAAGGTTGGCAAAAGGAATCTCAGTGTATCCTAACCACACAAGAGTTTTGGTTCTGGTTAGAGCGGATTGGCGAAAGGAATCTCAGTCTATCCTAACCACATCGAATTTTGGTTCTGGTTAGAGGGGGTTGTTGCAAGGAATCTCATTCTATCCTAACCACCGTAGGATTTTTGTTCTGGTTAAAGGGGATTGGCGCATGGAATCTCAGTCTATCCTAACCACATCGGATTTTGGTTCTGGTTAGAGGGGGTTGGCGAAAGGAATCTTAGTCTATCCTAACCACACAGGTTTTGGTTCTGGTTAGAGGGGATTGGCGAAAGGAATCTCACTCTATCCTAACCACACAAGAGTTTTGGTTCTCGTTAGAGGGGATTGGCGAAAGGAATCTCAGTCTATCCTAACCACACAGGGGTTTTGGTTCTGGTTAGAGGGGATTGGCGAAAGGAATCTCAGTCTATCCTAACCACATCGAGTTTTGGTTCTGGTTAGAGGGGATTGGCGAAAGGAATTTCAGTCTATCCTAACCACATCGGATTTTGGTTCTGGTTAGCGGGGGTTGGCGCAAGGAATCTCAGTCTATCCTAACCACATCGGATTTTAGTTCTGGTTAGAGGGGATTGGCGAAAGGAATCTCAGTCTATCCTAACCACACAGGCATTTTGGTTCTGGTTAGAGGGGAGTGGCGAAAGGAATCTCAGTCTATCCTAACCACACAGGCGTTTTGGTTCTCGTTAGAGGGGATTGGCGAAAGGAATCTCAGTCTATCCTAACCACACAGGAGTTTTGGTTCTGGTTAGAGGTGATTGGCGAAAGGAATCTCAGTCTATCCTAACCACACCGGATTTTGGTTCTGGTTAGAGGGGGTTGGCGCAAGGAATTTCAGTCTATCCTAACCACATCGGATTTTGGTTCTGGTTAGAGGGGACTAGCGAAAAGAATCTCAGTCTATCCTACCCACATCGAGTTTTGGTTCTGGTTAGAGGGGATTGGCGAAAGGAATTTCAGTCTATCCTAACCACATCGGATTTTGGTTCTGGTTAGCGGGGGTTGGCGCAAGGAATATGAGTCTATCCTAACCACATCGGATTTTGGTTCTGCTTAGATGGGATTGGCGAAGGGAATCTCAGTCAATCCTAACCACAACGGATTTTGGTTCTGGTTAGAGGGGGTTGGCAAAAGGAATCTCAGTCTATCCTAACCACACAGGTTTTGGTTCTGGTTAGAGGGGATTGACGAAAGGAATCTTAGTCTATCCTAACCACACAAGAGTTTTGGTTCTGGTTAAAGGGGATTAGCGAAAAGAATCTCAGTCTATCCTAACCACATCGGGTTTTGGTTCTGGTTAGAGAAGGTTGGCAAAAGGAATCTCAGTCTATCCTAACCACACAGGAGTTTTGGTTCTGGTTAGAGGGGATTGGCGAAAGGAATCTCAGTCTATCTTAACCACATCGGATTTTGGTTCTGGTTAGAGGGGGTTGTTGCTAGGAATCTCAGTCTATCCTAACCACCGTAGGATTTTGGTTCTGGTTAAAGGGGATTGGCGCATGGAATCTCAGTCTATCCTAACCACATCGGATTTTGGTTCTGGTTAGAGGGGGTTGGCGAAAGGAATCTCAGTCTATCCTAACCACACAGGTTTTGGTTCTGGTTAGAGGGGATTGGCGAAAGGAATCTCAATCTATCCTAACCACACAAGAGTTTTGGTTCTCGTTAGAGGGGATTGGCGAAAGGAATCTCAGTCTATCCTAACCACACAGGGGTTTTGGTTCTGGTAAGAGGGGATTGGCGCATGGAATCTCAGTCTATCCTAACCACATCGGATTTTGGTTCTGGTTAGAGGGGGTTGGTGAAAGGAATCTCAGTCTATCCTAACCACACAGGTTTTGGTTCTGGTTAGAGGGGATTGGCGAAAGGAATCTCAGTCTATCCTAACCACACAAGAGTTTTGGTTCTCGTTAGAGGGGATTGGCGAAAGGAATCTCAGTCTATCCTAACCACACAGGGGTTTTGGTTCTGGTTAGAGGGGATTGGCGAAAAGAATTTCAGTCTATCCTAACCACATCGGATTTTGGTTCTGGTTAGCGGGGGTTGGCGCAAGGAATCTGAGTCTATCCTAACCACATCGGATTTTGGTTCTGCTTAGATGGGTTTGGCGAAAGGAATCTCAGTCTATCCTAACCACAACGGATTTTGGTTCTGGTTAGCGGGGGTTGGCGCAAGGAATCTGAGTCTATCCTAACCACATCGGATTTTGGTTCTGCTTAGATGGGATTGGCGAAAGGAATCTCAGTCTATCCTAACCACACAGGAGTTTTGGTTCTGGTTAGAGGGGATTGGCCAAAGGAATCTCAGTCTATCCTAACCACACAGGAGTTTTGGTTTTGGTTCTGGTTAGAGGGGATTGGCGAAAGGAATCTCAGTCTATCCTAACCACATCGAGTTTTGGTTCTGGTTAGAGGGGATTGGCGAAAGGAATTTCAGTCTATCCTAACCACATCGGATTTTGGTTCTGGTTAGCGGGGGTTGGCGCAAGGAATCTCAGTCTATCCTAACCACATCGGATTTTAGTTCTGGTTAGAGGGGATTGGCGAAAGGAATCTCAGTCTATCCTAACCACACAGTGGTTTTGGTTCTGGTTAGAGGGGAGTGGCGAAAGGAATCTCAGTCTATCCTACCCACATCGAGTTTTGGTTCTGGTTAGAGGGGATTGGCGAAAGGAATTTCAGTCTATCCTAACCACATCGGATTTTGGTTCTGGTTAGCGGGGGTTGGCGCAAGGAATCTCAGTCTATCCTAACCACATCGGATTTTGGTTCTGGTTAGAGGGGATTGGCGAAAGGAATCTCAGTCTATCCTAACCACACAGGGGTTTTGGTTCTGGTTAGAGGGGAGTGGCGAAAGGAATCTCAGTCTATCCTACCCACATCGAGTTTTGGTTCTGGTTAGAGGGGATTGGCGAAAGGAATTTCAGTCTATCCTAACCACATCGGATTTTGGTTCTGGTTAGCGGGGGTTGGCGCAAGGAATCTCAGTCTATCCTAACCACATCGGATTTTGGTTCTGGTTAGAGGGGATTGCCGAAAGGAATCTCAGTCTATCCTAACCACACAAGGGTTTTGGTTCTAGTTAAAAGGGATTAGCGAAAAGAATCTCAGTCTATCCTAACCACATCGGGTTTTGGTTCTGGTTAGAGAAGGTTGGCAAAAGGAATCTCAGTGTATCCTAACCACACAGGAGTATTGGTTCTGGTTAGAGCGGATTGGCGAAAGGAATCTCAGTCTATCCTAACCACATCGAATTTTGGTTCTGGTTAGAGGAGGTTGTTGCAAGGAATCTCATTCTATCCTAACCACACAAGAGTTTTGGTTCTCGTTAGAGGGGATTGGCGAAAGGAATCTCAGTCTATCCTAACCACACAGGAGTTTTGGTTCTGGTTAGAGGGGTTTGACGAAAGGAATCTCAGTCTATCCTACCCTCCATGGGTTTTGGTTCTGGTTAGAGGGGATTGGCGAAATGAATCTCAGTCTATCCTAACCACACAGGAGTTTTGGTTGTGGTTAGAGGGGATTGGCGAAAGGAATCTCAGTCTATCCTAACCACACAGGGGTTTTGGTTCTCGTTAGAGGGGATTCGCGAAAGGAATCTCAGTCTATCCTAACCATACAGGCGTTTTGGTTCTGGTTAGAGGGGATTGGCGAAAGGAATCTCAGTCTATCCTAACCACACAGGGGTTTTGGTTCTCGTTAGAGGGGATTGGCGAAAGGAATCTCAGTCTATCCTAACCATACAGGCGTTTTGGTTCTGGTTAGAGGGGATTGGTGAAAGGAATCTCAGTCTATCCTAACCACACAGGGGTTTTGGTTCTGGTTAGAGGGGATTGGCGAAAGGAATCTCAGTCTATCCTAACCACACAGGCGTTTTGGTTCTGGTTAGAGGGGATTGGTGAAAGGAATCTCAGTGTATCCTAACCACACAGGAGTTTTGGTTCTCGTTAGAGGGGATTGGCGAAAGGAATCTCAGTCTAGCCTAACCACATCGGATTTTGGTTCTGGTTAGAGGGGGTTGGCGCAAGGAATCTCAGTCTAACCTAACCACCGTAGGATTTTTCGTTCTGGTTAGAAGGGATTGGCGAAAGGAATCTCAGTCTATCCTAACCACATCGGATTTTGGTTCTGGTTAGAGGGGCTTGGCGAAAGGAATCTCAGTCTATCCTAACCACATCGAGTTTTGGTTCTTCTTAGAGGAGATTGGCGAAAGGAATTTCAGTCTATCCTAACCACATCGGATTTTGGTTCTGTTTAGCGGGGGTTGGCGCAAGGAATCTCAGTCTATCCTAACCACACAGGAGTTTTGGTTCTAGTTAGAAGGGTTTGACGAAAGGAATCTCAATTTATCCTACCCACCATGGGTTTTGGTTCTTGTTAGAGGGGATTGGCGAAAGGAATCTCAGTCTATCCTAACCACACAGGAGTTTTGGTTGTGGTTAGAGGGGATTGGCGAAAGGAATCTCGGTCTATCCTAGCCACACAAGCGTTTTGGTTCTGGTTAGAGGGGATTGGCGAAAGGAATCTCAGTCTAACCTAACCACACAGGGGTTTTGGTTCTGGTTAGAGGGGATTGGCGAAAAGAATCTCAGTCTATCCTAACCACATCGAGTTTTGGTTCTGGTTAGAGGGGATTGGCAAAAGGAATTTCAGTCTATCCTAACCACATCGGCTTTTGGTTCTGGTTAGCGGGGGTTGGCGCAAGGAATCTCAGTCTATCCTAACCACATCGGATTTTAGTTCTGGTTAGAGGGGATTGGCGAAAGGAATCTCAGTCTATCCTAACCACACAGTGGTTTTGGTTCTGGTTAGAGGGGAGTGGCGAAAGGAATCTCAGTCTATCCTACCCACATCGAGTTTTGGTTCTGGTTAGAGGGGATTGGCGAAAGGAATTTCAGTCTATCCTAACCACATCGGATTTTGGTTCTGGTTAGCGGGGGTTGGCGCAAGGAATCTCAGTCTATCCTAACCACATCGGATTTTGGTTCTGGTTAGAGGGGATTGGCGAAAGGAATCTCAGTCTATCCTAACCACACAGGGGTTTTGGTTCTGGTTAGAGGGGAGTGGCGAAAGGAATCTCAGTCTATCCTACCCACATCGAGTTTTGGTTCTGGTTAGAGGGGATTGGCGAAAGGAATTTCAGTCTATCCTAACCACATCGGATTTTGGTTCTGGTTAGCGGGGGTTGGCGCAAGGAATCTCAGTCTATCCTAACCACATCGGATTTTGGTTCTGGTTAGAGGGGATTGCCGAAAGGAATCTCAGTCTATCCTAACCACACAAGGGTTTTGGTTCTAGTTAAAAGGGATTAGCGAAAAGAATCTCAGTCTATCCTAACCACATCGGGTTTTGGTTCTGGTTAGAGAAGGTTGGCAAAAGGAATCTCAGTGTATCCTAACCACACAGGAGTATTGGTTCTGGTTAGAGCGGATTGGCGAAAGGAATCTCAGTCTATCCTAACCACATCGAATTTTGGTTCTGGTTAGAGGAGGTTGTTGCAAGGAATCTCATTCTATCCTAACCACACAAGAGTTTTGGTTCTCGTTAGAGGGGATTGGCGAAAGGAATCTCAGTCTATCCTAACCACACAGGAGTTTTGGTTCTGGTTAGAGGGGTTTGACGAAAGGAATCTCAGTCTATCCTACCCTCCATGGGTTTTGGTTCTGGTTAGAGGGGATTGGCGAAATGAATCTCAGTCTATCCTAACCACACAGGAGTTTTGGTTGTGGTTAGAGGGGATTGGCGAAAGGAATCTCAGTCTATCCTAACCACACAGGGGTTTTGGTTCTCGTTAGAGGGGATTCGCGAAAGGAATCTCAGTCTATCCTAACCATACAGGCGTTTTGGTTCTGGTTAGAGGGGATTGGCGAAAGGAATCTCAGTCTATCCTAACCACACAGGGGTTTTGGTTCTCGTTAGAGGGGATTGGCGAAAGGAATCTCAGTCTATCCTAACCATACAGGCGTTTTGGTTCTGGTTAGAGGGGATTGGTGAAAGGAATCTCAGTCTATCCTAACCACACAGGGGTTTTGGTTCTGGTTAGAGGGGATTGGCGAAAGGAATCTCAGTCTATCCTAACCACACAGGCGTTTTGGTTCTGGTTAGAGGGGATTGGTGAAAGGAATCTCAGTGTATCCTAACCACACAGGAGTTTTGGTTCTCGTTAGAGGGGATTGGCGAAAGGAATCTCAGTCTAGCCTAACCACATCGGATTTTGGTTCTGGTTAGAGGGGGTTGGCGCAAGGAATCTCAGTCTAACCTAACCACCGTAGGATTTTTCGTTCTGGTTAGAAGGGATTGGCGAAAGGAATCTCAGTCTATCCTAACCACATCGGATTTTGGTTCTGGTTAGAGGGGCTTGGCGAAAGGAATCTCAGTCTATCCTAACCACATCGAGTTTTGGTTCTTCTTAGAGGAGATTGGCGAAAGGAATTTCAGTCTATCCTAACCACATCGGATTTTGGTTCTGTTTAGCGGGGGTTGGCGCAAGGAATCTCAGTCTATCCTAACCACACAGGAGTTTTGGTTCTAGTTAGAAGGGTTTGACGAAAGGAATCTCAATTTATCCTACCCACCATGGGTTTTGGTTCTTGTTAGAGGGGATTGGCGAAAGGAATCTCAGTCTATCCTAACCACACAGGAGTTTTGGTTGTGGTTAGAGGGGATTGGCGAAAGGAATCTCGGTCTATCCTAGCCACACAAGCGTTTTGGTTCTGGTTAGAGGGGATTGGCGAAAGGAATCTCAGTCTAACCTAACCACACAGGGGTTTTGGTTCTGGTTAGAGGGGATTGGCGAAAAGAATCTCAGTCTATCCTAACCACATCGAGTTTTGGTTCTGGTTAGAGGGGATTGGCAAAAGGAATTTCAGTCTATCCTAACCACATCGGCTTTTGGTTCTGGTTAGCGGGGGTTCGCGCAAGGAATCTCAGTCTATCCTAACCACATCGGATTTTGGTTCTGGTTAGAGGGGATTGGCTAAAGGATCCTAACCACAACGGCTTTTTGGTTCTGGTTAGAGGGGATTGGCGAAAGGAATCTCAGTCTATCGTAACCACACAGGGGTTTTGGTTCTGGTTAGAGGGGATTGGCGAAAGGAATCTCAGTCTATCCTAACCACATAGGAGTTTTGGTTCTCGTTAGAGGGGATTGGCGAAAGGAATCTCAGTCTATTCTAACCACATCGGATTTTGGTTCTGGTTAGAGGGGGTTGGCGCAAGGAATCTCAGTCTAACCTAACCACCGTAGGATTTTCGTTCTAGTTAGAAGGGATTGGCGAAAGGAATCTCAGTCTATCCTAACCACACCAGATTTTAGTTCTGGTTAGAGAGGATTGGCGAAAGGAATCTCAGTCTATCCTAACCACACAGGGGTTTTGGTTCTCGTTAGAGGGGATTCGCGAAAGGAATCTCAGTCTATCCTAACCATACAGGCGTTTTGGTTCTGGTTAGAGGGGATTGGCGAAAGGAATCTCAGTCTATCCTAACCACACAGGGGTTTTGGTTCTGGTTAGAGGGGATTGGCGAAAGGAATCTCTGTCTACCCTAACCACACAGGCGTTTTGGTTCTGGTTAGAGGGGATTGGCGAAAGGAATCTCAGTCTATCCTAACCACACAGGCGTTTTGGTTCTTGTTAGAGGGGATTGGCGAAAAGAATCTCAGTCTATCCTAACCACATCGAGTTTTGGTTCTGGCTAGAGGGGAATGGCGAAAGGAATCTCAGTCTATCCTAACCACATCGGATTTTGGTTCTGGTTAGAGGGGATTGGCGAAAGGAATCTCAGTCTATCCTAACCACACAAGCGTTTTGGTTCTGGTTAGAGGGGATTGGCGAAAGGAATCTCAGTCTAACCTAACCACACAGGGGTTTTGGTTCTGGTTAGAGGGGATTGGCGAAAAGAATCTCAGTCTATCCTAACCACATCGAGTTTTGGTTCTGGTTAGAGGGGATTGGCAAAAGGAATTTCAGTCTATCCTAACCACATCGGCTTTTGGTTCTGGTTAGCGGGGGTTCGCGCAAGGAATCTCAGTCTATCCTAACCACATCGGATTTTGGTTCTGGTTAGAGGGGATTGGCTAAAGGATCCTAACCACAACGGCTTTTTGGTTCTGGTTAGAGGGGATTGGCGAAAGGAATCTCAGTCTATCGTAACCACACAGGGGTTTTGGTTCTGGTTAGAGGGGATTGGCGAAAGGAATCTCAGTCTATCCTAACCACATAGGAGTTTTGGTTCTCGTTAGAGGGGATTGGCGAAAGGAATCTCAGTCTATTCTAACCACATCGGATTTTGGTTCTGGTTAGAGGGGGTTGGCGCAAGGAATCTCAGTCTAACCTAACCACCGTAGGATTTTCGTTCTAGTTAGAAGGGATTGGCGAAAGGAATCTCAGTCTATCCTAACCACACCAGATTTTAGTTCTGGTTAGAGAGGATTGGCGAAAGGAATCTCAGTCTATCCTAACCACACAGGGGTTTTGGTTCTCGTTAGAGGGGATTCGCGAAAGGAATCTCAGTCTATCCTAACCATACAGGCGTTTTGGTTCTGGTTAGAGGGGATTGGCGAAAGGAATCTCAGTCTATCCTTACCACACAGGGGTTTTGGTTCTGGTTAGAGGGGATTGGCGAAAGGAATCTCTGTCTACCCTAACCACACAGGCGTTTTGGTTCTGGTTAGAGGGGATTGGCGAAAGGAATCTCAGTCTATCCTAACCACACAGGCGTTTTGGTTCTTGTTAGAGGGGATTGGCGAAAAGAATCTCAGTCTATCCTAACCACATCGAGTTTTGGTTCTGGTTAGAGGGGATTGGCGAAAGGAATTTCAGTCTATCCTAACCACATCGGATTTTGGTTCTGGTTAGCGGGGGTTGGCGCAAGGAATCTCAGTCTATCCTAACCACATCAGATTTTGGTTCTAGTTGGAGGGGCTTGGCGAAAGGAATCTCATTCTATCCTACCCACCATGGGTTCTAGTTCTGGTTAGAGGGGATTGGCGAAAGGAATCTCAGTCTATCCTAACCACACAGGAGTTTTGGTTGTGGTTAGAGGGGATTGACGAAAGGAATCTCAGTCTATCCTAACCACACAGGCGTTTTGGTTCTGGTTAGAGGGGATTGGCGAAAGGAATTTCAGTCTATCCTAACCACATCGGCTTTTGGTTCTGGTTAGCGGGGGTTGGCGCAAGGAATCTCAGTCTATCCTAACCACATCGGATTTTTGTTCTGGTTAGAGGGTATTGGCGAAAGGAATCTCAGTCTACCCTAACCACACTGGAGTTTTGGTTGTGGTTAGAGGGGATTGGCGAAAGGAATCTCAGTCCATCCTAACCACACATGCGTTTTGGTTCTGGTTAGAGGGGATTGGCGAAAGGAATCTCAGTCTATGCTAACCACACAGGCGTTTTGGTTCTCGTTAGAGGGGATTGGCGAAAAGAATCTCAGTCTATCCTAACCACATCGAGTTTTGGTTCTGGTTAGAGGGGATTGGCGAAAGGAATTTCAGTCTATCCTAACCACATCGGCTTTTGGTTCTGGTTAGCGGGGGTTGGCGCAAGGAATCTCAGTCTATCCTAACCACATCAGATTTTGGTTCTAGTTGGAGGGGATTAGCGAAAGGAATCTCAGTCTATCCTAATTACAACGGATTTTGGTTCTGGTTAGAGGGGGTTGGCCAAAGGAATCTCAGTCTATCCTAACCACACAGGTTTTGGTTCTGGTTAGAGGGGATTGGCGAAAGGAATCTTTGTCTATCCTAACCACACAGGAGTTTTGGTTCTCGTTAGAGGGGATTCGCGAAAGGAATCTCAGTCTATCCTAACTACACAGGGGTTTTGGTTCTGGTTAGAGGGGATTGGCGAAAAGAATCTCAGTCTATCCTAACCACATCGAGTTTTGGTTCTAGTTAGAGGGGATTGGCGAAAGGAATCTCAGTCTATCCTAACCACATCGAATTTTGGTTCTGGTTAGAGGGGGTTGGCGCAAGGAATCTCAGTCTAACCTAACTACCGTAGGATTTTCGTTCTGGTTAGAGGGGATTGGCGAAAGCAATCTCAGTCTATCCTAACCACACAGAGGTTTTGGTGCTCGTTAGAGGGGATTCGCGAAAGGAATCTCAGTCTATCCTAACCACACAGGCGTTTTGGTTCTGGTTAGAGGGGATTGGCGAAAGGAATCTCAGTCGATCCTAACCACACTGGAGTTTTGGTTGTGGTTAGAGGGGATTGGCGAAAGGAATCTCAGTCCATCCTAACCACACATGCGTTTTGGTTCTGGTTAGAGGGGATTGGCGAAAGGAATCTCAGTCCATCCTAACCACACAGGGGTTTTGGTTCTGGTTAGAGGGGATTGGCGAAAAGAATCTCAGTCTATCCTAACCACATCGAGTTTTGGTTCTGGTTAGAGGGGATTGGCGAAAGGAATTTCAGTCTATCCTAACCACATCGGCTTTTGGTTCTGGTTAGCGGGGGTTGGCGCAAGGAATCTCAGTCTATCCTATCCACATCGGATTTTGGTTCTGGTTAGAGGGGGTTGATGAAAGGAATCTTAGTCTATCCTAACCACACAGGAGTTTTGGTTCTCGTTAGAGGGGATTCGCGAAAGGAATCTCAGTCTATCCTAACCACACAGGGGTTTTGGTTCTGGTTAGAGGGGATTGGCGAAAAGAATCTCAGTCTATCCTGACCACATCGAGTTTTGGTTCTGGTTAGAGGGGATTGGCGAAAGGAATTTCAGTCTATCCTAACCACATCGGATTTTGGTTCTGGTTAGAGGGGGTTGGCGCAAGGAATCTCAGTCTAACCTAACCACCGTAGGATTTTCGTTCTGGTTAGAGGGGATTGGCGAAAGGAATCTCAGTCTATCCTAACCACACAGGGGTTTTGGTGCTCGTTAGAGGGGATTCGCGAAAGGAATCTCAGTCTATCCTAACCACACAGGCGTTTTGGTTCTGGTTAGAGGGGATTGGCGAAAGGAATCTCATTCTATCCTAACCACACAGGGGTTTTGGTTCTGGTTAGAGGGGATTGGCGAAAGGAATCTCAGTCTACCCTAACCACACAGGAGTTTTGGTTCTGGTTAGAGGGGATTGGTGAAAGGAATCTCAGTGTATCCTAACCACACAGGAGTTTTGGTGCTGGTTAGAGGGGATTGGCGAAAGGAATCTCAGTCTATCCTAACCACACAGGCGTTTTGGTTCTGGTTAGAGGGGATTGGCGAAAGGAATCTCAGTCTATCCTAACCACATCGGATTTTGGTTCTCGTTAGAGGGGATTGGCGAAAAGAATCTCAGTCTATCCTAACCACATCGAGTTTTGGTTCTGGTTAGAGGGGATTGGCGAAAGGAATCTCAGTCTAACCTAACCACAACGGATTTTGGTTCTGGTTAGAGGGGATTGGCGAAATGAATCTCAGTCTATCCTAACCACACAGGGGTTTTGGTTCTGGTTAGAGTGGATTGATTAAAGGAATCTCAGTCTATCCTAACCACACAAGTTTTGGTTCTGGTTAGAGGGGATTGGCGAAAGGAATCTCAGTGTATCCTAACCACACAGGGGTTTTGGTTCTCGTTAGAGGGGATTTGCGAAAGGAATCTCAGTCTATCCTAACCACACAGGAGTTTTGGTTGTGGTTAGAGGGGATTGGCGAAAGGAATCTCAGTCTATCCTAACCACATCGGATTTTGGTTCTGGTTAGAGGGGGTTGGCGCAAGGAATCTCAGTCTATCCTAACCACACAAGAGTTTTGGTTGTGGTTAGAGGGGATTGGCGAAAGGAATCTCAGTCTATCCTAACCACACATGCGTTTTGGTTCTGGTTAGAGGGGATTGGCGAAAGGAATCTCAGTCTATCCTAACCACACATGCGTTTTGGTTCTGGTTAGAGGGGATTGGCGAAAGGAATCTCAGTCTATCCTAACCACACAGGGGTTTTGGTTCTGGTTAGAGGGGATTGGCGAAAAGAATCTCAGTCTATCCTAACCACATCGAGTTTTGGTTCTGGTTAGAGGGGATTGGCGAAAGGAATTTCAGTCTATCCTGACCACATCGGCTTTTGGTTCTGGTTAGCGGGGGTTGGCGCAAGGAATCTCAGTCTATCCTAACCACATCGGATTTTGGTTCTGGTTAGAGGGGGTTGGCGCAAGGAATCTCAGTCTATCCTAACCACACAAGATTTTTGGTTGTGGTTAGAGGGGATTGGCGAAAGGAATCTCAGTCTATCCTTACCACACAGGCGTTTTGGTTCTGGTTAGAGGTGATTGGCGAAAGGAATCTCAGTCTACCCTAACCACACAGGAGTTTTGGTTCTGGTTAGAGGGGATTGGCGAAAGGAATCTCAGTCTACCCTAACCACACAGGAGTTTTGGTTCTAGTTAGAGGGGATTGGCGCAAGGAATCTCAGTCTATCCTAACCACACAGGGGTTTTGGTTCTGGTTAGAGGGGATTGGCGAAAGGAATCTCAGTCTATCCTAACCACACTGGAGTTTTGGTTGTGGTTAGAGGGGATTGGCGAAAGGAATCTCAGTCTATCCTAACCACACATGCGTTTTGGTTCTGGTTAGAGGGGATTGGCGAAAGGAATCTCAGTCTATCCTAACCACACAGGGGTTTTGGTTCTGGTTAGAGGGGATTGGCGAAAAGAATCTCAGTCTATCCTAACCACATCGAGTTTTGGTTCTGGTTAGAGGGGATTGGCGAAAGGAATTTCAGTCTATCCTAACCACATCGGCTTTTGGTTCTGGTTAGCGGGGGTTGGCGCAAGGAATCTCAGTGTATCCTAACCACATCGGATTTTGGTTCTGGTTAGAGGGGATTGGCGAAAGGAATCTCAGTCTATCCTAACCACAACGGATTTTGGTTCTGGTTAGAGGGGGTTGGCAAAAGGAATCTCAGTCTATCCTAACCACACAGGTTTTGGTTCTGGTTAGAGGGGATTGACGAAAGGAATCTTTGTCTATCCTAACCACACAGGAGTTTTGGTTCTGGTTAGAGGGGATTCGCGAAAGGAATCTCAGTCTATCCTAACCACACAGGGGTTTTGGTTCTGGTTAGAGGGGATTGGCGAAAAGAATCTCAGTCTATCCTAACCACATCGAGTTTTGGTTCTGGTTAGAGGGGATTGGCGAAAGGAATGTCAGTCTATCCTAACCACATCGAATTTTGGTTCTGGTTAGAGGGGGTTGGCGCAAGGAATCTCAGTCTAACCTAACCACCGTAGGATTTTCGTTCTGGTTAGAGGGGATTGGCGAAAGGAATCTCAGTCTATCCTAACCACACAGAGGTTTTGGTGCTCGTTAGAGGGGATTCGCGAAAGGAATCTCAGTCTATCCTAACCACACAGGCGTTTTGGTTCTGGTTAGAGGGGATTGGCGAAAGGAATCTCAGTCTATCCTAACCACACAGGGGTTTTGGTTCTGGTTAGAGGGGATTGGCGAAAGGAATCTCAGTCTATCCTAACCACACTGGAGTTTTGGTTGTGGTTAGAGGGGATTGGCGAAAGGAATCTCAGTCCATCCTAACCACACATGCGTTTTGGTTCTGGTTAGAGGGGATTGGCGAAAGGAATCTCAGTCTATCCTAACCACACAGGGGTTTTGGTTCTGGTTAGAGGGGATTGGCGAAGAGAATCTCAGTCTATCCTAACCACATCGAGTTTTGGTTCTGGTTAGAGGGGATTGGCGAAAGGAATTTCAGTCTATCCTAACCACATCGGCTTTTGGTTCTGGTTAGCGGGGGTTGGCGCAAGGAATCTCAGTCTATCCTATCCACATCGGATTTTGGTTCTGGTTAGAGGGGATTGGCGAAAGGAATCTCAGTCTATCCTAACCACAACGGATTTTGGTTCTGGTTAGAGGGGGTTGGCCAAAGGAATCTCAGTCTATCCTAACCACACAGGTTTTGGTTCTGGTTAGAGGGGGTTGACGAAAGGAATCTTAGTCTATCCTAACCACACAGGAGTTTTGGTTCTCGTTAGAGGGGATTCGCGAAAGGAATCTCAGTCTATCCTAACCACACAGGGGTTTTGGTTCTGGTTAGAGGGGATTGGCGAAAAGAATCTCAGTCTATCCTGACCACATCGAGTTTTGGTTCTGGTTAGAGGGGATTGGCGAAAGGAATATCAGTCTATCCTAACCAGATCGGATTTTGGTTCTGGTTAGAGGGGGTTGGCGCAAGGAATCTCAGTCTAACCTAACCACCGTAGGATTTTCGTTCTGGTTAGAGGGGATTGGCGAAAGGAATCTCAGTCTATCCTAACCACACAGGGGTTTTGGTGCTCGTTAGAGGGGATTCGCGAAAGGAATCTCAGTCTATCCTAACCACACAGGGGTTTTGGTTCTGGTTAGAGGGGATTGGCGAAAGGAATCTCATTCTATCCTAACCACACAGGGGTTTTGGTTCTGGTTAGAGGGGATTGGCGAAAGGAATCTCAGTCTACCCTAACCACACAGGGGTTTTGGTTCTGGTTAGAGGGGATTGGGGAAAGGAATCTCAGTGTATCCTAACCACACAGGAGTTTTGGTTCTGGTTAGAGGGGATTGGCGAAAGGAATCTCAGTCTATCCTAACCACACAGGCGTTTTGGTTCTGGTTAGAGGGGATTGGCGAAAGGAATCTCAGTCTATCCTAACCACATAGGGGTTTTGGTTCTCGTTAGAGGGGATTGGCGAAAAGAATCTCAGTCTATCCTAACCACATCGAGTTTTGGTTCTGGTTAGAGGGGATTGGCGAAAGGAATCTCAGTCTATCCTAACCCCATCGGATTTTGGTTCTGGTTAGAGGGGGTTGGCGCAAGGAATCTCAGTCTAACCTAACCACCGTAGGATTTTCGTTCTGGTTAGAGGGGATTGGCGAAAGGAATCTCAGTCTATCCTAACCATGCAGGGGTTTTGGTTCTGGTTAGAGGGGATTGGCGAAAGGAATCTCAGTCTACCCTAACCACACAGGAGTTTTGGTTCTAGTTAGAGGGGATTGGCGCAAGGAATCTCAGTCTATCCTAACCACACAGGGGTTTTGGTTCTGGTTAGAGGGGATTGGCGAAAGGAATCTCAGTCTATCCTAACCACACTGGAGTTTTGGTTGTGGTTAGAGGGGATTGGCGAAAGGAATCTCAGTCTATCCTAACCACACATGCGTTTTGGTTCTGGTTAGAGGGGATTGGCGAAAGGAATCTCAGTCTATCCTAACCACACAGGGGTTTTGGTTCTGGTTAGAGGGGATTGGCGAAAAGAATCTCAGTCTATCCTAACCACATCGAGTTTTGGTTCTGGTTAGAGGGGATTGGCGAAAGGAATTTCAGTCTATCCTAACCACATCGGCTTTTGGTTCTGGTTAGCGGGGGTTGGCGCAAGGAATCTCAGTGTATCCTAACCACATCGGATTTTGGTTCTGGTTAGAGGGGATTGGCGAAAGGAATCTCAGTCTATCCTAACCACAACGGATTTTGGTTCTGGTTAGAGGGGGTTGGCAAAAGGAATCTCAGTCTATCCTAACCACACAGGTTTTGGTTCTGGTTAGAGGGGATTGACGAAAGGAATCTTTGTCTATCCTAACCACACAGGAGTTTTGGTTCTGGTTAGAGGGGATTCGCGAAAGGAATCTCAGTCTATCCTAACCACACAGGGGTTTTGGTTCTGGTTAGAGGGGATTGGCGAAAAGAATCTCAGTCTATCCTAACCACATCGAGTTTTGGTTCTGGTTAGAGGGGATTGGCGAAAGGAATGTCAGTCTATCCTAACCACATCGAATTTTGGTTCTGGTTAGAGGGGGTTGGCGCAAGGAATCTCAGTCTAACCTAACCACCGTAGGATTTTCGTTCTGGTTAGAGGGGATTGGCGAAAGGAATCTCAGTCTATCCTAACCACACAGAGGTTTTGGTGCTCGTTAGAGGGGATTCGCGAAAGGAATCTCAGTCTATCCTAACCACACAGGCGTTTTGGTTCTGGTTAGAGGGGATTGGCGAAAGGAATCTCAGTCTATCCTAACCACACAGGGGTTTTGGTTCTGGTTAGAGGGGATTGGCGAAAGGAATCTCAGTCTATCCTAACCACACTGGAGTTTTGGTTGTGGTTAGAGGGGATTGGCGAAAGGAATCTCAGTCCATCCTAACCACACATGCGTTTTGGTTCTGGTTAGAGGGGATTGGCGAAAGGAATCTCAGTCTATCCTAACCACACAGGGGTTTTGGTTCTGGTTAGAGGGGATTGGCGAAGAGAATCTCAGTCTATCCTAACCACATCGAGTTTTGGTTCTGGTTAGAGGGGATTGGCGAAAGGAATTTCAGTCTATCCTAACCACATCGGCTTTTGGTTCTGGTTAGCGGGGGTTGGCGCAAGGAATCTCAGTCTATCCTATCCACATCGGATTTTGGTTCTGGTTAGAGGGGATTGGCGAAAGGAATCTCAGTCTATCCTAACCACAACGGATTTTGGTTCTGGTTAGAGGGGGTTGGCCAAAGGAATCTCAGTCTATCCTAACCACACAGGTTTTGGTTCTGGTTAGAGGGGGTTGACGAAAGGAATCTTAGTCTATCCTAACCACACAGGAGTTTTGGTTCTCGTTAGAGGGGATTCGCGAAAGGAATCTCAGTCTATCCTAACCACACAGGGGTTTTGGTTCTGGTTAGAGGGGATTGGCGAAAAGAATCTCAGTCTATCCTGACCACATCGAGTTTTGGTTCTGGTTAGAGGGGATTGGCGAAAGGAATATCAGTCTATCCTAACCAGATCGGATTTTGGTTCTGGTTAGAGGGGGTTGGCGCAAGGAATCTCAGTCTAACCTAACCACCGTAGGATTTTCGTTCTGGTTAGAGGGGATTGGCGAAAGGAATCTCAGTCTATCCTAACCACACAGGGGTTTTGGTGCTCGTTAGAGGGGATTCGCGAAAGGAATCTCAGTCTATCCTAACCACACAGGGGTTTTGGTTCTGGTTAGAGGGGATTGGCGAAAGGAATCTCATTCTATCCTAACCACACAGGGGTTTTGGTTGTGGTTAGAGGGGATTGGCGAAAGGAATCTCAGTCTACCCTAACCACACAGGGGTTTTGGTTCTGGTTAGAGGGGATTGGGGAAAGGAATCTCAGTGTATCCTAACCACACAGGAGTTTTGGTTCTGGTTAGAGGGGATTGGCGAAAGGAATCTCAGTCTATCCTAACCACACAGGCGTTTTGGTTCTGGTTAGAGGGGATTGGCGAAAGGAATCTCAGTCTATCCTAACCACATAGGGGTTTTGGTTCTCGTTAGAGGGGATTGGCGAAAAGAATCTCAGTCTATCCTAACCACATCGAGTTTTGGTTCTGGTTAGAGGGGATTGGCGAAAGGAATCTCAGTCTATCCTAACCCCATCGGATTTTGGTTCTGGTTAGAGGGGGTTGGCGCAAGGAATCTCAGTCTAACCTAACCACCGTAGGATTTTCGTTCTGGTTAGAGGGGATTGGCGAAAGGAATCTCAGTCTATCCTAACCATGCAGGGGTTTTGGTTGTGGTTAGAGGGGATTGGCGAAAGGAATCTCAGTCTATCCTAACCACACAGGCGTTTTGGTTCTGGTTAGAGGGGATTGGCGAAAGGAATGTCAGTCTATCCTAACCACACAGGCGTTTTGGTTCTGGTTAGAGGGGATTGGCGAAAGGAATCTCAGTCTACCCTAACCACACAGGGGTTTTGGTTCTGGTTAGAGGGGATTGGCGAAAGGAATCTCAGTCTATCCTAACCACACAGGCGTTTTGGTTCTGGTTAGAGGGGATTGGCGAAAGGAATCTCAGTCTATCCTAACCACACAGGGGTTTTGGTTCTCGTTAGAGGGGATTGGCGAAAAGAATCTCAGTCTATCCTAACCACATCGAGTTTTGGTTCTGGTTAGAGGGGATTGGCGAAAGGAATGTCAGTCTACCCTAACCACATCGGATTTTGGTTCTGCTAGCGGGGGTTGGCACAAGGAATCTCAGTCTATCCTAACCACATCGGATTTTGGTTCTGGTTGGAAGGGCTTGGCGAAAGGAATCTCAGTCTATCCTACCCACCATGTGTTTTTTTTCTGGTTAGAGGGGATTGGCTAAAGGAATCTCAGTCTATCCTAACCACACAGGAGTTTTGGTTGTGGTTAGAGGGGATTGGCGAAAGGAATATCAGTCTATCCTAACCACACAGGCGTTTTGGTTCTGGTTAGAGGGGATTGGCGAAAGGAATCTCAGTCTATCCTAACCACACAGGGGTTTTGGTTCTGGTTAGAGGGGATTGGCGAAAAGAATCTCAGTCTATCCTAACCACATCGAGTTTTGGTTCTGGTTAGAGGGGATTGGCGAAAGGAATTTCAGTCTATCCTAACCACATCGGCTTTTGGTTCTGGTTAGCCGGGGTTGGCGCAAGGAATCTCAGTCTATCCTAACCACATCGGATTTTGGTTCTGGTTAGAGGGGATTGGCGAAAGGAATCTCAGTCTACCCTAACCACAACGGATTTTGGTTCTGATTAGAGGGGATTGGCGAAATGAATCTCAGTCTATCCTAACCACACAGGGGTTTTGGTTCTGGTTAGAGGGGATTGGCGAAAGGAATCTCAGTCTATCCTAACCACACAGGTTTTGGTTCTGGTTAGAGGGGATTGGCGAAAGGAATCTCAGTTTATCCTAACCACACAGGAGTTTTGGTTCTCGTTAGAGGGGATTGGCGAAAGGAATCTTAGTCTATCCTAACCACATCGGATTTTGGTTCTGGTTAGAGGGGGTTGGCGCAAGGAATCTCAGTCTAACCTAACCACCGTAGGATTTTAGTTCTGGTTAGAGGGGATTGGCGAAAGGAATCTTAGTCTATCCTAACCACATCGGATTTTGGTTCTGGTTAGAGGGGATTGGCGAAAGGAATCTCAGTCTACCCTAACCATACAGGAGTTTTGGTTCTGGTTAGAGGGGATTGGGGAAAGGAATCTCAGTGTATCCTAACCACACAGGAGTTTTGGTTCTGGTTAGAGGGGATTGGCGAAAGGAATCTCAGTCTATCCTAACCACACAGGCGTTTTGGTTCTGGTTAGAGGGGATTGGCGAAAGGAATCTCAGTCTATCCTAACCACATAGGGGTTTTGGTTCTCGTTAGAGGGGATTGGCGAAAAGAATCTCAGTGTATCCTAACCACACAGGAGTTTTGGTTCTGGTTAGAGGGGATTGGGGAAAGGAATCTCAGTGTATCCTAACCACACAGGAGTTTTGGTTCTGGTTAGAGGGGATTGGCGAAAGGAATCTCAGTCTATCCTAACCACACAGGCGTTTTGGTTCTGGTTAGAGGGGATTGGCGAAAGGAATCTCAGTCTATCCTAACCACATAGGGGTTTTGGTTCTCGTTAGAGGGGATTGGCGAAAAGAATCTCAGTCTATCCTAACCACATCGAGTTTTGGTTCTGGTTAGAGGGGATTGGCGAAAGGAATCTCAGTCTATCCTAACCCCATCGGATTTTGGTTCTGGTTAGAGGGGGTTGGCGCAAGGAATCTCAGTCTAACCTAACCACCGTAGGATTTTCGTTCTGGTTAGAGGGGATTGGCGAAAGGAATCTCAGTCTATCCTAACCATGCAGGGGTTTTGGTTGTGGTTAGAGGGGATTGGCGAAAGGAATCTCAGTCTATCCTAACCACACAGGAGTTTTGGTTCTCGTTAGAGGGGATTGGCGAAAGGAATCTTAGTCTATCCTAACCACATCGGATTTTGGTTCTGGTTAGAGGGGGTTGGCGCAAGGAATCTCAGTCTAACCTAACCACCGTAGGATTTTAGTTCTGGTTAGAGGGGATTGGCGAAAGGAATCTTAGTCTATCCTAACCACATCGGATTTTGGTTCTGGTTAGAGGGGATTGGCGAAAGGAATCTCAGTCTACCCTAACCATACAGGAGTTTTGGTTCTGGTTAGAGGGGATTGGGGAAAGGAATCTCAGTGTATCCTAACCACACAGGAGTTTTGGTTCTGGTTAGAGGGGATTGGCGAAAGGAATCTCAGTCTATCCTAACCACACAGGCGTTTTGGTTCTGGTTAGAGGGGATTGGCGAAAGGAATCTCAGTCTATCCTAACCACATAGGGGTTTTGGTTCTCGTTAGAGGGGATTGGCGAAAAGAATCTCAGTGTATCCTAACCACACAGGAGTTTTGGTTCTGGTTAGAGGGGATTGGGGAAAGGAATCTCAGTGTATCCTAACCACACAGGAGTTTTGGTTCTGGTTAGAGGGGATTGGCGAAAGGAATCTCAGTCTATCCTAACCACACAGGCGTTTTGGTTCTGGTTAGAGGGGATTGGCGAAAGGAATCTCAGTCTATCCTAACCACATAGGGGTTTTGGTTCTCGTTAGAGGGGATTGGCGAAAAGAATCTCAGTCTATCCTAACCACATCGAGTTTTGGTTCTGGTTAGAGGGGATTGGCGAAAGGAATCTCAGTCTATCCTAACCCCATCGGATTTTGGTTCTGGTTAGAGGGGGTTGGCGCAAGGAATCTCAGTCTAACCTAACCACCGTAGGATTTTCGTTCTGGTTAGAGGGGATTGGCGAAAGGAATCTCAGTCTATCCTAACCATGCAGGGGTTTTGGTTGTGGTTAGAGGGGATTGGCGAAAGGAATCTCAGTCTATCCTAACCACACAGGCGTTTTGGTTCTGGTTAGAGGGGATTGGCGAAAGGAATGTCAGTCTATCCTAACCACACAGGCGTTTTGGTTCTGGTTAGAGGGGATTGGCGAAAGGAATCTCAGTCTACCCTAACCACACAGGGGTTTTGGTTCTGGTTAGAGGGGATTGGCGAAAGGAATCTCAGTCTATCCTAACCACACAGGGGTTTTGGTTCTCGTTAGAGGGGATTGGCGAAAAGAATCTCAGTCTATCCTAACCACATCGAGTTTTGGTTCTGGTTAGAGGGGATTGGCGAAAGGAATGTCAGTCTACCCTAACCACATCGGATTTTGGTTCTGCTAGCGGGGGTTGGCACAAGGAATCTCAGTCTATCCTAACCACATCGGATTTTGGTTCTGGTTGGAAGGGCTTGGCGAAAGGAATCTCAGTCTATCCTACCCACCATGTGTTTTTTTTCTGGTTAGAGGGGATTGGCTAAAGGAATCTCAGTCTATCCTAACCACACAGGAGTTTTGGTTGTGGTTAGAGGGGATTGGCGAAAGGAATCTCAGTCTATCCTAACCACACAGGCGTTTTGGTTCTGGTTAGAGGGGATTGGCGAAAGGAATCTCAGTCTATCCTAACCACACAGGGGTTTTGGTTCTGGTTAGAGGGGATTGGCGAAAAGAATCTCAGTCTATCCTAACCACATCGAGTTTTGGTTCTGGTTAGAGGGGATTGGCAAAAGGAATTTCAGTCTATCCTAACCACATCGGCTTTTGGTTCTGGTTAGCCGGGGTTGGCGCAAGGAATCTCAGTCTATCCTAACCACATCGGATTTTGGTTCTGGTTAGAGGGGATTGGCGAAAGGAATCTCAGTCTACCCTAACCACAACGGATTTTGGTTCTGATTAGAGGGGATTGGCGAAATGAATCTCAGTCTATCCTAACCACACAGGGGTTTTGGTTCTGGTTAGAGGGGATTGGCGAAAGGAATCTCAGTCTATCCTAACCACACAGGTTTTGGTTCTGGTTAGAGGGGATTGGCGAAAGGAATCTCAGTTTATCCTAACCACACAGGAGTTTTGGTTCTCGTTAGAGGGGATTGGCTAAAGGAATCTTAGTCTATCCTAACCACATCGGATTTTGGTTCTGGTTAGAGGGGGTTGGCGCAAGGAATCTCAGTCTAACCTAACCACCGTAGGATTTTAGTTCTGGTTAGAGGGGATTGGCGAAAGGAATCTTAGTCTATCCTAACCACATCGGATTTTGGTTCTGGTTAGAGGGGATTGGCGAAAGGAATCTCAGTCTACCCTAACCATACAGGAGTTTTGGTTCTGGTTAGAGGGGATTGGGGAAAGGAATCTCAGTGTATCCTAACCACACAGGAGTTTTGGTTCTGGTTAGAGGGGATTGGCGAAAGGAATCTCAGTTTATCCTAACCACACAGGAGTTTTGGTTCTCGTTAGAGGGGATTGGCGAAAGGAATCTCAGTCTATCCTAACCACATAGGGGTTTTGGTTCTCGTTAGAGGGGATTGGCGAAAAGAATCTCAGTCTATCCTAACCACATCGAGTTTTGGTTCTGGTTAGAGGGGATTGGCGAAAGGAATCTCAGTCTATCCTAACCACACAGGCGTTTTGGTTCTGGTTAGAGGGGATTGGCGAAAGGAATCTCAGTCTATCCTAACCACACAGGCGTTTTGGTTCTGGTTAGAGGGGATTGGCGAAAGGAATCTCAGTCTATCCTAACCACAAAGGGGTTTTGGTTCTGGTTAGAGGGGATTGGCGAAAAGAATCTCAGTCTATCCTAACCACATCGAGTTTTGGTTCTGGTTAGAGGGGATTGGCGAAAGGAATTTCAGTCTATCCTAACCACATCGGCTTTTGGTTCTGGTTAGCCGGGGTTGGCGCAAGGAATCTCAGTCTATCCTAACCACATCGGATTTTGGTTCTGGTTAGAGGGGATTGGCGAAAGGAATCTCAGTCTACCCTAACCACAACGGATTTTGGTTCTGATTAGAGGGGATTGGCGAAATGAATCTCAGTCTATCCTAACCACACAGGGGTTTTGGTTCTGGTTAGAGGGGATTGGCGAAAGGAATCTCAGTCTATCCTAACCACACAGGTTTTGGTTCTGGTTAGAGGGGATTGGCGAAAGGAATCTCAGTTTATCCTAACCACACAGGAGTTTTGGTTCTCGTTAGAGGGGATTGGCTAAAGGAATCTTAGTCTATCCTAACCACATCGGATTTTGGTTCTGGTTAGAGGGGGTTGGCGCAAGGAATCTCAGTCTAACCTAACCACCGTAGGATTTTAGTTCTGGTTAGAGGGGATTGGCGAAAGGAATCTTAGTCTATCCTAACCACATCGGATTTTGGTTCTGGTTAGAGGGGATTGGCGAAAAGAATCTCAGTGTATCCTAACCACACAGGAGTTTTGGTTCTGGTTAGAGGGGATTGGCGAAAGGAATCTCAGTCTATCCTAACCACACAGGCGTTTTGGTTCTGGTTAGAGGGGATTGGTTCTCGTTAGAGGGGATTGGGGAAAAGAATCTCAGTCTATCCTAACCACATCGAGTTTTGGTTCTGGTTAGAGGGGATTGGCGAAAGGAATTTCAGTCTACCCTAACCACATCGGATTTTGGTTCTGGTTAGAGGGTGTTGGCGCAAGGAATCTCAGTCTAACCTAACCACCGTAGGATTTTCGTTCTGGTTAGAGGGGATTGGCGAAAGGAATCTCAGTCTATCCTAACCACACAGGCGTTTTGGTTCTGGTTAGAGGGGATTGGCGAAAGGAATCTCAGTCTATCCTAACCACACAGGGGTTTTGGTTCTGGTTAGAGGGGATTGGCGAAAGGAATCTCTGTCTATCCTAACCACACTGGAGTTTTGGTTGTGGTTAGAGGGGATTGGCGAAAGGAATCTCAGTCCATCCTAACCACACATGCGTTTTGGTTCTGGTTAGAGGGGATTGGCGAAAAGAATCTCAGTCTATCCTAACCACATCGAGTTTTGGTTCTGGTTAGAGGGGATTGGCGAAAGGAATTTCAGTCTATCCTAACCACATCGGCTTTTGGTTCTGGTTAGCGGGGGTTGGCGCAAGGAATCTCAGTCTATCCTATCCACATCGGATTTTGGTTCTGGTTAGAGGGGATTGGCGAAAGGAATCTCAGTCTATCCTAACCACAACGGATTTTGGTTCTGGTTAAAGGGGGTTGGCAAAAGGAATCTCAGTCTATCCTAACCACACAGGTTTTGGTTCTGGTTAGAGGGGGTTGACGAAAGGAATCTTAGTCTATCCTAACCACACAGGAGTTTTGGTTCTCGTTAGAGGGGATTGGCGAAAGGAATCTCAGTCTATCCTAACCACACAGGGGTTTTGGTTCTGGTTAGAGGGGATTCGCGAAAAGAATCTCAGTCTATCCTAACCACATCGAGTTTTGGTTCTGGTTAGAGGGGATTGGCGAAAGGAATTTCAGTCTATCCTAACCACATCGGATTTTGGTTCTGGTTAGAGGGGGTTGGCGCAAGGAATCTCAGTCTAACCTAACCACCGTAGGATTTTCGTTCTGGTTAGAGGGGATTGGCGAAAGGAATTTCAGTCTATCCTAACCACACAGGGGTTTTGGTGCTCGTTAGAGGGGATTCGCGAAAGGAATCTCAGTCTATCCTAACCACACAGGCGTTTTGGTTCTGGTTAGAGGGGATTGGCGAAAGGAATCTCATTCTATCCTAACCACACAGGGGTTTTGGTTCTGGTTAGAGGGGATTGGCGAAAGGAATCTCAGTTTACCCTAACCACACAGGAGTTTTGGTTCTGGTTAGAGGGGATTGGCGAAAGGAATCTCAGTCTATCCTAACCACACAGGCGTTTTGGTTCTGGTTAGAGGGGATTGGCGAAAGGAATCTCAGTCTATCCTAACCACATAGGGGTTTTGGTTCTCGTTAGAGGGGATTGGCGAAAAGAATCTCAGTCTATCCTAACCACATCGAGTTTTGGTTCTGGTTAGAGGGGATTGGCGAAAGGAATTTCAGTCTACCCTAACCACATCGGATTTTGGTTCTGGTTAGAGGGGGTTGGCGCAAGGAATCTCAGTCTAACCTAACCATCGTAGGATTTCCGTTCTGGTTAGAGGGGATTGGCGAAAGGAATCTCAGTCTATCCTAACCACACAGGGATTTTGGTGCTCGTTAGAGGGGATTCGCGAAAGGAATCTCAGTCTATCCTAACCACACAGGCGTTTTGGTTCTGGTTAGAGGGGATTGGCGAAAGGAATCTCAGTCTAGCCTAACCACACAGGCGTTTTGGTTCTGGTTAGAGGGGATTGGCGAAAGGAATCTCAGTCTACCCTAACCACACAGGGGTTTTGGTTCTGGTTAGAGGGGATTGGCGAAAGGAATCTCAGTCTATCCTAACCACACAGGCGTTTTGGTTCTGGTTAGAGGGGATTGGCGAAAGGAATCTCAGTCTATCCTAACCACACAGGGGTTTTGGTTCTCGTTAGAGGGGATTGGCGAAAAGAATCTCAGTCTATCCTAACCACATCGAGTTTTGGTTCTGGTTAGAGGGGATTGGCGAAAGGAATGTCAGTCTACCCTAACCACATCGGATTTTGGTTCTGCTAGCGGGGGTTGGCGAAATGAATCTCAGTCTATCCTAACCACACAAGGGTTTTGGTTCTGGTTAGAGGGGATTGGCGAAAGGAATCTCAGTCTATCCTAACCACACAGGTTTTGGTTCTGGTTAGAGGGGATTGGCGAAAGGAATCTCAGTCTATCCTAACCACACAGGAGTTTTGGTTCTCGTTAGAGGGGATTGGAGAAAGGAATCTCAGTCTATCCTAACCACATCGGATTTTGGTTCTGGTTAGAGGGGGTTGGCGCAAGGAATCTCAGTCTAACCTAACCACCGTAGGATTTTAGTTCTGGTTAGAGGGGATTGGCGAAAGGAATCTTAGTCTATCCTAACCACATCGGATTTTGGTTCTGGTTAGAGGGGATTGGCGAAAGGAATCTCAGTCTACCCTAACCATACAGGAGTTTTGGTTCTGGTTAGAGGGGATTGGGGAAAGGAATCTCAGTGTATCCTAACCACACAGGAGTTTTGGTTCTGGTTAGAGGGGATTGGTGAAAGGAATCTCAGTCTATCCTAACCACACAGGCGTTTTGGTTCTGGTTAGAGGGGATTGGCGAAAGGAATCTCAGTCTATCCTAACCACATATGGGTTTTGGTTCTCGTTAGAGGGGATTGGCGAAAAGAATCTCAGTCTATCCTAACCACATCGAGTTTTGGTTCTGGTTAGAGGGGATTGGCGAAAGGAATCTCAGTCTATCCTAACCCCATCGGATTTTGGTTCTGGTTAGAGGGGGTTGGCGCAAGGAATCTCAGTCTAACCTAACCACCGTAGGATTTTCGTTCTGGTTAGAGGGGATTGGCGAAAGGAATCTCAGTCTATCCTAACCATGCAGGGTTTTGGTTGTGGTTAGAGGGGATTGGCGAAAGGAATCTCAGTCTATCCTAACCACACAGGCGTTTTGGTTCTGGTTAGAGGGGATTGGCGAAAGGAATCTCAGTCTACCCTAACCACACAGGGGTTTTGGTTCTGGTTAGAGGGGATTGGCGAAAGGAATCTCAGTCTACCCTAACCACACAGGGGTTTTGGTTCTGGTTAGAGGGGATTGGCGAAAGGAATCTCAGTCTATCCTAACCACACAGGCGTTTTGGTTCTGGTTAGAGGGGATTGGCGAAAGGAATCTCAGTCTATCCTAACCACACAGGGGTTTTGGTTCTCGTTAGAGGGGATTGGCGAAAAGAATCTCAGTCTATCCTAACCACATCGAGTTTTGGTTCTGGTTAGAGGGGATTGGTGAAAGGAATGTCAGTCTACCCTAACCACATCGGATTTTGGTTCTGCTAGCGGGGGTTGGCGCAAGGAATCTCAGTCTATCCTAACCACATCGGATTTTGGTTCTGGTTGGAAGGGCTTGGCGAAAGGAATCTCAGTCTATCCTACCCACCATGGGTTTTGGTTCTGGTTAGAGGGGATTGGCTAAAGGAATCTCAGTCTATCCTAACCACACAGGAGTTTTGGTTGTGGTTAGAGGGGATTGGCGAAAGGAATCTCAGTCTATCCTAACCACACAGGCGTTTTGGTTCTGGTTAGAGGGGATTGGCGAAAGGAATCTCAGTCTATCCTAACCACACAGGGGTTTTGGTTCTGGTTAGAGGGGATTGGCGAAAAGAATCTCAGTCTATCCTAACCACATCGAGTTTTGGTTCTGGTTAGAGGGGATTGGCGAAAGGAATTTCAGTCTATCCTAACCACATCGGCTTTTGGTTCTGGTTAGCCGGGGTTGGCGCAAGGAATCTCAGTCTATCCTAACCACATCGGATTTTGGTTCTGGTTAGAGGGGATTGGCGAAAGGAATCTCAGTCTACCCTAACCACAACGGATTTTGGTTCTGATTAGAGGGGATTGGCGAAATGAATCTCAGTCTATCCTAACCACACAGGGGTTTTGGTTCTGGTTAGAGGGGATTGGCGAAAGGAATCTCAGTCTATCCTAACCACACAGGTTTTGGTTCTGGTTAGAGGGGATTGGCGAAAGGAATCTCAGTTTATCCTAACCACACAGGAGTTTTGGTTCTCGTTAGAGGGGATTGGCTAAAGGAATCTTAGTCTATCCTAACCACATCGGATTTTGGTTCTGGTTAGAGGGGGTTGGCGCAAGGAATCTCAGTCTAACCTAACCACCGTAGGATTTTAGTTCTGGTTAGAGGGGATTGGCGAAAGGAATCTTAGTCTATCCTAACCACATCGGATTTTGGTTCTGGTTAGAGGGGATTGGCGAAAAGAATCTCAGTGTATCCTAACCACACAGGAGTTTTGGTTCTGGTTAGAGGGGATTGGCGAAAGGAATCTCAGTCTATCCTAACCACACAGGCGTTTTGGTTCTGGTTAGAGGGGATTGGCGAAAGGAATCTAAGTCTATCCTAACCACATAGGGGTTTTGGTTCTCGTTAGAGGGGATTGGGGAAAAGAATCTCAGTCTATCCTAACCACATCGAGTTTTGGTTCTGGTTAGAGGGGATTGGCGAAAGGAATTTCAGTCTACCCTAACCACATCGGATTTTGGTTCTGGTTAGAGGGTGTTGGCGCAAGGAATCTCAGTCTAACCTAACCACCGTAGGATTTTCGTTCTGGTTAGAGGGGATTGGCGAAAGGAATCTCAGTCTATCCTAACCACACAGGCGTTTTGGTTCTGGTTAGAGGGGATTGGCGAAAGGAATCTCAGTCTATCCTAACCACACAGGGGTTTTGGTTCTGGTTAGAGGGGATTGGCGAAAGGAATCTCTGTCTATCCTAACCACACTGGAGTTTTGGTTGTGGTTAGAGGGGATTGGCGAAAGGAATCTCAGTCCATCCTAACCACACATGCGTTTTGGTTCTGGTTAGAGGGGATTGGCGAAAAGAATCTCAGTCTATCCTAACCACATCGAGTTTTGGTTCTGGTTAGAGGGGATTGGCGAAAGGAATTTCAGTCTATCCTAACCACATCGGCTTTTGGTTCTGGTTAGCGGGGGTTGGCGCAAGGAATCTCAGTCTATCCTATCCACATCGGATTTTGGTTCTGGTTAGAGGGGATTGGCGAAAGGAATCTCAGTCTATCCTAACCACAACGGATTTTGGTTCTGGTTAGAGGGGGTTGGCAAAAGGAATCTCAGTCTATCCTAACCACACAGGTTTTGGTTCTGGTTAGAGGGGGTTGACGAAAGGAATCTTAGTCTATCCTAACCACACAGGAGTTTTGGTTCTCGTTAGAGGGGATTGGCGAAAGGAATCTCAGTCTATCCTAACCACACAGGGGTTTTGGTTCTGGTTAGAGGGGATTAGCGAAAAGAATCTCAGTCTATCCTAACCACATCGAGTTTTGGTTCTGGTTAGAGGGGATTGGCGAAAGGAATTTCAGTCTATCCTAACCACATCGGATTTTGGTTCTGGTTAGAGGGGGTTGGCGCAAGGAATCTCAGTCTAACCTAACCACCGTAGGATTTTCGTTCTGGTTAGAGGGGATTGGCGAAAGGAATTTCAGTCTATCCTAACCACACAGGGGTTTTGGTGCTCGTTAGAGGGGATTCGCGAAAGGAATCTCAGTCTATCCTAACCACACAGGCGTTTTGGTTCTGGTTAGAGGGGATTGGCGAAAGGAATCTCATTCTATCCTAACCACACAGGGGTTTTGGTTCTGGTTAGAGGGGATTGGCGAAAGGAATCTCAGTTTACCCTAACCACACAGGAGTTTTGGTTCTGGTTAGAGGGGATTGGCGAAAGGAATCTCAGTCTATCCTAACCACACAGGCGTTTTGGTTCTGGTTAGAGGGGATTGGCGAAAGGAATCTCAGTCTATCCTAACCACATAGGGGTTTTGGTTCCCGTTAGAGGGGATTGGCGAAAAGAATCTCAGTCTATCCTAACCACATCGAGTTTTGGTTCTGGTTAGAGGGGATTGGCGAAAGGAATTTCAGTCTACCCTAACCACATCGGATTTTGGTTCTGGTTAGAGGGGATTGGCGAAATGAATCTCAGTCTATCCTAACCACACAGGGGTTTTGGTTCTGGTTAGAGGGGATTGGCGAAAGGAATCTCAGTCTATCCTAACCACACAGGTTTTGGTTCTGGTTAGAGGGGATTGGCGAAAGGAATCTCAGTTTATCCTAACCACACAGGAGTTTTGGTTCTCGTTAGAGGGGATTGGAGAAAGGAATCTCAGTCTATCCTAACCACATCGGATTTTGGTTCTGGTTAGAGGGGGTTGGCGCAAGGAATCTCAGTCTAACCTAACCACCGTAGGATTTTAGTTCTGGTTAGAGGGGATTGGCGAAAGGAATCTTAGTCTATCCTAACCACATCGGATTTTGGTTCTGGTTAGAGGGGATTGGCGAAAGGAATCTCAGTCTACCCTAACCATACAGGAGTTTTGGTTCTGGTTAGAGGGGATTGGGGAAAGGAATCTCAGTGTATCCTAACCACACAGGAGTTTTGGTTCTGGTTAGAGGGGATTGGTGAAAGGAATCTCAGTCTATCCTAACCACACAGGCGTTTTGGTTCTGGTTAGAGGGGATTGGCGAAAGGAATCTCAGTCTATCCTAACCACATAGGGGTTTTGGTTCTCGTTAGAGGGGATTGGCGAAAAGAATCTCAGTCTATCCTAACCACATCGAGTTTTGGTTCTGGTTAGAGGGGATTGGCGAAAGGAATCTCAGTCTATCCTAACCCCATCGGATTTTGGTTCTGGTTAGAGGGGGTTGGCGCAAGGAATCTCAGTCTAACCTAACCACCGTAGGATTTTCGTTCTGGTTAGAGGGGATTGGCGAAAGGAATCTCAGTCTATCCTAACCATGCAGGGGTTTTGGTTGTGGTTAGAGGGGATTGGCGAAAGGAATCTCAGTCTATCCTAACCACACAGGCGTTTTGGTTCTGGTTAGAGGGGATTGGCGAAAGGAATCTCAGTCTACCCTAACCACACAGGGGTTTTGGTTCTGGTTAGAGGGGATTGGCGAAAGGAATCTCAGTCTACCCTAACCACACAGGGGTTTTGGTTCTGGTTAGAGGGGATTGGCGAAAGGAATCTCAGTCTATCCTAACCACACAGGCGTTTTGGTTCTGGTTAGAGGGGATTGGCGAAAGGAATCTCAGTCTATCCTAACCACACAGGGGTTTTGGTTCTCGTTAGAGGGGATTGGCGAAAAGAATCTCAGTCTATCCTAACCACATCGAGTTTTGGTTCTGGTTAGAGGGGATTGGTGAAAGGAATGTCAGTCTACCCTAACCACATCGGATTTTGGTTCTGCTAGCGGGGGTTGGCGCAAGGAATCTCAGTCTATCCTAACCACATCGGATTTTGGTTCTGGTTGGAAGGGCTTGGCGAAAGGAATCTCAGTCTATCCTACCCACCATGGGTTTTGGTTCTGGTTAGAGGGGATTGGCTAAAGGAATCTCAGTCTATCCTAACCACACAGGAGTTTTGGTTGTGGTTAGAGGGGATTGGCGAAAGGAATCTCAGTCTATCCTAACCACACAGGCGTTTTGGTTCTGGTTAGAGGGGATTGGCGAAAGGAATCTCAGTCTATCCTAACCACACAGGGGTTTTGGTTCTGGTTAGAGGGGATTGGCGAAAAGAATCTCAGTCTATCCTAACCACATCGAGTTTTGGTTCTGGTTAGAGGGGATTGGCGAAAGGAATTTCAGTCTATCCTAACCACATCGGCTTTTGGTTCTGGTTAGCCGGGGTTGGCGCAAGGAATCTCAGTCTATCCTAACCACATCGGATTTTGGTTCTGGTTAGAGGGGATTGGCGAAAGGAATCTCAGTCTACCCTAACCACAACGGATTTTGGTTCTGATTAGAGGGGATTGGCGAAATGAATCTCAGTCTATCCTAACCACACAGGGGTTTTGGTTCTGGTTAGAGGGGATTGGCGAAAGGAATCTCAGTCTATCCTAACCACACAGGTTTTGGTTCTGGTTAGAGGGGATTGGCGAAAGGAATCTCAGTTTATCCTAACCACACAGGAGTTTTGGTTCTCGTTAGAGGGGATTGGCTAAAGGAATCTTAGTCTATCCTAACCACATCGGATTTTGGTTCTGGTTAGAGGGGGTTGGCGCAAGGAATCTCAGTCTAACCTAACCACCGTAGGATTTTAGTTCTGGTTAGAGGGGATTGGCGAAAGGAATCTTAGTCTATCCTAACCACATCGGATTTTGGTTCTGGTTAGAGGGGATTGGCGAAAAGAATCTCAGTGTATCCTAACCACACAGGAGTTTTGGTTCTGGTTAGAGGGGATTGGCGAAAGGAATCTCAGTCTATCCTAACCACACAGGCGTTTTGGTTCTGGTTAGAGGGGATTGGCGAAAGGAATCTAAGTCTATCCTAACCACATAGGGGTTTTGGTTCTCGTTAGAGGAGATTGGGGAAAAGAATCTCAGTCTATCCTAACCACATCGAGTTTTGGTTCTGGTTAGAGGGGATTGGCGAAAGGAATTTCAGTCTACCCTAACCACATCGGATTTTGGTTCTGGTTAGAGGGTGTTGGCGCAAGGAATCTCAGTCTAACCTAACCACCGTAGGATTTTCGTTCTGGTTAGAGGGGATTGGCGAAAGGAATCTCAGTCTATCCTAACCACACAGGCGTTTTGGTTCTGGTTAGAGGGGATTGGCGAAAGGAATCTCAGTCTATCCTAACCACACAGGGGTTTTGGTTCTGGTTAGAGGGGATTGGCGAAAGGAATCTCTGTCTATCCTAACCACACTGGAGTTTTGGTTGTGGTTAGAGGGGATTGGCGAAAGGAATCTCAGTCCATCCTAACCACACATGCGTTTTGGTTCTGGTTAGAGGGGATTGGCGAAAAGAATCTCAGTCTATCCTAACCACATCGAGTTTTGGTTCTGGTTAGAGGGGATTGGCGAAAGGAATTTCAGTCTATCCTAACCACATCGGCTTTTGGTTCTGGTTAGCGGGGGTTGGCGCAAGGAATCTCAGTCTATCCTATCCACATCGGATTTTGGTTCTGGTTAGAGGGGATTGGCGAAAGGAATCTCAGTCTATCCTAACCACAACGGATTTTGGTTCTGGTTAGAGGGGGTTGGCAAAAGGAATCTCAGTCTATCCTAACCACACAGGTTTTGGTTCTGGTTAGAGGGGGTTGACGAAAGGAATCTTAGTCTATCCTAACCACACAGGAGTTTTGGTTCTCGTTAGAGGGGATTGGCGAAAGGAATCTCAGTCTATCCTAACCACACAGGGGTTTTGGTTCTGGTTAGAGGGGATTAGCGAAAAGAATCTCAGTCTATCCTAACCACATCGAGTTTTGGTTCTGGTTAGAGGGGATTGGCGAAAGGAATTTCAGTCTATCCTAACCACATCGGATTTTGGTTCTGGTTAGAGGGGGTTGGCGCAAGGAATCTCAGTCTAACCTAACCACCGTAGGATTTTCGTTCTGGTTAGAGGGGATTGGCGAAAGGAATTTCAGTCTATCCTAACCACACAGGGGTTTTGGTGCTCGTTAGAGGGGATTCGCGAAAGGAATCTCAGTCTATCCTAACCACACAGGCGTTTTGGTTCTGGTTAGAGGGGATTGGCGAAAGGAATCTCATTCTATCCTAACCACACAGGGGTTTTGGTTCTGGTTAGAGGGGATTGGCGAAAGGAATCTCAGTTTACCCTAACCACACAGGAGTTTTGGTTCTGGTTAGAGGGGATTGGCGAAAGGAATCTCAGTCTATCCTAACCACACAGGCGTTTTGGTTCTGGTTAGAGGGGATTGGCGAAAGGAATCTCAGTCTATCCTAACCACATAGGGGTTTTGGTTCCCGTTAGAGGGGATTGGCGAAAAGAATCTCAGTCTATCCTAACCACATCGAGTTTTGGTTCTGGTTAGAGGGGATTGGCGAAAGGAATTTCAGTCTACCCTAACCACATCGGATTTTGGTTCTGGTTAGAGGGGGTTGGCGCAAGGAATCTCAGTCTAACCTAACCATCGTAGGATTTTCGTTCTGGTTAGAGGGGATTGGCGAAAGGAATCTCAGTCTATCCTAACCACACAGGGATTTTGGTGCTCGTTAGAGGGGATTCGCGAAAGGAATCTCAGTCTATCCTAACCACACAGGCGTTTTGGTTCTGGTTAGAGGGGATTGGCGAAAGGAATCTCAGTCTAGCCTAACCACACAGGCGTTTTGGTTCTGGTTAGAGGGGATTGGCGAAAGGAATCTCAGTCTACCCTAACCACACAGGGGTTTTGGTTCTGGTTAGAGGGGATTGGCGAAAGGAATCTCAGTCTATCCTAACCACACAGGCGTTTTGGTTCTGGTTAGAGGGGATTGGCGAAAGGAATCTCAGTCTATCCTAACCACACAGGGGTTTTGGTTCTCGTTAGAGGGGATTGGCGAAAAGAATCTCAGTCTATCCTAACCACATCGAGTTTTGGTTCTGGTTAGAGGGGATTGGCGAAAGGAATGTCAGTCTACCCTAACCACATCGGATTTTGGTTCTGCTAGCGGGGGTTGGCGAAATGAATCTCAGTCTATCCTAACCACACAAGGGTTTTGGTTCTGGTTAGAGGGGATTGGCGAAAGGAATCTCAGTCTATCCTAACCACACAGGTTTTGGTTCTGGTTAGAGGGGATTGGCGAAAGGAATCTCAGTCTATCCTAACCACACAGGAGTTTTGGTTCTCGTTAGAGGGGATTGGAGAAAGGAATCTCAGTCTATCCTAACCACATCGGATTTTGGTTCTGGTTAGAGGGGGTTGGCGCAAGGAATCTCAGTCTAACCTAACCACCGTAGGATTTTAGTTCTGGTTAGAGGGGATTGGCGAAAGGAATCTTAGTCTATCCTAACCACATCGGATTTTGGTTCTGGTTAGAGGGGATTGGCGAAAGGAATCTCAGTCTATCCTAACCACATCGGATTTTGGTTCTGGTTGGAGGGGCTTGGCGAAAGGAATCTCAGTCTATCCTACCCACCATGGGTTTTGGTTCTGGTTAGAGGGGATTGGCTAAAGGAATCTCAGTCTATCCTAACCACACAGGAGTTTGGGTTGTGGTTAGAGGGCATTGGCGAAAGGAATCTCAGTCTATCCTAACCACACAGGCGTTTTGGTTCTGGTTAGAGGGGATTGGCGAAAGGAATCTCAGTCTATCCTAACCACACAGGGGTTTTGGTTCTGGTTAGAGGGGATTTGCGAAAGGAATCTCAGTCTATCCTAACCACACAGGTTTTGGTTCTGGTTAGAGGGGATTGGCGAAAGGAATCTCAGTCTATCCTAACCACACAGGGGTTTTGGTTCTGGTTAGAGGGGATTGGCGAAAAGAATCTCAGTCTATCCTAACCACATCGAGTTTTGGTTCTGGTTAGAGGGGATTGGCGAAAGGAATTTCAGTCTATCCTAACCACATTGGCTTTTGGTTCTGGTTAGCCGGGGTTGGCGCAAGGAATCTCAGTCTATCCTAACCACATCGGATTTTGGTTCTGGTTAGAGGGGATTGGCGAAAGGAATCTCAGTCTACCCTAACCACAATGGATTTTGGTTCTGATTAGAGGGGATTGGCGAAATGAATCTCAGTCTATCCTAACCACACAGGGGTTTTGGTTCTGGTTAGAGGGGATTGGCGAAAGGAATCTCAGTCTATCCTAACCACACAGGTTTTGGTTCTGGTTAGAGGGGATTGGCGAAAGGAATCTCAGTTTATCCTAACCACACAGGAGTTTTGGTTCTCGTTAGAGGGGATTGGAGAAAGGAATCTCAGTCTATCCTAACCACATCGGATTTTGGTTCTGGTTAGAGGGGGTTGGCGCAAGGAATCTCAGTCTAACCTAACCACCGTAGGATTTTAGTTCTGGTTAGAGGGGATTGGCGAAAGGAATCTTAGTCTATCCTAACCACATCGGATTTTGGTTCTGGTTAGAGGGGATTGGCGAAAGGAATCTCAGTCTATCCTAACCACACAGGGGTTTTGGTTCTCGTTAGAGGGGATTCGCGAAAGGAATCTCAGTCTATCCTAACCACACAGGGGTTTTGATTCTGGTTAGAGGGGATTGGCGAAAGGAATCTCAGTCTATCCTAACCACGCAGGGGTTTTGGTTGTGGTTAGAGGGGATTGGCGAAAGGAATCTCAGTCTATCCTAACCACACAGGCGTTTTGGTTCTGGTTAGATGGGAATGGCGAAAGGAATCTCAGTCTATCCTAACCACACAGGGGTTTTGGTTCTGGTTAGAGGGGATTGGCGGAAAGAATCTCAGTCTATTCTTACCACATCGGGTTTTGGTTCTGGTTAGAGGGGATTGGCAAAAGGAATCTCAGTCTATCCTAACCACACAGGTTTTGGTTCTGGTTAGAGGGGCTTGGCGAAAGGAATCTCAGTCTATCCTAACCACACAGGAGTTTTGGTTCTGGTTAGAGGGGATTGGCGAAAGGAATCTCAGTCCATCCTAACCACATCGGATTTTGGTTCTGGTTAGAGGGGGTTGGCGCAAGGAATCTCAGTCTAACCTAACCACCGTAGGATTTTAGTTCTGGTTAGAGGGGATTGGCGAAAGGAATCTTAGTCTATCCTAACCACATCGGATTTTGGTTCTGGTTAGAGGGGATTGGCGAAAGGAATCTCAGTCTATCCTAACCACACAGGGGTTTTGGTTCTGGTTAGAGGGGATTCGCGAAAGGAATCTCAGTCTATCCTAACCACACAGGGGTTTTGGTTCTGGTTAGAGGGGATTGGCGAAAGGAATCTCAGTCTATCCTAACCACGCAGGGGTTTTGGTTGTGGTTAGAGGGGATTGGCGAAAGGAATCTCAGTCTATCCTAACCACACAGGCGTTTTGGTTCTGGTTAGAGGGGATTGGCGAAAGGAATCTCAGTCTATCCTAACCACACAGGGGTTTTGGTTCTGGTTAGAGGGGATTGGCGAAAAGAATCTCAGTCTATCCTAACCACATCGAGTTTTGGTTCTGGTTAGAGGGGATTGGCGAAAGGAATTTCAGTCTATCCTAACCACATCGGCTTTTGGTTCTTGTTAGCGGGGGTTGGCGCAAGGAATGTCAGTCTATCCTAACCACATCGGATTTTGGTTCTGGTTAGAGGGGATTGGCGAAAGGAATCTCAGTCTATCCTAACCACAACGGATTTTGGTTCTGGTTAGAGGGGGTTGGCGAAAGGAATCTCAGTCTATCCTAACCACACAGGTTTTGGTTCTGGTTAGAGGGGATTGACGAAAGGAATCTTAGTCTATCCTAACCACACAGGAGTTTTGGTTCTGGTTAGAGGGGATTGGCAAAAGGAATCTCAGTCTATCCTAACCACATCGGATTTTGGTTATGGTTAGAGGGGGTTGTTGCAAGGAATCTCAGTCTATCCTAACCACCGTAGAATTTTTGTTATGGTTAAAGGGATTGGCGCATGGAATCTCAGTCTATCCTAACCACATCGGATTTTGGTTCTGGTTAGCGGGGGTTGGCGCAAGGAATCTCAGTCTATCCTGACCACATCGGATTTTGGTTCTGGTTAGAGGGGATTCGCGAAAGGAATCTCAATCTATCCTCACCACACAGGCGTTTTGGTTCTGGTTAGAGAGGATTGGCGAAAGGAATCTCAGTCTATCCTCACCACACAGGAGTTTTGGTTCTCGTTAGATGGGATTGGTGAAAGGAATCTCAGTCTATCCTAACCACATCGAGTTTTGGTTCTGGTTAGAGGGGATTGGCGAAAGGAATTTCAGTCTATCCTAACCACATCGGATTTTGGTTCTGGTTAGCGAGGGTTGGCGCAAGGAATCTCAGTCTATCCTAACCACATCGGATTTTGGTTCTGATTAGAGGGGATTGGCGAAAGGAATCTCAGTCTATCCTACCCACCATGGGTTTTGGTTCTGGTTAGAGGGGATTGGCGAAAGGAATCTCAGTCTATCCTAACCACACAGGCGTTTTGGTTCTGGTTAGAGGGGATTGGCGAAAGGAATCTCAGTCTATCCTAACCAAACAGGGGTTTTGGTTCTGGTTAGAGGGGATTGGCGAAAGGAATCTCAGTCAATCCTAACCACACAGGCGTTTAGGTTCTGGTTAGAGGGGATTGGCGAAAGGAATCTCAGTCTATCCTAACCATACAGGGGTTTTGGTTCTAGTTAGAGGGGATTGGCGAAAAGAATCTCAGTCTATCCTAACCACATCGAGTTTTGGTTCTGGTTAGAGGGGATTGGCGAAAGGAATCTCAGTCTATCCTCACCACACAGGAGTTTTGGTGCTCGTTAGAGGGGATTCGCGAGAGGAATCTCAGTCTATCCTAACCACACAGGCGTTTTGGTTCTGGTTAGAGGGGATTGGCGAAAGGAATCTCAGTCTATCCTAACCACACAGGGGTTTTGGTTCTGGTTAGAGGAGATTGGCGAAAGGAATCTCAGTCTATCCTAACCACACTGGAGTTTTGGTTGTGGTTAGAGGGGATTGGCGAAAGGAATCTCAGTCTATCCTAACCACACATGCGTTTTGGTTCTGGTTAGAGGGGATTGGCGAAAGGAATCTCAGTCTATCCTAACCACACAGGGGTTTTGGTTCTGGTTAGAGGGGATTGGCGAAAAGAATCTCAGTCTATCCTAACCACATCGAGTTTTGGTTCTGGTTAGAGGGGATTGGCGAAAGGAATTTCAGTCTATCCTAACCACATCGGCTTTTGGTTCTGGTTAGCGGGGGTTGGCGCAAGGAATCGCAGTCTATCCTAACCACATCGGATTTTGGTTCTGGTTAGAGGGGATTGGCGAAAGGAATCTCAGTCTATCCTAACCACAACGGATTTTGGTTCTGGTTAGAGGGGATTGGCGAAATGAATCTCAGTCTATCCTAACCACACAGGGGTTTTGGTTCTGGTTAGAGGGGATTGGCGAAAGGAATCTCAGTCTATCCTAACCACACAGGATTTGGTTCTGGTTAGAGGGGATTGGCGAAAGGAATCTCAGTTTATCCTAACCACACAGGAGTTTTGGTTCTCGTTAGAGGGGATTGGCGAAAGGAATCTCAGTCTATCCTAACCACATCGTATTTTGGTTCTGGTTAGAGGGGGTTGGCGCAAGGAATCTCAGTCTAACCTAACCACCGTAGGATTTTAGTTCTGGTTAGAGGGGATTGGCGAAAGGAATCTTATTCTATCCTAACCACATTGGATTTTGGTTCTGGTTAGAGGGGATTGGCGAAAGGAATCTCAGTCTATCCTAACCACACAGGGGTTTTGGTTCTCGTTAGAGGGGATTCGCGAAAGGAATCTCAGTCTATCCTAACCACACAGGGGTTTTGGTTCTGGTTAGAGGGGATTGGCGAAAGGAATCTCAGTCTATCCTAACCATGCAGGGGTTTTGGTTGTGGTTAGAGGGGATTGGCGAAAGGAATCTCAGTCTATCCTAACCACACAGGCGTTTTGGTTCTGGTTAGAGGGGAATGGCGAAAGGAATCTCAGTCTATCCTAACCACACAGGGGTTTTGGTTCTGGTTAGAGGGGATTGGCGAAAAGAATCTCAGTCTATCCTTACCACATCGGGTTTTGGTTCTGGTTAGAGGGGATTGGCCAAAAGGAATCTCAGTCTATCCTAACCACACAGGTTTTGGATCTGGTTAGAGGGGCTTGGCGAAAGGAATCTCAGTCTATCCTAACCACACAGGAGTTTTGGTTCTGGTTAGAGGGGATTGGCGAAAGGAATCTCAGTCCATCCTAACCACATCGGATTTTGGTTCTGGTTAGAGGGGATTGGCGAAAGGAATCTCAGTCTATCCTAACCACAACGGATTTTGGTTCTGGTTAGAGGGGGTTGGCAAAAGGAATCTCAGTCTATCCTAACCACACAGGTTTTGGTTCTGGTTAGAGGGGATTGACGAAAGGAATCTTAGTCTATCCTAACCACACAGGAGTTTTGGTTCTGGTTAGAGGGGATTGGCGAAAGGAATCTCAGTCTATCCTAACCACATCGGATTTTGGTTCTGGTTAGAGGGGGTTGTTGCAAGGAATCTCAGTCTATCCTAACCACCGTAGGATTTTAGTTCTGGTTAAAGGGGATTGGCGCATGGAATCTCAGTCTATCCTAACCACATTGGGTTTTGGTTCTGGTTAGAGAAGGTTGGCAAAAGGAATCTCAATCTATCCTACCCACCATGGGTTTTGGTTCTGGTTAGAGGGGATTGGCGAAAGGAATCTCAGTCTATCCTAACCACACAGGAGTTTTGGTTGTGGTTAGAGGGGATTGGCGAAAGGAATCTCAGTCTATCCTTACCACACAGGCGTTTTGGTTCTGGTTAGAGGGGATTGGCGAAAGGAATCTCAGTCTATCCTAACCACACAGGGGTTTTGGTTCTGGTTAGAGGGGATTGGCGAAAAGAAACTCAGTCTATCCTAACCACATCGAGTTTTGGTTCTGGTTAGAGGGGATTGGCGAAAGGAATCTCAGTCTATCCTACCCACCATGGGTTTTGGTTCTGGTTAGAGGGGATTGGCGAAAGGAATTTCAGTCTATCCTAACCACATCGGCTTTTGGTTCTGGTTAGCCGGGGTTGGCGCAAGGAATCTCAGTCTATCCTAACCACATCGGATTTTGGTTCTGGTTAGAGGGGATTGGCGAAAGGAATCTCAGTCTATCCTAACCACAACGGATTTTGGTTCTGGTTAGAGGGGATTGGCGAAATGAATCTCAGTCTATCCTAACCACACAGGGGTTTTGGTTCTGGTTAGAGGGGATTGGCGAAAGGAATCTCAGTCTATCCTAACCACACAGGTTTTGGTTCTGGTTAGAGGGGATTGGCGAAAGGAATCTCAGTTTATCCTAACCACACAGGAGTTTTGGTTCTCGTTAGAGGGGATTGGCGAAAGGAATCTCAATCTATCCTAACCACATCGGATTTTGGTTCTGGTTAGAGGGGGTTGGCGCAAGGAATCTCAGTCTAACCTAACCACCGTAGGATTTTAGTTCTGGTTAGAGGGGATTGGCGAAAGGAATCTTAGTCTATCCTAACCACATCGGATTTTGGTTCTGGTTAGAGGGGATTGGCGAAAGGAATCTCAGTCTATCCTAACCACACAGGGGTTTTGGTTCTCGTTAGAGGGGATTCGCGAAAGGAATCTCAGTCTATCCTAACCACACAGGGGTTTTGGTTCTGGTTAGAGGGGATTGGCGAAAGGAATCTCAGTCTATCCTAACCACATCGAGTTTTGGTTCTGGTTAGAGGGGATTGGCGAAAGGAATTTCAGTCTATCCTAACCACATCGGCTTTTGGTTCTGGTTAGCGGGGGTTGGCGCAAGGAATCTCAGTCTATCCTAACCACATCGGATTTTGGTTCTGGTTAGAGGGGATTGGCGAAAGGAATCTCAGTCTATCCTAACCACAACGGATTTTGGTTCTGGTTAGAGGGGATTGGCGAAATGAATCTCAGTCTATCCTAACCACACAGGGGTTTTGGTTCTGGTTAGAGGGGATTGGCGAAAGGAATCTCAGTCTATCCTAACCACACAGGTTTTGGTTCTGGTTAGAGGGGATTGGCGAAAGGAATCTCAGTTTATCCTAACCACACAGGAGTTTTGGTTCTCGTTAGAGGGGATTGGCGAAATGAATCTCAGTCTATCCTAACCACATCGTATTTTGGTTCTGGTTAGAGGGGGTTGGCGCAAGGAATCTCAGTCTAACCTAACCACCGTAGGATTTTAGTTCTGGTTAGAGGGGATTGGCGAAAGGAATCTTATTCTATCCTAACCACATCGGATTTTGGTTCTGGTTAGAGGGGATTGGCGAAAGGAATCTCAGTCTATCCTAACCACACAGGGGTTTTGGTTCTCGTTAGAGGGGATTCGCGAAAGGAATCTCAGTCTATCCTAACCACACAGGGGTTTTGGTTCTGGTTAGAGGGGATTGGCGAAAGGAATCTCAGTCTATCCTAACCATGCAGGGGTTTTGGTTGTGGTTAGAGGGGATTGGCGAAAGGAATCTCAGTCTATCCTAACCACACAGGCGTTTTGGTTCTGGTTAGAGGGGAATGGCGAAAGGAATCTCAGTCTATCCTAACCACACAGGGGTTTTGGTTCTGGTTAGAGGGGATTGGCGAAAAGAATCTATTCCATCCTTACCACATCGGGTTTTGGTTCTGGTTAGAGGGGATTGGCCAAAAGGAATCTCAGTCTATCCTAACCACACAGGTTTTGGATCTGGTTAGAGGGGCTTGGCGAAAGGAATCTCAGTCTATCCTAACCACACAGGTGTTTTGGTTCTGGTTAGAGGGGATTGGCGAAAGGAATCTCAGTCCATCCTAACCACATCGGATTTTGGTTCTGGTTAGAGGGGATTGGCGAAAGGAATCTCAGTCTATCCTAACCACAACGGATTTTGGTTCTGGTTAGAGGGGGTTGGCAAAAGGAATCTCAGTCTATCCTAACCACACAGGTTTTGGTTCTGGTTAGAGGGGATTGACGAAAGGAATCTTAGTCTATCCTAACCACACAGGAGTTTTGGTTCTGGTTAGAGGGGATTGGCGAAAGGAATCTCAGTCTATTCTAACCACATCGGATTTTGGTTCTGGTTAGAGGGGGTTGTTGCAAGGAATCTCAGTCTATCCTAACCACCGTAGGATTTTAGTTCTGGTTAAAGGGGATTGGCGCATGGAATCTCAGTCTATCCTAACCACATTGGGTTTTGGTTCTGGTTAGAGAAGGTTGGCAAAAGGAATCTCAATCTATCCTACCCACCATGGGTTTTGGTTCTGGTTAGAGGGGATTGGCGAAAGGAATCTCAGTCTATCCAAACCACACAGGAGTTTTGGTTGTGGTTAGAGGGGATTGGCGAAAGGAATCTCAGTCTATCCTAACCACACAGGCGTTTTGGTTCTGGTTAGAGGGGATTGGCGAAAGGAATCTCAGTCTATCCTAACCACACAGGGGTTTTGGTTCTGGTTAGAGGGGATTGGCGAAAAGAAACTCAGTCTATCCTAACCACATCGAGTTTTGGTTCTGGTTAGAGGGGATTGGCGAAAGGAATCTCAGTCTATCCTACCCACCATGGGTTTTGGTTCTGGTTAGAGGGGATTGGCGAAAGGAATTTCAGTCTATCCTAACCACATCGGCTTTTGGTTCTGGTTAGCCGGGGTTGGCGCAAGGAATCTCAGTCTATCCTAACCACATCGGATTTTGGTTCTGGTTAGAGGGGATTGGCGAAAGGAATCTCAGTCTATCCTAACCACAACGGATTTTGGTTCTGGTTAGAGGGGATTGGCGAAATGAATCTCAGTCTATCCTAACCACACAGGGGTTTTGGTTCTGGTTAGAGGGGATTGGCGAAAGGAATCTCAGTCTATCCTAACCACACAGGTTTTGGTTCTGGTTAGAGGGGATTGGCGAAAGGAATCTCAGTTTATCCTAACCACACAGGAGTTTTGGTTCTCGTTAGAGGGGATTGGCGAAAGGAATCTCAATCTATCCTAACCACATCGGATTTTGGTTCTGGTTAGAGGGGGTTGGCGCAAGGAATCTCAGTCTAACCTAACCACCGTAGGATTTTAGTTCTGGTTAGAGGGGATTGGCGAAAGGAATCTTAGTCTATCCTAACCACATCGGATTTTGGTTCTGGTTAGAGGGGATTGGCGAAAGGAATCTCAGTCTATCCTAACCACACAGGGGTTTTGGTTCTCGTTAGAGGGGATTCGCGAAAGGAATCTCAGTCTATCCTAACCACACAGGGGTTTTGGTTCTGGTTAGAGGGGATTGGCGAAAGGAATCTCAGTCTATCCTAACCACATCGAGTTTTGGTTCTGGTTAGAGGGGATTGGCGAAAGGAATTTCAGTCTATCCTAACCACATCGGCTTTTGGTTCTGGTTAGCGGGGGTTGGCGCAAGGAATCTCAGTCTATCCTAACCACATCGGATTTTGGTTCTGGTTAGAGGGGATTGGCGAAAGGAATCTCAGTCTATCCTAACCACAACGGATTTTGGTTCTGGTTAGAGGGGATTGGCGAAATGAATCTCAGTCTATCCTAACCACACAGGGGTTTTGGTTCTGGTTAGAGGGGATTGGCGAAAGGAATCTCAGTCTATCCTAACCACACATGTTTTGGTTCTGGTTAGAGGGGATTGGCGAAAGGAATCTCAGTTTATCCTAACCACACAGGAGTTTTGGTTCTCGTTAGAGGGGATTGGCGAAAGGAATCTCAGTCTATCCTAACCACATCGTATTTTGGTTCTGGTTAGAGGGGGTTGGCGCAAGGAATCTCAGTCTAACCTAACCACCGTAGGATTTTAGTTCTGGTTAGAGGGGATTGGCGAAAGGAATCTTATTCTATCCTAACCACATCGGATTTTGGTTCTGGTTAGAGGGGATTGGCGAAAGGAATCTCAGTCTATCCTAACCACACAGGGGTTTTGGTTCTCGTTAGAGGGGATTCGCGAAAGGAATCTCAGTCTATCCTAACCACACAGGGGTTTTGGTTCTGGTTAGAGGGGATTGGCGAAAGGAATCTCAGTCTATCCTAACCATGCAGGGGTTTTGGTTGTGGTTAGAGGGGATTGGCGAAAGGAATCTCAGTCTATCCTAACCACACAGGCGTTTTGGTTCTGGTTAGAGGGGAATGGCGAAAGGAATCTCAGTCTATCCTAACCACACAGGGGTTTTGGTTCTGGTTAGAGGGGATTGGCGAAAAGAATCTCAGTCTATCCTTACCACATCGGGTTTTGGTTCTGGTTAGAGGGGATTGGCGAAAGGAATCTCAGTCTATCCTAACCACACAGGTTTTGGTTCTGGTTAGAGGGGATTGGCGAAAGGAATCTCAGTTTATCCTAACCACACAGGAGTTTTGGTTCTCGTTAGAGGGGATTGGCGAAAGGAATCTCAATCTATCCTAACCACATCGGATTTTGGTTCTGGTTAGAGGGGGTTGGCGCAAGGAATCTCAGTCTAACCTAACCACCGTAGGATTTTAGTTCTGGTTAGAGGGGATTGGCGAAAGGAATCTTAGTCTATCCTAACCACATCGGATTTTGGTTCTGGTTAGAGGGGATTGGCGAAAGGAATCTCAGTCTATCCTAACCGCACAGGGGTTTTGGTTCTCGTTAGAGGGGATTCGCGAAAGGAATCTCAGTCTATCCTAACCACACAGGGGTTTTGGTTCTGGTTAGAGGGGATTGGCGAAAGGAATCTCAGTCTATCCTAACCACATCGAGTTTTGGTTCTGGTTAGATGGGATTGGCGAAAGGAATTTCAGTCTATCCTAACCACATCGGCTTTTGGTTCTGGTTAGCGGGGGTTGGCGCAAGGAATCTCAGTCTATCCTAACCACATCGGATTTTGGTTCTGGTTAGAGGGGATTGGCGAAAGGAATCTCAGTCTATCCTAACCACAACGGATTTTGGTTCTGGTTAGAGGGGATTGGCGAAATGAATCTCAGTCTATCCTAACCACACAGGGGTTTTGGTTCTGGTTAGAGGGGATTGGCGAAAGGAATCTCAGTCTATCCTAACCACACAGGTTTTGGTTCTGGTTAGAGGGGATTGGCGAAAGGAATCTTAGTTTATCCTAACCACACAGGAGTTTTGGTTCTCGTTAGAGGGGATTGGCGAAAGGAATCTCAGTCTATCCTAACCACATCGTATTTTGGTTCTGGTTAGAGGGGGTTGGCGCAAGGAATCTCAGTCTAACCTAACCACCGTAGGATTTTAGTTCTGGTTAGAGGGGATTGGCGAAAGGAATCTTATTCTATCCTAACCACATCGGATTTTGGTTCTGGTTAGAGGGGATTGGCGAAAGGAATCTCAGTCTATCCTAACCACACAGGGGTTTTGGTTCTCGTTAGAGGGGATTCGCGAAAGGAATCTCAGTCTATCCTAACCACACAGGGGTTTTGGTTCTGGTTAGAGGGGATTGGCGAAAGGAATCTCAGTCTATCCTAACCATGCAGGGGTTTTGGTTGTGGTTAGAGGGGATTGGCGAAAGGAATCTCAGTCTATCCTAACCACACAGGCGTTTTGGTTCTGGTTAGAGGGGAATGGCGAAAGGAATCTCAGTCTATCCTAACCACACAGGGGTTTTGGTTCTGGTTAGAGGGGATTGGCGAAAAGAATCTCAGTCTATCCTTACCACATCGGGTTTTGGTTCTGGTTAGAGGGGATTGGCCAAAAGGAATCTCAGTCTATCCTAACCACACAGGTTTTGGATCTGGTTAGAGGGGCTTGGCGAAAGGAATCTCAGTCTATCCTAACCACACAGGAGTTTTGGTTCTGGTTAGAGGGGATTGGCGAAAGGAATCTCAGTCCATCCTAACCACATCGGATTTTGGTTCTGGTTAGAGGGGATTGGCGAAAGGAATCTCAGTCTATCCTAACCACAACGGATTTTGGTTCTGGTTAGAGGGGGTTGGCAAAAGGAATCTCAGTCTATCCTAACCACACAGGTTTTGGTTCTGGTTAGAGGGGATTGACGAAAGGAATCTTAGTCTATCCTAACCACACAGGAGTTTTGGTTCTGGTTAGAGGGGATTGGCGAAAGGAATCTCAGTCTATCCTAACCACATCGGATTTTGGTTCTGGTTAGAGGGGGTTGTTGCAAGGAATCTCAGTCTATCCTAACCACCGTAGGATTTTAGTTCTGGTTAAAGGGGATTGGCGCATGGAATCTCAGTCTATCCTAACCACATTGGGTTTTGGTTCTGGTTAGAGAAGGTTGGCAAAAGGAATCTCAATCTATCCTACCCACCATGGGTTTTGGTTCTGGTTAGAGGGGATTGGCGAAAGGAATCTCAGTCTATCCTAACCACACAGGAGTTTTGGTTGTGGTTAGAGGGGATTGGCGAAAGGAATCTCAGTCTATCCTAACCACACAGGCGTTTTGGTTCTGGTTAGAGGGGATTGGCGAAAGGAATCTCAGTCTATCCTAACCACACAGGGGTTTTGGTTCTGGTTAGAGGGGATTGGCGAAAAGAAACTCAGTCTATCCTAACCACATCGAGTTTTGGTTCTGGTTAGAGGGGATTGGCGAAAGGAATCTCAGTCTATCCTACCCACCATGGGTTTTGGTTCTGGTTAGAGGGGATTGGCGAAAGGAATTTCAGTCTATCCTAACCACATCGGCTTTTGGTTCTGGTTAGCCGGGGTTGGCGCAAGGAATCTCAGTCTATCCTAACCACATCGGATTTTGGTTCTGGTTAGAGGGGATTGGCGAAAGGAATCTCAGTCTATCCTAACCACAACGGATTTTGGTTCTGGTTAGAGGGGATTGGCGAAATGAATCTCAGTCTATCCTAACCACACAGGGGTTTTGGTTCTGGTTAGAGGGGATTGGCGAAAGGAATCTCAGTCTATCCTAACCACACAGGTTTTGGTTCTGGTTAGAGGGGATTGGCGAAAGGAATCTTAGTCTATCCTAACCACACAGGAGTTTTGGTTCTGGTTAGAGGGGATTGGCGAAAGGAATCTCAGTCTATCCTAACCACATCCGATTTTGGTTCTGGTTAGAGGGGGTTGTTGCAAGGAATCTCAGTCTATCCTAACCACCGTAGGATTTTAGTTCTGGTTAAAGGGGATTGGCGCATGGAATCTCAGTTTATCCTAACCACATTGGGTTTTGGTTCTGGTTAGAGAAGGTTGGCAAAAGGAATCTCAGTCTATCCTACTCACCATGGGTTTTGGTTCTGGTTAGAGGGGATTGGCGAAAGGAATCTCAGTCTATCCTAACCACACAGGAGTTTTGGTTGTGGTTAGAGGGGATTGGCGAAAGGAATCTCAGTCTATCCTAACCACACAGGCGTTTTGGTTCTGGTTAGAGGGGATTGGCGAAAGGAATCTCAGTCTATCCTAACCACACAGGGGTTTTGGTTCTGGTTAGAGGGGATTGGCGAAAAGAATCTCAGTCTATCCTAACCACATCGAGTTTTGGTTCTGGTTAGAGGGGATTGGCGAAAGGAATCTCAGTCTATCCTACCCACCATGGGTTTTGGTTCTGGTTAGAGGGGATTGGCGAAACGAATTTCAGTCTATCCTAACCACATCGGCTTTTGGTTCTGGTTAGCCGGGGTTGGCGCAAGGAATCTCAGTCTATCCTAACCACATCGGATTTTGGTTCTGGTTAGAGGGGATTGGGGAAAGGAATCTCAGTCTATCCTAACCACAACGGATTTTGGTTCTGGTTAGAGGGGATTGGCGAAATGAATCTCAGTCTATCCTAACCACACAGGGGTTTTGGTTCTGGTTAGAGGGGATTGACGAAAGGAATCTTAGTCTATCCTAACCACATCGAGTTTTGGTTCTGGTTAGAGGGGATTGGCGAAAGGAATCTCAGTCTATCCTACCCACCATGTGTTTTGGTTCTGGTTAGAGGGAATTGGCGAAAGGAATTTCAGTCTATCCTAACCACATCGGCTTTTGGTTCTGGTTAGCCGGGGTTGGCGCAAGGAATCTCAGTCTATCCTAACCACATCGGATTTTGGTTCTGGTTAGAGGGGATTGGCGAAAGGAATCTCACTCTATCCTAACCACCATGGATTTTGGTTCTGGTTAGAGGGGATTGGCGAAATGAATCTCAGTCTATCCTAACCACACAGGGGTTTTGGTTCTGGTTAGAGGGGATTGGCGAAAGGAATCTCAGTCTATCCTAACCACACAGGTTTTGGTTCTGGTTAGAGGGGATTGGCGAAAGGAATCTCAGTTTATCCTAACCACACAGGAGTTTTGGTTCCCGTTAGAAGGGATTGGCGAAAGGAATCTCAATCTATCCTAACCACATCGGATTTTGGTTCTGGTTAGAGGGGGTTGGCGCAAGGAATCTCAGTCTAACCTAACCACCGTAGGATTTTAGTTCTGGTTAGAGGGGATTGGCGAAAGGAATCTTAGTCTATCCTAACCACATCGGATTTTGGTTCTGGTTAGAGGGGATTGGCGAAAGGAATCTCAGTCTATCCTAACCACACAGGGGTTTTGGTTCTCGTTAGAGGGGATTCGCGAAAGGAATCTCAGTCTATCCTAACCACACAGGGGTTTTGGTTCTGGTTAGAGGGGATTGGCGAAAGGAATCTCAGTCTATCCTAACCATGCAGGGGTTTTGGTTGTGGTTAGAGGGGATTGGCGAAAGGAATCTCAGTCTATCCTAACCACACAGGCGTTTTGGTTCTGGTTAGAGGGGAATGGCGAAAGGAATCTCAGTCTATCCTAACCACACAGGGGTTTTGGTTCTGGTTAGAGGGGATTGGCGAAAAGAATCTCAGTCTATCCTTACCACATCGGGTTTTGGTTCTGGTTAGAGGGGATTGGCCAAAAGGAATCTCAGTCTATCCTAACCACACAGGTTTTGGATCTGGTTAGAGGGGCTTGGCGAAAGGAATCTCAGTCTATCCTAACCACACAGGAGTTTTGGTTCTGGTTAGAGGGGATTGGCGAAAGGAATCTCAGTCCATCCTAACCACATCGGATTTTGGTTCTGGTTAGAGGGGATTGGCGAAAGGAATCTCAGTCTATCCTAACCACAACGGATTTTGGTTCTGGTTAGAGGGGGTTGGCAAAAGGAATCTCAGTCTATCCTAACCACACAGGTTTTGGTTCTGGTTAGAGGGGATTGACGAAAGGAATCTTAGTCTATCCTAACCACACAGGAGTTTTGGTTCTGGTTAGAGGGGATTGGCGAAAGGAATCTCAGTCTATCCTAACCACATCGGATTTTGGTTCTGGTTAGAGGGGGTTGTTGCAAGGAATCTCAGTCTATCCTAACCACCGTAGGATTTTAGTTCTGGTTAAAGGGGATTGGCGCATGGAATCTCAGTGTATCCTAACCACATTGGGTTTTGGTTCTGGTTAGAGAAGGTTGGCAAAAGGAATCTCAGTCTATCCTACCCACCATGGGTTTTGGTTCTGGTTAGAGGGGATTGGCGAAAGGAATCTCAGTCTATCCTAACCACACAGGAGTTTTGGTTGTGGTTAGAGGGGATTGGCGAAAGGAATCTCAGTCTATCCTAACCACACAGGTTTTGGTTCTGGTTAGAGGGGATTGCCGAAAGGAATCTTAGTCTATCCTAACCACACAGGAGTTTTGGTTCTGGTTAGAGGGGATTGGCAAAAGGAATCTCAGTCTACCCTAACCACATCGGATTTTTGTTATGGTTACAGGGGGTTGTTGCAAGGAATCTCAGTCTATCCTAACCACCGTAGAATTTTAGTTCTGGTTAAAGGGATTGGCGCATGGAATCTCAGTCTATCCTAACCACATCGGATTTTGGTTCTGGTTAGCGGGGGTTGGCGCAAGGAATCTCAGTCTATCCTGACCACATCGGATTTTGGTTCTGGTTAGAGGGGATTCGCGAAAGGAATCTCAATCTATCCTTACCACACAGGTGTTTTGGTTCTGGTTAGAGAGGATTGGCGAAAGGAATCTCAGTCTATCCTCACCACACAGGAGTTTTGGTTCTCGTTAGAGGGGATTGGCGAAAGGAATCTCAGTCTATCCTAACCACATCGAGTTTTGGTTCTGGTTAGAGGGGATTGGCGAAAGGAATTTCAGTCTATCCTAACCACATCGGCTTTTGGTTCTGGTTAGCGAGGGTTGGCGCAAGGAATCTCAGTCTATCCTAACCACATCGGATTTTGGTTCTGATTAGAGGGGATTGGCGAAAGGAATCTCAGTCTATCCTACCCATCATGGGTTTTGGTTCTGGTTAGAGGGGATTGGCGAAAGGAATCTCAGTCTATCCTAACCACACAGGCGTTTTGGTTCTGGTTAGAGGGGATTGGCGAAAGGAATCTCTGTCTATCCTAACCACACAGGGGTTTTGGTTCTGGTTAGAGGGGATTGGCAAAAGGAATCTCAGTCTATCCTAACCACACAGGCGTTTGGTTCTGGTTAGAGGGGATTGGCGAAAGGAATCTCAGTCTATCCTAACCACACAGGTTTTGGTTCTGGTTAGAGGGGATTGGCGAAAGGAATCTCAGTCTATCCTAACCACACAGGTTTTGATTCTGGTTAGAGGGGATTGGCGAAAGGAATCTCAGTCTATCCTAACCACACAGGTTTTGATTCTGGTTAGAGGGGATTGGCGAAAGGAATCTCAGTTTATCCTAACCACACAGGCGTTTGGTTCTGGTTAGAGGGGATTGGCGAAAGGAATCTCAGTCTATCCTAACCACACAGGTTTTGGTTCTGGTTAGAGGGGATTGGCGAAAGGAATCTCAGTCTATCCTAACCACACAGGTTTTGATTCTGGTTAGAGGGGATTGGCGAAAGGAATCTCAGTTTATCCTAACCACACTGGAGTTTTGGTTGTGGTTAGAGGGGATTGGCGAAAGGAATCTCAGTCTATCCTAACCACACAGGCGTTTGGTTCTGGTTAGAGGGGATTGGCGAAAGGAATCTCAGTCTATCCTAACCACACAGGTTTTGGTTCTGGTTAGAGGGGATTGGTGAAAGGAATCTCAGTCTATCCTAACCACACAGGTTTTGATTCTGGTTAGAGGGGATTGGCGAAAGGAATCTCAGTTTATCCTAACCACACAGGAGTTTTGGTTCTCGTTAGAGGGGATTGGCGAAAGGAATCTCAGTCTATCCTAACCACATCGGATTTTGGTTCTGGTTAGAGGGGGTTGGCGTAAGGAATCTCAGTCTAACCTAACCACCGTAGGATTTTAGTTCTGGTTAGAGGGGATTGGCGAAAGGAATCTTAGTCTATCCTAACCACATCGGATTTTGGTTCTGGTTAGAGGGGATTGGCGAAAGGAATCTCAGTCTATCCTAACCACACAGGGGTTTTGGTTCTCGTTAGAGGGGATTCGCGAAAGGAATCTCAGTCTATCCTAACCACACAGGGGTTTTGGTTCTGGTTAGAGGGGATTGGCGAAAGGAATCTCAGTCTATCCTAACCAGGCAGGGGTTTTGGTTGTGGTTAGAGGGGATTGGCGAAAGGAATCTCAGTCTATCCTAACCACACAGGCGTTTTGGTTCTGGTTAGAGGGGAATGGCGAAAGGAATCTCAGTCTATCCTAACCACACAAGGGTTTTGGTTCTGGTTAGAGGGGATTGGCGAAAAGAATCTCAGTCTATCCTTACCACATCGGGTTTTGGTTCTGGTTAGAGGGGATTGGCCAAAAGGAATCTCAGTCTATCCTAACCACACAGGTTTTGGATCTGGTTAGAGGGGCTTGGCGAAAGGAATCTCAGTCTATCCTAACCACACAGGAGTTTTGGTTCTGGTTAGAGGGGATTGGCGAAAGGAATCTCAGTCCATCCTAACCACATCGGATTTTGGTTCTGGTTAGAGGGGATTGGCGAAAGGAATCTCAGTCTATCCTAACCACAATGGATTTTGGTTCTGGTTAGAGGGGGTTGGCGCAAGGAATCTCAGTCTATCCTACCCACCGTAGGATTTTAGTTCTGGTTAGAGGGGGTTGGCAAAAGGAATCTTAGTCTATCCTAACCACACAGGTTTTGGTTCTGGTTAGAGGGGATTGGCGAAAGGAATCTCAGTCTATCCTAACCACACAGGGGTTTTGGTTCTCGTTAGAGGGGATTGGCGAAAAGAATCTCAGTCTATCCTAACCACATCGAGTTTTGGTTCTGGTTAGAGGGGATTGGCGAAAGGAATTTCAGTGTATCCTAACCACATCGGATTTTTGTTCTGGTTAGCGGGGGTTGGCGCAAGGAATCTCAGTCTATCCTACCCACCATGGGTTTTGGTTCTGGTTAGAGGGGATTGGCGAAAGGAATGTCAGTCTATCCTAACCACATAGGCGTTTTGGTTCTGGTTAGAGGGGATTGGCGAAAGGAATCTCAGTCTATCTTAACCACACAGGGGTTTTGGTTCTGGTTGGAGGGGCTTGGCGAAAGGAATCTCAGTCTATCCTACCCACCATGGGTTTTGGTTCTGGTTAGAGGGGATTGGGGAAAGCAATCTCAGTCTATCCTAACCACACAGGCGTTTAGGTTCTGGTTAGAGGGGATTGGCGAAAGGAATCTCAGTCTATCATAACCACATCGGATTTGGGTTCTGGTTAGAGGGGGTTGGCGCAAGGAATCTCAGTCTAACCTAACCACCATAGGATTTTAGTTCTGGTTAGAGGGGATTGGCGAAAGGAATCTCAGTCTATCCTAACCACATCGGATTTTGGTTCTGGTTAGAGGGGATTGGCGAAAGGAATCTCAGTCTATCCTAACCACACAGAGGTTTTGGTTCTCGTTAGAGGGGATTCGCGAAAGGAATCTCAGTCTATCCTAACCACACAGGCGTTTTGGTTCTGGTTAGAGGGGATTGGCGAAAGGAATCTCAGTCTATCCTAACCACACAGGGGTTTTGGTTCTGGTTAGAGGGGATTGGCGAAAGGAATCTCAGTCTACCCTAACCACACAGGAGTTTTGGTTCTAGTTAGAGGGGATTGGCGAAAGGAATCTCAGTCTATCCTAACCACACAGGTTTTGGTTCTGGTTAGAGGGGATTGGCGAAAGGAATCTCAGTGTATCCTAACCACACAAGAGTTTTGGTTCTCGTTAGAGGGGATTGGCAAAAGGAATCTCAGTCTATCATAACCACATCGGATTTTGGTTCTGGTTAGAGGGGGTTGGCGCAAGGAATCTCAGTCTAACCTAACCACCGTAGGATTTTAGTTCTGGTTAGAGGGGATTGGCGAAAGGAATCTCAGTCTATCCTAACCACATCGGATTTTGGTTCTGGTTAGAGGGGATTGGCGAAAGGAATCTCAGTCTATCCTAACCACACAGGGGTTTTGGTTCTAGTTAGAGGGGATTCGCGAAAGGAATCTCAGTCTATCCTAACCACACAGGCGTTTTGGTTCTGGTTATAGGGGATTGGCGAAAGGAATCTCAGTCTATCCTAACCACACAGGGGTTTTGGTTCTGGTTAGAGGGGATTGGCGAAAAGAATCTCAGTCTATCCTAACCACATCGAGTTTTGGTTCTGGTTAGAGGGGATTGGCGAAAGGAATTTCAGTCTATCCTAACCACATCGGCTTTTGGTTCTGGTTAGCGGGGGTTGGCGCAAGGAATCTCAGTCTATCCTAACCACATCGGATTTTGGTTCTGGTTAGAGGGGATTGGCGAAAGGAATCTCAGTCTATCCTAACCACACAGGGGTTTTGGTTCTCGTTAGAGGGCATTCGCGAAAGGAATCTCAGTCTATCCTAACCACACAGGCGTTTTGGTTCTGGTTAGAGGGGATTGGCGAAAGGAATCTCAGTCTATCCTAACCACACAGGGGTTTTGGTTCTGGTTAGAGGGGATTGGCGAAAGGAATCTCAGTCTACCCTAACCACACAGGAGTTTTGGTTCTGGTTAGAGGGGATTGGCGAAAGGAATCTCAGTCTATCCTAACCACACAGGGGTTTTGGTTCTGGTTGGAGGGGCTTGGCGAAAGTAATCTCAGTCTATCCTACCCACCATGGGTTTTGGTTCTGGTTAGAGGGGATTGGTGAAAGGAATCTCAGTCTATCCTAACCACACAGGCGTTTAGGTTCTGGTTAGAGGGGATTGGCGAAAGGAATCTCAGTCTATCCTAACCACACAGGGGTTTTGGTTCTGGTTAGAGGGGATTGGCGAAAGGAATCTCAGTCTATCCTAACCACATCGGATTTTGGTTCTGGTTAGAGGGGATTGGCGAAAGGAATCTCAGTCTATCCTAACCACACAGAGGTTTTGGTTCTCGTTAGAGGGGATTCGCGAAAGGAATCTCAGTCTATCCTAACCACACAGGCGTTTTGGTTCTGGTTAGAGGGGATTGGCGAAAGGAATCTCAGTCTATCCTAACCACACAGGGGTTTTGGTTCTGGTTAGAGGGGATTGGCGAAAGGAATCTCAGTCTACCCTAACCACACAGGAGTTTTGGTTCTAGTTAGAGGGGATTGGCGAAAGGAATCTCAGTCTATCCTAACCACACAGGTTTTGGTTCTGGTTAGAGGGGATTGGCGAAAGGAATCTCAGTGTATCCTAACCACACAAGAGTTTTGGTTCTCGTTAGAGGGGATTGGCAAAAGGAATCTCAGTCTATCATAACCACATCGGATTTTGGTTCTGGTTAGAGGGGGTTGGCGCAAGGAATCTCAGTCTAACCTAACCACCGTAGGATTTTAGTTCTGGTTAGAGGGGATTGGCGAAAGGAATCTCAGTCTATCCTAACCACATCGGATTTTGGTTCTGGTTAGAGGGGATTGGCGAAAGGAATCTCAGTCTATCCTAACCACACAGGGGTTTTGGTTCTAGTTAGAGGGGATTCGCGAAAGGAATCTCAGTCTATCCTAACCACACAGGCGTTTTGGTTCTGGTTATAGGGGATTGGCGAAAGGAATCTCAGTCTATCCTAACCACACAGGGGTTTTGGTTCTGGTTAGAGGGGATTGGCGAAAAGAATCTCAGTCTATCCTAACCACATCGAGTTTTGGTTCTGGTTAGAGGGGATTGGCGAAAGGAATTTCAGTCTATCCTAACCACATCGGCTTTTGGTTCTGGTTAGCGGGGGTTGGCGCAAGGAATCTCAGTCTATCCTAACCACATCGGATTTTGGTTCTGGTTAGAGGGGATTGGCGAAAGGAATCTCAGTCTATCCTAACCACACAGGGGTTTTGGTTCTCGTTAGAGGGCATTCGCGAAAGGAATCTCAGTCTATCCTAACCACACAGGCGTTTTGGTTCTGGTTAGAGGGGATTGGCGAAAGGAATCTCAGTCTATCCTAACCACACAGGGGTTTTGGTTCTGGTTAGAGGGGATTGGCGAAAGGAATCTCAGTCTACCCTAACCACACAGGAGTTTTGGTTCTGGTTAGAGGGGATTGGCGAAAGGAATCTCAGTCTATCCTAACCACACAGGGGTTTTGGTTCTGGTTGGAGGGGCTTGGCGAAAGTAATCTCAGTCTATCCTACCCACCATGGGTTTTGGTTCTGGTTAGAGGGGATTGGTGAAAGGAATCTCAGTCTATCCTAACCACACAGGCGTTTAGGTTCTGGTTAGAGGGGATTGGCGAAAGGAATCTCAGTCTATCCTAACCACACAGGGGTTTTGGTTCTTGTTAGAGCGGATTGGCGAAAAGAATCTCAGTTTATCCTAACCACATCGAGTTTTGGTTCTGGTTAGAGGGGATTGGCGAAAGGAATTTCAGTCTATCCTTAACACATCGGCTTTTGGTTCTGGTTAGCGGGGGTTGGCGCAAGGAATCTCAGTCTATCCTAACCACATCGGATTTTGGTTCTGGTTAGAGGGGATTGGCGAAAGGAATCTCAGTCTATCCTAACCACACAGGGGTTTTGGTTCTCGTTAGAGGGCATTCGCGAAAGGAATCTCAGTCTATCCTAACCACACAGGCGTTTTGGTTCTGGTTAGAGGGGATTGGCGAAAGGAATCTCAGTCTATCCTAACCACACAGGGGTTTTGGTTCTGGTTAGAGGTGATTGGCGAAAGGAATCTCAGTCTACCCTAACCACACAGGAGTTTTGGTTCTGGTTAGAGGGGATTGGCGAAAGGAATCTCAGTCTACCCTAACCACACAGGAGTTTTGGTTCTCGTTAGAGGGGATTGGCGAAAGGAATCTCAGTCTAGCCTAACCACACAGGTTTTGGTTCTGGTTAGAGGGGATTGGCGAAAGGAATCTCAGTTTATCCTAACCACACAGGAGTTTTGGTTCTCGTTAGAGGGGATTGGCAAAAGGAATCTCAGTCTATCATAACCACATCGGATTTTGGTTCTGGTTAGAGGGGGTTGGCGCAAGGAATCTCAGTCTAACCTAACCACCGTAGGATTTTAGTTCTGGTTAGAGGGGATTGGCGAAAGGAATCTCAGTCTATCCTAACCACATCGGATTTTGGTTCTGGTTAGAGGGGATTGGCGAAAGGAATCTCAGTCTATCCTAACCACACAGGGGTTTTGGTTCTAGTTAGAGGGGATTCGCGAAAGGAATCTCAGTCTATCCTAACCACACAGGCGTTTTGGTTCTGGTTAGAGGGGATTGGCGAAAGGAATCTCAGTCTATCCTAACCACACAGGGGTTTTGGTTCTGGTTAGAGGGGATTGGCGAAAAGAATCTCAGTCTATCCTAACCACATCGAGTTTTGGTTCTGGTTAGAGGGGATTGGCGAAAGGAATGTCAGTCTATCCTAACCACATCGGCTTTTGGTTCTGGTTAGCGGGGGTTGGCGCAAGGAATCTCAGTCTATCCTAACCACATCGGATTTTGGTTCTGGTTAGAGGGGATTGGCGAAAGGAATCTCAGTCTATCCTAACCACACAGGGGTTTTGGTTCTCGTTAGAGGGCATTCGCGAAAGGAATCTCAGTCTATCCTAACCACACAGGCGTTTTGGTTCTGGTTAGAGGGGATTGGCGAAAGGAATCTCAGTCTATCCTAACCACACAGGGGTTTTGGTTCTCGTTAGAGGGGATTGGCGAAAGGAATCTCAGTCTACCCTAACCACACAGGAGTTTTGGTTCTGGTTAGAGGGGATTGGCGAAAGGAATCTCAGTCTATCCTAACCACACAGGGGTTTTGGTTCTGGTTGGAGGGGCTTGGCGAAAGTAATCTCAGTCTATCCTACCCACCATGGGTTTTGGTTCTGGTTAGAGGGGATTGGTGAAAGGAATCTCAGTCTATCCTAACCACACAGGTTTTGGTTCTGGTTAGAGGGGATTGGCGAAAGGAATCTCAGTGTATCCTAACCACACAGGAGTTTTGGTTCTCGTTAGAGGGGATTGGCAAAAGGAATCTCAGTCTATCATAACCACATCGGATTTTGGTTCTGGTTAGAGGGGGTTGGCGCAAGGAATCTCAGTCTAACCTAACCACCGTAGGATTTTAGTTCTGGTTAGAGGGGATTGGCGAAAGGAATCTCAGTCTATCCTAACCACATCGGATTTTGGTTCTGGTTATAGGGGATTGGCGAAAGGAATCTCAGTCTATCCTAACCACACAGGGGTTTTGGTTCTCGTTAGAGGGGATTGGCGAAAGGAATCTCAGTCTATCCTAACCACATCGGATTTTGGTTCTGGTTAGAGGGGGTTGGCGTAAGGAATCTCAGTCTAACCTAACCACCGTAGGATTTTAGTTCTGGTTAGAGGGGATTGGCGAAAGGAATCTTAGTCTATCCTAACCACATCGGATTTTGGTTCTGGTTAGAGGGGATTGGCGAAAGGAATCTCAGTCTATCCTAACCACACAGGGGTTTTGGTTCTCGTTAGAGGGGATTCGCGAAAGGAATCTCAGTCTATCCTAACCACACAGGGGTTTTGGTTCTGGTTAGAGGGGATTGGCGAAAGGAATCTCAGTCTATCCTAACCAGGCAGGGGTTTTGGTTGTGGTTAGAGGGGATTGGCGAAAGGAATCTCAGTCTATCCTAACCACACAGGCGTTTTGGTTCTGGTTAGAGGGGAATGGCGAAAGGAATCTCAGTCTATCCTAACCACACAAGGGTTTTGGTTCTGGTTAGAGGGGATTGGCGAAAAGAATCTCAGTCTATCCTTACCACATCGGGTTTTGGTTCTGGTTAGAGGGGATTGGCCAAAAGGAATCTCAGTCTATCCTAACCACACAGGTTTTGGATCTGGTTAGAGGGGCTTGGCGAAAGGAATCTCAGTCTATCCTAACCACACAGGAGTTTTGGTTCTGGTTAGAGGGGATTGGCGAAAGGAATCTCAGTCCATCCTAACCACATCGGATTTTGGTTCTGGTTAGAGGGGATTGGCGAAAGGAATCTCAGTCTATCCTAACCACAATGGATTTTGGTTCTGGTTAGAGGGGGTTGGCGCAAGGAATCTCAGTCTATCCTACCCACCGTAGGATTTTAGTTCTGGTTAGAGGGGGTTGGCAAAAGGAATCTCAGTCTATCCTAACCACACAGGTTTTGGTTCTGGTTAGAGGGGATTGGCGAAAGGAATCTCAGTCTATCCTAACCACACAGGGGTTTTGGTTCTCGTTAGAGGGGATTGGCGAAAAGAATCTCAGTCTATCCTAACCACATCGAGTTTTGGTTCTGGTTAGAGGGGATTGGCGAAAGGAATTTCAGTGTATCCTAACCACATCGGATTTTTGTTCTGGTTAGCGGGGGTTGGCGCAAGGAATCTCAGTCTATCCTACCCACCATGGGTTTTGGTTCTGGTTAGAGGGGATTGGCGAAAGGAATGTCAGTCTATCCTAACCACATAGGCGTTTTGGTTCTGGTTAGAGGGGATTGGCGAAAGGAATCTCAGTCTATCTTAACCACACAGGGGTTTTGGTTCTGGTTGGAGGGGCTTGGCGAAAGGAATCTCAGTCTATCCTACCCACCATGGGTTTTGGTTCTGGTTAGAGGGGATTGGGGAAAGCAATCTCAGTCTATCCTAACCACACAGGCGTTTAGGTTCTGGTTAGAGGGGATTGGCGAAAGGAATCTCAGTCTATCATAACCACATCGGATTTGGGTTCTGGTTAGAGGGGGTTGGCGCAAGGAATCTCAGTCTAACCTAACCACCATAGGATTTTAGTTCTGGTTAGAGGGGATTGGCGAAAGGAATCTCAGTCTATCCTAACCACATCGGATTTTGGTTCTGGTTAGAGGGGATTGGCGAAAGGAATCTCAGTCTATCCTAACCACACAGAGGTTTTGGTTCTCGTTAGAGGGGATTCGCGAAAGGAATCTCAGTCTATCCTAACCACACAGGCGTTTTGGTTCTGGTTAGAGGGGATTGGCGAAAGGAATCTCAGTCTATCCTAACCACACAGGGGTTTTGGTTCTGGTTAGAGGGGATTGGCGAAAGGAATCTCAGTCTACCCTAACCACACAGGAGTTTTGGTTCTAGTTAGAGGGGATTGGCGAAAGGAATCTCAGTCTATCCTAACCACACAGGTTTTGGTTCTGGTTAGAGGGGATTGGCGAAAGGAATCTCAGTGTATCCTAACCACACAAGAGTTTTGGTTCTCGTTAGAGGGGATTGGCAAAAGGAATCTCAGTCTATCATAACCACATCGGATTTTGGTTCTGGTTAGAGGGGGTTGGCGCAAGGAATCTCAGTCTAACCTAACCACCGTAGGATTTTAGTTCTGGTTAGAGGGGATTGGCGAAAGGAATCTCAGTCTATCCTAACCACATCGGATTTTGGTTCTGGTTAGAGGGGATTGGCGAAAGGAATCTCAGTCTATCCTAACCACACAGGGGTTTTGGTTCTAGTTAGAGGGGATTCGCGAAAGGAATCTCAGTCTATCCTAACCACACAGGCGTTTTGGTTCTGGTTATAGGGGATTGGCGAAAGGAATCTCAGTCTATCCTAACCACACAGGGGTTTTGGTTCTGGTTAGAGGGGATTGGCGAAAAGAATCTCAGTCTATCCTAACCACATCGAGTTTTGGTTCTGGTTAGAGGGGATTGGCGAAAGGAATTTCAGTCTATCCTAACCACATCGGCTTTTGGTTCTGGTTAGCGGGGGTTGGCGCAAGGAATCTCAGTCTATCCTAACCACATCGGATTTTGGTTCTGGTTAGAGGGGATTGGCGAAAGGAATCTCAGTCTATCCTAACCACACAGGGGTTTTGGTTCTCGTTAGAGGGCATTCGCGAAAGGAATCTCAGTCTATCCTAACCACACAGGCGTTTTGGTTCTGGTTAGAGGGGATTGGCGAAAGGAATCTCAGTCTATCCTAACCACACAGGGGTTTTGGTTCTGGTTAGAGGGGATTGGCGAAAGGAATCTCAGTCTACCCTAACCACACAGGAGTTTTGGTTCTGGTTAGAGGGGATTGGCGAAAGGAATCTCAGTCTATCCTAACCACACAGGGGTTTTGGTTCTGGTTGGAGGGGCTTGGCGAAAGTAATCTCAGTCTATCCTACCCACCATGGGTTTTGGTTCTGGTTAGAGGGGATTGGTGAAAGGAATCTCAGTCTATCCTAACCACACAGGCGTTTAGGTTCTGGTTAGAGGGGATTGGCGAAAGGAATCTCAGTCTATCCTAACCACACAGGGGTTTTGGTTCTTGTTAGAGCGGATTGGCGAAAAGAATCTCAGTCTATCCTAACCACATCGAGTTTTGGTTCTGGTTAGAGGGGATTGGCGAAAGGAATTTCAGTCTATCCTTAACACATCGGCTTTTGGTTCTGGTTAGCGGGGGTTGGCGCAAGGAATCTCAGTCTATCCTAACCACATCGGATTTTGGTTCTGGTTAGAGGGGATTGGCGAAAGGAATCTCAGTCTATCCTAACCACACAGGGGTTTTGGTTCTCGTTAGAGGGCATTCGCGAAAGGAATCTCAGTCTATCCTAACCACACAGGCGTTTTGGTTCTGGTTAGAGGGGATTGGCGAAAGGAATCTCAGTCTATCCTAACCACACAGGGGTTTTGGTTCTGGTTAGAGGTGATTGGCGAAAGGAATCTCAGTCTACCCTAACCACACAGGAGTTTTGGTTCTGGTTAGAGGGGATTGGCGAAAGGAATCTCAGTCTACCCTAACCACACAGGAGTTTTGGTTCTCGTTAGAGGGGATTGGCGAAAGGAATCTCAGTCTAGCCTAACCACACAGGTTTTGGTTCTGGTTAGAGGGGATTGGCGAAAGGAATCTCAGTTTATCCTAACCACACAGGAGTTTTGGTTCTCGTTAGAGGGGATTGGCAAAAGGAATCTCAGTCTATCATAACCACATCGGATTTTGGTTCTGGTTAGAGGGGGTTGGCGCAAGGAATCTCAGTCTAACCTAACCACCGTAGGATTTTAGTTCTGGTTAGAGGGGATTGGCGAAAGGAATCTCAGTCTATCCTAACCACATCGGATTTTGGTTCTGGTTAGAGGGGATTGGCGAAAGGAATCTCAGTCTATCCTAACCACACAGGGGTTTTGGTTCTAGTTAGAGGGGATTCGCGAAAGGAATCTCAGTCTATCCTAACCACACAGGCGTTTTGGTTCTGGTTAGAGGGGATTGGCGAAAGGAATCTCAGTCTATCCTAACCACACAGGGGTTTTGGTTCTGGTTAGAGGGGATTGGCGAAAAGAATCTCAGTCTATCCTAACCACATCGAGTTTTGGTTCTGGTTAGAGGGGATTGGCGAAAGGAATTTCAGTCTATCCTAACCACATCGGCTTTTGGTTCTGGTTAGCGGGGGTTGGCGCAAGGAATCTCAGTCTATCCTAACCACATCGGATTTTGGTTCTGGTTAGAGGGGATTGGCGAAAGGAATCTCAGTCTATCCTAACCACACAGGGGTTTTGGTTCTCGTTAGAGGGCATTCGCGAAAGGAATCTCAGTCTATCCTAACCACACAGGCGTTTTGGTTCTGGTTAGAGGGGATTGGCGAAAGGAATCTCAGTCTATCCTAACCACACAGGGGTTTTGGTTCTGGTTAGAGGGGATTGGCGAAAGGAATCTCAGTCTACCCTAACCACACAGGAGTTTTGGTTCTGGTTAGAGGGGATTGGCGAAAGGAATCTCAGTCTATCCTAACCACACAGGGGTTTTGGTTCTGGTTGGAGGGGCTTGGCGAAAGTAATCTCAGTCTATCCTACCCACCATGGGTTTTGGTTCTGGTTAGAGGGGATTGGTGAAAGGAATCTCAGTCTATCCTAACCACACAGGTTTTGGTTCTGGTTAGAGGGGATTGGCGAAAGGAATCTCAGTGTATCCTAACCACACAGGAGTTTTGGTTCTCGTTAGAGGGGATTGGCAAAAGGAATCTCAGTCTATCATAACCACATCGGATTTTGGTTCTGGTTAGAGGGGGTTGGCGCAAGGAATCTCAGTCTAACCTAACCACCGTAGGATTTTAGTTCTGGTTAGAGGGGATTGGCGAAAGGAATCTCAGTCTATCCTAACCACATCGGATTTTGGTTCTGGTTATAGGGGATTGGCGAAAGGAATCTCAGTCTATCCTAACCACACAGGGGTTTTGGTTCTCGTTAGAGGGGATTGGCGAAAGGAATCTCAGTCTATCCTAACCACATCGGATTTTGGTTCTGGTTAGAGGGGGTTGGCGTAAGGAATCTCAGTCTAACCTAACCACCGTAGGATTTTAGTTCTGGTTAGAGGGGATTGGCGAAAGGAATCTTAGTCTATCCTAACCACATCGGATTTTGGTTCTGGTTAGAGGGGATTGGCGAAAGGAATCTCAGTCTATCCTAACCACACAGGGGTTTTGGTTCTCGTTAGAGGGGATTCGCGAAAGGAATCTCAGTCTATCCTAACCACACAGGGGTTTTGGTTCTGGTTAGAGGGGATTGGCGAAAGGAATCTCAGTCTATCCTAACCAGGCAGGGGTTTTGGTTGTGGTTAGAGGGGATTGGCGAAAGGAATCTCAGTCTATCCTAACCACACAGGCGTTTTGGTTCTGGTTAGAGGGGAATGGCGAAAGGAATCTCAGTCTATCCTAACCACACAAGGGTTTTGGTTCTGGTTAGAGGGGATTGGCGAAAAGAATCTCAGTCTATCCTTACCACATCGGGTTTTGGTTCTGGTTAGAGGGGATTGGCCAAAAGGAATCTCAGTCTATCCTAACCACACAGGTTTTGGATCTGGTTAGAGGGGCTTGGCGAAAGGAATCTCAGTCTATCCTAACCACACAGGAGTTTTGGTTCTGGTTAGAGGGGATTGGCGAAAGGAATCTCAGTCCATCCTAACCACATCGGATTTTGGTTCTGGTTAGAGGGGATTGGCGAAAGGAATCTCAGTCTATCCTAACCACAATGGATTTTGGTTCTGGTTAGAGGGGGTTGGCGCAAGGAATCTCAGTCTATCCTACCCACCGTAGGATTTTAGTTCTGGTTAGAGGGGGTTGGCAAAAGGAATCTCAGTCTATCCTAACCACACAGGTTTTGGTTCTGGTTAGAGGGGATTGGCGAAAGGAATCTCAGTCTATCCTAACCACACAGGGGTTTTGGTTCTCGTTAGAGGGGATTGGCGAAAAGAATCTCAGTCTATCCTAACCACATCGAGTTTTGGTTCTGGTTAGAGGGGATTGGCGAAAGGAATTTCAGTGTATCCTAACCACATCGGATTTTTGTTCTGGTTAGCGGGGGTTGGCGCAAGGAATCTCAGTCTATCCTACCCACCATGGGTTTTGGTTCTGGTTAGAGGGGATTGGCGAAAGGAATGTCAGTCTATCCTAACCACATAGGCGTTTTGGTTCTGGTTAGAGGGGATTGGCGAAAGGAATCTCAGTCTATCTTAACCACACAGGGGTTTTGGTTCTGGTTGGAGGGGCTTGGCGAAAGGAATCTCAGTCTATCCTACCCACCATGGGTTTTGGTTCTGGTTAGAGGGGATTGGGGAAAGCAATCTCAGTCTATCCTAACCACACAGGCGTTTAGGTTCTGGTTAGAGGGGATTGGCGAAAGGAATCTCAGTCTATCATAACCACATCGGATTTGGGTTCTGGTTAGAGGGGGTTGGCGCAAGGAATCTCAGTCTAACCTAACCACCATAGGATTTTAGTTCTGGTTAGAGGGGATTGGCGAAAGGAATCTCAGTCTATCCTAACCACATCGGATTTTGGTTCTGGTTAGAGGGGATTGGCGAAAGGAATCTCAGTCTATCCTAACCACACAGAGGTTTTGGTTCTCGTTAGAGGGGATTCGCGAAAGGAATCTCAGTCTATCCTAACCACACAGGCGTTTTGGTTCTGGTTAGAGGGGATTGGCGAAAGGAATCTCAGTCTATCCTAACCACACAGGGGTTTTGGTTCTGGTTAGAGGGGATTGGCGAAAGGAATCTCAGTCTACCCTAACCACACAGGAGTTTTGGTTCTAGTTAGAGGGGATTGGCGAAAGGAATCTCAGTCTATCCTAACCACACAGGTTTTGGTTCTGGTTAGAGGGGATTGGCGAAAGGAATCTCAGTGTATCCTAACCACACAAGAGTTTTGGTTCTCGTTAGAGGGGATTGGCAAAAGGAATCTCAGTCTATCATAACCACATCGGATTTTGGTTCTGGTTAGAGGGGGTTGGCGCAAGGAATCTCAGTCTAACCTAACCACCGTAGGATTTTAGTTCTGGTTAGAGGGGATTGGCGAAAGGAATCTCAGTCTATCCTAACCACATCGGATTTTGGTTCTGGTTAGAGGGGATTGGCGAAAGGAATCTCAGTCTATCCTAACCACACAGGGGTTTTGGTTCTAGTTAGAGGGGATTCGCGAAAGGAATCTCAGTCTATCCTAACCACACAGGCGTTTTGGTTCTGGTTATAGGGGATTGGCGAAAGGAATCTCAGTCTATCCTAACCACACAGGGGTTTTGGTTCTGGTTAGAGGGGATTGGCGAAAAGAATCTCAGTCTATCCTAACCACATCGAGTTTTGGTTCTGGTTAGAGGGGATTGGCGAAAGGAATTTCAGTCTATCCTAACCACATCGGCTTTTGGTTCTGGTTAGCGGGGGTTGGCGCAAGGAATCTCAGTCTATCCTAACCACATCGGATTTTGGTTCTGGTTAGAGGGGATTGGCGAAAGGAATCTCAGTCTATCCTAACCACACAGGGGTTTTGGTTCTCGTTAGAGGGCATTCGCGAAAGGAATCTCAGTCTATCCTAACCACACAGGCGTTTTGGTTCTGGTTAGAGGGGATTGGCGAAAGGAATCTCAGTCTATCCTAACCACACAGGGGTTTTGGTTCTGGTTAGAGGGGATTGGCGAAAGGAATCTCAGTCTACCCTAACCACACAGGAGTTTTGGTTCTGGTTAGAGGGGATTGGCGAAAGGAATCTCAGTCTATCCTAACCACACAGGGGTTTTGGTTCTGGTTGGAGGGGCTTGGCGAAAGTAATCTCAGTCTATCCTACCCACCATGGGTTTTGGTTCTGGTTAGAGGGGATTGGTGAAAGGAATCTCAGTCTATCCTAACCACACAGGCGTTTAGGTTCTGGTTAGAGGGGATTGGCGAAAGGAATCTCAGTCTATCCTAACCACACAGGGGTTTTGGTTCTTGTTAGAGCGGATTGGCGAAAAGAATCTCAGTCTATCCTAACCACATCGAGTTTTGGTTCTGGTTAGAGGGGATTGGCGAAAGGAATTTCAGTCTATCCTTAACACATCGGCTTTTGGTTCTGGTTAGCGGGGGTTGGCGCAAGGAATCTCAGTCTATCCTAACCACATCGGATTTTGGTTCTGGTTAGAGGGGATTGGCGAAAGGAATCTCAGTCTATCCTAACCACACAGGGGTTTTGGTTCTCGTTAGAGGGCATTCGCGAAAGGAATCTCAGTCTATCCTAACCACACAGGCGTTTTGGTTCTGGTTAGAGGGGATTGGCGAAAGGAATCTCAGTCTATCCTAACCACACAGGGGTTTTGGTTCTGGTTAGAGGTGATTGGCGAAAGGAATCTCAGTCTACCCTAACCACACAGGAGTTTTGGTTCTGGTTAGAGGGGATTGGCGAAAGGAATCTCAGTCTACCCTAACCACACAGGAGTTTTGGTTCTCGTTAGAGGGGATTGGCGAAAGGAATCTCAGTCTAGCCTAACCACACAGGTTTTGGTTCTGGTTAGAGGGGATTGGCGAAAGGAATCTCAGTTTATCCTAACCACACAGGAGTTTTGGTTCTCGTTAGAGGGGATTGGCAAAAGGAATCTCAGTCTATCATAACCACATCGGATTTTGGTTCTGGTTAGAGGGGGTTGGCGCAAGGAATCTCAGTCTAACCTAACCACCGTAGGATTTTAGTTCTGGTTAGAGGGGATTGGCGAAAGGAATCTCAGTCTATCCTAACCACATCGGATTTTGGTTCTGGTTAGAGGGGATTGGCGAAAGGAATCTCAGTCTATCCTAACCACACAGGGGTTTTGGTTCTAGTTAGAGGGGATTCGCGAAAGGAATCTCAGTCTATCCTAACCACACAGGCGTTTTGGTTCTGGTTAGAGGGGATTGGCGAAAGGAATCTCAGTCTATCCTAACCACACAGGGGTTTTGGTTCTGGTTAGAGGGGATTGGCGAAAAGAATCTCAGTCTATCCTAACCACATCGAGTTTTGGTTCTGGTTAGAGGGGATTGGCGAAAGGAATTTCAGTCTATCCTAACCACATCGGCTTTTGGTTCTGGTTAGCGGGGGTTGGCGCAAGGAATCTCAGTCTATCCTAACCACATCGGATTTTGGTTCTGGTTAGAGGGGATTGGCGAAAGGAATCTCAGTCTATCCTAACCACACAGGGGTTTTGGTTCTCGTTAGAGGGCATTCGCGAAAGGAATCTCAGTCTATCCTAACCACACAGGCGTTTTGGTTCTGGTTAGAGGGGATTGGCGAAAGGAATCTCAGTCTATCCTAACCACACAGGGGTTTTGGTTCTGGTTAGAGGGGATTGGCGAAAGGAATCTCAGTCTACCCTAACCACACAGGAGTTTTGGTTCTGGTTAGAGGGGATTGGCGAAAGGAATCTCAGTCTATCCTAACCACACAGGGGTTTTGGTTCTGGTTGGAGGGGCTTGGCGAAAGTAATCTCAGTCTATCCTACCCACCATGGGTTTTGGTTCTGGTTAGAGGGGATTGGTGAAAGGAATCTCAGTCTATCCTAACCACACAGGTTTTGGTTCTGGTTAGAGGGGATTGGCGAAAGGAATCTCAGTGTATCCTAACCACACAGGAGTTTTGGTTCTCGTTAGAGGGGATTGGCAAAAGGAATCTCAGTCTATCATAACCACATCGGATTTTGGTTCTGGTTAGAGGGGGTTGGCGCAAGGAATCTCAGTCTAACCTAACCACCGTAGGATTTTAGTTCTGGTTAGAGGGGATTGGCGAAAGGAATCTCAGTCTATCCTAACCACATCGGATTTTGGTTCTGGTTATAGGGGATTGGCGAAAGGAATCTCAGTCTATCCTAACCACACAGGGGTTTTGGTTCTCGTTAGAGGGGATTGGCGAAAGGAATCTCAGTCTATCCTAACCACATCGGATTTTGGTTCTGGTTAGAGGGGGTTGGCGTAAGGAATCTCAGTGTATCCTAACCACACAGGGGTTTTGGTTCTCGTTAGAGGGGATTGGCGAAAGGAATCTCAGTCTACCCTAACCACACAGGAGTTTTGGTTCTGGTTAGAGGGGATTGGCGAAAGGAATCTCAGTCTATCCTAACCACACAGGGGTTTTGGTTCTGGTTAGAGGGGATTGGCGAAAGGAATCTCAGTCTACCCTAACCACACAGGAGTTTTGGTTCTAGTTAGAGGGGATTGGCGAAAGGAATCTCAGTCTATCCTAACCACACAGGTTTTGGTTCTGGTTAGAGGGGATTGGCGAAAGGAATCTCAGTGTATCCTAACCACACAGGAGTTTTGGTTCTCGTTAGAGGGGATTGGCAAAAGGAATCTCAGTCTATCATAACCACATCGGATTTTGGTTCTGGTTAGAGGGGGTTGGCGCAAGGAATCTCAGTCTAACCTAACCACCGTAGGATTTTAGTTCTGGTTAGAGGGGATTGGCGAAAGGAATCTCAGTCTATCCTAACCACATCGGATTTTGGTTCTGGTTAGAGGGGATTGGCGAAAGGAATCTCAGTCTATCCTAACCACACAGGGGTTTTGGTTCTAGTTAGAGGGGATTCGCGAAAGGAATCTCAGTCTATCCTAACCACACAGGCGTTTTGGTTCTGGTTATAGGGGATTGGCGAAAGGAATCTCAGTCTATCCTAACCACACAGGGGTTTTGGTTCTGGTTAGAGGGGATTGGCGAAAAGAATCTCAGTCTATCCTAACCACATCGAGTTTTGGTTCTGGTTAGAGGGGATTGGCGAAAGGAATTTCAGTCTATCCTAACCACATCGGCTTTTGGTTCTGGTTAGCGGGGGTTGGCGCAAGGAATCTCAGTCTATCCTAACCACATCGGATTTTGGTTCTGGTTAGAGGGGATTGGCGAAAGGAATCTCAGTCTATCCTAACCACACAGGGGTTTTGGTTCTCGTTAGAGGGCATTCGCGAAAGGAATCTCAGTCTATCCTAACCACACAGGCGTTTTGGTTCTGGTTAGAGGGGATTAGCGAAAGGAATCTCAGTCTATCCTAACCACACAGGGGTTTTGGTTCTGGTTAGAGGGGATTGGCGAAAGGAATCTCAGTCTACCCTAACCACACAGGAGTTTTGGTTCTGGTTAGAGGGGATTGGCGAAAGGAATCTCAGTCTATCCTAACCACACAGGGGTTTTGGTTCTGGTTGGAGGGGCTTGGCGAAAGTAATCTCAGTCTACCCTAACCACACAGGAGTTTTGGTTCTGGTTAGAGGGGATTGGCGAAAGGAATCTCAGTTTATCCTAACCACACAGGAGTTTTGGTTCTCGTTAGAGGGGATTGGCAAAAGGAATCTCAGTCTATCATAACCACATCGGATTTTGGTTCTGGTTAGAGGGGGTTGGCGCAAGGAATCTCAGTCTAACCTAACCACCGTAGGATTTTAGTTCTGGTTAGAGGGGATTGGCGAAAGGAATCTCAGTCTATCCTAACCACATCGGATTTTGGTTCTGGTTAGAGGGGATTGGTGAAAGGAATCTCAGTCTATCCTAACCACACAGGCGTTTAGGTTCTGGTTAGAGGGGATTGGCGAAAGGAATCTCAGTCTATCCTAACCACACAGGGGTTTTGGTTCTTGTTAGAGGGGATTGGCGAAAAGAATCTCAGTCTATCCTAACCACATCGAGTTTTGGTTCTGGTTAGAGGGGATTGGCGAAAGGAATTTCAGTCTATCCTTACCACATCGGCTTTTGGTTCTGGTTAGCGGGGGTTGGCGCAAGGAATCTCAGTCTATCCTAACCACATCGGATTTTGGTTCTGGTTAGAGGGGATTGGCGAAAGGAATCTCAGTCTATCCTAACCACACAGGGGTTTTGGTTCTCGTTAGAGGGCATTCGCGAAAGGAATCTCAGTCTATCCTAACCACACAGGCGTTTTGGTTCTGGTTAGAGGGGATTGGCGAAAGGAATCTCAGTCTATCCTAACCACACAGGGGTTTTGGTTCTGGTTAGAGGTGATTGGCGAAAGGAATCTCAGTCTACCCTAACCACACAGGAGTTTTGGTTCTGGTTAGAGGGGATTGGCAAAAGGAATCTCAGTCTATCCTAACCACACAGGTTTCGGTTCTGGTTAGAGGGGATTGGCGAAAGGAATCTCAGTTTATCCTAACCACACAGGAGTTTTGGTTCTCGTTAGAGGGGATTGGCGAAAGGAATCTCAGTCTATCATAACCACATCGGATTTTGGTTCTGGTTAGAGGGGGTTGGCGCAAGGAATCTCAGTCTAACCTAACCACCGTAGGATTTTAGTTCTGGTTAGAGGGGATTGGCGAAAGGAATCTCAGTCTATCCTAACCACATCGGATTTTGGTTCTGGTTAGAGGGGATTGGTGAAAGGAATCTCAGTCTATCCTAACCACATAGGGGTTTTGGTTCTAGTTAGAGGGGATTCGCGAAAGGAATCTCAGTCTATCCTAACCACACAGGCGTTTTGGTTCTGGTTAGAGGGGATTGGCGAAAAGAATCTCAGTCTATCCTAACCACATCGGGTTTTGATTCTGGTTAGAGGGGATTGGCGAAAGGAATTTCAGTCTATCCTAACCACATCGGCTTTTGGTTCTGGTTAGCGGGGGTTGGCGCAAAGAATCTCAGTCTATCCTAACCACATCGGATTTTGGTTCTGGTTAGAGGGGATTGGCGAAAGGAATCTCGGTCTACCCTAACCACAACGGATTTTGGTTCTGGTTAGAGGGGGTTGGCAAAAGGAATCTCAGTCTATCCTAACCCCACAGGGGTTTTGGTTCTGGTTAGAGGGGGTTGGCGAAAGGAATCTCAGTCTATCCTAACCACACAGGTTTTGGTTCTGGTTAGAGGGGATTGGCGAAAGGAATCTCAGTTTATCCTAACCACACAGGAGTTTTGGTTCTCGTTAGAGGGGATTGGCGAAAGGAATCTCAGTCTACCCTAACCACAACGGATTTTGGTTCTGGTTAGAGGGGATTGGCGAAAGGAATCTCAGTGTATCCTAACCACACAGGAGTTTTGGTTCTCGTTAGAGGGGATTGGCGAAAGGAATCTCAGTCTATCCTAACCACACAGGGGTTTTGGTTCTCGTTAGAGGGGATTCGCGAAAGGAATCTTAGTCTATCCTAACCACATAGGGGTTTTGGTTCTGGTTAGAGGGGATTGACGACAAGAATCTCAGTCTATCCTAACTACATCGAGTTTTGGTTGTGGTTAGAGGGGATTGGCGAAAGGAATTTCAGTCTATCCTAACCACATCGGCTTTTGGTTCTTGTTAGCGGGGGTTGGCGCAAGGAATCTCAGTCTATCCTAACCACATCGGATTTTGGTTCTGGTTAGAGGGGATTGGCGAAAGGAATCTCAGTCTATCCTAACCACACAGGTTTTGGTTCTGGTTAGAGGGGATTGGCGAAAGGAATCTCAGTTTATCCTAACCACACAGGAGTTTTGGTTCTCGTTAGAGGGGATTGGCGAAAGGAATGTCAGTCTATCCTAACCACATCGGCTTTTGGTTCTGGTTAGAGGGGATTTGCGAAAGGAATCTCAGTGTATCCTAACTACACAGGAGTTTTGGTTCTCGTTAGAGGGGATTGGCGAAAGGAATGTCAGTCTATCCTAACCACACAGGGGTTTTGGTTCTGGTTAGAGGGGATTGGCGAAAGGAATCTCAGTCTATCCTAACCACACAGGTTTTGGTTCTGGTTAGAGGGGATTCGCGAAAGGAATCTCAGTCTATCCTAACCACATAGGGGTTTTGGTTCTGGTTAGAGGGGATTGACGAAAAGAATCTCAGTCTATCCTAACCACATCGAGTTTTGGTTCTGGTTAGAGGGGATTGGCGAAAGGAATTTCAGTCTATCCTAACCACATCGGCTTTTGGTTCTGGTTAGCGGGGGTTGGCGCAACAAATCTCAGTCTATCCTAACCACATCGGATTTTGGTTCTGGTTAGAGGGGATTGGCGAAAGGAATCTCAATCTATCCTAACCACAACGGATTTTGGTTCTGGTTAGAGGGGATTGGCGAAAGGAATCTCAGTCTATCCTAACCACACAGGGGTTTTGGTTCTGGTTAGAGGGGATTGGCGAAAGGAATCTCAGTCTATCCTAACCACACAGGTTTTGGTTCTGGTTAGAGAGGATTGGCGAAAGGAATCTCAGTTTATCCTAACCACACAGGAGTTTTGGTTCTCGTTAGAGGGGATTGGCGAAAGGAATGTCAGTCTATCCTGACCACATCGGCTTTTGGTTCTGGTTAGAGGGGATTGGCGAAAGGAATCTCAGTCTATCCTAACCACACAGGTTTTGGTTCTGGTTAGAGAGGATTGGCGAAAGGAATCTCAGTTTATCCTAACCACACAGGAGTTTTGGTTCTCGTTAGAGGGGATTGGCGAAAGGAATGTCAGTCTATCCTGACCACATCGGCTTTTGGTTCTGGTTAGAGGGGATTGGCGAAAGGAATGTCAGTCTATCCTCACCACACAAGGGTTTTGGTTCTGGTTAGAGGGGATTGGCGAAAGGAATCTCAGTGTATCCTAACTACACAGGAGTTTTGGTTCTCGTTAGAGGGGATTGGCGAAAGGAATGTCAGTCTATCCTAACCACACAGGGGTTTTGGTTCTGGTTAGAGGGGATTGGCGAAAGGAATCTCAGTCTATCCTAACCACACAGGTTTTGGTTCTGGTTAGAGGGGATTCCCGAAAGGAATCTCAGTCTGTCCTAACCACATAGGGGTTTTGGTTCTGGTTAGAGGGGATTGACGAAAAGAATCTCAGTCTATCCTAACCACATCGAGTTTTGGTTCTGGTTAGAGGGGATTGGCGAAAGGAATTTCAGTCTATCCTAACCACATCGGCTTTTGGTTCTGGTTAGCGGGGGTTGGCGCAACGAATCTCAGTCTATCCTAACCACATCGGATTTTGGTTCTGGTTAGAGGGGATTGGCGAAAGGAATCTCAATCTATCATAACCACAACGGATTTTGGTTCTGGTTAGAGGGGATTGGCGAAAGGAATCTCAATCTATCCTAACCACAACGGATTTTGGTTCTGGTTAGAGGGGATTGGCGAAAGGAATCTCAATCTATCCTAACCACACAGGGGTGTTGGTTCTGGTTAGAGGGGATTGGCGAAAGGAATTTCAGTCTATCCTAACCACATCGGCTTTTGGTTCTGGTTAGCGGGGGTTGGCGCAACGAATCTCAGTCTATCCTAACCACATCGGATTTTGGTTCTGGTTAGAGGGGATTGGCGAAAGGAATCTCAATATATCCTAACCACAACGGATTTTGGTTCTGGTTAGAGGGGATTGGCGAAAGGAATCTCAATCTATCCTAACCACACAGGGGTTTTGGTTCTGGTTAGAGGGGATTGGCGAAAGGAATCTCAGTCTATCCTAACCACACAGGTTTTGGTTCTGGTTAGAGGGGCTTGGCGAAAGGAATCTCAGTCTATCCTAACCACACAGGGGTTTTGGTTCTCGTTAGAGGGGATTGGCGAAAGGAATTTCAGTCTATCCTAACCACACCGGATTTTGGTTCTGGTTAGAGGGGGTTGGCGCAAGGAATCTCAGTCTATCCTAACCACATCGGATTTTGGTTCTGGTTAGAGGGGATTGGCGAAAGGAATCTCAGTCTATCCTAACCACAACGGCTTTTGGTTCTGGTTAGAGGGGCTTGGCGAAAGGAATCTCAGTCTATCCTAACCACAAAGGGGTTTTGGTTCTGGTTAGAGGGGTTTGGCGAAAAGAATCTCAGTCTATCCTAACCACAGGCGTTTTGGTTCTGGTTAGAGGGGATTGGCGAAAGGAATCTCAGTCTATCCTAACCACACAGGGGTTTTGGTTCTGGTTAGAGGGGATTGGCGAAAAGAATCTCAGTCTATCCTAACCACATCGAGTTTTGGTTCTGGTTAGAGGGGATTGGCGGAAGGAATCTCAGTCTAGCCTAACCACAACGGATTTTGGTTCTCGTTAGAGGGGATTGGCGACAGGAATCTCACTCTATCCTAACCACACAGGGGTTTTGGTTCTGGTTAGAGGGGATTAGCGAAAGGTATCTCAGTCTATCCTAACCACACAGGCGTTTTGGTTCTGGTTAGAGGGGATTGGCGAAAGGAATCTCAGTCTATCCTAACCACACAGGGGTTTTGGTTCTGGTTAGAGGGGATTGGCGAAAAGAATCTCAGTCTATCCTAACCACATCGAGTTTTGGTTCTGGTTAGAGGGGATTGGCGATTGGAATTTCAGTCTATCCTAACTACATCGGATTTTGGTTCTGGTTAGCGGGGGTTGGCTCAAGGAATCTCAGTCTATCCTAACCACAACGGATTTTGGTTCTCGTTAGAGGGGATTGGCGAAAGTAATCTCACTCTATCCTAACCACACAGGGGTTTTGGTTCTGGTTAGAGGGGATTGGCGAAAGGTATCTCAGTCTATCCTAACCACACAGGCGTTTTGGTTCTGGTTAGAGGGGAATGGCGAAAGGAATCTCAGTCTATCCTAACCACACAGGGATTTTGGTTCTGGTTAGAGGGGATTGGCGAAAAGAATCTCAGTCTATCCTAACCACATCGAGTTTTGGTTCTGGTTAG